>NC_047044.1:5618350-6892933 GCF_011762595.2 Tursiops truncatus | reverse complement strand
TTGTGGCACGCGGTCTAGTTGCTCCGCGGCATGTGGGATCTTCCCGGACCAGGGCTCGAACCCGTGTCCCCTGCATTGGCAGGTGGATTCTTAACCACCGGGCCACCAGGGAAGTCCTCATTTTGGCTTTTAAGTCCCTCTCCCACACAGTGGGCTCTTTTCACTCATTTTAAAAAAATTAAGGTATTATTTATACAGAGTGAAATCCATCTCTTTTAGTGTGCAGTTCTGTGAGTTTTGACAAATGTATGCAATTGTATAATTGCCACCACAACCAGGATACAGAACAGTTTCATCATTTCAAAAAATTCCCCCATACTCATTTATAGTCAACCTTTTCCCCACTCCTAGCCCCTGGCATCCAGTGAGCAGTTTCTGGTCCCATAGTTTTGCCTTTGCAAGATGGTCATATAAGTGGAAACATCCAGGGACTTCCCTGGTGGTCCAGTGGTTAAGAATCCGCCTTCCAATGCAGGGGACGCGGGTTCGATCCTGGTCGGGGAACTAAGATTCCACATGCCATGGGGCAAGTACTGAGCCTGTGCGCTGCGACAAAGACCCAGCGCAGCCAAAAGTAAAATAAATAAATAAATAAATAAACAACAACAAAAAAACATCCAGTATGTAGTCTTTTATTTATTTATTTGGCTGTACAGCAGGATTGTGGGATCTTAGTTCCCTGACCAGGGATTGAACCTGGGCCCCCTGCAGTGGAAGCACAGGGTCCTAACCACTGGACCTCCAGGGAATTCCCCAGTATGTAGTCTTTTGAGCCTGGTTTCTTTCACTTAGCACAAGGCATTTGAGGTCCACCCAGTTGTGTGTAGCAGTGTTTGTTCCTTCTTATTGCTGAGTAGCTGTCCATTGCATGGATGTACCATGGTTTGTCCATTCACCAAGTAAGAAACATGTGGATTGTTTCTAGTTTTTTGGCAGTTACAGATAAAACCACTATAAATGTTCATGTACAAGTTTTGTGTGAACATAGGTTTTCCTTTTACTTAGGTAAATACCTAGCAGTGGGATTGTGGGGTCATGCGGCAAGCGTATATTTAGTTTTGTAGGAAACTGTAAAACCTTTCCAAAATGGCTGGCACCCATTTTGCATTCTCACTGGCAATGAATGAGAGGGTCCATTTGTTCCATATCATTTCCAACATTTACCTTTTTTTAGTCATTCTAATAGGCTTGTATTGTAATTTTATTTAGATCAATATTGAGGATTTACATTGTGTTTATTTTTTTATTAATTAATTAATTTTTGGCTGCATTGGGTCTTTGTTGCTGCGCACGGGCTTTCTCTAGTTGCGGCGAGCAGGCGCTACTCTTTGTTGCAGTGCGGGGGCTTCTCACTGCAGTGGCTTCTCTAGAGCAGAGCACGGGCTCTAGGCGCACGGGCTTCAGTAGTTGTGGCTCACGAGCTCTAGAGCGCAGGCTCAGTAGTTGTGGCGCACGGGCCTAGCTGCTCTGCGGCATGTGGGATCTTCCCGGACCAGGGCTCGAACCCGTGTCCCCCCTGCATTGGCAGGCGGATTCTTAACCACTGCGCCACCAGGGAAGCCTGAGGGTTTACATTTTAAAACTATGTAAATAGTATTCCTGAGTCACGTAGTGTACTGTAACTACTCTTTGTGTATAATTTTGTTTTTTCCTCTTTTTTAAAAATTTGTTTTCTCTGTACCTATAATTAATTCATCCAAAATCTCTACCAAAAATATTAATCTCCTTGCAATACACTTAGATAAATAAGGTGTTTTATCTGTATGATCGTTTCCCTGGAGACATATCTCATGGAGCCCTCCATCCTCCTCTTTCCATCTGGACGGGACGTCCTTGAGGCCTGCTGCTCAGCTGTCCTGGGACCTCCCTTCACCGTCATTGTGGGGAGTGCTTCACTTCTTTCACGTGTGGGAGCTGATGTTACTCTTTATTTGGGGGGAGCACAGCCTCCAGTTGCTTCCTGAGGGGTAGTCTTGAGATACTACATATCTGTAAAGGTCTTAATTCATATTTAACTAAGTTTGGCTAGGTATAGAATTCTAGACTAGAAATAATTTTCTGACAGATTTTGAAGCTCCTCATTTTCTTCTGGCTTCAAAGGGTTGGTGTTGAAAAGTCTGATGAAAGTTGAATTCCTAAAACAGACTTTTTTCTTCATATCTCTGGAAGTTTTTAGGTTCTCTTCATCCTCAGTGTTTTGAAATTTATTGATGGCATAATCTGGGGTGAGTCTCCTTCATCCATTGTCCTGGACACTTGGCGATTCCTTCTCTTCTGGAAACTCATGTCGCTCATCTTTGGGAAATTGTCTTGGTAAAAAATGAACATATTTATTTGATATCTCTCCCTGCCACCCCAGTTTGTTGTCTCTTTTCCCTCTTTCAGAAAGATCTATGATTTAGCTGTTGGACCTCCCGCTCTCTTCTCTCTATTCTTTACCTTCTAAAATTTGATTGGATTTTTAATTTTTAATTCCTATTATAATATCATATTTGTTTTTGAAGAATTAGAGATTGTTGTTTGAACATTTCTATTTTAGCGCCCATACTTGTTTTGTAAATGCAAAGTTTATCTTTCTCAAGCCATCAATTATTGTTTGTGTGAAGTTTTCCTTAAATCCTTGGTAGTCTTTAGGTGTCTTCGCAGCAGGCGTTGACAGTGGACTAGTACATAGCTGAGCCCTTAATATGTCACCTCAGCCTTCCTTCTCTCTCTCTTTCTCCTTGTCATGCAGCCCTTAGGGGAGACCTTAAGGCCAGTGTGGGGACTGATGGATAAATGCTACCCTGTGACCGCTCAGGTGGGTCAGGGCTGGGGACCCCTCTCCCCCTGGGGTAGGATGGCTGTTCTGGGCACCCTCGGTAGGCGCACACCATAAGAGGATGGGCCAGGCAGGGAAGGACTCCCAGACACTCACAGCTGAATGTCACTTCCCCTGTTTCCCTCTGCAGAGACGCAGAGTCAAGAGTGGGGAGAAGCAAGACTCTGAGGTAAGTGAGGCCTGCCCTGGAAGGGCCCGGGGCTGGGGCTGTCTCCTGTCAGAGCTCCCTGAGGCTCAGGGATGCCCCAGCTCATGGCCAGGGGTCCCAGGGAGAGTAGCAGGGCCCCTCTAGGAAACCTACAACCCTCCCACAGCGTGAGCTGAGAAGGGAGGGGCTTCCCTGGAAAAACAAAGAACTACACACACTCCAGGTGTGGAGAACAGGGAGAGGGGTTGGGGGATCAGGGGGCCTTTCTGCCCATATTCTGCCCTCTTGTCCCTCCCTGCAGGCCATGACCCCGAAGGCAACAGGAGGACCGAATGATGCTGCCCCCAAGGAGGAGGCTGATATCTTGTCTTCGGACGAGGGGGAGATGAGGTCCCCAGGAGAGGAAGCAGGCAGCCCCATTCCTTCCTCCATTCCTGCTGGGAAGGAGGTACCTGAGGAGGAGGAAGCGGCAGGGACCCCAGGCTGGGAGGTAAGGAAGCCTCGACTGGAACATCCCAGCATAGGTCCTACTGAGGAGCCCCAGGGCTCTGCAGGGTGGAGTGGAGAGGCCCTGGGGAAGGAGGGCAATGGGGGGCGGGGGCACCCCCAAGATGACTGAGCCAAACTGCCATCTCAGTCGAGCAACAGCTCTGTGAGGAGCTGAGAGGAGTAGACATGGCCTGAGCAGAGGAGATCTGAATCCTGGCCTCCCCTGACTCCTTGTGAAGTGAGGCCTGTTTCCCCATCTGTACAGTGCAGAGCCTGTCTCATCCCACCACTGTCCCCTTTCTTCCTTCCCAGGAAAATAAAAAGGTCCAAAAGGAGATTGCTGCATATACTTCTGGTAAGACAACTGGCCCCACCTGCTGTAGCAGGGCTGCTCTCCTCTCTAAGCTCGGTGACCCTGCAGAGGCCACAGACAGCCGAGCTCCTCCCTGACCCTCCTGCCCCAGGGAGGGGAGGGAAGAAACCCAGGTAGCCGGATGCCCTGTCTTTCCTGATGAGCACCCCCTGCCTCCTGCTTCCTTCTTGGGTTGGCAGGACTTGAGGCCACTGTGCTTGGGGTGGAGGAATGCCTAGCCTTATATCAACGTTGACCTGCTTCCCTGGCACCAGAGGGTACCCTGGCCCTGGGGAAAGGTTCCTCCCAGCAAGGAACCCACAGGGCATGTCTGTTTGTGCTTTTTAGAGGCTTCTGAGGTGGACCTAATGGAGGAGAGGCCTGGGGGCTGGGTCCCCCAGCTCCTGAGGAAGCTCTGGCTGGGCTGGTCCCCAGCCTCTGACATCCCCAAGACTCAGAGCCACGAATGACAAAACATCCAATAAATCCAGAGTTGCCGCTTCTGCAGGCCTGGCTGCCTCCTTTCAGGGGCCTCAAGTTTCCACAAACTCAGTGTGTTTTCATCCACGCTCCCTGTTCCAATAAGCTGCAGGAACACCACCTCCTGCCACTAAGCCCACGACAGGGGATAAGCTGGAGACTGAACGGGGCCCTGGCTGGTCTTCTGACTCAGTGCCAAGGGAGAGGCCAAGTTCCCTGAATGCTAAGAGCTGTGGAGCTCACTGTCATGAAGGCAAAAGTGGCCTGGCTGGGGGTGGTGCTTCTGCCTTGAGTGTCTGTGGTCCCCAAGCTGTTAACCTAAATGCACCAGGAAGTCTGCTTATGACTCAGGTAAGCAGACAGTCATTAGAAGCCCTTGGGTGGTGCCTGTGCGTGCTTAGAGGCCAGAACAAACTGTCGGGGTGGTGGGCACAGGTAGACGGTGGCAGTCCCCGCCCTCAGCTAGGGCTCCAGGCTAATGAGGTCCCAGCTCCAGAGTCAGAGCAGGAAGACAGGCCCCAGCAGCCATCTGGTGCAAACTTCTCATTGGCTGAAGGGGAATAGAAGCCTGAGGCCACACAGTGTCGCAGCAGAGCGAGGACTAGAGCCAGGGTGTCCTCCTCCCAGCTCCCCACATGGCCTCCTTCTGCTCTGGCCACCCCATTGTCACATGGGTCCAAGGTTGACCCCTTCCCTAGGGCATGCCTGCGGCCCACAGGGGCTCATTCCCGGCCCCTGCCAAGCCTCCTGAGTGCCCGGCCTGACCTGGCCACTCAGAGAACAGAGCCCGGGTTGGAGCCTAGATGAGTGTCCTCCCACTCGAGCGTGGCCGTGAGTGGCAACTACTATTGGGCAGGGGCTGGGAAATGAGCATCCCTAAGGGGCAGGGAAAGGGGGCCCATCCTATCTTGGGGTGACTGAGAGTCCCAGGGAGGTGGCACACTCCTGGGCTGCCATCAGGCTTCCCAGGGAGAGCTCTGGCATCTGAAGACTGAGCTGTGGGTGCTAACCCGGCCTATTGCTTCCCAGCCATCCCTGAGTTCGCCAGCTTTGGGGGCAGCAGACTTGATGGTGCTGGCTGAGCTGCTGGCCTGTGGTGCAAACTGAGGGTGGCTGGGCCTGAAATGTGGGCATCCAGGTTGAGTGGGGCCCTCCTCATCCCCACTGGGGCCTGAAATCTCTCACCAGCCTATTCTAGTTCCTTCCAGCAGAAACCAGGACCTATTTATAGACTTTGTCACTAACCCAAGTAACCAGTATTGGGTCTCCAAGGGTGACTAGGGGGTAAGGTGTCACCTTCTGAACCTCGGTATACCCATCTCTCAAATGGGGTCAAATGCCAGGTAAGGATGGATCAGGCAGGGGTAGGGGCTGGATCTGGGGAGGCTGCTGAGGCCCCATGAGCGCCAAGGGGCTGGTCAGGGGCCCTGGGTGGGACTCAAGCCAGGTTGGAGCCACCAGACTGGTTTATTGTACATCAGGGCTACTTTTGAGGAGTGGGCTGGGGGCTTGGTGCCCACCTCTAGCAGGGCAGAGCACAGAGCTGGTAGGGGGATGGGGTCACCAGGAAGGCAAAGACACCGTGGCCACTGGGGCGGGGCTGCCCAGTGGGCACTGAGAAGCTCAAGTGCTGCAGGAGGCTGGTGAAGAAGAGGAAGCGCTCCATGCGGGCGAGGGGCTCCCAAGGCACGAGCGGCGGCCTGTGGGCGGGCATGGGGGCTCTCTGAGCCTGGGGGCCTGGGCTCCTCCCCTTCAAGACTCCCTCAGGACAGGTAAGCAACCGGGCACCCCACAGGTACCTGCTGAGAAGGGTATGAAGGCCTCCTGCTTGACGAAGCAGCCCTGGGCATCCAGGAAGTGCTCCGGGTGGAAGTGGGAGGGCTTCTTCCAGATGGTCTCGTCCTTCAGCACTGATGACAGGTTGGTGATGAGTGTCGTCCCCTGGCAGGAAATATCTGTCATGGGTGGGTCTGGACTGGGGGATGCCTGGACCCCTGCGGCCAAACACACGTGGGCACACACCCTCTGCCTGGCACACACCTGGACTCTTCAAGTAACCCTCAGCCCAAGAAGCTTCTCGGCACCCTCCCTGTCCCCATGGCAGGGTAAGTGACTTGCCTCCCATGGGTGCCCTTACTGCCACCTGTCCCTTGGTGAACGGGCTCCTCCAACACTCTGTGACACGCTTTAGTTTGTCTTCCCTACCCGACTACGGGCTCTGAATGGACAGGGCCAGCCCTGCCTCTGCTCTCATCCTCACTCCCACCCAGCCTGGGACATTCAGTGCCTGTGGAAATGAGGATTGGGTGGCTTGGATTGCAGTCCTGACCCCACCTGGCAATGCCCACATTGGGGCTACCAGGTGGCAGATGGTGCCGAGCTGGGGTGAGGAGAGCCGCAGGCCTACCTTTGGGATGAGGAAGCCCTGAACTTCGATGTCATGGGATGTCATGTGGGGCAGGCCCAGTGCGATGATGTCCCCAAAGCGCTGCACCTCATGGACCACGGCCATGGTGAAGGGCATGAGGGCCTGATCCCCCATCTCTGGTTGCCTCACCTGCCCTATCACCTCATCGACTTCCTGTTGGACATGTCCTGGAAAAACAAGCATCCTCATAGTGGTCAGACCCAAGGGCTGGGCCCTGACCTCCTCCTGACTCCTGTGTAGGGCTGTGCCCACTCGGAGGGGGAGGTCACTGTGACCTCTGCACAGAGCTGTTACTGGTGGCCAAACCCACCAAGCTCAGGGGCCTCAGGCTGTCCCTTTCCTCCCTCCCCCATCCCACCTGGCCCCTTGGGCTAGGCTCTCGCTGCATATCTGGGTGCAGGATCATGAGGAGGAGGGCCCAGGCCAGCGTGGCTGAGGTGGTGATCACCCCGGCAGAGAAGAGGTCAGACACCACCAGGTGTGAAGCTGCTCTCGGGGTTCCCCTTGGCCTGGGCCACGCAGGGAAGGTAAGCGCAGGGACAGAGGGAGGAAGCCTCCAAATGGCCTTCCACTCTGCTCCTGTCAGCCCAGGTGTCTGGTCATGGGGTGATACACAGGCCTGCGCTTGCCTCACGGGGCCTTCAACCCTCAACCCACCTCACCTCCACCTCATCCAAGAAGGCGTCAGTCAGGTCTCGGGGTGGCTGGGCCCAGTCCCGGGTCACCCTATGCTCGATGACCAGCTCATCAATCAGGACCATGAAGGCTCTCTGCCCCGGGAAGACCTTGGCAGCCAGCCCTGGGATACGCGGGAGCACGGGGATTGCTTCCAGCACCTGTGGGGGTCACAGCTTTGGGGCCCTGGGACCTTGTGGTGCTCAGGCTTTCATCTGGACCAGTCAGGTCCTAGCCTCCTCCAGGATGTCCCCACCATTGACCTTGTTCCTCCCTAAGTGCAGGCCTCGCCCCTCTCTCCTGGCCCTGGGCGCAGAAAGATAAACCTAAAGTCTGCATCTCATGGGTGCCGGTGCCTTCCAATGAAGGAACCCTTCCTCCCCTAAGCCCGCTGACCCTCACCCCGCCTCTCCCATCTGTGTTGTCTGTCATTTCCCCACTTCCAGGCCTTTTCCCTTGCAGTTTCCTCTCCCGGGATGCCCTTTCCTCCTCTGACCCTCTACGCAAATCCTCCTCCGGGGAGGCCCTTTGCAGGACGGAGGCCTCCTCTATGAAGCGCCCTTCCCTCACCTGGCGCACGAAGCCAACCTCCTCCTTCAGTCCATCCTCCAATATGTCCAACAGCTTGAGGATGCGAAGGTCGCTGTACTCAAAGCAGCTCCCGAAGGTCAAGGAGGCGATCACGTTGCTCACCGCTTTATTCAGGAGGCGTTGGGGCTAAAGGGGCGTCCTGGGAGGGAACGGTGCATGTCAGGGCGTCGCCTCCATCTCCTCTTCCCCAGCCTCTTCAAACCTGTTCCCTGTCCCTCAGCACCCACCGGCCTGATCGGCGAAGGCGGCACAGAGGCACGAGGGCTCCTCGGTCACCCACTGCTCCAACGACTTCTTGCCCAGGCCGAAGTTGCGCAGGGTGGACGAGGAGAAGCGCCGCTCCTCGCGCCAGGCTTTTCCTTAGAGCGCCAGGATCACTCCTGGGGGCGGAGCGGGCACGTGGGCGTGGCTCGGGTGTGTCCCGGCCCCACCTTCTGCTAGCCCACAGCGCTGGCGGGCTCGCCGAGCCTCCTCGCCTCGGCCCGCCCCTCCCGGTGCTCTGCTCACACAGCCCCGCCCCCTTTGGGGCAGGCCTCGCCCCTCCGCTCCGCCCACACCAACCTCACCCTCCCCTCCCAAACAAATCCCGCCCACTTTGACACCCCCTTCCACCTGGGGACCGGTCCCACTCTCTGCCCGCCCGCATTGCTCGCCTACTCTCCCCTGCTAGGGTCAGGTCTTGGCTCCAATTTTTACTTTGCCCACCGGGACCCCCTTTCCTCTTCGGGGAAGGTCCTGGCCCGGCCCTACCCTGCCCGCTCTGACTTTGTCCTCATTCCTGCCCACCCTGACCTCCCCTTCGTGCCCGCGATGGCCCTGGGCCGCCCTCTCTCCGTAAGGCCCCGCCCCCTGCCTCGCCCGCATTCTTCCTCCCCCACCCTTGGCACAGACTCCTTTCTCCTCTTGCTGCCCCTTCAAATTCGCTGGCTCTTCCCTGCACCGAATGTCCGCGACCCTGCCTCCCCTTGGCCCTGCCGGTATCGGGTCACTGCTGGCCCAGTCCCCGCCGGGACGCGGTCTGCCCCCTCCTCCGCTTGCCTTCCGAGCGCGGCCCGTAACCCAGGTGCTCGTAAACTGTCGCAGGTGGGCGGTCGGAGTTGTCCTGGCTGCGGTACACCAGCGCCTCTCGCACAGGCGCCAGCCCGTTGAGCACGACGACGGGAGTCCAGACCTGCTGCAGGCTGAACACGTCCCCGAAGCGGCGCCGCAGCTGCAGGCCGAAGGTCGAGGGCGTTTGTCAAGCCCAGGCCCCGCCAGGCTGCGGGCCCAGCCTCATGGCGTGAGCCCTGCGGGAACCCTAGGCCCCTACCAGGAGCGAGGGGGTGCAAAGATTTTATCCAGTCTTGTGAGCCTGGGGGTTAATTACATCCACCACAGTCGAGGACCTCAAGTTGGATCAGACCACCCAGCTATGACTGTGCAGAGGTCACCAAAGTTGTCAATAGACCAAGTTAGCATCCCATTTTACAGGTGAAGAAACAGATTCATAGAGGTAAGCGTGAGGTCCAAGGTCTTGGACCTCATGGTGGCAAAAGATTTGAACCAGATCACTGTACCTCTCTCAACCTCGACTACCTGATTTAAATAGGGCTCAAGACCAGACTCCTCTCCCCCATTCTCGAGACCTTTCCTCCTGATTTAATCATAAGGGACTCAGGCTCACGTAATGTAAGAGCTGGCCAGCTGAATCCCCAGCCTGTTGCCAAGTCGTACTCCCCCACCCCCTGGCCTTTGCCCTCTTGGACCTTGGGCTGTTGGGAAAATCCAACTGTTCTCGGGCCCTGAACAAATGCCCTCCCTTAGGAAGCCTCTCAAATCTGCCTCCTCCTCTTGGCCCAGTTCCTTTTCCAGCCTGTGACTTCACCCACCACCCGCTGTCTGCTGCTAGGTGGGGTCCCTAAGACCTCCGCTGCCCACTTCCCACCCCCATCCTCCTTACCTGGCTAAAGCTGAGAAGTGGGTCCTGGAAGTTCACCTGCAGCAGGTTACCCAGCCCAGGCAGTGGCATGGGACCTGGTGGGTAGCGTGCGGCCCAACGTGAGTGCTGGTGCATCTGGTCCACCAAGAGCAGGAAGACGGCCACAGCCACGGCCAGGGTCACCAGTGTATCCCCAGTCAGCAGCATGGCTGCCTCAGTGTGCACTGGGCTCCTCAACACATCAGACACCTAGGACTAGCCCAGGCAGGGCACTCTCAACTGCACCTCCAGGGCTCAACCAGTCTGGGTCTTCTTTATGACAGGAGCTGAGACTGGCCTTTGCCCTCTGCCCTGAGCCAACCTGCCAGGGAGAGTGTGCTGCCAGAGGGTGCAGGGAGGGGTCGGGGAAAGTCAGGTGCACAGATGGCCACTGTCCCTCCTGCCCTCTCCACGTGCTTACAGAGGGTAGGGGGAGGACACAAGAAGTCCTCCCCTTCCCCTAGCCTGACTCCCCAGCTCTGTAAAGATTCCGAGGAAGAATCAGGGGTCTTCAGACTTGATCCTGCCACCCACCTGTCACTTTAGTCTCACACTCTCTAATGTGCTCACAGCCTCATCCCCAGAACATGTCCTTGTCCTCCCATGTATCACCTGCCTCCTCCTGAGTGGCCTTCACCTCCCAAGTTTGTTACTGGCCCTTGCCCAGCGCTGGAGGGAGGTCCTAATGACCAGAGGAACCACTGTAGGGGGATAAAGTTCTTGGTGTCCCCTCACTTCACACTAGTATACTCAACACACACACAGAGTCACACACTCAAAAACCACACTTACACACATTCACATACTGCCTACTCACATGCATATTTACACACCCACAAAGCCAGACACATTAACACGTATGTACCACTTACATGCTTGCACAGAGACCCAGCACCAAGTCCTCGGAGTTCTCAGTGGTTGCCTGGACCCAACCCACCTCCTCCCACCTCGAGGCTGCTCGCAGTGATGCTGGGGACCTTCCCCTGGCTGGCCGCTGGCTCAGCTTCCTTGGTTTCTGCCCGTTTCCGCCTGGTTGTGGCCATGACAAGTTTGAATCTGGGGATGGGGAGGCAGCAGGATTGTCTTCAGAGCTCCCTAGTCACATGACCAGCTGGTCTGATGGCCCAGAGACCCTTTCCTAAGTTTGTTACAAACTGGTCCTTGGACCTTCTAGCTCTTGTGGCCACCCAGGTGATGAATCAATCTTCTTTGTGTCTGTGCCCATTTCCTAACTTGGAGACATGTGAGGTGGGCACTTTACCTTGTTGACTGGACTGCCAGTAGGCTCAGGGTACTAGAGTGGCTTAGCATAGGCTGTGACTGTCCTCAGAGGAGTGGGCCTGCTTCCTCCTCCTTGATTTGTCCTTGAACATCAGCTGTTCAAACTCTAGAAGACAAGGGCATGGATACCAGATGGGGATGTAATTTCTTTACACCCTCACAGGCCTGCTGAGGAGCACAAAGAATGGATTCTCAGGCCTCTCCCTTTGCCGGCCTCCTCCCTCTCCATGGGTCCAGTCCACCCTGGCTCCAGCCCCACACCTTCCAATCCTGACTCTCTGGTCCCTTCAGTGGCTCCAGTCCTCGACGAAATGTGCAAACCTTGGTACCACCCTGCACCAGTGTGTGCCACCTCCAGGCTGGAATTGTGGCATTTCCTGGGTAGGGGTCAAGCCCCCTCACCCATCCCAGGGGTATATGAGGCAACCTCTCTTTCTGAAAACAGCTGTCCCCACTCCCATACCCCGACACCCCCATTCCCTCCCTCCCATCTCACTCCCCAGCGGGGGGAGGACCAGGTTCTTCTCAGGGTGCAGGACAACACAGAGTGCTGTGGCCTTCAGGTATTGGCTTTCAACATTTGCAATCCCTGCTTGGTCTGTGAAAGCTGCTCCTCCCCTTCCAAATTCCCGCATCTCCACCCTCCTGCCAGGCCCAGGGCCAGAGGGTCTAGCTGGCTGGGGCCCGACTGGGCCTTCCTCAGTTTATCTGGCCTTTCCTGCATCTTGCCTTGACCAAGGCTTGGGTTCTGTCCCACCCTGTCTGGATGCACCCTGTGCTGGGCGCTGGGCTGGGCACGGCACTGGCAGCATGGCGGGAAGGCGATGGTGGGCCCCTGCTTCAAGGTGCTCATGACCAAGAGGAGTGGGAGCCAGAGAGCTAACCATCAGGCCAGCAGTGCAGGGATTGCGTTGAGGGTTGTGGGGACATTGCCCCAGGCTGGAGCACACTTTCCGGGAAAACTTCCCAGAGGACTTCGGCTGGCTTGGCTCTGCAAGCCAAGGTGACCTGGCAGTGGGACTAAAGCACCAATGCAAAACAGCAGGACGGGGGCAATTTGAGGCTGGGGCTTTGCAAGGTCCGGCAGAGGACTGGATTGTGGGAAACCGGGGTTCCTGGGCCTCAAAGAGGCAGGGAGACCAGTTTTGAGGCCACTCAAAAGACTGAGAGGGTAAGACCCATGGGCACCCTGGGGTCTTCTCAGATCCAGCCTGTGGTCTTTCATCGGGGCTCAGCCAGAGAATCAGGTGGTGTTAGTCGGGCTGGCAGGATGGTCTATCACAGGTTTGTCACAGTGGCCCTCGATAAATTGCATCTCCCTTTTGTTTTGGATGTGTCACGCCCTCCCCAAACAGTCACTCTAATGGACATACGAAGGGCAGTGACAGACATGCCTGTAATTCAGGCAGTGCCCTCCCGTTACTGGGCGCCTATTGTCCAGGACAGGCCTTGAGGAAAACCTGTGATCGTGAGGCCAACGGCCTTTTTCAATCATTGTGCACACTCACATGCCGGGCACTGCTGTTCACTCCCCATCCTCCCCACACCCTGTAAGGTAGGTGGCTTTATGGTCCCCAAGGCACTGGAGTCTCAGGGATCACGGGGTCAAAGTCACAGAGCACCATTATGGTCTATCTCAAAACTCATGCTCTGAGCCACTGCTCTACCGTGGACTTCTATGAGGGCCAGCATTTAAGTTACTGAAATTTGTTATTTTAGAAACATACTCAGCCTGCCCTTGCTGGTTTCTGCTCTGGTGAAGCTGCTGGTGCTAGAGGGATGAGCCCCCCCCCATTCTCTCCCGTCCCCCAATCTCCGTGTCACACGTGTTCGCCCGCGCAGGGAAGGCCCAACTGGACACTGCGACCTGAGACTGAGTCCTGGGTGACGTCCGCAAGATGACGGACCAGAAATCGCCAGGCCCTGGGGCCCCCAAGCACGGAGACCCAGCCGTGGGACTCCAACGCGATGCGGAGCAAGCCCCTTGGAGAGAGCTCTAGAAAGCAAGTAGGGAGCTGCAGCGCCCAGAGAGGGCGCTGTAAAGTTGGTGGCAGTTGGCTCGCTATACCCACCCCCCCCCCCCCCCACGGGCAAGGCCAAGCCCGCGGAAGAAACCCCTCAATTCCCGCTCCTCCCGGGGGACAGAAGTGGGAGCTGGCATCTGACTCGCGGTACTGCCCTCCCGGGCCCCGCTGGGATGCAGGTGGAGGGCCGGCCCGGCAGCCGCCGGCGGGGAGGGGGGGGGCGTGGTCGGGGAGCGCCACGGGCGAGCGAGCGAGCCAGCGGTCTTGGGCGGGGGGGGGGGGGGGGCGGGTAATGGCCGGCCTTTCCCGTAGTTTTCCGGGAACAGGGCTTCAGCTGGACAAGATGAAAAAGTTCCGGAGCTCGGCTGCGCAACAATATGAATATGCCTCACACTACCGAACAGTACACTTACCGGTTAAGATGGTAGTTTTGCTGTGTTTTTAAACCACGGCGTAAAAATTACTTTAAAATAATACATCACCACTGCACACCGATTAGAGTGGTCAATATCCAGAACACTGAGAACACCGAATGCTGACCAGGATGTGGAGCAGCAGGAAGTCTCATTCACTGCAGGGGAGAGAATGTAAGATGGCACGGCCGTTCCTTACAAAAACACCTGTACCTGTACACTGACGTTTACAGCAGTTTTATTCATAATTGCCAAAACTTGGAGAAACCAAGATGTCTTTCAGTAGGTGAATGGATAAACTGTGGTATGTCCAGGCAACAGAATATTCTTCAGCACTAAAAAAGAAATGAGCTGTCAAGCCATGTAAAGAGGAGCCTTGCATGGAGGAGGAACCTTCAAGGCCTATTAACCAAACGAAAGAAACCAATCTGAAAAGGCTACATACTGTGTAACTCCAACTATATGACATTCTGGAAAAGGCAAAAACTATGGAGGCAGTAAACAATCAGTGGTTGCCAGGGCTCAGGGAGGGAGGGATGAAGAGGGGGAGCACAGAGAATTTTTAGGGCAGTGAAACTACTCTGCATGATACTATAATGGTGGATACATGTCACTAACCGTTTGTCCAAACCCACAGAATGTACACCACCAAGAGTGGACCCTAACGTAAACTATGGGCTCTGGGTGACAATGATGTGGCAATGGAAGTTCTTACCAGTCATAAAGAAAAAGCACCACTTTGGTGGGTAACGCTGATACTGGGGGAGGCTGTGCACCTGTGTGGGGGCAGAGCATATGAGGGAAACCGCCGTACCTTTTGCTTTACACTATGAACCTCAAGCTACTCTAGAAAATAAAGTCTGTTAAAAAATACAGAGAGCTCAAAAGTGGCAGGAGTTGAAATGCACATGAACAGCTGAGGCTTCCTGCAGAACTGGGAAAGCTAGAGTCAGGAGTGGAGCCTGGAACAGGGCCACTCCCCAGTTAACCGTCATTTCAGTAGCCAGTTTGAGGAACCATCAAAAGTGCCTTACTCAGAGTATCATCAGCAAGTCAAAAGAGGACAGAAGAACAAAAGGCAAAATGATGAAGAACCATTTGCTGTCAGGAAAATATTTTCCTTAAGATGCATATCTTCCAAGTTTTGTGGCTTAGTTCTCAACACCTGAAATCTATCAATTTCATTTGAACTGTGTTAATGCCAAGTCAAGACCAGATGGGAAGCCAAGGAGCTCAAAAAGCTGTCATTTCTATGCAGGTTCCGTGGCCGACACAGCACACCCACCCACACAGCTCCATCCTGGCCGAGCAAAATTATAAATGGACCGCACTGCTTGATGTAGCTATTATAACAAAATTAATCTGCCATTTCTGCAGCCTCAAATTGATGAGCACACAAGAACTCATTTATAACTGCTTATTTCTACTTCACAACATTCCTTCCAGTGTTACTGTTCTCTAAAAATAAAGTCCGTTAACATTGTATTATTTTTTAATAACCTTTAAAATTAATGTTGATTGGAAATATGTCCTCATATCAACTTAAGCAATCTGGCCATCCCCATACGTGGCTGAGTTCCACCCTCGAGGGTGAGTGGCAGGAGTCCTCGGTTTGTTTCATGCCAGGCTCTGCTGCAAGGCCTGCAGGAGGCCAGGACGGCTGGACCAGTGAGCTGGCAGCCGCCCCTGCAGCAGAACCAGAGCCACCCTGAGGACTGGGATGGGAGGAGAAAAGAGACGCGTTTGCTTTAAACAAAAAAAGAAACAAGGTTAAAATGAAGTTTATTATTTTTTTTGATTTTTTTGTTTTGTTTTTTAAATAAAACTGTTTGTGAAACAGCTATTTTATCCCCACGGCAGAGTGACCCCTGAAAGATGCACTAACCCCTTCTTAAGGCCTTAACAAGATTTTTTTTGTACTTTTTTCTTTTTTTAAAACTCAGATATTTAAAAACTGTACAATTTACAAAACAAAACAAAACAATACAACATAAAGAATCATGTAGCATGGGGCTGCTCAACCGACAGGCCCCCTTTTCCTTTATAAAAATGAAAGCAAAAGAAAAAAGGGTGGAGTGGGTGTTCCTGGTCAGCTTACCTCACATGATCATACCTGACACTGTCCCTCCCTGTGTCCGCTCCTACAGCTTAGGTTTCCGTCCCGTCTGTCCTGGGGGTCAGGGCACAGCTGCCTGAAACATGCCCAGAGGCGGCCATCCCTTGACCCTGCCGGCTGAGCCACTTAGTGGGATGCTTGGGGCTCTCACCGGCCACAGTGACCCAGGACGCAGCTGTGACCTTGGAGCTTGTGCCAATTTCACCCCCCCCAAAAGATAAAAATCTTAAAAATAATAAATAAATAGTGTTTCTGGAAATGAAAAAATTTATTTTTGTGTTTAAACATCATTCTCCCACTCTTGAAAACACGGACCATCCCCGCTTCCCTCCCCCTTGACCTTCCCACTTTGAGACAAATTACTGACAATAGAATAGTTCGGTGTGGTTTGTTTGCTCTTCCAACCCCGGGTCTAGAATCTCTGAATTGTGTAAGTTGGGCTAAGGATCTAAGTCAGCCCTGTCCTTGTGAGATGAGAGTTTGTTCAGTTCAATTTCACATTTAAATTTCACTGTTATTGGAACAAATTTGGAATTCTTAAGCTAGATAATTTTAAAATAGAATCAAAAGGGATAGCGCACCTTTCATTTAAACAGTCTTTCCAGACTAAAAATAGATTTATATATATATATTTTATCCCTCCCTCTTTTAATTCCCCCCACCCTTTCCCATCATCCCCCCTCCCCCCACCCCCCACATTGTCACTATGGAGATTGTGTCCATGGAAACAGCCATTCCAACTTCTTGGGTCTTTCTTTCCTGTGGTGTCACCAGTTTGAGAGTGATGTAAGAACTTAGGAAGGAAGTGCTGGCACGGGCAGGCACGCGGGGTGGGGCGGGGTGGGGTGTGGCTGCACAGGAGGACCATTTCCATTCCATCACAAGGGTCCACCACCTTCTCATCTCCACAGTCTCACCTGCAAGACAAGCAGACACTGGGTGCTGGGAAACCCTGTGTGGTGCTGTAGCCAACAGCCCCCGCTCCGTGGCGGCACCGGGGTAGGGGGACTCTGCAGGGTCCAGCAGCTGCAGAACCCCTGTGAACACACTGCTCACACTGCAGACGCCCAAGACCAATGGCGGAGCCAGTCGTGTGGCTCTGGGCCTGAAACAGGGTAAAGGCAGCAATGACCCGGCCAGCTGCGCCAGGAACGGACTCTGAGTGCCCTGTCCCGGGTGTGTGGAAGGAACCGAGACCAGGAGAGAGTTCTCTGACCCGCCAGGTGGGGCTGCCTGGAGTGGAGTGGCTCTCAGGGCGACCCCTTGCTTAGGACCCCACCATCTGGGGCCTGCAGCTGGGCTGGGCTTGGCACTTGGTGGCAGGGACCAGTCCTCACAGAGGTGGCTGAGTACCCAGCCAGTCTGTGGAAGAACCGGCTCAGGACCACGTGAAGGCTGCCTCCAGTCACAGGCAGCTCTTTACATCTAACAGCGAACACTCCACCCAAGAGCTCTGACGGAAGGCAGGTCTCAGCTCATCCTCTGAGGCTCCCCAGGCCCTGCCACTGGCGTCTCTCCTTCCAGTCCAGGCTCCAGGCTCAGGAAGACTATCCTGGTGATCACATGGGGTACGTGGGGTTGTATCAAGGGCCTCCTCAGAATGCTTCGCGGGCCATTCATTACATGTGCAAAGATCTCAGAGAGACACAGCAGTTTCCAAGGAATTCAGTCCAGAAAAATTACACCAGAAGCCAAGAGTGGTGGCACCCTCACCTTTCTGCCAATCACAGCACTCTTGGAAACCGTGTGTGTGTGTGTGTGTGTGTGTGTGTCTGTCTGTGTGTGTGTCTGTGTGTGTGTGTCTGTGTGTGTGTGTGTGTGTGTGTGTGTGTGTCCCTCCTCCAACCAATAAACCTCAAGAAAACCCAGACACCACTATCTCCTTTTCTGCTTCCATAAAACTTACTAATATGCAAAATAGTTAAGACTGGTCTGTGTGCATGAGCCATAAAGAGATTCCTAACTGCTTGACAGAAAACATGAATAAACAGGAAGAGACTCACAGAGACAGCAGGACAATGTCGCCACCCTCAGGTACAAGCAAACCCCGGGAATCCAGCTGGAGGCCCTGGGGACGTGGGCCAGTGGCTGAGCCATCCTCAGGACGTCCCCGGCCACAGTGTGGCTTCCCCGGCACTGATGGTGGCTCTGGCCCCACCTATGTGGTCCATGCTTCCCCCTCCCCCAGCACGGACACTCTCCACTCCTCACTCTGGTTTCCTGAGGCTAAGGCTGCCAGGAAGGCGGGGAGAAACAAGCAGCCTTCTCAGGTGAGGACAGAGGACAGGTGCCATGCATATCCTGCAAAGCTCTGCTGGTGGAGGGAGGGACAGGGCAGGGTGTGCCCTCTCCCCAGTGCTTGGCACAGTCTTGGGCCTGCACCCCTATCCTGCTCATTACTCACAACAGCAGGCCCCAGCCCAGCGCCCATCTCCAGAATGAAGGCTGTCTCAGCACCAGGGTCTGCCCGGCCGGTGGGCTGTGCACGCTGCTGACCCTGGGCTCCTCCCCTGGTGCCACAGGGGGACCTGGTGGTCCAGGCAGCCTCGGCCCTTCCGCACCTCCCGCCTGGGGCTTTGCCTTCCAGCCTTCCCAGCAGGGACCTTCCCCAGGGTCTGATATTAGACTGGCCCAAACACATGATACCCTGAATGTAATGGGACCCTAACTTCTCAGTTGCTCCTCAAAACTGTTCCTTCAGTAGGGAGAATGGGAAGAAAATTCTTTAAGCACCGAGTAGGGGCCAGGCACTATGCTAGGAGCTTTACAGACATTATTTCACAGTAACACTGAGAGGCCTGACCTCCATATCTTGGAGATGAGGCAGCTGAGGGAGGTGACACATGTGGCCCAAGGCCACGTGGCTGGTTAGAAGTGGGACTGGGGCTCACATCCAGCAAAGCTCCTCTGCTTGGGCCCCAGGGACTCTGCCTGCGAGCCTCCATTGTTGTGGGCCCCATCCAAATGCACAGGACACGGCTGAGAAGGCAGCACCCCAGGCAGGGCCACGGAGCAGGCGCGGAGCTGCTGCGCCAGTGAGCGAGCGGGCGGCCCTCTGTGCTGAGGACCTGCACGCTTCTCCGTAAAAAGGCAACTGCACGTTCAGCTGCCGGCGATCGGGACTTCATGCTGGGCCAAAGCCTTCCAACACCCCTGCCCTCGTCACCCTCCTTCCTGCTGCCCTTCAGCTTCACCTCCGTGGCCTGAACCTGGGCCGGGTCAGTCTGTCCTCCAAATCCTCCCGCGTCTGACACCAAGCTGCCCTCTCCACCTGCGGCTTGGCGGCACCCCCTCAGCCCCACGGGACCTGGCCAGGGTGTGGAGGGCAGCCTCGTCCTCAACCTGTACCCACCCGGGCGCCGTCAGGTCAGCACTCTCCTCCCTGGGCTGCAGGTGCTCCTCTATTTAACACGGCTGTCCGCCCTGCGAGGAGAGGGACTGCCGTGTGCCCCCTCGGGCCAGTGCACGACGGGACAGAGACAGCGGTCCCTGCGGACCGGGCAGGCAGTCTAGTGGAGATGCAGACGATACGTGAACACACAAATGACTTGAGGTTGTGGTGATGCCAGGAAGGCTGCAGAGTGGGGACAAGGGGACTTGGAAGGTTGCCGTGAGGAAGTGACACTGAAGCTGAGACCCAGAGAAGAGACGGAGGCACAGTGCTCCAGCGCAGGGAGCTAAGCGCGAGCACAAAGCTCCGCGGGAGGAAGCTCAGAGGAGCCGAAGGAGCCTCGCCGGAGACTCCAGGGGCCCTCAGAGGTGTGCTGGGCAGTCTGGACTTAATCCTACCAGGGATGGGAACCTCTGAAGCTGCAGTTGTGGGAGGCAGTGAGGGGCTGCCGGGGCTGGGGTGGGAGGGAAGGGGAGCCCCGGGACATGACGCTCTTCACACGCAGGCCGGCTGTGTGACATTCCGACCACAGAAGCTGCTCGGGAAGGCCCAGCTCCAGGGCAGGGAGGCTGCTGTGTGCAGCTGGCACCCAGGACAAGGCAGCAGATGGATGGAGGATACTGCTTCCTGCCCACTGGATCGGGAGACCTGGGGGGTGGGGTCTCCTTGTTTACTCAGATGAGAATGGAAGATGGCAGGGGGGATGTTCCGCGGTCAGAGCCCTGCCCACTCGCTGCCCTGAGCCAGGGAGGCTTCAGCACGGGGAGAGGGCAGCACAGGCCGGCCACACGGCTCCATCATCCACAGAGCCGGGAGGAGGGGGCCCACTGACAGCTGCCCGAGGACCTGTCCTCTGTGGCACTGCTGGCCTGGTGAGGGACAAGCACCAGGTATCTCACGTGGTGGCAGGAGATTAGAACTCACGTCTCCTTGCCCCAGCCCTGGGGTTTTCTGCCAGACAGGGCAGCTGTAGGGTCTGGTTTGCAGCTCTGAACCTCCTGCTCCTCCTGGGCATGGCTGAGGGCAGTGCACCCAGCATTTGCTGACACCGCACCCCAGGCCAGGCTGCGCCGGGCATGGTGGAGGCATTTCTTAACTGAATCCTCACAAGGTTGGCCACTGCTATCCCTCTTTTTTCAGAAGGAAAACAAGCACAGAGACATTAAGTGGCCTGAGCCTGGTCACACAGCACTTTCCACACTGCTCTGGGTGAGAAAGTGGGGCGCCACGAACCGGAACTCACATGTACAATCACTGTCCCTTCCCCGCCTTGTCGGGAGACCCAACGATGGTGGCTCTGTGTCCTCAGCACGGATACTGAAATGAATGCTCCTTGAGGTGGGGGGCTGCGTCTCTGTCCCCAATCACTGGGGCTTCCGCACAGTCTGCAGAGGGCTGACAGCGAAGGCCCACAATGTGACTGCTGAACCGCGAACCCAGGACGACGGGTCCAGCCTCGCGGGGAAGCACTCGATGACAAGCAGTTCAGGTGGACGAGACCAGAGGCGCATGTTCGTTCCTTCCCTCCAAGAGGTGAAGGTCTGCCCTCAACAGACTCGAAACGACCCCAAGCCGAGGGACACGCCACTCAATCACTCAGCGCCTCATTTCTTCTGTGTAAACAGGAATGATAACACCAACCTTCTGAGGAATGAACTACGAAGCCTACTGTCCCACGAGAGCCAAGGGCTCTGTCAGCTGGCAGAGCCCAAGAATGAGCAGAGAGAAAAGTGATGATGAACAAAATTAAAACTTCCAAGAGGAGATTTGCCCACCAGGCCCAGGGCCCAGAGTTCTTCTTTTTCTCAAACATGGGCTGGGATTCCAGGACAGGAACAAAAGGCACTGAGTAACCAATGGTTCTCTCCCTAACTGGCTCTTCCTGGACACTTCCAGGAACACTCCACGTGGCCTCCTATATAACCCAGCCCTAACCACCGGGGCCAGGAAGGTGGCAGAGCCCCCTAGACACAGTAGAAGGGCCAACAGAAACATTCTTGAAAACCACCCAGACTGCTGCTTGCCCTGAGGGTCAGTGGACCCCGCGGGTTCTAGAAGTGCACGGGGCTCCGTGTGATGACCCACCCTCCCGCCCTGCTCCGCTCCCTCCACTCCCAGCCCTACTCCCTGGAAGAGCAAGACAGAAAAGTGTGAGTGCAAAGTCCTCACTCGACAGCCCCTCAGGAAGCACTGTAACCCCCACCGGCCCCAGACACTCAGCACTCAGCACAGGGGCCTTCTCTGGAGGTCAGTACCGGGACCCACCTAAGAAACAGACGACTTCCCAGATGAAAACTGCCACATTCTGAGGTGAATTCTGTTTCTTCCTCAAAGTACTGTTAGGCATTCCAGAGAAAGGCAGACACCCCCCACCCCGACTTGTAACAAGGGGGAGGGGACATTCCACAGAGACTCAGGCACATGGGCTTGCTGTCCCAGAGAGCCAGGCCTAGCACACCTGTGTGGGTCTCAGCCGTCTGGAGTAAACACAGACGCCCTCACTTGCAGAGAAATAATCCCTTAACGAACAGTTCTGAGACAACTAGCCCCCCACCCCATCCTGTAGAAGCAAGTGCCCCAAGTTACATTTTGTTTTTTCTTCTCATGATGTTTTGCTCAGTGAGGACGGGGCGGGTGAGGAAGGCAATGGGAGCATTGCAGGCCTGCTGCTTCTAGAGACCCAAGTCCCATAATCCTGCTCTCACAGGCACATGCTGCCAGCCCAGACCACGAGCCCCCAGACACACTCACAAAAAGCACAACTCGACCTCCTGAGATTTTTAAAAGTAAAGTTAAACGGGATGCTAAAGTCTACTAAATCGTTGAGGGGATTTTCCTTCCCTTTGTACTTCTAGGAAAAGGAATCCTTCATAGACCTGGGGGAAAAAAAAGATTTCAAAAAACAAAACTTGGGGTATTTTTTGTTTTTCAAAGGAGAACCCATCATAAGCTTTAGAGATGTTAAGTAAATTAAGAAGAGGCCTCTGGCAAGAAGCCTTTCTGAGACAGGGCAAGAGTGAGGGCTGCCAGCAGGAGAGCCACCCCCCCAGAGGCTCTGTCCCGAAGCCAGCTGCGTTCTGCCCCTGGGGACTCCACACACAAGGCCTGAACCCCGGCGGAGGATGGGACCAATTTAAAGCCCCACGCCACCTTTCCACACGTATTCTGGGGAGCTGAGCAACAGATGGAAAGACATGGTATCCACCTGGCGCTGGCAGTCCACGCGATTAAATGCTGGTGGGGCAGCCTGGCCTGGGGTGAGCAGGAGGCAGCGGCCCGACACCCCCTTGCAGTCTGGCAGGGGCGGCGGCCCCGACTCACCTGTGCTTGCTGTACTTTCCATTCCCACGAGCACACTGCCCCCCTCACCCCCGCTCCGACTGCTCTGTGCTGAGGCTGCCTTTCGCTGTCTTGTTCTGCAAGGCGGGGAGAGGGCACGGGAGGGGAGGCTGACGCCGGCAAAGCCAAGGAGACAGGACAGGAGGGACAGAGAACGAGCGTGGGGGTCAGGGCAGGCGGAGGTGAGGAGAGGAACGCACATGGAAAAGGAAAGAAAAAGCAGAGTCAGTGCTGAGTGACAAACAGGAGATACTCAGACAGGGTCTTCTGAGGTAAACTGTGACCATTAAAAAAGAGAAGTTTTTAAAAATAAAAACATGTAAATTAAGTAAAAAATGGGAGAGAAAATTGTAAGATCCTATGATCCATATTGGAAAATAATTGTTAAAGAAAAGCATAAGTAAGCATCTTTCAGAAGCACTTTGAGGGCAGACCTGTCAGGGCGACCTCTTTCTAGTACTTTCTGGCCCCACTTAGAGACTGAAGACCGTGAGCACCAGTGGCCACCAGGGGTCAGTGTGACCTCAGCCGGAGGAGAGCCGCCGCTGCAGGGACTGCCAGGTGGCGGGTCTCCACCATCCCAGTCCTTCCCTGGGGTCCCTTTCTCCACGCCCTCCCGTCTCCACACACGCATGTGGTGTCTTGGAAACAGGCCATTCACACACACCCCCGCCCCCATCTTCGTTCCTTTCCTAAATTTAAGAGGTGACCAAGAGACCACCTCCTCAATCAGCTGCAGGCACCACTGGCTGCTTTGGCTGAAGTAAAACCTGGAGGAGACTGTGAGTTTCCCCAAAAGCCTGGAGTCAACTCTCTTTAGCCTGGGAAGACACCTCTGCTTATGTACCTAGACCTACAGCCAATCTCACCTCACGCCAATCTGTGATCTGGGGTTCCACTCAACTGCGGGGGAAACCAGGAGTTTTGTGTGTTTCTCTTCCAATTTCTCTTAACAAACACCTTTCTCCCCAGCTGCGCCACCCCATGGGTGCTGACCCCACACCACAGGGCTCCCTCCCATTTGCATCTCGGCCCTCCCGGGGCCAGGAGTGCTCGGCAGCCCGGGCCCTGGTGGTGTGGCCGTGACCCTGCAATGTCTGGTCTCCAGGTCTTTCAGGAGGAGCCCCGCCGCCACCCCCAAGTCCTGCGGGGAGGGGAGCACAGGCTCTGCAGGCTCTGACTCACCTTGTGCTTGGGGCACCTCACCGAGAAGTTCTCCTCATGGAGCAAACAATCTGCAAGAGAGAAGGGGACAGTCAGGACGAGCCTGGCGTGCGGCACAGCCTGCGGGGCGTGGGGCCACGCTGGCCAGGGCAGACAGGGTCACACATGGCGATAAGAGGTCTCCACACTATGATTTCTAATAGGAAACCACGCAAGACACCCCCAAATAAGCTATGGCACCTCAACATGGTGGAATGTCAGTCCAACATGAAACGTTTCAGAATAGTGAACACGATGCAAATTGCTCAAAAAACCAGGATACATAAATGTACAAGTACAATCCCAATTTTACCAAAATATTTTATATGCATAAAAAAGGACAAAGGAAATCTACCAAAATATGACAGTGATTCTCTTTGGATAGTAATATTATAGGTGATTTTAATTTTCTTTATTTTTTCTGTATTTCCATGATCATATCCTATTATTCTAATCATCAGAAACAATCTCTAATAAGTGTTATTGTTAAAATTCCTTATCTTAGGCTAAGGCCATTCCACAGGCCCACGCCAAAGCTTCCTTGTGAAAACACTTTGAATCTGGAGGCATCTTTTCTCCTCTGTGGAGAGTCACAGGTCAGAGACAGCAAGGAGGCCAGGCCCGTGAGCCCCGCTGCCACCCTTGCCCCACACACAACCCACGGACACACTGCAGAAGGTCCATAATCCCTGCTAAATGCTTCAGAGAAATGTGAAATCCCACGAGGGGGCGATTAATCCTTGGAGGAAAATCACTCATTCCAACTGTTAACACGGTGGTGACACATCCTCCATGATGGCAAGGACGCGCACCTGCCTCCAGGGGCGTTGTGCTCTGCGGCACAAGCGTCGTGCGCGGAGCAGGGCGAGGAAAGCGACTTAACGAGCTCACTCTGCACACCACAGCTCCTGAAGACCGACAGCCAGGTCACTGGTGCGAGACGCAGTGGCCGAATGTTAATAAATATTGATCACACATTCTCAGAGAGCGCCCAGGCACCAAGGCGGGAGGCGGCCGTGGTACTTAGCCTTGTTAAATTTACAATTTAACTCAGGTTTAAAGTGAGGTCCAGATTAGCGGCCTGTGTACCCACAGATTTCAAGTGAAACAGTAGTAAGCAACGGAGCACACAAATGGAAACTTTTGAGGTCCTCTATAATCTTAAATAAATAAAGACCCTTTCACAATTCGGCTAAGCCACCTCCCCTTCTGGAGTCCTAGAATCTCTAGGGTCAGATGGGTTTGGTCTTCACAGTTCCCGGGGCAAGCCTCGGGGCATGAGAAACAGCAAGTCCTGCTAACCTTTGCATCCCTATCCCCTCCCCCCTCCAAGCAAAGAGCGCGGCAGTAAATGAAATGTGTTAATTTAAAACCCACAAGTACATGGTGTGACCGAGGCTCCTGCTGCTCCAATCTGCCAGAGAGCTCACGAACAGCGGGAGACAGACAGCTGGAGCTCCAGGGAAGCACCTTCTCCTTACCTGGGCTGTGGCAGCAGCGCATGCTGGCAGAGTCTATAGTTTGGGCCAAAGAGAAACAGCACAGGCCACGCGGTGGGGAAAGACCACGCTTACACCACAGGGGTTTACAGAAATAAGGAGGGGGGCCGTGTTAGCTGGAAAAGATGCCATCAGAAAGGTAGAGGTGGCTCGGGTCCCCTCACTGCCACGAAACAGTGACCAGCTGTGATGGACCATTAGTAAAACATGCTTAAAGTTAGGAAACATGTTCCCTCGAAGTTAAAAAGAAGAAATAAAACAATGTAAGTAAACACTAAAGGCAACTTGGAACTAATGCCAGGTACTTCTGGGAATGGAAGTCTCCGAAACGAATCTACGAGACGGGGTGCACCTTTTGGCTAGGCCTCCCGAACAGGCAGCGGCTGTCCCCATTCTCGTCATGTCCACCGGCCATCAGGAACTGCACTTCCTGTTCCTGGCAGGGTGAGAACCACAGCTGGAGGGCTTAGACACCTGCAAGGGGCCAGCGAGCCTCTCCTGGGCTGCCTCCAGCCAGGCTCTGCTGGGGAAGAGCCAAGAGTGGCAGGAAGTGCAGTAAAAGCTCTCCTGAGGGCTCTGGACAGGCGCCTGGCCCCACACTGCCGGCCCGCCAGCCTCTCGTTTGATTCCTTTAAGCCCCTGGCAACACCCCGCACTGTGCAGAGGGCCTGGTCAGCACTTCCCCACAGTGAGGTCAGAGTCAATGGCTGGATCATCACGCAGGCTGGAAGAGACTCACCAGGTTGTCTAGTCGGCAGGGTGGCTTCCAGACACAAACAGCAGCACCCCAGAACAGTGTTCCACTTTGAGTCCTCTCTTTGGGCTTAAAGGCAGAGGACTCTGCTGAGCTCCTCATAACAAGCTATGTGGAGCTTCAGATACCCACATGCACCCGTATATACCCCATGCTGAGGATGGTGAGCCCGGGAAGGGAGAAGACGAAAGGATGTCTAGCGTCCTTTGGATCTGCCAGGCCCCGACAGTCTCCAACTCAGCTACAATCTCCTCAGAGCTACGCTTAGTACTCATAATGGCAAAATCCAGGCTGGGACTCAGGGACCCACCAGCCTCACCCCACCTCGCTGAGAGGCAGCCTCAGGGGCCGAAGGAGGGGAATAAGAAGGCGGGAGCAAGGCCCTGGGATGCAGAGAGCTCCTCTCCAGGGAGAGGCCAGACCACCAGTTCTTTCGTAGGACCCATCTGGGGCTCTGAACCCACTGCTGCAAGATCAAAGTCAGCAGCGGAGAGAACAGCTTTAAAATGCTGCTGGAAGGGTGGCTACAGAAGTGAAATTCCCAGCTGTGCTTCCTCATGAGGGTAAAAGAAAAAGCCCCTCTAGGCAAGATTCTATATGCACAGTGGGATTATAAATGAGCTACCACAGCTCTTTTTTCCTTTGGTATTAATTGTTGTGGCTTATTGCATTAAATACATTAAATCTTTTTTTTTTTTAAACAGCACTCATGTTCTTATTACTGCACTCTCCCACCTGGAGACAAATCCTATGCCTGTGACATAACAAGCAGCACAACAGAGCAAACTGTGATGTCACAAATGTGCAATCACTATTAGGAAGGGGAAACGCTGCAGGAGCCACAGATCCTCATGTTTCCATGGAGATGTCCCTGGTGATAAAAGTTTTCCCTTCGTTATGAACAGCTCTTTAAGGTTTGGGCAGCTGACAGTAAGGCAGAGATGAAAATGCCAAACTGTTCCTTACTCCATACAGAGATGGGGGACTCAAACTCAGGGACTTACTTTTATTGTAACTAGAAAGAAAGTCAATCAATGAATGCCTTTCCTGGATACAAAGATCCATTACATATAGAACAGAATTCCTGAGAAGACTGTGTGGGATAAATACAAGCATCAAGCTACACAGAGCAGTGCAGGCTTTGGGTCACTGTGACTCAGGTCATCCAAGAGACCAACAAAGACACGGTCACCTTGTTAAGCTGCTTCTTTGGTCCCAGCTCCGCATGGAGGAGCAGTTTGCAGCAGCTGGGACAGCAAAGCCAGAGGGCCAAGGCCCCGACCCAGACAGCCTTCCTCTCCCTGGATACTCGGCCACCAACTTCTGCCAAACAGAGACGTTACCAACTTATCTGGGCAGGCCATGCAAGGCAGGTTCAAACAGAGTGACAAGAGAGTCCTTTGCTTCCTAACACTCAGCTGGTAGAGCAGGCCCTGCTTCCCTGCTGGCGGTGCGTGCTAGAGGGCCTCCACTTGAGGGAGGAGAGCCCAGTACCTGTCCCGAAGAACCCCCAGAGCCTGGGCTAGAGCAGGGCGTTCCAGCCGCCAGCTGCACACGGCCATGGGAGTCTAAACGAAAGAAAAAGCTCAGTCCCTCATTCCCACTAGCCACCTTCCAAGCGCTCAATGGTCACACATGGCTTGTGGCTACTGTATTGGAGAGTACAGATCTAGAACATTCCCTCACTGCAGCAAGTTCTACCGAGCGACTCCACTCAACCCCTGGAGAAACTGTACCTGGAGGCAGGTGCCCCGTGTGCACACAGGGAGCACGCTCGCAGGGGGGACGAGGCACCTGCCTGCTGCTCACCTCAGGCTGCTGGGCAGAGCCTCCATGCAGGAGACCACCTCTCACCGCCCACCGACGGGGAAAGCCAATGCTTGCAGCATTCCCCACAAAAGACTTACACACAACTGCCGAAAACCCAGAACCTGACCATCTTCATTAAAAATCACGAAGCTTAAACTAGAAAAAGAAACAAAACGTTCTGAGGTAACCCTGGGCGGTATCATGAAAATGAGAAAAGGCAGTGGTTGGGCTTCTGAGAGAGAAGGATTTAATGGCTGTTCTATAGAACATGCCAGACCACGACCCAGGGTGAATTACTGCTCAGACTCAACAAGTAAACATGTAGAGGAGGACAGAGGATGGAAGGGACAGACTGAAACCCAAACTCCCTGAACTGACATTTCAAGGCTCTCTTCTTTTTTTATGTAATAAATTTATTTATTTATTTATTTATGGCTGTGTTGGGTCT
Organism: Tursiops truncatus; assembly: GCF_011762595.2. NCBI lineage: Eukaryota > Metazoa > Chordata > Mammalia > Artiodactyla > Delphinidae > Tursiops > Tursiops truncatus. The sequence continues at coordinate 6,864,715 of NC_047044.1, read as the reverse complement.
TCGTTGTTGCATGCGGGCTTTCTCTAGTTGCGGTGAGCGGAGGCTACTCTTCGTTGGGGTGCGCGGGCTTCTCATTGTGGTGGTTTCTCTTGTTGCGGAGCACGGGCTCTAGGCGCGCAGGCTTCCGTAGTTGTGCTTCAGTAGTTGTATCACGCGGACTTAGTAATTGTGGCTCACAGGCTCTAGAGCACAGGCTCAGTAGTTGTGGCACACAGGCTTAGTTGCTCCATGGCATGTGGGTTCTTCCCGGACCATGGCTCGAACCCGTGTCCCCTGCACTGGCAGGCGGATTCTTAACCACTGCACCACCAGGGAAGCCCTCAAGGCTCTCTTCTTACTGCCCACTTATCCCTCTGGTCACACGGCACCCTGGCCACCAGCTGCCCTTCAGCACATGCAAACAAACTTTCATGAGAATCTAACTTTGGCATAAGCGTTATCTTTCTGTACCTTTCTTTTTTTTCGTCACACTGTGTCGCTTGGCAGGATCTTAGTTCCTGACCAGGGATCAAATCCAGGCCCCCAGCAGTGAAAGCCCGGAATCCTAACCACTGGACCACCAGGGAATTCCCTTTCTTGTTCTTTTTAGCTGCACCCCCTACAGAAACCTGGAAAGAAAAGAGGGAAGAGGAAAGGAGGGGCAACGAGAAGGATGTGAAAGGCAGGGGGACACACTTAAGCAAACGTCAGGAGCGCTGGGAGGAAGGGTGGTCGAGAGGAACTCAGATTCCTCCCACGCCTGTCGGATCCGACTCCATGTGCTTTATGCCTCTGTACCTGCTCCCATCACCTGGTCAGCCACCAGGCCATTTGAGCACTCTTGTTTGTCTTCCCATTTTCTCTTCCTCCATCCTGACTGAAAGCATGAGAACCTGCTAGGTGAAGGTCTCAGACCCATCTGATGCTCAAAAAGTAACTGGTGAAAACAGTCAACAAAAAGCCAAAAGTCAGGAGGAAGAAAGAGGATTTCCCAGGCTGCTTGAAGCTCTGAGTCAGAACTCCAGTCTTCTGCATTGCTCATTGGATGGCACTTCTCAGACAAAAGGTGTCCTTCTTTCAACAGTTATTACACTGCAAAACACTGCTCTGATCATCTCCAGAGACCTGGAAAAAAGGTTTGACAAAACCCCACACCAGTTCACAATAAAAACACACAACAAACTAGGAATAGAAAGGAACCTCTTCAGTTGCGTCAAGAACATCTATGAAAAGCCCACAGCTATCATCATGATAGATCAGAAACAAGACAAGGATGTCAGCTCTTGCCACTTCTTTTTTTTTTTGGCTGTGGACCATTTTTAAAGTCTTTATTGAATTTGTTACAATATTGCTTCTGTTTTATGTTTTGTTTTTCTGGCCTCGAGGTATGTGGGATCCTAGTTCCCCAATCAGGGATTGAACCGCACCCCCTGCACTGGAAGGCGAAGTCTTAACCACTGGACTGCCAAGGAAGTCCCAGCTCTTGCCACTTCTATCCAACATTATCTAGAAGGTCTAGCCAGGCAACTAGGCAAAGAAAAGAAAAGGCATCTGATTGGAAAGGAAGAAGTAAAACAATCTACTCACAGATGACACATCTTGTATATAGAAATCCACTAAAAAACTATTAGAACTAATCAGTGAGTGGAGCAAAGTTCCAGGATACAAGATCAATACACCAAAATCAATTATATTTCTATACAGTCACAGTGAACAATCTGAAAATGGAATTAAGAAAACAATTCCATTTATAACCACACCAAAAATAATAAAATACTTAGGAATAAATTTAACAAAAAAGATGCAAAATGTGTACTCTGAAAATTACAAAACACCGTTGAAAGAAATTAAAAACTGAAGTAAATGGCAAGACAGACACCCCATGATCATGGGTTGGAGGACACACTATTTTTTTTTTATAAGATTGTGACAACCCCTAACCTGATCTGCAGATTCAATGCAATCCCGCCCCCCCTCAGAAATGGATAAGCTGATCCTAAAATTCATATAGAACAGCAAAGGACCCAGAATACCCAAAACAATCTTGAAAAAAAGGAACGAAGTCGGAGGATTCACACTTTCCAATTTCAAAATCTACCACAAAGCTACAGTAAACAAGACGGTGTGGTACTGGAGAGAGTCCAGAAATAGGTCCATACACCTATGGTCAACTGGTTTTCGACAAAGGTCATCGAATGAGAAAAGAGTAGTCTTTTCTACAAATGGTGCTGGGACAACTGGAATCCACATGGAAAGAAATGAACTGGACCCCTACTTCACACCACATACAAAAATTAACTCAAAACGGATCAAAGACCTGTGTAAGGGCTAAAACTATAAAACTCTTAGGAGAAAGCATAGGCATAAATCTTTGTGATTTTGGATTATGCAATGGCTTCTTAAATATAAGAAAAGCAACAAGCAACAAAGAGCATAAGTGGCAAAAGAAAAACAGATAAACTGAACTTCACCAAAGATGCTCAATATCATTAGCTGTCAGGGAAGTGCAAACCCAAATCACAATGAGATACCACTTCTTGCCCACTGGGATGGCCATAATAAAAAAGACATAAAAACAAGTGTTGGTGATGATGTGGAGAAACTGGAACCCTCACACACTGCTGGAGGGATGTAAAATGGTGCAGCCACTTTGGAAGACAGTGTGACAGTTCCTCAAACAGTTAAACATAGAGTTACCATATGACCCAGTAATTCCACTCCTAGGTTTATACCCAAGAGAAATGAAAACATTTAGTCCACACAAGGACTTGTCTGTGAATGTTCACAGCAGCATTATTTTGTATTATTATTGTATAATAATACAAAAGTGGAAAACCTAAACGTGCATCAACTGAAGAATGATAAAATATGGTATATCCTTACAATAAAATATTGTTAGAAAATAAAACCAATGAAGTACTGACACATGCTGCCATGTGGATAAACCAGAGAAACAGGAAGCTAAGTCACACGAAACGCATCACAAAGACCACATATTGTGTGATTCCATTTACATGAAATGGCCAGAAAAGGCAAATCCACAGAGATAGGAAGTAGATTAGTAGTTGCCAGGGGCTGGGGGTGAGGGAGAGAGACCACCAAAAGGTAGTAGTTTAAGACGTGATGAAAATGCTCTAAAATTAATTGTGATTGTGCTTGCACAACTCTGTGAATATAATGGTAAAAATCATTTAATTGTGCACTTAAATAGGTAAATCTTTTGTGAATTATAAAATTTATAAAAAATATCACCCCATTTAATTCCTTTTTATTATCTTCTCTGCATTCCTTCAGAATTTACAAACAGAACAAGGTCAGAAGAGACAAAAAGAACTATGAAGGAGAGAGAATCAAAATGTTATTTCCTACCCTTCGGATGCTCTGAACAAGGGTCTGTGGTCCCATCTTACCTGCGTCAATGGCACACGGGTAATGGTAACGGAAGGAGCAGCCTTTGTTGTAGCAGCCCAAGGTGGCGCCTGCCTCCTGGCAGTGGGAACATTTCTGGAAAGGAAGGAAGAAGTCAGGCGTGTCACCATCCCAACCTCACCCCTCTCCCCCAGGCCTTCCCCAGACCCCGTGGGTCAGACCTCAGCGCATGTCTCTGCGGTTACAGAAGTCTGGCAGCAGGACAGGCTGTCAATTTCTAACCACCACTCACTGACCACACCATGCGAGGGATCCAGCAGTAATGTTTTAGGCCAGGCCTTACAAATGTTCACAAATAAATCAAACAGCACAACACAGGCACCCAGCCCTGCCCTTGGTGTGCCCACTGTCCACCTGCCTGTGAGCCTGCCTGTCCTTTCCTCAGTCCTCACCACTATGGTGAACTGCCTACAGATCTTGCCCATCTATTTCTGTTGTGGAAGTCTGGGGTAGGAGAAGAGGGTACGATAGTAGAGTTATATATAAACCTTTTAGAATTAAAAGTGGAATTTGGTTTCTAGTTTTTATTTTCGTAAGAAGATTTTATTTTTATTCTGCTTATCCCAAATGCCCAATACAAGTATATTTCTCTTTTCAGAAAATATGGGCTCCTGTGTGCAAACGGTATTTTTACACACAAATCCTATTTTAAAGGCACTAGGAAACCTGCCATGAATTTCTGGCTGAGACATTATTCTGTAATTGAGATGCTCCTCCTTCTTTGGTCAGGTTTTCGTAAAGTGGGGCACATCTCTATCATGTGATGTGGCTGCCATGATCGCTCAGTCCTGTGTCCTGTCAACAATAATCGTACTTGGAAAAACCACATTGGCCCTACTGAGGAAAGATGCAGACCCTTCTGGTGGCCGAGGACACACAGCTAAGGCTACCTGAATGATACAGATTCTGATTCTAGGGAATCAGATTCCTGATTCTAGGGAAAATAAAAGTGCTCCATAAGCCGTTACACTTGTGGAAAATGGCTCCCCAACACATACTACACACCCTTCCTGGGGCAAAGTGACCAAAGGGCACCCTTCCCTCTTTTCTCTTTTGCCTGGGATGTCAGCCTATCAGGGTCTGTGTGGCTTGCAGGCCTGCAGCAGTCAGGAATGCCTCACCTAGTGAAGTGAGGCCCACCTGGACGGTGCCATGGAATGAACACCTCCAACTCACAGCAGCAGGAGCAGGATGACAGGGAGCTGGATCAAGCTTCCCTAATGCTGATGCTGATGGAAAACCACACAGATGCCAGCAACAGCACAGCCCAATGCGCACCCTGAATCATGCGTCAGGCATCACCCGAATGATGCGGCTCATTTGGTCCTCATAACTACCCTGTGACATCCCCACTCTACAGATGAGGTTCCTAAAGCACCATAAGGGGAAGTAACCTGCTCCAGGTCAGAGCTGATCCCAGCTGACCACGCCTGGCATCCTCCAGAGGCAAATGCAGCAGGAACGGGGCTGTAAGACAGCCCTAGAAGACCAACATTCTTCTGGGTGCCGACAACCAGTAAATGTTTATCATGTGCCCTCATACCCTTGCCAAGAAACAAAAGACTACTTGGCCCAGAGTAAACCAAGGACAGTTGGCAGCTTCTCGGGCAGCCCTAGACTTTATCTGCTTTTATCAGTGCCACAGGGCACCTTCAGTACAAAGGTCTCACCATCAACCAGAGGGAATGAACATGGCTAATTTCTCAGTGGTCACCCACAGCCATTCCCATTACACCCCTTCTTCCTAAAGGAGCCCCGAACGGTCAGCCATCCGGAGGACTCATGCTCCAGGCCCTCCCCACGCCCCTGGGGGGTGAATCTCAGTGGTGGCCATTTAGGAATGGGTGTGTCAAGCATTTCTGGTAGTGAAGTCTGCAGGGAAAGGGACTTCTGGGAAAGTTTTGCTCTCTTAACAAGGACACAAGACAGAAAGGCAGGAACAGGTCATCTTCTCGCTCGACCTCTGTGAGAAGGGGATGGTGAGATCTGTAGCAACCATCTCGTCACCACAAGGGGACAGCTCTGAAGACAGAGCCCAACCTGCTGAGGGCTGCAGAGTGACAGGATGGAGAGAACCTGGATTTCTGTGACATGATTAAGCACTAAAGTAGCCAACCCCAGGACCATCCCATCTCCAGACTTGTTAAGGGGGAGGACACTTTTCTTAAAAAAAAAAAAAAAATTACCTTTTAGTTTAATTTTGTAACTTGCAGTCAAAATATCCTGACTGATACAGAAAGGGACCTAGGACTTGAGGCCCTGCTGTATAAGGTTAAGGATGTGGGCTCTGGAACCTAACTAACTCCCTGGTAAGTGATTCCACCACTGACCATCTTTGTGTTGTTCTTGGCCAAAGTCCTAAACTTTGTTTCTTCAAGCTGCAAACGTGGACCTGGTAATACGATCTACCTCACAGAGATATTGTGAGGGTTAAATGTGTTAATCCAGGCTTACAACAGTGGCTGGATCAAAAGCGCTCCGTAAATGTGACCCAAGATGACCATGTGCCAGACACACGACACAGACTGACGAACAGCCACCTGTGGAGCAGGCCTGTCATCACCCTCGGATCCGAACACTGTCCATTTCCTTCCTACCTCGACACACACCCCTCTGCCCCCGGGAGGGCTTCTCAAAGCTTCTTGTCCTGAACCAGCCCACAGGCCCCATTTTTCTCATCAAGAAAGCAAACCCATCCCTCCCCAGGAAATCACATCACTAAAATGATGCATGCTTCTTTCAATTAAAAAAGCACAACTAACTTACTATATTACTTCCAGAGGAGAAAGACCCTGTATGACCTATTAGGTAGGGCCTTAGAGAAAGGACCTTAAAGAGTTTAGGTCAGTGGTTCTCAAAGTGTGGTCCCTGGACCAGCAGCATCAGCTGGGAACTTGTTCGAAATGCAAATTTTGGGATTCTGGGAAGACTGTAGAGTAGTAGCACTGGGAATCTGTCCCCACACCTGGAAAAATAACTGCACTGGCAGAATCTGTCTGATGTAACTGCTCTGGAGCTCTGGAGTCTGTTGAAGACCTGCAACTTCCAGGGGAGATGTGGGTGGTAAACAGCAGTTAATTCTGCCCATCTCCCACTCCCAGCCAAGTGGCAGGCAACCTAACTATACAAGTTAAGGAACTATGAAAAGAAGAACAAACTAAACCCAAAGCTAGCAGAAGGAAGGAAATAATAAGGATTAGAACAAAAATAAATGAAACAGAGAACAGACAGAGAATAGTAGAGAAAAACCCAAGTGGGGACATTACTATTGATTCTACAGAAATAAAAAGGATTATAAGAGAGTACTATGAGCAACTGTACACTAGCAAATTGGATAATCTAGATGAAATGTACAAATTTCCAGCAACACAAAACCTACCAAGATTAAATCACAAAGAAATAAAGATTTGAATAGATCTATAATTAGTAAGGAGATTGAATCAGTAGTCAAAAAGCTCCCGAAAAAGAAAAGCCTTGGACCTGATGATGGCTTCACTGGTAAATTCTACTAAACATTTAAGAATGAACTAATACCAGTCCTTGGGAAACTTTTCCCAAAAATTGAAGAGAAGGGGACATTTTCAAAATCATTCTACTGAGGCCAGCATCACCCGATACCAAAGCCAGAAAATGGTGTGTGCACACACACAGAGACACACACATACACAGACACAAAAACCCTACAGACCAATATCCTTTATGAACATTGATGCAAAAATCCCCAACAAAACACTAGCAAACAGAATCCAACAGCACATTAAAAGGGTTATACACCATGACCAAGTGGGATTCATTCCTGGAATGCAAGGATGGTACAACACACAGAAATCAATGTAATATGTTATGTCAACAGCATGAGGGAAATAACTACATGCATGATCACCTCATTATATGCAGAAAAAACACTTGACAAAATTTAACACCTTTTATGATAAAAACACTCAACAAACTAGGAAACAAAAGACGTATATGAAAAACCGACAAGGATTATCATACTCAATGGTGAAAGACCAGTGGTGTTTCTTTTAAGATGAGGAACAAACAAGGACACTTGCTTTCACCACTTCTATTCACCATAGTACTGGAAATTCTAGCCATAACAATTAAGAAAAAAAAAGAAATAAAAGGGGTCCAAACTGGAAAGAAAAAGGTAAAATTATCTCTGTTTGAAGATATGATCTTATATGTAGAAAACTCTAGAGATCACAAAAAAAACAAAAAACAAATACCTTGCTAGAACTAATAAATGAATTCAGCAAAGTAGCAGGATACAAAGTCAACACAGAAAAATCAGTTGCATTTCTGATTCTCAGTAGCATCAAAAAGAATAAAATACTTACGAATTAACTAAGGAAGTGAAAGACTTGTACAATGAAAACTACAAAACACTGCTGAAAGAAATTAAAGAAGACATGAATAAATGGCAACACATCCCATGCTCATGGATTAGAAAACTTACTGTTATTAAAATGTTTACAAAGTGATCTACAGGGTGACCTTACAGAGTCAATGCAATCTATCAAATCCCAATGACGTTTTTTGCAAAAATAGAAAAACCTATCCTAAAATTTATATGGAATCTTTTTTTTTTTTTTGGTTGTGCCGCACAGCTTGCAGGATCTTAGTTCCCCAACTAGGGATCGAACCCAGGCCCTTGGCAGTAAAAGCACAGAGTCCTAACCTCTAGACCGGCAGGTAATTCCCATGTGGAATATTAAGGGAACCTGAATAGCCAAAACAATCTTGATAAAGAACAATGCCGGAGGACCCATACTTCTGATTTCAAAGCTTACTACAAAGCTACAGTAGTCAACAGTGTAGCACTGACATAAATACAGAGATATAGACCAATGGAATAGAATAGAGAGCCCAGAAATAAACCCTTCCGTATATGGTTAAATGATTTTTGAAAAGGGTGCCAAGATCATCCAATGGGGAAAGGACAGTCTTTTCAACAAATGGTGCCGAGAAAACTGGATATCCACATGCAAAAGAATGAAGTTGGACCCTTACCTAACAGCATATATAAAAATCAACTAACAAAGGACCAACGACCTAAAATGTAAGACCTAAAACAATAAAACTTAGAAGAAAACATGAAACAAAAGTTTCATGACATTGGATTTGGCAATGATTTTTTGGTTATGACACCAAAAGGCCCACATAACAAAAAGTAGACAAATTGGACTTCATGAAAATTTTAAAATGTTGCGCATCAAAATACACTAGCAACAGAGTAAAAAGATAACATACAGGATGGGAGAAACTACTTGAAAATCATATATCTGGTAAGGGATTAATATCCAGAATATACAGAGAACTCCTAAAACTCCACCAAATAACAACAACAACAACAAAAACCCCAACCAAAACAAAAAACCCAACCCATTTCAACAATGGGCAAAGGACTTGAATAGACACTTCTCCAAAGGAGATATACAAATGGCCAATAAACAAAGGAAAAAATGCTCAACATCACTCATCATTAGGGAAATGCAAATCAAAACGAAAATGAGATACCACTTCACACCCATTAAAATAACTACTATCAAACAGAAAAGAACAGTGTTGATGAGGATGGGGAGAAACTGGAACACTTGGGCACTACTGGTGGGAATGTAAAATGGTACAAACACTATGGAAAACAGTATGGCAGTTCTTCAAAAAATTAAAAATAGAATTATCATATAATCCAGCAAGTCCACTTTTGCATATATATCCCACCAACATGAAAGAAGAGTATGAAAAATATTTGTACACCCATGTTCACAGCAGCATTATTCACAATAGCTAATATGTGGAAGCAACTCAAGTGTCCATCGATGGATGAACAGCTAAGCGAAATACGGTATATGCATACAATGGAATATTTTTCACTCTTAAAAAGGAAGGAAATTCTGACACATGCTACAACCTTGAGGACACTGTGCTAAGTGAAATAAGCTAGTCAGCAAAAAACAAATACTATATGACTCAACTTATATGAGGTATCTAGAATAATTTAATCATAGTATAATGGTGGCTGCCATGGTATGGAGGGAGGAGAAAGTGTGGAGTCTTATTTAATGGGTATAGAGTTTCGGTTTTTTTTTTAAACCTGCACACAGATTTTTTTTAATATTAACTTATTTATTTATTTTTGGCTGCGTTGGGTCTTCATTGCTGTGCGTGGGCTTTCTCTAGTTGCGGCGAGTGGGGGCTACTTTTTGTTGCGGTGCGAGGGCTTCTCATTGTGGTGGCTTCTCTTGTTGCAGAGCACAGGCTCTAGGCGTGCGGGCTTCAGTAGTTGAAGCACACGGACTTAGTATTTGTGGCTCCCGGGCTCTAGAGTGCAGGCTCAGTAGTTGTGGCCCACGGGCTTAGTTGCTCCGCGGCGTGTGGGATCTTCCCAGACCAGGGCTGGAACCCGTGTCCCCTGCATTGGCAGGCGGATTCTTAACCACTGTGCCACTACTGAAGCCCTAGAGTTTCAGTTTTACAAGATGAAAACAGTTATAGGGACATATGGTGGTGATGGTTACACAACAATGTGAAGGTATTTAATACCACTGTGTAATTAAAAACTATGTATTGGGTTGGCAAAAAAGTGCCTTCGGTTTTTAAGTAAAAATAAAAGACACATTTTTCATTTTCAACAAGAACTTTATCGAACAACAAATGCTCCCTTTTGTTCCACTATCTTCTGCCATTATTCAGGCAACTTTGTGATTCCATCTTCCCAAAACTTTTTATCTTTTTGAGCAAAGAACTGTTCCAGGTGCCTTTTACAGTCTTCCAGGAAACTGAAATTTTTTCCATTAAGAGAATTTTGTAAAGACGGAAATAAATGGAAATCCGAAGGTGCAATGTCTGGTGAATACAGTGGATGAATCAGAACTTCCCAGCCAAGCTGTAACAGTTTTTGCCTGGTCAGCAAAGAAACATGCGGTCTTGCGCTATCCTGATGGAAGATTATGCATTTTCTGTTGACTAATTCCGGATGCTTTTCGTCGAGTGCTGCTTTCAGTTGGTCTAATTAGGAGCAGTACTTGTTGGAATTAATTGTTTGGTTTTCCGGCAGGAGCTCATAATAGAGGACTCCCTTCCAATCCCACCATATACAACTTCTTTGGTGTGGTTGGTGGTGGTTCATTTCGCTTGCCCCACGATCTCTTCCATTCCACATTATTGTACAGTATCTACTTTTCATCGCCTGTCACAATTTGTTTTAAAAATAGAATGTTTTCATTACATTTAAATAGAAAATCGCATGTGGAAATATGGTCAAGAAGGTTTTTTTCGCTTAACTTATGTGGAACCCAAACATCAAAGCAATTAACATAATCAAGCTGGTGCAAATGATTTTCAATGCTTGATTTGGATATTTTGAGTATGTTGGCTATCTCCCGCGTGGTATAACGTTGATTGTTCAAAATTAAAGTCTCAATTTGATTGCTATCAACTTCAACTGGTCTACCTGACCCTGGAGCATCATCTTGTGAGAAATCTCCAGCACGGAACTTTGCAGACCACTTTTGACACGTTCGATCAGTCACAGCACCCTCTCCATACACTGCACAGATCTTTTTTTGCGTTTCAGTTGGGTTTTTACCTTTCTTGAAATAACAAAGCATAATATGCCCAAAATGTTGTTTTCTTCCATCTTCAATATTAAAATGGCTACACAAAAATTCACCAATTTTGATGTCATTTTTTAAATCCATTCTGATGCAATAGCTGTCATGATACAATCTAACAAAACTGTTTCGAATGAAGTTAAAGACAACCAAGCGCTACTAGAGCCATCTTACGGAAACAAACAAACCTTTTGGCCAACTCAATACTTAAAAACGGTTAAACCTACAGCTACTAACATCATACTCAATGGTGAAAAGCTGAAAGCATTTCCTCTAAGATCAGGAACAAGACAAGGATGCCCACTCTTGCCACTTTTATTCAACATAGTTTTGGAAGTCCTAGCCACAGCAATCAAAGAAGAAAAAGAAACAGAAGGAATCCAAACTGGAAAAGTAAAACTGTCACTGTTTGCAGATGATATACTATACATAGAAAATCTAAAGATGCTAACAGAAAACTACGAGAGCTCATCAATGAATTCAGTAAAGCTGCAGGATACAAAATTAATACACGGAAATCTACTGCATTTCTATACACTGATAACAAAAGATCAGAAAGAGAAATTAAGGAAACAACCTCATTTATCATCTCATCAAAAAGAATAAAATAGGGAATTCCCTGGCGGTCCAGTGGTTAGGATGCCACGCTTCCACCTCAGGGACACGGGTTTGATCCCTGGTCAAGGAACTACAAAATCTCACATGCTTCATGGCACAGCCAAAAAAAAAAAAGAAAAAGAACAAAATACCTAGGAAAAAGCCTACCTAAGGAGGCAAAAGACCTGTACTCTGAAAACTGTAAGATGCTTATGAAAGATATTGAAGACGACACAAAGAGATGGTAAGATATACTGCTTTCTCGGATTGGAATAATCAATATTGCTAAAATGACTATACTATCCAAGTCAGCCTACAGAGTCAATGCAATCCCTATCCAATTACCAATGGCATTTTACAAAAAACTAGAACAAAAAAATTTTAAATTTGTATGGAAATACAAATAGCCTGAACAGCCAAAGCAATCTTGAGAAAGAAAAATGGAGCTGGAGGAATCAGGCTCCCTGACTTCAGACTATACTACAAAGCTACAGTAATCAAAACAGTACTGTACTGGACCAAAAAAGGACATATAGATCAATGGAACAGGATAGAAAGCCCAGAAATAAACCCATGTACCTATGGTCAATTAATCTACGACAAAGGAGGCAAGAATATAGAATGGAAAAAAGACAGTCTCTTCAGTAAGTGGTGCTGGGAAAACTGGACAGCTACCATGTAGAAGAATGAAATTAGAACATTCTCTAACACCATATACAAGAATAAACTCAAACTGGATTAAAGACCTAAATGTAAGACTGGATACTATAAAACTACACTAGAGGAAAACATAGGCAGAACACTCTTTGACATAAATCACAGCACTATCTTTTTGGATCTGCCTCCTAGAGTAATGGAAATAAAAACAAAAATAAACAAATGGGACCAAATTAAACTTAAAAGCTTTTACACAGCAAAGGAGACCATAAACAAAATGAAAAGACAACCTACAGAATGGGAGAAAATATTTGCGAACAATGTGACTGACAAGGGATTTCCAAAATATACAAACAGCTCATACAGCTCAATATCAAAAAACCAAACAACCCAATCAAAAAATGGGCAGAAGATCTAAATAGACATTTCTCCGAAGAAGACATATAGATGGTCAACAGGTACATGAAAAGATGCTCAACATCATTATTAGAGAAATGCAAATCAAAACTACACTGAGGTACCACCTCACTCTGGCCAGAATGGCCATCATAAAAAAGTCTATAAATAATAAATGCTGGAGAGGGTGTGGAGAAAAAAGAACCCTCTTGTACTGCTGGTGGGAATATATATTGATACAGTCACTATGGAGAACGGTATGGAGGTTCCTTAAAAAGCTAAAAACAGAGTTACCATATGATCCTGCAATCCCACTCCTGGGCATATATCTGGAGAAAACTATAATTCAAAAAGATACATGCACCCCAATGTTCACTGCAGCACTATTTACAATAGCCAAGACATGGAAGCAACCTAAATGCTCATCAACAGATGACTTGATAAAGATGTGGTATGTATACACAATGGAATATTCTCAGGCATAGAAAATAATGAAATAATGCCATTTGCAGTAACATGGACGGACCTAGAGATTACCATACTAAGTGAAGTGAACCAGACAGAGACAGACAAGTATCATATGATATCGCTTATATGTAGAATCTTCAAAGAAAAAAAAAAAAGAAGATAAAAGTGAACTTATTTCCAAAACTCACAGTTACCAAAGGGGAAAGGGGGGGTGGGGAGGGATAAAAAAGGACGTTGGGATTAACATATACACATACTATATACAAAATAGATAAACAACGAGGATCTACTGTATAGCACAGGGAACTATATTCAATATTTTGTAATAATCTATAAGGGAAAAAAATCTGGAAAAGAATATATATATATATATATATGTATAACTGAATCACTGTGCTGTACACCTGAAACTAACATGATATTGTAAATCAACTATACTTCAATAAAAAAACAAACAACAAAAAAACAGTTAAGGGGCTTCCCTGGTGAAACAGTGGTTGAGAGACTGCCTGCTGATGCAGGGGACACAGGTTCGTGCCCTGGTCTGGGAAGATCCCACATGCCGCGGAGCGGCTGGGCCCATGAGCCATGGCTGTTGAGCCTGCGCGTCCGGAGCCTGTGCTCTGCAACAGGAGAGGCCACAACAGTGACAGGCCCGTGTACCACAAAAAAAAAAAAAAAAAACAAAAAACAGTTAAGATGGTAAATTTTATGTTAAGTGTATTTCAGCACAATAAAAGAATTTAAAAGATAAAGAAATCCAAATTCTCAAGCCCCATGTCAATGTGCAACAAATCTCCAGGCAATTCTGATGCTCCAATACAGTTTGAGAACCACTGGTCCAATTTCAACCCCCCAACTTTTAAAAATTAATTAATTTTATTTTGGCTGCACTGGTTCTTCATCGTGGCATGCGGGCTTCTCTAGTGCAGTGTGCGGGCTTAGTTGCGGTATGTGGGATCTTAGTTCCCGAACCAGTCATCGAACCCTGGCCCCCTGCATTGGGAGCGCGGAGACTTAACTAACCACTGGACCACCAGGGAAGTCCCGTCAACTCCCCAACTTTTTAGATGAGGAAAAACAAAGACCCAGAGAGATGCTATGACTGGCTGAGGTAGGATTTCAGAATTCCTGGGAGCCATTTAGTGCTTTCGCCATTATACTTCTGTCCCCGGCAGACTAATGTAGACAGTGGGGCATGATAGGCAGAACTGACTCCCAAAGATGTCAAAGATGTCCAACTTCATCCTCAGAATCTTTGCCTCACAGCAATGGGACTGTGCAGATGGGGAGGGTAAGCTGGATTATCAGGTGGCCCCAATCTAATCACATGGTTCCATAAAGTAAAAAACCTCTCCCAGAAGTATCAGAGCTGCAGGCTTTAGGGAGATGTAATGATGAAAGCAGGGTCAGAGAGATGCAACACTGCTGGATATGAAGATGGAGGAAGAGGCCATGAGCCAAGAATGTAGAAGTTGGAAAAGACAAGAAAAATTCTTCCCTAGAGCCTCCAGAAAGGAACACAGCCCTGCTGATGCCTTAATCTGAACTGTAAGATAACAAGTGTGTGTTTTCAGCCACTGAGTTTGTGGTAATATGTTACAGCAGTGATAGAAATCTAGTAAGTGGGGATTTCCTGAGAATCTCACAGTAAGAGAAGGGACCGTTCATTTTCCTGTTACATCCCTCAGTGTAACAAGCTTCTCCCTCATGGAAACCCCCAAAATTTCACTCACTCTTTAGTAGGCATCAGGCTTGTCTGGCATCAGATTAGTGACACTGCAACTGGAAGGGACACTGGGTCTGTCTTCAACACATTTTTTTTTTCTGGTTCAAAAAGAGGCTAGAAGCAAGGTGACCTGCTGAAGATCCCATAACTAGAAGTACCAGAACTTAGAACTAAAGCCTCTTTTCTTCTGAACCCCAAGGTTCAACCATTCTTTATACCACACTGTGCTGCCTTCTAGTCCCCTTCATCTACTCAACTATCCAACATTTGAAAAGTACTTCCTACATGCCAGGTGCCAAAGACAATATAAAAACTTACCTGTATAATAGCTTCTGTTTCTATTCACCCCTTCTATCCTAAAATCAATACCCAGGCCAGTACCATTTCCAACTGGATTTTTTGTTCTTTAGTTTTTACCTGAAGAAACTATGTATACTACCACTCTCCCATAGTGCAAATAATTTAATAAAGTCACTGTACAGCTAAATGTCCTTTGTTTTTGACGCCACTGTTGTTACAAGTTTAATGATATTTATCTCCAGGAGAGATAAGTCCACACAATACTGTTCCCCACACAAGTGAGACACACAGTGGGACTTTTCAATCATGGTTTCTAAATCAAAGTACTTTTTACAACAAGCAACGGTCCAATCATCTCAACAGTGAATCTTTCGTTTATTTAGGGGGGAATAAAGGTTATTTTTAAGCCACTGTGCATTTCTTGATACTGTAAATCTTGGGAAATACTGGAGGTGGCAAATTGCTGGAGCCGAATCACCTAAAAGCAGTTTAGTTCATATCCAAAGGAAGCTCTGAGGGAGAATGTTGCATGCCTCTTCATTTACAGGAATGTCTTTCCTATGAGATGTAACGGCGACCTGAATAGTCGCTCTGCTTAACGAGCATCTCTGAGCAGCCTCAGTGCACTGAAGCATTTGGGTCAGGGTATTGTTAGTGTTGATGATGATCAGTTCTGTTAGAGCTTTAAAGATCACAGACGTTGCCACTACTGTGCCCAAGATGGCTTTTAGCCAGCACTGCACACACTTCTGCTCGTGCTTACAGTATTAACTTTTTCATGTCTGTCCACCCTCCACACCCCCCAAACTGCAAGACTCATTCTTGTATCCTCAGGGCCCGGCACACTGTAGGAACTGTTAATGTGGGCTGATGGAATGAACGCGATGCCTGACACACTTGAGAATGTGGAGATAACTAACGAGAATACTCTTCAACATGAGTTTAAAAGCTGGTGCTAGTAGAGCATGGAACATGTGGAACAAGGTATGTGTTAATTTTTGGCCACCAGCAAGATCTTCCTTTTCCTTTTAATTATGCCTTCCATATCTAGGACAGAAGCCTCTGCCGCCGAGCGGTCTACTCCAGCCACGTGGCAGCGACACAGTCTACCTGTAAAGAGCTGCCCCCTTTACAGGTAGAGCTGCCCTGGGAGCAGCTTTCTTTGAGGCAACTCCGCACCCTGTCGATTTTCTTTCAAGAGCACTTCAAGGTGTTGGCCAAAGCAATACATATAAAACCCTCTATGTTTTGGGTTCTTGCTTCCTTAGAGTTAATCTCTTTATGTCCCCTGAAAGCTCACGAGACCAGCTGGAAAGTTCTGCTGCTGTTTGCCATTCTCAAGACCTGGAAGAAGGGATTGGCACCAGCCTCTGGAGCCCACACCACAGCCCAGAGCACCACTAAGGCTTCAGAGACCCCCTCAGCGGGGAGAGACACCCAGTCAGTCCTTCCACAACCATTTACTCAGTGCTACGAGAAGTATATATTTTAAAGTAGCATCTATGTCCC
Source organism: Tursiops truncatus (assembly GCF_011762595.2). Taxonomy (NCBI): domain Eukaryota; kingdom Metazoa; phylum Chordata; class Mammalia; order Artiodactyla; family Delphinidae; genus Tursiops; species Tursiops truncatus. The sequence continues at coordinate 6,848,035 of NC_047044.1, read as the reverse complement.
ATAGCTGTTCCAGAAAAACCATTAAATCTTAAAAAATTATGATGATACTAGTTTAAATGCCATCAGTCGTGTCAGCAGCATTCACTGGCTAACGGCTAACTGTGCCTCAAGACAAAAGCTCCCGGTCTGACTGGCTTTTCAGAATAAACATGGATGGTCTAATGTAAATACTACGCTCGTGTGAAGCAGCACAGGGGCCAATGGAAAGAGAACCTGAGGGTGTCAGCTCTTGCATGAAAGCCAAAAAAGTCACATCAATTTTATCATCTGCAAAATGGGGCTAACAATACAGCTGACCCTTGAACAACTCAGGTTTGAACTGCTGGGTCTTATACGTGGATGCTTTTCAATAGTAAACACTACAGTAGTACACAGTCCGTGGTTGGTCGAATCTGCAAAAGTGGAGGAACCGAGGGTATGGAGAGCTGACCTATCAGTTATACTCGGATTAATCCCCGTGCTGTTCAAGGGTCAACTTTGTTTTCCTTCCTCATAAAGTTGTTCGAAATAACTGTGAGAGTGTTTTATAAACTAGAAAGAGTTATATAATTGTTAGGGCTTACATGTCTTTTTTTTTTTTTTTTTTTTTTTTTGGCCACACCGTGCGGGAAGCAGAATCTTAGGTCCATGACCAGGGATCAAACCCGTGCCCCCCTGCAGTGTAAGCACAGAGTCTTAACCACTGGACTGCCAGGGAAGTCCCTATAATGTGTCATATTTTTGGCAGTTACTGATGTCAAAATTAGAAAACATACCAAGTAGATTCTATTACATTAAGACAAACTAAGTTTAAAAACTGTTTTTTGGAACTAATTTTTTTCCTTTAGAATACTGGCTGAAACAAGCAGACCCTGGGTGGTCCTGAGCATCTGCTGTCAGTCTTTTTGTAATTTGAGTTGCTGTGTGTGTTTCAACAGTATTTCACCTCTGAGGGAGTTGTATGGACAGCTCTTGGCCAAATCTCTGAACACTGCCTCTCTTAGCTACTATTCACTATTACTTTCATTTTATTTCCCCTCCTAATTCTATCCTTGAACAATACAGATTAATGGGAAGTATTTTTAATGTTTTGTGAAGCACTTTTGCATTGGAAGGAAAGGTTTTAAATAAACAAGGAGAGGCTTCCCTGGAGGCACAGTGGTTAAGAATCCACCTGCCAATGCAGGGGACACGGGGTTCAAGCCCAGGTCTGGGAAGATCCCACATGCCGCAGAGCAACTAAGCCTGTGCGCCACAACTACTGAGCCTGCGCTCCAGAGCCTGTGAACCACAACTACTGAAGCCCACAGGCCTAGAGCCCGTGCTCCGCAACAAGAGAAGCCACCGCAATGAGAAGCCTGCGCACTGCAGTGAAGAGTAACCCCCGCTCTCTGCAACTAGAGAAAGCCTGCGCACAGCAAGAAAGACCCAACACAGCCAAAAATAAATAATAATAAAATCTAACAAACAAACAAGGAATAAAAACAATCGAGTACAAATTAAACACTAGCAGGGGGTCAAAAGCGTCCAAAGCTGAGCAAAACCAGAGTGAGGAAAAGGGCCCTGCGGGCTGGCCTGCTGTGCCCTGTAGGTACTGCCCCTGCCTGTTTGATGACGCTGACTCAGGTTGTCTGCACCAGTGTCACCTGCCACGTGCTCCTAGCCACAGTTCTCCCAGCCTGTCCCCACCCTTGTTATGCAACCCCTCACTCACGTTAGGATAATCTACAATAATTTCCACCTCTGCTTCTGGACCCCTCACGATGAGGGGCCGAGACCCAGCCGGTGGCACGGTTCCTCACAACACACCCAGAGCCTAGCGGCTCATCTTCTCTGCCTCCAGGATAGAGTCATCTGCTTCCCCTCAAAACCAGGAGAGGAAACACACATGCACAACTTTCTTTAATCCAACTGTCATCTTTTAGATATAAAAATCTGGGATAAAATTACTCATTTAGATTCCCATTTTCCTCCCATAAAAACCCCAGTCAAAAAGTGGTTCTGCTGCTGACCCTGAAAAATATTAGCTTCTTTGGGAAAGCTTTTCAAACCACATTATAAACATATAAAAAATGTCTTTGTGGCTCAGTGGGAGTTGAGGGGTGACTGGCCCTGGAAGTGGAACAAAACGCATGACAGCATGACCAAGGTCAAAATCTAAGTGCGGCTGTTCTGGCAGCGTCTCCCAGCTGCATCCCTGGCCTCTGTTTCGATCCACGAGGAAAAAGCCTGTTCCCTGAATTTGTACTTGTACTGTCTTTGTACTTGCAGATGGGTTTACACTGAAGTTTTGATGCTTTGAATTAGGCTACAAGGTTTGGGATTAAAGGACTTTTTTTCTTCATTAACAATGTCCTTTCTTGTTTTTCTGTACTTCATCTGCCAAACAGAGGAGGCCAGAATTTACCCACAACCTTGAGCACATGAAGAATACATTCAGAGTGCACATGCCTTTCTACGATGGATTTGTTCACTTTACCATTCAGCAAACAAATAATGAAAACTTATTAGGTCTAAGATGCAGCTGGGGAAGAGTGTCTTTTCTCTAGACGATTCTATCCCATCTCTTTTTTTGTTGTTGCTATTTTACAAATCTGGACTTTCACACGTTAGGTGCACTGGAAGTAAGGCATCTGTTGTGCCTCCATGATAGGTGAAGGTGAGTAACCACTGGTTAACAGTAAAAAGCCAGGCTGGTGCTTCTTTACAGAATCACGAAATACAAGTTATCCTACTGAAAATGAAGAAAGGATTTTGATTTCCTAATGAGCTGTTCTTGGGACTTTTAATTTGCCTTATTAACACGTCAATTCTGAGTTTACAGCATAGAACTGCAAAGTCGAGAAAATGGAGACATGGGCTAGAAGAAAATTAATAAGAACCCAATTAGTTTGGTCTGTGTCGGCTCAAGTTTTCTCTATTCCTTATCTTTCCCTCTAATATCCTGGTTTCTCTAAAGGTTGTAAGAGACCATATGATCAAAGTGCCTTTGATTCTCGGTGGTCTTTGCCTTGATATTTAAGTTTTCTTAAATGGTATCAACTTCAGAAACGTAATCATCTTTCCTTCTTATTCATTCAACCAATTTTACCTGCCTATGTGCCAGGCAAGGGGGCTGAACTGAAGATCAAAAGTCTGCCACTGGGGAACTTATGGAATGGTCTGTAGGTAAGACACCAAAACTGTGATGTGTTAAGATGTAAATGGTACTTTAGAGCTTAGAGGTAGTATCCCTGACCTAGTGAGGCAGGTCAGGAAAGCATTCAGATGTCAGGGCAGAAGGAACAAACTGCCTTGCAGGAACAAGCACTCAGGGTGTGGAGAGCTGACACAGTGGGGCAGGATTCTGAAGGCGCAGAGAGCTGGTGAGCAGGAATGTGGGGTCAAAGATGGCCTGTTGTTGGGTGAGGCATGTCACAGAAGAGTTTGGGTACGGGGGTTTGGGGGTGGAAGTGCATACAAGAGGCTGCACTTAGAGATCTGGAGATAAAACCAATAGGACTTGGTGATAAGCTACAGCCACGGGGGTCTGAGATGTGTCTCGTGAGCCCTAGGTGTGTGTGGCGTTAAGTGGCGGGACCCTCACTTGGCAGGCACAGTGGAAGGGGAGCCCTTCCAGCATCTGTGCAGCAGGACTCTGATGAGGAGAGGACACAAGTGGCCCCTGCTCTAAAAGCTACTTACTCTGAGAAAAATTCCATTTAAGAACACAATGTTGTGGACTTTGAGCAATATCTCAACTGGAATGATGAGGAAAGAGTTTAATTTCAAATGACATTTTCTGGGTAACTGAAGGCAAAACTAGAAACCCTTTCTGGAACACATGAGTCTACACTATTTTGAATTGAACTGATTATTCTCTATTGCCTCAGAGTGATGATTCTATTATTAGGAATACTCTTGTAAGATACTAGGTAGAGACTAGGCTTTTTTTTTTTTTAAATCAAAGTGACTCGGAGGTATAACTTAAAACTTGCTTTTCAAAATAAATCTCTGCTATCAAGCTTTTTTCCTTATCATTTTCTTGTTTATCCTAAAGTGGAGGGGAGAAAACAATCCAGTTAAAGACATGTTCCAGTCGTTGCTGACATCTCCTGGATTTGCCTGCCTTATATTCAGTGGGCTCTTTTTCTTGGTTCCTGCCTCAAATATGGGCAGCCTAAAAAGAGACAAAGACACAAAAAGAGAAAAATGGAGAGACAGCTGGGTTGGAGAGGAGGCTCTGGGTTCCTTCCTGGGGTGGAGCTGTCCAGGGAAGTGGCAGTGGAGGTGGACCAGCAGCAGGGGCTCCACAGGAGACAGGAGACCAGCGTCCGGTCCTGCCTCCTCCGCTAGACCAGCCTGGGCCAGTTAATTAATTTCAGCCTCAATTTCGTCTCAACAAACTGGGAACAGTACCCAGATGGGAAAAAAGGAGGAGGGTGGAGAATCTTTTAAGAAAATCAATGAGGAAAACAAACCAAAAATCCCCCCAATCAACCCAGAATGTGCTCGACGGTGAAGGAGAAGAGTATTTTTTAAATGACGTGTAGGGTATCCTAAGACACTCTGTATAAAAACAGAAGGGATGGGACTTCCTTGGCAGTCCTGTGGTTAAGACTCTGCACTTCCACTGCAGGGGGCATGGGTTCAATCCCTGGTTGGGGAACTAAGATCCCACGTGCCACGTGGCCAGGAAAAAAAAAAAAAAAGATTAAAAAAAGAAGTAGGGAAAATGAGGGCCTAGCAGCAATCCCAGGATGGCCTCCTGAACAGCAGAGACCTTTGGGCTTATCTGCAACGACACAGGAAGCTGGGGATGGCAGTGCAGGCGTCCAGGAGGAGCTAGCTTGTAAAACAATCCACTACTAATGCTTACACCCAGCAATGTTGCCACTTTCATGCACTTGTTTTGAACATTTATCTTTTTAATACAACAGCATTTTTTTAATAGGACAGGCACAGTATTTAACGACTTTTTAAAAATGATGATAATGTTCTCTAAACATGTATTAGTACAGGTACTAGTCATTATTTCTACCAAGGTGCTCACAAAGCTTAAAGTTTTAATGATCACATATGGAATGAACTTCAAACATGGATATGGTGGGCACAGATGCTGGCCATTCACTGTGGGTTTTAAATATCCTATAATTCCTGGTCTAATTCTCATTCTCCTGGGTTAACAGTCTTCAGATTCAGCAATAACAAATTTACAGAGGCAAAACCAAAGCAATACAAAGCAATATCCCAGATAAAATGTATCTACCTGCCACAATTACGTTAAAACCAGTCTTCATCCCTGCCCCCCTTCTAAAATATTAAAGCATTATAAAAGAAGACTTAATCATTTTTCTCTTGATCTTAAAATGTACATTGCTATGTAAATGCATATTCTTCATAATTCCACTTACAAGAAAGTCAACACAGGCCTCACTAATGATGTTTCTTTGGCTTAACCAGACTTTGGTTTTTTCCTGAAACAGTTTGCATTTTATCTAACTCACAGGTACATATATTCCATTAAAACAACTGTAATCAGAGGTTTTCTTTTACAGCTGGAGAAGAAAGCTGTAACTCTGTTGAGAACATTATATATCTTGTCTGAGGGGAGTTTCCACATGGTAGGAAGAAAAGGGATGTGTGCCCTTTAAGAAGTTAGAAAGGAGGTTTAAGGCAGTAATTAGCATGTTTGCTCTGAATAGCAGCTGAGAACCTGAGAAAGGCTAGCTCAGCAGGAGGAGGAGCCCTGTGGCAGCCCTGTGAGAAGAAAGAGAACAGCTTTCTCTAAGTGTACAGATAAATGCTTATAGACAGAGTTTAAAACACTGAAATTTAAGTTGTACACGACTACATACTAGTTTAATTTTTTTACCCTTTGCTCAAACAGTGGATTGGCCTACAAGGAGATATGATTGCCTTTTGCGCTTTCTGAGTCTAAAAAGGCATCTTTTTTTTTTAAACATCTTTATTGGAGTATAACTGTTTTACAGTGGTGTGTTAGTTTCTGCTTTATAACAAAGTGAATCAGCTATACATATACATATATCCCCATATCTCCTCCCTCTTGCGTCTCCCTCCCTCCCTCCCTATCCCACCCCTCTAGGTGGTCACAGAGCACCGAGCTGATCTCCCTGCGCTATGCGGCTGCTTCCCACTAGCTATCTGTTTTACATTTGGTAGCATATGTATGTCCATGCCACTCTCTCACCTCGTCCCAGCTTCCCCTTCCCCCTCCCCATGTCCTCAAGTCCATTCTCTACGTCTGCGTTAAAAAGGCATTTTTTAAAAGAAATTACCTGCCAGGAAAGTGACTCTCAGTATAATCCTGCTCCTCTCCACTGATCATCCAACGCCGAGCCGGGTCTATGCATCCAGAAAGGCGCTTATATTCAACTGTTTACAATTTCAGTGGCAGAAATGATGAACCTGCTGCCACAACAGGCCTCCTTTAGCAAGATTTCAAATTTGTGCAGCTTATACTGGAACTTAAAGCTCCAAAGAAGTTCCAAACTCTTGGAGATCTTTTTCCTTATTTTCACTGCCTCTCTTCCTACTTGCATTTGTTTTATACTTTCTTGACCAGATCTGCTTCCACCTCACCCATCCCCATCTTCCCAACAGAACAACTGAGTATTGCAAGTCAAGATCTTGTCAGGCAAAGCCACCCTATTCCTGGAAGTGGCAGGTTCTTTAAGGGCAGGGGGCAGCCTAAAAAGGGACAGACAGCAGAGGCACTTTTATATGGGGGCATAGTCCCAGCAGAAAGGAACTTTAAAAAATGAGGACATCTTGGTATATTTAAGCTACTGCCATGCCAATTCAACTATCCATAGGGTCACTGGTCCCCACACCCTAGAGCCAGATCCCGCTAACCCTCTCAGCAGGCTTTATGGGGCCACTTAATGAGGTGATAATGTGTGAGACACCTCACAGGGCATTTCAGGTCCTTCCATACCTTGACTTCCCAGAAACCCTGCACTGGAAAAAAAAAACTTGGTCCAAACCTAGAATGGAAACTTTGGTACCAAAGTTAGTTGACTGGCTAAACACTGAGTTTTCAGAGTTGATTTCAGTCTGTCACTTGTCCCGGCATCACCAGAAGCGTCGTGGCCGCCACCCAGAAAGACTGAACATGCAGCATTCCAGGTGTTTCTTACCCCCAAGAAAGTCTAACAGCTACTAACTCAATCCACCTTCGTGGATGGGGACACTTTCTTCTTCATTTCAAGAGCAGGAAGATACTCAGCAAGAGGCCAATCCTTACTTCAACAGATGGAGAAAATGGGAACGCAGAAATAATATGACCAAGATCAGAATTAATTAAATTCAACAACTACCTCCCCAACCTTCAATTTTTTAATGTCAAGTGACTGTTCGACATATCTCATTTTACTCCTTACAACCTGACAGGGTAGATCAGTTATTATCTCCACTTCACAAGTTAAGAAATTAGGTTGGAAGAGGCTAAAGTGACTTGTCTACCATTACAATTTTCCAAGAAGTCAATCCCTACCAATATTTGGATGAAGGAAAAAATGAGATCTATAACGTTCTATAATCATCACTCCTCCCCAACAATCTCTTCTAGTGTCTTCGGAGACCATTCGTGGGGTAAATCCAAGAGCCTCTTTTGCTCTCCTTCTGGTACCTGTTCTCTGGGCAGCCTGGTCAGGACACAGTATTTATGTGATGAAAGGTGGGTCCACCATATATGTGGGTTTTCTTTCATGAGTGAGATTACAAAGAAGCAACAGAAGATGGGGTTTCATAATTCCCAAGTCAAATTAAGGAGCTGAAGGCAACAACTGGTGTTTGCTGGTGGTCTCAGTGTGTGTGTGTATGTGTGGCTGGATCATTTCCTGGGCTTCTGAAAGTTAATTTGGAAGGTTTTGAGTGGAGAGTCTTCCAGAGCTGAGCAATGAGATCTTGTTGGCATATGCAACTTAAATGGAATTCTCTTTTTTGCAAAGTGTGGGTGGGGTAGATGGTATGGGAGAACGGAATTCCCTTGCTGGAGAGGTAGCATCCTTGGAGGTGACTGGCTTTAATGAGGAAAAGGTCTGCAGCACTGCAAAGCCTCGCCTGCCAGGAGGCAGCAGCAGCAATTTATAGGGATGCCACCCACAACCGCGTGGTAGCTTTGCATGTTGTTCCGCAGTTTCTACTGCGGGTGCTTTGCTTATAGCCCTGGGCTGACATGTCGCTCTTGGAGAGTACCTGGACCAGAGTGAAGGTGCAAACATTAATGACTGTTTGTGTCCACCTGTGAGGGGTAAGGGGACAGAGGTAGTGACACTGAGAAAGCCACTGTTCAGAGAAGAGAATTAAGAGTGTGCTCCTGGCGGACTGTGAGTTTCAGAGGGCTTGATGGAAGGGTTTGGGAAAGCAGGAAGGTGTGGATCGTGACGTGGGCCTATTTTTCCCACCACTCACCCTGAGCTTTGGGCTGGTCCGAGCGCACAGTAACTCTGGGCAGGTTGGGCCTCCGGAGCCTTCCTGACTCACCTTTCCCCTCGCCCAAGTTAGGTGCAGCTTTTCGGTGTTTACACAGACCACACACCCTCACAGTCCTTACACACATGCTGATCTAAGCTTATCTAGAGCTGCTCTTAGCTGCAAGGAACTATCCATCAGAAATTCATTAATTCGTAAATGGTCACTTGGATGTCTAAAAGGGAGGCATCTTAGACTTAACATGGACGTGATACACCTCCTGATCTCCCCACCAAAACTTGTTCCTCCTCCAGGCCTTCCTGTTTAAAGAAATGGCACCGCATTCACCCAGTTGCTGTTTCCACTCCTGCCCACACAGGCCATGGGGATTAGCTCCTGCCGACCTCTCCAACCTCATTACCCTCTCCGCTTTTCTGCTACTGCCTCACCACACTGGCTTTCTTCCTGATCCTCAAACCCACCGAGCTCCATTCCTCCCTGCAGCCCCTGTACCCTCTGCACCTCTCTGGTCTCAAAGGCTGGCTTGTTATACCACTGCCACCTCAGCACCTCCAGGAACTTCCCCTGGGCTCCCAATCTAAAGCAGCTGCCTGGTTACTTTCTACCACATTGTCTTCTTTTAATTGTGTGCACCAATCTGTTCCTGGCACCTATCAGATGCCAACTAGTAAAGGGTGTAAGTAAACCAAGGTTGTAAGCAACGGCATGGCCACACTTGGGTTTTAGAAGGATCTCTTTAGAGTGGAAAATGGAAGGGGGTCAAACTAAAGAGTAGAGAGACTGATTAAGATGGTACCTAATTGAAAAGATGATGGTTTGGGGGTCTGGGGTGTTTCAATGAAGATATGAGAGACTTGAGTTCTCTAGGAAACAAGAACAATGAATGTCTCAATAGGAAACAAGGGAAGGAGTCTATGACGGCTCCAAGGGTTTTGGCTGGGGCAGAGGAGAGCACAGAACTAGGCAGGGGACACACATATGCTGGTTTTGAGTGAGGCCAGTGGGCAGCTTCATAGACAGATCTGGAACATGAGTTCTGAGTGTCATTAGGTCATATTCTCATACAGGGACTGTTCCTCTCCCTTCTGAGTCGAATCTCTCCTCTAGGTTGTCAGTCTAGGACAATAAAACAGTGTTAGGGCTCTGGGTGACTGACCTCTGGATCTCACGTTTTTGTCTCAAAGGGCACACAATAAAACACACAAACAACAAAACCTTTGGTGAGTGCCTTGTATACTGTGCCTCACAAAGAACTACCGGGATGAGCAATTAACACTACCATGGTTGACTATCTCTCAACCATTAATTTTTTTGCTGAAACTATAAAGTGCCATATAGAAAAAACTGTCACTCAGTCTCATTACCAAAACACATTTTAACATTTCCCTTCAATTATTACATGCTTCGAAAGATTACTTTAAATGACATCCAAAGGCCCACCTTCCTCCACCAGATATTACGTTGCTCATTACATGTCTTTCTTAAGTCACAGGTTCACGCTGTGCTGATCAGCCCTGTGTCATTCTCAACAGCGGCCCCAGGACTGACCTAGCCCCTGGGGAACCAATCTGGTGAGGAAGACAGTCACAGTACACGGTGCTAAGAAGTAGCGCAACAGGTATAATGGGAGTGCTGGGGACCTGCTGCTTGGGGAACCAGGTGACAGGTGAGTTGGTTTTTTAAAATCCATGTGCTTTTCATGAACAACAGTGGATTAAAATGCCCAGGCCTGTTGGGAGGTGCAAGGTCTTGTGTCAGCAAACAAATATATTTTGAGGGGCTGCCTTTTCAAAGCATTAATATATTTTGATTCTTTCCAGAGACAACTCTACCTAGAAATAAGCAAAGAGAACCATCTGGCAATTACCCTATTGCTTATCTTAACCAGTTTTAAGTAGTTTTTGAATGAAAAAAAAAAAGTAACTCTCAAGCAAACAAAGGACCTACATCTGATATCTGTCTGAACCAAGATTTAAATTTCATAGACACTATTTTCAAAGTCTGGAACCACCTGGCATCTCCACAGAGCCAGTCACAATGAGTATGCCTGAGAGTTGTTAAATGAGCATACGTTTTACTAGAAACTCTTCTACTAGCTGCTTAGTAAACAGGTGAGAAATAAAATGCCTTCAAAGGTGATGTCACAGGACAAAAGGGAACCTTCCTACACTGTTGGTGGGAATGTAAACTGGTACAGCCACTATAGAGAAAAGCATGGAGGTTCCTTAAAAAACTAAAAATAGAACTACCATATGATCCAGCAATCCCACCCCGGGCATATATTCGGAGAAAACCATTATTCGAAAAGGTACATGCACCCCAATATTCACTGCAGCACTATTTACAATAGCCAGGACATGGAAGCAACCCAAATGTCCATCGACAGATGGATAAAGAAGATGTGGTACATATATACATGGAATATTACTCAGCCATATAAAAAAGAACGAAATAATGCCATTCGCAGCAACATGGATGCACCTAGAGATTGGCACACTGAATGAAGTCAGACAAAGGCAAATATTATATGATACGCTTATATGTGGAGTCTAAAAAAACGGTACGAGTGAACTTATCTACAGAACAGAAACAGAGTTACACATGTAGAAAACAAACTTACAGTTACCGGGGGTAAGGGGTGGGGGATAAATTGGAGATTGGGATTGACAATATACACACTACTATATATAAAATAGATAACTAATAAGGACCTACTGGATAGCACAGGGAACTCTACTCAATACTCTGTAATGGCCTATATGGGAAAAGAATCTAAAAAAGAGTGGATATATGTATATGTTTAACTGGTTCACTTTGGTGTACACCTGAAAATAACACAACATTGTAAATCAACTATACTCCAATAAAATTAAAAAAGAGAAGTTGATGCCACTGCAGCTGGGTCTCACTCCCATCAGAAGGGGCCTGCACTACTTCAGACTTAAGTTTGTTATTTTGTTGGCCTTGGTCTCATGCGTCTGCTTATGTGGCAGCTCTTTAGTTCTGTTCTCACAAGGCACATTACTTGACAGCAGTATGCTGCCAATATATTCAAATCAAGTGTCAGTCATAAGCACACATAGCCAGAATCACTCCACTGTACTTGGATTAGTGGGACAGGGTCATATAGGGCTGAGTTTTCTCTTTGGTTTGACTTCTACCCAATAAGCTTAATGACAGGAACACATTTTTACTAAAATGACATGTGAGGACACCTTCTAGGACTAACATCAGCCCACAGTACTTATTTCATCTAAAAACCACAACTCAAAAGCCTCCAGGAATAGTCTGGAACCCACCAATTGCTGGTGGTTTCGCACTGCCCGTAAATTATAAAGGCTCAATTCCAAGACTGCAATACAGCCCTCTGTGGTCCATATATACTACACATATTAACTATTTTTGGTGGGAGGTGGAGTGTGGTTGTCTCGAATCATTCCATGAATTCTTAATTATTTTGGATCTCCTTTATGGTGCTGACCTGTCAAAAATGTTTATTTAAAAAACTTCATTACTAGGTAGACTCTTTACTGTGGTCTTAGATAATCATTATCAGAAATTTACCAACTCACAAGAATATTAATGTCTTTACTTAATGTGAAGACAGATTTTATTCTCTTCCTTTTGCCTCCTCTCCTTGAGGACTCTAATTCCTGAGAGTGTTCACGTGGGCTAATGCTATTTCATGAGACAGTAATTAATATTACACCTTAGGGCTTCCCTGGTGGTGCAGTGGTTGAGAGTCCGCCTCCCGATGCAGGGGACACGGGTTCGTGCCCCGGTCTGGGAAGATCCCACATGCCGCGGAGCGGCTGGGCCCGTGAGCCATGGCCGCTGAGCCTGCGCGTCCAGAGCCTGTGCTCCGCAACGCGAGAGGCCACAAGAGTGAGAGGCCCGCGTACCGCAAAAAAAAAATTACACCTTAAACACCACGCTCCCCGCTCCCCACAAACTTGAGTTTCCCACCAGAGTAATAAAAATGAGGAGAAACTGTTTGTTTCATATGCAGGGCAATTTTGCTATCCAGGAGGATACGTTCTGGACACTCCTGGGACGAATCACTAACTGTGCTAGGATGGAATGATATAAACCACAGCTTACTGAGCGAGCTTATAACAGGAACACATCTTCGCCAAAACAACACGTGAGGATGCCATTCTAGGGCAGAAACCAGCCCACAGTACATGCCAAGCATTTCTCTATGTACTTTCCAAAGAGTAACTCATTTAATGCTCAGGACAACCCTCTTCACAGCAGGTGCCATCAGCTTCCATATTTTACAGATGAGGAAGGTGAAGTACAGAGGTTAGTGACTTGAGCAAGTGACCCGCTAGGAAACTCACAGGAAGCAACGTGATTCCAGGTCTTTGACCTAGCCCCAGGTGCTGAGCAGAACGGCACACACACACACACACACACACACAGTTGCTGAGCAGAACGGCAAAGGCAGAAAGTTGAGGAAGATCTTTGAGGGCAACCATTAAGCTCACTGGACTTTCCCTTATTAGACTTCTTTCCAATACATGGGAAGATGGGAAGAAACTGGTCTCGGCTGTGGCCTTCAGGTGCCTTCAAAACTGGCCTTGGCTTGGGATGAGGGGGCGGAAGCTCCATTTTTTTAACAAAGCTGGGTAAAGGAAGCTGTGCCTCCCTCGTGCAGGAGCTGTGTGGGGCAAGGCACTGCTTTCTGCAGGAAGCGCGCGAACCTTCCTGACAAGGGCCAGGAGCCCTCACACAGGGCTTCTCTTCAGGCACCAGCCCTGGGGCCCGGGGCTGAGGCTCACTCACCTGTGAAGTGACAAAGGTCCCTCACAGCATTCTAACTTCAGATTTCTACTGGTTTTCTAACAAGGACTCAGATATTTGTTGAATTGAAATGAATACTTACTTTTACATACTATTTGATCATGTGAGCTCTTTTAACATATCAGCAATAACTCGCTTAACATCTCAGGGATGAATTATCTGGCCTAATATACAGTGACTTGTCAATATTCTTATTTATGGTCCTTCAGCATTTTCAAAGAAGAGTGTGCCCCTTATAAATTTTATTTAAAAATCAGGTGTAATGCTTCTCTCATCCCTAAAAGAAATAAAGAAATAGACTGTAGGAACACTAAGTCTTTCCATTTGTAAGGTAATATAAACAATAAAATTCTAAGCTTCAAATTTCACAGGAGATTCCCTAGAATTCAGAAAAACCAAATTCTGAAAGAAAATTAACCCTTTCTCTGTAGGTTCAGTCTCAAGGCCATCATGTAGTGTTATAAAAAGAGATATCTATCACACAGGTAAATGTTAAGAAAAATAGGAAATAAGATAATTACACAATTTTCTGCTGTATGATAAAAGTCATGGGAATAGAGAGATGAATAGGCCTCGGTGCCTTAATGTGTAATGTGGACAGGCTGTGACAGAAATGAGCGTTGTGATGACAAAGACCAAGTGATGGGGGCTGGGGAGGGAGGGAGGGAGTGTGAGGAAGATGGAAGAGGAGAATGAGAGAGAGTGTGGGAATGTGAGAGAGGGAGGGGCAGAGTAGAGGAGCATACAGGGGTGATGAGCTGGGGGTACAGGGATGAGGGGAGGGAAAGGAAAGAGTCAATGGGGGGAAGAGGGATACTGGAGCTAAGAGCAGAGACCAGGAGTCTATGGAAGGCTTCCGCAGGACCTGGGCTGGCGGCAGCATCCGTGCCAGGCTGCTAACTTAAGGAGCACATAGATGGGAATTCAGTGAGAATATGGGACAATGCCTTTATTTTACAAATAACCGGAGAAACTACCTAACCTGTTTTTGACATTTGAACACGTAGTCACATTTTCACAACATAATCAACGTATTAGTACTTTTATACTTGTCAAATTATGTTTTTTGTCACAATTTAAAGTAAATTAAGGAGGATGTTAGCCTGCTAGCTGTATGAAGGCAAATTATTATTGCCCATTATTTAAACTTGTAATAAAAATAAACTTTAAATACTTTAAATAACCTTTAAATATAATCTTTAATATACTTTTCAAGATTGAAAACAATCTATTTGGAAGGGGTGCCACCAGCCTAGGTAGTGGAGGAGGGGAGGGGAACAAGCACAGGCCGGCAAAGCTGAGATGTGCAGTCTCAAGGGACACACCAGAGATCCATGGCCACCAGATCCCTGAAAGCCTTCCCATTCCTAAACGTATTGAACAGGTTTTTATGTAACAAATTATTTGTATGTCTATTTAGAGGCAATTACTTCTGTCATACCATCCATGTCAGAGGACTCACATATATAATTACATCAAGGTAAATAATCAGAGGTCATAGTTAGACAAAACCAAAGAGGACACTCAGAAAAGTAAAGACGGTGAAGGCCGTTTGTACAGGAATGTTCTAGATTTCAGCTATTTTTAGATTAGTGTGAAGCTTACAGGGAGAGGAGCTATTGTTTGTCAAAGACTTTGTATTATTCTGTTATAATATCGTGCTTGTCAAAACACCTGATAAATACATAGGCCAAAATGGATCTTTAATCAAATATATGTGGCCTTATCTCAACACGACAGGATTGAGAGCACGCTTATTAAGCAGACCAAAATCGAAGGCATCTGTTAAAACCCAAGATAAAACTAGACTCAAAGTGACCTTGACAAATTGAAACAGCATCCATCAAATTAAATAAAAGAAGGCAAGTTAGTGTAATTTGTTCTTGAGTACATTAAGAAAAGGAGAATAAAAGCTAGGCAAATAAAACTGAAAAGGATCTTGCAGTCACAGCACAACATCAGCTCCAAGAGCCAAGAAGCATAACTTTTTAAACCATTTTAAAAATCAACACATCACTGGGCTATACTACCTGAGCATGTGTCACAAAAGCCAAGCCGTCCTTTATTCTGAGGGTAATGGAATGGTATCTTCTCTCTTCCTATCTCACTGAGTGGCTTGTGAGAATAAAACAGATGTGCAGTGTACTAAAAAATTCAATATACAAAGCTAGCATTCTATTCTAAAAGAGGGATGTAAAAAAAATAGAATGGGATCAAGGGAAGAGAAAGGTAATATTCTTAAAGGGCACTGGTATAGTGAATGAGTACAATATAAGAAAATAAGCTTAAAGCTGCAGTATGAGATTTAATTTAAAATTGGTCATGAAACTAATATAATGTTATATGTCAATTACATCTCAATTTTTTAAAAAAAGGTGGTCAGGTGTTCTGAAACCTGTTACTAAAGGAGAGTGGAATCTGCAGCCCTGATGGTGCCATCACAGAACCCCAAGATCTAAGTTTACAGCCTCTACTATATAGAAGAAGTGTAGGGACAAAAATACCTGTTTTTATGCCTTCTCCCTTTAAATGAAACTTTCCAACTTAAACAGTTGAGGGTGCAATTAATATTTTAAAAATCAAAAACTACTTTCAATGTTCTCTACCTAATGTGCTTCATGTTATTTTAACCATTTAGTCAATGGAAGCTATGAGGGATGGGTTAAAGAGACTGATTTATCATATTCAGTGTATTTGTTCCAATTATAACATTCCAGATTTTATTTTGGGATCAAAGCTGACAAGTAAAAGACTAAATTGTCACTTTCTGAAGACATGATTCCTGACTAGGAGTTTTAAAAGGCAGGCCTGCTGTTTGGCCCTTTTGAGGATGGAGGGAGCTGTGATTTAGGGTGGTCGCATCATTATAGGGTGCTTTCTACTTTCTATAAACTAGACTTGAATTGAGACATGGGATCTAGTGGTTTGCTGAGAAGGATTTAGCCTGCTGATTACTGGTTACCAGTTATTACTAGAGAATGTTCAAAAGTTTACACATAAAAATTACTCTGAGAGATGTTAATAATGTTCTATGTTGAAATAAAGAAAACATGGGCAGATAGGGACACACACCAAAAAGTAACAAATAAAACAAACCAACCCACCAAATACAGTAACCATCAGAGTAAAGTTGGCAAGCAGGCCATCAACTGGGGCAAAATGATGATTAATGGATTACTGAGCTCTCAGAACTGACTAAAGAATTCTGTGCTTACTTTAGAGTCTTAAACGTTATGTCCCTTTAGGACTTCGGCATTTTAAGACGCCACTGTGGGGGACTTCCCTGGTGGCCTAGTGGTTAGGATTCTGGGCTTTCAATGCCGTGGCCTGGGTTCAATCCCTGGTCGGGGAACTGAGATCCTGCAAGCCAAGCAGTGTGGTTAAGGAAAAAAAAAAAAAAAAAAAGCCACTGTGTCTAAAAAGCAAATCTATTTCAAACTTGGGGCTTTAGGAGTGACAATGATGGTGCAGAGGGGGAAGGAGGGAGAAAAAAGATCCTGTGGGGAAGTGGGGGGGTGGGGACAATGTCTTGGAGGGAAAAGCAAACTCCTTGTGTGGCTGAATTAGAATGTTCTAATTTAAAATATATGTAAATTTCACATTAATTACATTTTTTGACTATAGTTTACAAGCACTTCCTTTACATCAGACACTGTTATAAATTCTGGGGATAATGCAATGATAAAATACAGTGCTTTGTAGGGAAGATGTAGTGGGGAGGAGAGGACAGTATGAAGTGTCCAAGAATACTATGATCCTGGCTGATAAAACCCTTATTAAGTATGACTGAAAGTCACCTGTACATCTGTCAAGCATGGAAAGTTTCAAATACAAATCAATACAAAAAACTCTCATCTGATTAAACATCACAGACTGAACATACATTTACACACCTGTTTCCTTTCCACAAAATAAAGGGATAAACTTATAAATTCATGAGGACCTGAAGAATGGGAGGGGAAACAAACAACACACAGGAGATGTCCAAATTCTGGAAACCGGAAATAAAACAGAGCAAGTGCTTCAGCAGACTGAAGGGAAGAAGAGGGGAGAGTGCAGGGGAGGAGCCGCTAGAAAGCCAGCCATCTTGTGGCACAGAGCCTGGGAAGCACAGGTGTCTCAGAAAGTGGGGGGTACAAGGTGGGGCTGGAAAACAGAAGATTAGCTCAAAGCCTGTATGAGGAGTTAGGTCCCTTACTCAACCCAGT
This sequence comes from Tursiops truncatus, assembly GCF_011762595.2. Taxonomy (NCBI): domain Eukaryota; kingdom Metazoa; phylum Chordata; class Mammalia; order Artiodactyla; family Delphinidae; genus Tursiops; species Tursiops truncatus. The sequence continues at coordinate 6,830,606 of NC_047044.1, read as the reverse complement.
TTAACCATGTAACTGTCCCCACAGAGGGATATTCAGAGAAGAGAAAGTTGTTGAAAATATCAGAAATGAAAATAAATAAATAAAAGGTTGATTAGATGATAAAGTTGTAGGAAGCATGGAGAAATCAGAACAAAAAGAGAGAAAGAACACAGAATAGGAAAGAAAAGACAAAGCCAGAAGATCAATCCAGGAGGTACAATTCCTAATTAATGGGAATTTCAGAAGGAGAGAATAGAGAAAACAGAGGGAAGGAAATTATCAAAGAAGTAACACATAAACTTCCTGATCTAACAGCCACGAGTTACAGATGGCAAGAAAAGGCCAACCTCAAGGCCTATCATTTGAGATTTCAGAACTCTAGGGAAATGAGAAGATCCTTAAACTTCCAGAGGAGAAAGACTCAACACACATATTAGGGCCTGAAAATCAGAGTGGTTCCAGTCCTGTCGACTGCAACACTAGGAGGCAGAGGACAGGTCAGGAAGCATGACTCCAAGATCGTGAGAGGCAACTAGATTCTATACCCAACCAACCCTCCATCAAACGTGAGGATGGGATAAAGACGTCCAGATACATAAGATCTCAATGTATTTACCTCCCAAGCATCCTTTTTCTCGGGAAAATACTAAAGGATGATGCACTCCATTAAATGAGGACCCAGACTAAGTAAGGTAAAGATATGGGTAAGGTAACAGCATTCCACAGAGGGAAGAAGTAAATGATGATGACTGTGATGATGAACGCCCCAGGAAAAGTTATGAGAGACCTGACACATATACACTAATATGTATAAAGTAGATAACTAATGAGAACCTGCTGTATAGCACAGGGAACTCTACTTCACTTCGCTGTACAGTAGAAACTAACACAACATTGTAAAACAACCATACCCCAATTAAAAAAAAAAAAAAAAAAAAGACCTGAAGAACAAAACCCCCCTTGGAAGGAGCCGTTTGGATTGGAAAGATGTGGTCCAAGAAAATAAAAAGCAAATAAAAACATGAATTAATAATTCTAGAGAAGTGAAAAGTTTTAAAAGAAAGAAGTTATATCCACAGTATATATTTCGTAAGTATTACAGAGTCAGATGTTGAAAAATGGGACAAAAGATCCATAGATAACACAAGTAGCGGTAAAAACTTATCGTTTAGAAACACAGGAAACTGGCAGAGGAATCAGGTTTGAGAACGGGTGAAACAGGCATGTTTGTTTTAATGAGCTGGAGGACACTAGCATGGCCCTGTAACCTGTGAACACATACTGCTGATAAAAGTAAAAAGTGAAACAAATGTCCAAATTACTTAATTTTCTGTCTGTTATTTGGGTCTAGGAGCTTTATTATTATTTTTTAATTGAAGTATAGTTGATGTACCATATTATGTAAGTTACGGGTGTACAACATAGTGATTCACAATTTTTAAATGTTATACTCCATTTATGGTTATTATAAAGCACTGGCTATATTCCCTGTGTTGTACATGAGCTTAGGGGCTTTAATTTGGAGGAATCATCATGTGATGTGAAAGAAGAAAAAATACGGCTGAAACAAGTGAAGGTGGAAGAAAAGGAATCAAAAAGAAGTAACAAAAAGAGCAACTGGTAAGGGATTTCTCGTACTCACCATCTCTCTGGCTATTTCCAGCGCTTCCTGCAGGCCATAGAGCCTGCCGCAGACCAGGTAGATTCCATTGGCCCAGAGAATACAACCCTCATGGACCCAAAATTCATTGCTGTCAAGAGGTAGTTCAGGGATTTGTAACTCCAACTCGGGGCCACCTTCTGAAGTGGTGGGCACGGAGGGCTTTGAGTCCAAAACAGTCTTTTCGCTGCTGCCCTCGGTGGTTGCTTTTTTACAAGGGAGCCCCCTGGACAGGGACCGGGGGCCTCCGCCACAGTCTTCCGAGCGGTGTCGCCGCTTAAACCTGGGGTGGGCGGCCAGGCTCCTCTGCTCCTTCTGCTGCTGCTGCTCTTCCTCCTCCTCAGTGTCCGTCTTGGAGCCATTTGAAGCGCTTTTGTGCCGTACCTTAACTTTGCTCTGCATTTCCGTGGCCCTCTTAGGAGGCGGATTCTTGGGGAGAGTGGCTGCATAATCTTGGGGATAAAAGGGTCCAAAGAGGTCGCCCATGTTGCGGTAACTGGCCCACTTGCCACACAGACAGCACACCAGGTGCCCCATAACAGAAGACTCTGTCACGACAGGTCCCTGCAGCATAAAGGATGAAGCTGGGAGCACCTTGCTTTCAGTGCTGCTGGGTGGAGGGGTCAGGGACCTCTGACCCTTCCGACCCCTCACCAACTTGGTCTGTTCTTCTTCCTCAGCATTGATGATTGTACAAACGGCTCCAAGTTCACACTTGTTTACTACATGGATATAAGGGAAAAAAGACTTGTTCTTGGCATCAGTTTTATCCAGTGGCTGAGTGGCATACTTCAGCTTGATCTCAGGTTCTTGGGGCTCTACGATGGGAACTGCTTGTTTGGTTTTCCGCTTCCTTGGCTGCGCCCCAGGCTTCCTTCTCTCCCTCCTTTGCCTCTGCTTTTTTGGCTTTGGCTCTCCATCTGCAGAACCTTCTGGTATCTGGGGGGGCTGAGGGGGTGGAGGTGGTGGCTGCTGTTGTTTCTTTTGCTTATTCACACTACCAATGGGTCTCCCCTTCTTCTTTCCTGATGGGAAATAACCCTTTGGGGGGAAACCCTCCTGTTTGGGGGAAATGGTCACTGTATCGTTCTCTTTCTCTTCAGCCTTGGGGTTTGCCTCAGGAGCGAATGAGCCCGCTGGAGGTACATTCTTTGAGTCAGGAAAGATTAAAGGTGCTGTCCCACCCAGGGAACCATCTGGTCTCCCTTGGTTACTCCCAGGCTTCTGTGAGGTTGCGGATGTCATGGCACCAGGAGGTTCCTTTCCAGCAGTGGCCGTGTCTGGGTGTGTCTCGGTCTTCACTTTGTCATCCCCACTGCCACGCCACTCCTCCGAAGATCGTGCAAGAGGCTTTTCTACGCTCAACTCCTGGTTTGTTGGACAGACTAGGTCAGACACCACCTCACCTTTTCTCTTCTCCATCTCGGCATCCTGAACAGCACCACTCCCGCCTTCGGGAGGGCCGCTCTTCAAAGACAGGATGTCATCCAGAGTAACCGTGTCTCCCCCAGCCTCCGCACTGTTCGAGGATGCACTCCTCCTAATGTTTGGGGATGTGATCTTCTGAACGATAGCTTCCAATTTCAACCCCCGTCCTTTCCGTGGGGGCAGTATTTTGGTCTTGGCAGGACTTGTGAGGGTAACAGCAGGGCAGTTTCTACCATCTGGACTTGGAAGGTCCTTGGAGGATTCTCTCTTAGGGATGGACTTGATCTCCTGGCTGTGAGAAAGATGGGCATAGGAATTGAAGGCTTTATCAGCACCTTCTTTTGATGGGTGAAGGAGGCGCCCTTTATCTTCAGCGTTACTGTTCTTCACATCTTGTGACTGTCTCTTACTGGGAATGGGAGAGATAAAAGAACGGACACGCCTCCTCATGATTAAGGGGTTTTGAGAAGAATGATCCTCTTGACCTGGAAGCCTTAGCATAACATTACTAGGTTTGGATGACTGTGTAGACTCAGCTAGCCCATGTCCGTCGGTCTCATGGGGTGGTCCATACCTTTTCTGACTGGACATTCCTGGAGGACCGCCGCTTTTGGCTGGAGAAGTTTGCCGAGAAAGATCCCAACAAGATTCTTGTTGTAACTTCTGGGAGCCGTGCTTCAATTCGATGCCTTTGTTAGAAAGACCATCACTAGACATGAGGCAGCGCCCACCATCCTGACCGCTGGGGTCATGGTAAGTCCCCATTGGTGGGCCATACATCATGCCATCTTTGTCATTCTTCAGGGGGCTCCGTACTCGGTCAAGAAACTGCTGCTGCCTTGGACTCTTGCGGGGTCCTTCCTGCCTGTGCTGAGCCGCAGCGATCACTCCCTGAGCAGAACTGCTGCTCCAGTCCTTATATTCCTCTTGTTGCTGTTGGTACATCTGTCTCTTGTAATGGAGCTGAGAATTCAAACCTGCATTGGGGTCCCCATAAGCATGAGCGCGAGTGTTTGTGTGATAAGCAGAGGCCAGGCTTTCTGAGTTGGGAGAAAAGGGAGTGTGCAAAGAACTCCTGTTGGCCCTCTCTGAAAAGGTCATATGTGGGTTTATGTGATGAGGGTCTCCCCCTGGGCCTCTGCTCCTCCCAGGAGACATCTTCAATTTTTCTGAAAAGTCATGATACTGAGAAGGGGAACGACCCCTCATGCCCTCCCGACCACCAACTCGGCCAGGGACTCGCCGCATTGGCGTGGGTCTGCCGTCCTGTGGGCCATAGTCTGAGATGGAATCATGGGTAGCTGCTCCAGGGCTGGCGTTGCCTCGGTAAGACTCATGCTTGATGCTAGCAGGGTGGCAGTGGTCTCCAGATTTCTTGTTGTTGAAACTAGCTTGGGACTTGGATTGTTCAAAGTCTTCCTCTTTTATCTGCCCACTCTGCGATTTCAGCTTTGTTTCCATGGACACCAACCCACCTGGAAGAATGACCGACTGACTTAAACTTGGATTGAGACGTTCATTCCTCCCAAGTCTGGTGTCGGCACCCATGTGTCCCAGTGAGTGAGCCCCCGGGTCTCTGACAATCTGTCTTAGTGGAGAAATATCACAGATCACTGATCTTCTTTCAGAGAGGGAACCCCCGGGCTCATGGGCTGATGACTGAGGCTCTATTTCAAACTTTCTGGGAATTGGATAGTCAGCCAAATTGATCTGTTTCATTTCAGGAGCTGAGCCACTTGATTTCCTTTCCCAGGGGCCCCAGTGGGGATTTTCTAATAGGGAACCAATGCTTTTGTTCAAAAGGCCCCTGCTAGCTAATTCATTGGTTTGACTAACTAACACATTAGGCCTTGTGGCTCCTTCTAGGCCACCAGCCATGCCCTGGTGCTCCTGAGTACTCCTAGAATATCTCCTGTCAGGGTGGTGGTGGTAACCCTGAAGCACTTCCTGCAGGAGGCTAGGGAACTTTTCATTCCTACCCTTTCGCTCCCCATGGCTAGTGAAGTCCCCCTTATCTTGTCCTGTAGGAAACTGAGGAAAGCCACTGACATTTCTTGGCACGGCTGGCCCAAAGCTATCCTTGTAACTATAGCGCAAGCTTCCAGGAGATTTGCTAGGCTCAGTTCTGCCTATAAAACCAGAGCCCCCTGTGGAGTGCCCGCTCTGGCCGTTTCCTTCTCCATTGTGGTTGGAGTTATTATCTCCATTTTTGTTTCCTTTATTTCCTCCTCCCGGAGGCTCTGGCTGTGGAAGTGACGCATGACTGGTTTCCTTTCCCCCGCCAGTGCTGGGTGGCCTCTGAGTGGCTGCAGGATCATCCTCTTGGGAGCCTTTTTCTTGCCCACCAGGTTTTTCTACCCGACTTGTCATAGCTTCCCGGGAGACAATCACCCCAACTGTCTTCTCACTGACTTTTGGGTTGCCCTCAGATGACAATGGCATGTCCTTAGCACCTGGTGAAGCGGTCTCTTCTCTGGCTACAGGACTGGCACTGAGTCTGGGGGCTTCATTCTGAGTGACTTGTGCTGGTGAGGAGCCTGCTTTCTCTGAGGCTCCACCCTTGTAGGTGGTGTCAGAACTGGTGCTCTGGCCACTTAGCTGCCTCACCCTCTCACCTTGATCCTCGGAACTGCTGGAGCAGCCTCCATCCAGCGACTCTGCCATAGGGGACTTCAGTTGTTCTTCAGCCTGTGAGGAGCCTTCGGAGTTTGTGCAGCTGTCTGCTTTCTTAGAAGATGAAGAAGGCCTCTTGGAGGTCTTCTTCTGAGGTGTCAGTGCATCGGAAAGTAGCATGTGTTGAACAGTATTAGGAAGATTGGCCACTTGCGTACTCAGGGCACTCAAACTACTCAACCCAGGATCTGTCAGCCGCTTTTCTGGCACCCCTTCTAGTCCAAACCCTTTGAAGCCTGCAGCATGAGAATTAGGACTGGGCATCATTGATGGGGTTGGGCTGAGTTGAGGCATTAACTGTAGAATTCTGTTTCTGGAACCCATCGGCACATTGCCTTGCCCACACTGGAGATTCTCCCCACTCTGCATAAGAGGAGATGGGGTAGAGCTACAGCTTGGAGACTGAACCACAGAGGCAGCCGGGGAAGGGTTAGAAATGGGGCTGAAGTTCTGGTGAAACTGCATGGGGGACCTCACAGGAACCTCGGGCTGGCTGTACTGCCCCACCTGGCTTTGCAGCGGCAGCTTGGTGGCAGTGTTGGTATACTGCATCACATGCTGCGGATGCTGCTGCTGCTGCTGCTGCTGCTGTTGCTGTTGCTGCTGCTGCTGCTGCTGCTGCTGCCCCTGCTGGGTCCCTTGTGGAATCTTCGTCTGTTCAAAATTCTTCATAGATTGAGGCTGATAGCTGTAATTCGATTGTGTTCCGTAAGCCTGTGCATTAGAACCCACATTATGTCCTTCGTACTGGGATCCAGCATTCACACTGTAACTGCCGTCATAGCTCTGTCCAGACTGGCTGAAGCGTTGTGGTGAAGGGAAGGAGGAGGAGGTCGTGGCAGAAGACTGGTAGTGTTGGCCAAACTGACCCACTCTTAACTGGTAACCAGTGGCAGAGGCTGGCAGAGTTGAGGGCCGCTGCATCGGCTGCATGTGGGATGAGCCGGACGCTGGCTGGCCAGTGGCCTGCGGCAGAGGCTGATGGGACTGGTAAAGCTGCTGTCTCAACTGCTGCACTTGCTGCTGCTGCTGTTGGCTGGAAGGCTGCTGCTGGTACTGAGCGCTCCCTGGAGAGAAAGGTCCCGTGTAATCCTGCTGATAATGAGACACGCCACCAAGGGCAGAGTGCTGTGCTTGAAACTGGCCCACATGACCCTCACTCCCATACTGATTGCCAAAGCTGCTCCCCTGGGGGGGTCCATAGCTCTGCACAGGCCCAGAAGGCCTTCGCTGAGCAGGCTGCGGGGTTCCGGCTGCCACAGGGTCTTTGCTGCCTGCCATGTAGTAAAAGTCTCCAGCCTCTTTCCTGAAACCCTGGTAGCCCTGATGGCCGGAGGTTTCGCTAGCCATTGCCGCTGCTGCAGCAGCAGCCGCTGTTCCTCGTCGTCCACCACCACTGCTGCTGCCACTGCCACCACTACTGCCACCTGCACCCCCAAAATTCTGGAACATCTGGGCCTGGCGAGGGCTGAACTCTTCTATCCGGGATGAGCCGTGTACCTCCTGTGGGTAGCTCTGCTGGTTTCCGTGGTAACTGCTTTGCTCCCGGAAGGACTGCATACTGTTCAGCAGCACCGCAGCAGGCCAACAGCCCTCCTGGAAATGGAAGAAAAAAAAAACGAGTATTAGACATGCATCTCCTCAGTACAAATAAAATCAAGTTTAGAGATGGAGGGGACGTGAAAATTCAGATGCCCAGATGAAATTAACTGGTTTGAATTTCATCTCCTTTATTTCTTATCCTATCCATTTCTGAAGCTGCAAATAAGCAAAGAAACATCCATAAGAGTGAGGCAGAAGTCTACGATAGTATGAAAAGAAACATTCATTCTGGGTAAATACAAATTCAATACAGTAAAAACCTCACTATTAGATAAATGAGCCCCCAAAATATGGGGCTATATTGTCAATAAAAAATCCAACAATTTTTAAAAAGTCTTCCAGTTATGGTGGGGGAGGGGTGAGAAAAAAACACTTTCATATAGTTTGTTTCATGTATTATTAGACTGATTATTGAACTGAGAGTCTCACTTAATGATGAGGCAGTTACTCCCCTCCCCGACTCTGAGAAATAGAACTGGCCTGAGAACAGAAGTCAGCTCCTTATATCCTAATGCATGTGACTGCAGGTTTACTATAATTACCAACAATCTGTGATGGTGGGTGACCCCGGGACACTCAACTCTTAACACTGCATGGATTCCTTATTGCTTCAGTCAGCTATACAATCTTAGGGGTTAACCTCTTCTTGACACATAAGTATGTCCAAGCCCCACCACCCGCCCCCATCCTCAACTCCCAGGTTCAAAGGGCTAGGCATCATAAGCCAAAGTAGCAGTGATTATTTGTTCAGATTCTTTCCGGAGGTTTGCAAGAAGTTTTAGCATCTCTGACCCCCATGTAGTTTTTGACTTGCCAATCTAGTATTCACAAAGTTATTATTGGCCATTCCTATGAAAGAGAGAATTCAGTCACACAGGAGAACAGCAAAAGATATAGAGGAAAATTAGAATTCACCAAGCCTAGGACCTAGACTCTTCCCAAAGTCATCTGATTGGGTCAACACTTTGCATTACATTTGCTAATGTAATTCTCATGTAATATAATACTCCTCTTAAACAATTAATCAAGAGCTGTTTTTTTTAATTGGAGTATAATTGCTTTACAATGTTGTGTTATTTTCTGCTGTACAGTGAAGTGAATCAGCTATATGTATACATATATCCCCTACCTCTAGGTCTTCCCTCCCACCCCAACCCCCCCATCCCACCCATCTAGGTCGTCACAGAGCACCGAGCTGAGCCCCCTGTGCTGTACCACAGGTTTCCACTAGCTCTCTATTTTACACCTTTTGCCTGGGCCTGTCTCCTCAGAGTCAGAGATGAATAAGACAAGGTCAAACTGCTCCAAATGACTTTAGAATCAATTATTCAAAAAAGAAATTACAAAACACACATGGGCTAGGGTAAGTTAAGACAAAGTTTTCCTACAATGGCTTATGAATCTACTTTCTTAATTCCCTCTCAGGGGAGCTGAAAAAGAAGTTGCGGGCAGGAAAGTCAGTGATTCTTTTAAAAGATGAGTTGGTAAGCTGGATTCCGTATCTCCAAGCCCTGCAGTGGCTCCCCATTTCATCCCAAGTGAAGCTGGTCTGGGAGGCCCACCCCCTACCTCCTAACTTCTCTGACGTCCTCCTCTGCCACTCTCTGCCCTAGTTCTGCTGTCTCCTTGCCTCTGGGCCGGGCCACCAGCATTTCTACAGAGGAACTTTGCTCTTGCCGGCGATGCTCCTCCTCCAGAGGCACACGGCTTGCCCCTTTACTTCCTTCCAGGAACCAGTTTGGCTTTCCCCTGGCCATCCTATTAAAAAACAGCTAACTCCACACCCTCACCTGGGCCTTCCTGATTCCCCTGCCTTGTTTCCTCCCCAGTATTTATTCCCAACAGGTACATATGCGCTACTTCTATACTATCTGTCCCCAGCCCCCACTAGAATGTAAACTTCCAAGGGCAGAGACTTGGTGCCTTGCTGTAATCCTCCTGTCATTAAAACAGTAAGGAGCACACAGCAGGCATTCTATAAACCAGTAAATGCACAAGAAGTAAGCCTCAGAGAACCAGGCGAGAACTTCCATACTCAGAGGTGGTGGTGTGGCAGTGAGATGAGAGAAGAGCAGGAAGAGAAAATAGAATATGACTGATCTGAAAGCAGAGCTAGATGATGCCTGAGATCCTACCTGTAAAATTATCCAGTTCCAGAGGGAAAAAACCCCACTTAAGTCCATATGAGAGCTGTGAGGAGACTGCAGAAATTAAACATGGACCACAGCTGAAGATGGTCAGCAACTCTAAACTCTGAAAGCTTGACCTACTTCTTCCTGAAGTATCTTAAGTCTAAATAGCTAGACAAGAGTCTACTACTTGGATATTAAGTTTGATTATATAATCACATGACCCAAAGTCACCTTTAAACATTCAAGTACAAATAATCTCAGAATCTAAAGGAAACCTCTTCTCATCCTCTTCAAAATGCCTTTGCAACAGACAGCTATTTTCTGTGTTCCACTGCATCTGCTGGGCAACAGATAACTCCTACTGGAGTGCTTACTGTAGTGCTTGATACTGTACCAGCACTTTACAAGCACTGACTCACTGAATCCTCACAAAATCAGCATCCTCATCTTCCAGATGAGGAAACTGAAGCACAGAGTTCACAAGGCTGGCCTGGCAGTCTGCACCTTCAGGCCACGTTCTTAACACTACAGTACCCAGAGGATCTAATATGAGTCAGTGACAACTGCCACTTGTCCTGTCAGAGGTCAGCCTTGAAAGTGGATGACCCCACCAACAATACTTTGAAGTTATGTGCTTCTCTATTCCCCTCTCACAAGGACCTCCCAATTAAGCCACTTAGGGTAAATTAGTAAGCACCTTAGGAACTAAGACTGTCAGGACCAATTCTGTCCACACAGGTATTTTTCCTGTTTGTGGTGTCCTACCCTAGCTCTTAATGCCAATGGCTTTCTCTACATGATAAAAGGCAGCTACTAAATCTGGCAGTTTAATGAAAACCTTCCTTGAGAGATCATCTCTCCATAAATAAACATCTTACATGTTGTTTAATTAATCCTTCTGTAAATAAAATCAGTCTTCTGAAAAATGAGTATATAAACAATGTTGCCACTTGCTCCAAATTTTTCCTCAGCAAGAGCTGCTAAGAAGTAAAGAACACTGTAACATCAGCACTTCCCGCCTCCGCCTCCGGCTGCCTGGCTCCTCAGAGAATCCCATCTCCAGAGTGGGAGACAGATTTAGGTACAGTTCCTTCGGAGGTGTGCTCTCAGCCCTTCTCAGAGGTTTCCTGTCCTGTATGATGTCATCCTCTTCCCTATTGTTATTGTTCTGGTTTATGGACTAGATGAAAAAAGACTAGAGAAAAAAAAAAAACCACAGCCAGGTATCTCCTGCAGGGTATTAGTCAAGTTAAACACTCTCGGTACACATGAAGTATCTGATCACCAGAAAGTGGGTGCAAGTTCATTTTTTAGTATTTCCAAGTAAAGCAATTAGGAAAACCAAGTATACCAGCAATTGAAAATGTAAACCCAAAGTACTAATTTTAGCAGCAGTGTATAAAATAAGCTACTAATAGATAATTCCAATACTGTCCCATCATTTAAGAAAAGCAGAGCATCAGTGTAATCAGTTTTATAGCTTCATGATTAATAGTGGCAAATGCCTGAATTTCCTCGTTTGAATGAGTACAGATGCAGTAAAGAAAAAATGACACTCTAAAAGGAAGCAAAGTCACCCATAAGGAATTTCTATACCTAATATGAAAAAGGTTTACCAACTCGCCTCCCTCCCCAACTCTCCCCTTCCTGGTTCTCTCCCATTTTCCTAAACTTCCGAATGGTTTCGGGAGGGCTATGGAGGCGCACTGGTGAAGTCCAGAACGTAGTGCCTTATGTGTTCCATGGTTCATGATCCAGAGTCCACACTGACCTCACTACAAGCACTGCTTCCCCCTGCAGCCGCACTCTCCACCCTACCCCAGGGCCAACGACCTTGCCATCTTGTAGAAAACCAACATTAGCCTTCTTTGTCCTTCTTCCTCCTCGTGTCCGGTATCATCCCACTCCCCAAACCATTCTCTTCTCCACGAAGTTTTCCAAACTGTCTTCAAGACAGTTTCCTTGAGAGATCTTTTCCAGTACCTGCTTCCTCTTTTATTCAGGTTTAACCTTTGATTTTCTGCTTATTGTCCTCCCTTACCTTGAAAAAATGCTTTACTCTTCAAGATGTTAACAACACAAATACTTATAGTTATGGCCCTTGTCTGGTGGATTATTCTGCTTTCCCTCCAACCTTACTCCTCACCCACCTCCATCCTACTGTCTCTGGGAGGGGGCACCATAGGGACCGTCAAGAGGCTCCACTGCCCCTCTGGCTTCTGGTCCAGTTGCCTGGAAGAGGCAGGAGGAGGGTGAGGAGGAGGAATTTACCCTCCTGGCTCCCACCCTGCAGTGGCTGAGACTGGCTGAGATGACCCACCAATGGCCAAGCCCCGGGTGGGCAACCTCAGCAGCCACCGTCTCCAGGCTCGAGGAATGGCTTCCTCCTCTTGCCTTCCAGGCCCAGGGATACTAACACCTCCTGCTACTGCTAGCCCAGGAGACTCCACTTTCTCTACTGGTGTCCCCAGTCCCTGCTCGCCCTTTGCAAATAGTCCCAGTTCTGCACTGTGGACAACTCAGCAGCATTGTGACCACCCTCTTTCTAAGTTCTCCTCTGCAGACCAGAACCTGGGAGCTACCTTTTCAGAACCCTTTTTCCAGCATAATCTGGGTTAGAGTTTACAAAGAGGAGCACAAGAAAGATTTGAAAGGCAGAAGAAAAGGAGACGGTAATACTCCTGGAGGTGGCTGCAGCAGACGTGGATTCCTAAGCGGCTTCCCCATGAGCTCACAAGAACCACTCACTGTGGTGTTTCAGTGTGAGATGATCGGTAGCAGCTTCCCTGACCTTCCCAATCCCAGTTCTTCCAATGGTTGGGTAAATCCTTAATTCCTCTATCAAAACTCTTCATACCTGGAATAGAAAGCTTCCTTTTGCCTGAATGAAACAATTAAATGCTCCTTAAATTACCCAGTTTGAGTGTGCCATCTGTTTCCCACCAGGACCCTGACTAATATCGTTCTTCTCTCATTCCTAGGATTTCAGAGTAGAATATTATCACTTGGGAAGGGAGAGACTGCTATTTCATGCAACATACCAGAGGGTCTAAAAATCCTCCCACAACAAAACACCTATAAATGTCAGACAAAATGCACAGCCAAGCTGCAAGGAGGAAAGAAATGCCCAGGATTCAAAATTGGTTGGGACTCTGACCGCCAGGGATGGGGTGGGTCAGGTATGCAGGACTTACTAACCATATGGTAATGGTTTTAATGACAAGGCCTCCAGCCCTCTTTTGGTGGTGGTGGTGAGACAGAACAGTCACTTTTGCATGTAAAGACTCTAGGCAGTGTCACTTGTGGCTGGATTAATTTCCATAAAGATGACAAAATACATTTTTAGGCAGTCACCAACTCATTCTCAAGGACAAAAATGTTCTTTCCTCAATTGACCCAACTTCCTATCCCCAAGGAGAACCACGATCACCTCTTAGACATCCCTAGGCAAGATGCTTGAGAACAACCTCAAACTCATCTCTTCCTTGAACTCTTTGTATTTATGGTGTTACCTAATCCTGTGACTTTTCCACCTCTTGGATTTGCCCTTTACCTCTCCAGCCTTGTCACTGCCATTCTCATCTTTCTTGGACTAAAATAACATCTCTAGAAGGTCTCTTTCCCAGAACCAATCACCTGGAACAGCTTTTCTTCACCTGCTGTTTTGACAGCATTGCCTCCCCACATGCCTTGAAGCCCTCTGGCATCTTCCCAACCCAATTTCTGCTCATCTCCACCCTCTCAATCAAACCTGCTCCATCCGCTCTGGGCCATCGTCCTGCCCTCACCTTGAAGCCATCTCTGAAACATCCCTAGGTCCACAAATTCCTTCCTACTGAGTCAGGTCATATGGTTCCCAGAATCTTAAGAGCTCCTGAAATGCGACCTTTTCCACAAGTCTTCCTTGAAGCAGGTCATTTGTTAGCTTTTCTCTGTTAGTAAAAACAAACTTAGTGAAGTGCATTTGCCTTTAACCACTATCTAAAGGTATGCACTATTGATGATAATAGCTACCATTTATTCTGTGTGTCAGGCACTGGGTAGTTTTACATATATTTCAACTTACAGGTGAGAAAAAAAAAAACAGATAAATTATGTAATTTGCCAAAAGTCACTCTTCTAGGATAAACTGAAGCTGATATCCTATAACTCAAATTCTTTTGGTTCTAAAACCCACTTTCCCTTCTTTCACTGTACCACAAATTGAGCAAGGAGCACTTAAATCCAGGTTTTAAATATTCCTAACACTTTGGGTCTTCCCTGGCGGTCCAGTGGTTAAGACTCCACGCTTCCACTGCAGGGGGCACAGGTTTGATCCCTGGTCAGGGAACAAAGATCCCACATGCCTAGCAGCACAGCCAGAAAAAAAAAAAAAAAAAAATCCTAACACTTAGACAATAACTGTAGCTATCACCTATTTCCTGCATCTCTAACACAAGCCACACACTGTACCAGGCACTTTACATAAATATTAATGTATTTAATCCTCACCATGCTCTAACAAGTATTAGTGCTCCTTTCTGTAAAGTGAGGCTCAGAGAAGTTAAACAAGCAAAACATTCATAGTAAACAGACAGGTGGGATATGGAATGCCCACCCCAGAACCCAACCTGTACTTCTGACAGAAGCCTTCCATGAAACAGCAGCAAGACTTTGACAGATTGGGAGTTATTTTAGAAGGAAATCTTGAAATTTTCCAGAGTTGAGTTGACTTTCTATACCTGGGTAGTTCTATGTTGTTTGCTCTATGTATGTGCAAACATGGAATCTTCCTAAGTAGATCAGGCAAAAAGATTTGCTCAAGGTTTTGATTTGATATTTCATATTCTATATCATATTTGCAGATGAACAGAGCCTAGACCCTTCTTGGTGGCTGACAGGTGTCTCAGTACAATTAGGCCTTAAGAGTAAGATAATGTGCTGATGGTGCTGGCCTGTCCCTGGCTTGGGAGCCCAGAAAGCAGCTTAAGGAACCAACTCAGAATTTGCAAGTCTGTCGTCTAGAGGAAAAGACACCCACCAGAGTGCTACAGATGTAAGAAGTTTGCTCTGAGGGTCAAAATCTGTTTTGTATTAACCATGCAAGCTATAAAACACATCCACCTTCAACCACGATCAAATACATTGCTGGCAAAAAGTGGGAGCACAAATTCATAGCTATTAAATTAAAAAAAGAAAAAAAGCAGAGATGATATGACACCTGGTGAGGTTGGGGTGAAGCTGGTACAAACAATAGCAAAAGCAGCATAAATTATTACAACCCTTTGGAAAAGCTATTTGGTAATAAAAATATTAACATCTTTTGACCCAGTAATTCTATCAATATTTACTAGATTTCTATCCTAAGGAAATCTCAAAACAATCAAGCAAAAACCACAGTACCAACGTATTCACTCCAGTGATACCTATAAGCAGAAAAGATGGGCAAGAATCTAACTTTTTAGCATTTGAAAATGATTAAACACATTATGGTATTTTCACTCAATGAAATAGTACATATTCATTGAAAACAACTGTGAAGATTCTAGCACCATAGGAAATGCCTGTTTTACATACTAAGATGAAGAAAAGTAACCATATGTGTGCTATGGTTACAACTATCTGGAAGTCATTTGGTCCAAGGCCAAACAGTACGGAATAGTGAAAACCCTTCTATTATTCAGGGAGGCAGGATTGTGGATTCATTTTCATTTCTATAGACATTAATACCTGCATAGAAAATAATCACTTAAAATTTCATTAACCTTATTTTAAAAATATACCTCTCACACTATCTCAAAAATATCTTTGTTCTGCTGACAGCAAAGCACTTTCCTGACTGAGAAGGGAAAAAGGAAGGCAGAGGAGACCCTACAAGCCCAGGGGCAGGTGGGGGAGAAATGGGCAATGTCAGGCAGGAATCCTCGCTCTAGAAAACCTGGCACCAACACCACACATACACTGTGGTGCCCAAGTGAGTGTGTACACAGAAAACACCGGCTCTCTGAGCTATTTTTCAGAATTAGACCTAAAAACAGCTGAATTCCACCCCAGAGTGGGCAGCCCTATTTTTAGACATAATCTCAAATAGCTAAGAGACCACAGCATCCTATCACCACATGTTTCTGTAACTGCATGGAAACGCCATAAACTTCTCCTGGACAGGCCAAAGGGGCTCAATCCCATTCCCATTAGATAGCTGCCTGTCTCATATTCACAAGATCAATCTAGATGACCTCAACTGTGGGCAGGATGGCCAATAGTTTTGGAAAAGGCGTAGAGCTGGTGGTATCTCTGGAGCTAGCTGGGGCTCCCTGTGGGTTTTTTCCTAACTGTTGAGCCTGAGGGCTTCTGAGATGTTATTAATTTTTTTTCCTCACTTAAAGGTTGTATGAGTACATAATTTCTAAACCTTCACAGGCAAAAAGGATAACAGAAAGCAATCAGTGTTGCCACTTATAGGCAAAAATGGCTTCATTTTATAACAGCAACAAAATTTAAAAGATACCAGAGGACTAATCCAAAGTAGGAGTAGGCAAAAGCTACATGTCGAAATAAACTTTACCAAAGGACTCCAAAGAAGAGCTCAAAAACAAAACAAAATAAACCAACCCACCAGGGAAACACATAACGTATCTAGATGAAAAGACACAGTATCATAAAGAGGTCAAGTCTCCACAGATCAGTTTATAAAACTAATAACATTCTGGTCAAAATCTCAGTAGGGTCTTAAAAAATAATTTATTTTGAAATAATTTCACATGTACAGGAAAGCGACAAGGTTCCCCAACTGATAATACCATTTTACTTTTTAGTTAATATTTCATATCATTTGTTCCACTACCTATACATATTCATTACCTATACAGTCAACCCTCTGTTATCTATGGGCTCTGCATCTGTAGATTCAACCAACCACAGATCAAATATATTAGGGGGGAAAAATTCCAGAAAGTTACAAAAAGCACAGCTTGAATCTGCTGCTTGCCTAGCAACTATTTATAATATATAGTACTCACACTGAGTTTGTAACTATGTGTATGTAATGTAGCATTTACATTGTACTAGGTATTGTAAGTAATCTAGAGATGATGTATGGAAGGATGTACATAGTTTATATGCAAATACTATGCCATTTTATATAAGGGACTTGAGCATCCACAGATTTTGGTGTCTGAGGGGGTCCTGGAACCACTCCCCTGCAGATACTGAGGGATGACTATATACAGCCTGTATAAATATTATACAGCCTGTATAAAAATTAGCTTCTTCCTGACCTCTTTGAGAGTAAGCTGAAGACATGAAGCCCCATCACCCCTAAATAGTCCAGTGTACATTTCCAAAAAAAGGAACATTCAACTGCATAACCAGCATAAAACCCTCCACACCAGGAAATCAACATTCACACTACACCACCAATCCAATCCACGGAGTCCATTCAAATTTTGTTAACTGTCCCAACAACGTTTCTTTTTCCTTTCTGGCCCAGGATCCCATCCAGGAATACAAGTTGTCATGTCTCACCAGTGTCTCACCAATCTGAAATAGTTCCCCAATGTTTTCCTGACTTCCATGTCCTTAACAGAGCATAGCCCTTTCATTCTGTAGCATGGTCCTCAACCTGCATGTCCAGGCTCAGGTCCCGCTATCTTGGCAGTAGTATCAGAGACGTGATGCTGTGCTCTTTTCAGTGTATCACATCAGGGATGGATGGCAAGCCATCCCTCCACTGGTGGTGATGTCAATCTCATTCACCTGGTCAAGCCCATCTCTGCCAGGCTTCTCCACTGTAAAGCTACCACTTTACCTTTGTAACCGGTTGAGTATCTCATGGGAGAATCCTGAGATTATGCCAACATCTTGTTCTTTGTCAAACATCCACTCATTGATGACTCCCATGTGAATCAACCACCTCTAGGATGGTTGCCAAATGGTGATTCTCTATCCATCATTAGCAGGCAGAACTTTCCCTCCTCACCCATGTATTCATTCATCTATTTGATTCTCAAACTATCCACATTTGGCGAGTGGAGACCTCTTCAAACTGGCCCCTGTATCCTTTTGACATGTTCCATTCCTTGAGCATTCCCTTACTTCCTGGCACAAGATGTTTTAGGCTCATCATTTACTTTCCCCACCCCCACCCCTGGAACTAGCCATTTCTCCAAGGACACTTGATTCATTTTAGAGGAGGATAATATTTAGAAACAAGGATCTGAGTGCTAGGATTGTTCATTGCTATTGGGATGTCACTGTTTCTAGCTAGAAAATATTATGCATGTACACGAACACCCACACCTATAAGTACTTCTATATCTACAGTTGTATATACGTTTAAGAACCACACGTTCATCCTGACACCTCCAATTCCAACCCAAAACCCTCAAGGATCTTTCCAACCTTCCATCTTTCCATGTTTGTAATTCCCTCCTCAGATAGTTAAGACACCTGGCTCCCATTATCCTCAATATATACTTACATACTTGCTTAATCAATTTACTTACTTTGCTCAACATAACTCATCTCCCAAGCTCTGAAGCCTCATTCTTCAAGTCTCCTCACCATCACCCCCTCAACCAGAGGACTCTCCACTGTCTCTGTGAGGCTTTGATAAATGAATTCTAAAGCTCAATTAAAGAAAACATGTGAAGCTAGTCAAGAAAATTTGGGAAACTGAAAAGTCAGAAGATATTTGTCCTACCATGTATCATAACTTTTTCTAAATTATAATTAAAATAAATTAAAGGGTATTGGGATAACATGCTACATTTCTGGAATTTTTCAGCGAGAAAAATAATTGTGTTAGATCCCATCTCATGATAACCATAAAAATAAACTCCAGGTGAATTAGAAAGCTAAACATTACACACACACACACACACACACACACACACACACACACACACACACACACACACACACGCATTGTAATTTTAGAACGCTAATAATCCTAGGGAACCAAGCTGACATTCAGTTTTGAGTTTATAAATGCCATTCCTCACTAAATGGAACCCAGGCTTCTTAGAAAAATGGCTGATCCTCCAAGGGGCAAAGTACAAGGTATAAGCCTATAATAACTTCAACCGTGCCAGAAAGCCAGGATATACTTTCAGCCGAATGGAGACATGTCAAACCAGCCTGAGGGGGTACTTGTGATTTTGTAGGATCAAGCTTTTATTCCTTTTACTATATTAGATGAATTAACAATGGAAGAATTCCAAACTAGTTCTCTAGCTCTGTATGTATGAACATGGATAAATTTTAGAAATGATACATACGAAAAAGGCCTGGTGTTTGGGAATATGGTTCTAAGTGAAGGGAGGGAGGTACTCAGGAGGATCCAACTGTGACATCTGTTAAATCTGGGTGATGGGTACACAGGTGCCATTAGACTCTGTGCTTTTCTGTTTGTTTGACACATTTTGCAAATAAACAAGATTCTGGTTTCCCACTTAACCGGTCTGAGGAAACACCACAGAGTTCACAGCATGGAATTTAAGATTCTTCAGCTTCTGACACCAACAGAATTTCCAGCTCCGCTTTTCATGACCTCATTTCACACCTCCTACTCCAGTGACACCGAACTTCTCTCCATACCCCAAAGGTGCTTCAGACCTCAGGTCTTTGCCCAAGCTGTTACCATGTCTAGAATGCTAGTTCTCTGTCCACTTCTACCATCTGATTAACTCAGACGCTTCTGTGAAGACCTGCTCCAACATCCCTTCCTCGGGAGCGTCCTTCCAGTGAGTCAACCACTCCTGTCTCTGTCCCCACAGCTCCTGGCAGCATGATGTAGCAGAAAGGGCATGCATGGACTCTGAACCCGGACACAGTCAGATTCTGAACTGGTTTTGCATCATACCGTTAGTGAGATCTTGAGCACATTACTCACTTCTTAAGCTTCGGTTTCTTCAACTGTAGAACAGAACTGCCCTGGAGTTTGCCCTTGATAAGGTGAAAGATACAATGCACTATTCCACTAAGAAGACTTCTCCTGATACTGGAAGCAAGTCCCATCTTTTCCTTTATTACTGATAAATTTCAAAATAATAAGTCTAGAAAATGGCTGAGAAGGATACATACCAAAACATTAACTAGGGGAGGAATAACTTTTTACTTGTTTGATTTTTTTTTTTTTTAGTAAGGCTAAAGTCATGTGTTACTTATATAAAAAAATTTGGTTATGAGACAAAAAAGGTTATTGAAAGCCCCCCAGAACGGTCTGGCAAACAGTAGCTTAACAATCACTGAAGACTGATGTTATGAGGGTGAGGAGGGGTATGAGAGGACCAGAATGAGGATTCAGGCTAAACACCTAAAATGCAAAAAGAAGTAAGGAAGGTGCCTTCCCTCAAGGGGCCCATGTCTAACAGGAGAAACATTTACACATATGTATATTCATCTTTCAATACACATTTGAGCAAATTATCACGTTCCAGGCACTGATTCTAGGTTCTGGAGATACAGCTATGAACAAGTCTCAAGTCCCAACCTTCCATGAAAACAGCAAATAAAGACAAAACAATTACAAATAAATACACGCCAGGAACTAAGAAATGCTTAGGGAGAAGTAAGGGAGCCTAAGGGGACAGAGAGAAGGGTGTAGGGGAAAGGGTAGGATTTAAACAGGATGGTTTACACAGGAAGACAAGCCTCCCTGAGGAGGTGATGTGTGACTGGAAGGAGGTGAGGGGATAGGCTGTGCAGAGACCTGTGGCAAGGAGCACAGAGGTGAGGCAGGAAAGGGCTTGGTGAAAGGATCAACAAAGTGGCCGACGTGGCCAAAGTGCAGGGAGAACAGAGGGAGGCGCAGCCAGAGGAAAGGACCCTGAGCACACAGGCCTTGTTATCATGGGGTCTGCAGACCAGCAGCACTGCCGTCTGGGTTCTTGTTGGAGATGTAGAGTCTCAGGCCTCGTGAACCTACAGAATCAGAACCCGCATGTTAACATGCTCAACAGTGAGTCACATACATGCGAAAGTCTGAGAAGTACAGATGAAAGGCCTTTTAAGCCACATAAGGATGTTGGATTTTATTAGAAGGCTTTGAGCTAGAGAGCAGCATACTCTGGTTTCAATTCTCAAATGGCAACTCTGGCTGTTTTTTGAAAAACAGACTTTGGGAGGTGCAAGGGCAGAAGCGGGGAGTTAGTTACGAAGCTATTTTGGTCGCCTGGGTAAGAGATGTTGGCCGCAGAGATGGATGTGGTGTTGCTGGAGGTGGTGATGTGTGGTCAAAGAGAGGATATATTTTGAAGTCAGAGCTAATGGAAATTGCTAATGGATCAGAACTGGATGTGAGGGACCCAACAATGATGACAAACAGCAGCAGCCATGTGCCAATCACTGCTCTATGTCCTTTACAGTTAGAAGTCCATTCGGTCTGCACAACAGTCCCAGGAGGAAGGTATAGTTGAAAACCGCACTTTATTAAAATGAAGACAGTGAGGCAGAGAGAGGTTCAGCAACTGCCCAAGGCCTCAAAGCCCATCAGGCGGCAGCGCCAGGTCCAGGGAGCTTATACTCCAGCACCGTCCCTTACTGAGCAACTGTGACCACTGCACCGTTTATGGAGAGGGACAAGGCAGGCAGGGGGAGGGACTGAAGGAAACCAACAGTGCTTTGCTGGACATGTTAACTTTGAGATTCCTAGTGGCGTCCAAGTGGAGATGTCAGGTAGACAGCTGGCATGTCTGGATCTCAGGGGAAAGGTGGGGATGGAGATATAAACGGGAAGGTCATCAGCACAGAGATAGTATTTAAAGCCAAAGGAGTGGATGAGATCATCCACAGCAGTTTTTCAAACTGAAGGTTGTGAAATCAATTTAGTGGGTCATGAACGGTACTTAAAAAAAATGAAATAGAACAGAATGGAAAATAACAGTCCATGGCTCAGAGTAAGATGAAGTATGAGAACTTTCTTATGAAACTTCTGCTTCAGGCATGAGTGTCTAGGTGCATAAGTGAATGTAGTGTGCGTATACCAGGTTGGTGTGTAGTTTGGTCAAAAAAAGGTTTAAAGCCACTGGTCTAGGGATTTGTGTAGGATTGATCCCTTAATCACTCCAACATTTAGAGGCTGGGAAAGAGGAAAAGAAGCCAGAAAAGGAGAGTGAAGAGAAGAAACAGCTACTGAGGAAGAAAGGCAATGTGGGATCCCCGGAGCTGAGGGAGTGTGACATGCTGGACTCCAGATGTGCTGGTGAGGGTTGTGCAGTGTGATTCCAAACAGGTGTACACAAATGATTATGGGATGGAGAGGTAAGCACACGGTGCTGTGGAAGCACAGGGGTGGGTGACCTGTTTAAGGCCTCACAGCTGAGGGCAGAATTAAAAGGGGAGGGGGAGAGAAATGAGATTAGGATTTTTAGATCCTGACTTTGAGGGGACAACAGGATATCCAGTCTATAATTTCCATAAACAGCAAATATTCAGTCGTTCAATTTTTTTTTTTTAATAGCACCTACTATGTGCTGGGCTCTTTACCAGGCCTGGGAATACAGGGATGACTAAAACTATTCTGCCCTTTTGAAAAAGCTTACACTCTGGAAAGGAGAAAACTGCAAACAGATCAGTGCCACAAGGCAGAGCATGTAACAGATCTGACGAGGGCACGGGCAATTCTCCTTTCCAACCACACTGCTCACTGCTGGCCAAGTCAAGTCCACCATTCCATCCAGACCAAGTGTCAATACCTGTACTCCTACCTCTTGACTTGTGCTTTGCCCCTCCCAAAAATGTTTCCCAAATCTGTGTCATTCTTCAGGGCTTGGCTCACATCTGACCTCCTCACTGAAGCCTTCAGGAAACACTCAGTGATCCTGCCTTCCCTGAAGAGCTACAGCATTTCTTGTCCACACACCACTATCCAGTGCCTGGTCCCTGCCTAGTCCTCACTTCCCTACCTCAGCTGAGTGCCTCATTTCCCCAACTAGGGTTACATGGTTGAAAGCATGTAACAAACCTCTTTGACATCTGCCTGGCATTCTAACAGCCAAACAAAGACTTGCTTCCCCACAACCCAATTTAAATACATTTCAGCATTATTACTAAAACAGATCTGATCATGTCACTCCCTGACCTCTAAAACCTTCCCTGGCTCCTAATCATTAGTACAACACACAGACAACTCAGTCTTGTCTTCTAGGAACGCCATACAGCGTTCCTCTTCCCTGCCTCCCGAACACTCTAAAGCTGGAACAATGGCAATCAAAACAAATATAAAGAAAAAAGATGTATAGACATGAAATTAAAAAGGAGACATTCATCAAACTGTTGACAACAGCTGTCTTTGGAGTGAGGCTGCAGGGGACAGTCACCTTCCAGGAACTGGTTTAATGAACATGTTAACTTTAAAACAAATAAAATTTAAAAAGCAAAGAAATTTAATGACTGCAGCTATTTTTACTGAGTCCTTACACTATGTGCTAGGCAATATATTATAGTCTCATTTAATGTTAACAAGTCTATGATGTAGTTATTAGCCATTCTGCAGATGGAGAGACTGAGGCTCAGAAAGTTGAAGTAACTCTCACAAGGTTAGTTAGCTAGTCAGTGAAGAAGAGATGCTGGGATTTAAACCCAGGTCTAAAAAGAATGTGCCCTTAACCTCTCCTGTCCTTATTCTTGTTCGGTGCATTCCCCAGTGCCCCCACATACACCTCAGCAGTCCTTCCTTTGTTCTAGCTGGTTCCTCTGCCTGAATAATGTTAGCTTTGCTGACATGCCATTCACCTTCAAGGATTAGTG
The DNA here is from genome assembly GCF_011762595.2 of Tursiops truncatus. Classification (NCBI taxonomy): domain Eukaryota; kingdom Metazoa; phylum Chordata; class Mammalia; order Artiodactyla; family Delphinidae; genus Tursiops; species Tursiops truncatus. Next base: position 6,807,404 of record NC_047044.1, on the reverse strand, counting down.
CAAATTCTGCTTTTCCCCTAACTCCTCCCTAGAGGAGTTTACCAACATTACCTGAGAGTAATTAAACCCTCTATTTCCCCAACAGCTAGTGCTTTGGCTCTCCTACTGCCATACATGTAGCAAGCATTCAAAGGCTGGGTGAATTAAGTTGACAATGTAAATTCTCCTTCTGACAAAAGCAAAGATAACAGATGGAGACCAAAAGCTTTCATCTGTGAGGGAAGTTAATCTTGAGAATGAGTTTCTATGATCCCTCCCTCATTCCCCGCTTTCAGCCTCACCTCTCTGCACCTCTTCCACAAAAGCTGAACATTACAGATCGCCACTTCTGATGAACAAAAACCACGTAACTTATTTAAAAATGTAAATAGTGTAAATCAAAAGGTTTTTTTTTAAGACATCTTAAATAGTTTTGAAAATTGGTTACCTTTTTCCAAAGGCTCTGACCTTTGCAGAAAAGTATTTTTTAAGTTTAGCACAAAGAAATGTGAAAATATTAAAAGATACTATACATACACATAAACACGAAGAGACGACAGCTAGTCAATCAGACATGCTTAAAATGCAAAAAGCTCTTTTAGCACCATCTGACCACGTCTGAATTTATGAGCAGAAGTTGAGGCCAAACGAACAACACACTGTAAAACAAAAGCACTGCCCCAGCAATCTTAGAAAGGAAATACAGGATGGGATGAACAGATTTTAACGTGTTCTTAGCTTCCTGGGTAAAGCGATGAGAAATGCAGTCAACTGAAGCATTAAGACTTGATTTTACTGGAGGTACCAAGACCACTGGTCAACCTGCCAAATGAAGCAAAGGCAGAACTGAGCTCTATGGGTGCAGTCCACTCCAGATAAAAGCCAGTGGACCTTTTTACAGTTTATGGGGTCCTCTCCGTATGGCTGGGGATGCAGGCATGGGACGAATACTGTCTGGATGACTGATTCCTGTGAAAGAGCACAGGAATTAGGAGGAGCTGAGGTGAGCCAAGTGGACACACTCTACAACTTGCACCATTGCCTCAAACTCACCACAACTTGAAAATACTGAGAGACAACGCTTTGGTTCCTGTTAAATGCATGTATAAGCTAAGTGTCCTTCTAAAGATTACTGAGCTTCCCACTTAAAAAGAGAGAAACAAAAAACAAAACAAAAAACCCCACAAAAATTCCACACCTATAAACAGCTGGAAGAATCGTTTCAAACATGTAACAAACTTCTAAACTCCAGCTCCAAACTAAAGAGAAAGAGTCAACTTTAAGTCTCCAAGAAGAGCCTCAAGAATCAGCAAATTGATCTGGAGTTGGAGGATTTTAAAGAAATAAAAAGACAGATCATTTCAGTAGCGTAGGATCTTCGTGAATGGCTTTAGCTCTCGACTGTATTTTATGTTCTCATTTCATTTCAAAAAGGAAAAAAAAAAAAAAAAGGGCAAGCCAGAACCATAACAAGGAGAGTGCCAAGTGTACAAATAACAGGCACTGAGAGACAAAAGAAACTACTCCTGACAACTGTTTGCTGTCTTTCTCTAGAGATTTGCAAAATGGGATTTCCCTGGTGGCGCAGTGGTTAAGAATCCGCCTGCCAATGCAGGGGACACGGGTTTGAGCCCTGGTCCGGGAAGATCCCACATGCCGTGGAGCAACTAAACCCGTGCGCCGCAATTACTGAAACTGCGCTCTAGAACCCGCGAGCCACAACTACTGAATGAGCGTGCTACAACTACTAAAGCCCGTACACCTAGAGCCCGGCTCCACAACAAGAGAAACCAAGGCAATGAGAAACCCGCGCACCGCAATGAAGAGTAGCCCCCGCTGACCTGGCGGCAACTAGAGAGAAAGCCTGCATGCAGTAACAAAGACCCAACGCAGCCAAAAATAAATAAATAAATAAATTTATTTTTTTTAAAAAAGAGAGATTTGCAAAGCAATAACCATAAAGCCCTCCTTGACTGCCCCCGCCCAATCAGCACACAACCATTTCTCCCCTTACGGGACAGTGAGAGCACCAAGCCTTGCTTTCTCACCTAGGAGTCAAACCAAATGTCTTGAAGAAAGAGACCAAGAAAAACATGTTTAAAAAAACTTCTGGAAATAGAATTTTATTTTAGTAACCCAAATGAGCAAAAATACAACTTTATTTTTGCAAGGTACAATTGCTTTCCCTATTAAACCTGTTTTCAATAGATTCTCCTGAGTGATGCACTGGAAAAAATACTACATTTAGAATCAGGAAACCTATATTTAAATACTAGTTTTGCCGCACTTGTTCTGTGACTTGGGCAAATTACTTAACCTGAAAGTCCCACTTTCTTCATTTGCAAATTACCTACCTTGTTGCCTCACAGGAATGCTCAACAATAAATCTGTAAACTGCTAAGTACCACATAAATTAAAGTGATCATTATCAGTACTACCGTCATCTCTCACTTTCCCAGGTAAAAATCTGAACCAATGACAAAACAGGCAAGAGACAAGCAACAAGGAAAAAAACTGGGAGAAGTTATCTATTAATCAATCAAACAAACAAAATACAACAAAACCCTAAAAAACAAAATAACAAATGACTGATAGAAAACCACTCTGTGACAGTTAATTTCTGTGTCATTCTCTAATTAAGAAAGCTCCCATACCCTGGGGTCTATAGTCCATTCATAAAAATCACAGCAGGGTTAAATTTAAATCTTCATCAGTGCTCATAATTCACAATCAAAATGCCAACGGAGCACATTCTTATTCTATAGGCAGGAGCCACAAGCCACAAGACAAATCCCCACCTTCCCCACTGAGGGACAGCGGCTTGACTGTCAAGACCCACTTGGAGGCAGCTGGTCTCTGACAAGCAGGGGAGCGTCTCTTCCTTCCCTGACCACTGGCATGGAATTAGCAAACACCAACTTTAGTTATTTTGAAATAAGCCCATAGAGAACAGATGGCTGATGAAAAGGCATCACCACTTGCAATCCCTAATTTTGAAAATAAAAGTCAAAACAACATAAACATCTTCTGAAAAATCAGCAATTTCCAAACTTTCTAGATGGTTATAACAGTAACTAAACTTTATCTGGTGATTACTATGAGTCAGGCAATATTCTAAAAGCTTTAGTTATTAACAAATTTAATCAGCACGACCACAGGTAAGTACAATTCATATTTTCATTTTTTAGACAAGAAAACAGAGGCACAGAATAGTTATTTGCTTAAGGTCACACTGTTAGTAAGTGGCAGAGCTGGGGTTCAAAAATCGGGTAACTGGCTTTGGAGACCATCTCTAGATACTGATTCTTGGAGAATCCTCTGACCAACACTGCTTGGTTTTCCTGACCAGTGTGCCACCTTGTACTCAGTGTCACACTGAGATGTAACCAAGACTACAGTGTGGTGTCTCTCACGTTATGGTCACTTGTTTCAAGGTGAATGTTCAAATAACATGAGCCCCTGAAAATAAGGTCTCATTTTCTGCATTCAATAAAATAATTTGGGAAAAAAACTGAATGAAATATATATATATATACATCTTTTAAAAAGTAACAAGAAGCTAACAGGATAATGAGGAATTACCAAGTTAATATCCTAGAAGGAATGGAAACCCAAAGATGTAATAAGACTGCTGATCTGCCGGAGGTGGTCAAGGGGCCCAGTGGCATGCCTGCCCTTCTAGGCCCTGCATAGGGAGACACTTGGTAACCTCAGCCCAGCCCCAAACCAGGGGACTGAGGCCCTAAAGGGCTGCATCCTAGGAGTAAGAGTGAACTAGAAGTAAACCAGTCTTCTCATGGACTCAGCTTCAAATCACCAGGAGAAGATCTCAAACTCTCAACCCAGATTAAAGTAATCCTAGTTCGCTAGTGCCCTCAGACACCTGGAAAAAGCAAATGAAAATCTTCCTTGGAAAAAGACATGAAGGCCTCTAATTACTTCTATAAATAATGTTGCAAATACTACATCTAGCACACAAACACATGAACAGACAAAATACCATGAGTAAGAACCATCATAAACAGTCAAAGACCCAAAGGGACTCCAGATAAATGAACTGAGAAAAGGAGATTATGAAACAACTATATTCACTCTGTTCTAGGAAATAAAAGCCAAGCTTGAAAAATTTAGCAGGGAACAGGAATCCATAAAAAACAACATAGCAAATTTGAAAGGACCCAAACTTTTCAGTTTTTATTGTATTTTTCAATACAATAAACCTATCCACTGAGTTCTTAATTTCAATTAAACGCAGATTAGTCAAAGAGAGAACTGGTTAAATGGAATACAGGTCAAAAGAAACCACCCAAAATGAAAAATAAAGAGGATAAAAAATATAGGAGAAGGGATAAGTGATCAAAAGGAAACAGTGAGAAAGTCTAACATACCCATATAACTGGAGTCGCAGAACGAGAAAAGAATGGGGACAAAGCAGTATGTGGAGAGACTTGCTGGGAATCCTCCAGAACAGATGAGAGAAATCAAGCCACAGATTCAAGAAGCCTGGTGAATACAAAATCAGTGATCTTTATTATCCTAGAACGTCTTCTAGAAATAACATGGCCTGTTCTGTAAGTTTAGTGCCACAACTAATTAACTAGGGGCCAGACACAGAGAATGTAAAGACGCACACTCCCAGCATGTGAAGAGCTCAAAGTCAATCACTTAGAAGAGATATGTAAAATCACAATAATCTAATACTCTCTCTACCTTTGCACTACTGAAAAGAAGGGGGGGAAGAAAAGAAAAGGAAAAGGCAGAAAAAAATGCTAGAGAGACGTATTTAAAAGGAAAATGGGTTAAGCGTAAAGGCAATAAACGAAAAGGTGCTTGCAGGAGTAAAAGTAAGGACACTCCAATGTCAGCCAAGATCCAGGCCTAGATGCTATTTCCATTCCGTTCACTGTGCTAATTAAGCATACCTCACAATCTAAACTCAAAGTCCTTGGCATGAGAAATTCAAAGAAGAATCTTTTCTTCATACCTTCTCCCCAATCTACCTAATTAAAATTTTTTTTAAATGTTAAATCTAGGGGCTTCCCTGGTGGCGCAGTGGTTGAGAATCTGCCGGCCAATGCAGGGGACACGGGTTCGAGCCCTGGTCTGGGAAGATCCCACATGCCACAGAGCAACTGGGCCCGTGAGCCACAATTACTGAGCCTGCGCATCTGGAGCCCGTGCTCCGCAACAAGAGAGACCACGATAGTGAGAGGCCCGCGCACCGCGATGAAGAGTGGCCCCCACTTGCCGCAGCTAGAGAAAGCCCTCGCACAGAAATGAAGACCCAACACAGCCATAAATAAATAAAATAAAATTTAAAAAAGTTAAATCTAAACAGACAATTCTGACTTAGCTCTTGGCTCTATTCATGGTGACATAAATAATTCTAATGAGCATCTGTTCCTCTATTACTTGAGACAACGTGGAGAAGCTGGCTCTTGGAAGTTCAGGTAGAGGAAGGAGAGTTCCACCAGGAGCTGAGTGAAGAGCAGTCATTTGGGAACAGAGACTACCTGTAGTGAAGTATACTACAGGTAGTATAATGTGAAAATATAATTCATGGAATCCTCAAGTTATATGAAAATCAATCTTGTAAAAAGCCCAAGGATCTCTGCCTTCTAGAAAACTCAAACTGCTAAGGGAACCCTCTAATCCAAGGAGATAAAACACAGGGAGGGAAACAGCTTCTGTTGTTGCCCTTCCCTCAAGCTTCTGTAGCATGTACATCCCCGTACTGGGAATCAAGTGGGAGAGGAGCTGGCACTAATACATCAACCCTGCTCCCAAGTCAGAAAGCTGACATGCAAAGAAGCAGGTGATACTGAGCAATGTGTTGATGAAATAAGGCAAACCCTTTCTGAAGTCTAGTGCTACTGAAGTTTCAGGATAGGCTGTCCATCACTTGGGAGCGCTCCTGTGATTCTGTGTTTGGAATATGACCTTCAGACTAAAACACAAAGACATGATTCAATACGTAACTGTAAATGTCTCTGTCTTAGGAATAAAGTGGCTTACAATATTTTACGCACACTAGGTCTGCCTCTCAAAGCTTGGTTTCTCCAGATCTCATGAGTCTTCTGAGCTGTACAGGCTTCAAAGAGATCAGGAAAAAATACAATGACTAAATAAATATACAGACATCAAACAATCTTCAAAATCATTCAAAATTTCTTCTGTTTCTGGGATTCAAGTACTGTTCAAATGTGCATACAGGCTTATTCATATCTAAACCAATAAAAAAAAATAAGCCAATGTGTCTTAGGAATTCCAGTGGTCCAGTGGTTAGGACTCAGAGCTTTCACTGCCAGGTCCCAGGTTCAATCCCTGGTCAGGGAACTAAGACAATGTGCCTAAACTAACTTGTTCAAATGTTACTAGCAAAAAAGAATCCCAAATTCTCAGACAATGTAAATCACATATCTGATATCTGATCAGAGTCTAGTATCTAGAATATATAAAGAACCCTTACAACTCAACAATATAAAGACAACAACCCAATTAAAAAATAAGCAAAGGACTTTCATAGACATTTCTCCAAAGATACACAAATGGCAAACAAGCACATGAAAAGATGCTCAACATTATTAGGGAAATGCAAATCAAAACCACAATGAGATACCACCTACCCGCTTGGATGGCTATAATCAAACAAGGGAAAATTACAAGTGTTGGGCAGGATGTAGAGAAACTGGAACCCTCATATATTGCTGGTGGGAATGTGAAATGGTACAGCCACTTTGGAAAACAGTTCCGCAGTTCCTCAAAAGATTATATACAAAAAAAAAAAAAAAGATTATATACAGTTACTATATGACCCAGCAATTCTACTCCTGTATATACCCAAAAGAACTGAAAACAGAGACACAAACAGATGCCTGTATGCCAATGTTCACTGCAGCACTATTCAAAACAGTTAAAAGGTGGAAACAACCCAAGTGTCCATCAACAGATGAATGGATAAACAAAATGTGGCATATACATACAATGAAATATTATTCAGCCATAAGAAGGAATGACGTTCTGATATGTACCACAACATGGACAAACCTTAAGAACATTAAGCTATATGAAATATGCCAGACACAGAGGACAAATATTGTACGATTCCATTTATGAAATATCTAGAACAGGCAAATTCAAAGAGACAGAAAGTAAATTAAGATGGTTAAAATGGCAACTTTGTCATATACTTTTTTTTTACCAAAATTAAAAAAAGAGAAGTTAACATGCAGCCATTTTTTTTTTTTTTTTTTTTTTTTTTTTTTGCCATTCCGTGTGGCATGCAGGATCTTAGCTCCCCAACGAGGGGTCGAAACTGTGTCCCCTGCAATGTAAGTGTGGAGTCTTAACCACTGGACCAGCAGGGAAGTCCCACGTGCAGCCATTTTGGAAAATAGTTTGGCAGTTCCTTACAAAGTTAAAATACTCTTATACAATCCAGCAGCCAGGTTCCTAGCTATTTACCCAAATGAACTGAAATTCATGTAAACACAAAAACTTGCACATTAATGTTTACAGCAACTTAGTAAACTGCCAAAAATTGTAAGCAACAGAAATGTCCTTCAATAGGTAAATGGATAAACAAATTGTGATATATACATACACTGGAGTATTATTCAGCCAAAAAAGGAAAGAAGTAATGATACATACTACAATGTGGATGAACCTAAAAACATGCTAAGTGAAAGAAGCCAGGCACAAAAGGTCACATACTGTATAATTCCATTTATACGAAATAATCAAAATAGGTAAATCCATAGACAGAAAGCAGATTGGTAGTTGCCAGGGGCTGGGGGAAGTGGAAAACTGAACCATCTGCTTAAGGAGTATGGGGGTTTTCTTTCGGAAGTGATGAAAATATTTTAGAACTAGATTGAGGTTGTGGGTGCATAATGTTGTGAATGTACTGAACACCACTGAATCGTTGAACTGTTCACTTAAAAATAGTTAATTTTGGTCAAAGGGTACAAACTTTCAGGTGTAAAATGAATAAATTCTAGAGATTTAATTTACAGCATGATTAGTATAGTTAATAATAATGTATTATATTAAAAATGGTTCATTTTATATTGTGAGTTTCACATCAATTAAAAAAAGGAAACAAAACCAAACCCAGGGTTTCCCTGGTGGCGCAGTGGTTGAGAATCTGCCTGCCAATGCAGGGAACACGGGTTCGAGCCCTGGTCTGGGAAGATCCCACATGCCGCGGAGCAACTAGCCCCGTGAGCCACAATTACTGAGCCTGCGCGTCTGGAGCCTGTGCTCCGCAACAGGAGAGGCCGCGATAGTGAGAGGCCCACGCACCGCGATGAGGCGTGGCCCCCGCTTGCCGCAACTAGAGAAAGCCCTCGCACAGAAACGGAGTGCCAACACAGCCATAAATAAATTAATTAATAAATAAAATTAAATAAAAAAACCCAAAGGAGGTATCTTGAACCTAGGACACCCAAGAGTGAGTAATCTCATTACTTGGTGCCCCCCACCCTTACTCATCTCCCTCAATCCTGGCTCACTCCTGTGACTTTCAATCGCCAGTCCTGCAAACACGTGAAGTACTGAAGAACAAGCTGCTAAATGGGTTTCAAACACTAAATTCACCATTGTTTCTTTTAATACTAACCTACTTCTCCCTTAAGATCTGAGCACAAACACTAAAAGCTAACCTTTCACCAACATTGTTCTAAAATATCTTTGTGATACCTTCTGCGATGCTCATTTAAGGGGGACAGGACAATGGATGTCTTGACCCTAAGACTGCCTCCTGCCGCATGATGCCAACCTTTCTGCCCACCTGTTCAGGACCACAATCTTGCTAAGCTTGCTGGCTCTTACTGCTCTCACTTCTCTAGAATCAACAAATGTTTTCTAGCACCTTCTCTTCTCTATGGCCAAATTTTTTATAATGTATAATCACTGATCTACCTGTTTGCTTCCCTCACTATACTGCTGAACACCCTGAGGACAAGTGCTGGCTGGGACTCATCCCAGAACTCTGAAAAACAACTGCTGCTGCTCATCCAGTCATTTCTGACTTCCTGTCGTCTATTCTAACGTGCAAGACCTGCTACACTTCATTCTTTACCTACCTCCCTCCTGACTTCTTTTCCAAAAGGTTCCTAACCACCAAAACAATCCTTGGATATGGACAAGTCTTCCCTGTGCCCAAAGTAAATACAGTTGGTCCTCTGTATCCACGGATCCAACCAACCGTAGACTGAAAATATTTGGGAGGAAAAAAAAAGATTCCAGAAAGTTCCAAAAAGTAAAACTTGAATTTGCTGCACTCTGGCAACTATTAACTAGCATTTACACTGTATTAGGTATTATAAGTAACTTAGAGATGATTTAAAATATATGGGAGGATGTGCATAACTTATATGCAAAACCTATGCCATTGCATATAAAGGTCTTGAGCATCCGCAGATTTTGCTATCCCTGGTGGGGGTGGGTGGGGCGGTGTCTCCTGGAACCAATCCCCAGCAGATACTGGGGGACAACTGTACCACCAATTCTGTGCTTTGCCTACTTTTGTTCTTCTCTACTTCAAAAACTATTCACAGTCTGCTCTCATATTCAATGCACTGCAGAAAATATAAGGAGTGTTGACAACCACAATCCTTGGCCTCAAAGAGGACTGGGAAAGGAGGCAAGAACATGTTTAGAAGGGTATAATAAAAAGTGAAGATTAAATGTACACAAGAAAATTACAAAATGCCACGAGAGAAACACCCAGGTAAGGGAAGGTTAGGTTTCATGGAAGAAAGAGCATTTAAGAAAGGCCTTGAATGATGGTGATCCCAATAGATGATAGAGAATGGGAAAAGAGAGTACAGATGTATGCATGGAAATGGGAACACAGAAGCTGCACTAGAGAATACGTGAAGGGAAACTGGAAGATGGGGCTGGAAAGGCAGGAAAGGGTCCTACTGTGGATAACAAAGCAAGGCATCTACATTTACTTCAGCACACAAGAGGTGTATTTTATTTCTTTAATTAATTAATTTATTTTTATATATTTTATTTTTGGCTGCATTGGGTCCTCACTGCTGTGTGCGGGCTTTCTCTAGTTGCGGTGAGCGGGGGCTACTTTTCATTGCCGTGTGCGGGCTTCTCATTGCGGTAGCTTCTCTTAGTGTAGAGCACGGGCTCTAGGCGCGTGGGCTTCAGTAGTTGTGGCTCGCGGGCTCTAGAGCACAGGCTCAGTATTGGTGGCGCACAGGCTTAGTTGCTCCACGGCATGTGGGATCTTCCCGGACCAGGGCTTGAACCCATGTCCCCTGCATTGGCAGGTGGATTCTTAACCACTGCGCCACCAGGGAAGCCCAAAAGGTGTATTTTAAAAGATTTTCTGGCAGTTGTTAGGAAGAGACCGAACCATGGCCCAGGGAAGAAGAGTTACTATTCAAGAGGCTCTGACAGGGCTTCCCTGGTGGCACAGTGGTTAAGAATCCGTTTGCCAATACAGGGGACAAGGGTTCGAGCCCTGGTCCAGGAAGATCCCACATGCCGCGGAGCAACTAAGCCTGTGCGCCACAACTACTGAGCCCACGTGCCACAACTACTGAAGCTCGTGTGCCTAGAGCACATGCTGTGCAACAAGAGAAGCCACTGCAATAAGAAGACCGTGCACCGCAATGAAGACTAGTCCCCGCAGGCCGCAACTAGAGAAAGACCGCGCAGCTACGAAGACCCAGCACAGCCAGAAATAAATAAATAAAATAAATTTTAAAAAAAGAGGCTCTGACAGAGCTCAGGCAGGTCTCCCACTACGCTCGTCCAAACCACTTCTAGTCCCCACTTCCACAACAGCCTTGTCTCCTACTCAACTGGCTCCTCAGCATCTTTTCAAGAGACCCCTCCTTCAACTCCCTCACTTAAATCACTATACAAAAAGAAAATAATTTAATAGTTTGTCCACAAAAGTAATTAAAAGCAAATCTTACAGACTGATATAGCCTATGGTACCTATTCTTCATAACAAATATGTGGGCTCCTATCGGATGCCATGTACTGCTCTAGGCAACAGAGATGCAAAGGTGAAGGAAGCACAGTTTTTAACCATGGAATTTACATTTAGTGGGGGAAAAAAAGATAAAAGACAAAAATGTCGTTTAAATGCTGTGAGGAGAAAGAGTGGGGCGCAGGGAGAGAAAACCTGTGTGTGTGGGGGGCTTCTAAGCTCAGATCGGGGGAAGGAAGCAGTGATGCAGTATGTATTTTTACAAGGCACACACTTTATATTAAAAGGGAGAAAAAGGTTTTGAGCCACACAGAGTTGGGTTCCAGCTATGTTTCATCAGAATTAAATAAAATAATGAAAATAAATACTGTGCACTGTGCCTGGCACTTGGTAAAGGATGTATAAATGTTAGTCATTAAATCAGTGGTTTAATATACAAAGAAAAAAATTTTGCACTGCAATATTTAAAAACTAGGTAATAATTTAGCATCAACTGTCTGAAACAAATACTTAAGAACTCGTCAGGAGGGACTTCCCTGGTGGCGCAGTGGTTAGGAGTCCACCTGCCAGTGAAGGGGACATGGGTTCAAGCCCTGGTCCAGGAGGATCCCACATGCCACGGAGTAACTGAACCCGTGAGCCACAGCTGCTGAAACTGCGCTCTGGAGCCTGCGAGCCACAACTACTGAAGCCGCGCAGCAACGAAGACCCAATGCAGCCATAAATAAATAAACAAATTAATTAATTAAAAATCCTAAAAAAAAAAAAAAAGAAGTCTTCAGGAGATGAACCACCTGCAAACAGAAACCTCAGAATATTTTGTAAAACAGTATTAAGAACCACCTTCATCTACAAATAAAAAGACAGTTCTGTTATTCAGTGCTAAAAAGAAGTGAGCTATCAAGCCATCAAAAGACATGGAAGAAACTTATGCATATTACTAAGTGAAAGAAGCCAATCTGAAAAGGCTACATACTGTATGATTCCAACTATATCATATTCTGAGAGTCAAAACTATGGAGACAGTAAAAAAAACTGTGGTTGCTAGGGATTAGGGGGAGGGAGAGATGAATAGGTAGAGCACAGAGGATTCTTAGGGCAGTGAAACTACTCTGTATGATACTATAATGATGGATACAGGTCATAAATTTCTCCCAACCACAGAATATACAATATAACACCAAGAGTGAACTGTAGCATAAACTATGGACTTTGGGTGAAAATGTGTCAAGGTAGGTTCATCAATTGTAACAAAGGTACCACTTTGGTGGGAGACGTTGATAATGGGGGAGGCTGTGCATGTGCAGGGGCAGAGAGGTATGTAGCAAATCTCTGTACCTTCCTCTTAATTTTGCTGTGAATCTAAAACTGCCCTAAAAAATAAAGCCTATTTTTTTTTAAAGTACGGGATATGCACTAAACTGTAAACAATAGTTATCTCTGGAGAGTAAAGTTATACACCTATGTATTGTTTGAGTTTTACAACAAGAGCATGTACTAATTTTATAATAAAAGGATACATTTCAAGAAAAAAAAGTTCTAAAAGTTGTTTCAACTAAAACACTATGCTAACATTCTTGACATTTTTTCTTTAACATATGTAATTATTTCCATGTATAACTATTTCAACAAAAGTAACTATTTTCATATGACCATTTTAACTCAGAACAAAAATACTGTTAAGAGTAGTAGGATTTTTTTCAAATTTTTAATTTAGTAGAGTTAAATCTTATTCTTAAAAGGAAATAAAATATTATGAAGTATATCTCTTAATACAGTATTAATAATCTGAATCAAGTCAACAAGAAAAACAATATATTGGCTTATGGAACCAAGTCTTTATGTATCTCTAGATGGAAAGACAAAATTTCCCATTTTCCTATCCCAAATGATTTAATTTAGAATGAACTAAAGCAGAGAGAAAACATGTCTCTCCCCCTCAGAACGTATATTACCTATTAATTTGCTAATGAAATCAGATATGTGACTTATACATAGTCAGTGTTGTGACTTTACATTAGCAGACACCTCTTGAGTAGTATTATCACTGGGTTCCTGGAAGAGATTTCCTAACAAATAATTCACTGAGGAAGGTTCTTTAGCAGATACAGAAGGACCGGTATCGAATACTAAGAATATCTGAATTGGCAAAAAAGGGGAAGTAGAGATAACACTTGGTCTGCTAAGAAAATATTCAATAAACATATAATCAACTACTATAATTAGAAGTCAATTTCAATTCTTAATAACATTTCCGAGGTTTACATCTTAAATATAAGCAAAAAGCATCAACAAAAGAAATCTTGTTTATATAAAAAGATTTCTGCCGAAATCTTAAAACCTAACATTTTGATTTTGAAAATAAGTTGCTGATTTTTTTTAATCTAGAGAACAGTAGACTGGGCTGGCATCCTTTGAAAGCTGAGTAAGATAAGTTCCATAAAAACAGGTAATAAACGCATGGAACTCATTAATTCAGAAAGGGGAAAAAGAAACTGAAGTTTCCATGGCACATTCCTTTGAAAGCTGGCAGGAAAATTTCTACTTCATTTATTAATTCACACAAAAACTATTTGCTGAGCACTAACTACACACCAAGCACTATTCTAGGTGCCGAGGATATGATGGGGAACCGCCCTCACACAGATGTTGTTCTAACAAGTAGGCCCAAAATGGCAACTCTGGACTCCACTCTATTTTTTTTTTCCCCTAAATCCAAACCCAAACTCTTCCCTTCAAAGGTGTCACAAATTTATGCTGCAAGAGTTATTTTGCAGTTCATCAAATTAAGCACAGAATCGCACAGTGCACAAGTTAAGGGCACAGAATGTGGAGTTAGGATGCCTGATTCTAAATCCTGGCTCTGCTACTTTTTAGACGGGACCTTGGGCAAAGCACTCAACCTCTCTGTTACAGCTTCCTCACCTGAAAAAATGGAGATAATAGTATACCCTCATAGGATTTTTATAAGAATTAAGTGGGTTAATATTTTCAAGTGTTTAATTACATAATTATTTATTTTATTATTTATTCAAAGTTTTTCATAAATAAAATATCCTTGCCCATCTGTTGGAATTAACGTGGGTTGATGCCAACATTTCCTATAAGTCCATGTTGTTTAAACCAGCTTTAGTTCCTTCTCATGCAGACTAGGGATTTGGCCATGGGAAAACCTCCAGAACAGGAACAGGAAAAGATGATCAATTCATCATTTGCTTCCAGCCCTCCCATCTCCTTCCCACCTCCACCTCTCCTCACAATCAACAAGTCTCTCAACCACATATCACAACTCTCTTCACAAAACCTTGTTTCATTAGTAAGAATAAAGTGCTCTAGCCCAGATTCAAGGCCCATCATCAAGCTATTCCCACTTCACCCTTGGCCCATACTTCCTTCTGACAGTCCCTTCCCTGCAATCTCCAGGCCCCCCTAAGAGCCTGCACTTTGCTATATATATATAACATGCCACATACTTCCAAGCCTTGCTTCTTGAAGGACCTTCCCTTGGAATGCTCTCTCCTATCGATCCTTGCAGATCCTGCTCACAGGTTCCCTCCCCTCAGTCTTCTCCGATATTCTTCCCATTCTTAATCAGGGGTAAACCTCTTCCCTAGAACTCTGGCTGCGCCACTATTATAGTCTTGCAGATCCTATATAGATTTTATGAATGTTAATTTTCCATGTCTGACTCTCCCACAGACACTGAACTCCGGGGAAAGGGAAGACGTTTTATTTACTTTTGCATTTTTTGTGCCTAGCATGGTATAGATTTAGCAATCTGGGCTGAATCGAAATAGAAATTTTCTTTTTCTTGTATTTCCTCTGATGTTTCATTCCCACAGGCTTCACTTGGCCTCTGTCTCTCATCTTTAGTGATAGCCAACTTTTAGCACTTTGCTAACCAATGTAGCAAAATTTCAGTTAAAAAAAAAAATTTAGTAAGTGACACAGGCTGCAACGTCCTTCACTCCAACTCAAACCTCTTATTCAATATGTTAGAACTTAACCCCACTTCCACAAAGACTTCTTAACTAAAAGATGAAAATTCTACTCCCGTTATGTTTAAACTCACATATCCACTAGGTAAAAGCAAAACAGAACAGCAGCACTAAATTCAACGCAACGTGTACTTTTTTGCTTATGTCTGTTCACTAATGTACAGGTGCCTGTAAGTCTTTAGGTTCATTTACACTGTGTATGTTGAGGGTGTAGGAGTCATTTGGCTGGAATCTTGGAGGCATGTTCGCCATGCCTCTGCCATCAAGTAGGAATTATTGCACATAAATGACTCTATTCTACTGCCTAAAACTCTCTAGGAGAAATTCCCAGAGTTCCTCACAGGGCAGGGAGTTCTTTGGTTTGTCCACCCAAGCCACTAGCACTCCCTCTGACCTCATCTGCTGCTGTTTTCCTTCTCAGAGTTGAGGAACAGCAGGCCATCACTCTTTAACATACCCTAAGACCCTCATTAACTCATTGCTTAGGATACTTTATCAGGCTAAATTAACTCGTTTCTTTGGCTGATATTTTCTCTGAATTTTCCCCCTATTCTTCAACTATTTTAGTTACTCTTAAAGATGCTTTACAAGTTTTTTATAACAAATCCAAATTTAACATTACTTTAATACATACTATGTGAAGGGGACATAAAGAAATAAAGATTAACAAGGCATGGTGACCATCTAAGAATACAATCTTGTGGTGAAACAGACACATTCCATAGTAACTGTAACATATGACATACATCACTGTAATATATGGATAAAGATAGAGGAGAAAGATAGGGCATTCCAGGCAGGGGCTCAGAAGCAAAATGGTGCATTCACTCTCAATGCATTGATAGGCAATGTGCCAGCTGCTGGGACTATAAAATAAAACACAGCCTTGACCGCAAGGACCTTAGAGCCTAGTGCAGTGGTATTCGAAAATACTTTGCAGTTTTTCCAGCAAAAGTCTTCCACAGATACCCAAGATAAGAAGAGAGAGACGGTGAGAGTTGCTCTAGCTGTGGCGTTGGGAAGAGGATGACTTACTTCTTCCACTACAGCCAGGCCACCTGGGGTACCTCAGGTCCAAGGGGATAAGAGTATCCCCCACCTTTCCTGTTTTGATACAACACTGAGAACACTGCCACCTACCTAACACAGTGAGCGCTTCATAAGCACTGGTTAAATAAAGCATGAGAGCTCTGGAATAATGTATAAGTCACTGGTCTAATGAATGGGAATGGCAGAAGCTTATGGGGACACCAGGCAGGAAAAGCTGAGTCTAAATCACTGGAATCCAAATCTAGACAAACAACTGTAAAGGTCTGACCAATTTCTCTAAAATCCTGGAGGCAGAAAGCTCGTCTTAACTACTTTTTACATCCCCCTGCAGTTCTTGTTTCCTTAGCCGGCTCTATCTGCTTGCCGCAGCAGTTTCTTCAGACCTTTCCTGTATTCTTCAAGCTTCCAACTCTCCACCTCGCTCTTGCCCCTCCAAAGAGGACCTTCACAGAACTCACAGAAAAGCACTCCTTACCTTCCTGCCCCCATGCGCATCTGTTTCCTGCCCACACACCTTGCTTTCCCCTGGAAGCGGGTATTCTTACTACCCAAAGCCAATCGCCTGGATCACACTGGGCCCTGAGTTCTACTGGAAGGTCCTCAACCCAACACTCTCCTACATCTTCAGCACGGCCCTGGGCTGGCTCCTTCCCACCTCAATTTACACATGCTTAAGGTTCTCTTATATTTAAAAAAGTCTTCGCTTGACCCGAGATTTTCCCTATAGCTACTTTTTACTTTCCTCAACAGCCAAATTTTAGGAAGGTTTGACTCCAAACTTGTCTCCACTTCTTCACCTCACTTTCTCATCAATACACAACCACCTGGCTTTAGGTATCCCCTCCTCCCAACTGACCCTTTTCAATAACCTCAGCTACTGCCTCTGACTTGAGACACTTTCTTTCCCCATGCCATGCTCTCTGGGTTTTCCTCCTAACCTGTCTGGTTGCATCCTGTCTGCTCTTTAAACACTGCCCTGCTCCCTTAAATGTTCACATTCCTCAGAATTTTGTCTGGACCTCTGAGCACTTGCCATTATTAGCAACAATAACATAACTGGGGCATGGGCTTGGAGGGTGGGGAGTGTCTAAAACTACAAAACCTTCTAGGGGCTGAGGTCTGTAAAGTCCCTGTTACTGGTGGGAGATGCCCATCACTCAGGCAGGAAAAAAGGAAGGAACCACTTCTCCACATATTGACATTCCCTGTTTAGCCCTGAGAGCAATCTCATCTACTCCCAGGCTGGAACATACACGCTAACCTCTAAGTCTTACTTCACAGTCCAGTTCCTTCTCCTAAATATCAGTTCTGTGTCTCAAACACTTGATGCCTTCCTTACAGGCATCTCAAACTTAAGTCCAAAATTAAATTCATCACTTTTACCCCACCCCAATCTTCTTGTTCTCCACTGTTTTCTATTTCAATGAATGGTATCACCACCACCTAATTTCCAAGCCAGAAGTCTTGACTCTCCTTGGTTCCTCCTTCTCCCTCAGAGATCTACCTCCTAGTAGGCTTGCTCTCATCTCGTCATCACCAGCCTCAAGATCTTCACTTAGTCAATACATATGGCCTACTATGTGTCACTACTGCTGTTGACGCTGAGTGTACAGCAGTGAACAAGCCAAGCTTAATCCTAGAGGGAGAAGACAGGCAAACAAATAAATAAAAGGATGAGACAAATTCAGATGGTGATAAAAGTTATGAATAAAATAAAGCAGGCTGATGTGACGGAGCACTACTTTAGGCTGTGAGGGCTAGAGAAAACCTCACAGAGAAAGAAATATTTAAATTGAACCTGGGGACTTCCCTGGTGGTTCAGTGGTTAAGACTCCGTGCTTCCAATGCACGGGGCATGGATTCAATCCCTGGTCCGGGAACTAAGATCCTCCATGCTGCGTGCCAATGTGGCCAAAAAGAAAAAAAAAAAAAGATAAACTGAACCAGAATGACAAACAGAAACAAGTCTCACACAGATTTGGGAAGCAGAGTATTCCAGGAGGCAGAGGGAAGGGCCGAGGGCAAAGTTCCTAAGGTAGAAATGAGCTTTTGAGCTTGAGGTGATCAAGAAACAGAAGGAAGGTCAAAGAGGCTGGAACTTAAGGGAGCAAGGAGGCCAGGCCAGATGGGCTCAGAGGGAGGCAGGGGTCAGAGAGACCCTTGTCGGCCACCATGAAAGCAATGGAAAGCTACTAGAGGGTTGTAGGAAGACAACTGACATAACCCAATTTGAATTTTTAAAGATCACTTTAGCTGAAAAGCAGAAAAAAATGGTTTGGGAGGGCAAAAAAAATTGGGAGTTGCAAAACCAGTCAGGAAACTAATAATACAGTTGTCCGGATAAGAGGGGATGGTGCTTGAGATGGGAAGGAACAAGTTTACGATGTATTTTGGACATAAAATGAAAAAAACTTGCTGGGAGATTAAATGCTGAAAGTGAGAGGGGAAAAAGAAATCTAGGACAATTCGTAGGTTGTTTTTAGGTATAATTTACATACAGCAAAATTACATGCAGTATATGATTCAATAAGATGTGATGAATGCCTACCAAGACACAGAACATTTCCATCACTCTAGAAAGTTCCCTCATGTCCCCTTTCCAGTGAACCCCCTTCCACCCAACCACTGATCTGATTTTTGGTATCACAGACTACTTTTGCCTATTCTAGAGTGTCTTATAAATGGGATCATCCACTATGTACTTTTTTGTGTCTGGCTTTTCACTCTGCATAATTTGTGTGAAATTCTTCCTTCTCCCTTGTAGTAGTTTGTAGTAGTTTGTTTCTTTTCACTGCTGAGTGGTCTTCCACTGTATGAACATACCGTTTTGTTTATCCATTCTCCCACTGGATGGACGTCTGGACTGTTTCTAGTTTTCGTCTATCGTGAAAAAAGCTCCTAAGAAGATTCTTGTACGAGGCTTATTTGTGGACATATATTTTCATTTCTCTTGGATTAATACCTAGAAATGGAACTGCTGGGTCACAGGGTAGACATAACGTTCAACTTTTTAAGAAACTTCCAAAATAGTTTTCCATAGTGGTGGCATCATTTTATAGCCTCATCAGCAGTGTACTTGGGTGGGTTCTTGCTGCCTGACTCCCAGGTGTTTCGCTTGAATAACTACCTACACCACAGCCAAAATGACACTCTTTTAGCTCTTCAAACATTTCTCTCTATATTTCTTTTTCTTTTTTTTAAGACCTTTGTAGATGCGCTCCAAGGACACTTTTCCTCCTTACCCCATCCCATTTATTGCCTGTCTCATGCTATTTATTTTCATTCAACAAATATCCTGAAAGATGAGAAAAGGCTGGGTTGGCCACAGTGTTCTGAGCAGAAGCAGCAGCATATAACGAAATCCCTGAGATGGGAAAGAGCTTGGAGCCTTCAGAGGACACAGAGAAAGTCCATGTGTCTGAAGGACGGCAAGCAAAAGCAGCAGAGAGGTGGCCAGAGAGGTGGGTAGGGGCCAGGGGACTCAGAGCCTTGGGAGAAATGGGAAGGAGTTTGGATTTTCTATTAAGTGCTATGAGAAACCATTAAACGATTTTAAGGGAGGAAAGACAGGTGACTCTTTGGCTGCTCTGGGCACACTGGAATAGAGACAGACAGACGGGTAGAAATGGGGAGGCTGTGTTAAGAGGCAATCACAATGTTCCAGGTAGGAGAGGATGGTGGCTCAGTGGTTGCGGCAGTAGAGTGGACAGATTCAAGTCGTACTATGGAAACAGCACTGACAGTAACATGGTGATGGATTAGATATGGAGGGTAGTGAGAGAAAAGGAGGAATGTGATTTGAGAGAGTGGGTAAATGGTAAAGCCACTTATGGAGAACGGGGCAAATGGAGGAGAGTTTGAGGAATATGTGTTAGTTCTGGACTTACGAAGCTCAAGTTACTAGTGAGATACCCAAATGGCAGCGTCAAGCAGGAGTTGGAGGAGCTAGGGAAGGTCTGGCTGAAGGTATCAACATGCGGGTCATCAGCTTACTGGCAATCATCAAAGCCTAGGGATATCCGAGAGCACCCAGGGAGCAAGGGCAATGAAATAAGAGGGTCCAGAGAATGCCAACGGTTAAGCAGAAGAAGGGAGGAACGAGCCATAGAGGTGGGAAGAGATTGCTGAGACAAGACAAGCGCCTGGATGAGGAAGCGAATGGTCCTCTCTTGAGAAGCCTCCTGTGACCTTTCAAGTCAGGAGGACCTATCTTGGTACAGCACCATGTACTCCCCCCATCAGAGCACTTTCAACAGCCCTGTTTAGTTGCCCTTCTCTACTGAGCAGATATTGGAGGATGTAAAATCAACAGGATTGTCAGGAATCAGCCCCGCTCTAGACAGTGTATTGGTACACGGTACAATGTGGAATGTTTGTTTAATGGACAACTACACTAACATTCACTGAGTGTCACCTATAGGTGGTGCACTCCACTATATACTTTTCCTATTTTAGTTCCTTTTCTCACCAGCCCTGAGGAAGATATATCTCCATTTTACAGACAAGGAAACTGTGGCTCAAGCAAAATGCCCAAGGTCACTCACTGCTAATAAGTGATGGAGCCAGACTGAGGCCACACATCCTCCTTCATATGCTCTGCTGTCTCCATAAACTTCCCATCACGTGGACTTTCTATTGCAAGAATGTCCTCTCATATTACTGCCAAAGGGATACAAACCTGTCCCCAGGTAACTGACCCACCAGAGTACTAAGTCAGGAAAATGTCCAGGAAAGTAGTCCTGCTCAAGAATCCCTACTATTTTTTTTTTTTTTTTTTGCAGTACGCAGGCCTCTCACTGTTGTGGCCTCTCCCGTTGCAGAGCACAGGCTCTGGATGCGCAGGCCCAGTGGCCATGGCTCACGGGCCCAGCCGCTCCGTGGCATGTGGGATCCTCCCGGACCGGGGCACAAACCCGTGTCCCCTGCATCGGCAGGCGGACTGCCAACCACTGCGCCACCAGGGAAGCCCCAAGAATCCCTACTCTTGTCAGGCACAGTGAATAATCTCCGGACTCCCAAAGTAATGCTTTATCTTAGGACGCTTCTAAATGTAGAAGTGAAACCTTCCCTGAAACTTGAGGTCTAGAGGTGAAAAACTTAGGACTGCTAGGGCCTTACCTCTTTTCAGTTCTAGAACTCAATTTTAGCCACATACCAGAAATTTCTCCCTACATCTAAAGGGCCTAATTTGAACTTCACAACTAATTCTGAATGTGGCAAAGAGCTTCTCCATGTCGTCCATTGTGGACCAAGATATAATCAGGGTGAGACTGTATCTCAGGGGGTCCAAAGAAACCAATATTACATAACTTTGTGAAAAGTTAACAGTAGTACTCTGCTTTCAAGATTGATGTACTGTCTTTTCCCTGACTTCTTAAGATTGCAACTACACAGGTTTCCTAAATGCATACATTAGCACCCAGAGGCTTCCTTTCTTTTTCTATTCAGGAGCAACTGTTAACTATCAACCCTCTGGTCAGAGCATGGGCTACGGGGGAAAGAACACTAGCCTCGCTGGCAAAGAACAGGGTCCTAGCCTTGACTATCACTGTCAGTGTAAAGCCGCATAACTCTGGGCAGGTCACCACCTTCTTGGCATCTTTCCTGAGTTGTAAAAGAAGTGTAAAGTGCCAGACTAGGTTTCTTTCAGTTCTCTATATAACTCTACCAGAGAGCACAGAAAGGGTGGTTGAAGGTATGTAGGATGCCACTGGCCGGCTGGGAAAAGTGCGGAGGACGAACCCTCCTGGCTGTGGATGACGAAGCCTGTCTGCCCTGCGCTGTTTCCTCTCCTGCCAGAGCCCCCACTCTCAGCCACCGGGGCTCCCCCCAACAACTCCCTCCCCAACCCAAGGTCACCTGGGATCCTCCATCTGAAGCAATACCTAGCAGAGTGTCCCGCATACAGATATCACTAACTTTTGCTGGCTTCATTTGAAGCTTTAACAAAGTACAATGATTGTAACACCCCAATCCAACTCCTCAACAAAGAAACATAAACATAATGAAACTATGTTTCTAATAATGCCTAGCACTCATCAACTCAATAACAGATCTCTGGCTTTTTTTTTTTGGCCCCACGCATGGCTTGTGGGATCATAGTTCTCCAACCAGGGATTACACTGGTGCCCCCTGCAGTAGAAGCATGGAGTCCTAACCACTGGACCGCCAGGGAATTCCCTACACATCTCTTTTTTATGAGAACAATTTTAATAAAGCAGACACGTTCCTTTTTCTTACCCTTTATAAGGTACCACTAATGACCCCTCTTAAGTTCTTTTGAGCCAGGTCCCCATTCACAAAGCATAGATATAAACAGAGGGAAGACTTCAACCAACCCACTTCTACTCTTTGGATTAACTTCTCAAGATGCTCAGGACTAAAGCAAATTATTTACTTTGTTTAACGCCATTTTCATCCATCCCACAGATCAAGTTTGACTGCCCTGCTGGCAGAAAACACTTCATAAGAGGGTACATCTTCATGACCACTCTGAAGCAGTATCCCTCGAGTCACTATCATATTGTCTTCTTACTCTCTTCATAGCTATTATCACCGCCAGACACTCTTACTGACTGTCTACAATCCCTCTCCAGAGCAGGCTCCTTCTCTACCTTGCTCACCACTGCATCTACCATGTTTAGAACAGTGCCTACAAAAGCTTGTTAATGAAAATTAGAACACAGAGGACCTTAATCCATGTTTACGGATGTGATGTTCAAACATGGTAACCACCTTCCAATCAGGATGATGTTCAAGTGTTCCAGTGAACTTCCACCCTTTCCCACAGAACAGCTTACATATGCAGACTGCAACAAGGATATTTTCCCCTGTAGCTAATGTTTTCTCTTTCTTCCCCACAATGAAGCATCAGATAACAAGCCACAGATACACCAATAAGTCACTTTATAGTTCTTCTTCCTGCTGGGTCATGCACATTACGTACAAAGCAAACACAGCTCTAACGTAGAAAGTACTGATTGTGTTTGTTGCCAAGAGAATCTTTCCATCCATACTGCATGTACCATAGGTATTAAGAGAACTTTCAAAGCTACCTAATAATATAAAAAAACTATTCAGTCTAAGTGCAATGTGACCAAATCATGCTCTATAAAAGCCTTGACTTCACTATATTTCAAATGTATGATTTTTATATACAGTATTGCTCCAATATAAATAGGGTTTTATTGTTTTGCTTTATTTTGTTACTCTTACCTCCACAAAGAGAAAATGAAGGCAGCCGAGTCAGAAGCCCCAGACAGATCTAACGAACACTAAGGTGCCTTGAACATAAGCCCCCATGAGGAAGAGAGCTTAAGGCATACTGGGGAAAGGGTTGTCTTTTGTAAATATATCTTTTGAGTCCCATCTGGTCAAACTGAGAGCAGGCACCAGATAATGATTCCTGTGCATTGTAAACCAGTAGTAACACAGACAGGAAAAGAGATAGCCCCTTACATATCGTATCACTCTTTGATCTGATAGAAGTTTTCAGCTCAAGATAGAACGACAGAATTGGGTACGAAAGAGAAGTTTTTAGATTAAATCTCAGGTGCACTGGCAAAATTGGCCAGGTACAGGGAAAGTGAAATTTTAGAAAACTGCCAGGGGTCACTAAACTATATCGCACAGTCACAAAAACCATCCTTTCCAGTATTTTGCCCGAGTCCAGATTTCAGATTCATTATAACTTAAAAAAAAAAGAAGGGGGACACAGCAGGAAATTTGTATTCCAAAGCCAACCTACCACTGGCTGATTTGTGTCTTGAGCTGGCAGTGAGCTATAACAGACCTAGTAAAGACTCTGGAGCCAAGGGGAGGACGGTCACAATCAAACCCTGACTCTCATTAGCTCTATGACCTCTCAGGGAAAGGAGAGGTGATATATCTCTCAGGTCTGCTGGGTGGATTTTGCAAGATAAGTTAAAATACCTCAGACAGAACCTAGCATTCTGAGGTGTTTTGGTTTTGTTTTTTAAAACGAATGTTAGTAAGCTTTCCTCTCTTTCTGAAGAGAAGGTTGAACTCACCAGAAGTCCAAATCTAATTTCTTGGTCTACATTCATTACATTTTATGAAGGTTAAAAAAAAAAAAAAAAAAGGTTGCAGAACCTAAAACCCACATCTCCTGACATCTTACCACCTTGGCAACCTTATCTCACATACGTAAACAAACAAACTTTTACCTCTGTAAGAGTTTTATAAACTTTTTCCTCACATAAGTTACAACAAAAATGTAAATTAACGTGTGGTAACTGTTCACAATTTAAGTAACTATAAGGTTTTAAAAAGGCCACATAAAACACAAGGTCATAATTCAAATACCAACATAGAATAAATTGTTTAGTTTTGGAAATTCCAAATACTCAATCTTTATAGTCATATAAAAGTGTCTACCTATGTGACAGGCCTGATGTTAACATACAAGAAAAAGTCTACCAAGGTGTCTCCAAAGTCAGCATTACGAGCATACCTCCCAATGCTGTGACCCTTTTTGAAACTGTTTGCATTGAATGAATAAAAAAGAGGTCCAAGAAAGACATATTACACCACATTAGGCACATGTCCTTCAAGCATCCCAGTACTAGAAATTTAAGACAAGCAAGACCAACATCTGAGGTCGGTCCAGAAGGACTAACCAGTCAAACGCAGGGCCTAAGGCCCTCACACACCATAAAATCAGTGAAACTGACTGGGGCTCTTCAGCATCTGAGAGGAAACGTCCAGCTCCCATTAAGGAATAAACTGGGGATGGGGATGCAAATAATTAGCGCACCCTGAGGTGACAGTTAACTCCACTAGCACACCACTTCACAGACAATATTATGGAATTCCACTTTGTCCCTACTCTGAGAATACTAAAGCTGGAAACTTCAGAAGTTAGCCAAACACCAAACATCCCTTGAAAGAACTTTAAATAAGATCCCTCCACAGCACCCTGCAGAGAAAGATCTTGGAACTCCTAGGAGCCAACCAACACACACAGACCCAAACACACATTAGCCACAACTCCAAGGAGTCCGATGTTCTCTGAAAAACCTTTTTCCTGATAACTCTTCTTGCAAAGAGAAAAAATACAAGGCACATTCAGCATAGGCCAGAATATTTCTGAGAAGCACAAACCAACATCTGGGATTTGAGGAAAAACTGCACACCGACCAAGTCTTACATTCTGTTGGAGAAGGAACACGCTGAAAACTAAAAAGTGAGACAGGCTTTTAAAAGCCAGGTAAGGGACAGCCTGCATTTCTCAGGAAGTCGCCTATGACTAAAACAAAAGCACAGATGGGGGTGGGCGGGGGGGTGGGGGGTACTACCTAAAACCCCTGTAATGTTTGACCTGAAGGAGAGTCTTCACTGAATGGATGAAAAAACTGGAGCCTTGGGGAGGTAGGTAACTTGGCCAAGGTTACAGTTTATTTGGTGGTAAAGCTGGAAGTAGATTCCTGGACCTCCAAGTCGAACTTCAGTGCAGTTTCCCACTTCACCAAGCTGCCACCCCATTTAAGACGTTTTATAAAACTCCTCACTGAGGCAGTTAACATAAGGGTCCAATTATCATTCAAAGATCTGTCTGTTAGATAATAGCTCGAAAATTCCATCCATTTTACAGCATTTATCAGAGTCATCTAATCTTCGAGGGGGAAAAAAAGCAAAGAGGAAAGGGGGGAAAAAAAATCCCAATTTCTATCTGTCCCCTAAGGGCAAACTAAAGGGTTGCAGACAGTGCTAGTATCCACAACCACAAAAACAGGCAATAATCCCCACCCACGGGCCCAGGAAGTTGGCCCCTCCTCTGCACCGCCCGCCCCCCGCAACTCAGTAAATTCCACTCCCATCCAGGCGCACGAGAGATGTTCCACCTCCCGCCGCTGACAGAGCGGGCTGGGCCGCATTGGCCACTCTCCTTCCACCACCACTTTCCCCCACCCCAAAAAAGACCAGAAGCCTAGAGCACCACCGGGCCCCCAAAAGAGCGTTTGCTCGCACACGGGGACCACCGGATCAAACACCCCGCCCTGCTCACCGCGGCGGGGGAGGGGGAGAAAACCCCACGCAGGAAGTGTGTCCCGCGCTCCACTCCCCGCCCCCAGGGCCGGGACCTTGCGCCCTGCCAGCCGGTACCTGCCCTCCGCCCCCAACAGGCGAGAAGCAGCCGCGTCCACATGGCTTCAGGTGTTCACATGGCAATAAACGGGCCCCCGGCCCTCCCGTGGCAGGGGCGCGCTCCGGCGCCCCAGCTCCGCTCCCGCCCGCTAGCCCGCCCGGCCCCTCCCCAAGCCCGGCCCTCAGCCCGCCCGCCTCGCCCCCTGCGAAGCGGCGAGAGCCGCGGGATACCCGGGGCCGCCAGGGACCCCGGGGCGGGCAGAGCTGACCCCGCCGATCCCCGGGCACCGCCCGCTCACATCCGCCGCCTTTGCACCCGAGGCCGCGACGAGCAGGTACCTTCCCCCGGCACCCTCAGGCCAGGACCGGTGCCCAAGCCCGGCCAGACTCCCAGGCCGGCCCGAGACCCCTCAGCGCCCTGATGCCAGGCCGGACCTTTTCCCCTCAACGCCCCGAGGCCAGGGCAGGCCGCTCCTCTCTGCACTCCCGGGTCGGGCCGGGCAGGGACAGTCGCCTCAGCAACCCGAGTCCCGGCCTCGGAGTCCTGGGGCTCAGCACTCCCAGGTCGGGCCGGGCAAAGACCTCTGCCCCCAGCCCCAGAGGCCAGACACCCGGCCTGGCCCTAGCTCCTCAACCCTGACCTCTGCCCCTCCCCCTCAGGCCCGGGCAGCGGTTACCTGTGGGAGCCCCCCGCCCGGTCCCTCGGCCTCGGCCGGGGGCGGGAGGGGAGGGAGCGGCGGCGGACGGCGCTGCGCGGGGTGGGGGTGGGGGAGCCTCCGCCGCCTCCAGCTCGGGCGCCGGGGCCGGCGGCGGGGCGGGCCGGGGCCGCGGCCCCTGGAGGCTCGCTCCGGCCCGCGCGCTCGCTCCCTGGTCAGGCGCGCCTCAGGGCGGGCTCTCCTGGCGGAGGCCGCGGCCGCCTCGCAGGGGCCGAAAGCGGCTCGGCTCGGGGTTTTTTCTCTCCATTCTCCCAACACACAGGAAATAACAGAGCGTCAGGTGACGGTTCGCGGCCAATCGAGAAGCTCCGGGCCGCGGCGCGCGGGCGGGCGGGAGGGCGCGCGGCGGGGGCGGGGCGGCAGGGGGCGGGGCCGGCGGGCGCGCGCGTGCCCACCCGCGTGCGGCGGCGCCGAGGCCTGTGCACGCCGGGCCGCAGGAGACATCCGCCCCGCGGCCGGGGTCGCGCGGGTGTCCCCTCGGCGGCCGGGGGGGATGTCGCGCGCGTCTCGCCGCTCGATCAGTGCCATCTTGGCCCGCAGCTCCCGGCCGTCCTGGGAGTGGCCGCGAGCCAACTTTCTGGGGAGTTGGTGGCCCGGAATCTCTCCTTGGGATTTCTAGAGTTCCCTGGAGCCGCCAAAGCCAGAATCGCATCTCTGTCAGCCTTGGGGAGCCCGCGGGCGAGAGCCCACTCTCCTCCCCGTAACCCGCTTAGTGGTGCCGGCTCCTGCCCGCCTAACGCCCACCCGGCCCTCAGGCCTAGTGCCCTCAACGCCTCCGCCCCTTGGCGCCCCGTGTCCTTGGATGAATGACTTGGGCCCTCTTGGGACTCAGTTTCCTCCGCAATACAAGCGAGGAGTGGGGAGGCCCACCAACCTCACGTGTAAAATAGACGCTCACCAAACGCCAGCCGCCTTCGCCTAAGGCGGCATTAAAAAGCTGCCATGCCTGGCTGACTGGACCCAGGGTCCAGAATTAATTTGGAGATAAGGTGGAGGATTTGCGGTGCCAAGGCCTCGGGCCGTTCCCAGCCTTCTTTTGCAAATCTCATGTATGTTTTATGGAGCAAAGGAATGGTTGACATTTCTTTTCTTTTTTTTTTTTTTTTAAAGAAAATCTCGGTTGTAAAACAACCAGAGATGTTTGTGCGGCCTGACCCACTGCTATCAAAAGTGAGAAGACCAGTGAGGCTAGGTTGTACTTGGAGTGTCTGTGATCCTCCCTCTGGCTCACCCAGAGCCCTGGCCAAATTCTCTCCCCACTCCGGGCCTCAGTTTACCGTTGGTACAATGGGAAGGAGAAGAGTGTGGACTGGATGTCCCTGACGTTGACTAAAATTGCTGATTCTAAATTAGACCCCATCTGCCCTAGATGTTAAGGGAGTATGTGGTTTCCTTTCCTGAAGCAACCCAACTTGAAAGTAAATTGGAATTGGAAGAAGAGGGTAGCAGGTGGAGGCTGATAGGAACCAGGTGTGGCCTGGGGGCCCAGTTTCAGTATATCTGAGGTCCATAGCTCCCCAGGGCCTGTCTCTACCCTTTCACCTCTCACCCCACCTAGACAGAGACATTAACACTCTGCCTTGCCTGGGGCCATGCAAAGAGGGTCCTGGCTGTGGTGGCACCTGCCCCCAGCAAAGGGATCTAAGGTAAGGCCTGAGTTGGTTCTGGCACCCCAGGAGGATGTGGCGGGGGAAGGCAGTGGTTTCTCCTGGCTTCTGTCCAATCACACAAAGTGGGGGCCGGCTCCAATGTGGGTCAGGGCTATTCCTGGAGACTTGATTCCCCAGCACCTCCTGCATGCCAGGCAGGGTGCCGGTCTCTTCTGGTCTCTTCCGGGGCAGAGCTGAACAGGCCGCCAAGCCCTGCCCTCTGGCTGTTCCCATTGTTCTATGAGTTTCATTTTCAAATTCTTTGGCACCAAGACCCAAAAGGCCAGTGCTGGCTTCTGCTTGAGTCAGAGCTACAGAGGGAAAGAGGGAACTCTCAGCACAGACCCATGTTTTCTAGACAAACACAGAAAGATGCATGAGAGCTTCCACTTGGTGTTGGGAGCACCCTCAATTTCTTGAGAGACTTCAGGAAGAAAAGGGAAGCCCATTTCCTTAGAGTCTCCTACCCCATCGTTCTTCCCTTCCTTTCCCTTCTTCCTCAGCTTATTCGGGTCTCAGACTAGGGGACCAGAACCTCAAATGGATGGTGACAAGCCATGCAAAGCCTCATGCAGAAGGGAAGGAATGCAGACAGATAACTGAAGTCCAGGCTCTTGTTTGTTCCTGCCTCCTGTCCTGAGACTGACCCTACCGCCCCCTCCCCACCCCTTTGGACCCTGCCGGAACAATGGCTAGTTAACCTCCACCTGGAAACCTCCCCAGTCCTAGGGCCAGGCCAGCCTGGACCTCTTCAGCCCTAACAGCCACTTTCCCTTTCAGTACCATTTGGAAAAAGAACATGTGTGGGCATTATGACCAACAAATAGATTTGAGTTACGCTTGGGCTGTGTGGCCCTGGACTAGTCACTTCACCTCTCTGAAACTTGGTTTCCTCAGCTGTAAAATGGGGATAATATGACCTCACTCATAAGGTATTTTGGGAATCTAAAGAGAAATGTATAAAAAAGTCAGTACAGTACCAGGCACACATTAGCAATAGCTACAGTTCTATGATGTGGACATACAAACAGACTGAGGTTCAGAGAGGTTAAGTCACTGCTCAAGATCCCATAATGGCCAGAGCACAATAGCTGGGAGCTCCCTCCTCTTTGATCACATTAGTGTCTTCTATTGTTCTCTCACTGTCTCATCTGTGAGAATCCTGTTTTTCTTTTTTTTTTTGAATTTTACAATTTTATTTTTTAATACAGCAGGTTCTTATTAGTTATCCATTTTATACATATTAGTGTATATATGTCAATCCCAAGAGAATCCTGTTTTTCCTACCACAGTTTAAGGAAAGGACAGTAGATTAGTTGGGGGTTTTTTTGTTTTTGTTTTTCTTCTCTCTCTCTCTTCTAGTCCAGTCCACTCAAAAAATACATATTGAATTGAATCAGTGTTTTCAATTCCAGAAGCAAAATTAATCCTTTCCCTCCTCCTCCAGCTCCGAGATGGCTTTTGGAAACCCTGTGTCACTCCCTTTATTACAAACTCCTCTGCCCTCCTCCAGGCGCCTGGGCCACTCCGGGATTACAAATGGAGCCTTCTGCCTCTAGGTCACTGATTCCGCTACCATCTGTCAGCATGGATTGATTGAGGAGACTGGCCCTGCTCGGCAGATCAGTGACTTGTGCGAAGTGAGCTGGGCTGTCGGTGCCTTCAGCGGCAGGCGGATGTCCTTCCTCTCACTCGCTGGCTCTCTTGAGCACAAGTACCGCCCTCACCTTTATCCTTCAGTGGCCCCAGCTCTCCTTCCTCGTAGGAGGGGCCTCCTGCTAACTCTAGCACGCCAGGAGGGAGGCCTCCTCAACTCGTGCTCACAATCCTCCAGGAGACAACTTACCAGAAAAAGCCTCTGCTTAACAGAGTGGGGAACCCCCCAAAGCGTCCGGCAGAGCCTGTCCCAAGCCAGGCACTTTTCCCACGCAAAGCACAAACCTAAGGGTGGCCTTCATTCCACACAGAGCACCTGCTGTGTGCTGGGCTGTAAACCCTGATGGAGGGAACACAGGGCCTCAGAATAAGTCTTTCTGGGGCAAGGGCAGGGCAGGCTCTAAGGCTAAGGGGGTGGGGAAGCCTCCAAATAGAGAGTCCGGGAATACCAAGCCTTAGCCACGTGGGGACAGCCACTGCAGGTCCCAGGAGGGCTGTGTGCAGCGCAGGGCTAGGGGAACGAGAGATGAGGCTGCAGAGGTGGGCAGGGGTGGGGTCCTACAGGGCCTTGTATCTGTGACCCATTTGGCATGAACTGGTTCCACAGGGTCTCACAGTGACCTCTGCTCAGGAGATCTGCCCCTCAACCCTGCCTTCCACCTCATTCCTCCAGGCCCCAAGTCGTGGCTCCCTCCTCCTCAGCTCTCACTGGTCACACTGGGCTGCCTGTGCCTGTGTCTGCCTCTCCCACAGGACCGTGAGTATTCACAGGGCAGACACCCCTGCTTCCCTCGGGTCTCTGGCATCCTCTGCAGGGTAAGGCACCATAACCATCAACATGATAACATGAATAATGACGAAACAGCCCAGAGGAATCCAAGCTGACTGGGAACAGGCACTGTGTGTCTGTAGCGACATCATGAGGTTGGTACTGTTCTCATCCCCACTTTACAAACGGGACGACTAAGGGGCAGAGAGTTGAACAACTTGTCCCAAGTCACACAGCATAGAAGAGGCCAAGCTGGGATTTGAACCCAGGTCTTTAGAGGTTGCACTCTTAACCACCAAGTTTCCCAGCACTGGGTAAACACTGGAAAGATGGATGGACACAGACAGTTGGTGGGTCCCAAAGTTTGCAGGTGGATAGGGAAACAGACTTGAGGGGACAGCAGGGTCGGCACCAGTCTCTCCCCACAGGTAACATGGTGAAGCCCTGGAGACTGGGCAGTTTGCAGGCGTTGGACCTGCAGACCCCATGCCTGGAAGACCCAGGCCTAACCGACAGCAGCAGGACGCATCAGCACACTCGGGACACTGGAGGAGTTGCAGCTGAGCAACGGGAGGCCCCTGCTGCCTGGCCTCACAGAAGCTCACCCTTCGGCCCACTCAACACTCCTGCCACTAGTGCCTCAAGTCTCCCTGGGAAGTCCCTGGCATGGTGGCCCAGCACAGGTCACGGAGCTGGGAGTGTAGCCTGGCCTCACTGATCTGTGTCCTTTAGCAAATCATCCAATGGCTCTGAGTCTCAATTTCTTCATCTGGAAATTGGAATGCGTGGGAGGAGGGGCCGAGTGGTCTGCCTGCCTCCAGGAAGTCGGGTCCCTTACCTGGCTGACCCCATCCACTGCTCCCAACAACAGTGGGAGGCAGGGATTGTCATCTTCATTGTGCAGAGCAGGAAATGGACACACAGAGAGGTTAAGAGACTTGCCGGAGGTCACACAGCGAGCAAGCAGCAGAGCTGGTTTGAACTCAGGCTTCTGGCCCCCGAGCCCCCACTGAGTCACTTACAGCACTGCAGAGTGTTCAAGTGAAGATGGAACGATCTAACAATAGCAGTGACAAAGCCATGTCTAAGCACTTCACCTGCTCTAACTTGCTTAGTCCTTATAACAGCTCTCCAAGGTGGGTCCTATTATTACCTCATTCTGCAGATGAGGAAACTGAGTCACCGAACAGCTAGGCAGAGTTGGAATCTGCAACCAGGCAGGTCAGGCTGCAGAGCCCCTGCATCGCTTTATCACAAGAGAACAATAGGGAGGCTCCTTTCCATTGGGATTATTTCTGCTTGAAAGCTCAAGACTTTTAGCCCCATCACTGTTGGGCTCCACGGGAAGGCAGTGCTGCATGCTGAGGCATGCTGGGA
Organism: Tursiops truncatus; assembly: GCF_011762595.2. NCBI lineage: Eukaryota > Metazoa > Chordata > Mammalia > Artiodactyla > Delphinidae > Tursiops > Tursiops truncatus. Next base: position 6,775,143 of record NC_047044.1, on the reverse strand, counting down.
AAAGACTTTGTTCCGTCCTGCTTTGTTGACATGCTCTTCATTTTAAGCCTGAAACCCCAGCTTCCTGTGAAGAATTCAAACCGTGGAGAAAAATGTGGCCATAATACAGCCACTACTTCCTGCGCCTCCAGTATTCCCTGAGCTTGGGGCTCCGTGTGTGTCCTCACACTTAACCTTCACAACACCCAAGTAGCCCCCACTTCACAGCTAAAGAAACTGAAGCCCAGAATTGCTAACACGATGCCCAGAGGCACACAGCTGCTAAGTGGTAGATCTGAGACTCGTCCCCAGGTCCTTCTTGAGAATTCTGGCTCTTCTGACCACAACAGCTGCACCCCCGTGGGATGCGCGGAGGTGGGTCTTGTTTGCTGGGCTTTGAGGGAAATGCTGCTGCTCATCGTCTGCCACAGGCTGGCGCCTCAGTGTCACAATTCCTGGGCCGCAGGGAAAGCACCAGGACACAGGTGTGACAAGTGTGGACATCAATGTCCCCTCCACTCCATCTCTCCCTCCAGGGATTCAAGAATGGCTCCCCTGCCACCAAGGTGATTGTCTTCTGGAAGCAGTCATGCCCTGTGAGGTTCCTCATCACTGCCCTGCATCTCCCCGGGAGCTCACAGGATAACTCCAAGGCCCATGTGTGATTCCGGGGAAACAGAAAGCAGCAGAGTCAATGGATTCTCCAACTCCCAACTGGTCTTGTTGATTGCAGCCTCTTCTCCCGGCCCACCCATCCCTGCAGCAAACTCATTACAGTTTCCAGAAGCCAGCTTTGACCCTACGACCCCTGGCTCAGAGGTTGTTGGTGGGCCCCAAGGAGCTTCAGAATTCAAGTTAATTCTCATCCACCTGGAACACAAAGCCCTCGCCTGGCCCCAGCCACCTCTCCAAGCTTCTCTCACACGTCCCTTTCTGCTTCTTTGCCAAACCAAATGGGCTGTGTCCCTATCATGTGCCTGTCTGCTACCCAAAGCAGGAAGCCCTTCTCTCTTCCCTACAGCGTGAAATTACACCCTCTTTCAAGTCTTACTCAAATGCCACCGCCTCCACGAAGCCTTACCTTAATACTCATCATAAATTCACTCCACAAACATTGATTGAGCCCCTACCATATGCCAGGCATTGAGCCCAAGGGTCCCTGTTATCATGGAGCTTACAGTGCCATAGAACCATTAGAGCAAACAAATGATCACATAAATAATCATTTGGTAACAGCCATGAAACACATTAGTAAGCAAGTGGGCAGGTGCCCAGAGGGTGTATAATGGGACCCTGGGTCTTGGGGATCCAGGACATTTGAGCTGAGACCTGAAGGACAGATAGGAAGTTGCCACGTGATGAGGTTGGAAGAGAGCTCCAGGCAGTGGGCACAGCACAGGCAACAGCCCTAAGGCAGGAGGGAGCGAGTAGATTTCCAGGAATGGAAAGGAGGCCAGTGCGATTTCAATGAAATGAGTAAGCTGGAGATGCAGTTGGAGTGAGACAGTGCAGACCACGGAAGGCTTGGGGACTTTATCCCAAAGGCAAAAGGGGGAACCACTGAAGGATTCTGAGCAGAGAAAATAGTCAATATTCATTTATAAATGATCCTGGCCCGTGGCTGTCTCCTGAAAAGCCTAGGCTTTGCGTCCAGCCACCCCTGAACCTTGGCTGTCTGGTTGTTTGGGGGTGAAGTTTTCAAACCCCTCCTCCTGGACTGAGCTCTCGAGGGCAGGGCTGACCTCCGGTTCTCCCGCGTCATCCTCAGCACGTGGAGCTGCTCCAGAAACATTTGTGGAACGAACTAACAGATAAGACAAGACACTTACCAGCATTTCCCCCGGAAGAGGCCAGGCTGCCTGGGGGGCCTTCCACGTTCTCTGGAAATCACAAAATTCAAGGGTTTTAGTGAGGTCACGACTCAGGGAGCCCTTGATAGTAGAGCCGGCATCCCATGGATGCCCGCGCCCAGGGCCAGCATGACACCGCACAGGCATCTGCCCGTGACCGTGTCCTGAATGACCAGAAACAGAACCAAAAAATCCCAACAGCTGTTAAGGTGCTTTCGAGTTTACAAAGCACATTTCACAAGCAGCCTCACACAGGGTCAACCCTCTCGGGTGGATACAGTTGCTGCCCTGTTTTACAGATGAGGAAACTGAGGCCCAGACAAGGGAGGGTCTCTGGCAAGTCATCTCAAAGCCAAGACTAGAACCTGACAACAGTTCAGGCTACTTATGGCTCCCATGGGGTTAAGAGAGCTTTCCGGAAATTTCTTTTAAAAATGTTTTAAAGTGACATATTTCATCAGGATGTCTGTCAGCCAGCAGTGGGAGCCAACACACCAATTCTCACAGGCCGTTCCCCCTGCATGTCAAATCTGCACACTCAGCCCCAGGCCCTGAGGCTGGTGGCTTAGCCCACGGCACGGGAGGGGCCTGAGTGATGAATCCTTGGCTCCCTGGGCTTGGTGCTGGCACAAAGCAGGTGCTCAGGAGACTCTGAGTGTTCTCCAGGGGAACCTGAGCTGATTTGAGGGATAACAATAGAGAACACTCCTACGGCTCTCACATGTGCCAGGAAGCATGCTAAGTGAGTTACCCGCATTAACTCAGGTCATCCTCACAACAAGGCTACGAGGTGAGTACGCCAATGATCCCTATTTATATGTGTGGAAACTGAGGCTCAGAGCAATAGCTAATTAGCCTGGGATCACAGAGCCAGTGAGTGGCAGAGCTGGGATTTGAAGCCTTTAAGCAACCCCATGCCCTGGCTGAGTGAAGGTGGGCAGAAACCTGTGCATTCTCAAGGACCGCGACCATGTGGGGTGCCCCTCCTGCGCACACTTGATGACCGCTATTCCCATTCCCCATATATCCTGTGTGGGCGAGCAGTGACAAGCTGGCATGGTAACTACCCCATCTCCCCAGCCTCCCCTGCCCTCACCCCGTGGTCTCTGGGCTCCCTTTACCTATCCTGCCACCTATGGGCTCCCGCCCCAGCTCCTTTTTGGTAGTAGGTGGGGTGTACAAAAGAAAGGGAGGGGGCTTCCCTGGTGGCGCAGTGGTTGAGAGTCCGCCTGCTGATGCAGGGGACGCGGGTTCATGCCCCAGTCCGGGAAGATCCCACATGCCACGGAGCGGCTGGGCCCGTAAGCCATGGCCGCTGAGCCTGCGCATCCGGAGCCTGTGCTCCGCAACGGGAGAGGCCACAACGGTGAGAGGCCTGCATACCGCAAAAAAAAAAAAAAAAGGAGGGCAGAGGGCGATGCTACCTTGAGAAGGCTCTGTAAGCTCTGGAGCCTCAGCCTTTTCACGGGCAGAATGGGGACATTAACATCGCCCGCCACGGAGGGCTGCATCCACCCAAGTGCTTAATCCATGACCTCACACCTAAGTGCTGGTTCCAATTATTCTGGCCTCAGATACCCCTTGAGGGGGAATCACTCGTCCTGTGAGCAGGCAGGCTCAGGGAAATACGGTGCCCACGGTCACCCAGCATCGATCACCCAGCACAGCACAGTGGAACAAGGAATGAGTGGTCTGTCTGACTCTGAAGCATGAGTGGAGGAGAGAAGGGAGGGTAAATGAAACGTTTGGGTCTTCCACGCAACTCAGCGTCACACTGCCAGGTGTGGGCTGGATTTGGCTACCGAGTCCTGTATCCGCCCACACCCAAGGCTCTCCCCAAATGGTGCACATCGAGTGGTGTTGGGGGAGTCCTGTGCCCTCCTGGGAGCCACTATCTTGCTGGACCCTCTCGGCCCCCTTCCCCAGCCCAGGTGAGGTGTGCTGGTGGGGACAGGAGGAACAGTGGGAAGGCCAGACATCGAAGTTGTTCAACTGTGGGCTGACTGCAGAATAAAAGGGAAGAAAGCATCCTTTCCGGAAAAATCAATGGACAGATGTGACCTCCCAAGTCACAACCTACACGGAAGCCATCCAAGAAAATCAAAGAGACGAGAGAATTGCCACCCCTTACAGCAGCTGAGAGAGGTAAGCGAGCCCAATCCCCCATCAAACAGATAGGAAAACTGAGGCCCAGGGTGGGGCCGTGACTGGTCCAGGGCCCCACGGTACGTCTGAGGCTCTGCCACGTGTGAGGGGTGTCCAGTCCCAGGTGGCCCATTTGCAGTGGTGGGCGGGCCCTTGTGGTCCTCATGCCTCACAGCCCAGCCGTCGTCCAATTCCCTCTGTCTTGCCCACATTACCAAGGGTGTCCGTTTAGCCTCGCGCAGAAAACACCAAATATCTGAGGCTTTTCCCTGCATGCTTTTGGCTTCTGGGGTGCCCTACCCCCCACCCCCCACCCTCACACGTTAGGCAGAGTGAGGGGAGACTGTACTCCATAAGCTACTACATAGTTGTGCAATTAGAACAGAGCCTGCCTGACTCGCAGTAAGTGCTCATAAATGTCAGTTTTTTTTTTTGGCCGCGCCAGGCGTCTTGTGGGATCATCATTCCTCAACCAGGGATCGAACCCGGGGCCCTTGGCAGTGAAAGCACAGACTCCTAGCCACTGGACCGCCAGGGAGTTCCCAATGTTAGCTATTATTACTAGGCATGATTATCCTGGCCCACAGACACTAGATGCTAGAGCCTTCACTCTCCTGCACTGACTTCTTTGAGCTAACAGTTGTTGAGTGCTCTCCGGGAGCCAGGCTCTGGGCCGACTGCTTTGTGAGAGTTATCTCGCCTCATCTTCACCACAGCCCTGTGACTTAGGTACCATTAGTACCCCAGGAAACCAAGGCTCAGAGAGGGCAGGTGAGTTGCCTGAGGCAACACAGCTGGTAAATGGCACAGCCAGGGTTGAACCCAGGCAGCCTGGCTCCCGCTATGAACTGGGGGGAGTAGCGGCCCTCATCTCTTGCAGGAGCTTCCAGTCACGTCAGGGTCCCAGGCAAGAGAAGCTGCTCCAGGAACCCTCACCCAAGTTGGGGACCAGGCATCTACTCTGATTCCCCAGCAATGTTGGCCCCGTCTCAGAGTGGGGCCTGGGCTGGCCCTGGATGCCAGAAGTCCTGAGACTCCAAATTAAAAGGAGACCCAGGCTGGTTCTTATAATTCCCCGGCTGTTCAGGAATCCCAACAGCACAAGGCCACCCTGAGAGGAGCTAGAACAAGCCAGCTTTGTGTGCAACCTGCCCACTCTCATCAAGTCAGGCCCTCCCTTCTTCCAGAACTGGCTCCCACTGCTGAGAGAAAGTGTTCCCTCTCCCCTTTCCCCTTCCTGGGCTTCAGCCACTCAAGGTGACTGGCCTGTTACACCTGCAGCTCTCTGCTCTTATCCTTCCTTCTGGTGGTACACCCTCCCCTGCCTTAGCCTGGCAAACTCCTACTCATCCTCCAAGACGTTCAAATGCCACCTCCTCTCTGAAGCCCCTCTTGATTGACCTGTCAGAATTCACAAGGGTACCCCAGGGAAAACTTTTTTTGTTGTGCCTCTACGGTGCTGGCATAGCCAGCTCCCTCATAACCACAGCTGCCATTAATTGAGCACCTGCTGTATACAGGTGCTGCACCTGCAGTCTCCTTAGTCCCTACAACAAGCCTGCAGATAGAGTTTACTACTACCAGGTCACTGCCTTTTAAAACTGCATCCCTGAGAGATTAAGTAACTTGCCTAAGGTCATATAGCTAGAAAGTGGCCAGGGAAGACTGCAACTGAGGGCTGACTCCAAAGCTCCTGGGGTCCATCAAATTGGGGGCATACAGAGGAAAGGGGCTTGCTGTGCTTCTTCCATCTATGTATGCCAAGAGGGTGGGCACACGGCTCCAAGTGGGCAGGCTCTGTGAGCCTGGGCTGGGTGAAATGAGCTGACCGGCCAGTTGGAACCTCGACTGGTACTCCCAACACCTCTGAGAGAAGGGTCTCAAGCCCAGGCCTGGAACGGACCCAGCATCTTGGCCTTGAGGAGGGTCTATCCACTGTTCCTTCCTTTTCCATCTGATGAAGGAGGCTCCATGGGGCACCAGAGCCCCGCAGGCGAAGGCCAGGTGCTCCTCACACACAGCTCCCTGGCTCCTCTATGAAGGTTGGCTTGTGGGCCCAGGACCTGAAGGAAATGCTGGGGTAGATTAGCGAGCCCGCCAGCAGTTTCCAAAGGGACATTAGCCACATGAGGCTCTCCTGCTTGGGGCAGATGTCCCGGTCACAGGCATAGCTGTGGCTTGTCCCTACATGTCAGGCTTCGTGGGGGAAAATTCCCCTTCCGGTGGGTTTGCCCAAAGGAAGTGAGCCCATCACCCCTTCCAGGGTGTGAGGCAGGGTGACTGTTCCATCCTGGTGGCCCATCTTCCTGGGGTATCAATGGGTCTGGATCTGCTCCCCTAGCTTCCAGGCACACACTCCCTCTGTACTCAGCTCTGGGCGGGTGCTGGGAACACCGAGAAGGATGCCTTAAAAATCCTGTACCCAAGAGCCTGACAGTGACCACACCTCTCACAGCACTGTGAGAGGGGACATGGGGATGGGCAGGGCGCAGGCCCCCAGACCATCCAGGTTGAGGGCAGGGAAGGCTTCCTGGAGGAGGCTAACTGAATCCAAAAGGACTTGACCAGGCAAAGGAGGCGGTGAGGTCCAGGTAAGGAACCAGCTCCTGCGGAAGGAGGGCTAGAAAGAGGGCTACAGCCTGAGGCCTAGTGTGTGACAGGCTGGACCCAGAGGGCCTTCCCCTGACCCTGCATCTGAGGTGGGCTCCTGCCTTGGCTTTTCAGCTCGGATGTCTCCATCCCTGCTGGGGCCTGAGCTATGGCCTGGCCCTACTAAAGCCCCACTCTCTGTGTTCTCTGGAGACTTCCTCTAGAGACTGACCACCTCTGTACATGCCACTGCTCCTGGCTGAGCCCTGCTGCAGCCCAGAGCCTAGAGCTGTGGTTGCTTCCCAGCCCAGGTCAGGCTCAAGCTCTCTGCCCTCATGTGCCCGTCAGAGGAGACAAGGTCCTGGGACACCTTGCCAATACCAGCCCGGCCACAGAACCCGTTGCCACCCTCCTGCAGCTGGGGGCAGGCCCATCTCTGGCCTTGTATCTTCGAACCCCATCTGAGCCTCAGTCCCTGGCTGTCTGTCTCTGGTTACCCTTGGGAAGCAGCTGTGGGCAGAAGTAGCCTTCTGAGACCTCAGGCCGCCCAGGCTAAGAGAATGACAGGACAGTGACCCTGGCTGGGGATGGAGAGACCTTGCAGGGAGGCAGCCAAGATGGGGCAATGGCTGGGGGTCAGGAGAGCAGCCTGGGCTTCCTGCAGAGTGAGGAGGGGGCTGGTGTGCCAGAGAGGAGGGAGGACCAGCTCCTCCCCGCCATGCTGGCCTGTCTGTCTCCAGCACTTCACTGTAAAAATAAATGGAAAAAGCACACACCAGACAGAAAAAAGGGAGGAAAAAAAACAAAACCCCAAACCGCCCCACATGGGCTCCCTCAGCGGGTTTGGGCCAAGGCCTTGGCCTGGGTTACTTGCTGCTGCTTTTCCCGGGAAGCTGCTGGTGCCAAATTTGCATTTACCACAAACAGAGACAACACAATGTCATAATCCTTCTCCTGTCACTCTCCCCTCTCTTCCTCCTCCCACCTCAGACACGCACGCTAACACAAAATGACGGCTCCCTCGACAGCCTGAATGAGCAAAGCCCTCGATCTGCCTCTTAATTGCTGGCGTTTCTCTCTGGCCCGCGCTCCGTGCCCCTCGCCCAACTTGCAGCAGACCACCCACTGCCCCCTCCTTTGTCCCGAATCTCCGCTGACAAATGGCCTGCTGGAGGTGGAAGAATAAGCCTGGAAATAATGGTGGGGGGAGAAGCCAGCCCCTGGCCACCCCCGGCCGCCTCTGCACCCTCACTGCCAGGGTCCCAGCCACGGAAGCTGGCTGGACCTCAGGGGACGGGGGGCAGCGAGAGTGACTCAGCCCCTGGGACTCTGACCCGGGGCCCTGCCCTTCACGCCCCGGCCGCCGCGCTCCCAGAGCAGCCGTCTCTCCCCCCTCCTCTCCCGGCCACCCTCCCGGGCACCGCTCTGAACATCCCCCGCGCTCCCCTCCCTCCATCGCTCTTTATGGCAGTTTCAAAGCTGCAGCCGCCGCTCGAGCAGCTGCGGCCTTTGATGGGGACAAGGCAGTGAAGGCCGCCCGGGAGGCCCCCGCCCGCCCCCGCCCGCCCCTCCCCGGGAGCCTCGGGCCGGGCAGCGTGGCACGGCGGAGCGCCCAGCCGGCACGCCTCGCACGCCAGAGCAAACTTTCGTGACCGGAGGGAGAGACACGGCGCATGCTGCGTTACCTTTGCAGCAGCATCCTTCCTGGCACTTGCTCCAGACCCCTCCAACAGCCCAGGGCGACCGGCCGGAGGAAAACAACTCCCGAGTGAGGCTAGGGAGGAGGGGAAAGGGAAAAAGGAGAAGGAAAAGGAAAGGGGGCAGTTTCTCGTCTCTCAGCCTCCTCGCGGCTCCTCCTGCCCGAGCCGGCAAGTGAAGTCACAGGGCCGGGGCGGTGACATCAGCCGAGCCTCTGACATCACGGCCCCTGCCAGATCTCACCTCTGCAGGGCGGAGATGGAGGAGCAGCGGGGAGGAGGGGATGGATGGAGGAAGGAGGGGAGCACAGATTCCTCCATCGCCCTCAAATGCAGAGAGCGCGTGCCAGCGTGGGGGGGGGGGGGGCAGGGGAGGGGCGGGTGGCTCATCTCTGAAGAATATGTTTTATCTCTATAGATAGGGGCGATTATGTGTCTATAATTGGCCCCCGAGTGAATGGCTTAAAAGGGCCGAACGCCCACCACAGGCAAGAATCACAGCTCACTGCTGTTCCTGGAGCCCAGTGGGTCAAGGCCAGTGTGACGGGTCGCGGAGCGCCTACTGTGTGCGGGAATTCGCATCCAGCATCTTGGGCGGTGATTGCAAACACCTGGTGTGGCTCAGCGAAGGAAGGGCCTCCCCAAGGCGGTGCAGAAGGAAAATGCGCTGGGATTTGAGGCAGGTGGCAAAGAGGGTGGGATAGGGCCAGTCACAGCCAGCAAGGGGGCCCAGAGCCTGAAGGGCCAGCCAGGCAGCTTCGGGGCTTTTTGAAGCCTTTCACCGGCTGCAGGATCAAGGCCTTGGATTTGATTACTCAGCCTAGGCCACCCCCCAGTAAAGTTGGGCTTCAGTAGGGGTAGGCAGAATGCAGCAGTCCCCATCACCCCAAATCCCATCTCCAGGGGTGGCAGCAGCAGGCAGCCTGCCCTGAGCATGTGGCTAGCAGCACCAGTTCGGTGGGCTGAGCACCTACTACTACGTGCAGTCCCAGCACCGGGCATTCATGCTCCCCCTCTTACTCCGTGGCAATGCCTAAGAGGTAGGCGCCAAAGCCCCGTGTCAAGGTGGGGAAACTGAGGCCCAATACATGGAGGGACGAAACAGAGACCCAGGTGTCCAGTGCCTGGACTCCAGACCACGGCCAGATCCTTGGCCCTGCAGTGCCCTCGGCCTGAGCCTCCTACTCTACAGCTGCACAGACCAGCCCCGATGCCCACTTGCTTTAAGTAAACCATGCGTAGTCTAGCCTCTGCCCTCAGATGAGACACCACACAACCCGCTCTACTGTGTTCCCTTTAGCTCAAGACCCCAGCCCAGCCCAGGCCCCGCCAGGCCCCGGTGTGGCAATCCCACCGCAGCACCCTCTTCCCTGGCACCACGGAGCACCTGGGCTGCTGAACACAGGCTGCCCCTAATTCGGCTCACAACTTCATCTGAGCTCCTGGGCCTGGCATCGGGCGAGTCTACTAAGCGCCAGACTCCAGCTATCTCATTTCACCCTTCCCACGTCCAGGATGTCAGGGTTAGAGGCCAGGAGACCGGGCTGCTCCCAGGGTCTGGAAAGTACTTCCCTTTCTCCCAGGCTTTCCCCAAAGCCTGGAGCTAACGTTCCCACCTCAGTTCTCAGGACTCCGGCCATGCTTTGCACCGGTCCTTCCCCCACCAGGACCTGACATGGTGCAAAATCCACACCAGGCACTCAGTAAAGCCTTGTAGTAAACTGACCCTAGGCACAAAAGATGTGCGCACAGGCGCAAACACCAGCGAGGAAGCCCAGAAGAAACACCTCCATTCAGTTCCCTAAACAAACCACACTCCCTCTGGTCTCCAGGCCTTCGCACCTGCTCTTCCGCTGCTCGGAACACCTCACCCCACTGTCACCCGTTCCCTGGCTACATGAGGGTCTCGACTGAAACATCACTTCCTCCGAGAAGCATCTCCTGACCCCCAGGTCCAAGTGAGATGCGGCTTTCCATGTTTATCCCCCATCATAGCTCCTACTGAGTGTCCCGGGAGGCAGCAGGAAGTGGTGGAAAGGGATGGAGGCTTCAAGGCAGACTGCTCGGGTTCCAATCCCGGCTTCCCAACTCACTCACCGTGTGACCCTGGACAAGCCACCCGACCCCTCTAAGTCTGTTTCCTCCTTTGTGAAATGTGGGCAAGAACAGCAGTGCTATTGAGAGGGTCTCAGCACAGTGCAGACCCTCACCAGATCCAGCAGAACTGTGCCTGCCTGTTCACCTGCCTGCCTCCCCAGCCAGGCTGCTAAACCAGCCAAGGAGATGGGCCTGCTTTGTCTTCTGACCCCTGGCACAGTGCCTGCACACAGTGGGCATTCAAGAAATAGGCACCGAGGAAACCAGGCAAGGTTGGTTGACACAGTGGATTGGAGAACTTTAATTCAGTTCGGCAGGCACCTGGTTTTAAATCTTGGCTTCACCACTTCCTTCCTGTGTGACTGTGGGCAAGTTACTTAACTTCTCTGAGGCTCTTATGCTCCACCTGTAAAATGGGTATAAGAACAGAACCTGCCTTATAAGGTTGTTGTGAGGTTACATGAGAGAAGGGATGCAAAATGCTTAGACCAGTGCAGACTCGTAGCAGGGGCCAGATCCGTGTTAGATGCCATCATTATTACCTTATGTGATCTGGGCCTGAGAGGTGCCACAGACAACAGAGGGGAGTCTGAGAGAGACGTGGTGGAAGTGGGAAGGAAGTGGACTTTGGAAGAACACAGACTGGGCTCCGACACAACCTCAGTGAGCCTCAACTTCCCACTCTTGAAGGAATGTAACTAACGCTCCTTACTTCGCTGAGTTTTTGAGTGGCAAACTGCAGACAAGGAATATGAGTGAGCCTACCGGGCACTTAGTAGATACAGAATAAATACGGGTTCCCTTCAGTCCCCTCAAACTATGGACACACATGGACAGTTATTCAGTAACTTTTCACAAATATCTCAACATGGATGAGGTAGGATCACCAAGTAGGGAGCAACAGATGCAGAGAAGAGGCTTAGAAGGGATGGCAGCTGGGGGAGGCACCAGGAAAGGCTTCCTGGAGGAGGAGGTGTGTGAGCTGGGTCAGGAAGGTTCAGGGGAAGGGAGGAAGGAGTAAGTGCATGGACAAAAGAGTTGGGGCACCCAACCCCCCAAAGGCAAAGCACATTTCAACACAGCAACTCAGAAGGTAGAGGGGGCACTGTCGCCTCTGTTTGGGAACATGGGGTTTTGGTAGCACAGTGGCTGAGCTGGAGGGCTCCATGAGCACCAAGCCTCTGTGCTGGGCATGTTGTCATGGATACAGGCCAACAACACAGAGACCAGAATAACTGAGCTGGGTGGGATGCTGGAATCATCTGCCCCAATCACTCTACAGATGGGGAAACTGAGGCCCAGAGAGAAGAAGGGACTTGACCAAGGTCACATGTAGGTCAGTGGCAGGGACCTACCTGCCTACGCTTAGTCTCATAACCTCTAGGTCAGAATTCTTTTAATGGTAACGGCAAAGACAAGTTAATGGTACTTACGTAGTGCTTATTGTGTGCACCTGTGTCTTAGCTTCTTAGGAAGATGAACTCATTTGAGCCCCACGACAACCCTCTGGTAAGGGTCTACCATTACCCCCCCCCCATTTTACAGAGGAGCAAACTGAGGCCTAGGGAACTCAACTGAGTTGCCCAAAATCACACCGCCAATAAAGAACAGAGCCAGGATTCAACCCCAGGGTATCCAGCCCCAGAATCTGGGCACTTAACCAATACACCCGACTGCTCTCATAGCATGCATCCGTCCCATCGTGCATGCGTGCACCCATCCACCCAATCAAGCATGCATGCGTTCATTCAAGCAGTATTTATTTGAGCTCCTACTGTTCCAGGCACTCAAGAATCAGCAGTGAATGCACACCCAACCCCACGGAGCCCTGCCTGCCTCTCTGTGACCCACGCTGCCTTGTACTGTGCCCAGCCAACTCAGAGCTCACTAAAAACCGTCCTCCTGAAAAGCCTGGTCTCAAATTTAGCTGCTCAAGACCACAGACCGCTCTATTGCTGGGAAACCACAAACCAACCCCCCTTTTAAAAGCCATTATGTCGCTTGCTTAGGAAAGTGGGAGTGAAGACGATTGATCCAGTATCAATTTCTGGGTAGAATGGTGAATTGCATGGATGTCCGAGGCCTCACTGGCCCAGGGGAAAAAAAAAAAAAAAAAAGATCCTGCAAATCAGATTTGGAAATAGTACACGGGGCTTGAAGCAGTCGAGCGAAAAAGTTTAATGGTTGAGTTTTGCCACCACAAGAGCTTTCCACAAGTCCAGCCCCCTGGGCAAGGAGGACGCAGCCCAGTCGCATGCACTGGGTACCCTTTCGGATAGCCTTCGGGGCTCCCAGAAGACCCAGACCTTCTCCTGCTAATAGCAGACTGCCTGCTCTGCTCCAGGCCCACTACACTGTTCTAGCCCAAAGGCTGGCATGACTGTCCCACTCCCCAGAGGAGGAAACAGAAGAAGGAAGACTTTCCCAAAGTCAACACAAACCAGGCCTGGCTGGTTCCAAAGACTGTGGTCCGCCCTCAACATGGCCACTTCAGTGCAGCCTTGGGCAGGCCTTGTGCCTTCTCTGAGCCTCCAGTTTCCTCTTCCTTGAAGTGAAAACACTGAGAAGCAAGAGCAGGAGCTCCCTTCCAGCCCTGGCATTCGGTGCTTCCATCTGACAAGGCTGCAAGATTGGTGCCAAGGACAGGACGAAGGGCCGGCAGGCGTTCCCCCAACCCACACCACCACCACCACCTTCATCTCACCTCCACTAAACAGCCCCAGAACGACATATCTTAAAACAGAAATCCACTTCAGGGAGGTGAGGTATTTTAATACCCATTCTACAGATGGGGCTATACAGTCAAATCTGTAAGGGAAGTACTCTCTCCCCGCCACTCCTCCCCCAACACATTGAGACGTTCTGAACATCATCCGCCATTGCCCCAAAGCAGAGACAAAGTGAGAGGAACTGGGTGGCTACTGAAATCAGGTTATTAGTAGAATTATTAATAATAATCCCCAACATCTGCATAATAGCCACGTCCTGGCTGTGCAAAGGCTCCCAGCCTCAGTTTCCTCTTCCATAAAACGGGAATAATAGTGATTATTCTTCCCTGAGATGGCAGGACAAGAATCACGCATCCCATTTTGCAGATGAAGAAACCGAGGCCCAGAAAGGTGGTGTTAAGTGCACTGAAGCCACAACTCAAACATGGGTCTGTGACACAACGCAGGAGGCTAAAAGGAAAGAAACGTCTGGGGTGGCCTGAGATTCTGAACCAAGCACACTTTTATCTGCTGGCAGTCTGCTGATGGCCACAAATGAAGGGTGATTTGTCCCCCCCGGGGGCCATGAGGGGCCTGCAGCCTGCCCTGGGCACAACTGCCACCCTGGCAGACCCCCAGAGAGTCCCCCAAAGAATCTCTGCAGTCCCGAGCTTTTTTCCCATTCCAAACATGCCAGAGCCCCGCGGACCCCGGAGGCTGCTACTTAGCGCCAGATTAATCACACCAAATTCTCCATCCAGATACTGCGTGCAGGCCGAACTCCCACCGCTAATCGCCATAATATTCTCCTCGGCGTGTGCAGGCGGCCGGGGCGATGTTCCAGGAATATTAATTCTCCACCGCCGGCTCACTCTCGCCGCACGCATGCGCCCCCTGCATGGCCGGCTGCTGTTCGGGGATCAGGGGGCCGGGCAGGGGGACAGGGGGCCGGCAGGAGGCAGTGCCCAGGTCAGAAACCCTCCCCGGGGGCTGGGGGCTGCCCGGTGGTAAGCGGTGGCCCCAAGGCCTGGCTTACATTTTAACCTGCGCCACCGCAGGGCTGGAGGTGGCTCATGCCTGCAGTGAGGGTCGCCCCGCTCACCCTGTCTTTTCTCCCAGTTTTGCCCCCAAGCCCCCTGCCCCAGGACCTGCAGGAGGTTCAGGTCCCCCGAGAAGCCACAAAGCATGAGTCCTCTGATGTCCTCTCTACACAACAGAGCTTTGAGGAAACGGGCAGCTAGGGACCAGCTAATCCCAGCCAAAAAAAAAAAAAGAACACACAAAAAAGGAATGAAAGTCTTTCATCTGCTCAAAATATAAAACCGTGGGTGTGGAAGGGACTCAGGTGAAGGAAGTTGGGCTCTGCTGTGGGCCTGTCCCGGCCTGGAGGGCGCAGGCCTCCGCTGCCGGCAACACCTGACCCTTGCCTAGCACAAGGAGGGGACCCTCTCCCCATAGTGTGGCCACTAATAAGAGGGGCCCAGGAAAGGCTGGCGGGGACAGTGTCTAGCTTCTGGAGGGTCCCTGAGGAGACGGATCACACCTCTGTCCCGAGCCCACTGGCTCTGGTCGAAGCGTATGCTGCTGGGTCTGGGGACAGAGACACTGGCCTGTCTTCAGGGAGCGCCCAGCAATTCAAGAAAAACAAGAGCTCCCCTGCACACAGGCCCTGGGAGCACGCCTCCTGCCCATCCTGACCCCTAGAACACCGCTGGGAAGAGTCGCATCCTCAGGGGCTTTGCAAAACACCCCTCTTACCTTATCCTGGTTCAAACTCAGTACAACCATGGGAAGCAACTTTAATACTCCAGTTCACAACTAAGGAACCTGAGGCACGGAGAGGTGAAGTCAATGGCCCAGCCAGATGGGTCCCCAGGCTGTCAGAATTCAAAGCCAGTGCCCTCTCCTCTCCAGGGCACAGCCTCACTCCACACCCCCGTCCCTCCCCTCTCCAGGGCTCCGTCTCCTCTTTTCTGAAATGACCTTTAGGGTCCTTCCTGCTCCCACATCCTGGCCAACAAGCAAAAGCATTTATTGAGCACCTACTCTATACCAGGCCCAAGGATCCAGAAATGCACAAGGTTGTGTTGCTTAAGGAGTTACACAGTCTGGTGGGAGGAAAGAAAAGTAAACCAGTGACCACACTCCAGTCTGAACCGCAGGGGAAGGGGCCTTCCCCCATGGCCTTGGGGTTAGAGAGGGCTTCCCAGAGGAGGCAATCATTGAGGAGAAAGTGGGTGGGGAAGGGATCCCTGCACTGGAGTCTGGACCAGAGTGGACAGATCGGGCTGAGAGTGGTTTCTGTGAGTGGTACAGTGAAGGCGGCCTCTGTGTGAGGAGTCAGATGAGAGCAGGAGGGGTGTGGCTGTCAGTGGGATGGTGTACTGGGCTGCGCAGGGCCCCAGGCCTGGCGTGGATCCAGGTGGGCTGAACCAGTACCTACTAGGTTGTCTAGGCTGGCCCAGGCCAGGCAAGGGCAGGGCCCTGGGCCACGGAGGGCTGAGGAGGGGGCCTCTTGAAGCCAGGTCTCCTGACTCCTGGTCCAGTGATCTGACTGGGAGGCAGGGCCTGTAAGAATACCCAAAAAGGTGGGTCCAGACTAACGAAGTGAGCAAAAGGGGCCTACGTGAGGGTTTGGGGCTCAACCCAATTCCTTTCTGGCACAGACAGGTTAAGAGAATCAAGGTTTAAACCACAGAGGTGGGAATTCCCTGGTAGTCCAGTGGTTGGGACTCCGCACCCAGGTTCAATCCCTGGTCAGGGAGCTAGGATCCTGTAGGCCACATGGTGTGGCCAAAGAATAAATAAATAAATATTAAAAACAAAAGAGAAAAACACAGAGGTGAGGGATGGAGTCCAAGCCCCGGGCCTCCCCCACAGCAGCCAGCTCCTGTCCAGCCTGAGGGCCACCGGTCACCCCCCATTCCCCTGTGAACACGAGGTGTCTGACCTGAGCAGGTGCCCGGCACCCCTCACACACTACCCCTCACATAAGCCTCATGAGCATTAGAGAACCAAGGGGTCTCTCACCCATTTCTCAGATAAGGAAACGAGGCTGGGAGAGAAAGCACGGATGGAAATGAACACTCAGGGCCCACCTACATGCCGGGCTCTCTGCCCATAATCTCACAGGGTGGGATTACAAGGAGGGAGCTCACTCAGGTCCCACAGGCAGCAGAAGGCAGCTTTTTATGGTTCTTACGTGGGGGCCTGTGTGTGCACTGTCCTGTCCCCCAGGCCCCGCTTTCCCGATCAGAACATGCACACAGAGGCCAGGTTGCTGTAGAATGACAGCTTCCTGCCCAGCTCCTGCGCTTACAGTCCCGAAGCACCAGTCCCACGCCTTGGACTCACTTTTGAGAAATCCAAGGCAGGGCTGGGACTTAGCTGGGACCCAGTAGATACTCCGAGACTTGGGGGCAAGCCAGGTCCCAGCCCTGCCCTCAAGGAGGTAACATCCCAGCCTGTTAACTGTAACCAAGGTGGACCATGGGACCCCAGGAAGGTGGGCAGCAAGTTACCCTGGGAAAATCCCAGAAAGCTGCCTGGAGAAGGGGGCATTTGGCAGCAGCCTAGAGGGCAAGGAAGCCTGTGTGAGCTCCAAAGCTCCATACACGTGAGACACAGGGCCCCATGACTTCGTGGGAGACTGGGCTCAGGTTCAACTCTCAGCCCTCACCTCCCTCCCAGGCCCATTCCAGGCCAGCCCCTCCCCATTCTCTGCACCCCTATCTCCTGCCTCCAGGGTACCTTATGCCTGGCCAAACCCAGTGAAGGCCCAATCCCAGGAAAGTCCAACGGAATGACAGACATGTGCTTGGCATGCCCCTGGGCTCCAGTCCCACATACCACGTCCCATGTGGCACTGACCACTATGAGTGGCAGGGCCTGGGTCTCAGGTGCTGGGCCCCTGCAGGCAGGGCAGATGGACCAGGGAGTCAGGCTCTGGGCTCCCCCTAGATTCAGCTCTAAAGCAAGGCAGGGGATAGGGCATGAAGCCTGGGTGAACCAGGGGCCCAGTCCCCTCACAGGAGGCCTCCTGGTCAGGCCCAAGTCCCTGGAGGAGGCTGACAGGTGTCCTTCCTGGGTACCAACCCCCAAGAGATTCAACAGTATCAAGTGTTGGCTCCCGGCTCCTCCAACCAGGGAAAGACCCGGGTCCAGGCCCAGCCTTCCCCACTCCTGGCTGAGACTGAGCAAACCACCTCTTGGCTCTAAGCCTTAGTTTGTGCATCTGGAACATGGACCGGCCACACCTATCTTGCGAAGTTATAGTGAAGATTCCGAGTGATTAGTTGTTTGAAAGTGAATGACAAATAGAGGGGGTAAATGTCGGCTGCTTCCCTAGGGCTGGGCATTTAAAGAGACCCAGAGAAATAAAAACAGGTCCTCTCCTGGACAAGGGAATTCACATTGACCTCCTTTATGGTTCGTGACAGCCTGGAGAGGGAGGAACTACTATTCTAATTTTACAGGTGGGAAACTGAGGGCAGGCAGGTGAGGGGGCTTGCCCAACGTCACGGAGCTCCAAGTCCCAGGTGTTCCTTGCCTGATTCTCTAAGTGGGCGCTTTCAGGCTCTGCAAAGGGGTGGCAGGGAGGCCTGAGGCGCCAAAACCCAGCCCACTGGCCAACCCCAGCCTGAGGGCCAGGCTAGGGAGGCAAAAGGCTTAGCCTGGCCCCAAACCCCAGCTCAGGAAGAAAAGAGCCCGCACCGCCTGCATCCCCGAGCCTGCAGCCATCCCGGGCTCTGGCGGGGACTTGTTCTGAAAGCCAGGAGCTTATCAGCTCTAGCGTGGAAGTGAGGAAGGGGCTGGGAAGTGGGAACATCCCCGCAGGATGAGCCTCCTGGTGGGGAATCCCCCCTGCTAGCCTCCTGCACGCAGAGCCTGCAGTGCAGCGCATTAAGGGAGCACATGCACTGTGCTCACGGCACAGGCAGGCACCTGCCAATCTCAGCCCACGGCCCCCGCCCCAGCCCCCTCTCCCGGAGGGCAGATAATTCTCTCGCTCTCCCAGCCTGACAAAATAACTAATGCTAACTCAATAAAGTCCCCCTTGAAGGTTTTTAATTACCAGACTGTGCCGAAGACTAAAGACTCCGGGAGCGGGAGGGAGGCCAGGGGAGGCTGATGGAGGTCGGAGAGGCGGAGGCAGGGAAGCAGCTTCCCTTCCAACCCAGGGAGAGGGCAGCTGTCCAGGGTGCTGGGTCTGGCGGCCACAAGGATTTAGGATTCATCTCTCTGCAACAGCGGCCACTGATGGAGGCAAGGCTAGTTTCCTGGCAGGGACCTGACAAAGATTATCTCGCTTAAGCCTCACAGCCAACCACAAGGTCACACAGCCAAGCCCGGACTGTCCAGCTATACTTGGTGACAGGCAGAGTGTCTGGCGGCCTGCAGAAGGAAACACAAGCCAGGGGAGTGGCCGGAGGGGCTGGGGGCACAGGGATGATCCCTAGGAAAGGTCGAACGGTGCGCAGTGGCTTCTGTGCAGTAAGGTGGGCTGGGCCATGAACACAGCAAAGCCAGGAGCTGGCTGGCTAGAGGCTGCCCAGGGGGACCCATGCAGGACCTAAAGGCGGGAGAAGAACATCACCAGTTACGGGGCAAGGGGGCTCAGGGACCCCCACGAGGAACCCCCGCTGCCACCGAGGGAGACGATGAAGAGAGGGAAAGGCGAGGGTGTGGCACAGCCTAGTACCCAAGCCAAGCCTCCCACCCCTGGCCTGAGCACTCCCTCTCGGATAATAACACCTGAAGGGACTTGCATGGCTGCCTCTGTCCCAGCACAACCCCAAAGCCCGCCCTGCCCCGCCCTCTGCGGCTCCTGCCCACTCCACACTCCCAAGCCAGGGGCCTTCCTTCTACGCCTTCCGACTTGCCGAGCCTGTTCCCACCTCACTGTTCCCTCTCCCTGGGACGGTCCCCCCTTACATTTTTACACAACCGCCTCATGTCATTCAGGTCACAGCCCAAAGGTCCCCGTCTCGGATAAACCTTCCTTGAACTCCCTACCTCGTCCCTCTCTGTCAAAGGCCCTGAGCACCTGCCGAAAGAAATGGTGTGCAGCCTCCGGCCCCAGCCCCACGTCTATCCCCTCCTCTGGGCAGCCTTCCCGTGACCCAGGCAGAGTGACCAGCTCCCCACACGGTACAGGCCTCCCTCCACACTCAGACCCTAGGCATCCTTGAGAGGGTGACTCTGAAGCCCTCTTGCTGGGGTTCAAATCCCACTTCGGTCACTTATTAGCTGTATGAACATCTCTGAATCTGTTCCCTCATCTATAAAAGGGGTAAGTCCTTTATTTGTAGAGGTAAGTGCCTGGTGAGTGCGTGGTGTTGCCTAGAACCATCGTCACCATCACCATCAGCCCATCCTCTCCCCGCCAGGCCTCAGCTAACTGGATGCTGCATCCTTTGGCCCCGGCACAAGCCCTAGACGTGTGCGCGTCAGTGAGTGCTTGTTAGCTGACTGACCCTGTGAGACAGGCCATGGAGGTGCAACTGGCTCCTTTTTCTAGATGAGGAAACGGAGGTTGCCAGAGAGGCTTGCCGCTGTTCTGTGAACCCATTGCCCGGCTGTGCTCTTTTCGCTGCTGCTTCTGTGAATCGGCTCTTCTCAGCTCTTCGGAGGCACCAACTTCGGGGGCGGTGCTGAGAGCCGCCGCAGCTGTGCCTGGCTCCCAAGGGCTGTGTGCGGTGGCTGGAGGCCCCAACACCCAGCCCTGCCTGGAGCCTCCTGGCTGGGATCACAGCCCTGCGGCGTTCGAGCTGCTGCCCACCAGCCGGCCCCCTGGCATCAGGCCCGGGCCGCCAGCCAGCCGGGAGAGGAGGCAGCTTGGCTGGCAGCCAGCTCACAGTACCCGAGCTGTCAGCCAGGAGGCAGGCCAGGCAGGGCCGAGACCCCCGCCCCTGAACGGGGCCCTGGCCAGGCTACCGGGACAGGGCCAAGCTTCTCACTGCTACAGCTACAAGGGGGCCCTGTGGCTGCCAGCCCCAAGCAGGGCTCGGGACGTAATGTCGCCGGGTGGGGACCCAAGAGGACTCGTTTGCATTTACTCAGCTCAGCTTTTCACTATTGTGGAAGTAGCACGTGGAGCAGAGGGAATTTTCAAGTCAAATAATAATAAAAACAGCAACAACTACAGCTGACATTTAGCAAGCACTTACTCTGTGCCAGGTGTTTTATGTGTGACTGCACTGACTCCTCCCAAAGGGAGATGCTATTATTATCCCCTCCGCCGACGTGGCAACTGAACTCAGAGAGGTGCAGCAACTCACCCAGAACCACACAGCAAGCTGGGGGTGTACTCGGAATTTGAACTCAGGCTCCAGAACCCATGCCCCAACCCCTCCACTCCACTGGCTCAGGCAGGCCTAGGTGCCCACACTGGACTGTCCAGCTGGGTGACCTTTGGCAAGGAAGCCACCCATCTGTGAAATGGGCACCATCAGAGAGGGGACCACTCTGTACAGCTGACCAGGGGCTGAAGACAGAAAATCAGGACTGGGCAGAGGATGTGTTCCCTAAGTACAGCCTGGGGGATGGTCATGTCCATCGAGCAGCAAAACGAGGAGGAGTGAGCCCCGGGATGAGGAAACCCATCTCATCGGAGTCTCTGACAACCTGCCTCCACCTCCCCCTCCCAGCCTCCAGGGCACCCTCCACGGCCACGGCTGGCCAACGGTGGAAGTCCACCAAGCCAGGGCCCTGAGGATCAGCCTCTCCCCACCCCAAGAGGGTAAACTCGGGAAAAAGTGGCCAGAGGATAACAGGCTAACGGATTTAGACAAACATGTGCAGACACGTCTTGTGTGATCTCTCTGGTCTCTCGGCCCAGATCCTCTGTCCCCCCAGCAGCTGGGGACCATCAAGTAGGGCCCACCATTCCTGGTTCAAGGTCTCATAGAAAGGGCACAGAGCAGTCAGTGGTGAGTGTGTGCCAGGTTCAGGGCTGGGCACTGAGGGTGCAAAGGCAACCACTCAGCCCAGCTGCTCACATCTGTACAAAGTGCTGGGGGCTTTTTTTTTTTTTTTTTTACCATCTCTCTTCTCGTTCAATTCAAAACAAGCCCATGGGAAAGACGATATTGCCATCGTCCCCGTTTCCCACATGCCCAGAGAGGGACAGTGCCTTACCCTAGGCCACACAGCTAATCAGGGTGCAAACCTGGCACACCTATCACCAGATACCCTAACCCAGGGAGGGCCACGCCCTTCCGCTCAGAGCCACTGCTCAGCTCCCAGAGCAACTCCTCCGAGAGGCTGAGGGGAGCAGAGGAAGGACTGCGAAGGATGACCCTCTGGGTGGGCAGAGGTCCTCTGGAGAGAGGGTAGGTAAGGATCGGCACACGGGCAGTCAGCCTGACAAGCTGACTGTGGCCAGGGGCACCCAGTGGGCACCCAGAGGCAGGAGCCAGCCCCAGTGTCACTGACTGAGGCTTCGAGGAGGGAAACCCGGCAGATGCCAGGAGCACTCCTGGTGACTCCACAATGGGAGAGCTGGTGAGAAATGCCCAAAGTCCCAGTGGCATCACAGAAGCCTGCTCTGTGCCCTCCTGCCAGACACCCGGGCAGCAGAAGGCACCCTTATCCGGGGTGGGGGTGGGGATGGCAGACGAGGGTCTGGTCTCCGGCTCGGCTGTGTGACTGTGCAAGTCTTGGCACCTCTCTGAGCCTGGGCTCCTCAACTGTGCCGTGGTGAAGCAGGACACACGACCCCCTCACTGCCCCTGGGGCGCACTGGGCACACAGTAGGCCTACCGGCCTGCTGGCACAATTACAGTTTTTGCCCTAATTGCTTCGTCTCTGCACTTGCCTTTAACGGACACGCCTGCCAGGAGGACAAATTTAACCACAGAAAGTGGAGCAGGGACAGGCCAAAGCCTGGGGGCCGGCTGGTGGATGTCCCTTCCCCCAGCACAGATCACCCTCCTCAGGCCAGTCTGGAAGCAGCTAGCCCAGCACCCTGGACTTCATCCCAGTTGCCAGTCGGCCTAGAGGAGGCCCCCGCTCCTGCGTCCTCAGCCTGTGACCGCGGCCCAGTGCACTGGGCAGTGAATAACCCGGGTTGGGGTGGGGGGGAATCGCAGCCACCCCTGCCCTCTGGGGATGGGGAGAAAAATGGAGGGGGCTCTATGAGGCCACCAGACAAATCTGGATATGGGCCCTGGGGAGTCAGCCTTTAGAAGGCTTGGGGAGACAGGAAGGGTGGTGGGCAGATGGCAACCAACTGGGGATCCCAGAGAGCATCCACTGGGCAGGAGAGGGCAGGCAGGAGGGGATGGAGGGCTCCTTCCCAGCTCTGCCCCTCCCCTCCCTCCAGCCCCCTCTGGGCGTTCACAGCCTTCCCTGATTGCCTCTCACACCCGCCTCCCACCTGCACCCCGTCTGCTCTCTGCACTGCGCACTCCTATATTGCTTATTTCCCCCCGCCCAAATCACTCCCTGCCAGTCCACTCTCTCCCCTCTCCCCTCCGTCCTGACAGCAGGCCTCCAATGCCCCAGGCCCCAGTTTCCCGCCAGGACAAAAAGGCTGCAGCCCTGAACTGGGCAGTCTTGGCCTCAAGACCTCGTGAATAAAAGATGCTGGCAGTGGTGGGTCACTCAGGGACAGGTAGGACTGGGGCACAGGACGAGGGGGGGGTCACTCCTCCACAGTGGACACTACCCTCATTGGTCAGGGGTTCTTCTCCCTTTCCCCAGCCAGCAACTCTCCAACCCCGCTGCACCTCTCCCTGGCAAGGCAGCCCCCTCCCCAAAACTTCAACCTCTGGGGTGACTGGCCAGGTCTGTAATGTCAGGAAAGGAAAGCAATTAGCAGGCACCTGGAGGGGGAGGAGTGGGGAAGAGAGAACGTAGAGGAGAGGAAGTGGAGGGGAATGGGGAGGAGGGAGAGGAAGGGAGGAAGGGGAGTAGAGAAAGGCGGGGAGGAAGTAGGGGAGGAGGGGGTAGGGGAGAGGAGAGAAAGGGGTAGGAGGGAAAAGTGAAGGGGGAGGGGAGGAGAGAAAGGAGGGGAAGGGGCCAGGAGGAGGAGGGGAGGGCCGGGGAGGGGGGAGGGGGAGGGGGGAGGGGCGTCTGAAATCCCGCAACATCAAAGCCTTCCCAGCCGCAGAGCTCAGTCACGTGCTCGGCCTCGTTCCTCTCGTTCCTTCGCTGGGAGAAGCCGCTGGGCCTGGGGCTGCTGAAGGAATTTTAAAACGAGGCAGATTGCCTGGAATATTGGGGGGTGGGGGGTGCAGTCCGAGAGCTTTGTCTCAAAGCAGGTTTTGAAACCTTTCCCTCCAAGGAGGCTGTCGGGGCAGAAGGGGCCTCTGGTCAGCCGCTGGGCAGGTGGCCGAGGGCCAGGGCCACCCAGCGACGCCGAGCCCGCTGGTGGGAGGCCAGTGGCAGGGCCAGCCCAGTTATCCAGAGAAGCCAGAAATCCGGATTTTTTAGGTGAAGGCTTCCTCTTTTTAATATTAGAGAGAGAGAGAGAGAAAGAAAGAGAAAGAAAAAACAAACACCACGTGGGCCAAATAGGGCAAGTGCTGACCGGGGTTCATGACCCCAGTCTGCTGGGCTCCAAACCACTTGTATCCCAGGTGAGGACACCTGAGGCCCAGAGAGAAGAAGGGGCTTGTCGAGGTCAGGCTGGAGCCTCCAGGTCAGGCAGACAGGCGAGGGTCCCGGAGCCCGAGGGGCGCGCAGGGCTGTGGCTGATAGGGAAAGCCTTGGGCAGGGGATGGTGTCAGAACCCCACCCCCCGTCCGCGTCCAGCCGGGGCCCAATGCGCCCACCACTCATCTCCCCCAGACCTGCCCCTTGGCCTCCACTCGGCCTGCTCTCCCTGCCCACTTCTCACATTCCGTCCTGACCCATCGGCCAACTCCTTCACTCCCTAAGGCCCCAGGCTCAGCTGCATTGTTATTAATTCACTCAGTTATTCATTCTGCTGTCCACTCCCACCCCACAAATAAGGCCAGGACGGGGGACTATGGTTGGGACGGAGAGGCTGGGCTTCCAAGGAGGCAGCAGCTACCTCTGTGGAGTGGCGACTGGGGTCGGGGGGGTCTCTCCAAAGGAAGGTCCAGGGCAGGCGACTAAGAACTCCAGGCAGAAGGTGATGGGGGGCTGAGTGTAAAGGGCTGCTGGCGTCTAGAGGTAAGGCTGGGTGGGAGGTGGATGTGGGAGCCTCAGAAACCACACGCAGGAGCTCAGGAGATCTCTCTTGAGGACACTGGGAGCCCCTGGAGGTGTCTCAGCAGCAGGGAGGTTAGCTTAGATCCTCCCTGCCACGGAAGTCCTTCGTTCCTCCACTTGTTCCTTCCACAAGTATTCACTGCACACTGACTCTGCGCCAGGCCCCAGGCAGACGGAGGAGAGGCTGTCAAACGGTGCCGGCCCTCAGGTGGTGGGGGAAGCCGTGTGAACACCACAGACACCACTGCAGGGTGAGAGGGCTGTGGTGAGGCCTGGACTGGGCGGGCAGGCGACTCGGAGCCCACCTGGCATAGGAGCCCACCTGCGAGGAGAGGGCCGAGGGAGCGGCAGGTGCACAGACCCAGAGATGAGACGAAGCAAGGCTTTTCCAAGTGTCAGTAGTAGACGTGGCTCAGCAGGCTGAGGTGACACAGCTTCCTGACTTTATCCCAAGGGCAATGGGGGGGGGGTGCGGGAGGGAGCAGGACAACTGATGCTTGCAGGGTGAGGGGACCTGGCCGCATGCCTTGGCCCCCTGAAGGCCATCACGGGGTTTCTATCTGTAGAACCCGAGCAGATGGGCAGCTGTTCCTGCGGACAGACTTCATTTCCAGTTAAGAAAACTTTCTAGTGCACAGAGCCTTTTGGCTGGGCAGCCACACGGGCTGGTGTGAGCAGGACTCAGACTGACGGGCTCAAAGTCCGGGCCCAGACAGCTGGATGACCTCTGCGGGTCCCTCAACCTGAGCCCCAGGAGAGGAGCTACTGGGGGGCTCGAGAGAACCCCTACAATAGACCTAGCATGGCACTGGCCCCTGACCCCGGAGCCGGCATCCAGGGGCAGCTAAGGGGACAGTGGGGAAAGGGGTCAGTGCTTGGGGGGAGTTGGAGGGTAGCCCTCACTGAGCAGGAGCCTTGATGCCACCAATAACAACACTACAAGGTGTTATGAGCCCTGTTCTCCAAATGGGGAAACTGAGGCGGGGCTCCCACACCAGATTTAGGACAGGCACTGCGGCTGGCAGAGACCACAGTCAGGGTCTCCGGAAGGGACAAGGACAGGGCAGAAGGGCCCCAGCAGAGGGGCTGCCCTGGGACAAAGCCTAAGAGAGCATCCAGAGGGTGGGCGGCTTTCTCCTCAATCCTGGACAATCCACGGACGGCTGGGAGTGGGCGCTGACATGTGCCCAGCCCCGGGGAAGGCGGAGCTCAGGAGACCAATCTCTATACTCAAAGAGCTCCCACCCCACCTGCCAGCCACCAACGACCCCCCTTTTACAGATGAAGAAAACAAGGCAAGGAGAGGATGCTTTACCAAGGTCACCAGCCAATGAGAGGCAGAGCCAGGTGCCAACCCTCTGTACCCTGATCCTTCATTAGTGGGATTCCTGGATGTCTCACGCTGGGGGTGGGAGCGTGAAGAAGGAAAAAGAAAAGGGAAAAGGAAAGAAATTGGCACTGCTGGTGGTCCTGGCCCAGACAGCCTCTCCCAGGGCACCTCTCCACCATCCTCAGCCTACGGAGCACACAGCCCCCTCCTGCCTGGCAGCTCCGGAATGACTTCTTCACTGGGTAGAAGCCCTCCTGCTCCAGCGCTGAGGCCCCACCTGGCTTCACCGCAGCCTCCAGCCCTGCACACAGTAGGAGGTTCCTAAGCACTGGGGTGGATTATTCATGGAAACCCCCATGTGCTAAGTCCTGTAACACATGATCCTTTTTCTCCTCACCACCCCATCCCATGAGGGAGTGGGTGGGGAGTATGTTATTCATACCATTGTACAGAGGAGGAAACTGAGGCCCAGAGAGGTCCAGCCACTCCCCTCAGTCACAGAGAAGCAGTGACTTTCAGCCAACACACAGCAGAGACCCGAGCACCTTGTATTTTGACTCACGTCACTTTCACCACAACCCCTTAGGCAGCTATTACCGTGTCCCCATTTTCCAGACGGGGACCTGGATGCAGAGAACTTAGGTAACTTACTTGCCTGACAAGCAAGGGCACTGGGATTCAATCCCAGGCTGTGTGGCCCCAGTCTGCGCCTTTAACCACCTTCTCCCCTTACAGCCTCCTGGTGAGGGAGGAAGCGGGACTCGCACCCTGGCTGGTCTCCGAGGCCTGTGCCATTTCCACAAAGTCACCGAGGGGACCCTCACGGATGCCAGGGGGTTGGCCTGTGGATGGAAGGTGTGCACAGCTCCGAACTGGCTCAGGCCAAAGGAGGAGGAAGAGGAGGGGGGAGGAGGGCGTGAGGGAAAGCAGAGGGGGAGGGAGAGGCAGGAGAAGGGAAAAGGGGGGAGGGGGGAGGGGGAAAGGACAAAGGGGAAGCAGAGGGGGAGGGAAGGAAGGGAGAAGCATGTGAAGAGGGGGCCCCAGGGGCCACATTCCAGCCCAACGGGGACCAAGGCCCCAGCCCCCTCTGTGCCAAGGAAGATCTGCCCGGTCCCCCTGCCGCTAGAACATCAAAGCTGGTTCCCGGCCAGCCCCAAGGTAGCGTCCTTTGAGGTTTGGCAGAGATGGGGCCATATTTCAGGCTGATAAAAAGCAGGCTGCAGCCACCCCCTCCTGCCCAAGATTCCCATCTGGATTGTCTACTTAATACCCCATTACGGAAGAAAATATACAGTCAGCTCCCGCTGGCCTCAGCTGCCCATTCCTCCCTCCCTCGGAAAAGATCAAAGCTGTGCTAGATTCCCGCCCAGGAATTCCGTAACCAGAACACAGGCTGGGGGAGAGGCAGGTAGAGTCCAACGCAGGGATGCCTCCAGAACCTGGGGAGGCTGGGCAGGGGCAGGCGGCAGCAGGCTTCCAGGTGGGTGCTGGGGTGGCTGGCTCAGGAGCTTGGCGGAGAGAGAGCCCTGGACTTTGTGGGGGGGGGGAGGGTCACATCTCACCCTGGGTCCTGGGTGCCTACCTGGCCAGCACCACCCACAGTGCTCCCCCGAGCCCTCCCTTCTCACCGCCCCCTTGGCTCACAAAGCTGGTTGCCTTTATGTCCATGATGCCCTCTGAGATCTCCCCTGGCCCCACTGCAAGCGCTGGGGGCGAGGGACAGCTACAGATCAACCCGTATCTACTGTAATCAGCACATCACAGCTCAGGCTGGCTGCGGCCCAGGCCTATGCCAGGTAGGCACTTGGGTGAACATTTCAGTGTCATAGCAATACTGTGAGGTGGGCAGAAGCATCTCACAGCGGGGGAAACAGGCACAGGACTTGGGTGACTTGCCCAGGGTGGCAAGCAGCTGCACGTTGGGGCTGCCCAGTGTCCATTCTTCCATAGCGAGGCACAAGATTTCCACTGCGGAACACCCTCGCTTCAGGGTGGTCTTGGTGGAATGTGAACCAGGTGTCAGTCTCCCCAGAGAAGCTGACACCATGTCCTATACAGTGCGGGCAGGCACTGGACCCTCTTCCAGGCTGAGTCCCCGGAGTCTCCAGCTAACCTGTATAGCTTCTACCAGCGGTCCCATGCCCTAGGGTTTGTCTCCATGGCTTGTGCCCTCTCCAAACCAAGGAAATAAGTTCAGAGAGGCCCAGAGACCTACAGATGATGCACAGCCCCTGGGGAGCTCTGGGCACACAATAAACCCTTTCCCTGGTCGCCCAGTATGGAGGGAGAGAGAGCAGGACCTTTACTGCACACCCTCTGGGTCCTAAAACACAACCAGAGCAAATATCAGCCCTGCTCCTCCAGCGCTGTCTCCTGGGCCCTAAGGCTGTGGGTGAGTTTTAGTTAATGAGCTGGGCCAATTCCCTAATTCATACTAGGTAGTGGCTGACCCCTTCCCCCTGATGAGGACCACACCCCTCCTCCCTCCCCTGTATCTCCCTGCCTCCTTCTCAAGAAATGGCACTGTCAGGACTTCCCTGGTGGCACAGTGGTTAAGAATCCGCCTGCCAATGCAGGGGACACGGGTTTGAGCCCTGGTCCGGGAAGATTCCACATGCTGTGGAGCAACTAAGCCCGTGCGCCACAACTACGGAGCCTGCGCTCTAGAGCCCGCAAGCCACAACTACTGAGCCCACGCGCCTAGAGCCCGTGCTCCACAACAAGAGAAGCCACCGCAATGAGAAGTCCACGCACCGCAACAAAGAGTAGCCACCGCTCGCTGCAACTAGAGAAAGCCCGCGCGCAGCAACAAAGACCCAACACAGCCAAAAATGAATAAACAAATGAATAGATTTATTAAAAAAAAAAAAAAAGAAAGAAAGAAACGGCACTGTCATCTACCTGGGGCACCCCACCCCCTCAACCCACAGCATTCTCCCTGGTCTTCCTATGTCCCCCTCCCGGACACTCTCCACACTGGCCATCCCATCAGTCTCTCTACACTGTACATCAAACCAAGCCCCCTCCAGCTCCCAGGAGAGACCAAACTCCTTGCCCGGGATGGACACCTGGCTTGCCCTCAAGTCCATGTCATTATTTCCCCAGCAGCTGTTTAACTGACATCTGTGGGATGAAAGGATGGACGAAGCCCAGTTCCTCGGCACATGTTGTTCCAGAGCTGGGGAATCTCTGTCCTGTCCCCGCGCCCCTCCCATCCATCCTTCCAGACCCTGGCCTCCCCATTCTCTGGTCTTCATCCCTTTGGTCTGACAATGACCCTTGGCCAGGTGTCATCGCTGGCATGTCATCTGCCTCCCCATGGCCGGAGCTCTCTGAGGACCAGGTGATGTCTGCCCTTCATCTGCCTCCCCACGTCCACCCCACATGGGGCCTGGACCTCAGAGGCGCTCAAATGCTGGAAGGCAGGAAGAGCCTCTCAGGAGGGATGCTCGAGGCACTGGCTGCCCCACACTCATCCCATCAGAAATCAAACGCAGAGGCAGGGGTGCCCCTGGGGGCTCAGGGGCCTCTGCCCCCTCATGGTCCACTCAGATCCTTCAGATCCCGGCCTCCACCCCCCTTCCCCACTGGCGATGGAGCAGCAAGTGCAGGGCGAACCAAGCGATTTTCCAGACCTAGTGGGGCTCAGCAAGACAATCTGAACAGGGGACCAACCTCTGGCCTCTGCGAGGCGGCAGAGCGAACAACGTGAACACAGTGGCTGCTGCGGTCCCTACAGCCACCCCCACCCACCTCGAGCAGAGAGCTCGGCTGGCCAGGAGATGCTGCGCACGGCCGCCAATTCCCCGGCTCAGCGGAAAGCCTCCATTTTGCAGGGAGAAATTAATGAAAGGGAGAAGCCTGGGAAATTACGAGTTGCCACCTGCAATTTCTCCTTCCAAGGAAAGTGGCGCAATGGCTGATTAAAGCAGCAGCCGCCCTGCCCGGCTGGGCCAGCAGCTGAGGACCTTGTCTGCCTGCTAGAAGGCAGGTGGGAAGCAATGGGGGGTGGATTGCTAGGGGACCCCAAGCTTATACAGCACCCCCTGGGAACCTCCCAACTGAGGAAACCTCCAGCTGAGAGAAACTTCCTTGCCCCCTTTATCAACAGGCAGTCGGTGGGCCTCCGTTGTGACCCATGGAGCCCCATGGATTAAAAGTACACCCCCCTCTCCACCCCCGGGTGCTGGGTTCTTCGTAGGCCAGTGGGAGAATTAGGGAAATGGCGCTGATGGGGCTTCACCCATGCCTGGGGCTGTGCTGGGTGTCTCTACCTACTGAGTCCGTAATGCCACTGGGATGAAGCCACTGTGGCCATTTCACAGACCAGGAAACGGAGGCTCAGAGACCAACACTTGTCCGAGGCTGAGGATGAGGGAGAGCCAGGGCTGGGTGCCAACCCAAGCCATTTGGTGGCAACAGTGGGACTCTGCTGACAGCAGAGGGCAGCTCCTGAGATGAGCTGAGGGAGGACAGTTGGACAGGACACCCACTGCAGTAGCCACGACTTGCATCGGACGAGTGGCACGGAATTGTCAAATCACGGCCGTCCTCCCTCCCTGCCTGGTCACCACCCCAACCTTCTCCTTCCATAATCAAGCCAAGTTCCCTGATCCTGGCCTGCTTTCTGTATCCAGGGCTAGGGCAGTGGACAACTCAGAAGGATGACTTCAGAGCCACTGGTCTAGGTCCCACTGCCCCACCTAATCTGACAGGAGCCAGACCATTTCTCCCTTCCAACAGCCCACAGATCTCCCTCAGATCTCAGCCCTCATCAGCATATGAATTCAGACTAAGGTGTGAATGACTGATACGAGCTTCATCTCCCCTCCTCTAGGGTTTATGCATTTGGAGGCACTAAACTTGACTTCCTAACTGTGAGGATGATGGTTCACACGGGTGAAGAGCCCCCTGAGATAAGAACCTGGGAGCTCCACTCCTGGCACCAAGCATCAAACACAACAGAATGCAACCACCCCAGAGGAAGACCAGGCCTCCTCTGCCAGCTCATCCTCTTTGGCTGTGCATCTTAAGGTAAGCCCCACGACCTCTCTGAGCCTGAGTCTCCTCTCATCCTCCCCTCTCCAACCGTGTGACTCCAGGCAAGTCACTCAGCCTCCCTGGGCTCCAGCTCTGAGAACCAGGAGGCAGCCTGCTGTGATATCCTTCAGAAGGCAAACTTTGAGGCACTATCTCCCAGCTCCATGGCCCTGGCCGTATATTATTATAATGGCCTTGGCCAATAGGGGTGCAGGCTATTAGAATGAGTTAAGACCAGATTAATCTGCTTAAAAAAATATGCCTGGTTTTTATGCTGTGTATTCCCTCCTAACAACTCAGGCTCCTTCCAGGCCATTATCTCGTTTTATCGTTAATTCAATTCCATAAACATGTATTAAGTGTCTATTATGTGCAGAACCCTGGTCTGGTAGCTGGGGTGGGGTGAGGGGGCTATGGTGCAGGCAGCCCCAGCCCCCAAGGTGCCTACAGTCAAGCAGGGGACCCACCTGACCCTCAGATCTCATCTCAACTGGGACAGGAAGCGAGTGAGCCAGAGCTCAAAGGAGGGAGGTGCTCACCAACCTGGAGGATATAGGGATGCTTCCTGGAGGAGGGGGCCCATGAAAACTGGGATTGGAGATAGCAACATGGACAGAGGGCCTGCTCTGTGCCAGGTACTGTTCTCAGCACTTTACACACAGAGACTCAATCCTACCAACAACCTAGGGGGTGAGCACTAACGTCACCCCCATTTCACAGATGAAGAAACTGATGTTCAGAGGGGTGATTTATTAGAGGTCCCAAAACGAAGCCATGAAATCTAACCACAGAGTCTGGGCTTTGACCTCTATATAGGACCCCCAGTGCCCAGAGGGTGCCTGAAGTGGAGGGCGGGCACATAGCATCCAGGAAGGAATGAAGGAGAGAATGGAGGGAAGAACACTGAACCCCGGCCACAGGTCAGAACTGAGTCTGGTCCTTCCAAGCAAGGCCTTGAAGGATGGTTGGATTTGGGTGAGCAGAGATGAGGTGGGGCTGGGGGAGGGCTCCCCTGGGCAGGGCCACTCGGGAAGAAGCAGGACCGTGAAGTCAGTCAGACCTGGGTCCAAATCCTGGCTCCACCTCACTGGCTGGGTGATCACACACTGTTACTTAACCTCTCTGAGCCTCAGTTTCCAGCTCTGTGAAAATGGGGACGATAACACCTGCCTTGCTGGGCAGAGGTGAGGATGAAATGGGCTGGGGCTGCCCACTTGTACCCAGGGTGGACACTGGTGCCTGCAGCCTGGGTAGAGGAGTGACAGGACACACTGGAGAGGCCAGGTGGCCCAGACCACTGGCGTGGGAGGCCATGTCAGAAGCATGGACCGTGGACCTCAGAGAGGTGGCCCAAGACTGGACTGGGGGGAGCAGGTAGCACATGACCATTACATAAATGAGAAGACAGGTAAAGTGGGACCCAGCACATGCTGCGTGACAGTCACTGGCTCCTTCTCCTGTTCTCTCTCAAGGATGTATAGACAGCAAACAATCCCCAGGGGCCCCCACCTGCCCTGTCAGCCTGGAGGGAACAGGGTAGAGGCCGGACAAGCAGAAACAAAGGACTGTGAGCCTGGAAGCTGCCAGAAACCAGAGCCCACAGTGGCCACATGCCAGGACCACAGCAACAGACCACATGCCAGGAGCTCCGATCCATCACCCAGGCCCTCTGCAAGCACCCGTGTCCTGGTCCTCCCTGCTCTGGCCTGCCCACTTCCCTAGCCTTCTTCCTTATCATTCCCCTTCTCCCTGCTCCCAGCAGCCCCCAGGCTCCCGGGCCTCCCCACGTTCAGGAGTTCCCACCCCTACACCTCCGGTACAACCCTAACCCTACCCGTCCCTCTACACCTTTGCCCGCAGTACCCTCTTTGCCTGGAAGAACATGTGCTCTTCCTTCTACTCTCACCACAGACAGTTTTTCCTCTGTGAAACCTTCTGTGTGACCCCACCCCTGGCCCACAGACAAGGGAGGAGGGGGCTCCTCTACATTCTTACAGCCCTTCACATTCCCCTCAGCGGAAGCAGAGCAGCAAGTGACAAGGAATGCAGCTTTGAGTTCAAGTCCCTTTTCATGAATTAGCTGCAAGTTCCGTCACCTCTCTGAGCCTTGCTGTCCTCATCTGTAAAATGGGGTAATACTGGCACCTCACAGTGTGGCGGTGAAGATGAAATAAGAAAAGCATAAGACGATTGCTTGGAATAGTGGCTGGCTTTTATCACCATCAGGATGCTCTGAGGCTGCAGTCCATAGAGCTAACTCCTCACTGATCCTAATCTCCATCCCTCCCAACCCTGTCTCCCCAGTGCCCTGCACAGGACCTGTGCCCAGCTGCTGCTGGATCAAAGGGCAGAACAACTCTGCCTGGAGCAGCCAGGAAGGCTTCACAGAAAAAACAGTACCTACTGAGGTTCTGAAGGATGCATAGGAGTTTTCCAAGAAGGGCACAGACAAGGAGAAATCTCCAGGCAGAGAGAACTGCTTCAGTTGGAGCCCACAGGCCTCAAATGCCACACTGAGGAGTGTGGACTTTATCCTAGCGGCCGTAGGAAACAAATTTTTTAAGTAGGGCTATGGCAGTCACCTGATATTCATTCACGAAACATTTGCTGAGGGCTTACTACGTGCCAGGTACTGGGGATACTTCGGAAAACAAGACGAATGTGGTCCTGGGGCCACAGAGCTGATGTTCCAGTGGAGGAAGACAAGACAGTAACAGGGATTCTCATAAATAATTCATTGATTCCAGCTGTCTGGAGGGTTCAGCTGGAGAGGTAAGTGGTGCTATGAGACCACTGACAATAACAGGAATCCAGCCTGGTGTAGGTGGGAGCTCTGAGGAAGTGGTGTTTCAGCCAGACCTTAACAACAGGGCGTTAGCAGACAGAGCGTGAAGACAACATCCTAGGCAGACTGAACAGCATGGGCAAGGTCCTGGGGCGGGAAGGAGTGTGGCCTGCGGGAGGAAGCGGTGCCTGCATGGCTGGAACATGACAATGCGGCACCGGGTGGCAATGGGGTCCGGAGGGGCAGGGCCTGGGGGCTGAGGTGAGCAGTTTGGATTTTATCCCTCAGGCAATGGGTAGCCAGGCTGGGAGCCTGAGAATGGAAGATTGCCAGGTCCTGGTTACCCTGCAAATTCCTGGACAGGGAGCAATGAGTCAGCCCCAACAGGTAGATTTGTGGTTTGAGACACTCCCACACCGGGAGCCCGGAACCTCCCACCGCCCAGCCCACAGGCCCGCCCTCTCCTCCCCAGCAGAGTGGCCACGGGCAGATTGATGGGGTGGAGACCCGCTCCGTCTGGAGTTTAGCTCAGCTCCGGCTGTGTCTTGGGTGACAGTGGCTCATCAGTACTTGAGGAAATACAGCCTGGAGGGCGGACCAGTTAGGAGCTGCACAGCTGACCAAGGGCCGGCCAGAGCAGCGTCCGCTCCCCTCAGGACGGTGGACACGGAGGGCGAGAAGACGGGGAGCAGCAGGGAAGGTGGTCGGGCTGTGCTGCCGCTCCAGAACCAGCAGGCCGGCTCCCCGACCTGTAGTTGGCGCCACACCGGAGGCCCCGCAGGGACAGCAACTGGGCCTGTGGTCAGGGAGACCGAAGGGGTCTGTCTGAATGCTTCATCTCCTGGCACCAACACCAGCCCTGAGCCCCTCACCCCCCGATGCAGGGGGCGGGGGGAGGCAGCGGGTGGTGCTGTGTACGAATGGGTGCTCTGGCTCTCACACCCCGTCGCTGGAGGGCCATGCCTGAGGTCCCGGGCCTCTGCGTGCCTGTTTCCTCATCAGACAAATGGGAATGTTTCTGCCTCAGAGGGTGGCTGCAAGGCTCAAACCAGATTCTGGAGTGACTGCCTTTCACTACGAGGCCAGGAGGATCGGGCCCTCCTTCGGCAGCTGCGAGCCCAGAGGAGCTGCCCGTGGTGCCCTGCCAGTGCCCCACAATGTCTTGGGCAGGAGGGAGGCGCAGTAAAGGGCGTGGAGGGGAGCCACACGGACCCAAGTCCAGCTGAGGAACCTGCGGGGGGCCTCAGCCTCCTCCCCTGCAAAACAGGAACAAAAACACCTTCAGCCCAGGGCTGTGGTGTCAGGTAAGAGCAAGGAGATGTAATCCCAGGCACAGTGCAGGTGCACAGAACCTGCCACCTGTCCTCCTGACTCTGCCTCTTTTCCCCGTTTCTCTTGTAAACCCCTGAGCCGCAGCCCTGTACAGTCAAGACGGTGTTAGCCTCCTAGGCACGTGGGTTACCCAGAAACTGGGACTCAAAAAGGGTCTCCTCCCTGAAGTGGGTACTGAGGCTTTGCATTTTAGAAGAGGAACTTGGACAGGGCAATAGTTATGCCCAAGGGATGACTCATTAACGGTAAAATTTCTGCCAACTGGCACAGACAAGGGAGGAAGACACTGAAGGTTGGGGAAAGACCTTCCTAGGATTTTGAAATCACCTTGTAGAGATGGGCAGTAATTTACAGGGTATGCACTGTATGGCTGGCAATATACCAGGCACAGGGGCCGTAGAGAAAATGGAGAATCTCAGATATCTAGGAGGTGCCCATCAAGAATGAATGAAGAAGCAGGTGACTGGGGCTTAAAGGATCAAGGACTCCACCACTGGCTGTTTCCTGCTGGTCAGTAGGCTGCCTGTCTGGCACCAGGACAGCACACTCAGCCACGGCCCCACCTGCTCTGGCCAAACTTGCTGGGAATGGGATCCTAATGGGCGCAGAAGAGGCGAATCCCTTGGCTGGATTTGACCTTATAAATGGGGGTCTGACAAAGCCAGGCCAAGTGGGGCCCCAGGCCTTAAAAGAATCCATGAAGGGAGCCGTGAAGGTGGGCGCAGGGGACCCGGGGTTGAGGGACCTTCAATTCTGGAATCCTCTCTCCTTGCCCTGGCAAAACAAGTGTCAAGACCGAAGCCCAAGATGACAGCCCACGTTCACGGCCACCACCATCCTCATTACCATCCCCCACTGTACACCATGGGGACAGACCGCCCATGGCTGCCCTGGCTCAGCCACCATTGCTGTGAAGCCCCACTCCTCCCATCCCTGCTCTGAGCCTCGGGCTCCTCGTGTGAAAGATGTAAACGGTCACCCCGGCCATGAAAAGCCAGGAGGCCACAGATCGCCGGAAGCTCACGGAGCATCTCCTTCCCCTCCCCATGTCTGAGCAGAACGTGAGGGCATGGGGTGCCTAGCTCCTGGCCTCCAACCTCCCCATACCCCTGCCCCACATCCCAACGCCCGGGCCTCCGAGCACATGTCCACATAGCTCAGGCGAAAGGTGCCCGGAGGACAGCTGGATTTGGGGACAGGTGTCAGGTGTGGGTCATCAGTCCCTGTCCAGGAATGTTCAGGAAAACCAGGTTCCTGCAAACTTCCTGGCTCCCCTGCCTGGCTCACACCACCACCACATATGGCCCCTGGACAAGCCTCTTAACTTCTCTGGGCCTCAGCTTCCCCACCTGGGAGCGCAGGTGATAATGCCCCCCTGTGGGTGGGGTCCAGAGCATCTTCGGTGCCTGGCACTTGGTAGGTCTGCAATGACTAGAGGTGGCTGCTGGGATGTGGGTGGGCTTCCTGGTGCGTGGCCCGACTCCAACCCCACTGCTGCCGAGCCCCTGGGGCCGATGGTATGCGGCTGACCAGGTGCGCTTACCAAGGCTTCTGAGAGCCCGAGGTGGCCCGCAATCACCCAGTCCAATATGGCATCATCTCCCCAGGTCAGAGAGGAGCCCACAGCTGCAAACAGAGCCCTGCCCAGCAGGCATCCTCCTCCTCACCGTCTGGGCCTCAGTCATGCTCCTGCCTCCCGCAAGGCCCCTCCTCATATCTAACCCCACCCGGCCAAATCCTGCTGCCCTTCATGGCTTACGCCCAACACCATCCCCTCCAGGGGTCTTCTTGATCATCCGCCAGAATTCTTCTTGCCTCCTTGGGACACCTCCAGGGCACTGTTAGGACCCTGGCTCTAACCCTGGATAATTCCTGGGCACCTGAGATTCACAGCAGCCTAAACAGAATTCTGTTCTGTAAACACAGCAAGCTTAGTCTCACCCCAGGGCCTTTCCACATGCTGTTCCCTCTTCCTGAAATGCTCGTCCCCGAGACCTACACATGGCAATCTCCTTCCTGACCTTTACCTCTCAGCTAAAATGTCACTCTCCCAGGCAAAAGCAGGGGCTCTGTCTGTTGTGTGCAAAGCTGTACCCTTTGCACCTAGAACAGTGTCTGCAGCGAGGTGGATACAGGGAAGCAGGGATGTTCTACTCCTGAAGGGCCCCAGGCTCCTGCTGGGGCTGGTTCCACCGAGGGCCACCCCAACATAGGGGGAGACCTGTCCACTAATCCAAGGGCGTAAAGACAGACTTGGAGGTGACGTGGTACGTATCTGAAACTGGCCGGAACCCATCCCTCTGCCTGTGTGCTCTGGGGCAGACGCCTAATGTGAATTGTTTCTGTCATCAGGACACAGAGGGGCTTGACACAGACCAGCTGCCGTTGCCGGGGACAGGCTGCTGGAGCGCCGATGGGCTCTCAGCAAAATTGATGACCGTTGTCAGAAAATGATTTCCCCGTGGCCCGACGCAAGGCCTAGGAGGAACTCAAATCCCAGGCAGTGATGCCTCCCGGGGCGGGTGGGCGGGCGGCCAGGCAGGCAGCCAGACAGGCGCCTGCACCTGGCCCAGCTGTTTCCCAGGGCCGGGGAGCCCGCAGTTCTCAGGCGAGAAGAGGAGCCGGCAGGGCCCACACCCGGGAGGCCCGCACCCAGGGAGCCCTGCCTCCCCGCGATGAGAGTGCGGGCTCCTGCCCGTACCCCTTTTAATTCACTCTGTACATCCAAGCCCAGTGCAGAGCCTGGCACAGTGCAAGCACCCAGAGAATGCTTGTTGAATTAATGAGCAAATAAACGACAATTCTAAAAAGCTTCAGAGGACAGCACACCAGCATCTAGAGAAGAGATTTGCCAATTGACAAGGAGAGCAAAGGGCATGGGCGTCTGGCCACCCGGTGCCTGCCCATCCACGCACGGACCCTGTGAGGGAGGGAGAGACTGCATGGCAGGAAACAACAGAAGGAGACCCCATCACAGTCTACCCTGGGCCAGAACCCACCTCCCAGCCCTCCCGACACACAGTCTGCAGCTCATACCAGAGGTGTCCAGACAGAGGAGACAGTAACGGTGTCCAGGCAGAGGGAACCATGCAAGCAAAAATATGAAGACAAGAGATCGCATAAAGAGAGGGGCTCAGACTTTATCATTTATCCGAGTAGCAGGGGACCGGGGCAGGTTCTGGGATGGGAGTGACCAGGCCACATTCGCATGCTAGACCAGAAAGGTCATGGAGTAGAAATAGGACGGAGGCTGCAAAGTGACATGCATGACCTCTGGACTCATGGGGCCTGCATTTCACCCACCCCCAGGGCCATCTCCCAGCCGGGGGACACTGCAGCCACTCAGTAAACACAGACTGACCCACAGATTAACCTGTTGGTGCCAGGAGGATCAGAGGAGCCTGGAAGGGTGAGGCAATCAGAGGCTCCCCACCTGTGCCCTGGTCCAGCCAAACCACACCTGCTCCCCGATCGGTGCCTTTGCTGCAGCTGTGCCCTCTGCCTGGAATGGCGTCTCTTCCTGTCTGGGCAACTCTTCCCTCAAGACGCCCAAACGTCCCCTTTTCCAGGAAGCCTCCCTTGACCCCAGGGCTGGGTGCCAGCCTCCTCTGGCCCTCGGTGCTGAGCCCACCCCAGCACTGATCCCCTGGGTGGGGTCATTATTCATCTGTACACCTCCAGCTCCACTGGTGAGCCCCACATCTGGCCATCACAGGTGCCCAGGGCCCTGTCCAACCCTGACACCTAGCAGGGGCTCTGAAACAGCAGGGAGAGGTGATGAGCACAGGGTCCCCCTTGCCCGGGAATCCTCTTCACTGGCTGCCAGCAGGCTCAGGGGCGGCCCTGGCAGAATTCCCTCCCGCCAAATACACAAAGCCGCACCTGTGCCACGGCCCGAACACAACGCGTGAAAACCTCAGTCCCAGCACGAAGTCAGCAACCCTGCCCATCTCTGCTGTCCCCTCCTTCCAGAATATCTGGGGCAGTGGCCTTTCCCTTCCACTACTCCCCACTGATCCCGGGGCCCAGGAGAACAAATGCTCACATCTGCTGGGCTAACACGGGCTCCAGAGCCTAGTACGCATTGCCCCCAATGGTCAGATGAGGAAACTGAGGCCCGAAGACAGATCATCTTTCCTGGTCCTTTGCCCATGGAAACAGCAACTCTTGGCTTACAGGGGCTCCCAGAGGGACTGGAACCATCCATGACTATTTCCGCCTCACACTCAGCCCTCTTCAGCCCATCTTTTCTTTCTGAAACCAGGATCTGATCACATCGGTCCCCTGCTCAAGTGCCATTGATGGCTCCCACTGCCTCCAGGACCGTGTCCCAACTCCTTGGCTTCCAGCCCCTCTGGGGCTGGCACCTGAACTTGCTAGTGGCATCTCCATCACTCTCCCAGTCACAGCCAAGTGTCGCCCCTCCCCCAAATGCTGGGTGTCCTTTCCCACCCGCTTCTCTCCCTGGAATGTCCCCCGCCCCCCCCCACCTTCACTGCCAAGGGGACTCTGACTCACCCTTAAGGCATCAAAGGTCTCACCCCTCAACAATCTTCCCAGACGCCCCCAGTTCCAGGGAGCACCGGCGAGACCATCTGTCTGTCTCCTGAGCCCACAGAGCGCTCCTCATGCCTGGCCCGACCTGACCCACCCCTCCCTCACTGGCACACCCTCAGCATTTGCTGAAATGAATGAATTATCTCATTTAGCCACAGAGCACGCCCAGCTCAAACGCTGGCAGTTCGGCCAAGAGCCCTCGTGTGGAAATCACCACAACGAAGGTGGCAGTATTTCACCTCGCCCAGAAATTTACTGTAAATTCTCAAGTCTCACCAGAATGTGCGTGCGTGTGTGCGTGTGTGTGTTTGTGTGCGTGTGTGTGTGTGTGTGTGTGTGTGTGTGTTGGGGGGAGGGGGCAGTGCCGGGTGACCGAGCTTCAATTTAAACTGAGATGACAGAAAATCTCCTCCTCCTCCAAACGTGTCCGGCCCATCAAGCTCACCCAGGCCCTTCCCCAGTGTCACCTCATTAGCCCCTCACCACCCTGTGAGGTAGGTGGGCAGGGAAACAATACCCCCATTTCACTGAGGTGGAAACTGAGGCTCAGAGAGGCCAAGAGACCAGTGGGTAGCGTGAAGCCACAAATGAAAGGCTCTGCTCTCTCCTCACTGTTGGGTCTAGGCAGGAA
This sequence comes from Tursiops truncatus, assembly GCF_011762595.2. Lineage (NCBI taxonomy): Eukaryota > Metazoa > Chordata > Mammalia > Artiodactyla > Delphinidae > Tursiops > Tursiops truncatus. Next base: position 6,735,222 of record NC_047044.1, on the reverse strand, counting down.
AGGGCGTGTTGGATACAGCAGTGGAGCCCCTGGGTGGGAGTCTGCGGGCCTTTCCCACGGCCTGGAGGGGGAGGGGCGAGCCAAGGTGGGCACGGGGTGACCCCTCCCTCACAGACCTGAAGAGAAAAACGGCAGCAAGCCAGCGGGGCCCAATTAAGTATCCGGCTTCAAAGACACCCATAAGCCAAGAGGAGCCAGATTCCACTAGCGCCCGGGCAGGGAATCATCCCGGCTCCACGCCATGCGTGCCCGCCCATCCCCTGGCAGCCCCGTTGGCCATGCTCCCAGAGCCCCACGGGGCAGGCAGGCCCGGGCAGCCTGGGCCCCACACTGAAGGCCCCTACCGGCCCCGCACAGGGATGTGCCGGGGGGGGCTTGGGCCTTGACCCCACCACCAGCCCCAGCCCGCTTACCTGCCAGAGGCCCAGGCCATGGCCACAGGCCCTGCTGGGGCAGCCCAGGCCCCACCCTGCTCACCAGGCCTTATTTGCATATGCTAATTAGCTGCACATCCCTTGCTCCCCTTGCCAGCTTGTTTGGGGAACGGCTGGATCCGGCTATACCTGTACCGTGCTGATGTCACGCAGAGCTATTTCCAGCCTGGTTGCCATGGAAACCACAAGGCCTCAGCTCCAGTTAGGAGTTCAATATATAATTTACTTACTCCCCCATCCCCCCAGCCCCACCCCAAAGAGACTGGGGCGTACAGGGAACAATCGGCTAAAATATACAATAACACCCTCCACTTTCCTTGGCCTGTGAGGGGAGAGGAAAGGGAAGGAGGAGGGGGCCATGCGGCACAGCAGAACGGTAAATCCACTCTGGAAGAAGCGGGGATGGCAGAGAGGAGAGAAATGCTTTCCTCATTAAGAGGAAAAACAGAGGCTGGCATTTAGGGATGATTCCAGAGAGCGGGCTCAGCCCTGGTGAAGGGGGCAGGATGGGGCCTCTACCCAGCGACCCCAGCACTGCTTGGCCAAGCTTTCATCAGGGGCCTCCGGTGAGGAATGACTCCAGGCTGAACCATCAGGCTGCAGGTGACCAGCTTCACTCTGTGAGGCCCCAGGGCTTGGGAGTGCACTGCTATCTCGGGTGTTGCCAGGGCCTGCTGTTCAGAAGCTATCCCAAGAAAGGGGCATTGGCCACCTCCAGGCCTGGGTGTGCAGGATACCCCCGATCCATTGCCTAGCCAGCTGGGGCCTGGTGCCACGAAGTCAGCCGGGGGTGACACTTGCCCAACAGGGTTTAGGGCCCTTCCATTCCCCTGGCCTGAGGTCCAGCCAGCTCTGTTCTACAGGCATTCACTGACATCAGCTCCATGCCATGCCCTGTGAGGGACACTGGGGGTGCGGGAGGGCTGGGACATAGCCCCACAAGCAGGGACGCCCCAGGCTGGGTGGAGGAGGACAGATCCTAGCACCAACAAGGTCTACGCTGAGTGACATGAGCACAGGGCTATGGGGGCACCAAGGTGGTGTGTGACCTTTGGGGACAAAGTCAGAGAAGGCTTCCTGGAGGAGGTGCTGGCCTGAGCTAAGACTTAAAAGAGTGAGGACTTGGCTGGGGGGCGGGGGGGAGTGCATTCCAGGCAGCAAGGACAGCATGAATGAAGACCATGACAGGTGTTCCTATGGTCCTGCCCTTGTGCCCCACAGGCAGGGAGACCTGAGGGCTGCGCCCACCTGCAGTGCTCCAAGCTCGAGTTACCCCAGACCGCTCCTGCCTGGGCAGACATGGAAAGCCACGGGGGCCTCACTGTACGTGTGTGGAGGGAGACACAGGGCCCTAATTCCAGGTCTTTCTCTCTCCTCCACACTCCATAGCCCTTTGGGCCTGGCCACATTAGGACCCAGAGGGGCTCTGAGCAAGCCACTCCCTTTCTGACCTTCAGTTTCCTCCCCATAAAATGGGGAAACTTCATGCACCCCAATTGCTCACAGCAGCATTATTCCCAATAGCCAAGATAAGGATGCAACCTAAGTGTCCACCAACAGATGAGTGGATAAAGAAGACATGGTATATATACACAATGGAATACTACTCAGCCGTAAAAAAAGAATGAAATTTTGCCATTTGCAACAACATGGATGGACTTGGAGGGTATTATGCTTAGTGAAATAAGTCAGAGAAAGACAAATACTGTGTGATATCACTTATATGTGGAATCTAAAAGATAAACAAACTAGTGAATATAACAAAAAAGAAACAGACTCACACACACAAAAAATGGGGTCATTATTTGAGCCCAGAGAACCGAATGAGACAGCAGGTGGTCAATAAGCAGTACCAGAACGTTACAACCATTGTATCTAATTCTCACGAGTATCAGGATTCCCATTTTCTGGATGAAGAAACTGAGGCAGGGAGTGGACAATGAAATAAAGCATCAGGGCTGAGCTCTGAGGGCCCTTTCTCACACCAGGCAGAGGCCTATGTTTCCCTGTGGGCAGGCAAGGGAGCCTGCTGAGAAGTCCTGTTTCTTTTTTCTTTTTTACGTCTTTATTGAATTTGTTACAATATTGCTTCTGTTTTATGTTTTCATTCTTTGGCCATGAGGCATGTGGGATCTTAGCTCCCCAACCAGGGATGGAACCCGCACCCCCTGCATTGGAAGGCAAAGTCTTAACCACGGGACCACCAGGGAAGTCCCTGCGGCTGAGCAACTGGGATCCCCCAAATGGGTCTTTCCCAGGAAGCCTCCCTCTGCCTCCCACCCCAGCCCCTGGGCTTTCCCAGCCCTGCTCCTTCCAGGAATTTCCCTGCTGCTCGTCCTGCCCCACAGGAACCCCTAGATCCTGCCCTACCGCACAGCTCTGCCCTCTTCTGCTTACCATCCCTGCTCTGCCCCACTGCTGCCTTGATTCAAGAGTCAAAAAAGGGAGCACAGTGAGCCCCCAGTTCCTCAAGATCAAGCCCCTCAACTTCTCCACCCTTCCTTCTTCCACTCTCACCCCCAGTCACTCTGTTCCAGCCACACTAGCCTTCTGACTGTTCCTCAAATTCACCAACCACGTTCTGGCCCCTGGGCCTTTGCATGTACTATTCCACACATTTGAAAGGCCTTTTTTTCCCCAGAGAGCTGTGGAACAGAGCAGTGAGAACACGGATGATGGAGCCAGAAAGCCTATGTCTGATGCCAGCCTTGCCACTTAGCAGTTGTTGACCTTGGACACCGTCTGCAAAATGGGCACGATGACCCCCATGCCCTTGTTGTGCAGGTTGGATGAGTTAACATGTGCAGAGCAGGGCCTTGGTCAGGCACAATCAGCTACTGCTACCACGACCACCTTAGAGCCACTCGGCTGGTTCCCGACCTCCTTCGCGTCTCTGCCTTTCTCCCCAGGCTCCCAACTGACCTCCCCCCACCTCAGGCCCTACTCCCATCCCCCTACCCAGCTCTCCTTCCCTCTCAAGGCCGTCCCAGTCCCCGGCACCATCGTCTGTCAGGTCAATATCCATTGCCCAGAAAACCATCTCGGGAAGACAGGACGGTCAGCTCTGTGCGTGCTGTGTCTCCAGGCTGGGCGCACAACAGCTGCTCAGCATGTGTCTGGGGATGGATGAGGGGATGGACACACTTGGACATAAAGAATGATGAACACGTGACCCACAGCCTCACCCGGGCTCCGGAGCGATCCCTAACCGGGATCCTGAGTTCACCAGCCACACGGCGGCATCCGCGGCTTCAGGGTGGACTCAACTGTGAGCACCTGGCTGGCAGAGAACGCCTCTTGTGAGCGCTCACAGAGGCACCCGTCCCCTCGCCCCTGCTCAGCCCCCAGGACCAGGCACACTCACAGCTGCGTTTGTCCACGTGCATGGCCGTTCCCACTCCCCCACCGGCCCAGTAATGTACACACGGCCTCCCAGGAAACTGCAAAAAATCAGTTAATATAACATTATGGCTGAGAATTTAAATACACAGGAGTCAGGCAACGCAGACTTACAGTTCCCCAAGCAACTGTAAAAACCGCACAAGCAATTCAGGAGTGAGGGCTGGGAATGGATTTAAGGCCTTCTCGTTCAGAGGCAGACCCGGGGGCTGCTGTGCCCTGACCTGAAGGTGACGGACACAGGCTTCAGACAGATGGTTCTTCAGGGCACAAGGGAGCACCGGGCACCGGGGACATGCAACTCAGGCCACGTGGCTCACTGGACACGGCCCCTTTGGGGATCAAGGGAGGCACCAGCAGGGGCTGAAAGGAAGACGCCACGGTCCTATGAGCTGGGCTCCCCATCTCCCCCATCTCTGATGCACCCGCATCCCCCACCCTGGCTTCTAAGACCAGCTCACTCTAAGTCAGGACTCAGGACCCACATGCAGCCTGACACTCTCGTCCTCTCTGTCTGCAGAGGCAAGTGCCCCAGGGCAGCTTCCCAGGCCTCCTGTGCCCTCTTCAGCAAAACAGATCCCTGCCTGTAATGACTGACTCAAGAAAACAGGCTCTGGGGCCCTGCTGGGTTTACATCCCAGCCCCCTACTTCGGAGCCTGTGACCGTGGGCAAGTGGCTGGCTCTGTGTGCCCGCTACCTCATGTAAATGGGGGCACTAATACCTGCCTCACAGGACTGGGACAACTGGATGAATTCACACACATAAAATATTCAGAACAATGGCCAGCATGTAGCAAGTGCTCGGTAATATAAGCAATTATTATTGCTATCTTATCGTTTTCCTTTCCAATTCAAAAAGAATCTGAGAATTGCAAAACACAGACAGCGGCACCGAAGTGAGGGAAATGGAGTAAAGAATTCATTCATCCACTTAGTGAAGACTGATTCAGTGCAGCCACTATGGAAAACTGTGGAGGTTCCTCAGAAAACTAAAAATAGAATTACCATATGATCCAGCAATCCCACTCCTGGGCATATACCTGGACACAACTATAATTCAAAAAGATACATGTGCCCCTATGTTCACAGCAGCACTATTCACAATAGCCAAGACATGGAGACAACCTAAATGTCCATCGACAGATGAATGCATAAAGAAGATGTGGTACGTACATACAGTGGAATACTACTCAGCCATGAAAAAGAATGAAATAATGCCATTTGCAGCAACGTGGATGCAACTAGAGATTATCATACTAGGTGAAGTAGGTCAGAAACAGAAAGACAAATACCATATGATATCACTTACATGTGGAATCTAAAATATGGCACAAATGAACCTATCTACAAAACAGAAACAGACTCACAGACATAGAGAAGAGACTTGTGGTTGCCAAGGGGGAAGAGGGGTAGGGAGAGGGATGGACCAGGAGTTCGGGATTAGCAGATGTAAACTGTTATATATAGGATGGATTAAACAACAAGGTCCTACTGGATAGCACAGGGAACTATATACAATATCCTGGGATTAAACCGTAAAGGAAATGTATATAAAGAAAAGAACGTCTCTATGTGTGTAACTGAGTCACTCTGCTGTACAGCAGAGATGGGCACAGCATTGTAAACCAACTCTACTTCAATAAAAAAAAAAAAGACTGATTGAGGGCTAAGTGTGTGTCGGGCCGCATTCTGGGCACTGAGGGGCAGCTGTGAACACTCGGAAGATAAACGAGATGACCCTGGGGGAAGTGAGTCCCAACACCAGAGGCTGCTGCAGATCTGGCTCGGGCGTCCCAGCAGCCTTCACACAGAGGGAGGAAGAGGGGCGCTGGAAGACATCAGAGCTTCAGCAAGCCGTGTGCGTGATCACGACATCAAACGTCAGCAGGGAGGGTCTAGGGTCTCCCTGGGGAGGATGCGGGGAGGGACTTCCAGTGGAAGAGACAGGAAAGGCTGGGGAGAGGTAAGGACGGACATTCATTCCTTCACTGGAGAAGCATTCATTCAGCACAGAGCATGTGGGGCAGCAGAAAGATTCCTAATATGTTAGTGTGGAGTGAATGAATGAATGGGTGAACGAATGAGTGAATGCAGGTGAATGAGTCCAGGTTCGGATCACTCATCCAGCTCAGTTTTCTCTGGCCTCTAGTTCAGAGGCTGAGGCCCCCACTGGACAACCCAACCAAGGACATTTGAGTTCCAGGACCCAAGTACGGGAGCGTCATGGAAGGCTGGGGTGGCAGCCCCTCCCACAGCCAGGAGAGGAGGGGGCCAGCACACAGCGGGCCACTCAGACAAGAGCCGCTGGGTTCTGAGGACGCTTGGTCAGTCAGGGGTGACCTGAGGAGGTGACAGCTGAGCTGAATCATGCACAGATCGGGAGTGAGAGCCTTCCAGGCAGGGGATCCTGCGAGCACAAAGACCAAAGGCAGGGACAAGCCCGACAGGACGGAGAAACAGGAGAGAGGCAGGTGAGGTGAGCAGGGCGCGAGACCAGCACCAGGTCTCCTGCTCCAGCCGACCGGCCAAGGGCAGCCACGTTTTCTTCATTGAGGCAGGAACGCGGGCGAAGCTGAAAAACAGCGGGCACCATGGTTCAGAGCACAGACCCTGGAGCCAGGGTCTGGGTTTAAATCCAGCTCTGAGCCTCGGTTTCCTCATCTGTAAAATGGGGATGAGAACTGTACCAACTTCAGGAGGCTGGCGTGAGGACTGAGTCAATGTGCTCCAGAGCAGACGCTGCGGGAGGTGCTGTTATTATTATTATTATATGAAGGGGCAGGGGCCAAGGGAAATGAGGACATAGGAGGGAGGAGGACAAATTAGCCAGCAACAATAACAAGTAAACATTAATTAATTTCACTAGGCCTGATAAGGAGCTGAGAAAAATGGAAGCTGGGAGACATTAGTGATAACAGAAAATAATCTACAATTGAGAAAATAATCACCATTTGTTCTGAATTGTATGGTTTGCTAATGTCCTTTCACAGCCATTGGCTTGTGTGGTCTCCCGGCCACCCAGAGAGTACTATCGTCCCCATTTTTCAGGTGAGGACACCAAGGTCTAGAGAGGCCAAAAGGCTGGTTCAAGGTCACCAGCATGTCTGTGGACGAGGTGAGACCAGAAGAATCCCAGCCTGGTCCTTTGCCCCACGCTCTGCACAGGGCTGGGCGCAGGAACAACTGCTGAATGAATGAGTGAATGAATGAATGAACAATGTCAAGCAAACACGAATCAGATCTCACACTGGCAGGCCCTGTTCCAGGCACTTCTCCCAGCTTTCAGGCCTCTCAGCTGGCCCTCCCTGACCAGAGTTCTGCTTCTTCTTCCCACCGGGCACAAGGACACCTCAACAAAGCCACCAGAAGGTACCAGGGACAGTATCCCCCATCACTGGGTTCCCCTGGCTGTTCCGGGGACACGACCAGGCAACGGGATGTTCTTCCCCCAGGAGCCCAGGAGAGCAGCAGCCACTCCCGGGCTGGCCTTGGGAGGGAAAAAGGCCCCCAAGGTGTCCCCTCCTGCCTACTGGCCTCTCGTCAAACTCCTCTCTCTCACCTCACCAAACGGGGCCCCTGGGGCCAGGCTGCCTGCCTGTCCCAGCAACACCACTGTTTCCTACCCAGCAAACCCTGCCTCCCCTCCCTGGGCACCACCAAGAGACGAGACAGGGGCTGGCACTAGCTTGACCATTCGTGGCAGCAAGTCACGCTGGCTGGGCTGGGGGGTGCCAAAGGGGGCCTCAAGATTTCATGCAGCTCTGCTGGTGTTTGTGCAGCGCCACGGGCCTGGGCATTGCGCCAGGAGTCTTGGGTGGGCAGGACACCACGGTCTTGCCCTCAGGGAGCTCAGACTCCAGACCAGGGTCAAAGCTGGGCACGAGTGACCTCAGCGAGGGCTTGCACCAGAGGAAAGGGCCTCAAAGCTAGAAGGACCGAGAACGTTCACCTGCCAGGGCTTCGAGGAGAAGCTGTGGCGGAGCCGAGACAGCCTTGAACAGAGAGAGAAGAGGGCACTCCTGGCAGAAGGGACGGCAGGAGCCCAGGCCGGAGTCTGACGGCGTGTGGTGTGCTGGGAAGTGGAGGCCGTGGGGTGCAGGGTGCCATGTTCAGAGCCCGAATTCTGCCACTTACTGCCTGGGGGGAACTGTGCACCTCTGTAGGCTTCGGTCTCTCAGGTTGAAAGTGGCGATCAGGAGTCCTACCTCGCAGGGTTCCTGGGGTCAGAGGCACAGAAAGGCCAGGGGCTGTTACTGCCGTCCTCGAGGAGATTAGGCCGCTTGGTGCCTGGTTGGTGATGCCACAGGACGCCTGTCGTAGTGCACCACCCAGACTCCCTTTAGCGCCAATGTGAGGGCTTCCCCAGCTGCCAGGGATGTTGGTTGCCAGGGACTCACAGCCATGCCCCTCATTAGAAGGGAGGCCCCCACAACGAGGCATGCCCTCTCCCTGGGGACAGCTGCACCAGTGATCAGTCAATGCAGCCCTGCAGGACCACCCCGGCTCTGGAGTGTGCATGGGGTCCTGAGGTCTCTGTTGTGACTGCATCGCAGCCCAAATGCATCTCATGCCCCCAACAAGCACTGTTGCAAGAGCGCTCCCCGGTAAGCCTCCCGCGCGGATACCCTGGAGTCTGCTTCTGGTGAAGCCAAACCGTGACAACATCCCCTCCCACCTCACCGGGGCCCAAGGCCACGCAGCCAATTCCCAGCAGACGTGAAACACGGCACCTTTGCCACAGGTTATTCTGCAGCCTCACTTGGGACAGACCTCGCGACGCACATCAAACGCACCGCTCTCAGTTGGGATGTGTGCTGATGCCCTGCTGGCCAATGCCAGGTTCTGGGTGAGGAGAGGGGACATCACCGAGAGCACCCCCAGCACAGTGCGGTGAAGGAGCAGTGGATTCAGGGCCTCATGGAGCAGGCAGCATCCTCAGCTGGGCTGCCCCAAGCCAGCACTTCACCCCTGTGGGCCCCAGTTTCCTCATCTGTGAGACCACCACTGTGGTCGGGACCAAGCTTTTAAGTTGGCAGAGAACTACCACATTCACCCTCTTCGGTGGCTTTACCAGACCTTGTCAACCTTGCTCACCTTCCTCAGAGGAGCCCAGAGAAAGCACGTGGCTTGCCCAACATCACACAGCCAGGGGACCCCAGAACTGCAGCTCCGGGCACAGCCGGCCCTGTTCTACTAGTGGCCACTCAGCCATTCAGTCCGTCCTTTAACGAGCACTTACCAAGCGTCTTTTCTGGTGAGGAAAGTGCACACCTTTCTCCACTGCCTGAAACGAATCCCCGTGGCCTCATATCAGGAAGGGGAAAGAAATTAATGTGTATTAAATGACTACTGTATGCCAGGCATGTCCCCAAGGGACTCAAACCCTCATGACAGCTGCATGAGGCAAGTGGCACTATCTCAACTTAGCGGGGAGGGGCGGAGGGACAGAGCGGTCACAGAGCCAAGCCAGGGTTCACCCCACATCTGCCTCCAGGGTCGGCACTGCTGCGGTGGGGCCGCAGGGAAGCTGGGGGCACAGCGAATGAGAACACTGCTGGACGCAACCTCTCCTGACGTCTCCAGGTACAGAGACGCCTTGTGCCGAAGGAACAGAAGTGGGGAGTGGTGGGCACCTGCCACGGCCCTCCGAAGACCCATCCCGAGGGAGGGAACCTCTGACCTTGGCCATGAACTCATCCTTTCCCAACCTGCCAATGACACGGAAGCCAAAGGCGGGGGGCACAGGCCTCCCCACCAACCTTCAGAGGGTGAGTGGGAATCCGGGGAAATGGGGGAGGGAGGAGGGCTCGCTCATTTCCTGGGTGGTACCTTCAAGGCTGGGGTGAGGGCACCTCACACGGGCATTTCACACACCTTCCCATACGGAGTCCTCGCATCTAGGCTTTGATGGGGGCAGTGAGCCCATGTTATAGATGGGGAAACAGAGGTACTCTCCTTACCCAAGAAAACACACAGGGCTTCCCTGGTCACGCAGTGGTTAAGAATCCACCTGCCGATGCAAGGGACATGGGTTCGAGCCCTGGTTGGAGAAGATCCCACATGCCGCAGAGCAACTAAGCCCGTGCGCCACAACTACTGAGCCCGCACGCCACAACTACTGAAGCCAGCGCGCCTAGAGCCCGTGCTCCGCAACAAGAGAAGCCACTGCAGTGAGAAGCCCGCGCACTACAACGAAGAGTAGCCCCCGCTCGCTGCAGCCAGAGAAAGTCCGCGCGCAGCAACAAAGACCCAACACAGCCAAATAAAAATAAAAATAAAATAAATTTATTTTAAAAAAACCAAAACAAAATGAAAACACACTGAGGAAATGGCGGAGCTGGGCCACGAACCCTGAGATTTCCAGGCTTGGAGCTATGAAGATTCCCTGGATCCACAGAATCTAAAGGTGCATGTGTGACATCTGATTTGATCACTCCTCAGCCTAAACCAACCCCCTGGGGGTCCTGCTCCATAAGGCACCACATCCCTGCCCCTAGATCTTCTTGTTCCTGCCACACATGCCTTTCACGTCCTTGGATATATGGCACTGCCTACCACAGGGCCTTTGCACAGGATTTCCCTCAGCTTGACACACTGGCCCCTGCTTCTACCCATTTAATTCCTATCTCTCCCATCATAGCTCTGGGCCCCCTGCTCCAGGAAGCCTCCCTGATCTCCCTCAGTCCTTGCAGCCCTTGTCTCTGCTGCAGTGTTCTCTTTGTAGCCGAGAGCATCTAACCTGCCATTACTGTTGTTGGGCCATGCTCTATCTTCTCTTAGATTAGAGGATGAACTAATGCATCCTCTCCACCCACCCTCCCTGGCCTGGCCTGGAGAGGTTGTGAGCTGCTCTCTCCGCAGTAAGACCACATCTCCGCACCTCTCTGCCTGCTCTGCCCACCTGTTCCCTCCAGCCAGGCTGAAGAACCCGCCTGCAGAGCCCATCTCTCCAGAACCTGGTAATTTGCTGATAAACAGCAAATTACCAAGGTATCCTGAAGCCCTGGCCTCCCTGAGGGGTGACGTGGAGGGCTTCTGAGACAGAACAGGTGCCTTCAGGATCCAGGTGCCTGATGCCCTGCAGTCCAGCCCTCACCAAGGGTGTGTGTGGAGGCAACTCGGTCCCAAGACCCCAGGAGCACTCAACCCACAGGGCTCAGGCCCGTTCTCAAGCACAGCTCCCGTGCTACAACCCACCCTGAGCCTGATCACCTGTCCAGCCCCCTTACTCACCCCCGGTCTTTTGGTTACAAGCCCAGTCCTTAGCTTCAGACTGCCCAGGATGAAACCCAGCTTACCCCCTGGCTGTGTGACCCTGGGCAAGTCACTTAACCTCTCTGGGCCTGTTTCCTCATGTGTAAAATGGGGAGAGGGACCCTACTCCCTTACCTGGCTGTGGGCTGGGGTCAAGGGTATGATATATGTGAAACGCTTAACGTGGGCCCAGCACATGGCAAGGGCCTGACACACCTCTGGGAGCATCACTGTTCATTCTCGCTGAATTCATTCGCTGTGCCCTGTTCGAGAACCCGGAGGAAGCACCTGACACGGGCCTCAGCCAGGGAAGGGCAGAGCAGGTGGGAGACAGAACACGAGCACAGGCTCGGGGACAAGGAATCACTAGTTTTCCGGTGCTCTTTGCCAGCCCACGCCTCCCTGCCCACCGTTCGTGAGGCCTGAGACGCCTGTAGCACTTGACCTCCAGCCCAGGGAAAGCTGGGGTCCGCTCCGTCCACACCTGCATCCCACCAGCCACCCCCGACCCTGGGCTCACTCCACATCCCCCCTTTGGCAGCCTCACCTCCCTCCATCTCTCTCTGAGCCACTGCAGAAAGCTGGTGGGGTCTTCCAGAGGCGAGAGGCAGGTGAATCTCATAAACTAGTTCTCTTCCAGAGCCACCACCTCCCCAGACAGGCAGCAGCAATGGCAGCAGTCACACCACGCAGCAGTGATAAGGAGGGAGCAGAGTGGTAGGAATTCCTCCCTCCCTGCAGTGAGGCCATAAACCCGTCCTTCATCCCAGCTCTCAGGCTGCCGAGGGTTGCTCACGTCTGCCCTGCAGTGGAGGTGAGGGCCTGTCAAGCCTGGCACACACCTGCTCCGAGAGTGGCACACACAGGACAGATGGCCTCGCAGGACCCAGGGCCCCACGCTCCCCTCTCCAGGAGGAAGAGGCTGAACAAGGAGAGCAGAACAAGGAGAGCAAGGGGGCTAAGTAAGGAGAGGAACGGGGGAGGGGGCTGGGAGGCCATAAATGCTGGGCCAGAACGTGGGCTTCATGCTGTGGCAGCAGGGAGCCATGGACAGTATGGGGGGCAGACAGTGTCAGGACAGAAAGTGGGGACAGGATGGGCACAGCGGACACGTGCTGGAAAGCCACCCAGGAGACTACTGCAGGGATACAGGAGGGTAGAGATAAGGCCTGGCTGTAGATGCCAGCAGAGAAAACTGGGAAGCAGCCGAGGGCTGGCCATGGGGAGGCCGGTACCCTCCCCCACTCACACCATTCCCCCAGCCTTCCCTGATCCAAGGTCCAAGCCAAGCCCTCAGCAAAGGGTGGCCTCAAGCTGCTTGGAAGAGCTCCATGGGTGGTAGAGAAAGTGTGGGCTCAGGAGACACTAGGTGCATACAGGGCCTGGCCCAGAGTAGCAGGAGACCCACTCACCGTTCAGTTGAGGCCCCAGGCTGCCTGCTGGTCCATCTCCCTGCCCTCCTCTGCTGTGCAAGGCTTAACCCTGAACAGGGTCCCAAGCCCCAGCTCAGCCCCCTCCTCATCTGAGTGCCCATGTGGACTCTAACCCACACTGAGCTGACAAATCCTGGTCCGGGGCCTCTCGGGGGGGCCCAAGTAGACCTGAGTCTACAGAGGCCTGCAGGGTACCACACTCCCATGCTGTGGGCCTCAGTTACCCCATATGCAGCATAGGACCATGATCCTTCCTTCCAGGGCTGTCAGAAAGATTAAATGAAAGGTGAACTTGCCCAGCACAGGGCATGAACTAAGTCCTTTCCCCTGGGAAGCACTGACACCCTCAGCATGTTTCCAGATGACTCACATTCCTCCCCAGCACCACACTCTCTCCCTTCTACCTCAGGGCCTTTGCACATGCTATTCCTCTGCCTGGAACACTCTTCCCTGTGTCGCTCTCTCCTCTGGTTGTTCCGGGCTCAGTTGCCACCTCCTCCGGGAAGGCCTCCCTGGCTCCCCAGATGAGGTCCAGGTCCCATGAGTCTCTCCCACTAGAATGCAAACTCCATGAAGCCAGGATGGTGATTGGCTTGCCCACGGATGTGTGTTCTCATAAATATTTGTTGAATGAATGAATGAGACACAAGGACAACCGTCCAGATCTTCAGTGACAACACAGGGCCACAGGGGTGATGGGGACTGTCTTTTTTAAAATATTTATTTATTTTGGTTGCACCAGGTTTTAGTAGCAGCAGGTGGGCTCCTTAGTTGCACCTCGCAGGCTCCTTAGTTGCAGCATGTGAACTCTTAGTTGCGGCATGCATGTGGGATCTAGCTCCCTGACCAGGGATCGAACCCGGGCCCTCTGCATTGCGAGCGTGGAGTCTTATCCACTGCGCCACCAGGGAAGTCCCACGGGGCCTGTCTTGAGGGCTGTGGGTACCTGTCAAGGCCTCTGACTCAGCCTGCAGGGTCTGAGACGAATTCCCAGAGGACGTGACTCATCAGTCTGAACTCTCGATACTTAAAGCTGCAAGGAACACCCACTTCACAGATGGGGAAACTGAGGTCTAGAGTCAGGGGGCTGCCCTCTAAGTGTCCTGAGAAGCTGCCCTGCTCCAAAAATCAACTGTCCAAGGCTCTGACAGTCCCCCACCCCTGGGTGGCCCATCCCACCCGCCCTGGGACTGCTCCACAGCCCGCCCAGGGCCACTGCCTCCTCTCCTGGTCACCTCGGTGGCAGGGCCACTCGGGGCTCGCGTGGCGCTGGGCTTGCGTTTGCACGGCTGAGTTGGGCAGCTGGCAGCAGCGCAGCTCCGAACCAGCTGTTTGGATGACAAACTGCGTTCAAGCTTCATTAGGGTAATCACGGGCTCCCCTCCTGGCAGCGCCGCGGAGCGCGACTGTCAACCTGAACTAATCAAAGCCGGCCCCAGGACACCCGCCCGCCTGGCTGACAAGCCGCTCAGCCGCTGCGCCACCTCGCGCTGCACACCTCCCACACGGCTCCCAGCCGAGGCCCGGTCCGGCGGGCCCTGGAGAAGGCCAGCCTCACAGAGACCTACCCTATGCTCCCCAAGATCTTGCGAACCTCAGAGGCCCCATCAGGGTGGGACAACTGTGACGGTCACTCCCATTTCTTACAGCTGGGGAAACTGAGCTCATGAAGGGAAGCCACCCAGCTATAAGGGGGTGCAGCCACGCTCAGACCCAGGCCCCCATCACTCTTGTTCCCACTGCCTCCCATGCCCAGCCAACCCTACTTTTTCCTTCCCTTCCAGGCCTAGCAGGCCAAGCCTGGAGCTCAGAGGGTGGGTTGGCCACATGGACTTGAAAAGCCCCTTGATGGCCCTGAGCCTTGAGCCCTGAGCCCCAGGAGGGCCATCACAGGCTCTGGTGACACAGGTGTGGAAGGCACCCCGCCAAGCGCTGGGGCCAGCACTTGAGCAGGCATTGCTGTCTGGGGCAGAATCTGTCCTCTAGCCTGCAATCACCTCCCTGCTCAGCTGGGCTGCCCCTGGGCATCTGCCAACCAAAGCCAGCCCATCTGCCCTACAGCCTCAAAATCAGGACGTGGCTGTCAGGGCTTCACCTGACAACAGGGGAAACTGAGCCCCACAGAGGCAGTAACAGAGATGATGGAGTGTAGTGGAAAGAGTATGGGCTTTGGAGGCAGATGGATATTCATTCATTCATTCATCCACCCATTCACTCATTCAACAAATACTAGCTAAGAGGCTGCAGCATGGCAGGCACTCCGTACCTGCTGAATGAACAGATGATGAGAAGGATAGGTGAATGAATCAATGAATGGCGCCGGGGACGCAGCCGTGAACCCAACAGACACCATCCCTGCCTCCTGGAGTTTACTGTCTAGTGGGGGAAGCAGGTGCTTAACAGACAATTAATTACAAACGACATGGGCAGCGAAGAAAAAGCTGAACTAGCCTCGTGACATCCAGCAGGAGGGCCCAGCCTGGTCAGGGGAAGTCCAGGCAGGCAAGCTGGAGGAGGTGACGCTCCAGGTGGCCACTGGAAGGAAGCTGAGGGTGGACAGGAGGAAGGAACAGCATGTGAAAAGGCCCTGAGATAGGAAGGAGCTTAGGGTTTTTGAGGACGAAAGGCCCACCCGTCTATGAGCCTGGGGAGCAGTGACAGGGGCAGGAGCTGACACGAGCAAGGCCTGGGGGAGGATTTGGGTCTTTCTTCCAAGGGTGATGCGAGCCACCGGAGGGCTGTGAGCAGGAGTGTTCCCTCGGTGCCGTGGGCAGAGTCACTGGGAGGGTTCAAATCCCAGTTCTGCCAACTTCTGCTAGATCAACAGCACGGACAACTCGCCCAGACGTCACGCTGAACCAAAGAGGCAGACACCAGAGGGGGGCACACCGTGCCATTATGTCTATGTGAAGAGCAGAGACGGACAAAGCCAGCCTCTACGGTTAACGCCAGGTGGGCGACTGTCGGTGGCAGGTGAACGATGACTGGAAGGGGTGCGAAGGAGCCTCCTGGGGTGCTGGGAAACTTCTAGGTCTGGACCTGGATGGGGGTTACAAGGCTACACGTGTATGTGAAAATCTATCCCTCTGTACACCTAGACTGGTGCACTTTCCTGTATTAAGTTATACCTCCAAAAACAAAGTAAATAAGAACAAATCCTGGCTCTGCCGCTCTGCCTCTCTCAGTCTGTTTCTGCCTCTGTGACACAGGGACAGTGACAGGACCTGCCTCGCTGCACAGAGGGTTGAAGAGGATGGTGTGTACCTCGGCTGTGCGTAAGCCTGGCAAGCCGACAGCCAGTGCACCGAGAACGCAGGGCACGCCCAAGCAGAGACACATCAGGCTTCCCCTACACCTTGGCCCTCTGAGGGCCTCAGTTTCCCCATCTGCAAGGGGCCAGTATCTCCATCTGTCTCAGGGGCAACAGAGAAAAAGGAGTAAAAACCCTCATACCCAGGCACCTTTGAGTCCCCCTCCTCCCAGCCACAAGCCTAAGAATAATTCAGAGGGTGGCACCCATGGTTCTCAGGTGTCTCTGCCAGCTCTGCACACAGTAGGTACTGAACCAGCAACCTAGTACCCAAGGCCACACACAGCAGGACTGAGGCCAAGCCCAGGCCTCCAGTTACCCACCCTTACAGGCACAGAGTAGGCTCTTCCTGGGCACCTACTTTCAACGTGCCAGGCCCAGCCCGGGGCCTCCCCTCCAGCAGGAACGCCAGCCCACCATGGTGGCCCCTCCAGGGCCCACTAGGATTCAGGACAATGGGCACGGGGGCAGTGGGAACCCAGGCTGAGGGGCGGGCCCCTGCCTGGAGCTGGAGCTTAGGACAGACTCCTGTGGAATGGGCTCTGTGAGGCCCTGAACAAGGCTGATTCAATGTAACATCACCCTTGACACCAGAGGGGCCTCTGGAGGTAGGGAGAGGCCTGGCTCCCTGTCTGGAGTTTGAACGTCTCACTGGCCCCCCAGAGACCTTGGGCAGCCTTGGGAAATCAGATGGTGTCATTGCCAACTTTCCTGCGGGCTCAGCTATCCTCAGGGCCCTTTTAGCATCATTTTCTCATGAGTCTGCCAACAACATGGGTCATAGGGCTCAGGATCACCTTCAGCTCCATTTCTCAGAGGAGGAAACTGAGGCTTGGAGAGGTGTGGTGTTCCAGGACTATCCGAGTGCCCAGGATCCCAGTGGGCAGCCTACCAGGCACAGCCCAAGCTCCCAGAAGGGGAAGCCAGTGTAGTTTGTGCCCTGTCTTCCCCGCCACCTGGGGGCTGCTCACTCATGGCTATTTCACTCAGTCAGGCAGTCAGTCAACAAACACCAACAAAGAACCCACTGTGTGTCACAGGCACTGTTCTAGGAGCTGGAGGTAGAATGCTGAGCAAAGCTGCTGCAACACAGATTCCAAATTAACAACAGCTCTGTCTGTTACTCACTCGGCAAATGCCAAGAATAAGCACAGTGGTAAGGGCAATACACCCAGTACCTGTCCTGTGCCAAGTGCTGCACTAAATATTATCTAATTTAATCCACAGCCTCATGAAGGAGGCGGCATTGTCATGCCCATTCTACAGATGAGGATGCGGAGGCTCAAATTCAGTGACTGCCTAAGGCTGGTCTCACAGCCTCTAAGGGGAGCAAGCATCTAATCCCGGGCTTGCAGGCTCCTCATTCCTGTCTGTCTGTCAAGCCCTTCACAGGCATTATCTCACAGGAGTCCATGCCCGTGCTCACACTCAGGCCCTGGCTGGGTGCACAACCCAGCTGCACGCTCCCAGACCCACCACACACCACCCCTGACCCCGGGAACCCTACGGAAATCAGCTTAGCCCCAGTGAAGACCACGGCTCTGCGCTGGCTCCCATGAAGCATGTGGAGTAAGGGAGACACAGAAAAGCAGAGAGCCCCGCCTGGAATGCTCTCCCCCTACACCTCCCATGGCTGGCCACTTCTCTTCCCTGAGGTCTCGGATAAAAGCCTCCCTGACCACTCTGCCTCCATTAGTGCCCTCCCCCGCCCCCCACACAGCCTCCCCAGCATCCCTCAGCTCTCCTACATAGCTCTGCCCACAATCTGGCACCAGACATGTTTTAGCTTGTTTACTAGGTGACTCTCTTTCCTGCCATATTGTGAGGGTGGGGACCTGGTCTGTTTTGTTCACAAGTGCATCACTCCCCACACCTCACCCCTCAACGCAGTATCTTGTGCATAGTAGGGCCTCAATATCCTTATTAAGTGAATCAATTTGCTGAATAAATGTTGCAGAGGGAAAAGCCCAGGGGTTGTGAGAACACAGCAGGGGCATGTTACCCCCGATCTGAGCGGGGGGAGGAGGGAATGGGGAAGTGTTTCGGGCAGAAGGCATAGCAAAGGCAAGAGCCTGACGGCAAGAAAGACCTGGGCTCTGGGGATCTCCAGGCGCACTCACTGAGCGTGAGAGGAACAGCGTGTGAGACGGGGAGGCCATCAGGGTCCCGGAGAGGGTGCCAGGGGGCTCTTTGCAGGGCTCCAGCTCTGGGGCAGGGGTCTCCCACCACCCAGATCACGTACCAGCCCTGCCTAGGCCAGCCTGACACCCCAGCCCACAGGCACCAGGAGCACAGTCCTGGGCGCCCGCCTCTGGGTCAGGGAGCCGTCGACCACCCGTGCAGGCTGCAGCCTGTGGCCCCATTACCATGGCCTCCTCCAGCAGAGCAAACGAGTTGGCACTAAGAGACAGAGCAGCTTGGGTGAGCTTCTCACTGCAGAGGGTGGCACAGCTATGGACAGCAGGCTACGTCACTCATGTGTTGCAGCCACGACCTACGGGAGGCGGGCAGGTGGTGGTGGCAGTGGTGGCAGCAAGAACTGGCTATGTTCAGGCCAGCAGACAGCTCTCACATCCCATACCAGCACACCCTGGCACGGCGGGGTGGTCACGTGCGAAAGGCCACTCCAGACGCCCTCCCTCTCTCCAGGCCCAGGCCAGGCCTTGGCGCCCACCTCCCCTCCCCTCGGATAACTTCAGCTTTAACCACCACCAGCTCTAGCTGCCCCTGGACCCCTTCACCTAGATGTTCCCCAACTCAGTCCTGCTCCAGGCATCTCATCTCCGCAAATCTCCACCCCTGCCCCCAGGTATTCAGCCCAGAAACTGGTGCCTTCTCCTGGCCTCCTCTCTCCCACATCCTCAAACCACATGGACTCTCTCACCTCCAGCCCCGCTGCCATCTCCCTCCTTCCTCTGTCTCTGCCTCCAGCCCTGCTCCTGAGACCCTCTAAAGATTCCCAATCACAGGGAGAATAAAGCCCAAGCCCCTTCCTTTCTGCCCCTTGAAAGGCCAAACTCAGACCCGCCACAGGGCCTTTGCACCTGCCTCTGCCTGGGATGCTCTTCCCCCTGATCTCCCCATGACTGGCCCTCCTCGTCCTTCAGGTCTCAGCTCAAATGTCTCTTCTTAGAGAGGCCTCCCCCAGAGCACCCTGGCCAATGGTACCCACACTCCAGTCACCATCACTTCACTCTTTCACATTCTCATGTACCTACTTCCTGGCTCACTGTCTGTCTCCCCATCAGCCTGGGAGGTGCTTGACTCCGTGGCTGTGTCTGAATGGTCACTTGCTGTGTCCTCAGAGCCTGGCATATAGCAGGTACTCCATACCTCTGTTCAACAAATTAGTCCATCAGCTGTCAGTCTCCATGGTACAGCTGGACCTAACCACATCAGGGGATCCCGGGACCCGCTGGATGCTGCAGCCTCGTGTCCAAGGCCGCGGTGATCGGGCCTTTGCCTAATTCTCTAGCCTTGACTCTGGGGTTCCTCCTCTCACTCTGATTCCCAGACTCACACTGTGCCAGGATGCACTCCCTGACCCTTCTCTGCCAGCAAAGTCCTACTTATCCTCTCCACAGCACCTTCTCTGACCTGCCCAAGCCCATGCCTCCTGCTCCTGATGTCTCCTCCACAGTCCTCAGCACCTTCAGTCCACACCCCTCCTCATTCACTGCCTCGCATCAGCTTCCATCCCTCACCTCCTTTCCTGTCCTTTGTGCTTACAAGCCCTGGTGCCACAGGCAGTACTTAGCGTCCCCCACATCCTGCACTTTCACATCTCCAAGCCTTTGACCCCTGCTGTTCCCTCGGCCTAAGTGCTCTTCTCTGCTGCACAAACTCCTACTCATCCTTCAAGACCCAACTCAAAATGTCACCTCTTTTGTAAAATCCTGCCTGTTTTTTCCCATCCATCAGGATTCTTTTGGTTGTAAGAGAAAGAAATCAACTCAAGAGAGCTTGAGCCAAAAAGGGGACACGTCTATTTATGTAACTGAAAACTCCAGGGGTGGTTTCAGGCATAGCTGAATCCAGAGGCCCAGATGAAGTAATATATACTTTCATCTCAGCTTTCCTTCCCTCCATGTGATGACCTTATTGGAGAGTCCCCACCCTAGATATGGTCATGCAAGAGGGCAGCCAGAGGTCCCGTACGCACACCCTCTGGGTTCAGCAACCGTAGCCAAATCAATCTCCCCCACAGGCTCTAAGTCAAAGTTCCAGGAAAGCCTCTGATAGGCTCAGATGGGCCATATGCTCATTTCTCAACCAATCATCGTGACCAGGAGGATGGGGTGTTGGGCTCACCCTGGGCGATGGAAGGCTGTGGGTCCCAGGACCTGTGGGTGCCATGAAGACGAGCCTCTCAGGCCCCGGTCCCACTCTGGACACACCTCCCCCTCAGTCTCCATGCATCCCTGTGCTGTGGGTTCTGTCTACCCAGCCAGGGCCCTGGACGCTCACAGCTTCGCAGGACAAGGAATCGTATCTCCCTCACAGCTGGTTCCCTGCTGCCTACTCAGTGACAGCCCCAGAGGGCAGCCTGAGAAACTTTTTGCCTGAGTGGACGGAGGTCTGCTGCACAGAGGAGTCTACACGTGCCGGGTGTGTAATAATGGGTTAACCGTCACCCCTGGCAGGCAGCAGATCTGCATTTTCACGGAGGCCTCAGGGGGACACAAAGCTTTAAATGGCAATGCAGAAGGTCTGAAGGGGGGTGCCCACAGCGGGGGTGGCGGGGGTGCCCTGCGGAGCCCAGTCCCAGCAGCCCAGCCTGCGGCGGCCACTCGGCCAATCCCGAAGAGCTCGCTAAGGGGCTGCGAGTGGAAGGGCTGGGAAAATAATTACCGAGGAGGCCCGGGAGGGAGGCGGGGAGGCTGGAGAGAGGCTTAATGAAACTGCTAACGCGTTAGTGATTCCTGCCTGCTTGGGAAGGCGGAGGCAGACAGCCATGTTGCCAGCTCCCGCGACTGAGTCTGCCAGGCGGGACGGGCTGGGCACGGCGAGGCGGCAACAATAGGCACCTCTTCATCATCTGCCTCTCAACATGCGACTTTCAAAGGGCAATCTTAATATACTGAAGTCGGATGACAGTATATTTCAACACATCTCATATGACATCGGGCTGGAGCCCATGCAGATCCATTACAAACAGAATGGCTAAAATTCTGATTAAACACAGCATCACAGAGATCTAAGGACCACGGTGAGCAGGGTGCCTGCTCCCATTTTCCAGACAGGAAATGAGGGCCCCAGGAGGTCATCCACCTCTGGGGAAACAGGGTCATTCCAAGAAAGCATCCAGCCCTTTTAGCCCTCCTGTGAGCAGCCCCTTTGCCCAGACCCCACACGGCTTTTCATTCTCAGAAGAGCTCTATGACGCAGGCAGATGCCACAGCTCCCCTTAACAGATGTGTCCAAGAGTCTTGCCCAAAGTCACAATGCAAGGCCAAGAGGCCGGAGCACCACCCCGGGCTCAGGCTCTCGGTCCAGCGCTCCATCCTCCGCACTAGGTGGGCGCTTATTTAGCAATGCAATCTGCCCTGTGGTTTTCAGTTTACATCTCATTTCAGCTCCAGGTGAGAAAACGCAGGCACAGAGAGGTTAAGTGATGTGCCCAAGTCCTCACAGCTGGTTGGCTACAGAGCAAAGACTCAGAGCTGGGGGTTTTGGCTCCAAAACCATCTGCTTCTTGTTCAAACATCCCACGGTACACAGTGGGTACTTGGTACCCCCTGGGCAGTTGACAGAGAGATTTGGGGCCGCAGAGAAGCCCACACTCCACTTAATCAGGGTTCTCTGGGGAGCAAACAGAAGCTGGGGCAGTTGCCTAAGGCAGAAATGACCACACAACCGCACTCAGGGCGCTCCACTCTGAGCCAGGCGTGCGCCCAGCACACAGCAAAGTGCAATCCCCACTGTACAGATGAGGAAACTGAGGCTTGGAGAAGTGAAGTCAAATGCTTTACACAGTGACCCCCAGCTGGTAAGTGACACAGACCGAACCATTCAACAATTCCATGGGGTAGCCCTGACCCAACTGCTGCCTACCCCCAGCCTCAAGCAGGCACTTACCCAGCCAGCTGCTCACGGAACCCAGTCCCAGATACAGACTGGAGGCCAGTGATACGAGGAACCAAGTCGGGCCCACCCCCCCCCCCACCCCTAGATGCACAGGAAAGGCTGGGCGACAGGAGTGGGTGTGAAGAGAGGCTCTCGGTCCCTGTACACTGAGCAAAGCACCCCCTGCTCCCACGCTGGTCAACAGCCTGGTTGGGGTACTCAGGAGACCAGGAACTTGGTGCCTAGCTGGATGCCCCCTATCAGGGTCTAGTGCAGACGAGGCCTGCAGGGAAAGACTGCACCATCTCTACCTCACAGGTGTCCCCTTGGAGCCTTCCAGATATCCCCAGGCTTGGGGAGACTCCTTTCTAGGGGTTCTAGCAGCTCATCTGCTCCTGGGTTTGTTTCCCCAGGGAGGCCTCCGGAGGGTGAAGCCACTTCTCAACCCCCCTGTGAGTACAAGACGGCAGTGCAGGAGGCGTGTCCTGAATGAATGAATGAACGAGTAAGTGAATGAATGACGGAACAAGCCCCTGCCTCCTGACCTGCCACTGCAGTCACTTCCCCCAGCAGCCCCCACCCAGTGAGGAGGCTGTTTCTGTCCGCACAAAAGGACTCCCGCCTCACGAGACCAGCCCTGGCCCTCAACCATTGCCAGACAAGGGAAATGAGGTTCGGAGAGCCCAGGGCCTCACGGGAGGCGGGAGCACAAGGGTTAGGACCCAGAAACCTGGACTTCAGTCTGTGCCTCAGCCGCAGGCTCTGACTCGTCCTCGTTTCTAAAGGCAAATCCACACATGCTCCCTCGTCTGACCCCACCCACCCCAGGGGACACGGCCGTGCCCACCCCAGGGATGAGGACACTCGGGTGCAGAGCCGTAGAGGGCCTAACCCAAGGTCACGTGTTCATTAGGTTGCACAGGTCTCAAATCCCTCTGATCTTCCCATTCTCATCATCCATTCCACACTCCAAAGCCGCCTCTTTGCCCATCACCAACACAGTAAAGAAGGAGAAGGGGAGGGGGAGGGGGGGAGGCGGGAAGGTCCCCCCGCCCCCCCCCCAGCGGGCTCCTTTCTGGTCAGGGGAAAGGCCTCTAATGAAGGCCCCACGGATGCTGCTGAGCTGGTGGTGTCAGCCTGGGAGCCCCGCGGAGCTGCAGGGCGCGCATCTCTGCTCCCAATTAGCACACAGGTCCTCCATCAAAGCGCACGCCTGCTGCCAGGAGCAGAGGCCAGAGGGACAGCCCTTCTAACAGTAGGAGGAGGCCACGGCTCTCTGGCAGGCCCTGGCCCCTGCACCTTGCCTTTCTGCGGGGAGTGCAAAGCCCCCAATCCCCTCACTCACTCACACCCTCTCCAATCAGCCAGCTCAGGGCAGACGCCGTCACCCCCGGGGGACACGCTAATGAAGATGGCCGACATTAATCTCTTCCTTCTCCCGACAGGTCAATTTATAGTTCCATGGGGAGACCTGGCACTTGGCCAGAGGGCCTGACATAACTCTCCCTGTTCCCCAGGAGGACGGTGGGGGTGGGCTTGATGGGGCAGAGGGGGCTAGGGGCCCCAGGGACAGGGTAGGGAGGCCCCTCCACTTGAGTGTCCACCATCACTGCCCCAACAAATCCAGGTGGGACCTTGGCCCCTGAACGTAATGGCTGAGGGACAAGGCCTGCAGGTACCCGGGAGCAAATCTGGTCCTCAGCGCTTCAAGCCAGGGAACCCTGCTCACCAGCAGGAGACCCCAAGGACGCAGGAGGCTTGGGATTTCCCACTCCTCACATATTCCCATGGGGTTATGAAAGCCCCTCTAAGGAGCTACAGTTCATCTGCTTCTGACAGACCCCCCGGCGTTCATTCCTCAGAGATCACTGAGCTGGCCAGAGCTTCCAGGCTGGTGGGAGAGGCCGACGTGGAAGCACGTTGCCCCCGGCCGAACCGTGCCGAGAGCCATATGGAGGGACTCACCAAGAGCTGGGGGTGCCCAGGAGAAGGAGCACTGACGGCACCCACCCGAGAGAGGTCGGGGTCTGGGAGGACCACGGGGAGGAGAGGACACAGCTAGGCCCTGAGGATGAGTGAGAGTTCAACAGGCCAGGAGACACGGAGGAGGGGCTGTTTGGGGATGAGGCCATCTCAGTCTCACGGGTGACCCAGTGCTCAGGGGCTCTGCAACCAAAGGACATCCGGCTCACAGGAGTGAGGCTGCAGAGGGGGGCAGGGCAGACCACAGAGAAGCCCAGCCTCAAGAGACAGCTCAGGAGTTTGGCCTAGTTTAGGTCTGTGGACAGCTGAGGAGTTCAGAAGCTCAGAGCTGCTTTTAGAAAGACAGCTTCGGCTATGGTGTCCCAGAGCAATGGTGGAGGCTGGGGAAGAGAGGTGGGAATGTCCCGGTCAGAGGGTAAAAGGAGGGAGAGATGCTTGTGGGGTGGAACCAATGGAACCCTGTGGTTGATTAGATGGATGGACAGGTAAAAGTGTCCGGGAGGTCACAGGCCTGGGGGTCTCCACTTTGGGTGCGGATGGAGGCGATGTCATTGGTCTGGGGTAGGAGGATAAGGAATTGGGCCTGATGCTAAACGTATGAGTCTGGAAGGTGCCAGAAGGAGCAAAAACCCAGGCCTGGGCTTGGGAGAAGCCAGGACCCAAATGTTGGCCCTGGGGGGCAAAATTCTGAGCAGCGCTGGACTCCGCCCGATGCAATTCATTTCCTTGGCAAAGGTGAAGCCAGGGGACTAATCCCCCCTCCCAGACACTCCAGGAGGAAGCAGAGGCCTGGCAAAGGAAGACGGTAAAGCCAGGCAGTCAGTCCCAAGTGCTGGACAGAGCCCTCCTACAAGAAGCATATATGGGCCAGGCTGCCCCCACCTCCCCCAGTGCCAGAGCCCAGTGCTGGTTCTGCACTTAATAGGTGCTCCATGAGTCCCTGCTGAAGGGACTCCCCTTTCTTTCACGCCCTGGCCCCTCCCCACCCCACCCCCACCCAAGGCAACCCACCAGGTCTCATCTAATCCCCTCAGCAACCCTGGGAGTGTCTTCCATTTTCCTAGGCTGGAGACCCAGGCCCAGAGAACTAAGGGATCTGCTCAAAGCCTCTCAGCTTTCAGGTGCTAGAACCAGGGTCTAAATGACCCCAAAGCACACATTCTTAAAGAAAGGGGGAAAAAAGAACAAGGCTGAAATAAAGAACCTCAACGCTTACAGTGGATGCATTATGGTGGTGGGACAATGGCTGATTTTTTTCCTTCTCTTCTACAATGAAATATTCATACCCGCACTCTGTGGTTGTGCGTGCCCTAGTGGGGAGAGCTCCAGCTTTGGCGTCAAACAGCCGGGTGAGGGGGGGGCGGGGGTCAAATCCTGGCTTGGCCACTTCCTAGCTGGGGACCCTGAGCAAGCTATTTGCCCTCTCCTAGCCTCTGCTTTCTCATCTGTACAATGGGGACAAAAAAAACGCTACTTCAGACGAGCCGGTCACACCCGGCACACAGTAGGCACGCAGTAAGTGCCAGCCTTAGAGCATCACTCCCCCGCCTTCTCGCCACCTGCCCGGCCTCCAGAGGGAACTTGAGACGCCCCCACGTGCCAGACGCTGGTGCTGGGCGGGCACCCGGTCCCCCGGGCGGGCGCCCACCCACCCTCCTGCCTCACCCCGCCGCGTCCGCGCTGCCCGCTTACCCTGGCGGCCGGAGGGCCGACATCGGTCCCGCAGGAGAGCCCGGGCAGCGGGGCCGGGCTCCGGAGCGCAGGGCGCGGGCGCGGGCAGGGCGCGCGGGGGCGCGGGCCGCGCGCTCCGGGCCGTGCGCCCCGCGGCCGCCGCGTCCTCGCCTCCAGCGCGGGCCCCGCGCGCCCCGGCCGGCCCGGGGGCAGGCCCTGCGCAGCGCCGCGCCGGGTGGGGGCGGGCCTCGCGGGCCCTGGAGAGGCGCCCGGGCGGCGCGGGTTCCCGGCGGGCGCGGGCGGCGCCGCTGCGGTGGCCCCGCTGCTGAGTGGTGGGACGCGATTTACTGGCTGCAATTCCCGGCGCCCCTCGATGGCACTTAAGAGAGACCGGGAGGGAGCCGGGGAGAGCGCGCGGAGGGCGGGCGGGCGGAGGAGGGGCGGCGGGAGGCGTGCGCGCCGGCGGGGGAGGGGCGCGGGCGGGGGCGGGCGGGAGGTGGGGAGAGGCCCGGATGGAGGCGGCGGGCGGCCGCGGCGCGCCCGGCGGGGGGGGGTGGGGGGGCCCTTGCCTGCAGCCCCAGCCCACCCGCGCCCAGTTCCCCGCAAGGACTGGCGCCGCTGGTGGGGTTGCGCCAGCCCCCAACTCAACCGGCCCACCTCACCCCAACCTCCCCATTCACAAATCCCCCACCGTCCAACCGGCCCAGCCCTTCACATCCCCCCCAACTTCTAAGCAGCCGGCTCCACCTCCGCGCCCCCTGCCCATCACCACCACCACTGGAGGTCAGAAACTCTTGGCCCACGGGCCCGATCCAGCCAAAGCCGTGCTTGCTTTGACCTCATAGTAATTTTTATTTTGATTTAAAATTAATTCCCATCATTTAAAAATCGGTAGTTTTCACAGACAAATCTCCATTTCCAGCTTAGTTCGGAAAAGAGGAGGCTCAGGCGGAAGCCTCTCCCCTTGCATCGCTGCTTGGCAGCAGCCTTACCACAGCACTGGCCTGCAGCTCGCCCCAGTCCCCACCAGGCCTGCCTGCCTCGCCCTGGAGGCCTGTGCCTTGTCACACTGGCACCTGGCCTTTCACACACCGGCCCCTTCCCGTGCCTTTGCAAATCCCTTTCCATAGGATACCCACCCCCACCCCTTGAGGCCCTCTCCTGGGAAGCCTCTGCCACCTCCACACCCACAACCGGTGGCCACCCAGCCCCTCCCTGCTCTCACAGCCCCCCAGGAGGTGGTGGCGCCTGCCCTGTCCTGCCTGATTCCTTGCTGGCTGGCACTGTGGCCTCTGCGGCTGCGCCCTCACCACGGCGCTGCTGCTCTCTGGCTGGATTCTCCTTCGCATCCTGGCTCTGGGCCTGGCCCACAGTAGGCACTCAGTAAGTGCTGGCTGAGCGGTAACCAAAGAGGAACAGCCGGACTGGGATTCCACAAGGCGGCCTGGGCCATGGCGGGCACAGGGCACGAGTCCCTGCAGCTGATGTTCATTTTAAAAGCCCCAAATGTTCATTCCGGGCGGCTCTTGCCAACCAAGGAAACTAATGATTTCCACGCTTCATTTTTCTCCACCTTAATCCCACTGCCAAGGTTTCAGGGCCTCTGCTGCTGCTGCCCTCAGACTGGCATCAAATCCCTCCCTGAAGGTGCAGTCCACCTGGGGAGTGTCCAGGCGGCTCAGGGAGGGCATAACTGTGCCTCCCTCACCCTTGTGAGGTCACAGCAGGCTTCAGGGCCACAGATCTGAGGTCAGAAGCTGGCCAGTGCCCATGGGGGGAACAGAGTAGCCCAGAGAGCCCTCCTGGGCTGGTGCAGCTGTGATGACTCCCCTGGGCAAGTGTCTCTGGTACCCCTTCATCCTACTGCTTCCTGAGCAGAAGACAAGTGGGCGCCAGGCAACAGCCACCCCTCTCCAGCTACCAGGTACACCACAGAGTTTTCTAAAAAGCTGTGTCACAAATCCAGCCAGATACCAGGATCCCATCTTACAGAGAAGAAACAAGTTCAGAGAGGGTGACCTTGCTAAGGTCACAGACTGTAGGGCACTAAGCCAGGAGCCTCTGTGGCCCTCCAGAGTGTCCCTGCCCCATAGCAAAGTGAGACCCCCTCAGGGCTGTATCCAAAGCTAAGTCTAGGAGGTGGGACTGGTCTGTAATGGAGGAGGTGCAGGTACCTCGATCCCAGCGCTGGTTCTGGGCAGGCCTCCCTCGCAGAGCCTTGCACACCTGAGCCAACGCCTCAGAACCCTGTCCCCATCTCCTCAACCACCCCCTGGCCACGGTGGCCCAACCAGGTGCCCTTTCAGTGCGGGGCCAGGAAGCAGGCCTGGCTCAACAGCCAGCAACCCTGAACAAGTCAAAAACACCTTCCTGGGCTTTGGTGTGCCCATCCGCAACATGGGGGAACAACCCAGCCTCTATGGGCTTTCGGGGGCACAAACACGACAGCAGATAAGGAGGAGGGAGAGTCAGGAGGTTAAGTGCTTAGGTTCTGAGGTGAGCTGCTCTGAGTTCGCAGTCAAATGCTCTACCCCTGATCTATACCCCCTGAGCTGGTCTGAGTTTGAATCCTGACTTCCCAACCTCTCAGCTGTGACTCACCCACTTGGGGCCTCAGTTTCCTTCTCTGTAAAAAGTGTAGGAGCAGATCGTAAGACGATCAACTGACTTCAGAGACTGTAATGAGGCTGATGTGGGACCGTGCGTGTAGAACCACTCAGCACAGCCTGGCGGTCATAAGGTTCAAGGCTTATGACCTTGACCAGCAATAGTGAAAAGTATGGGCCCTGGAGGGTTCACATCCTAGCTCTACTGAACCAGCTGTGTGGGCTTAGGCAAGTTACACAAACTTGCTGGGCCTCAGTTTCCTTGTCTTTAAAATAGGAATATTAACGACAGTTCCCACACCATCTGGTGGTGCTGTAGATTAAATTAGACAACTCAGGTCCGATGTTTAGAACAGCGCCTGGCACCAGGAACACGTAGACAGCATTAGCTCACTGCTCGTTACTCTCAAGATTAGTAAGGGCAGCCAGTCCCAAGCTCAAGGACCCAGGACAGTCCCTTGACCACAGGCTGGGGAGCCCCAAGGCTGCCCAGCCTAGAGGCCTTGGTAGCAGTGACAGGCAGTGGGGAGGGAGGACTAGCTGAGTCCCTCAGGGTCCAGGATTGTCCTGGAGGCAGTCCTGTCCAGAGAGAG
Organism: Tursiops truncatus; assembly: GCF_011762595.2. Taxonomy (NCBI): domain Eukaryota; kingdom Metazoa; phylum Chordata; class Mammalia; order Artiodactyla; family Delphinidae; genus Tursiops; species Tursiops truncatus. The sequence goes on along the minus strand of NC_047044.1, from coordinate 6,706,472 downwards.
GCCCACCTGGACAGAGGAGCGAGGGACCCTTACAGAGGCCTTTCCTGACCCCCTAACTTCAGTACTTCCCGATTGTCCCATCTTTTACTGTCTCTGTAGTAACGATCAGTATTTTAAATCATCTTTATTCTCCTGTGGATGGTCTGTCTGTCTTTGCCCTCTCTCCATATAAGCTCTGTGAGGACAGAAATTTTTGTCTGTCTTGATCCTTGTCATATCTGAGTCAGAGCCAAGCACATAGTAGGTGCTCAACAAACATTTGCCACTAGAAAATCAGATGATAACATTTAGCCAGACGGGTGGGATGGCAGAGCTCCCCTTCCCAGAAGACAACCCAGTCCAGCTGCTGCCCCTTTGTTAGCTCAGTCCCCCACAGCGGGGGTTGGGGGGCCAGAGTCCTAGCCACTCTGCAGCCAGGAAGCATGTCACTGTCACTGCAGTGCAACTGGGCCTCTTGGGTGAGGGAGGGACCCAGGCAACTTTCTGGCTCACAACTCATTTCAGAGCTGCCTGGTGACACAGACGGGCCCACAGGCTCAGGAAGGCCCCGTTCCAGCAGATGCAGCCTGGGACTCCTGCCCTAGAGCCCGGCAGGGCTTCTCCACCCCCGGAACTGGAGGGGTTTCCAGGCTGAGTCCCAGGATGTCATTTGGGGGCTGGGCTACCACCCCCTCCCCAGCCACAGTCCCCTCACGTGTGCATGGCACTCCCCCGTTACAGTTTACAAAGTGCGTTCACAGACATTATCACATCGGCTCCTAAACGCCCCCTAAAAACCACAATAAATCTCTCGCTCTGGCTCCCAAGCCCACCGGCTGCTGCGTAATCAGCAATCAGCAAGCAGAGGGGCCTCAGGGCCCAGAGCCTGCCAAAGCCGACACCAGCAGGGGCAGAGGGGGTTCCACGTGGGCGGGTAGCAGGTGGTGGGTGGCAGGCCCAGCTGGGGCGCTGCGGGAGCGAGGAGCAAGCCCGAGGCCCAATCCTGCAAAGAAGAAAAACGCTGTCTGGGAGAGCAGCCAGCAGGGCTGGAGGGGAGAGGTCTGGGAACCAGACTGAGGGGTGGGGCAAAAGTTAGGGATGGGGACAGGAGGGTTCCTTAGCGCTTAGGAGCTTCACGGGGCAGGTGGGCCCATGGCGAGGCACCAGGGGCCCAGGGACAGGCAGCCTCATCTGGCTTTTCACCTGCTTCTGTCCACCCCCGAGATAACAGCCCCGACCAGTTAGTCCCCCAGTGTGCCAGGCCTTCGTGCTTGCTGTCCTCTGCCTGAATGCCTTTACTGCCTTTTTGACATCCTAACCCTCCTTGAAGGACAGTTCAGAACTCTCCCACCTGTAGATCCCTCCCTAGCTTCCGGAGGCTGCACCTCAGGCCTCAGCTGTGCCTGGGACCCCTCTCCTTGAACTGTCAGGCCCCTTTCCCTCTTTGTACCTTGTGCCCCTGAGGGCAGCAGCTTTGCAGTGGTCCAGAGCCAACCTCCCTCCCCACCCCCACTTCCCCCCGATACACACTGAGTCACAAGCAATGGCACGAGGCTGGGGGCTGCTGGCTGGCCAAACACCCCAGACCAGATGGTTGTAGAGGGAGGTGAGACCCCCACATGACAGGCCCTGCCAGCACTGCTCCTGTGTTTTCAGCCCAGCGCCCAGCTCCAGGCAGCCACCGAAAAAGAACTCTCCAACATCTGAGCCAAGTCAGCCAGCAGCCGTGGTTGGGTTTTGTTTTTTTTACCATTTGCCTTGATTCTCAAAGTTATAGGAGCTCAGCTTACAAACTGTGGAAGGTTCAGGAAAGTTTAAATAAGCAGGGAGAGGGAGGGCCTGGCCCGAGGGGCCTGTGGCTGCCCTGGCAGGCGTCCCTCCCGCAGACAAGCCTGTGTCTTGCCCCTGCTGCCTGCCTGTCAGGCGGGTGCCCGGGCAGGCTACGGGCTTGACCTCTGGGATGCAGAGGCAGTCGATCTGTCGCAGCTGAGATTGTGGCTGTGTTGCAGAGGGCGTGGAACAGGTGGCAGCTTCTCTGCGGTCACCTCTGAAAGGATTGGCGTTTTCCTTTCTCCTTGATATGAAAACCAGCTGCTGGGCCCGGGCCCCGGTGGGCGGAGACACCGTAGTTCCTGTGAAGTGTTCATCGTGCGGTGTCTCAAGTGGGTCAAGGCAGTGGATGTGAGGGAGCTGGAGGCGGAAGGTGACGCCGGAGTCCCTCTCTGAGCCCTGGGAGACGGCAGCTGGGACTGGGAGTGCGGAGCTCAGGGAAGCCCAGGGCCTGGCTCCTCAGCCTGGTGTCCCAACTCCTTTTCCCTGATGAGGGATTTGTATCCAGAAATATAAAGACCTCTTACAACCCAACAATAAAAGGACAGGAATTCCCTGTCGGTCCAGTGGTCTGGACTCGGCACTTTCACTCACGTGGTCTGGGTTCAGTCCCTGGCTGGGGAGCTAAGATCCTGCAAGCCGCGTGGCGCAGCCAAAAAACAAACAAACAAAACAAACAAAAAACAATAAAAGGACAAATAACCCAATTTTGAAATGGGCAAGGAATATGAACAGACATTCTCTAAAGAAGATGTGTAAATGGCCAAGAAGCACATGAAAAGATGCCCGACGTCATCAGTCATTAGCCAAAACCACAATGAGATACCATTTCTCACTCACTGGAATGGCTGCAGTCAAAAGACAGGCAATAACAAGTGTTGCTGAGAGGATGTGGAGAAACTGGGACCCTCATACACAGCTGGTAGGAATGTAAAATGGTGCAGCCACTGTGCAAAACAGTCTAGCCACTTGTCGAAAGGTTAAACAAAGAGTTACTATACAGGGACTTCCCTGGCGGTCCAGTGGTTAAAATTCTGCACTTCCACTGCAGGGGCCACGGGTTCGATCCCTGGTCAGGGAACTAAGATCCCACATGCCGTGCGACACAGCCAGAAAGTTTAAAAAAAAAAAAAAAAGAGTTACTATATAACCCAGCAATTCCACCTCTAGGTATCCACTCAAGAGAAATGAAAACACACATCCATACAACAATTTGTACGAATGTTTGTAGCAGCGTTATTCACAATAGGTCCCAAATGGAAAAAACCCATCTGACGAATGGATGAATAAAATGTGGAAATGTGGTCTATCCATTCAATGGAATATTATTTGGCCATGAAGAGGAATGACGTACTGATTCATGATACAACATGAATGAATCTTAAAAAAAAAAAATTATGCTAAGTGAAAGAAGCCAGACAAGAAAGGTCACATATTGTCTGATTCCATTTATGTGAAATGTCCAGAATTGGCAAATCCATAGGGACAGAAAGTAGATTAGTGGTTACTCAGCCCTGGGAGTAGGGAGAAATGAGGAGGGATTACTAATGGGTACAGAGTTTCTTTGGGGGATGATGAAGGTGTTCTAGAATTAGATAGTGGTAATGGTTGCACAACTCTATAAATATGCTAAAAACTAGTGAATTATACACTTAAAAATATATATATATTTATTTTTGGCGGCGTTGGGTCTTCGTTGCGGTGCGCGGGCTTCTCGTTGCGGTGGCTTCTCTTGTTGTGGAGCACGGGCTCTAGGCGCGCGGGCTTCAGTAGCTGTGGCTCGAAGGCTCTAGGGCACAGGCTCAGTAGTTGGGGCTCATGGGCTTAGTTGCTCTGCGGTATGTGGGATCTTCCCGGACCAGGGCTCGAACCCGTGTCTCCTGCATTGGCAGGCATATTCTTAACCACTGTGCCACCAGGGAAGCCCGAATTACACACTTTAAAAGGATGAATTTTATGGTATGTGAGTTATATCGCAATAAAGCTTTTTTTAAAAAAATGATAAATATCTCAATGAAGCTAATTTTTCAATGAGAAAATGTCCCATACTTCAGTCTACCCCACAGGCCCCCAGGAGTTGGCCCTGCCACCTGCCCAGGCTTGGCCCCTGCTGCTCCCAACTTTGGACAAAGGTGGGGTACCAGGTAGTGGAGGCCTCGCTATGTGCACAGCACCCTGCTTCCTCTCATGAGTCCCACCGGTGTCTGCCTCAGTCCTTTTGCTCCAGCTCGTCCTTCTTCCTGAAACACTCTCCCCCTCACCACCTCCTGCTCGTCCTCTGGATCTCAGCTCAGATGTCTGGTCCTTAGAAAGGCCTTACCTGTTCCCAGACCCCGTGACCTCTCTACTCTCACACAGTTCCCAACCTTCGATGCAAGCATGGTGCAAGCACGGAGTACACGCACAATAAACCGTAGCCAAACGAGTGAAGCAGGAACAAGAAGTTCAGTCTGAGGCTGAACGTGTTGGGAAGCACGGGCTGCAGAGGGGAGCAGGCAGGCCGAGGAGGGCCTGTGCGGAGTGGGCTCTCCTCAGGGCAATGGGACACCATGAGAATGAGGAGGGTGGCATGCCAGACTCAGGTTCAAGAAAGATCTCTTTGGCTGTTCTGCAGGGGATGGAGTAGCAGTACAAGGCTGGAGGCATAAGGCCAGGGGGAGGCCATGGCCTTAGTCCAAGCCTGGAGGAGCAGGGCCCAGCCTGCGGCTGTGCAGGCACAGAGGAGGGATACACGGGGAAGAATCCGGGAGCCAAAATCAAAGTGACTTGGAGACGGCACCAATGGAGGGGAGACGGGGTCCAGGATGACGCCAGGTACTGGTGGTGCAGAGGGCCAGGTGTGGATAGGGACATTTCCAAGTTAGGTGCGCTGCAGTAGGACCACATCTGGTGTGAGGTTATCTGAAGTGGCCAATTGTGGGACCTCAGCAAGTGGTACCCCCACCCCACTTACCAGATCTACACAGTCACCCCCGATCCCATATCCATCCCCCTTGACCCCTCATCTTCCTGGGTCAGGTCTCAGCATCCCTACTGATCAAGGCCACAGCCTCCTCACTGGTCTACCTTCTCAAAACAATTTGCCTTTTCTCATTCGTCCTCCGTGGTGCCGCCAGCACAGGGTGGGCCATCCCCCAGCTCAGAAACCTTCAATGGCTTCCCACTGCCCTCAGAACAAAGGTCAGATGATCCATCAGGGCCTATGAGACCCTCCGTGGTCAGCCCACCTGGCTTTGCAGAATCCCCTCACCCCCATGCACCCTGAGCCTTTGGGTATGCAGTGCTTCCACACTAAACGCTCTCTCTCCCTCTGTGTCGGGTCTAAAGACCACCTCCTCGGGACCCCCCCCATCCCTGTCTCCCTGAGTCTTGGCAGCACGGAGCCCTCAATTCTGTCAGTCTTTCCTGGAACCCAAACCAGTGACATGACCTGACCAAAGATTTTTAGTGATGGAGACTTCACTTGAAATGACTTAGAAATGTTCAACAATGAGATCACATGTAGTCACAAACTTGTTGAGTGACCTTAAACTGGAAAGAAGTAAGACTACCCTTTGGTCGTATTCTGCCCCGTGAAGTTGCTTCAGGCCTGGACATGAGATGTCAGTCCACGGGAGCAGAGATTTGTCTGCTGAGTTCATGGACACAGGCCCAGTGTCTGGGACAGCACCCGGGTAGTTGGGGTGCTGAGGTGGGGCTGGATGGGTGGGAGGAAGGGTGGTGGGTGGGTGGGTAAGTGGATGGATGAGTAGACGGGTAGGAAGGATGTGTGGAGAGGATTCATATGGGCCGTGGACCACTTTAAGCCCAGCCCCCAGTCCAGAGCACAGAGAGGGTGACCCTTCCCGGGGCTGGGCTGGGATCCGTGTAGCCCCCATGGGCACAGAAAGCCCCAGCTTTCTAATCCACCAGGGGCTGCCAAGCTGGAGATCCCGCTTGGCCATGGCATCTGCTTGTTTGGGGCTCAGCCGCCCCCCACCCTTCACAGCATCCCTGGCCTCCCTTAGGGTCTCTGCTGAGCCTCTGGGCTCAGCCAGCCTTCCCAGCAGTTTGACCAGAACTCTCTGGAGCCATCCTTGACACCTCTGCTTGCTCATGCGCTCCCTGTCTCTCTCTCTCTCTCTCTCTCTCTCCCACATCCAATCCATCAGCAAATCCTGTTAGATTATTTTCAGCAGCCTCCTATCCGTCTCCCTGGTGCTGCCCTTGCCCCTCCCCCAGTTTCTTCTCCACTCAGCAGCCAGAGGGATCCTTTTATTTTTTTTTTTATTTTTTTATTTTTTCAGAGGGATCCTTTTAAATGGTGAGTCCAGGAGGCCTCACCATCTGGCCCCCATTTCCTCTCTGAGCTCATCTGCTACTGCCTCCCCCTCCCTCACTCCCCTCCAGCCATGCGGGCCTCCTTGCTATTCCTTGACCGTGTGAGGCACGCTCCCTGCTCCCCGCTCCCTGCTCCCCGCTCCCTGCTCCAGGCCATTGCCCTGGCTGATCCCTCGGGCTGGAATACTCTTCCCCCAGAGAGCCATCTGACTCAGCCCCTCACCTCCTTGCCGTCTTTGCTCAAATGTCACTTTCTCAATTAGACCTTCCTTGGACACCTTATTTATTAATGAAAAAAAAAAAAAAAACCATCCACCCCTTGTTTCCCTTCCCTGTTTTATTTTTCTTCTTAGCACTTATCACTCTGGACCACAATATATTTTACTTCCTTATTATGTTTTTTGTCTGTGTTCCTCCATCAGGAAGTGATCTCCATGAGGGCAGGGGTCTTGTCCACTGCCCTGTACCCAATACTGAGCATGGGGTCTGCATGGCACAAATGAGGTGCTCAACAAACACGTGCAGAATGAAGGAAGGAATGAGTGAACCTCTCCAGGGTCCAGGCTTTCTCCTCCCTGAGCTGGCCTGCCCTAGGCTCAACGCCCATGCAGGTCCTCCCAGCCCCATCACTGCCTTTATCCCCTGGCCACTGGCAGCTCTGGCCCACCATGCGGCTACTTTGAAGAGTCCCAAAGCCCCTCCCCTGCCTGAGGGCTGCCCACACCCTCTCAGAGGCTGCTGGGATGGGTGCAGGTACCGGTGGCTCCCAGAGCTGAGTTCAAGGGAAGATGATCCAGGGCTGGCCCACGCCCCACTTGGTTCAGAACCACTTATGCAGCACCTTCCCCAGCGGGCCCAGGTGGACCCCAGCAGCTGGGACTCCCCTGAATACCACCCCCCGCCACCACCTTACATTCTCCTGTTCTTCCCCCTTTAATCCTCGCCTGACCGGGTAGACAGAGTGGATGGGGTCACTGAAACTGGAGCTCAGAGAGGTCACGTGAGCTGCCCAGGGCCCCCAGCAAGGTCCCGGGCTTCCCTGGTGCTGGGCCGGATGCGACTGGATAGAGGGTGCTGGCTCCTCCCTTGCCACCCCTGCTGCACTGGGGACAGTGAGCTGGGTGGTGGGGCCCATGCACGATGAGCTGACAGGATCTCCGGTGAAATCAGCTTGGGGACTGAGGCCAACAAATCGATGAGCAGTGACAGCTCGACTCAAACGTTTCACACAGACTTCACGCCGTTGCGGTTGCAGAGACGTGGCGGAGACGTGGCTCTGGAGACCGGCGAGGGGAGCTTGTTGGCCACGGAGGCCAAGCGTGTGTGTGCACATGTATGTGCACTGCAGGCACATGTGTGTGCGTGTGCCACAGGGTACAGGACCCATGAGCACACAGATCACCATGGGTCCCGAAGACTACATCCCCTCGCCCCAGTGACTCCAAGGGGTGGCCTGGCGATGGGGAAGGGCACCCAGGAGGGAGAGAAGGGGGCATCTGGACTACCCGGCAAAGGGCATAACAGGACAGAGTCCTAACCAACGCACAGCCCGACGCAGGTGCAAAACCCCTCAGCTGCTTATCCTCTGCATTTCAGGCCTAAGCTCTCTAAGCCTCAATTATACCATCTGCCAACTGGGTCTAACAATTCCCACGTTGAAGGTTAGTCAGGATTAAACACGACGAAGTAGGCATTCAATACACGATAACTATGTAGGTTACTGGTAGCTTTATTAGATCTCACATTTGCACAGGAGAACAGGCTGCCCATTTGTGCTGGAAGCTGTCGCCAAGCCCCCTGCTTCTGCCTTGCAGCGAGCAGGACACCAGACACAAGGCCCTACCCTCAAGAGACTCACAGATACTAATAATGACGTGCACGGACGTGTATGTCCCAGCCGGCTGACTGTCGGAGGCGGTGTGGTTTGCTGCTCTACAAGCACAACCTCATTTAATCCCCTGGAGAGCCCTGTGAGTTGGGGGCAGCTGCTGTCATCCTACAGAGGAAAAACCAGAGAAGTGAAGTGGCTTGTCCCTGGTCACCCAACGGGCGAGGGGCAGAGCCAAGATTTGAGTCAAGGACCTTCCTACCACGCACAGGCAGGACACGAACCTGCGTGACCTGAGACATCGACTGCTCACATCAAGGCGGCACCTGGGGCCGTGGGAACACTGGGGAAGGAGGATGTGAAGAGGGGTGGCTCAGGAAGAGACGGACAGGGAACTCCACTGCACAGGGACTTAAAGGCATGACGGCTTGGACAGGAGAAGGGGAAGGGTAGGCCAGGCAGGGAAGGCAGCCTGGGCAAAGGCCCAGAATGGTGACAGGGCAGCCCAACCCAGGCCTCCTCCCTTCTGCCTGGCTCCACCCTCCCGGCTGATGCGGCTCTCAAGGGCCTACTCACAACCTCTTGCCTCTGCCCGTGCTGTTCGCTGTTTGCATGCTGTGTCCCTTATTCTTCTCCCTTCCAAGCTCGGCGGGGGCAGGATTTGAAACAAGCCTGTGGATCCCTGGCTACACTGCCCTGCTTCACAGAAAGGGTGAGACTGAAGCCAAGAGAGACCCAGGGTAGAGAGGAGTCTGCCAGGAAGAGCATAGTGAGCAGAGGGAACAGAATGTGCAAAAACACGAGGGCAGAGTCAGGACTGGGCCTGGATCTGTCCTCCTGCAAAGCCCAGAGTCCCCACCACCACCCACCAAACTCCAGGGCTGCAAAGCCAGTGCTCCTTCCACTGCCCTGCCCGGGGGACGCAGGATGCAGGGGACGCTCACCCCTGGGGATAGAACCCCAGCTCCAATGTTGTTCAGCCCAGATGCTGCTTCTCCCTGAGCCTTGGCTTTCTCTCCTGTGACATGAGATGGTAGGCCCACCTCAAGAATTATTTGAGCAAAGGTAAGGAAAGTCTCTAGCACAGAGTAGGTGCTCTATAAATACCAACTGCCTGGAGCACCGTGACAGGGCCCATTGGAGTGAGATTTCCCCAGCTCTCTGGGTCCTGGCATTGAGCCATTTCCTAACCAGGGAGCCAGGAAGCTCTGGAGGGCAGGGAGGCTCTGGGCTAAGCCTGGGTGGGGCTGCGATTTACAGCAGTGAGGTTATTACGAAGATGAGATGTGAGCCCTGCCTCCTGGAGGCCAGTGTCAGTGGTGGCAAGAGGCCTGTGTCTGCCCTCAAAGCTGTGCTTTTCAAAAAGTCATCGTGCGGGGGGACTTCCCTGGCAGTCCAGTGGTTAGGACTCCACGCTTCCACTGCAGGGGGCCCAGGTTCCATCCCTGTCCGGGGAACTAAGCTGCGCGGTGCAGTGAAAAAGAAAAAAAAAAGCAAGAAGTCACTGTGGGGCCTCCCCGTTACTCAAGGTACCCCACGGCCCAGCTGACACATGAGACCAGGAGGCAGCTGTCTGGAACCCCTAGCCTGACCTACCCCCGCAGCTCCCCATGTGAGGGAGGCAGCGGGGCCTGCGGGGCTGCTCCACAGGCACAGGGCTGTTGGAGGTGGCCCCTTTGCCACTCTACCCTCTAAGCTTGGCTGTTATAGGGGAAGCTTGGGGGCCCCAGGAGGGGACAGTGGCACTTACTGGGCACCTTTTGTGGGCTCCTTGACTCCTAATGCCTCTGACAGCTAGGTATTAATATCCCCATTTCACAGATAAGGAAACTGAAGCTTGGAGAGGTCAAAGAAACTTGGACTGCTCAATCCAACACGACTTTAATCTCCCCTCCCTCCACTTGCAGAGGTTGTTGAAACTCCTGCAAAGTGTCCATCTTGGGCATACCTGGAAGAAAGTTCTTAGTGTAGGCTGAAATTAGCCCCGTGAAACTCCCGCTTCAGGCCCCAGCACCAGCTCTCAGCTGTACATGGCCTAGGCCCTCTGTCCCTAAAGCAGCCTCAGAGAATGAACCCAGCAGGACCTCCCCATTTAACCTGTGTGTCTCCCCTGGGTAACTGCTCCTCTCCGAGCCTGTCTCCCGACCTGTCAAATGGGGATAACAACAGCCCCTGTTTGAGGGGTGGTTTGGGAGGCTCCAGGGAGTCAATAAACCTGGAATATTCCAGGAGCTTCCAGAGTCTTCAGAGAAGTTCCAGCCAAGGGGAGAGGCTTAGAGGGTTTCCAGAGGACTGACTCACCTCCCCCAAAGGAGGAAGTGGCCTTGATCACGGCAGCCCTGCGGTGGGGGCATGGGACTCAGTCTCAGAGCCTGGCATGAGCAGGTTCATCACACCTGTGCGATGGACCTGTGCGATCCTGGCTCCCCGAGACCTGGCCCACCCAAAGATGGCTCAGTCTTGTGAAAGGGCAGCAGGGAGTGGGGACAGGTAGGTCTGGATTCAAGTCCCTTGTCTGCCACTTACCAGCTATGTGGTAACGTGGCTGCCAGTCACCTCTCTGCTCTGAGCCTTGGCTTCTCCAGCTTCGCAGGCCTGTCTCAGGGCTGTGGTGCTCAGCTAAGTGTGAGGCCAAAGTTGGGTGGCCCCTCAAGTGGAGAACCAGGCATGTTCCAGGGCTGGCCTCCGCTGGGGACAGCCAGGCTGCCCCTTTCATTGTCTTCCCTGCCTCGCTGCTCCCTGAGGGAGCGACTGGAGAAACACATCCAGAAGAAAGGCCCCATGTCTTTGCATATTCTGTTCCCCCTGCTCACCATGCTCTTCCTGGCATTCTCCTCTCTTCCCTGGATCCCTCCCTCCAGGTTTAAGTCTCACCCTCTCTGTGAGGCAGGACACGCAGCAGAAAAGGCACATAGTCAGGAGTCCACTGATGGGAAAACTGAGCTGCTGAAAAGAGAAGTGATGCATCCAGGATCACACCATTGGAGGGGAAGAGCCAGGATTCCAGCCCAGGCTCTGCTGCTCTGCCTAACGCCTCTCCAGGCAGCGCTTAAGCCCCTCCTCAGTCCATCTCCGCCAGCCACGCTGCCCACACTCATTCCCACCTCGGGGCCTTTCCCCACATGGTGACCCCAACCTGGAAAACTTGCCCTTCTCTCCAGCCACCTGACCCCTATTGACTTTAATACGAGGTTACCTGCCCACCAGGCCGGTCCTCAGCCCCTGGAGCACACTGCCTACCTGTCTGCCTGACCCTCCTCCCTGCCCAATTTCTATTCACCTCCCAGGTGGCCCTGAGTATGCCCCCTCCTTCAGGAAGCTCCCTCGGACCGGCTGGACCAATTCCTCCTCTGAGCTCATTCCCGGACACCACCCCATTCCACCTGCTTCGTGATTTCTGGCTTGGCGTCTGTCTCCCTCCTCAGACTAGGGCACCGTGGGTGGCACAGGAGGTCCTGTTCACATGTGTCACCTCAGCACCCAGCACAGAACCTGATACAGACCAGGTGTTTAGTATTTGCTGCCCCTTCATGGAATCCATCCATCTAGCTTTTCATTCCACAAATGTTTATTGAGCATCAGGGATACAGCAGTGAGAAGACAGGCGGGGCTCTGCCCTAGTGCGGGTTACGTTCTAGTAACAGACACATACATGTATAACATAAGGTCACGTGGGAATAGTTGCTGAGGAGCAACAGAGCAGGGAAAGAACAACCCAGTGGGGAGAGGATGGGGCGGGGAGGTAAGGGAAAGTCTCTCTGAGCAGGTGACATTTGATCGATGTAAATACCAGAAGGAAGTAGATACTGGGGAGAAGGAACAGCAAGTGCAAAGGTCCTGAGGTGGGAATACACATGGTATGATGGAGGTCAGTGGGCAAGATGGGGGGTGGCAGGAGCTGAGGGCAGAGAGGGAGCAAGCGGGGGCCCCAGGCAGGACTCTGCTTTGACCCTGAATGAACTGGGAGCCATTGCTGGGTTTTGGGCAGAGAAGTGCAGGATCTGGCCTAAGTTCCAGCAGGGTCACTCTGGCTGCTGCATAGAGAATGGATTCCAGGGGGCCGAGGGGGAAGCAGGAGAACCATGAGGAGGCTGCTGCACTCATACAGGTGGGCAGTTCAGGTGGAAAAGGGGTCAAACTGCTGGTATATTTTGAAAGTAGAACCAACAGTATTTGCTGATGGTGAATGGGGGGTAAGGGTGGGGTGGAGAGAAAGAGAGCTTGAGATTATGAAAAGAGAGGGAGACAGGAGTCAAAGATGATCCCAAGGTTTTTTGGCCGGAGGAACTGAGTGGAAAATGAAGGTGCCGTTACCTGAGGTGGGGAAGGTTGTGGAGGTGAATTTCAAGAGCTCGGTTTGTGATTGCTGAGGTGAAGCTGCCCCCTGGCCATCCAAATGGAGCTGTGGCAGGCAAAAGGCATCAGCTGGACAGGCCTGGAGTTTGGGAGAGAAGACCAGGCTGGATGTGGGCACCTGCTGTATGAGTCCCCACGTCTTGCACATAGTAGGTCGTCAGTGAGTGCCTTGTGAGGGACACAAAGCTGGCCATAGCACAGCTCCTGACCTGTAGGTAAGGTGGACCAGGGCCCCGCGGGCCAACCACGGAGAGTCGCATCCTGAGGGGGGCACAATGGGCCCCGCCACCATTCCTCAGCTAACATGGCTGGAGGGTGGTCTGGGAAGGCCTCTTGGCCAAGGTGGCATAAGAATCTTGGCAGACAGAGATGGGGCGGGCATTCTGAGAAGGCAGGGGCTCTGGCTTTAGGGATGAGGTGGGAAACAGGAGGGGGAAGGCCCAATGGAGCCAGTGGGGCTGGGGTTAAGTGGATGGTGCAGGAGCCCAACCCCTGGCTCCAATCCACGCCCTGGTACCTGAGGCAAGATACTTAACCCCTGAAGTCTCGTCTTTTCCTCTAAAATAGGAATGATAACCATATCCCCTGCATGGGTTGGTGTGAGGATCAAATGAGTTAATCCATGTAAAGTACCCAGAATAAAGTGATGGCAGGTTCTCGAAAATGTGACCTACCCATTAGTACTGAGTCCAGAGAAGGCGGTGTGCTCCAGCTGGGAGAACGAGAGAGAAATGAGGGGAGAGAACAGTGCATGAGGCCCAAGTGTGACGTACCTGGGGCCCAGTTAAGGAGGGGAACTTTATTCCCTTTAGGCAGTGGGGAGCCATGGAATGTTCTGTGCAGAGAGAGGAGCGGTGCTCTATTTAGTCCTCGATTATCCTCTACCTGTGCTCAGCTTGACGCACCCACTCCCATCCCAGGCGCAACAGTCCCACCCAGCAACCCACCTGCTGGGCTCAGGGGCACGTCTCACGTAAGAGCTAACGCTGGGTGAGCTCTTAACTACATTAGTTCTCTCAACTGCCCCGGGTATGAGGTTTGTCCGATTATTATTATGGTTTGACGAATGAGGAAACCAAGGCACAGAGAACGTCACACAGGTCAATGTCGTCACGCAGATGGTGGCTGCCAGAGCCGGGACACGAACAAACCGAGGCAGTGGACTCAGCTTCAGAATCTCCCCCAGCCTCTCCCGGCTCTGAGACAGACCCCAGAGCCCTTTGAAGTGGCCGGGCATCGTGTGGAGCACCCAGCACTACGTTTCTCCCAGCAGGCAAGGTGGGGTCGTTATGCCCACTCCCAGGGGCAGAGGCTGCAAGGTGAAGGGCCCCACAGCTTGTCCACGGAGGAGCTAGTCCCTTAGACTCCACATGCCCGCACTAGGGACCTGGCAGGCACAACACCTGGAACCCAGAGCTTCCTCTAACCTGAGCCTGCATCAGGGGTGAGCTCCCTCAGCCTGCAGCTATTTCTGAGGTCCTCGCTCCCCTTTGGGAGGATGGGGAAGACAGTGGATCCGTCCTCCCAGGCTGCCCTGGGGCTCGTGTCACAGGCCCCTTCACTGTCTGTTCCCCTCCTTTATCCTTTCAAAGTGGTTTTTCATCCCAAGAACCGACCTGGCTCACCAGGTCCCGGCCCTGCCCTGCAGAGAGGAGACTGAAAATCAGGCTTAACTGCATCCTCTTAACAGTTTCACAGCCAGAAAAACCAGCAGAGGGAAATACAATGTTTGCAGACCTGGTCAGGTCCAAGGTCACTCCATAAAAATGGATTCCTAGAAAAACATAAACCAGCAATTTACCCAGTGAATTTTATTGGCTCAAAAAAAAAAAAAGCTATCCCATTTGAATAACGAAGGGAGAGAAACCATTCCCAGTTCCTCCTTTATTAGTGAATAAGGACACACAAAACTCAACAGAAATGGAATGTTCACAGGCAGCTTCAGGACTGATTTATTAGCCGCTTTCGTTTCATAAAACCCAGCATTTTCTATTAAAATCGGATGATGTCCAAAAGGTCTGTTTGCTTTAAGAAATTGTATTTAATACAGGTCAGGTCCTAGTTTTATTTTTTGTTTTTTTAAACAAAGCTCATATTCTCCTGACTCCACGCCTGTTACTACAGCCAGAGGGAAACTGATTTCAGAATCCATCTGATAATGTCGGATTTCTTTGTGGCATCCACTTCATCGCTCAGCAGCCAGCCATGATGTCATAAGCCCATCAGATTTCCGGTAGGGGGGAAACGCTGGGGAATTGGAAAGAATGGATGTTTCTTACCCGTCAGGAAGGGGAGGGAAGGGGCTGGGTGTGTTTGGGAGGCGGGGGACGACGGGAGGCAGGCTCAATGTTTGTGATATTAAATGTCAGGCAGAAACCTGAAAAATCCAGCCACCCAGATGTTTTCTAAATATCCAGATGTCTGGCACCGAGCAGACCGCACTCCTCCCGCCCCCTCCCGTCCCAAGAGGAGCTCGACATTTCGGCTTTGACCTCAGGTCTCCAGCGAGTGCGGGCTGCCAGGAGCTGTGCATCCTTGAGGCTGCCCACCCTCGGGTTGGGAATTTTTTCTAAATCTTTACACATGGATGACAGGAGTAACTACGTCCAGATTTTTAAAAGCTGTTGAAGCAGTGATTTGAAAAGTTCAGTCCCTGGAATTAGCTTCCACGGAATACACTATGCAAGCCAAAAAGGAGGGAAAAAAAAATCCCTCAGCCAACACACACACAAACATATGTGACTCTCAAGCCATAGGAGTTAAAAACCCAAAACAAAACCAGCAAGTCTGAGAACCAAGGACTCGGAACTGACACTGAGAAGCGATGAGCCCTCCCACAGGAGCACGCTTCCCCCAAATCAGAAAAACACCAAACAGCTTTGTTCTTCCTGACAAAGCCCCTCGCTTCCAAGGAACAGACAGTTGCCAACAAAAGCACAGGGTAGAACTAATTTACACTCAGACTCGGGGCTTCGAGGAGTCATAAAGTACAGAAATGGAAATGGCTTTGCCTGGGAATCTGCCTCCCCACCACTGGCAACGGGGACCCCCGGGCCTGGGGGAGCCCCGCAGGCCACAGACGGAGCAGAGTCCTGGCTTCCAGTGGCCTGGCCACACGCCCACTGAGGCCACCTCCAAGGCCTGTAGCTAATTGCTCCTGAAAACGAGCCAAGAACGGCAGGCCCCTGGGGCCCAACCCTGCAGACTTCACAGGGAGCCAGGAGGAGAGGCAGCTGGGGAGGGGACCACCTCCAATTAGAGATGAGTGCTTGGATAAAGAGGAAAGGGGTGGCCAAGGGAAGGTGTCTGGCAGAGGGCAGGAGGAGGTGAGTGGGGGCTCAGGGCTGGAGCTGGGGGGCTCAGTGGCATCATCTCCTAGAACAACCCCTGTGCTTTTCAGATGCAGAAATTGAGGGCCCGAGAGTGGCTGAGTGGCCCACCCAAGGTCACCAGGCTAATTAGAGGGACAGCCAGTACTGGGGAACAGAAAACACAGGCGTGGCATTGCATGCCTCTTCCCTGAACGTTATCTAATTTAATCCTCACAACACCCTGTGAGGGAAGGATTATCATTAACCTCAGTTACCAGAGGAGCCAATGGAGGCGCAGAGAGGTTAAGTAATTTGCCCAAGGTCACACAGCTCGTCATTAGCAGAACTTGGCGTGAACTGCTGAGTCGCTGCCCGACTCCAAATCCAGTGCTCTTTCTGCTGGGTCGGGGGGGAGGCAGTTAAGGTTTAACTGGGAGCAGTGAATCTGATTTAAATACATCTTTTTTTTTAATTTGGTTTTTTTTTTTGCGGTACGCGGGCCTCTCACTGCTGTGGCCTCTCCCGTTGCGGAGCACAGGCTCCGGATGCGCAGGCTCAGCGGCCATGGCTCACGGGCCCAGCGGCTCCGCGGCATGTGGGATGTTCCCGGACCGGGGCACGAACCCGCGTCCCCTGCATCGGCAGGCGGACTCTCAACCACTGCGCCACCAGGGAAGCCCCTAACTACATCTTTAAAATGCTGGTGATCCCCATAGAACAAAAGGGAGTAAATCATTGCAAATTATTATTTTTTTAATTTTTTAACATCTTTATTGTAGTATAATTGCTTTACAATGGTGTGTTAGTTTCTGCTTTATAACATAGTGATCAGCTATACATATACACATATCTCCATATCTGCGAGTTAATTTTTTAAAGCAATTCCAGTCAGGAGGGCTGGCTGGGCGGCTGGGTGGGGAGCCCGTTTTTATTCCTTCGCTGCCAGGGCCTGAATAAAGCATGCAGACTCTCTAGCTGTGCGTGGAGGCCGCTCAGTCCCCTGAAGTGGGGAGGATGGGGGGGCACTAAAAGCTTTGTCAGGCGTCTGTGAGAGCATAATCTGCCACAGGAAAGCTGCCAGGCGCACAGGTCTGTCAGAGCCAGGGGAGGGAGGAATTCACTGAGCGTAGAAACGATGAGAAATGAAAATAAGAGTTGCCCCTCTACGCCTGATTCCTACTTTCCAGCCAGGAGTTTAAATGAACTGTAGATCACCTGGGCTGCTGTTTGTGGCCCAGAGGCCTGACTCCGGATCAGAGAGGCACTGCCCGGGGTCCTGTCTGTCCAAGATGTGGGGGGAGGAGGGGAGTTACTGTGGCCCTGTACCCTGGCCATCCTGGGGACCCTGCTGGCCACCACCTTCTCCCAGAGTGGCATTTGAAGGAAACCAAGCCTCCCAGAGCTGGGACAGAAAAATGAGGAGTAGGCTGATCTGAACTCAGAGAACAGCACAGTCACCTGTCCCCAGGCCTCCCCCCAGAAGGGTCTCTTCCCCTCCTGAGGGCCAGGCTCGGCGCTCCAGTGGGCCATCTGTGCCAAGCCTTTTCCTGCTCTCTTCCTCACCGGGCCTGCTGGTTTCTTTTACTTTGTATCTCTGAACAGCAAATGGGGTGTGGAGCCCAGGACTCAGGCCGGGGACGGGGAAAGAAAAATTTCTGCTGTCAGGATGCCTGACCTGGCTGAGCAGCTCCTGTTTTTCTGGGGAAATTCTACTCATCCTTTATTCGCTTGGCCTACCATCTACCCAGAAGGGATTCAGGTCCTGCCCTCATGCCTCTTACAGTTGATGGGAGGAGACAAACATCAACCCAATAATGACATAAGAATGTCCATGGAGGGAGTGGTTCCCAGGCTATGAGAGCCTGGCATAGGGAAAGTGTCAGGTCAGGGAGGTCAGGGAAGGCTTCCTGGAGGAGGAAGAACTGATGATGAGGCATTAACCCTTCTGACTCACTGTCGCCTCTGCAGAGAAGCCTTTCCTCATGCCCACTCAAGGTTGCCTCCTGTCCCCATTCCTTTCCTGACTGTTGTTCACCAGCTATGTCCCTGCACTGGTCTGAAGCCTGTGAGGGCAGAGACAGGGTTTGTCTTGTTCACCACCGAGTTGCCTGTGCCTGGGACACAGTCGATGTTTGATGACTACTTGTTGATCAAAAACATAAATAACATGTGCAAAGGACCTGTGAGGAATCACAGAGACTAGGAGGGTGTGTGAAAGTAAGAACGGGGCCAAAAGGCACAGAGAGGTGGGGCCACCCCGAGAAGCACCCTCGACCTGTAGGTGTCCCTCCAGCCTCTGGGCCCCCTTCTGCCTTTCCCCTGTGGCAGAGACTGGGGTTGGGTGTCTTTCTTCTCCTACAGAAGAGTGTCACATAGCTACCCTGCCCCACTTGATCTGCGCCAGACACAGCTCCCCTGGGTCGAGGTAGGTGAGCACTAGATTCACCTGTCCCATACTCTCCCACCCCCCCCCACCCCCACCCCCCCCACCCCCCCCCCCACCCCGCCACCGCCTTCCCTCCTCCATTCATTCCCTTGCCTGATGCTGTGAGGCCACTGGGAGCCACAAAGGGGCAGGGGGAGGCAGATCCGGATGTCCCGATCCAGGGCCTCCTGACACCCCACCCCCAGGTTTCATCTGCGCTCCCCCCGCCCACCATCCTGGCGCCCTTCCTCCTCCCTGAGGCAGAAGTGGAAGGAGAGAAGGAGCAGGGCTCCGGGCTTGGACCAGACCGGGTTGGAGTCCCCTCAGCTGATGACCAGCGCGTGTCTGGACACCAAGCTGGCTCTACCCCTCACAGGTGAAATGGAGATGCCCCAGGCTTCAGCGGGGACAGAGCAGGTGCTGGGCGGACCTGCCTGAGAGGCTCGAAATCAACCTCTGGTTTTCCTCTAGGGCTCAGTTCAGTTACTGCCTCCCCAACTCCCTTTGCCACCTCAGCTGCAGAAGCTGAGGCTGGGGTTTGGGCTTCCCCCAGGGCGCCTCTGGCCCGGGGAAGCGGCTGAGGCCGGCGGCGGCGAGCGGGGTCCCAGCCCCAGCGCGGCGCCTCCGTCGGCACGCGGACCCTCCGTCCGCGCCGCGCGCTCCTGCAAACTTTCCGCGTCTGCCACCCGCCCGCGTGTACACCTGCTCGTGGTTCTGCGGCGCGGGTCCACACAGCCTCACCTGCCCCCGGGTCGCTGGAAGGTGCCTCAGTCATAGTCCGAGTCTCCAGGCTCACCCGCCGCGAGTTACGAGGACCGTCAACCCCAGCCTTCGGGATCAGTCTCCACTACCTCGGGATTTCGGGGGTGCCTCAGCCCGCTCACCTGCGCTCGTCTACACCGCCTCGGCAGCCCCCAGGTCACTGAACACGTCTCAGCTCAGAGGCCGCGTCCACACCGCCTCGGAGATGTCTCATCTCTGGGGCCGCGTCCACACTGCTCAAGCCTCACGAGACCCTTCAGAGCGCGGACCGGGACACAGACCCCGCGACAGCCACTCAGCGTGGGAGGTGGTGCCCCGATCTTCTCCGGGCGCCCCCCACGCCCGGAGACGCCCGCGGGGGGCTGCTTACCTTGCCCGCGGCCTCACGCTCCTGTCCAGGCGATACCGTCTCTTTCATACATTGGTGCAAGATTGTCGATGGTGAAAGAAAATGTTGTATATCCTCTGCCGGTCACTTGGCAGTTCCCCACCCTCCCCCCTTTCCTCTTTTTTCGGCCCTTAAGACAATACTGGGCCCCAGCGGCCGGCCGCCGGCCAGGGAACTCCGGGCAGGCGCGGCTGACCGCGGCGGGGCGGGCCTTAGGCGGGGAATGGGCGGGGAGTGGGCGGGGCCGGGAGGGGCGGGGCACGCGGGCTCCTGCCGCCCTCCCTGGGGAAGCCTTCGTCTGCGACTCGAGCTCCTGTTCCGGCTCCTGATTAGTCGGCCGGCCGGCGATGCTGGCTCCTGATTGGCTAAGGCAAAGAAGGGGTGCAGACAGTGGGGGTGTGGGGTTGCGGGATCCATTCTTTGCCTTTTCTTTTCCCCTGTGTCCGCCACTACTCTTTTGGGTCCTCCTGAGATCTGTATCCTTTTCCTCACTGCTTCTGTACACCCCATCATAACACTTAACTACCTCGAGGGTAATGCGTTTCTTTGTCTTTTTCTACAAAATAGGTAGCACCTTGAAGTCAGGACACCGGGTTTGTGCCACTCACCGCTGTATCCCCAGGACCTGGCACCCAGGAAGTGCTCAGAACATGTTGATTGAATTCATGGAAAATGTACATATAGGTTTTTAGAGCTGTCTTTAAGGCTGGTAACATCCCTAGAGGGTGATATTACTATTCTCCTTCTAGAATGGGGAGACTGAGGTGCAGAGAAACGCTGTCACTTGGGACATGCTACATCACTGGACCTCAGATCCCTACACAGCGATGCCCTGTGGAGTGTCCGGGCCTGAGTTTCCCATCTATCAAAAGGGAGTGGATTAGATCAGATGGGTTAGAAGGTGAATCGTTTCAATGAACAGGCTGCACCGAGCGCTGTGTTTGGCAGTACGAGTGAGACGGCCCTGCCTTCGTGTTAAAATCCTGGTAGCCTGCAGCGCCCTCTCCCTCTCTGACCACCCCCTCTCCCCCAATCACAGCGGAAGTTAAAAGCACTCTGCTCAAACCAGTGTACCTTGCCCGCTTCTGAGGGGTTTGTGGGCATGTGGGAGGATTTTCCTGGGGGAACCACAGGGGTTATCATTAAGCAAACTGACTTGAGCAGGCACGCTGTTCTGGGGGGAGGGCAGTACTTGGGAACCTCCACCTCCCAAGAGAGTCGTTTTGATTGCAGGGTGGTCTCTGATATGGGATAGGGGAGAGAGCTTCCTCTGACAGAGGAGGATGTAGGAGCTGCTGCTGGAGTTGGGTGGGGGAGGGTTAATCGACTAAAGAAATGCTGCGATCCTGGGCAGTCAGATCCAGGTGTGCAGAGGAGCCAGCTTGGTGGCACAGTGAGTTCTCCCTGTGTCTCTGTCTTCACATGCCCTTCTGACAAGGATGCCAGTCATTGGATTTAGGGCCCACTCTAATCCAGTATGACCTCATCTCAAAGTCATTACATCAGCAAAGACCCTATTTCCAAATCAGGTTACATTCACAGGTACTGGTGGTTACGGTTCCAACATATCTTTTTTGGGGTCACAATGCAACCCACAACCAGACCCAATATGGAAAGACCATTCTGGTCAGAGGGAAGCAGAGCAGGGGCCCTGAAGCTGCACAGGGTAGGTTACCCTCCTAGCTGCCCACTGCTCTTTTGGGACTTCTCTCCAGCTCATCTCAGTTCCTGGTACCTGGCAGCTACCTAAACAGAGCCAGGAGGGAGCTGACCCCCTGGATATCAAGCCTCTCCTTCCAGCAGACCCTGCTCAGCCTGGGACCCTGAGGAGAGCGCAGCCTGCCTTCCCTCCTCCCCCTGCCTGCCTGACCCCCACCCCCACCCCCACCTGCATCCCACATGCAAGATGGACAAGGACAATAAAAGCTGTTTCACCAGCAGGTGGTGATTAATTGCCAAGTTAATTAAAGAGGCAGTAATTACTCTCGGATTTCAGAGGAAGGAGTGATGTCTTAGGCAGGGGTGGGTGGTCAGCATTCAGGTCTCCCTGAAGAGGTGGGGACAGAAGATAGAATTTGAAAAGCCAGGAAGAATAAACAAACAACATTTTAAAAAACAAGTAACATTTAAAAGCTTCAGTCTTAGCTATATAGCTATGGTTTTATTTGACAGAATCAGGTGATGGGCTTAGATGTTTAAGCCTGTCTCCGTACTTTCCCATCTTTGAAATATTTCATTAACAACAACCAAAAAAAAAAAAAAAAAAAAAAAGGCCGCGGGGAAGTTAAATATTTCTAAACTCCAGTTTGGGATTTATAAATGTCCTCAAATACACATTGCCTCAGTTTACACAATGGAGAGGACCTTAAAATTATGTGTAAATCAAATCCCGTTTGCCCACCCTGTACGTCTTAACGCAAGTGATGCTCTATCTTCATTTCTGATTGATTTTCCCTGGCAGAGGCGCAGAATTCTTTGCTTTAAGTGTCAGGCTCTCTCTGTCAAGTAGTTAATGACCTATAAAGCACTTAAAACGTACTGGAGGAGATGTTATTTGGAGGCACCCCGTGGTGTACCCTCTCCTATTGTCAGTAATCACCCCTCATTTATTTGCGCTTATTGGTTTGGAATTTGCTATCAGGTTTCCCTAAAGTGGAGCCCACCAGGAAAGGTCCAATTCCATATGGACCCAGATGAGTGCTGGGGTTGGCACCCAGGGGCAGCAGCAGCAGCTGAGGAGGGAAAGAGACCTTTCCTTAAGAGCCTTTCACCACGGGTGCCCTGGTCACCTCTCAGCACACCTTCCCTGATTACCTCATTCCTCCTGCCGCTGTGGCCACCACAGCCTCCCCAGTTTCTCCCCATCCTCCGTCTGCAGGCTCAACCTATCTCCTGAGTCCTGACCCATTCTCTCGGCTGCCTTCGGGACACCTCCCCCTGGTTGCCACCTGGATTTCCCCCCACGTTGCCTCTCTACGCCTGTACATTTGGTTCTGTTTACTGAAACCAGCCTCTGTCCACTGGATGGGGGCATGGACATCCCTTCACCCTTATGCCTTGAGGCCAGTAGGTCACCAGGTCTTGTTGTCCCCTCTCCAAAGTGGCTCTAGAGTCTGCTTCCCTGCCCCAACCTCTACCTCCTCGGTCTCAGTCCCAGCCCCAAAGCTTTTGCTTTTGGAGGCAGCAGCCTCCAAATGGAACAGGCCACCCTCCCCAGAGCCACTCAATCGAGTTGCCTCCTAAAGAATGATGTAGGGGATTTCGCTCTCCTGTTGCCCAAGCTCTGTGGGCTCCTCAGCCTCAGCCTGGTATCCAAGGCCCTTCATGACCTGGGCCTGGTGTCATCTCTCCAGGCTCCTCCCAGTGCTTCCCCTTTCCTGCCATCTCACTCCTTCCATCTTCAGGCCTTTGCTCATAATATTCTCTACCTGGAGTGCCCTCATCCTTCAAGGGCACCTCTTCCAGGAAGCCTTCCTTGGTTTGCTCAGGCACGGTTACCACCCTCCTTCAAGATCCCATAGACCTTCCCATGATGTGTTTTCCGCGGGTTACTGTGTCTGCCTGTCTTGTCACTCACTCAGGGACATTTACCAAGTGTCCACCAGGAGAGTTGTTGGGAGCACGAGCCCTGCTATCAGACAGGCCCAAATTCAAATCCGGCTTTGCCCCTTGCCAGCTAAGTGACCTCAGGCATTCACTGCCCCTCTCTGAGCCTCAGTTTCCTTCTCTGCCATGCCCTAGAGCTGGTGCATGTCCTTGGGCAACTGGAGGACGACGCCAACCTGGCAAGGTCAGTGCTGGGAGTGAGAGGAGAGGCCAAGGCTGGGGTCAGCGAAGAAGCTGTGGCTGCAGCAACCTCCAGGGTCAGGGCCGTGAGGAGGCATCACAAGGAGCACAGAGTGGGAGTGAGCCACTGACCGGGGGTGGTGGTGGGGGGTGACTAGGAGGCTGAATCGGCTCTTCCAGGAGGAAAAGTACATCTGACTCCTAGATTGCTATAACCAGTTGCCACAAGCTTGGTGGCTCAAAACAATATACACTTTTCCTCTTACAGTTCTGGAGGCCAGAAATCCAAAATCAGTTTCAGTGGGCTGAAACCAGGGTGTCTGCAGGGCCATGCCACTGCAGAGGCTTTGAGGAGAGCCTGTTTCGTTGCCCTTTCCAGCTTCTAGAGCTGCATTCCTTGGCTCAGGGCCCCTATGTCCAGCTTCAAAGCCTGCAAGGTAGCATCTTCAAATCTCTTTCTCTCCTTCCATCATCACATTGCCTTCCGCCTTCTGTCTGTAATCTCCCTCTGCATCCCTCTTATAAAGACACTTGTGATTGTAATAATCCAGGATAATCTCCCCATTTTAAAATCCTTAATCACAAGTACAAAGTCTTTGCCATATAAGGTAATATTCACAGGTTCCAGGAATTAGGAGGTGGACATCTTGTCGGGGGGGGGGCATTATTCAGCCTATCACAGAAGGCAACCAAGCGAAGAGGTTCAGATCACTGACTCTGAAGCCATTTCTGGGGGCTTGAACTCAGCGGCACCATTTGCCAGCTTCCTGGCTTTGGGCAAGTTGCTACATCTCTGATACTGTTTCCTCGTCTATAAAATGGGAACAGTGCCTAGCTCCAGACAAGAATTCAGTAGGCATTTAAGTATCTATTGGGCTGAGGGAGCTGCATGTGCCAGGGCCTGGAGGTTAAGAGAGACCCCGGAAGGGCCCTTCTGTAGAAAGAAGGGACGAAGGGCAGGAAAGGGAACAAGGCAGGGCAGGCTGGTGTGGAGGAATGAGGAGCCGGGCCATGTCCCAGGGAGGAGGGAGAGAGAGAGCGAGAGAGAGCGGAGAGAGCGAGAGAGAGCAAGAGAGCGAGAGAGCGAGAGCGAGCGAGCGAGCGAGAGAGAGAGAGAGAGAGAGAGAGAGAGAGAGAGAGAGAGAGAGAGAGTGTGTGTGTGTGTGTGTGTGTGTGTGTGTGTGTGTGCAGGGCAGTTTTAGGATGGAGCATCGTAAGGCTCTCTTTAGTCTCCAGCTCTGGGCTTGAACCCAGAAAGAAGACAACAGCGTCCTGAAACACTGAGATGTGGGGTAGGAGTGCAGGCCAAGGGGCCAGATTAAACCTGGGGTCAACTCCCTCCTCGGCCCCTCCCAGCTTCCTGCCCTTATCCAGAGAAGCTGGGCTTACCCGCGGGCACAGGCTGAGGGAGGCTGAGGCATGGGAGCTCAGGGCTTGCCTTGTATCGCTACAGTTACCATTTTTCTTTCTGGACCTGGGCACTCGGCTCCAGAACCGCCCTCCCCTGGGGACTCACTGCACAGACTTGTTCTAACAGATCCAAGGGGGCCACCAGCAATCTTGGCCCCGCCCCCCCAAAAGGCACCCCCCCCCCATAGGAAGCAGTAGGCTGTGGGGCTGCAGGAGGAAGGTGGGGGGCATTTGAAGCTGGGTCTTGACTGGTTCCCAGGAAGCCAGAGTAGGGGACCTTCTAAAGGCCTGAGCACCCTGAGCCTTCCTTACCAAGCCAGCCGCTCTCAGGGTGATTGTGACCTAGCCTGGACACTAGGGACCCACAGGGCTTTGTCAGTGTTCCCACCCCGCACTCCCCACTGGGCTCAGTCCTGCTGGCTGCTTGGAAGGTCCCAGGCCCCGCATGGTCAGGGCTGTCTGGCCTGGCCTACAAGCCCCTGAGGCAGGACATTGCTGAGTCGGCTGAGACACCCCCCTGGCAGTGACAGAGGCTTCTGGGATCAGTTAGCAGGACCACCCTAACAGGGCTCACGGCCCCTGATGTGTGCTCCACAGGCACGCAGCAGCATCATCGACTGATCGGAGCCCCTAATAGCCTCCACGGCCCGGAGGTGAAGCGAGGGGCTGCCGCTGGCCTGTCTGATGCGCCTGGGCTTGGCCTCCAACAATCCAGCACGGAGCTTGCCCCTTCCCATCAGGCGACAGGGGGCTACCTTTTCACCACGTGCACTTTCATGGCCCTGCCTATCCTGGTGGTGCGGATGCAGCTACACGTCTTCCTCAATTTTCACATACGTAAAATGGGTCACCTACTAATTAGAGATCGCTTTCTGGAAATCTGGGAGAAAAATCATTCTCCCTTTTTCAGCAAGAACCAGCACTAAATCACCAGCAAAGGAATAGCTGAATTTATTCTTTAAACAAATGGCTCTTGGGTCCCTGCTATGAGTCAGACAGAAAGAGAGACGAGTAAGGTATCTGCCATGCTCAGAGAGCTCAGACCCTCCTGGGGATGTGTGTGAACCGATTCAATGCAAGGAGGTCAGAGCAGTCAGAGAGATGAAGAAACTGCTTGGTGGGGGGAGGGAGTTTTAGGGAAGGCTTCGTGGAGGAGGTGGCATTTGAGCAGGAATTCCTGCTCAGGTTCAGAGGTGGGGAGTTTGGCCCCAGGGGGAACAGCAGCCATGATTGGAGCATGGACAGGACTTGGGGTGACTCTGGGCCAGTGGGAGCTGGTCAGAAAGGAGGCTGATGGACTCCATGAGGACAGAACTGTCTGTCTCTTATCCCAGCCCCAGCACGGGGCCTGGCACATAGTCGGAGCTGAACAAATGTTGAAAGAATGAAGGGATTGTAAGAGCCCTGTATACAGGTCTGAGGGGTCAAGCCTCCAACCTGTGGACAGTGGAAGCCACTATGAGGTTTTGTACAGGTTGTAAGGTAGGGGTCCTGCTTCATCCTTTTGCATGTGGATGTCCATTTCTCCCAGTGCTATTAGTTGAAAAGACTGTTTTTCCCCATTGAATTATCTTGGCCCGTTTATTGAAACGAATTGACCATAAATGTAAAACTACTGCAGGGTTTTGAGAGGGGAGTAACATGGTCAGATCTGTGCTATAGGAAGATCAATTTGGTGGCAGAAACTGGGAAGGGCTGGAAAGAGGAGGGGTTGGAGACTAGATGGGTGGGCTCGAGGGAGGAAGGAAGGGGGAACTAGGAAGAAAAGCAGTCCCCAGATCAGCAGGGGCGCATGGTGGGGAGCCAGGTACAGGGCTGTGCCGGAATGTGACCTGCGGAGGGGCCTGTGGCACTCACTGGGGAAGTGGGATGGGGCGGGTAAGGGGGTGACAGAGAAAAAGCCTGTGCTCCTCAGCCCCTCAATGTCCCAGAGTGGTGAAATTAACCCCTCTCTAGATATGCCAATGCGAGTAGGTTTTCAGGTAACGAGAGGATTGTAAATGCAAAACAATGCCAATTACAGCAGCGTTACCCCAGATTATAAAGCTTCTGAGAAGCAGCTCACACCTCCAGGCGTGCTGTGCCTGGAAATTTCCAGGGGAGGCTGGGGATCTAAACATCCAGGCTGCCTGAGGCCAGGCCCCACAGTGGGTGTGGGCAGCTGGGCAGGCCTGGCCCCGTCACTCCTACAGACCTGCCTTCATTTCCCCGAGGAAATAGACCACTGACGGGCAAGAGGACACCCCCGGGTCCCCACAATTCTGAGCAATATTCTTAAGGAAATTTGTCCCTTCATGGGCCCCCCAGCCGGGGGGGGCACAGAGTCCCTCCATGGCTCTTTCTGCCTCCCCCCCGCTGCCCTTTGCCTGCACACAGTTGGAACCAGCCCAGCGCTGCCCCTTCTGTGCTACAATGACCTTTAGCCGGTCAGCTTTCCTGAATCGCAGTCTCTGCTTTGGTAAAATGCAGAGACAAGCCCACACACACACACTTCGCAGTGTGTTTTCAGGATTAAATGAGATCTTGTAGATAAAGAGTCTGAACAACAGAAACCAGTGCAACCTCCACGCACGACGATTTGGCAGTGTCCGTTAAAATAGTAAATGTCCACGCCCTGGGCCCCAGCGATTTCTTCTCGCCATTTCCTGCAGAGAAAGTTTTGCAGATGCGTCCAAGGGTGTTCCCTGCAGCACCTTCTGTGAGGTTAGAAAATCATAAACAACTGAAAGGGGCATTAACAGGGGCCTGATTAAATTAGGATCCATCAGTCCTGTGGAATCCTTTGCTGTAATTAAAGAGTCTGGCAGTTCCTGTGTGCTGTCACCGGCAGATCCCCACCACGTGGGACTGCATGAACAAAGCAAGAGCAAATAACACCTACAGATGATTCCATTTAAGCTTTTCAGAACCCCACACAAACACTAGATATTTTATGTTTGTCTATGTGCATATATGTATGTAGATGCAATAAGAACAGCCCGGAAGAAAATATGCCCCAATGACCCAGGGTTGCCTCTGGGGAGGGGATTGGGATGGAGGCTGGGAGGTGGCAGGAACATCAAAGAGAATTTCGCTTTGCTGTAGTGTCTACGTGTTTTACTGCAGTACATGCCTGTGTCCCCTGCAGAGATACACACATACAAAACACACGCCAACACCAAGTGCAGAGAATAGTAACGGTTAGCCTGACCCACGCACCATCAAGGCCCAGAGGCCACAATTCTGACTGCAGGTCAAGGAGGGCACCTAGGAAGGAAGGTGTCTCAGTGCCTCCTGCCACTGTCCGCAGCTCTTACAGTCTGGATTCGGGTCTGGGGAAGCCCCTCAGGTGGGCCAATGCCATCCCCTGGCGTGCGGGAGGGACGCACTCTGTTAGCCTGGCTGGGCCAAGGCCCCAGCCCGCCTCTTCTGGCTGGGCATTCTGCCAAGAAAACTCTTGAACTACATAAAAATCCATCCTGGAAATCCGAGAGGCATCCTTAGAACGGAGCGTAGCCTTTCAATTCGAATGGGGAAAAAAAGGCAGATTTGCCTGTAACTTGATTTCAGGGGAGTGAGGCCCGGTGGCCAAAATGCAACAACTGCGTCTGGCCGTGGCCCTCACGCCAAGGTCCTGCCATGTGCTGTGAAGGGGACCCCAGCCCCACCAAGGTTTCCAGTGTAACCAGCACGTGTTCCCATGGAAACTCTGCTTTGCAGAATCCTTTGGAAATTGTTTCCGAGGAGGGGGAACCGCTTCCCACACCCGCTTTGCATTCCTGCGTTTGGTTTCCAGGGATGATTTTCTCCAAGTGCTGAGAGGGGCAGGAGCAGGAGGGAGGGCTGGAGGCTGAAATCTGCCCGAAGGGGCAGAATGGCCATTTCTAAGCCGCTACCCTGGAGAGACCAGTGGAAGCTGAGGGTGTCAGCAGTGGGTGAGATGTTTCAGATGCCCAGAGGCCTGGAAGAGGGGTGGCAGGGGTGTGACCTAGAGATGGTAGGGAATCCCAGGTCAGAGCTAGGGCGGGTCAGGCAGAAAGAAGCATAGGCCGAGACCGTGACATACATGTCCGCCCCCCTGTGGTGAGGCTGGGGCGGGGTGTGGACGGGAGGAAGCAGTGCCCGAGGCCTGGCCCTCAGGGGCTGCCAGGGGCTTCTGCTACAAGCTCCTGGGCCAGGGGTCCACCCTCAGGATGGCTGCCATCCACCCTGCTGGTCTAAGTCTCCCCTTCACCTGGGTCTCACCTATTGCTCCTCAGCCTGCAGGGGGCCAAAGGAGGGGGTCCCCACCTCCAGGGAGGCCTGCCCCTCATTTAGCAGATTCCCTCCGCACTGCCCAGTGGCAGCCTGTTTTTCCTGAAGGATGAGTGGAGAAGGAAATACACACCTGCTGAGCCTCTGCAGGGCAGGGAGTTCCCCATCTGTCCTCTCTGAGTAACACTCAGCGACTTGATTGTTACTGAAGCCAAGGCTCAGGTGGACATGGCTTCTGGGAGGTGGAGCTGGGATTCGAGAGAGGCCAGCGGCCACCCAGCCCCAGATGACCCCCAAGGGCGGTTCCTCTCTCTTCTCTCCTCTGCCCACTCAGAGTCCACCACGCAAACCTGCCCTCCAGGAGCTCAGTTCGAGCCCCCTCTGCCCCCTCCTCCTCTCTCGTGGCCACCTGCACCCCCTGCAGTCGTCTGCCACCCCTCACCCCTGCACCAGCCCATCTCCGCAGGCTCCCAGTCCCGGGGGCTGGGGAAGGAGGGGTGCTTAGTCTTCTTGGCTCCGTACTGGGCGTCCCAGAACGTTCTCCTCTGGGGGGTCCCCCCTTCCACCTTGACCCTCCTCCCTGCCTCTCTCATTGCTCGCTGAAGACCTCAGCGCCTGCCCAGCCTTGCCCTGAACTGAGCTCGGTCACCACACTTGACAACGTCTGTGTTCACAAGAGGGGCGATGAGTTGGCCCCTGAGGGCCTCACAGGCCGCAGGGAAGAGTTGGGATTTTGTTCCAAGTGAGATGGGAACAGTGGGGGGTTTTGCACACGGGGAGGGCCATGGTCCTGTGTAGGTCTCACCAGGATCCTTTGCTTCGTGGAGAGGGGACTGCAGGGGGCTGGGCCAGGGCGGGGGGTGCAGTCTCTCCAGGCTCCCCGCACTACCCCAGGGGCCAACTGGAAAAGGATGATTCCCAGCCTGAGGGTCCGGGGCCAGGGGCTGAGGACGCTCTGGGGCCCAGCGAGGCAGCCTCCTCCTGTCTTGCTGCCTTTGGTTTTCCCTGGAGAGGCTCCACTGCACGCTGAGCGGCCTGCCTCCCTCACCCGGCCCCCAGCCCCGGCCTCTGCCTCAGGCTGACGGAGTCAGGGGCCTGGAAGGCAGCTTCGCCTCCCTAAACAGGCTAGGAGTTTGTTAAACTGCCTTCTGGCGAGCGGGGGCCTCTCCCCACAGCCCCGTGTTCCCGCTCAGAGCCCTCCTTGCCGTGTGCTCCAAGGCCAGGCTCAGAACCAAGCTGAGATGCTGTGAACCGTGCCACAGGCCCAAGGGGGCCACACACAGCCCTAGTGGAGGGGCAGGGGCTTCTTCCTGACGTCAGCCCAGGCCCACCCTGCCGGCCCCAGCCCTTACCCTGCGGGGGGGCCGACCTGCAGGGCTGAAGGTGCTACCCACAAACCAGCCGGGGGTCTGGCCGGGGCCTGCGCCTCGGGCCACCACCCTCCTGGGCACATTGGGGTTTGTGTGAGAGGGCACCTGAGGGACCTCTGGGGACAGCACTGGGCGTGTGTGGAGAGAGGACTGGCCTGCCCATTGCACGAATGACCAAATAGTGGAAAGCAAGGGAGGGACGGGGGACAGCAGGAGAGGGAGGGCTCAGAGCCTGACAGCCTGCGTGAGCCCACCCTTAGCCCTGGTCTGCCTGTGAGGTAGGTTACAGTGCGGGGCTGCCGTGAGGTGAAATGAGGGGTAACGTGAACACTCGAGCAGCAGAAATGGCTCAGGGTCAGACACTGAGGGGCCATGGGGCCTGAGCTTCTGCAGCACAAAGGGACCCCTCTGCCCACCCCAGGGGAAGGCCCAAGAACAGAGCTATGCAGCTGGACCACGACAGAGAGGGCTGGCCTCCAGGCAGCTGGGACCAGCCCGGGGCAAGGAGGGAAGGGGCCGGGCTGGCCTCGATCCCCAGGGGCCGGGGCTGGGGCATAAGGCAGACGAAGACAGAGGAGGTGGGAGGGGTCGAGATAGGCCAGGTGGAGGGGCTCTGGGGAACTGGGCTGTAGGTAGACCAGGAGCAGCGAGGCCCTGAGGCTGGGGAAGGTTTGAGGTGGTGGTGAGCAGGGCGTGGTGAGGAAGCAGTTGGCACACAGAGCGTAGGCGGCCAGGCTGATGGGAAACAACCTTGGGGTCCTTGCTGGGGGAGGCAGAGAGCTCCCTGCGTGTGCCCGGACCCTCGCAGTCCCAGGGCCCCACTGAGCCGCCTCCCCGGCCTCCAGCTCTGTTCCTGAGCCCAGCCCAGCCTCTGCATGGTTCATTCTTGCCCACGCCCCATACCCCCCACGCCATCCCCTGATCTACTTTGTGTGGTCGCCTCGTGCCTTTGGCCTAGTTGGGCGGGGGGCGGGGAGACGGGGGCCCTTTGCCTAGTTGCTCCTTTATTCACCTACGCTGGGACCCCTGTGCACACAGTACTGACAAGGGTCCCTGGCGGGAACCTCCCGGTGGTTCAGGCTGGTGCAAGAGAGCCCGTGTGTCTAGAGAGGGTAAGAAGGGCTCTGGGTGGCGTTCAGGAGAGCCCTTGGGGAGGGAGGGAGGGCCCGCCTGGCAGAGGGAGCCGCTCGGGCAAAGGTCCGGAGATGTGGCACGCTCAGCGGGTGTGGCCGGGCTGCAGAATGGGGGGGTGGGGTGGGGCCAGCCAAGGCAAGAGGGCAAGTGAGGTGATGGGGCACCCCTGGGGCCTCGCTTCTGGTACAGATCGAGTCCTTTGGAGGGAGAGGCTGCCCCAGGGCCTCTGATCCAGGCAAGACCCAGGGGCAGGCAGAGCTTGTCCTAGAGATTTTCATAGACCAGGTTAAATTCACCATCACCCTCAGATCCATGTTGTTTCTCCTGGAAAAAAATAAAAAGAAAAAAAGAAATAAAAAACAGTAGGGAGGGAAAAGAACAAACTTGCACAACTTTAGTTTTAGGCAGAGGCAGACAAGCAGATGGCTTCCCAAGCAGCTTTGACAGGGAGACCTGTCCTTGCGCCCAAGCCCACCGCACCAGCCTCTTCTCCCATCATTCCAGCCCATGCCTGCTCTCTGCCCTCCAACTCCACAGACCTCTTCTTTCCTGCCTTGGGCCTCCCCAGGTGCTCTTCCCTCTGCCTGGCATGCTCCCTCCATCCTACCTGTTCCCTGGCTACCTCCTCCTCACTCTGCACCCCCGAGAGCCCCCTTCCCAGCTCTGGCCTAGTCCCTCCCCAGAGCCCACCCTTCACAGGAGGCTACAAATGTCTCTGTGTGTTTGTAAGATCAGTGACCCTGTTCCTGCAGACCCAAGGATCCTGGAGGGCCGGAACATTTCTAGTCATCCTGCCAGGACTTCAGGGCCTGGCACATGGTGGGCACTGCCTGGGATGGCCCAGACATCCTTGGGGAAGCCCTGCCTCCAATCAGAGCCTAGTTCAGGGATGAGTATACAAAGGGCTTTGAGAATAGGAGATTCAACAAACAGAGTCAGCCTGGGCCAGCGGGGCCAAGCACTTGCTCCCCTCACTTCCTGATGGCTTTTCCAAGGTGCCTACCCACAGCCCTTGAGCTCCTGAATCCAACCTTGCACTTGATGGTGTCCAAAGCTCTGGTGTCGTTGCTACTTAACTTGGAACTCATTTGAATTCAGGGGCAGTTGATTTTGCAGTAAAATGTCACTCATCCACTTTACAGATGAGCAGACTGAGGTTTAAGAGAGAATCATGATCGGGACTTCCCTGGTGGCTCAGTGGTTAAGAACCCGCCGGCCAGTGCAGGGGACACGGGTGTGAGCCCTGGTCCGGGAACATCCTACATGCTGCAGAGTAACTAAGCCCGTGAGCCACAACTACTGAAGCCCGTGCTCCTGGAGCCCGTGCTCCACAACAGGAGAAGCCACCGCAGTGAGAAGCCTGCGCACCGCAATGAAGAGTAGCCCGCGCTCGCTGCAACTAGAGAAAAGCCCGTGTGCAGCAACGAAGACCCATCGCATCCATAAATAAATAAATAAGTGTATTAAAAAAAGAGAGAGAAAGAGAGAATCATGATCAAGTGATATGCCTTAGTCCCCATCGTGATAATAACGAAGCCCTGTCCAGACCCTCCCAGGCTGGCATCAGTGTAGACTCCAGCTCCCGGCTTTAGCCACCTTCAGCCTGGGGAGAGCTAGAAGCCAAACACCCCTGCTTTACCGGCCAGTGTAGACACTATACCGTGCCCAGTGGCAGTCACGATTGCTCATCTTGCATGGCGCCTACGGGGTCCCAGTACGACATTTGATCCCCATGGCAAATCTAGGAGGTGAGTGCTGTCAGGCTCCTCAGTTTACAGCCGAGGAGAAGCAGGCACAGAGGTTAGCCCCTTGGCCAGGGCTGCACAGCTGGTAAGGGGTGGAGCAGGGGTTCAAATCCACCAGACCTCCTAACCACTAGGCCAGCTGCCTCGCAGAGAGGGCTCTGATTCAGCAGCAGGTGGCTCACTCCTCTGGTCCTATTTACCCATTTCCCAGATGAGGAACAGGACAAATGGAGTAAGACGAGGCTCGCTGCCCAGCCCCTGCATACCTGGGAGAGCAGGTCCTGGTTGGAGGGCGGGCTGCTGGCCTCACTCTGGATGCAGTCGTAGACCTCGGTCTCTCGGCGCTGCAGGTCCTGCAAGAGACGTGGGAAGGTCAGAGAAAGGTGAACAGAGGGGCAGGGCCCCGGCCGCAGCGGCCTGCTATACCTCCCCGCCGTCCTAGGGAGCCTAGGAGCCGGGCAGACCTGTGAGGGGACACCCACCACCCCCAGCCTCGCCACTCGCGGTCACACGGCTGCACCTGTGCACCTGCCGTTCCCTCTCAGAGCCATCTTACCCCTTCCCCGCTAGTACAGTGCCACTCCTCTCTGTGCCCCTTGCCAGCCCCTCACATCACCTCAAGGCTCTAGCAGAGCCTGTGCTCAGCCCGGTGGGCTCTCCAGGCCCCCAGGTAGCTGGCAAGAGGAAGGGCCCAGGCCCCCCTCCCACCATCCCTGCCTGTCCTTAGGTCCTTTGGTGCAGCCAGCAGCCCCCAGATGTGACTCCCATGGCCAAGGCTTCAATAGGATGCTCTCCTGGCATCCCCCCCTCACTCCCCTGGGCCAAAGCCCTGTCCCTGTGAGGGTTCCACCCACGCATCCACCCCTGTAGGTCTCCCTTCACCCCTCACCCCAGCCTGTGCTCACAGATGACCTAGGTACCCACTGGAGTCACACTCGTTCCCACAGCTGTGCTGGGTTTGTTGCTGGGTCACTAGCTGTGGTTGGCACACTTGGAGAACAACACCACATGAGCTCTGATGACGGGGCTCCTGCTCAGCTAGATGTGTGCCTTAGGGCCACACTCACTCTTGGCCCAGCAGAGGCCTCAGGATGGTAGAAAGAGATGGAGCTTTGAAATCAGACAAGCCTAGGTTCAACTCTCAGCTCTGACACCTGCCAGCTATGGGCAACCCCGGAACCTCCCTGTGCCTCAGTTTCCTCATCTGTAAAATGGGAATCATTGTATCTCTCTTTCAGGCTCAATGGATGATTAAATGAGATATTGTACATAAAGGGCCCAACAGAGGGTCTGGCGAATCCCAGGTGCTTAATAACTGTTGAATGGTCATCAAGGGAGGCTTGATGCCTCCCTCCCCTCTCTGCGGTCACAGCCTGGACCCTTCCTCAGACCCTGATGGGCACCGGGGTCCCAGGCAAGGGGCAGACGCTGCTCCTTGGGGGATGTCGGAACAGAGCTACTAACAGCCTAAGCAAGAGGCAGGAACCTTTCCTTCCCACGTGTACATGTCATATGGATGCCGGCTGCTTGCCAAGGAGGTGGTTTCCCTGGCAACAGGCAAGCAGGGGTTGCCGAGGCAGGCTGCAGAGACAGGTGGTGCTCTGAGGCAAGAGAAGGGAGGGGAGGTGGGGTGGGGGGAAGGAGGCTCCGAGAGGTAGCGGGGCATGAAAACCTGTGTAATAAACCATTTGGCACTTGGGAGACCCTCACTTCAAGGGCATCACACACAGGGATGGCAAGGCTGCCCTAGGGATCTCTGCGTCAGAAAGAGGGAGGGTCAGGACTTCTGTGGTGGCACAGTGGTTAAGAATCCACCTGCCAGTACAGGGGACACGGGTTCGAGCCCTGGTCCGGGAAGATCCCACATGCTGCGGAGCAACTAAGCCCGTGCGCCACAACTACTGAGCCTGCTCTCTAGAGCCCGCAAACCACAACTTCTGAGCCCGCGTGCCTAGAGCCTGTGCTCCGCAACAAGAGAAGCCCGCGCACCACAACCAAGGGTAGCCCCTGCTCGCCGCAACTAGAGAAAAACCCTGCAGCAATGAAGACCCAACGCAGCCAAAAATAAATAAAAATTTTAAAAAAAGAAAAAGAAAGAGGGAGCGTCTTGGAAGGGGTGCTTCCAACCTGCCTCTGGGTAAGGAAGGGGGCAAGGCTGTCCCAGGGAGGAGCCCAAATTCCGGTGAAAGGCATTTTCCAAGGCCTGCTCTGGCCTGTTGGGCTCTCATGCCTGCCCAGAGCACCAACCACTGCCGGCAAGCCTGGCACACGGGATGGGAATCTGCTCCTCAGCAGCCCTGGGCCTCCACCGCCTGTCCGCCCAGACCTGGATCCACAGATCTGCCAGCCCCCCAAGCTGGATGCTTCTGGTCACACAGTGAAGGGAGAAAAAGGGCCTCCTGGCTGACACGTCAGCAGGAGAGCAGATCTCGGGTCCCACAGATGGTTCCCTTCTCCCTCGTGTCCAGTCCACGCGGGCTGCCCACCACGCATTAGCCCAGAGAGGCCCAGAGATGTCTCAGGTCACACAGCCCCTCCCGCCCTTCGCTCCATGTGCTCCCACTGGCCTGGGCACACAGCTAAGTGATTTCCCAGCCAGAGAAGAGCATCCTGACCTGGGACCCCACAGGCCTGGGCCCCACACTGCAGGGGTCATGCTGTGGGTGGGAGCAGCTGCAGGGCTGAGGGCAGGGGAGGCCGCAGAGGTTGCTGCCAATTAGCAGCTGCTGAGTGAAGCCTCTGACAAGCCCTGACCTGCTGGGCTGCGTTTGCGTGCAGGGAGTGACCGGCATCACTAGGCTGTGAAATGCAGGGCAGCCTCGTCGACAGGATGCCTCCTTGGCCTTGCCTGCTGGTGATGGGGACTGCCTCCCACAGGGTACGCCCGCGGGGAGAAGGCCAGGCCTCTGAACGGGCTGGGCTGGGCTGTACTGGGATACGGGTCTGGGATCCAGGCCCTCTGAGCCCTTTGCCTCCTGCTGCCCAGTATGAGCAGTGATGCTGGGCCGAGTGCTCACCAGCCCTGGCAGAGGCGTGAAGTCCGTGCCAAGGCTTTTGTCCAGGTGGGCTGAGGCCAGAGCTGAAGTCAGCTGCCCTGGGCCAGGACCTAATCTGAGGGTCCGGGACATTGGTCCCCCTGTAATACCCTCCCCTGTCACCAAGGAAACACAAGAGCTGTGGTCTCACGGACACCTGCATGTTGAGGTTTGCATGGTGCCTTCTGCGGGGCAGACGGCTGAGACCTGGGGGCCTTGTTCAGCAAGGAGTGGTACTCAGGAGAGACGGAGCACCTCTGCTCTAGGTCAAGGTCCTGGCGTGTGTGAAGTAAACGGCCCACGGCAGCGACAGGAGTCTGGTGAGGCAGGGCTGGGTTTGGCCTCCAATGAAGGCCTCTCGTGCCAGGCTGAGGAGCTGGCAATGGGGAGCCCCTGGAGGTTTCTGAGTGGGAAGCGACAGCATCAGTGGTGTGTCGGAAAGGCCCCTCCTGCTGCCGTGAGGCGTGGGAGGGCTGGAGGCTGACAGCAAGAATGAGGCGCTGGGCCAGGCAGAGGCTGGAACACAGCTGGGTGGGGGGGCGGTGTCCAGATGCTTCTGGGGAGCGTGAAACTACAAGGCTGATGCCCCACATTCGCCATAGAGCACCTACTCTGTACCCAGCACCGAGCCCCAGGGAACCCCAGCCAGCTGGGAGCTAAGAACAGGCCTCCACTCAGCTGATCGCTGAGCACCTACTACGTGCCAGGCACTGGGCTGGTGCGGGGGAGGGCGCCAGGCAGACCACGATCAGAAAGAAATTGGTGGCTGTAAGGGCCACGGAGAGACCCAGAGAAGGAAGATGGGGATGTTGGCTCACGGAGAGGGTGGGGAGGTCAGAAAGGCCTCCCTGCAAAGGTGCCCTCTGAGCAGAGAGCTGGGGAGTGAGACAGCAGCCCCTGGACGGCTCCAGAAAGGACGCTGCGGAGGGGAGGGTGCAGCCAGCACCAAGGCCCCCCTGCGGGGTGGGCATGGGGGGCAAGCCTGGTGCATCTGGAGAACATCAAGGAGGCCAGTGTGCCTGGAGCGAGTGAGTGAGGGGAGAGACAGTGGGAGGACCTGTGGGCAGAGCTCTCGGAGACCACTGTCAGGGCTCCGGTGTTGACTCTGAGTGAGACAGAATCTATCTCACTAGACGGCCGAGGTGGTCATGAGAACGTGATCCGCAGACCTCCAACTCCAGGGATCAGCATCGACCCGGGGCCCCAGCTGCTGGGCTCTGAAACCCATCATTACATGTGCACAGAGGGCCCCCCACCCCCGCCACCGTGGGCTACCGCCAGCCAATGACTGAGCTCAGCAGGGATGCCGTCACAGCCTCCCGCCCTGGGAGACCTGGGAGTCCTCTGACTGGGCTCCCCATGGCCTGCTGAATCTTCCCTAGATGGTGCGGTGGTCGGTGCATCTCTCTGCCTTCCTTCACCCTTTCCTTTACCCAGGATGAGATCTGCAAGAGTCTGATGACTCTCCCAGTCTTCTCCATTTTCTCTCACAGGTGGTTTCCCTAATAAAACTATCACACATTTACCCCCGTCTTGGTGTCTGCTTCTCGGGGGACCTAGACTCACCAAGGGCTCTGAGCAGAGCGGGATGTGATCTGTGTTTGGGTGGGATCACTCTGCTGCTCCTGGGTGGAGCACAGACTGTGGGGCAAGGATAATAACGGGCCAGCTGATTAGAAACCAACTGCAGGACTCCAGGCACGAAATGGTGGTGGCTCCCACCAGCGTCAGCCCTGGAGGGGTGAGAAGGTCAGATTCTGGATATGTTCGCAATGAGATGTGCTGATGGATCCGATGTGAGCAGTGATGGAAGGAGAGAAGGAAAGGGCAATTTCAAAAGGTTTAGCCTGAGCATCAGGGAGGATGGAGCAACCATTCACTGCATGAGGAGGACTGTGGGAAGAGGTACTTCGATGGGTAAAGAATTGGAGATTGGTCTGAGAGAGAAGCCGATATGGGGTCCAAATGCAGTTGCTTCTGGCGTTCAGAGGAGGGGCCTGGGCTGGACATATAAATTTGGGAGTTGTCAGAGTGTAGAGGGTCTCAAAACCTTGAGGCTGCTTCACTCCCAAGGAGGAGAGTGAAGATCAAAGAGAAAGGGCCCCAGGCCTGGACTCTAATGCTTAGAGGTCAGGATTTCTCTGGTTCCTAAGAAGGAACCAGGGATGCAGGCTGAGGAGGCATGGTAGTGAGTCAGAGGGGCATTAGGAGAGAGTGGAATGTTCTGGAAGCAAGTAAAGAAAGTGTGTCTAGGAGGAGGGAGAGCTCGCTGGTGTCACATGCTGCTGCTCATTGGGAAAGAGGAAGACTGGGAACTGACCACGGGGTTTAACAATGTGGAGGTCAACGGGGACCTTGAGAAGGAAGGCTTTGGGGGGCAGAAAGGAGAGGTGTGCAGAAAGCCTGACTGAGTGGGTCGGAAAGGAGAGCCAGAAACTGAAAGACAGGGAATTTTGACAGATCTGTTATAAGGAGTCGTCGAGAAAGGACAGGGTCCCTGGAGGTGGCTGTGAGCTCAAGATAAGGAATTTAAGATGGAAGAAATCATAGCATGTTTGCAAACCGGAAATGTAATACTGTATCATTAGCCCTATATTAAAGGTTATGAAACCAAGGCTCAGAAAGTTTAAGTAGCAGAACCCGTGAGCAAAAGAACTAGGCCTTGAACCCCAGTTTGTCTGGCTTACTCCAAATCCATGCTCCTTAATAGGTCAACTTGGGCTTCCCTGGTGGCGCGGTGGTTGAGAGTCCGCCTGCCGATGCAGGGGACACGGGTTCGTGCCCCGGTCCGGGAGGATCCCACATGCCGCGGAGCGACTAGGCCTGTGAGCCATGGCCGCTGAGCCTGCGCGTCCGGAGCCTGTGCTCCGCAACGGGAGAGGCCACGACAGTGAGAGGCCCGCGTACCGCAAAAAAAAAAAAAAAAAAAAAAAGGTCAACTTTTCACACACAAAAAAACTGGAGTAGTACAGCTTTTTTTTTTTCCTGTCACAATACATCATGAACATTTTTCCACATGAATAAAAAGCAAAAATTGACATAATCAGAAGGAGAAATATACAATCTACAAGCAAATGGGCAGATTTTAACTCAATTCACGCAACATCTGATAGACAAAATAATCAATAAGGATATGGCAGACTTTAGCAACACAGTCAATAAACTTGACCTCGCTGACACATACAGAACACTCCCTCAGCCATGCACAATGCACACGAAATACAAGCCAACAATAAAGCGAGTCTCCAAAGACTTCAAAGGATTAAAATCCTACCGAATGTATTCTCTGATCACAGTGGAATTCGTGAGAAACAAAAAACAGAATGATAACTAAAAAACAAACGTTTGAAAATTAAGCAAAAGACTTTTAAATAACTCATGGGGCAAGCGGGAAATTTAAACTGAAAGACAACAGAACTATGACATATCAAACCTTGTGGGATACAACTAAAGCCGTACTTAAAGGGAAGTTCATAACCTTAAGTGCATAAATTAGGAAAAAAGAAAGATTGAAAATCAGTGATCTAAGTACCCCTCCAAAGAAAGTAGAGGAGACGTATACAAAAATCCTTCCCTGGGCTTCCCTGGTGGCGCAGTGGTTGAGAGTCTGCCTGCCGATGCAGGGGACACAGGTTCGTGCCCCGGTCCGGGAGGATCCCACATGCCGCGGAGAGGCTGGGCCCGTGAGCCATGGCCGCTGAGCCTGCACGTCCGGAGCCTGTGCCCCGCAATGGGAGAGGCCACAACGGTGAGAGGCCCGCGTATCGCCAAAAAAAAAAAAAAATCCTTCCCTGGATGTTGTCCACTGTCACCACTCTTGTTCACCATCACTGTCTGAGGCAGTGCGATAAAACAAAAAAAAAAAGAAAGAAAAGGTATGAAGATTAAAAAGGAAGAAATGAAACTTCCACTATTCATAGATGACATGACTAGGTTCATAGAAAATCCAAAGGAACTTACAGAGAAACTATTAGAATTAATTAGTGAATTCATCAAGGTTACTCTCTATATAAAGTCAATATACAAAAACCAATCGTATTTCTACATACCAGCAATAGACAATTAGAAAATAAAATTAGGGACTCCCCTGGTGGTCCAGTGGGTAAGATTCCGCACTCCTAATGCAGGGGGCCCAGGTTCGATCCCTAGTCGGGGAACTAGATCTCACATGCATGCCGCAACTAATAAGCCCTCATGAAGCAACTAACGAGTCCGCATGCCGCAAATAAGAAGCCTGCATGCTGCAACTAAGACCCAGCACGGCCAAAAATAAATGAATAAATTTAAAAAAAAAGAAAATTAAAATGGGGACAACACCTGTATCCTGAAGCCCTATTATGAGTATTAA
This sequence comes from Tursiops truncatus, assembly GCF_011762595.2. Lineage (NCBI taxonomy): Eukaryota > Metazoa > Chordata > Mammalia > Artiodactyla > Delphinidae > Tursiops > Tursiops truncatus. The sequence goes on along the minus strand of NC_047044.1, from coordinate 6,666,212 downwards.
TGACATAACAGGTATAAAATCCTACAACAGTACCTGGCACGTAGTAGGTACTCAACAAATGACTTCGTGACATCATCATCACTCTTGTTAACGTATTCTTATCTGCCCAGGCCCAACCCCAGCAGCTAGGGACTGGTCTCAAGGGCTAGCAGAGTCTGCGGCCTCCCTTCACATCTCCTTTCCAGCCCTAAAACCTTTTGAAGCCACCCTGCAACCCCCTTGGGCCTCTTCCTCACGCTCCAGAGAAGTCTAAACACGGGCAAGAAAGATGTTCCATGCAAAAGTGAGTCTCTTCCATTAAAAGTAATCTTGGAGAAGGATATTTATTCATGTGAAAAGATGTTCATGAGATATTGTAACATGAACAAAACTAGCTGTACTACTCCAATTTTTTTAAAAAAAAGTATGTGTGAGTGTGTGTATGGGTCTCTTTGTATGTGTTTACAGAAAAGACTGGAAGGTACAGAGGTCAGCGCTACTAGTGTTTATACTGGAAGAAGATAGGCTTACGATGATGGTTATTTTCCTCTTTTTGATATATATAGAAAGATCTCGTGTGTGTGTGTGTGTGTGTGTGTGTGTGTGTACGGAGAGAGAGAAATGTTTTCATTTAACAGTTGACACCAGAATTCCTCCTAGGGAAAATACCACGATGAGCTGCTGGGAGAGAAGAGAGAATATGGGGAAGTCTGGGGCCACGTGGGAAGCAGTGGCTGCTGGAAATTCCCTGGGGTGGAGGGGCTGAAGGCCCCATGAGAGCTGGCCGTGTTACGTTCTGTTTGGGGTTATGGGCGCTGCCCTGTAGGAATGCTGCCTTTGCCTCGTCCCCATCTGCCTCATCCTCAGTAAACCGGACCATATTCTGAACACCCTCTGCGCGGGGTTTTATGGACATCGAGGAAGGACCTGAGCTTCATGTATGAGTCAGGGTGGTGGGGACAGGAACAGCTACAGCCCATACAGGCAGAGTCCCGGAACATGCCCTTGGAGGACCTGCAGGACCCAGGCATGGCTGTGCACCTCCCAGGTGCTGAGTCAAGACCCCTACCTGGCGGCTGGAGGCCCCGTGGAGTTGAGACCCCAGCTGACACTGGGTGGCATTTATTCTTCACTTTCTCCACAATGAGCATATGTTATTTGTTCAACTAAAATAGATGTAACTGAAAAAAGAATGTCTGTCACCATCCCAGCCACCGGGCAGAGTGACCACGTGTTGACCAGATGGGCAAGCCAGGCTGGGGGAGCGCACAGCATCTCAGCCGTGTCTCTGCTTGACTGTAAGGACATAAAACAGTGCGTGTGTGTGTGTGTGTGTGTGTGTGTGTGTGTGTGTGTGTGGGGTGGGGAAGGGGGGTGTGAAGAATTGAAAATCATTGTGTGTTAAGGGCGTGGGACACTGCCTGACTCTTTCCTCTTTTTGTGATTCCTGTTGCTGTGGCTCCGATGCTGTTTGTGCAATGAAAACAGGAAGGAGTTGGTGAGCGGGTCAACGTCACTTGGTCAGATGAAGGGACTTTCTCCATTCCTCACCAACTGTGCCCTCACTGGCCCTCATTCCAGAAGTGCACGGGCACGCCAAGGAGGGGACCCCAGCGGCACCTCGCACCTGCACTCCTTCCAGGGCCCAGGGCCACACACTTGTAACCTCGGTTCACCTTCACAGAAATCCCTCCAGGCAGGAATTCTTGTCCCCAGTTTACAGGTGAGGAAGTAGAGGCTCCCAGAGAGGTCACACAGCTGGTACACTGGCCGAGCCAGGGAACCAGACCCCGAGCCAGGCCTCAGAGGGCGGAGGACTCACTGTGTAGACGGATTCGGGTGGAGGCTGCTCCCGGCTGCTGGCAGCGCTGGGGCCCTTCTGGGCAGTGTGCTTCCGTGGAGCCTGCGTCTGTCTCTGTGGGGAAAGGAGTCAGGGCTGGGGACCAGAGGCTCTCCTTCTTCCCACCCCCAACCAGACCCCACCAGAGGAAAGGATGGCAGGTTGTCATGAGGCCACTCAGAAGTGCATCACTCAGCACCTTCCATCCACCCTCTCCAGGGAAACAGGGCAAATACCTGCAAGACCTACATCAAACCACTCGTCTGCCCGGGGACACCGGACATGATAAACATCCCGGCGAGGCAACTGCCCACCACCCAGTGCCAGAGCACAGTGCCCGCAGTGTGACAGGGTCCCTGGCTGCAGCCCATTACTGTGGGTGTTGCTGAGTGAGCCAGCGCAGGCCAGACCAGGTGTCCAGTCCCTCTCTGCCCCTCACTGGCTCTGCGGCCTCACTCAAGCACTTACTCTCTCCGGACCTCAGTTTCTCCAGCCATCACCCTCCTTTGCGAGATTGGTGCACAGATTCAGGGAGGTGATGAGGGAGTCAAGCACTCTTGACACTCGTGGGCCACTTATGTGGCCCTTGGCCAACCACACACACTCTGGTTAGCCAGGTGGTGTGAAGAAGGGGACACCATCCCTGCCCTCCCGGGGCTTAAGACCCGGTGGGGAGATGGACAACGAACCAGCAGTTTTACCACGTGTGGTTCATGCGCTGACCCACGGGGACAGAGCCCCTGGCGCACAGGAGGGAAAAAACGCCTCGCCTGGCAGGGAGGCTGAGAGGAAAGCTGTTTAAGGCCGAGATGTTCATTGGGAAGAGAGGCAGAGGGAGCAGGTCTGGAAGAATTTAAAGACGGTCGGCGTGGCCGGAGAGGCGAACCTGCCCTGGTTGGGTCAGGACGGCCATGCTGGGCTTCGAGAAGAGGGTGGACGGTGGAAAACATCTGAGGGCTTTAACCAGGAGGCGCCAGGATCAGAAAGTGGTTTCAGAAAGCTCACGCTGGGTGCTGCGTGAAGCGCTAATGGTCGTGGAGGCCAGGGCAGTGGGCCTTCGGGAGGGTGAGGGCTCAGCTCCTTCCAAGTCAGAGGGAGGCTGTCCGGACGCCCCCCTCATCTCAGGCACACCACACTGCCAACAGTGAAGCAACACAGCCTCATCTCGGGGCAGGACCTAATTAAAAACCCTAGCCGCCTGCCAATCCCCAGACCATTTACTTGGGATTAGCTCTCGAGAGCTGCTTAACACTCGGGCAGAAGCCAGCGCCACCCCCAGTCGCAGCATAATAACGGCTCGGGAGTACCTGGAGCCTCACTGGGTGCCAGGTGGGGCTCTAAAGGCATCACTTGCCTTATCTCCTGTGCCTCTCAACAAACCTGCAAGACCAGTCTTCATATCATCCCTGTTCCACCCATGAGGCTGCGAAGGCTCAGAGAGGGCTGACAACTTGCCCCAGGTCACAGAGCCAGAAGGGGCAGGGGCAGGATTGGAACCCAGGTCTGTGTGATTCACCAAGATGCTGATCTGGCAGTACCTGGAGTTTTCACTCCCCTGTTTTGTTTGAAAGTGCAGGTCTCACAGAGAGATCGGTGCAGGCATCCGGGCAGCACTTCACAGTTTACAAAGAACTCTGGGACTTATTGTCATTTAATTCTCATAGTAGCCTAAGGAGGTGGGCATGGACTTCCCACTTGCCAGAGGAGGAAACAGGTTTGTCCAGCTAGTCATTGACTGCCCTTGGATCAAACCCAGATGCCCAGTTCTCAAATCTCGTGCCCCTGCCCTGCACCACCTACTTCACTGCCAAGGCTGGCGGTGTGGGCTCATGGGCAGGGGCTCTCCTGGACCCCATGGGGAGCAGCACCCAGGCCTGGCCTCGTGGCATTCCTATTGAGGCTGGTGGGGCCGCCAGGGAGGTAACTGCCACTGTGGGTTCGTGAGGAGTCCATGTCTACCAGGGGCTGGGGCAGACTTCTCAGGGTTTGCTTGTGCCCTGAACATAGGACAGGAGTCTGAGGATGTGTCCCAGGCCAGGGAAACAGTGCAGTGTTATTACTGGGGTGGTGATGCTCCTTGGAGCCAGCCTTGCCCCATCTGGGTGCCCTGTCCCAGACCATCAGCATTTACCCTTCCAATTGTGATTTTCAAATGAATAAACCAATCGGCAGCTCAGGAAACCTGTAGAGCCTCTGTTTCCCCCTCTGTAAAATGGGAGCGATACTATCACCTTGCCCACCTCACAGCCTGGCCACCTCTGACTCATCTTTCAGGTCTCAGCTCTCATTTACTCCATCACTCCTTCCATAAGCACTATGTGTCAGGGTCTCCCAGACACTGGGGACACCAAGTCCCTTCTTTCTGGGGCTTATGCTCTGGTGGAGGAGACAGTAATGACACAGAAGCAAGGGTGTGGGGAGCAAAGCAAGAAGAACCAAGCGAGAAGCAGGGAGACCCACATTCTGGGCGAGGGGTGATGGAAGCCGGGGCTGGGGTTGGGGCAGGAGAGAAGGGGCTGGATCCTGGACAGACTATCTGCAGGACTTGCCGAGGGATCGGCCGTAGGGGGAGGGAGGGGGCGGGCACAGCAGCAAGCCTTCTGGCCTGAGCATCTGGGGGCCTGGTACCATGTGCTGAGCTGGGGCCGACCTGGGGGGACTAAGGAGTGCTGTTCCTGACCAGGTGGGTGCAGACGCCCGTGGGTGCCCACACGGAGTGGACGTGATCTGGGGCTCGGGGTGGGGGGCTGGGGGGCTCTGGGCAGCCACATTGGGTGGGACTGTAATCCCGGGAGCAGAGCCGTCACGGAGGAGCGTAGACAGATGAGGAGATCTCTGAGGAAGGGGCCTGGGAGGTGCCAATGTTCAGAGGCCATGAAAATGTGGGTGACCCAGCACAGGGCCACCGGGGGATCCTAGGACCAAGGAAGGAGTGTGCCGTGGAGGAGGGAGACTGTGTCTGATGCCCTGCGAGGATGAGGACGGATCAGCATCGGAGGCTGCCTGCTCCGGGGAGCCAACCTTGACCCCAGGTTGAGCCCTCGAACCTGCTCTCAGGACAGGAATCATCTGCATCTTCTGAGTCAGTGGCTCCGGCTTCGATTCATTTATCAGATGTGCTGCTGGCGTCCTCCATGCCTCTTCCTCCTCGGCCCTGTCCTCCCGGCCCCCGTGGCTGGCTGCCGGGCCTGTCTCTGGCCGGGGCTCCCACTGCATGCTTTGCTCCTGCGTTCAGCTCATGGTTCAAACGCTGGCCATCCAGTTCTGGGGCAGCACCTACAGGGGCCACGTCCGAATTTGGATCCAGCTCCGGGAAGCTCTGGGAACTTCTCTGGCAACACAAACCCAGCAGCAGCTTCTGGCCTCCTGAGTTCTCTCTCCTTCAGGACCAGGTTCTCACAGCAGCCCCTCCTCCCTCAAGTGCAGGGAGGGACAGGAGGAAGTGTCCATGCACTGTGCTCCCACCAGGGGTCGGGCACCAGCTGGTGACTCGCAAATGCAGTCTCTTCCACCCTTTTCGGGTAAGGGTGGGGATCCATCCTTATCCCCATTTCTGGAGGAGAAAACACACTCGGAGAGGGTCGAAACTTGACAAGAGGACAGGGGCTGCATCTGTCTTGCTTTCCACTGTGTCTGACGATTAGCCCGGTGCCTGGCACACACTAGACACTCAACAGCTATTCCTGGAAGGAGAGGAGGGAAGGCGAGAGGGAGAGGGACGAAGGAGGCAGGGTCTCCGAGGCCGTGTGGCAGGAGGAGGGGCTGGGATCTGAGGTCAAGCTGAGGCTTCGAGGTTCACGCTCTCCCATCCTCCCTTCGAGACTTTACTGAGCACCTACTCTGCACCACTGTCTCCCTGGCCTCTCAGGACACTGAGATCCAGTCATTAAAATCCTCTTTTTGGGGCTTCCCTGGTGGCACAGTGGTTGAGAGTCCGCTTGCTGATGCAGGCGACACGGGTTCGTGCCCCAGTCTGGGAAGATCCCACATTGCTGCGGAGCGGCTGGGCCCGTGAGCCATGGCCGCTGAGCCTGTGCGTCCGGAGCCTGTGCTCCGCAACAGGAGAGGCCACAACAGTGAGAGGCCTGCGTACCGCAAAAAAAAAAAAAGAAAAAAAATCCTCTTTTTGCAGAGCAGGGGCTGAAGTGAGGGCTCAGGGTCAAGGTCTTGCCCTGACTCTGCTCTGCCCTCACCGGCTGTGCTTCACACTTCATGGGAGGCGTTTGTGTGGTCATACAGTAAGCCAAGTGGCGGGGGGGTCCACAGACGGAGTATGAGTCCCTCAGCACCCCTGCCTGAAGCCCAGTTACTGTGTCCACACCCAGGTTGAAGCCTGGGAGCTGCTCGGTGAGGGCAAACAAGAGCTGTCCTGCCTGTACCCATCCTTGGAAGAACAACAGGGTGGGGAGGAAATATATTAAGGGCCAGTCACCGCCTCTCTGAGCCTCACTTTTCAGAGCTGTAAAATGAGAAGAAAAGTCTCTCACCAGGTGACGCTGCGACGCGAACCAGAGCACGCCTGGGAGGGTGCCTGGCACCCAGCGGCCCTGAGGAAAGGTGTCTTCCTTCCTTCTGGGCTGCCGGGGATCCAGAAAATCTGAGATAAGGTTTCCTAATCTGGAGGGCTAGAAATGGTAAGCACGCGGGCTCATGGCTTCCATCAGACACTCAGAGGGACCCGTGGCCCGGAAAAGGCTCAAGAGCCCTGATTTCTTGCAACAAGATCAAAAAGGACCTGGTGGTGGTGAGTTGGCAGCACAGGCCCAGCCACAGCGCAGGACGAGGGAGGGGGCCCTGGTGCAAGCGGCCACGAGGAACACCTATTCCAGGCACCCCTTCATGGGGTGGCATCCCTAAGCCATGGTGAGTGGGGTGGGGGCAGCGTCGCCGTGTGCCCGCAGCCCCTACCTTCTTCCAGAGCAGCAGGGCCGTGGCCAGGATGCCAAGGACAGCCAGGAGGCCGATGAAGCAAAGAAGCAGGAGGTCCTGGGGGCCCTGCGGGGGCTCTCGGTAGCCTGTGTCTGGGTGCAGGGCAGGGAAGCAGAGACGTTAGTTGCCTGGGAGAGACACCCCCCCACCCCCCAACCCTACTTACAACTCTCCCCCACCAGGACCCCCAGACCCCGCCTCTGCTGAGGTCCTCCTTCCCACACTCGCCTTGGCTACGTTTCTATGTTTGCTGCCTTGATTCCTGTTAGGAGTCAGGACTACATCCTTTGCTTCTTAGGTGCCCCTGCCTCGGTGACTTGGGTCCACCGAGAGGTGCTTATGGGACCTGGGTGAGCCATTTCGCCTCCTGAGGCCTCCTCCTTTCCACACGTGAAGTGGTGATCATGCAGGCAGGAGTGGTGAGGGTGAAGGGGGTGGGCTTGCACAAGGCCTGGCAGGTGCTGCCGGCACCAGGGGTAGGTGAGAGCACAGCCCAGCCCCTTCCCTTGAGCCATCCAGCCTTTCATCCACCACTTTCTCCTTCCATGCCTCTGTCCACCCCTCTGTCCAGCTGGTTGGCCCAAAATTACAGCGTGCCAACCACATGCCAGGCTCACGAGCGTCTGTTATTTAACTAGCACGTCCTGCTACCGGGCGCCAGCCCTCGCATTCAGGATCTCACTCATCCCAGGAAAAGCCTCTGGCAGGCAGGGTATTGCCAGGAAGAGTAGGTCCAAGGTGATATCCTGGCAAGCAGCAGGACTGAGGGCCAAACTCAGGTCCGTGGGATTCTGTAACCCTGGCCCCTACCAGCGGGAGTCGCAGAGGTGCCTCAGAGAATCGCGACTTCAGTGATGGGCTGTTCTTAACCTTTTGGAGTCATTACTCTTTTGAGAACGTGAAGAAAACTAGGAATCTGTCCCCAGAAAGATACACACGAGCCGTGTCTTTGTTCACAGGTCTCTGCAAACACACGTGCACATGCCCCATTCTGTGCTCACCGAACTAATAGTGCCAAAGGGACACTGAGAAAAGGGCCTGCCAGAGGTAGTCAGACCCACACCCCAGGCCTCTGCCACACAAAGATGGGCGTCTCGGCACACCTGTGTGGCCAGGGGCTCCCCGAGGCTGCTCTGTTCTGTTTTGCCAAAGCTGAACAATGAGGCAAACGTTCCCCACTTCGGCTCCTGTGCCCCAAAGTCTGCCGGCTGAAACCTCCGGGCCCTTCGCCCTGGGAAGAGACGCGGAGGAAGCTCACCTCTGACCAGGATGAAGGTGCCGTTGCCTGTCACCCTGGAGCCCGGCCAGCGGACGGAGCAGTAGTAGGTGCCAGTGGCAGCTGCGTCAGGCAGCTTGGGGGTGATCTGACACTCTTCGGTGTGGGTCTGGTTCTCTCTGCCTGGACCAGGTTTGCAGCTGGTCTTCTCCTCAGAGCTCGTCCGGCCCAGGAGGTCCACGTAAAAGTAGCTGACTGTGAAGTGCTTGAAGGTGGGGGTGTATGGGTAGGTAATCCTGCAGCCGAAGGACACGGCCTTGTTGGCCAGAGACACCACAATGGGGAGGCCGGTGTGGGTCACTGACTGCCCTCCTGCAGGGGAAGGAAAAGGAGAGAGTGGTAACTTCGATCCCCTGCTTCCCCTTGAGGACCGTGCCTCACACTCACACGTCCCACGCCCTCAGTGTGCGCAGGTGGTGTCCAAGTGCTTTACACGTGATGACTCTATACTTCCCAACACACCCAAGGCACAAGTGTGTAAGGGCTCCATTTTACAGAGAGGAAGAGTCTGGGGTCAGGGAGGTCAAGCCTCTAGCTTTCAGTTTCTCTGCAGGTATGGAGCGGAGCTGCCACCACCACCCCCCCGACCCCGGGCTGGATGACCCCAGACCCCACGCTTCCAACCACTCTCCCTCCCAAAGGTCAAGAAGCCACGTTGGATAAAATCACAGGTCTGAGACAACCCGAAGCTGGTGAAGGATGAGAAGTAAAGAGGAAAGAGGCAGGAAACAAAATAATGAAACCCTTCCTGGCAGGAAGAAGCACTTCCTGGCATAGACAGATGCACAGAGGGAGGCAGGTCTGCCCAGGGCTCTCCCCAGCCTGAGGGGGAGGCATGCCAGGGAACAATCAGGAGAGACACACCTTTCCCTGAATCTGAGCTTGGAGAATTTGTCAAGTTTTTATAGACTATAATAAGCAATGCCCCAGAAGCAGTTTTCCAACAACGCAGAGGTGCTCCTTATGCAGCCATTTGGCCGTGAGCATGACGAAGGCAGTTCTCCGGGAGCTGTCTTCTCCCCCACCCCCGTGTACCACCCCCCTCTCATCAGAGGCACCTAGGAAAACAATTTGAAAGCCCTCAAAGCAGCAGCCTGCCTGGCTGGGCGGCCCGCCCTCCCGCAGGCTCTGAGGCGCTGGTCAGATCCTGTGCAGGGTCAGCACAGCTGCCACCTCTCCCCCCGCCTGGACTTCAGCTACACAAGCCACGCCCACCTTCAGTATGCCCTGCCCCCCCCGCCCGGACTTCAGCTGCACAAGCCACGCCCACCTTCAGTACGCCCTGGCCTTCCCTCTCCTGCAGATGAATGACAGACAGTTCTAGACTGAGGTCGGCATCGAGCAGCCTAGAACGTGCTGGCCAGGTTGCTAATCGGGAGAAAATGCGTTGGAGCCACTCGCGTGGGAGCAGCAGGGTTTAGGTGGCTGGAGAAGTGAGGCGTGGGCCTCCCACCTGCGGTCCGTGTGGCTCTGGCAAGAGGCCAGGCCGGTTTCTTTGGTTTCTTCTTGGGTCCTTTCAGCTCAGCCCTGGGCCGGATCCTCAAGGGAGGTGAGGCCAGGCCCCCTGGGAGACTCGGGGGCAGGGGCGGACAGGGTCCTCCACACCCGCTAATCCCTCCAAGCTCGGGCCAAACAGATATTTTGAGCTTCCTGGGGAGCAACTAAAGAGACACCCCCTCCCCCGAAGAACTCAAGCCAGTTCCAGGGAATCGACTGGCGTGTCTGGACGTCACAGTGGGTTGACTTTGTCCTGTGTGATGCTCACGCGTGGAGACGCCACTGAGCCAGCCCCGGGGGCGCCCCTCCGGTGAGCGGCGGGGAGAGGACTTCACACCACACCGTGGACCTCTGGGCTGCTAGTGGCTGCTGTTTAGCTAGAACGATATATTCATTTTGTCATAAAACAAGGAGCCTTGATTCAGGCCTGAGGTTGGAGGTGTGGCAGGGGCAGGGTAGGGGTGCAGAGCCGGCGGGAGAGGGGTTGTGCATGACCCCCCCAGGGTCCCAGGTGGGCCGAGAGGACAGGAGGCGAGATGAGCAGTGCTCTCCAGCCCATGCTGTGTCCTTCCTGCGCACAGGCCACCGCCCCCCTCTGCAGCCACCTCTGCCGTCCTCTCTGCCTGGGACCGCCACCTCCTCACCTGGCCAACGCCTAGTGAGTCCCCCAAACTCAGCTCAGGAACCACTTGCCAACTCTTCCGTACCTCCCCTCATCTGGTTCTCATGGTGACCCTGCGAGGCAGCCAGCCAAGCGCCAGCAACAGGCTGGTGTTTCCTCATGAGGGTCGGCAGGTTGGAACCCAACCAAAACCACCGGGAAAGTGGCTACGCCGAGGCCTCTCCCCCTCCCCCAGGGCCGCTTGCTCCTTCTCTCCCGTATCTAAGAGGCCCCTCCAGGCCCGGGGAGGCTGGACGTGCTGTCAGCACGGCGAGGCCACCTTCCTGTTTGTCCTGGCAGGAAGACGTTCATCCAACTGTCTTAAAAAATTATCCCCATTTGAGGTGTCTTTCTAGAAAATGAAGGAATCTGCTAGTGCAATTAAGCCAATCTTTTACATTTCTGGGGAAATCTATAAAAATAGATGATCATTGTTCTGTATTCTTCTGGGATTTGTTATTTTAAGGTCAGAGGGACAGGACTGTGGAAGTGTATGGTCTTGGCTCAGGTCTGCCACAGAGAGAACCTCAGACCTCAGGTGAAACTGCTGTCTCCAAAAAGTGAAGGGATGAGGCCATCTCTGTGGACCAGTAAGGTCCGTCAGTCAGGAGACAGCAGGCCCAAACAAGGAGGAGGACGGGAGGCCTGCTCTTGCAGCAAAGGCGATTGGGTTCTGACCTGATGATGTAGCTAACTGCTTCCAGGGCCCCTTCTTTTTACTGGGTGTCAGCAGCCCAGTGCCTGGACCATGGCAGCCCAGCTCCCACCTCCTCTCCTGGACCTGTGCCTCCAAGAAGCCCCTCTGGGGTCCAGGCTGCTCCAATCGGTGGCCACCTAGAAGCATCCACCAGTTAAGGCCCCGTGCTACAGACAGGTTCAGAGTAAGTTCTGAGTCCACAGATGCTTTTCAGCTACCAGTTGTTTGCAGCTCCAGCAAACATTTAAGAGTATCAGTTAGATCACAGGCCCTGTTTGAGGTCCAGAGGGGCTCCCTGCCCTGGCAATGTCCCCAGTCTAACAGGGACGGGAGGGAGCCTGGAGTGGGAAGCCTGGCGGAGAGGGAACCACTAACTGTGACTAGGGAGGAGGCGAAGGGGTGGTGATGCCCTGGGGGTCTGGAAGCAGGAACACACACGTACAGTGAGGCCAGAACTGGCCCAAGGACAGAGGGGAAAGAAAACGTATAGAAAACGTATTCTGGCTCCGTGTGGCACAGACCCTATGTCAACTAAACACCGTGACAGGACTTCCCTGGTGGTGCAGGGGTTAAGAATCCTCCTGCCAGGACTTCCCTGGTGGCGCAGGGGTTAAGAATCCTCCTGCCAGGACTTCCCTGGTGGCACAGCGGTTCAGAATCTGCCTGCCAATGCAGGGGACACAGGTTTGAGCCCTGGTCCGGGAAGGTCCCACATGCTGCGGAGCAGCTAAGCCTGTGGGCCACAACTACTGAGACCGTGTGCCACAACTACTGAAGCCCACATGCCTAGAGTCCGTGCTCCGCAACAAGAGAAGCCACCGCAATGAGAAGCCTGCGCACCACAATGAAGAGTAGCCCCCACTCGCCGCAACTAGAGAAAGACCGCGTGCAGCAACGAAGACCCAACACAGCCATAAATAAATAAATAAATAAATTTATTTATTAAAAAAAAAAATCCTCCTGCCAATGTAGGAGACACGGGTTCGAACCCTGGTCCGGAAAGATCCCACATGCCGCCCATGAGCCACAACTACTGAGCCCGTGTGCTGCAACTACTGAGACCTGTGCACCTAGAGCCTGTGCTCCGCAACGAGAGAAGTCACCACAATGAGAAGCCTGGACAACACAGCGAAGAGGAGCCCCTTGCTCGCCGCAACTAGAGAAAGCCCGCGCACATCAACGAAGACCCAACGCAGCAATAAGTAAGTAAGTAAATAAATAAATAAAATAAAAATAAACACCGTGACAATCCTATGAGGCAACGATTGCAACCCCATTTTGAAGAAAAGAAAACAGAAGGTCTTAGAGGTCCAAAGCCACAGAGTTCCTAAATGGTAGAGTTGGGATTTGAACCCAAGTTTGTCTGACTGTGCTTAAGGAAGAAAAGCCAGCACTCGGGCCAGGCAGCGGAGTCAGACCCAGCCAAGTGTGACCGGTGCCAGACTGTGAGCGTTCGCGGTAGCACCAAGCACAGGAGACATCAGATGCTAAGAGAGGGCTTTGTCAGACGCCTGGTAGGAGGCATACTTTTCCACAGTTGGAGGCTGACAGGTGGCTGCACGGCTGCAAGATCACATGGAAACCACGGACCAGACAGTGTGGGTGAAGAGAGGGCTTGGACAGAGCTGCTGGGGCACCCAACCTGCCCTGCGGGGGCCTGCTTCTCACCCTAGATGCAGAGGGGCTTCCTTGGGATGCTCACAGAGCTTGAGGTGTGCCCCCTGAGCGCCACAGGGATGGCACGCTGGCTGGCGCCTGTCTCAAGCCCTGTATCAGCTGCATCATGCTTTGGCCCTAGTTCAGCAAAGGGAGTGTGTCTCCCGGGGGACAAGGTGGGCCAGGGCCGAGTGGACCAGCCTGGGGATTCTCTTAGATTCATGGGCTGTCAAGAGGGGCAAACGGCCCAGGGAAGAGGACTGGGGCGGACCTTGGATTCCTGAGGCTGTAGCAGGAGGGAGAACCACAGGAGCCCGATTGGGGGCCCCTGAGTGGCCATGAAAGTGCCCAAGAGAGTCCACCCCACACCCTGCACCCAGAGACAGGCCCCGTGTCCGCAATACCTGATGGGCAGGGCTTCTCGCTCCTTCCCGCTCCACCCGGTTGACACGTGGGGACGCTCGAAGAGGGGATCTGAGCAGAGAAGGAGGGAAGAGGGCCCTCACCCCTTACTCTCACCCCATGGCACCAGGAATGAGTTCGGCGTCAGTCAGTTCTGAATCTTGGCTGTAACTCGGGTTTGGAGACTTGAAGAACTCATCTGCGACGGTAAATGACCGCAGGGCTCTGCGGTGCTCAGGATGGCTGCAGCAGCTCCAGGCGCGGAGGAACCTCCGCACACCAAGAGATCTGGGCTGCAGCAGCACCACAAAGCTGCTTTTGGCTAATTCTGTGCATCCCGGTGCAGCCTACAGGCCCGGACAGGCACCGGGAGGAAAGCACTTCAAGGAGCCTGGCGTGTTTTCTGCAGGAGGGACGGATTGGTGGCACAAGGGAGAAGGGGCTGGAGGTGGCTGTTCTTCCCAATGCAGGTCTGAAAGGACAAGAGGGGGCGGGAGGCGCAGGGAGAATTTGAAGGTCGAGTCCAGGGGGAGTTTTTCTGGATGGGAGAACTGTGAGCCTGTGTCAGTGTGGATGGTTCGGGACCCGGGAGGGGGTGCAGCACTGTTGGGTGAGGTCCATGGCGAGTCGGAGGAGAGAAGGATTGGGAAAGAGTTGCAGCTGGGCGTCTGGGAGGGCTCCACTCCCCAGGGCCACCACCCCAGCCCCACACAACTGCAAGCACCCAGAAGCTTGCACTGGGCAGCACGGCTACACCCCAAGCCCTGCCCACTCCTACTTTGCAGGAGATGGTGTTTTCAGGGATGGTACATCCTCCATCCCTCACTTATTGGCAGCTCCAGGGACTGCTAGGAAGCCTGCGGCCTGAACAGAAATGGCGGGGGGTGGGGGGGGGCGGGGGAGGAGTGCCTGGGAGAAGACCAGTTTCCAGAGGTAGCAGGCCTGGGTTTGGATTCTGGCTCTGCCATTAAAAACTGTGCAACCTTAGGCAAGTGACTTTACTTCTCTGAACCTCGGTATCTTCCCTGCAACAAGGGGAGAAAAACAATGCCAAACTTGCAGGGTTGTCATGAGAAAAAATGGGTCCAAGAACACAGTATGCCTGCCACAGGGTCAGGCTGCCTTTCCCCAGTGACAAGGAGGCAGGGAAGCCAGACCAGTCCTAAGTCCTCACCGTGAACGTGGAAAGGCAAATGCCAGCCTGACTCTTCTGCCCACGTAAGTGAGAAGCCCACAGCACAGGGCACTGCAGCACAGGGTGGCCTCCGGGCATGACAGGACCCCCAGGGACTCCCTGCCTCCTGCCCCAAGCCTGTCTAACACCTCAGGCCCTGTGCTGGGCCGGATACCAGGGGTAGGCGACACCGTGGGGCGTGGACCCTGGCCTGGCCCTCGAGGCTCGCCTGCCTGGGAGAGCAGTGTGTGTGCAGGGGTTCTGAGCCGGGAGGCCCTCTCGCCCCAGCAGCTTCCAGCTGCTCTTCCCCCATCCTGCCTGCTTGTCTGCCGCCCCTGTTGGGAAAGACTTTATCTACCACCCGCCGGCACCTGATTCCTCCCTTTTCCGGTTCTTCTTTTGAATCTGTGGGCGCTTGAACTGTGGGTTTGAGAGCTGGCTGGCAGTTGGTGCCTCACTCCCCACTCCAGCCCAGGGACTCCATGCTGAGTCTCTGGGGCAGGGATCTGTAATCAAGGAACTTGACGGGGTGTGGGGGGGGTGCCCACGCCATCAGACCTTTCCATCCCCAGCACAGCAGCCCCCTCTTCCACCTTGGCAGCTCCAGCATCCATCCTCCTCTTCTCCCCAGCCAGGCTTGCCGGGCACTGCCCTCGAGGGGGATCCACCAGCCATCCTGATCCTGCCCTGCCTGGCCCTGCCTGGACCCCTCACCAGAGGAGGCCCAGGAAGGAGTCTGAAATCAATTTACAGGGTCAAGACATGCAATTAAAAAACACAGAACATGGAGCATCTCGTTTGTAGTAAGGACGCTGTTTGTGACCTTCTGGTTTGTTACATTCCTACAACTGGATTCAGACAGGGTCACGCTAGAACGTGCATCCCTTAACTTTAGGCCGCTGTTAAAAAAATTTCTTTTAAGTCCTTGTCCTGGCGGATCCAGTTAATTCCCTCAGGCCCTGTGCAGCCCCACTCAGCTGCCCTCGGTCCTCACTCACTCGCTCCCCGACAGACGCCAAGTCTACCAGGCTCTTGAGCCTTTGCCCACACTATTCCAGCTGCTCAGAATGCCCGTCTGTTCCCCTCCTCTCCCCAGGCTGTGGAGTCACCCTCTCAGTCTGCAGGACTCGCTCACCTCCTCCCTGAGCCACTCCTGGGTGCATGGCCCTGCCCGTAGAGCACAGACCCTCAGTCTTCGCTGTCAAGCCTCCGATGACAAGGACTAACCTCCACTGGGCGTGTTCCCTTTTGCAGATGAGAAAACTGAGGCTCAGAGAAGGGAGGAGGTTTGCCCAATCGGCACAGTAGTTACTAGTGGAGGAAATGGGATTTTAAGCTGTGTCTCTTCGAGCAGATAACCCCACACTCTTATCCACTACTCTGGGCTACAATGTTAAAATCTCAAAGCAAGCAAAAGAAAAACCTTTTCAAATGAAAGAACTGCCCTCTTTTTTAAAGGGAGATAAAAATTCAGAGGCCTTTCCCCTAAATTTGGGTCATCTAATAGGGAAACACATCTGACAGCCCGAAGGGGGTCTGAGGGTGGTGAGTAACCCTGCAGCATTAGGGGGACCGAGACCATTGCCCAGCTCAAGAGAGCCTGTGGCTCCCAGAGCAGAAACCAGTGGCCCCAGGAGCCCTGTACAGACTGGTGCTGTGGCGGGGCCAGCCAGAGTCCCTCCCTCACCGCGGCACAGACATCCTCTCACCCCTAGAACCTGGCACTCTCCCCCACACGCCCCTCCCTCCCCAGCCTCTCCAGCTGTCCTGGGCCACTCACTGTTCCTCTCGCCATCCAACCCCAGAGCCAGGCCCTGGCCCCAGCTTCCCCCTCTGCCTGGAACTCAATCCCTTCCAGGGCACCGAGCCAAGGGTATGAGAGCCCAGAGGTGGTGATCAAAGGTATCCGTTCCAACTTAGGTCGATTTTAAATGAAAACGCTTTGTCCAGCTACAGAAGAGAGCAGTTCCCACGGTCTTTATTTTAGGCATGGAGCTTTGCCCTCCAGTTTAATTCTGGCATCTCTCAGAGCCATGCCTTTTTTTCAAGGCCCTTCTGATGGGCTGCTAGGAAGACACAGATGCGGGGCTGCTGGTTTTATCACAGAGCTCTGGCCATTTGCCTGAGCCTGAATCCCGGGATGCCACAGAAAAACAGGTGAGTCCTTCAGGACACATGCATCAAACATGACGGTGCGTGGCCAAGCAGCTGATTAGGGAGAAGCACAGAGCAGGCGTTGGAAGGCAATCTTTGAACAGAGCGTGTGTATCCTGGAGCTTTTAGCGCTGATGCCCTCGGAACACTGCCATCAGACTGGCTGTCACATCTTTCAACACCTCCGACTGACAAAGATGCTCACGGATGTGGCTTGCCTGGGGGTGGGGGGGAGGGCATTTCCATGCCTGCCTGCATGCTGTTCTCAGGCCTCCAGACTCTGGACCCTGGGTGCACAGGGACCACACGGGGACACAAACCGAGTGCAGAATGTCAAATGTTTAGTCCCAGAAATGTACAAGTTTCACCGTGTTAATTGGTATTTTTATAGCAGTCACCTCCCTCCTGGCCTGTTTTGAAAGGCAAGTTGCTCAAACTTTGGAGCTCGTTGGAGGGTGTGGCCTGGGGACTCTGTTTCTCCCTTTACAAGTAGGGGGTCAGGATGTGGTTGGAAGCATCATAGAGCCAACGGCTGGAGTGAGGTTTTGCTCCTTGTCTCTGAAAGGGGAGAAATGGAGCAAGGGGGATAGACCCCACCAGGACGCATCCTTCAGCAAGGAATGTGTGTCCCCCCCAAAGTCCCACTGCCACTGGGAAGGCACCTGCCGGACAAAGCTGCAAGTGGTGAGATAAAGGGGAGTCTCAGGGATGGCAGAAACCCAGGGGAGGAGACCCAGCCCACACAGAAGGGGCAGGGGCTTCCTGGAGAGGCGACCCTTGGAGCTGGTGCTTTGTTTTTTTAATTATAACTCTTTAGGGCACACCCCTCCCCCCACCCCCGCATTACGAAAGCGCAACATGCTCACTGTATAAATTCTAGAAACCGCAGCGAAGGATCATAAGGGCGTCAGGCTTGTGTGCAGTTCTCTCCCCCCACCCCCCGCCCCCGTGACATCACAGCTGTGAGCATTCTGGTCTTTCTTTCCCATCTCTTTACCGAGCTGAGCTTTGGAGAAAGAGTCATCGGAGGCAGCCAGGTTTAGAGGGGAGGGTGCACGCGAGGGGGTTTAAGCACAGGAAAGCTCCTGGGTGAAGCTTCTATAAGGCTTGAACCAGGCCAAGGAGTTGGGGGACTCCAGAGCCGTGGTGGAGTTGAAAGAAAGGGTTTGAGTCGGGACCAGAGGGAGGTGGGGGGTTGAATGTTGTCCTGGAAACCTGGGGAGCCTCTGTGGGCCTCAAAATCGGGAAGTGACACGGTCACACTTGATGTTAGGGAAATGACAAGAGAAGTACTAGAGAGCTCCAAGCAGCCTTCCTCAGCTGCCTAAAACCCTCGCATTAGTGACTCGTTCTGTGGGATTCGGCGCCCCCACCTCCAGCCTCCTTTTAAAATATAAATGCTTCTGGCTGACAACACACTAACTCCTTCCTGTGGATGCCTCCGCCAGAGCACACTTCTATCCTGACTTCTCTTAAATCTCCCCCTCCCCAAAGATCCTATACCCTCCGGGCACAGAATCACTCAACTGCCCTCCATCTTCCTCTCCCACCCCTTCCGCATCCTCCCATCTGCCAGCCTGGTCCTTCCCTCTTGCCCCATCCCCTCCCCTCCCAACATCTGATGCTTTCCGCCCAGGAGGTCAGCAAAGACCCTGGTGGCTAAGCTGTGGCTCCTGTTCTTTCTGGCCTTGACCCTGGCCCCAGAGACCCCTTCCTCTCCAGCCTTCCCCTTCTCTCTTTCTTACACAGCCACCTCCTAAGGTTGGGTACTTGTTCCTCGGCTGTCTGTACCCTCACCTGCCCCAGGTAAGCTCAGTCGTGCTCCACACCTCTGAGCTCCTGCACATTCAGAACCACAGGTGAACACCCTGGGGAGCAAGGCTGGTTCATCAGGGACTGGGAGAGTTGACCAGAAAGGGCACCACAGAGAAAGTAAGAAAGTACCAGAGCTTGACCTTGGCCAACAGGTTGGAGTCACCAGGTAGGCAAGTGAAAGGACACCTTCCAGGCCAAGGGAGCAGCAGGAACGAAAGCTCAGGGGCACAGTCACCAGCACGGCTCAAAGTGGGGTGTGGGGAAGGGGGGCAGGAACCTGGGAGGAAAGGGTAGCCCAGGGCCAGGGAGGGGGGGATGCGGGAGGGGGAGGGTTCTACCGAAATTCTCCACAGCAAGAACCAGCTGATGGCAATGAGGCTGTCTGCAGCTGTGCTCCATGGACCCAGGGGTGATCATCCTTATATATACACATTCTCTCTTGGGCCCTTAGCTCCATAGGACAGGTCTGAGAGGGGAGGTTCTGATTTAAAGGGTATGCATGTTTTAAATTTTGGTACGTGTTGCCAAGTATGAACTTGCCTTCGGAAACGTGCCCTCGGACCCTATGACCAACGCTGTAGCAAGTGTCTCGCCTGATTGTCTGAGGATGGGCTGCCTGAGGGGAGGAGGCCAAACCTGCACTTGAGCTTGGGTTGCACCCACTTGGTGCCTCCTTCCTGCCCCCACCCCTACCCCACAACCTGCCCGTGAGCAGCAAGCAGGGACCAGGCCTAGAGCCTCAAGAGGGCGCCAGCTCCGGCCCTACCCTGCCTCCACCACAGCCCACGCAGTCTTGGGGTGGCTGTGTGTGCTGACGGGGGAGCAGATACCAGGCCCACCCCCTCCTCCAGGCAGCCTGTCCCCACGATGGAGACCCACAAACCTTCCCTGCGGGGTCCCAGGTGCCAGCCCTGGGGCCATCGGTGGTCCTGGATGTGCCCTCCTCTTGCCACTGGCAAGAGGCCTGCATAGGAGGGTGCTGAGCGCCATGACAGGGACATAGGAGCTCAGAGCGGTCAGGTGACTCGGACAAAGTCTTCCAGGACTCAAACCCAGGTAGCTCAGGAAGCCAGGGAGCTGCTCCACCTGCCAATGTCACATCTACTCCCTCTCCCTCCACCTCTCCAGGCTCATTTCAATCGCCCCCTTCCCTTCCTCTGGCTTTGGCCCCCACCCCAGTGCCTGACACCCGCACTCCCACTACCGTGAGGCCCCACCTAGATCCTTAACAAGCAAGCAATCAGGTGGAGGGTCAAATCCTGTTTCCCGGCTTACGTTTACCCAGCACCCCGACATCCACCCCCTCATTCACGGATCAGGAGGGTTCTGTCACTCCTCTCCTGGTGGCATCACACCTCCACCCTGCTCAGAACTCCAGGGGTTGTCTGGCTGCGAGTTGAATTCATCCTGTTACTGTTAGTGTCTCCTGGGCATCCTCTGGGTGCCAGGCCATGCTGGGAGTCAAGGATTCGAAGCCAGGTAGGTCCGCACGTGTTCTGCCCTCTCGAAGCTAACAGTCCAGACAGGGAGGCGGACAGCGCAGAGAGAAGCAGCCTTAATGGGAATATACCCCCTGGAGGTACCGAATACACGTGTGCCTGGAGACCACACATGAGTATTCACAGCCACAGACGGGAACACCTGGGACGTCAATCATAACTAAATAGATCGCAGTATATTCATTCAATGGGACGCTCCTCAGCAGGGGTTGACAAACATGTTCTGTAAAGGGCCAAGTACTAAATACTTTACACTTTGCGAGCCATATGGTCTCTATCACAGCTACTCAACTCTGCTGCTGTGGGGCAAAAGCAGTCATAGACGAGCCGTGAATGGCTACGCATGGCTCTGTTCCAATAAAACTTTACTTGTGGACACGGAAAAGGGGATACCGTCATCACTCGGTATCCACGGGGCATTGGTTCCAGGACCCATCATGGACACTAAAATCCACAGATGCTCAAGAGAGGGGGTATCTTGTGCGGGTTGAGGGGTACAGGGGCTTTGGGACACTAGAATGTTCTCTCTCTTGAGCTGGGTGGTAGACACACAGGGCTATTTATTTAATATGTATTGTACTTTTCTGTGTCTGTATTATTTTTCATGATATAATGGCATAGGATTCATAAAATGGCATAGACCGTCAACTGGATATATCTTAAAAAACATAATGTTGAGGGACTTCACTGGCGGTCCAGTGGCTAAGGCTCCACGCTCCCAACGCAGCAGGCCCAGGTTCGATCCCTGGTCAGGGAACTAGATCCTGCATGCATGCCGCAACTAGGAAGTCCGCACGCCACAACTAAAGATCCCACACGCCGCAATGAAGATCCACGTGTCGCAACTAAGACCTGGAGCAGCCTAATTAATTAATTAATTAACATAAATAAATAAAATTATTTTAAAAAACAAAACAAAAAAACATAATGTTGAGTGAAAGATGTAGGTCGCAAAGAACACCCACAGTATCATTTTGATTATACAAAGTTCAAAAACAAGCCAGACCCATCTATATTACTTGGGGACGCAAACTAAAGGATACAAGTATAAAGAAATGCCAGGAAGCGATTGCCCCAAATTCAGGATCGTGGTGCCTCTGAGGGGAGAGGGGTTGTCTTGGGGGTGTCCAGAGGCTTTGGGGCACTAGCATGTTCTCTTTCTTGACCTGGGGGGTAGACACACAGGATTTTGTTCTATAATATCTATTGTACTTTCCTGTGTATCTATGCTATTTCACAATTTTAAAAAAGAAAGCAATGACAACAGGACCAACTGGAATGGCATCTGAACCCCTACCTGACGAGCATTTATAATCCACCTGGAATCATATCTCAGTGGGAGTTGTATCCCACAGCTCTGCTAAGAGACCCTCCTCCCAGTCAGACTGAACCTCTCACCGTTCCCTCGCCCTGGCTCTGCCTTCCGACCTCCCAGCCTTTATTCATGCTGTGCCTGCCACCCGCCCACCCGCTCTGTCTCCTCCCTGTCTCCCCTTCCAACACTCCCCCTGCCCCACCTCCAGCAGAGAGGTGCTTCTCGTCCGCCAAGACTTGAAAGCTCTTTATTGGGATTAGACGAAGATGAAAAGCAGAGGCCAGTCCTGACAGAGGCCCAGAGCTGCGGGAAGGGAGGCAGCAGGCTCCCGAGCATCTTGTGGACAACAAAGGGAGCGGTGACCCTGAGCCCAGAGCAAACGGGGGAGGGGAGGCAAGCCTGCATCGGTACTCTGGCCTTGGGTCTTGTTCTGCGGGTGAGTCTCACGGACTCCACCAGGCTTGGGGTGGGGGCTGTGGCTTGTTCACCACCAGGTCCCCCCAGTGCCTAGAACTGGTCCTCTTCAATGAATATTTGAGAGATAAATACAGCCCAGAGCTCTGGAAAGGCCAGGGAGAGAAAGAGGACTGACTTTTTTGAGGACACTGAGGCTCAGAAAGGTTAAGTAACTTGCCTGAGGTCACACAGCAGTCAATATAAGAAGGCAGGACTTGAACATGGTCTGTCTGGCCTCAGAGCCCTTGCAGGTGACTTGAGGCTTGGTGGAAGCAGGGCTAGAGCAGGTGTGCAGCTGCTCCCAGGAAAGCTGAGCCTCAGACTCAGATGATTCACCTCTGAGGAGAGCAGGTGTCCACGAGACCAGAGGTGGCTTCTAAACCCTTTGAGAAAAGTAGAATTTGCCGAGGGCTCAAGAGCCCAGAGGAGAGCAGGAGGAGGAGGGCTGGGAGCAACAGAGGTCCTGAGGTGCCATCCGAGGGTGTGCTGGAGACCCCTGGAAAAGTCGAAGTGACCCCAAGGAACCCGTGGGCTCCCCAAGATGTAGAGCCAGCCAACTGAACCTTGCATTTCGATTGGCTCCTCTAGGCTGGCAGGTGGCTGACATTCTCTGAGCCCTAACCACATGCCCTAACCTCAGTCTGGGGATGGGCCACGAGCAAGCACTCCTGTCGCACCCACTTGACAGATGAGGCCATCGAGGCACAGCAACATTAAGAACCTGCCCAGGGGCCCAGGATGAGTTGCAGAGCTCAGACCCAAACTCAGGCCTGCAAACGCCCCTGGCCTGCACTCAACGCTGCATCAGGCAGTTCAGGGAAACGGTGCATCGAGCCAAAGCTTTATGGACAATATGCTCCGCAAGGCCCCCGGTGGACACAGTTGAGGCCACAGGCTGGGTCTTGGTGCTGGCAGTGGTGGAGCTGTTTGCACCAGGCTGATGCGTGAGGTCAGGGGAGGTTTGGGGGACATAGGAGGGGTAGGATTCCCTCCACCAAACCCTCAAAGCTCAGAGACAAGAGGGTGGGGAAGGGGTGTGGCACAGCAGAGAGACAGAGCCAGGTGCCCACAGGGGAAGGACCAGGAATAATGGGGTGCTGTCTGCTGCTCCAAGAGGTTCTAGAAGGGACCTCCCTGGTGCTCCAGTGGTTAAGACTCCACGCTCCCAATGCAGGGAGCATGGGTTTTGTCCCTGGTCGAGGAACTAAGGTCCCAGATCCCGCATGCTGCAAGGCGCTGCCCCAAACTAAGAGAGTTTCTAGGAGACCACAAGGTGTTTCCATCTCTTGCGAAAGAGCAGTTTCTCTTCTGCATGTTTGCTGCAATACTGGGGGGGAAATCTGTTGTTTCTTTCCAGTCAAGAGAGTTACAGAAATGCTTCTCACAGCAGCACCCCGAAAAGCCTCTTCCACTCAGGTACTAGGATGTGCCAGGTCCCTTCTGGGGAGGAGGGACCACACAAAGAGAAATGATGGGAATTGGGGGGAAATTAAGTTAAAAATGAAAAAGCAGGCGTTCCAACACATTGTCACCCACAAGCCACATTTCCTCAGGCCATCTTTGCATCTGTCCATGGGTGGGTGAGGGGGGGGTGTGTGAGGTGCCCAGATGAAAGGAGATGACCTCACAGGGGGCCGGGCCTCGAGGCCTGCAGTAGGTGCCACACAGTCAAGTCTTGCCTCCCCAGGGGGGTAGATCTTTCTGTGAAGAATGTTCTTTACAAAGAAAGGTAAGAGGACCCCCCAGAGCCCACTGCCAAGAGTCCTGGCTCGGGGCTGAACCTGGCCTCTACTTACCCTCCAGGCCATGGGCAAGCTACCTGGCCTCCCTGGGCCTCAATTTCCCGGTTCCTGAATGGTGCCAGTGGGGACAGCACCCCAAGGGAGCCTCGAGGGGGCCTGAGTATGCATGTGAAGCCCAGCTTATGTGCTCAAAGAGGCTAATTCGTGATAATAAGAATAGCTGTTATTGTTTATGGTATAACCGAAAGGCAGAGGATGAAGTAGAGGGTGGAGAGCAGCTCCTGGAAAGCTCATAAAAGTCAAGGGGAAGGGGAAGGAAAGCACCCAGCCTGCACCGCGGGGGGCAGGGGGAGGACTCCTGGGGCTGCAAGAAGGTCGGCACTGCCCAGGTGAGACGGCACTGCCCAGGTGAGACCGAGCCTCAGGGACCCCGGGGTGGGCAGCCCTGGCCAGGGACGCTCCTGGGAGTTCCCTGGCCTGGATGAACTCGCCCCAAAGCCACTCATCCCAGCGCCTGGCTTGGATCCAGTCCACCCAGCTTCTGAGGGAACCTGGGACCAGGAAAGGGGCACAGTGTCAGCCCCCGGAAAGTAATGATGTGGCCTCTGGTTGTATTTCAGGAAGTGGGAGGTGCCCCCTTTCTGGCAACAGTGGCAATTCTGTGCCCCAGGCATTGTGCTCCCATGGCCAGCAGCTGCCTCCCTCCTCCCCCAGCTAAGAGGGGCCACACCTGGGCAGGTTCCATGCGGTGGCTCCACTGTAAGCTGCCTTGGGAGGGAGCTGTCCCTCCCCAGGGATTGCCCACCCAACTGGATGCCCCCAGGCCGCAGCAACGCCCACCCACCTCTTTGAAGGGCCAGGAGGTCAGGCTGTGCTGGGAGGGAGGCTGTTTCAGCAGCGAGGGTGGGGAACGCTGCCCCCGCCTCTTCAAAGCCACCTTGGCAAGGCCTTAGCTAAACATCTCCTGGTCCCTGAAGGCTTCCCCTGTGAAGTCTGCAATGTTCAAACGCAACCAGCAAATCCCCCGAGACAGGTCCCGGGAACTAGCCGCGGGGCAACACGAGCCAGAGAGGAGCGCGTGGGAAGGAGGATGGCGTACCTGTGCCTGCGAGCTGCAGGGTCCAGGGGAGCAGGAACAAGCCCAGGAGCCGGGGGGCTGGGATGGGGCCCGGTGGGGCCCGCCACCAAGGAGGCCGGCTCTCCATCGGGGCCCCCGGGTCAGTGTCCGTCCTTCCTCTTTAGCTCACATGAGAAGACAGCCTGCTGGCATCCACAGTTCCCCTTGGCTTAGCCAATAAGCTCCTCCCTGGCCGCCCTTCCGCTTCCTCAAGGCCTCAGTTGGCCCCCTTGTCCTCTCAATAACCCCAGAATTGGGCTTCCCTGGTGGCGCAGTGGTTGAGAGTCCGCCTGCTGATGCAGGGAACACAGGTTCGTGCCCCGGTCCGGGAAGATCCCACATGCCGGTCCGGGAAGATCCCACATGCCGCGGAGCGGCTGGGCCCGTGAGCCATGGCCGCTGAGCCTGTGCGTCCGGAGCCTGTGCTCCGCAATGGGAGAGGCCACAACAGTGAAAGGCCCGCGTACCAAAAAAAAAATAAAAATAAAAAAAATAACCCCAGAATTTCCACTCAAGTAGTGGGAACAGCCCCAGGCCAGGTGGCCGGCCTCCAGGTGAGGATCTTGTCCAGGGGAAGAGTTGGGAGGGGCTAGGCCTCCCAATCCCCCCGGGGGGTGGGCTTCTCCCTCCTCAGCCCCTTTCCAGCTAGTGGCCTGTCCAGAAGACACTGGTGACAGAGGTGGGCACAGGATTTCCATGGGATTTACAGGGCTGGTTTAGCTGCTCACGCCTGAAACTCTTAACAAAAACAAAAAACCAACCCCATTCACAGAAAGTTCCCCTCGGAAATAGTCCAGGAGCCCGTTGGATTAAGGTGCTCCTCCAAGAGTAGGGTTTTGGGTGTGGGAGCAGGGGGTGGAAGTGGTCGGGAGGATGGGATGGGGCAGGCCGTCAGGGGGAGGGCAGGAGCCACAAGTTCCCAGCTTTCCACGGGGCCAAAGAGCCCGTCATTAGTCCAGTGAAGGCCACCCTGGGTGCCCCGCAGAGGCCCAGCCAACGCCTCCCCTCTGACCGACCTCACGTGAGATGTCTTTCCTCGCTGCAGCTTCCCTAAACTTGAGCCACCGCTTCTCCACCAGGAGACACGTGAATTTCTTCCCCATCCAGCCAGAACAGCAGCCCCTGTCCCCCCTCCACAGGCCCCAGCACAGGTAATTCTTTGCCGCCTGGGCCCCTTTCCCCCGCAGACTGGGAGCCGCTCGGCCTGGCCTTCTGGAGCCCAGCACCGGGCAGGGCTGAATGTGGGGGGACAGAGGTCTGCCGCGTGTCCGGAGTGGCAGAGGGAAGGGGTCTGGGGAGGTGGTGAGAGGAGCCAGCTGGCACGGGAGGAAGGCGGGCTGAATGGAAGGTGATGTGTTTCAGCGCAAGCTGAGCGCTTCCCCTCCTTTCCCCATTAGTGCCCATCAACCCTCAAGATAAAGGTTTTTATCCCAATTTGACAAACTACGCCCCCGAGAGGTAAAGCAACTTGCCGAGATCAGGGTGGGTACCTGGGGCGGGCATTCAGTGCCCAGCTGTGTGAAGCCGGAACCTCTCTCCCCACCCCTGACGCGGCCCCCAGGGATGGCAGGACGGGGTCCAGTTTCCGCCCTTCGTCTGAGTGCTTTCCCCTCAGCCACTTAGCACACAAACAATGAAAACCAGAAGCCGTTTCCCACCAACTCCAGGAGTGCCAGGAGGATGGCAAGCAGCAGGGCCCGCCCACCAGGTGAGGAAGACGTATGAACACAAGACATTTCCTACTGGCTGGGGGGCGGCAGGGACCCCAGTGGTATTGACTGTTGATCTATCACAGTGATACATGATAGCATATGTCACAGCGAGACACAGATAATCTGCTTCACGCTGTTTCCGAGCTCCTGGGGGGAGCAGGTTGTCTAAGCACCTCGATGCCATGGTGATAGACGTCATGTTAATGCCTCCACGCACGGAGGGAGCACTGTAAAGGCATCAGTCTGTGCCTCTGGGGTCTCTTTAGGACTCGGCATCGGAAGGCAGCCGAGCGCCAGGCAGCCTCGGAACACGGACCCGGGCTCTGCCTCCACACCTGCCTGTCCACTCCGGGGCTGCTCTACCTTCCCCCGGCCATCAACACAAGGCCCTGGGCCCCCTAACGGGGCAGCCCACCTCCGGATCTGCACGCTCAGAGCCCCAGGAGCTTTGCCACCTCTGAGCCCAAGTCCAGCCCACGGCCTCTTGCCTGCCTGTGGCCTTGTTTGTCTTCTTTACCTCTGACCCCCCCGAGCCTAGCACAGTGCCGGCACCTAGTATGTGCTCGATAAATACTGGTGCATGAATGATGCATGAATGAGCATAAGACGGGGGTAAAGTGCCTCCTGCCCAGGCTTGCTCTGAAGGTGGGTGCCTAACATCGAGCCTGGCTCATAGTAGGCTCCCTTCAGGCCCCCGTGGGATGGCTGGACTCCAGGGTGGGGCAGGAGGAGGGCCATGCCCTCCCCGGGCAGATGTGACCTGAAAAGAAGTGGCTGGGGGTCTTGGGTCATTGTTGAGTTTCGTAGATGTTCTGAAGCCACCCAGTCTCCTGGGGAGAGGCAGGCATGGACCTTGGGTGGGGAGCCAGAGGGCCCAGGTTGTACTGTCTGGGCCTCAGGAACAAGGGTGATGGAAGAGAAACCACAGCACATCCAGAAACCTCATTTTCTTCAAGACTCTCCACCTCCTCTCACTGAAGTGGCCACCAAGCAATGAACTTGCTGGACTTTGGTCCATAGGCTTCTCCTCTTCCCTGCCCTTGGTAGGAGCTTCGAATAAGTGGGTGAAAGGAAGAGCAGAGGACATGAGGCTCTGTTGGCATCTCCAGTGGGCAGCCAGGAGCTTCGCGGCCTTTGGGCCAGGCCTCCACAGCTGAGTCTGCAGGCGAGGGCCCTGGGGCCGGCGGACTCAGCCCCTGCTCTTGTCCAGTCATCTGTCTGCCTGTCCACCCATCCATCCATCCATCCCTTCACATTTTGCTGAGCACCTGTTCTTCACCAGGCACTGGCCTCAACAGAAGGATGCAGAAGTGAAAGACCCCAGCTTCGAGGAGCCCATGTCTCCGGGCAGGGGGAGAACTATAATATATATATATATATAGAGAGAGAGAGAGAGAGAGAGAGGCCTAATATATAGGCCTCCAGATAATATAATATAATCAACACAATTATACAATCACATCACAGTTCAGAGCAGTTACTCAATGCCATACACCATCCAAAATGATTTTAATCTACACATCAATTTAATCCTCACTGCAATTCTACGAGGCAGGTACTATAATCACTACCATTTTACAGATAAGGACACTGAGGCACAAGGAGGTTAAAATAAAATTTGCTCAAGGTCACACAGCTAAGAAATGTGTCCAGGGGAAATGACCCAGCCTCTGCTCCTAACCACTGCTCCAGCCCGCCTCAATGGCAGAAGTGTGTACAGAGCAAAGAGGGAGGCAGGGGAAGAAGTGAACTACTCGGGGTGGAGGGAGGAGGGGCTACCCAGGAGGACTTCATGGAGGAGGTGGCAGCTGTGAAGGAAGAGGAAATGGGGGAGCACACACATCCCCTAAAGTCCTAAGGTGCCTTGTCCACACAAAGACTAAAGCTTTCCAAACTGGACCACAATTGCTGGCCTCCATACACATATTAAGTGCCTACTGTATGCCAGGCAGTGGGAGTATAAAACATAAATCTTACTTTTGCCCTTAAGGTGCTCCCTGTCTAGGGAGGAAAACAGAAGCCCCAGACAGGATTTCCAACTGCCCCAAGTGAGTGAGGGTGAGTGATCGAGTGAGGTGAGGCCCCTGGAGCCGCGCTTGGCTCCAACGCTCAGGATCTTCTGTGTCTTCTCTGCGTTTCCATTCTCCTCCCTTTCCTACCTGCAGGAAGTCACTTCCTTCCTCGGTATAGACGCCAGCACCAGAGGAGCCCACCAGTTGGAGGGGCCCCCGAGAACGCCCTCTGAACTGGCCTGCTGGTCGAGATGGAAAATGTCCCCCTCTGTCGGGCCTCTACGTCCCCACTGCCCGGGGTACCAGGGGCAGCTGGGTCGGCTCCTTGTTTCCTTCCATCCTCTCCCTCAAGCACCCCCACACTGGAGAGAGCGGTGCGGAGGGCAGCCTCCCTCCTCTCCTAGCAATACTCAGGTTCGCCTTGGAGGCCCCCTTTCTGCACCATGTAGCAGCCTGCAGGTGGGTGGTGCTGACGGACCCCCCACCGCTGACCTCAGTCTGAGAGTGGACCTGACCACCAAGCCCAGGGGGCCTGAGAACTGGCTATAACTCAGTCGAATGAGACCCATCTAATTGTGAACTTTCTCAGGAGGGAACGAGCTCTCTGTTGCTGTAGCCGTGCAAACCATCCACCCGCACGCTGCTGGAAGATGCCTACCTGGCCTGGAATGCTGACCTGGCCCATCTCCAAAGTCCCTTCTCCGTTCAAGCTGCTCCGATTTTGGCCTGTTTATGAAATATTTGTTTCATGCCAGACATCATTCTAAAGGCTTTACGTGTATCGAATACTTCAGTCCTCACAGAAACCTCATGTGGGTAGGTGTTATTATTGCCCCCATTTTACAGATGAGGAAACTGAAGTTCAGAGACTGTAAGCCACCTAACCTAAGTCCACACAGCTAGTAAGCAGTGGAACAAGGACTTGAGCTCCTCGGCTGCACTTCTAATCACTACGCTCTCCTGCAATTCATTTGATTCTCCCAGGGGGGGCTCGTATTACAACCCTCATTTAGTGATGGAGAAAAATAAAGTGGCCTGCTTGGGGGTCCCAGAGGGGACCACAGTGCAGGGTTTTCCTATTGGACACATACTCAGAGTTAGATAAGACTCTCCTTGCTAACTCTGTTGGGGGGAGGCAGCAAGGAGCTAGTGCCCCCTCCCCAGCCCCTGCCACACTGAAAATAATCCTGAAGATCTGAAAAACAAAGGTGGCATCAGTTTTCAACCTTTATTCCATGTTCACCACGTGCCAAGGCCTTGTTAGGATTAGGCTCTTGGTACCGTTGTGTCCCCAGCAGAGACAAGCACCGACCAGGAGGCTAATCACTGGAGGTCCTTGGGCGGCGGGGACCAGAGCTTGAAGGTCCCGTACTCAAGCCGCCACCCCCTCCAGCCACGAGGACAGCCCCTGGGTTGTCCTGTGCTGATGGTGCCACCTGGTGGCACATGTGGCTCTCACCTGTAATGTCTTCCTCTCCAGGTCACTTCTTCCCTCTCTGGGGTCTTGGGCTGCCCAGAGGCCACTACGCAGCAAGGTCAGAGCAGGACTTGAGAGGCCACGTGATAAAGTCGCAGGGGGCAGGGGGTGGACAGGGCCGGCGGGACCAGGCATGCGCTGGGGGCCTGTGGGAACAGAGGGCAGGGCATGCGGCTGCAGGGCCCCAGCCAGCCTGCCTCCTTGGGCACACAGGAGCCTCCTTCAGAGCCCGCCCCACTCTGTCCTAACAGCTGCTTTGGCTGGGAACACCTTAGAAATTCCTCTTGGAAAGCTTCATAGGAGCCAGTTATTGGGCGCCAGGAAAACCAGTCCATGGCCCCCAGCAGGGCTCCCCATAGAGTTCAGCCAATTAAGGAAGCAATTAGCCTCCCCCGAGGCTAATTCATGCACTGGCACCTCACACAGCTTTATGGTTCTTTGGGACAGAGGGCCTCAGCTCCCTGCGGGCAGAGCGGGCTGTGCGGCAGCCACTCCTTACAAAGATTCCTGGTCCCACACCAGCCATCCAGCTCCACAAGGCTTCGGGAGGCCAGAGGACCTGTGTTTTAACAGATGCTGGTTGTCACACTTGAGAAACTGCCCGAAGTGCTTCCCAAGGCAGATTTCCAAGGGGCTGTGGGTAGGGTGATGGGCAGCTCTCCAGGGGGCCTGCTCTGAAGGGGCCACTGGCCAGCAGGAGCCCTTCGAAGAGGCTGGGTCGTCCCTCCTTCCTTCCTTCTCCCCCCTTCTCCTCCACTTGTCCTCCCTCCCTTCTCCCTCCCCCTTGGAAGGCCGTTGTGGTGGAACTGGAACAAGCCCCCTCCATTTGCATCCCAGCCCTACCTCCTAAGCCAGTGGGGGCAGTTTCCTCACCTACAGTATGGGGGTGAAGTACCCTCCTTGCACGGATTGGATGAGGAACAGTTGTGGTAACACAGGTGAGAGTGCTTGGCAAAGAATGAGATGTTGATTGGAAGTAGCTGTTTTGCCTCAGCCTTTGAGCCTCTCTCGAGTAGGTCTCTTTACAAGAGGTGGGCCGGCGGCTCGGAGGGGAGCAGGTTCTGCAGAGAACAAGCGTCCAGCATCAGGAGATGAGGCAGGTGTAGCCCCCAAAGGTATGCGGTTATGGATGAGGAACTCTGCCTGGGGGGCGGGTCTGGGGGCAGCAGGGAGACACGCGGGAAGGTTGGAGAGTGGGAACGGGACGGGAGGCCTTCCAGGCAGCCTGGAGTCCTCGAGCTGGACCCCTGGTAGGTTCCAGAGCAGGGTGCAGGGGGCTGGGCAGCATCCGGTGACTCTCCCACCAGCTGACCCCTCAGGAAAGCTCTGCTCTCCCCTCTCCTCCCTGCCCAGAGGTACCTTTCCTCTCACTTCTCTTCCCATCGAACTGTGTCTAGGCCCGCTCCCTCATACCCTCTGCCTGGGGAGACCTGGGTCAAGGTCAGAAGGCCTTAGGTCCACAAACAGCAAAGAACCCAAGCCAGCACCTCTAGTTCCTACAGGAGTCCAGAAGTCCCTCCAATGGCCCACAAGGAACTTTGGTTCGCTCATTCATTCATTCAGCAAATATCTCCAGGGCGTTGCTCTGAGCCAGGCCCTGTCCTGGGCACTTTCCATCTAGGACAGAGCTTGACACCCACACATCTAAGTCACAACCCAGTGGGAACCCAGTGTGAAGGGGACACAAGCCCAGATCAGGCTGAGCCTGCCATGGAAACCAAGGCCACAACA
The DNA here is from genome assembly GCF_011762595.2 of Tursiops truncatus. Lineage (NCBI taxonomy): Eukaryota > Metazoa > Chordata > Mammalia > Artiodactyla > Delphinidae > Tursiops > Tursiops truncatus. Next base: position 6,635,071 of record NC_047044.1, on the reverse strand, counting down.
TTCACAGAGTCTTGGTAAGATGCTCCAGGAGTAGAAGAGAGAGGGCTGGCAGGAGGGGCTGGGACGTCAGGTCCAGGCTAAGAAGCTGAGACAGGACAGGGGTCCAGGGGAGCCAGACTGGGACGGACTCCCTCCTCCCCCATCCTCTGACGAAGCTACCTTCTCTCTCCAGTGTCAACAATCAGATGAATGAAACCATTTATTTTTCTATTAAAAAATTACTGGTATTGCAACTAGTATAGATTCCTACTGTTTTCACTTCACAGTACAGATTTTCAGCCACACTCTGAGTTAAGCAGATTCCTGGCTGTTCCTGGAAGCCCGGCATCATTTATGACACGGTTTCTGAGTGGAAAGACTTTCTCCAGAAGACACAGCTCATTTGGAAGTAAAGAGATTTCCTGCGTTCACTGCAGTGAAAATCCTGTTCTTTACAAAACCGCCTGCAACACTGAGGAGAGGCGGTGGGCTTTTTAGGACCAGAAATCTTCATGGGGTGTGCTGATCGAGAAGGACCACAGTCTGCTCTTCGTCCAGGTAGAAAAAGAAAGGGGAAAAGTCAACTGAGTCTAGACCTTTGGATGTTGCACCGTGAAATTTCCACCAGGTCACAGGATGGGCAGCAGCCTGAGAGCCCAAAGATTTCACTCACCCAGAAACCTCCTCCCCAGGAAATTCCCCCACCCCCACGGAGCCCAAAGGAAAGTATTTTCAGGCTTCTTCCATTGGACTTGGGTGAAAGTATTCCTAAGCAGTGGCCCAGCCTGGCTGGGAGCCCGGGCCTGAGTCACCGCATCCCTGCGCCCTGCTGGCCACTTCTTTTCCTTTCTTCCCTCCCTGAATCTAGCTGCTGATCTTTGTGTCACCACCTTCTGGAAGATGAGCCATGCGCAGGCCATGGCCATCCCTGAGCTGCCCATGGGACCGGGGCTGGGCTCCTTGCCAGATGCAGCTGACCTCAGAGTAGGCAGGAGGCCCATTGTCACCTGGCCCAGGGCCTGGACCCAGGCAAGGGTCCCCTCTGACACCATCCTTCCCCCTCCCCCCCAGAGGGGGAGGGGAGGAGACTAGCAAATGGTGCTGGGGTCCGGGCAGCTGAGGGGACAGCTGTGCTTGGGGTCAGGTGGGAAGGGTGGAAGCAGGGGTGAGAGCAGGAGGCCTTGGCTGTTTGCGGAACACACTGGGGGAGGAGGAGATGAGGGGGGATGGGTTCAGTGGGCTTCCTGGGGTCTGCAGGTGGCCTGGGGCTCCTGCCACCTCTCCCTGGAGTCCCTATGGCTTTGCTCCCTCCCCCCCCACCCCTCCCTCTGCTTGTGTTCCCTTGACGGGAGGCTCTCAGGCTCACAGAGCTGCCCCTGCCCTGGATGAAATGTCTTTCCCTCGGAGTTGTTTTTTTTTTTTAAGAAGGATACAAGTCCTCCTTTTTTTTTTTTTTTTAAATTTACTTAATTTTGGCTGCGTCGGGTCTTCGTTGCTGCGTGCAGGCTTTCTCTAGTTGCGGCGAGCGGGGGCTACTCTTCGTTGCGGTGCGTGGGCTTCTCATTGCAGTGCCTTCTCTTGCTGCGGAGCACGGGCTCTAGGCGCGCGGGCTTCAGCAGTTGCAGCACGCAGGCTCAGTAGCTGTGGCTCATGGGCTCTAGAGCACAGGCTCAGTAGTTGTGGCACACAGGTTTAGTTGCTCCACGGCATGTGGGATCTTCCCAGACCAGGGCTTGAACCCATGTCCCCTGCACGGGTAGGCGGATTCTTAACCACTGCGCCACCAGGGAAGCCCTTTCCCTCAGAGTTTTCACCTCCAGGTCTTTCTTCTTCCATTTCCCGAGCAGGTCTCTTTCCTTCTCACAGGTGAGGACAGGGGGGTGTGGTGTCCTGCCTCCCCTCTTCAGGCCAGGACATCCCTGGTCCTGATCATTCCCCCCACCCGGCTTCCAGACCCTTCCCCATAGAGGGCTCCTCCAGCCTGCATCTCCCTAGTGCCCAGCTGGGGTCTGACCAGGGCTGAGGTCAATGGGACCATGGCCCCGCCCACATTCTGGACAGATGCCTCCTGAGAATCCCCTACCTCCTTCTGGGTCCCCTGTTTCCCCTGAGCTGCTGGTCGACCCTCTGCTGTGCCCCCTCTATGCCCCAGAGGCCACCCCCCACGTGGGTCCTCTTTTGAAGTAACTCATGATGTTGACTAACGTCTGCCTCTCACGTGGCAAAGCCTGCCCTTCCCTGAAGGGGCCCATTAGGGCGGCCCGAAGGGAGAGGCACTGCCGCAGAAGACCCCCTCTTTATCCTGACAGGCTGATCCCAACCCCTCACATCATTGGCTGAGATTGTTCACAGGTCATTTTGATTTAGAAAAAGGCTTTCTCGGGCTCTCGGGATCCGCTCTCTATGCGGAAGTTCAGAGCAAAGGCAAAGATAATACTCACCCTCTTAGCGGGGCCCATGGGAGGAACTGAAACCATCTTTGTGAGACATGCGCCAGGAAAAGACGGAGGGAAGGGGCTAAGAACTGGCATCTGTTACGGACGCAGAGGCCTGCAGGCACTTCACACACGTGATGTCACAGCCCCCCAGGAGGGACGCGATCCCCCTGTTGACAGAGAAAGCACCGAGCTGGGGAACCCGGCCAGCCAGGACCCAGAGCGAGGCAGTGGTAGGAACAAGCCCCTCTCTTCTCTGTAAACCGCCTGCTCTCAGCACAGAGGAAACTGGGGTCTGAGGCTTACAATTTCCAGGGGATTTTCACTGGAAAAAATCCCTACAAGTGCAAAGCCAACTTTAGGTATGACTGTGAATATTAACTTCCCCTTCTTGTGAGAACAGAACCCACAAGTTACAAGTTCTAAAAGGCTGACAGAACCATAACATTAAGCAACCCAGGAACATAGACTATTGTGTATGGACTGTCCGCCCACCTCTACAATGCATTCCCTGTGATTTTGTACACTGATCACCTCTTTGTTGGACAAGGATTCTGGAACGTCATATTCTATCGAGAGAATATAAACTTCGACCAAGTTTCCTTCATAGATGAGCAGGAAGAATTCAGGGCATGTCCAGGTTCCTCACGCGGGGACTCCCCTGCTCCTTGGATGGACGACCCTCCATACCCAGTGTGGCTGTGCTGTCCTCTCTGCAGGGACCTATTGTGAGTTATGTTCATTGATGTCAATATTTCATGTCAAATCACCAGGAGATTTAAACCTTATTCCATCGTGTTCATCGGATGTCCTCTTCTTCATTCATTGGTGGGAGAATTCCTGGAAGCCATCTGGACCCTCAACGGCCCAAGAACTGGCCTCCACGTGGAGGTAACTGGCAGCCACATAACCCAGGGCCAGTCCAGCGCCAGCCGCCTGGAAGAGAGAAGAGAAGGGAATCGAGGGGAAAGAGGTTTAACTAACTGAGGTTGAAACGTCTCACATCTGCAAACCTTACAGAAACCTATGGTCATGTGAACGCAATGCAGTTACATATTGCAATTCAGTGGCCGAAATAAAGCCTGAATTTTGACTGAATGGCACTGACTGAGCAGGTACATCCAGGCAGGCGGAACCAAGCCACTCCTTGGCTGTTCCAGAGAAAGTGCCCCAAAGAGGATGCGGCAGCCAAACTCCTGCTAGTTTTCCGTCTCTCTCAAAAGGCGCAGCCTTGGAAATAACCCTTGCAGGTAGGGGTGGCCTCTCTGCCTTATAGGAAACTGAGTCTGGACTTGGAGGCAGGAGATCTGGGTTCAAGGCCCAGCCCGGCCTCTTCCTACCTGCGGGAACTTGGGCAAGTCATGAGGGTCCTCTGAGCCTCCCCTTCCTCCTCCATGAGGCCGATGAAAAGAACAGCCACAAGGAACGGGAGTGCCTGTGAGTGAGAGCCTGTGGACGTGCACGGGGCTGTTCACTTCTGTCCGGGGATCCTGCCGTCTGGGGCTCTGCAGGGGGGCCCAGGAGCCCGGTTCTGGGAGCTCCTCTGTCTCCCCAGGCATGGAGAAGGGGGTGATGTCTCTGATCAGGATTCTGAACCAGTTCCAACTAGGCTGTGGTTTCCCAGCAGGCGGGGCGCCAGCCTCCCGCCCTGGCCTCGGCCTGCCCTCCACACGGGGGCGCTCTGACCAGCCCACCCGGCCACCTCGGCAGCCAGGCTCCGCCTCGTTTCCTTTCCCTTTCAGACATGACGGATGACTGACGGCTCCTCCTCCAGCTGTAGAGAACTCCAGCCCGCACTTTGCCTCCAACTCGATCGTGCAGGACCCAGCTCCCCTTCATCCTGGCACCAAACGTCTGTTTGATCAGCTTTTCATCCGTTTTCCGAAAATGTGGTGATTTGAGGCTATTCTGAATCTTGCAGAACTGTACGTGTTGCACCCTGGCAAGATATTGATGAAGCCCCAAAGCTGATACTGGAGATGCCCTGCTCTCTGACAGCCCCTTCATCCCCTCACGGCCCCCTCCATGGCCCCCACAGCCCCTGGCTCTCTCCTCTTTGCCAGGGCCACCGTGAGGGACAGAGGGTCAGCTGAATGCGCTTAGCAGAGGGTCAGAGAGGCGGTGAACGTGTCCTCACCGGGTGGGGATCCTCTGTCCTGCCCCACCCCCAGGTCAGCTGGGAGGGGAGGGGTGGGGCGGGAGGGGCGTTGGGGTAGCATACAACAAGGTGGCATCTCCGTCCTGACATCCTGGATTCCACGGCCCCTCTGCTCAGCCTTCGTGACAGTAAAAAAAAAAAAAAAAAAAAAAAGATTGTTTCAGTGCTGGTTAAGTGTTCTGCATCTCACATCTTTAGTAATAAGCTTTCTCATTTGACAGCAAATCCCAGTTTTACAAAGCACTTTTTCAACCATTTTTTCCCCTTGTGCACAGACCCCTGTAAGGTAGCAGCTCCCCAACTTTTCAGAGAAGGGAGCCAGGCATCGGAGAAGCTGTGGCAAGTTCATGAGTTACTGTCAAGGATGCTCATAGGTTGATCCAGCAACAGAAAAGCCAGGGGTACCCTGATTGGGAGCTGCGGGCGTCAGGGCAGGGAGCCAGGGGCCTGGTAGGCAAGGTTGTGGGTGGTGGCAGTGGACCTTGGACCAGGGCTCAGGATGGAAGCTCTGAAATCCCAAGGGTGAGGAAGGAGGACGAACAGAGCAGGGCAGAAACAAGGGCCCAGTGAGGATGCTGGGGGACAGAGTGAAATCAGAGCTCAGAAAGTGTAATAATCAAAGATCTATAAAGACAAAGCTCATCACACCCGCCCTCCCACCCCTCAGTCCCTCTCCCCCAAAGGGGTCTACACCCTCAGGCTCACCTGCAACCTTCCTCACTCTTCTGACCTGCAAACAAATAAAGCACAGAGCCACACACAGCCAGGGAACTGGGTTTGTTGGTTTTTACTGCGGTAGGGCCATCCTCGCCCTTTTCACCTGAATGCATCCTGCTTCGGGCCGGTGGGCAGGCCGGTGTGGGCTGCTCCAGCCTGCGCCTGGCCGGTGAGCTAAATCGGGAGGGAGGGCCAGGCAAGGCTGCAGAAAAGCAAAGATCTGTTGATCTGCTCTGCCCGGGGTGGGGTTGGGGGGACTGGCCCTGGGGGAAGAGGCAGAGGGCAGGGAACTGAAAGAAGCCAGCTGCGGTGGGGACAGCCCTGCCCGATTGACTGACCTGGAGAGGGCAGGAGTCCCCACAGTACAGTCAAGGCTGTTCCTAGGGTGGGGTGGGGCAGCAGGGGGAACAGGGGAGGCCCAGCAAAAACTGGCAGAACCACCCCCATCATAAAAGGATATGTTCTCGTCAGGCTCTTTTCTAATCCAGACTCCCCTCCCCCCCATTTCTCCCGGTCGCCTTGTTTCACCACAGACACCACTGGGGAAATCGCTGGGAGAAGGAAGGAGGGAGAAGCAATGGGGTTTATTAGGAATGGTGACTTTGTGATTTTCTGCTGCTAAGCGGCAACACGAGCTTGCCCTCCCCCCGCCTGCCGGACAGAGGAGAGGGGAGAGTGAGGCGCAGCCCCAGCCCGAGGTCTGGGCGTGACAGCATGGGGCAGCGAAGGCTACAGGGCCACCAGCGAGCACCAGGGCCCCAGCTTCTCTCCGCCCTCTCTGAGACAGTCTTACTGAATGTAGTCGGTTGAACTGTGTTCCCCAAAAGATATGTTCAAAGACTAACCCCCTGTGAATGTGACTTTATTTGGAAATAGGGTCTTTGCAGATATCATTAGTTCCTTTCATCTTGAGATGAAATCATCTTGGATTTAGGGTCGGCCCTAAATCCAGTGGCTGGTGTCCTTGTAAGAAGAGGAGGGGACACACAGAGACACAGGAAGCAAGTCCACGTGAAGGTGGAGACAGAGACTGGGGTGATGTAGTTACAAGCCAAGGGATGCTGGGGGCCACCAGAAGCAGGGAGAGGAAAGGAAGGATTCTCCCCCAGAACCTTCAGCAGGAGCATGACCCTGCCGACATCTCGACTTTGGAGCACTTACCTCCAGAACAAGTGTCTGTTGTCTGAAGCCACTCAGTTCGTGGTACTTTGTCACAGCAGCCTCAGGAAACGAATCCACTGAATAAAGAAACCAAGCAGGGATCATTAGGGAGGATGATGACTCTCCTGAAGAAGAGGCAGGCAAGGGATTTTAAACACCTCTGAATCCACTTGGGAGCAACCCTTTTACAACAAGGAGTAGTAAGAGAGAAGTCGGTAACCTTTTATTGTAAAGCCACATAACCTTATGAAAAGTCTGGAAAATAGAAAAGCACATTTACCTGTTATCCCATGATACCCTTTGGAGTCTACAGACCTGGGTTCAAATCCCTGCTCCATCTTCCTTTTGACTTGAACGTAATTCACTTCTCTGAGCCTCAGTTTATTCATCTGTAAAGTGGGGATAATAATCCTGCCCCCCCCCCAAATTTATTAGAATTAAACAAGAAAATACACACTAGGTCCTAGCACGTGCCTGGCTACTCACCAAATCTTAGTAAGGTGCTTGATGAATACTGGTTCCTCCCCCTCTCTGATAAAAAGCTCCAAAATGATGAGATTGAGTTCATTTTAAAATCCCTAAATGTGGATGTATCACAACTTTCTTCTTCCTTTATTTGGAAACAATGGTTTTTTTTTTTTTAACTTTTAGAAAGATTTATTTTTAAATTTACATACAATAAAATTCACTCTCTTGGGTATATAATTCTCTGGGTTTTGACAAGTGCATAGAGTCGTGTAACCACTACCATAGTCAATATAAAGAACATTCCAGGAACTTCCCTCGTGGCCCAGTGGCTGAGACTCCACATTCCCAATGCAGGGGGCCGGGGTTCGATCCCTGGTTAGGGAGCTAGATCCCGCATGCATGCCGCAACTAAGGAGCCCGCCTGCCCGACTAAAAAAAAGGATCCCGCACACCGCAACGAAGATACCGCGTGCCACGGCTAAGACCCAGCGCAGCCAAAATAAATAGATAATTTAAAAAAAAGAACAAAAAACAGTCCATCACCTCCCCAATTCCCTCCTGCAGCCCCTTTGTGGTCAGACCCCCGCCGCAGCCTTCAGGAACCACTGGCCTGTTCTCCTTTTGTCTTTTCCAAAAAGAGGTTCATAGACGTGGAATCGCAAGCACGTGGCCTATCGCGTCTGGATTCTTTCACCGGACATACGCTTCTGAGGTCCGTCCATGCTGTCGTGCGGCTTCCCCCGTATTGAGGAGGGGTTCCCGCCGAGTGTGCTCCTGTGTGGATGACCACAGTGGCTGACCCCTCCAGGTGAAGGATGCGGGCTCTTCCCCGATTTCAGTGACTATGAATAAAATTGCTATAAGCATTCATGTCTGGGTTTTCGTGTGAACATGAGTTTCCATTTCCCTTGGGTAACACCTGAGAGTGGGGTTCCAGGTTCCCATCAGGTTTCTAATGGCCTCTGAGTCAGACCTGCTCAGAGGTGGGGTAGAGAGAGGAGCACGGTCTGGGAAGATCTGGGTCCCTGTCACAGCTCAGGGATGACAAAGGTCAACCAACTGAGGAGCACTGCTGTCACTTCAGCCTCCTCCAGGTCTGCTTCCCTTCTCTTGGAACGACCAGGCCAGGGTGGGGAGGAGGGTGGCCAGCGACGGGCCCTGGGACTAAACCGAGCTTTGTGGTATAATCCATATGTTCCGCTGCAGCCCTCCGGGGTGGGGAGGTGGGAGCAGCTCTGTTTAGTTCTGGCGCTACTGGGCCTGCAGGTGGGTCTGCGCCATCCTTGCTCTCGCGGCTGTTTCTGGACTATTCTCCTCCCTCTTCCTTACAAAGCCTCCCTCTGCGCCTCCCGTCCTCAGCTCTCCTTACGTGTCACCTGTTACCTCTCCTTGCGGCAGGTACCCAGACCTCCAGGCCACGCCGCCCCCGGTCCTTGAAGATCCTAGAGCATGGCCTCCTGTCCCATCCACCAACTGCTCCTGTCTTCTCAGTGATTCCAGAATCCGTGTCGATAGTCCTTAGGCCTCTCAGTCCTTCACTTTCTCTCCTCCAATGGCTTTGTCCTCCTTGAAGCCCAAGGACCCAAGGCACGCTCTGGACCTTGCACCTGTGCCCAGATCCTTCAGCCCCTCAATCTCTAGCACTTCTTCGTCACCACCTCTTACCATCCACTTCCTGCTTCCAGATTCCTGCTTCCAACAATCCTTGGCTACCTCAGGGCCTACGAGCCATGATCTTACCCTCACCCCATCCTCACTCAACACCACAGCCACTCTGACACCTGGAAGCCCCCTCTCCATCCTCATCCTACTTGCCTGGGGAGAGCCCGGCTCTGGTTAGATCCCACCCTCCACCCACCTGTGCAGACGCCCACTCTCCCCAAGGTGGCTGGAGACCAACACACATCCCCATGGACCACTCTCACTCACGATCCAAATCGCCCACCCCGAAGGGGCCCCGCTGCCACCTGGTCCAGTTCCTGCCCCCGCTCTTTGGGGAATAACCCCACCTCCCCTCTCTGCTTCGCCCACCTGCTGTACTTCCCTGAGGAAAAGGAGAATCGGCCAGCAAAGAACTCAGGATCCCTCAAGATCCCTTGCCTCCACCCTTCTGCTTGTTCAGACTAAAACCTCGGGGTCGTCCTCACGTCCCCGCCTCCTCTCACACCCCACCCCTCCACCTGAAAGTATCCCCACAATACAGCCCCTCACGTCCCCTCCACGCCACCGGCCCCCTCCGAGCCCCTGTCTCCCACCCGGTTCACCGTGGAGCCTCCCCACCGAGCGCCCGCCTCTGCCTACGTGTCCTTCCCCAGCTTGTGCTCAGCAGCAGAGGGCTAAGCCGGGTCGCGTCACACCTGCACACCCTTCATGTCACTCGGGGTCAAAGCCAGTGTCCTTGAGCCCTCACAGGCTCTCTAGGACCTGCTGCCACCCCACCTGTTACTTTCCGTCCAGCCTCCTCCCCTTCTCTCTCAGGCTCACCCACTCGCCACACTGGCCTCCTTGCTGGTTCTCCAGCCAAACTCGCTCCCCTCTGAGCCTTGGTACTTGCTGATCCCTCTGCCTTGAGCCCTGCCCCCCAACAATATTCATGACAGTCCCTCCCGTCACCGTTTCCCAGCTTCACTAAAAGGGTCCCCTCCTGGGGAGGTCTTCCCAGGCCACCCCATCTAAAATGGCACCTTCTCCAAGCTGCGTCTTCCTCTCTGCCCGTATTCTTCTTTGGCACTACTGCAGTGTCTTTTTTTATCTATTTTTACCTTGTTTGCTGTCCATCTCCCTTTACTGGAACATGAGCTCCACGAGACCAGTGAGTTGTCATTTGCCCACTGCTGAGTTCCCAGCACTGTCGCAATGCCTGGCACATAGCAGGAACTCAATAAGTTTCTGCTCTCCTGCGCTGCCCGTGCCCACCCGGGACCTCTCCTGGGGCCGTATCCTGTCCTTCTTGCCAACTCAACCCACTGCTTTGGAAATTCTCCCTGGCTCCTGCATCATTCCCCGCTTGCTGTTGGGTCATTTCCATCAGTGTACAAACATGCAAATACACTGGATTTTCTCCTTCTTAAGAAGAAAACAACCAAGGACGTCCCTGGTGGTGCAGTGGTTAAGAATCCGCCTGCCAATGCAGGGGACATGGGTTTGAGCCCTGGTATGGGAAGATCCCACATAGCGCAGAGCAACTAAGCCCATGCACCACAACTACTGAGCCTGCGCTCTACAGCTTGCGAGCCACAACTACTGAGCCCACATGCCACAACTACTGAAGCCCGCGCGCCTAGAGCCCGTGCTCTACAACAAGAGAAGCCACCACAATGAGAAGCCCGCACACTGCAACAGAGTAGCCCCCACTCGCCACAACTAGAGAAAGCCCGTGTGCAGCAACGAAGACCCAACGCAGCCATAAATAAATAAAATGCTAGTTCTTTAAAAAAAAAAAAAAGAAAGAAAACCTAAAAAATAGGATCACACGAAGTGGGAGAGAGGGAACAGTGTAGGGAGGATAGGGGTAGAACGGGACCTCTCTAAACATACCTTGTTTTGTAGTTTTGACTCTGGAACCATGTAACTGCCTTATTTAATTATAAATACATTAAATTGAAATGAAAGAAATCCCCTAAAAAAACAAAAGCAAAAGGATAGGCTTCCCTGGTGGCGCAGTGGTTAAGAATCCGCCTGCCGATGCAGGGGACACGGGTTCGTGCCCCGGTCCGGGAAGGTCCCACATGCCGCGGAGCGGCTGGGCCCGTGAGCCATGGCGGCTGAGCCTGCGCGTCTGGAGCCTGTGCTCCGCAACGGGAGAGGCCACAACAGTGAGGGGCCCGCGTACCGCAAAAACAAAAAAAACAAAACAAAAACAAAATTTGTGGGACTATTAGCTATAGATATTTTGCAGATGCTCTTTATCAAGTTGAAGAAATTCCCGTCTATTCCCAGTTTGCTAAGAGTTTTCGGTTATTTTATTTTATTTTTTAAAATTATTTATTTGTTTGTTTGTCTGTTTTTGGCTGTGTCGGGTCTTAGTTGCAGCGTGCAGGCTCAGTAGTGGTGGCGCTCGGGCTTAGTTGCCCTGTGGTGTGTGGGATCTTAGTTCCGCGACCAGGGATCGAACCCCAGTACCCTGTGTTGGAAGGCAGATTCTTAACCACTGGACCACCAGGGAAGTCCTGGGTTATTTTAAAATCATGAATGGATGTTGGATTTTGTCAAATGCTTCTTCTGCATTCATTGATATGATCGTATAATTTTTCTTCTCTAGCCTATTGATATGGTGGGTTACATTAATTGATTTTTGAATATTGAGACAGACTTGCATACGTAGAATGTGTTCCGCTTGATTGTGGTATATAATTCTTTTTATATTTGTTATAAATTTGATTTGTTAACATTTTGATGAGGATTTCTCTATGTCTGAAATATATTGGTCTGTAGTTTTCTTTTTTTCATGCTGCCTTTGGTTTTTATATCAGGGCAATACTGGCCTCATAAAATGATTTGAGAAGTATTCTCTTCTCTACTATTTCAGGAAGAGATTGCATCATAATATTGGTGTTAATTTTTCATTAAATGTTCGGTAGAATTCTCTATTGAACCCACCTGGACCTAGAGGGTTTTTTATGGGAGATTTAAAATGACGAATTCAATTTCTTTAATGGTTATAGGTCTTTTCAGATTATGTATCTCATCTTGCTTGAGTTTTGGTAGTCTGAGGTTTTCAAGGAATTGGTCTGTTTCATCTAAATTATCAATTTATAAGTGTAAAGTTATTTATAGTATTCCTTTATTATCCTTTTAATGGCTGTAGGATCTGTGGTGATACCCTTGTGTCATTCCTGATACTGGTGACTTGTGTATTCTCTCTTTTCACCTTGTCAGTCTTTCTAGAGGTTTATTATTTTTTTCAAAGAACCCGTTTTTGTTTCATTGACTTTCTGTATTGTTTTCAATTTCATTGATTTCTACTCTTTATCATTTCTTTCCTTCTGCTTGTTTTGGGTGTATCTTGTTTGTCTTTTTTCTCGTTTCTTGAGGTAGGAATTTAGGTTATTGATTTGAGACATTCCTCCTTTCAAATGTCAGCACTTCATGCTATATATTCCCTTTCAGCTCCACTTAACCTGCATCCCACACATATTTTCATTTTCAGTTCTTTGTAGAGGATTGTTTTTTAAAGTGGCACCAAGATGTTTGGAGGAGACAAAGACAGCTATCTACCAAAAGGCATGCTCTTCCCCTCAACGGCATAGATGTGTTGCCAGGAAGTGGCTACACAACCAGGGACTAAGTTTCCAAGTTGTCCTTGTCTCTGGTGAGGCAGTATGAACAGTTCTTGCCAATGGAGTGTGAGAAGTGCTGTATGCCACTTCCAAGCCAATGAAGTTAAGAAATAAATATTCTTTCTTCATCCTCTCCCTTTCTATGATGGAGGCAGGTGATGAAGCCTTAGGGGGTAGTGGAGCCGAAAGATGGAAAGGCTATGGTCCCTGAATCACTGAATGGAGAAACACCTCCCACCAACTGTGAACGCTCATATCGGTCTGTTATAGGGGTGAGACACATGTCTTTTTGTGTTAAACTCTTAATAGTTGGGATTTATTTAGCAACAGCTAGCATTTCCTTGCTGTTAACCTCAACAATCAGCAGTGTAACTTGAAAGACATCTTTTAATAACCTGTTAAGGGCATGGCATCCATAAATATACCTGAACTTATTGATTTCATCCAGAATCAATTCTTGGGTATGAAAGGCCTTACCGTTTATTGCCTTGTTATACCTACTATACTGAGAACATAAAACAGTAGAACATTTGGACAAGAGACCCGATCAGAAATCCCAGTTCAAAAGCATTTGGGAGCCATTCAGAAAACCAAAGCCCCAGAGCTATCATCTCTGACAGTGCTGCTCCAGACTTCTGCCTTTCCCCCACGAATGTCTGCTGAAGACAGCTGTCTGGAGAAATGAGAATCCCTGCACTGTCTCAGCAGACAGTTTCTGCTCCCTATGTCCCCATGGTATGGGCACATAGATGCCTTGGGAAGAGCTGATACTCTTAGGCTCTGAACCCGCTCTCCTGAATTTATGTTTCATTTTTGTAAATCAGACAGGACGTGGTCCGGAACCGTCTACAAAACACAACCCCAAACTGCTTCTTGATGTATTTCCAGTTGAAACGAACAGCTGCTCTAGTCTCAGATCTCCTTTGTATCATTTGCTGTTTGCTGTATCTGTCTCATTGGCCTCCTCTTTTTCAGAAAAATGTACTTACATTTAAAATAGAACGTGGTTATATTTTTGAAAGCTAAATGTCTTCCTCACCAGGCCAAATGGGGGTGCTTTCCCCCCTCTTTTTTCTCTGCACTTCCTCTCACATTAAAGCTGTTGAATTTGATAGGAGCTTTTGACTCCTATCTGGTTTATAAGCTCTGATTTCTAGAACAAATTACCTACGTAGCGCTCAGGCAGGCACCCGCGTCTGTCAGATAACCCTGGAGTTTGATTTTTCCGCCCTGCCCCCGCGCTCGATTATTCATTCATGGCAGGGAGAGATCCGGAGGGCCAGAACAATTTCATCAGCCCTTGGAATTCACGTACTGTGAGCCTCCTCTCCCCAGACCACGCCGCTACCATAAATAGACGTCACGTGGCTTCCTTTTATGATAAGGTCGGAGGAAACGAGTGCACAGGGAGAAGCCGCTAGGAGAGTCAGAGCTCTGAGTTCCGGCTCTAAAACCTGAACAGAGCTAGTCTTCTTGCCGGGGAGGGAGGGGGGGGGGCAGCTCAGAAAGGAGGGACGAGGTGGAAGACCTCGTGGGCGGGCCGCCTCCCGAGGGCTCCTCTGGATACCTGAGCGACTCCCTGACTCGCAGCACTCTCTGCCCTCAAACATCCCTACCCCTCGCGAGGAGGCCCGCAGACTCCTTCCCGCCCCACCTGCCCGGCCAGGCTCTGCGGCTCCCCCAGCTCATTTTCTGATAGAGCTGTCACTTTTTATTGCTGATGGGAGAAATCAGTTCCTCTCTTAGCTGAATGTTAATTGGCCTTTCTCCGCTCTTTCATTCAGTTAATACATGCAGTCCCCTAGTTTTTTTCCACTCCCCAAGGGAAAAGCACCTTAGTAGAGAAGCATTCCAGCAAGACAAGGAAGGTGTTTCTTGCAAAACTGCTAATTGGTAATTGCTAAATCAGAGGTTAAGAAAAAGCTAAAAAGGAGTGCAAGGAGGGGGGTAACCAGGCATTTCGGTAGTTCCACAGGAGTTTTAACCGCCTGCAGGCTCACCGCTACAGTACCTACCACTGCAGAGGGCTCAGTACTCAGTAGGGAGACCCGGGAAGCCAGCTGGGTCTGGTTGAAGAAATCAACTGAGCATCTTCAAGGGGCCAGGCACCTAGACAGACCCGAGAGGTGCCGAGATAACTAAGATGTAGTCACAGGAGGCAAACCAATAAATAAACTGGAGACACTGGTTTCCATGGGACCACAGCAGCGGCAGAGGTAAGCCGGGATACTGCGGGAGGCACAGAGCATCAGAGAAACTTCCTGGAGGAAGCTACGCTGCAGCTCAGCTGTATAGGATACCTAGGAGGTCAGCAGCAAGGGCATCCCAGGTGGAGGAGACGGTCTGTGCCGAGTCACGGTGCCTGGAACAGGGTGGTGCATGGGAGGAGGTTACGGTCACAGCAGGGCTTCGGTGCCCAAGCAGGTTTTTTCCCCCATATAATTTTATGCCCTTAAAAGAAATAGTCTTATTGAGATTTAATTTATATTCCATAAATTTACTGCTTAAAGTGCACAATTCAATGGTTTTAAATTTGTTCGTATATTTAAAGAGTAATATTCCTGTATATTTACAGAGTTGTACGCCCATCACCATAATCTAATTTTGGAACGTTTTCATCATCACAAAGAGGAACCTTCTCAGTGGGGTTTTTGATACGGGCCTGGCCAAATTCTGCCTCACATCAGTTGGCAGCAGGGCAGAGAGGGGTTTGGAGGGGGAAGCCTGGCCCCTCCCTCATCGAACCCAGAACATGAGCAAGGAGCACAGCAGGGACTGAGCCCAGGGGCTAAAGATTTGTGGCAGCGGCAGGTAAAACCTACTCCATCTCTTAGATTCTTCTTTCTTGACAGGAAAAGAACTAGGTTATGAACACTCAGGCTAGTTTTTGCTGGCTGGTTATTTAGTGGTAGTGATACAAATCAGTATTTTAGATGGATGGTCGCCTACTTACAAAGAAAAAAGACAGAGGCCGTATCACAGCAAAAGCCAGAATTCTGAAGTTTCTGCAAAATGGGAGCAGCACAGAGCACTATTCGTGTGTTTCATACAGCAAAAACCAGAGCTGGTCTGTCCCCAAAAACGGGCAGGGAGGGCTTCCCTGGTGGCGCAGTGGTTGAGAGTCCGCCTGCCGATGCAGGGGACACAGGTTCGTGCCCTGGTCCGGGAGGATCCCACATGCCGCGGAGCGGCTGGGCCCGTGAGCCATGGCCACTGAGCCTGCGTGTCCGGAGCCTGTGCTCCGCAACGGGACAGGCCACAACAGTGAGAGGCCCGCGTACCGCAAAAAAAAAAAAAAAAAAAAAAAAGGGCAGGGACTCTGTCCTCAAAGTCTCTGTAGGATGACTGAAGTGTGGTCACGTGAACCAGAGTCTTGAGCAGGCCTGCCTCTGTGTAGTACAGATAGACCATTCATACCCAAAGTTCTTAGCAAAGCAAGGACCAGAGGGAATGGGTGCACCTCTGCAGTGGCTTTGGGGGCAGGTGGGTCTGATCTGAGCATGATGCTATGATAATTGTGTGTTATTTTTAAAATATGTGTTCATTTATTTATTTATTTGGTTGCACCGGGTCTTAGTTGCGGCAGGCGGGCTCCTTAGTTGCGGCATGCATGTGGGATCCAGTTCCCTGACCAGGGGTCAAAGCCGGGCCCCCTGCAATGGGAGCACGGGGTCTTAACCACTGCGCCACCAGGGAAGTTCCTAGGTTTATTTTTTAAATTGCAAGTAAGAAACAAAAGCAGAAACAAATTAAACCAGCTTTCACAATAAAGGGGACTCAGTTCTGACAAAATCTTGACCGGTGTAATGTGAAAAAACTCTCCATACAAAAACGTAGACATGCAGGATGAAATATAACTACGTAAAGAAACCTAAGCGCAGGCTGAGTTAGCAAGCAAGAAAGGGACAGCCCCAGGGGCCAGAACAACGAGGGAGAAACCAGAGTGCTAATCATGCGATCTGACCCCACAGCTGCCTCAGGGAGGGATGCAATCAGAGCCAGGAACCCAGGGGCCTTGGCTTTGGCCTCCACATTGGGATGAGATGTGGAGATGGAAGGTAAGATCTTCAGAGGACAGGAGGTGGACAGGTGAAACTGATTGCCTGAAAAGCCAGGCTCCTCTGAAGGCTGATCTCCCAGTGAAGGGGTGAAGAGCTAGGAAAACCCTATCCCCTGGCATGAGGAGATAACAAGAAGTTTGTCTATCACAGCACAGGCGAGAACAGGCTACTTACAAAAGGATCCTCTGAAAAATCCAAACCTCACCTATGTGCTTTGAATGGGTTTGAGGCCCAAATTGGTATTGTAGGCATGGTCTGAGATTCTCATGCCAAAGGAAAAAATTGGTCCCAGGCTGGTGATAACCCTGGGCCACCTGGCAGAGCAGCTGCAAAATGGCTTTAGAGGGACACTCTTACAACGCAGGTAGCAAGAAGTTCTCCTGGGAAAAACAAGCTCCTCCAAAGATGAGCTCACGATATCAAATTCCAGTGCCGGCACCCCCTGTTTTATTGCACCTTGCTTTATAGTGCTTCACAGATACCGCATTTTCTACAGATTGAGGGTTTGTGGCAACCCTGTGCCAAGCGAGTCTTTCAGCAGCATTTTCCAACAGTATTTGCTCACTTCATGTCTCTGTGCCACGTTTTGGTCATTCTCACAATATTTCAAACTTTTTCATTCTTTTTCTATTTGTTACAGTGACCTGTGATGTTACTATTATGACTTGCTGAAGGCTCAGATGATGGTTAGCATTTTTTAGCAATAAAGTATTTTTTAATTAAGGTATGTGCCTTGTTTTTTATAGACATACTGCTATTGCACACTTCCCAGACTATAGTATAGTGGAAACATAAATTTATATGCACTGGGAAACCAAAGAATTCGTGTGATGCATTTTATTTTGGTATTTGCTTTACTGTGGTGGTCTGGAAGCAAACCCACAACATCTCCAAGGTATGCCTGTATTCATGAAGAAAGAGGTCATCTTGAACACAGCAGATGCCACAAACAGGAGGATTAGAGCCCTAAGACTCTGAGATAGTACAACAGCAGGGCCAAAAGAGATTGTGCGATAAGAATGCTTATAATGATTCAGGGCCAAAATGAAAGGTTCAAACGCTCAAGAAAATAGCAATACATCATGAAAACAAGAATAGGCAGATCTGAACAATATTTACAGATGAAATGATATGATATTTGAGATTGCCTCAGAATAATCCCAGAGTGGACAGCTGTGTGGGTTGGCACTTGTGGAAGGTGAATAAGCATAAGTACATAGGGGTTGCATATTCTATTAACTCTAATTTTATATATTTGAGATATCCATAATAAAAATTAAAAACAAACAAAATTAAAAGCTCCAAATAGAACTTCTAGAAATGAGTAATATAAAAAATGAAATTTAAAGCTCAAGACAGGGTTAATGGCAGATCAGACAGAGATGAAGAGAGAATTGATGAACTGGAAGATATTTTTAAAAAATATCCAAGGGCTTCCCTGGTGGCGCAGTAGTTGAGAGTCCACCTGCCGATGCAGGGGACGCGGGTTCGTGCCCCGGTCCGGGAGGATCCCACATGCCGCGGAGCGGCTGGGCCCGTGAGCCATGGCCGCTGAGGCTGCGCATCTGGAGCCTGTGCTCCGCGATGGGAGAGGCCACAGCGGTAAGAGGCCCACGTACCGCAAAAAAAAAAATCCAGAATGCAAGGTAGAGCAGAAAATGTAGGGAAAACTTCAAGAGAGATTAAGAGACACAGAGACACAGAGGATAGACAACCACTTTAGAGTGCCATTTTCTAAATATTTATTTAGTTATTTGTCTGCACCGGGTCTTAGTTGTGGCATGCAGGATCTTCACTGCGGCATGCAGGCTCTAATTCCCTGACCAGGGATCAAACCCCTGCCCCCTGCATTGGGAGCGCAGAGTCTTAACCACTGGACCACCAGGGAAGTACCTAGCATGCAATCTGACATTATCTGGTGATGCTATGACCTGACAGTTTCACTTCTAGTTTTGCTTCTCATACGTAAAAGTATGAGCACTAGAGCTATGTGTAAGAATGTTCATAGCAGCATTATGTATAATAGAGAAAAGATGGAAATAAGCTAAATATCCTTTGGTGGCAGAGAAGATAAATAGCTTACATCTTGGTCATATAAAGCAGTAAAAATAAATAAACAGCAACTACATGTCTCTCCATTAATAAATTACAGCGGGATACATACATACATATATATATATATATATATGCCACATCTTCTTTGTCCATTCATCTGTCTATGGACACTTAGGTTGCTCCTACGTCTTGGCTATTGTAAATAGAGCTGCTATGAACATCGGGGAGCATGTATCTTTTCAAATTATAGTTTTCTCTGGATATAGGCCCAGGAGTGGGATTGCTGGATCACATGGCAACTCTATTTTTAGGTAAAATTGTTTTTTTTTAACCCATATGTTTTAAAATTTAAATTCACGAATCACCCAATATAAGGGTCAAAGAAGATATCATAAGGGAAATCAGAAAATATTGAGAACCGAAAGGTAATTAGATCACTATGTGCTAAACTAGAAGAATCCCACTGCAGGATTATGCAGAGGGAGAGTTATAACCGTAAACACACACATTAGAAAAGAAGAGCGTTTCCCTGGCAGTCCGGTGGTTAAGATTCCACGCTTACAATGCAAGGGGCGTGGGCTCGATCCCTGGTCAGGGAACTAAGACCCCACATGCTGCACGGTGTAGCCAAAAAGAAAAAAAAAGAAGAAGAAACACTCCAAATAAGTGTCCAACTCTAGAAGGAAGGAAGAGAATAGAATAAAGCAGCAAAATTAAAGTAGAAGGAAGGAAATTAGGAAATAACAAAGAACAGAAATTAAAGAAAAAAAGAAGAGGATCAACAAAACCGCAGCTGGATCTTTGAGAAGACTGATAGGCAGCTCTCCGGCAGGAGCGGCTGAGAACAGGAAGGAGAAGGGACGAGGCATGTTAGGAATGAACAAAAAGGACACAGCACAGCTAGAATAGAGATTCAAAAAATAATGGCAGCCCACATTTACAAGTCAGTCTTTCATACCCCATTCTATAACGTAATATTTATTTACAGTGTAGGTTGAAATACAAATCTTTGCTACAGAACCTTCTGCCTGGGTATAGTAACAGTGATGGGCTAACACTTACAAAGAACTTACTAGGAACCCCTGCACCTGCCATGGGCTCTCTTGCCTCCACCCCTTTGGTTAGGCTGTTTCCTCAGCTCAAAATACCCTTTCCCTCTCACACATCTTGCAAAGGTTCGGCTAAAATGCAACTCCTCCGGCTGTTCCTGGAAACCCATTATCCACTCTACCCTTCTTCCTTACCAATAGAACAATAATTTTTGTTCAGGATAATAAGATGCCCCATTAAAATAACCACAACTACAATACTATAGCCCCAGCTTCCTCTACGTCTCAGGGTGGAATGGGACTCCATTTTGTTACAAGTAGGAGTTTGCTAGGTACATTTTATTTTTAGGTACATTTTTTGAAGATATATTTTTTTAAAGTTTATTTATTGATTGATTGATTGATTTTGGGCTGCATTGGGTCTTCCTTGCTGTGCACGGGCTTCTCATTGCGGTGGCTTCTCTTGTTGCGGAGCAGACTCTAGGCGCGCAGGCTTCAGTAGCTGCGGCTTGAAGGCTCTAGAGCGCCTGCTCAGTAGTTGTGGTGCACGGGCTTAGTTGCTCCACGGCATGTGGGATCTTCCCAGACCAGGGCTCGAACCCGTGTCTCCTGCATTGGCAGGCAGATTCTTAACCACTGTGCCACCAGGAAAGTCCTGAAGATTTTTTTTCTTTTTGGCTGTGTTGGGTCTTCGTTTCTGTGCGAGGGCTTTCTCCAGTTGCGGCGAGCAGGGCCCACTCTTCATCACGGTGCGCGGGCCTCTCACTGTCGCGGCCTCTCCTGTTGCAGAGCACAGGCTCCAGATGCGCAGGCTCAGTAGTTGTGGTGCACGGGCTTAGTTGCTCCGCGGCATGTGGGATGTTCCCAGACCAGGGCTCGAACCCGTGTCCCCTGCATTGGCAGGCAGATTCTTAACCACTGTGCCACCAGGGAAGCCCCTGAAGATTTTTTTTATCTATCCACCCAGCCATTCATCCACCACCCATCCTTTCACTCATTCATTCACCCATCCACTTGTCCACCTGTCCATTCACCTACCCACCCACACACCTATCCATCCATCCATCCATCCATCCATCCATCCATCCATTTCTGAGGGCCTTTAAAGTGCCAGGCACAATATTTAGGTACTTGACATAGAAAATGAGTGATATTTGTCCCCTGCCTTTAAGTAACTACACTCTATTTGGAAAGACAGATAAAGAAACAATTTCAATACATTTGTGGTAAGTGCTATGCTAGAGGTAAAAGAGAAATAAAAATCTTAATATCTTTTCCTTTTCTCATTCATCCAGAGGCACCTGTTTGTCTCAGGGAGGATTGTGATTTTTGTAGTAGAAATGTAACAAGAGAAGAAAAAAAAAAGACCCTTTAACCATTGAGTCTTAAGACCAACTCTGAGTGCACATAATAGTCTTGAAACTGAACTTGGTTCAGTGAAGAAAGGGATTTTCTAAATTCGAAGGGCTCCCCTTTAAGAAACACTGACCGAATCTGGTGGACTTGGACCCAGAAGCAGGATACAAGGTCAAAGGATACGACTTGGGAAAGTTCCCATCAGGTAGGAAGAGGCAGGAGATCAGATACAAAGGCCTTGGCTCGCTCCCCCAGGTCATAACAGCAGTGGAAAGGCCCAAGGTGAGAGTGGCTGGAGAACATGGGAGGCCAGGCGGTGGTCTCGGAGGATTCTGTGGCCAGAGCTCAAGGACCAGGCCGACTGCTGCTCAGTGGGCCCAGGACAGGCACCGCCTTAGCTGCACGCCTTAGAGGCAGAAGCCGGAGCCAGGACGCTGTCGGGGAAGGCGTGGGGAGAAGGAGCCCTGACAGGAAACCCCAACCTGAATGTACTTGAACTCCTCTTATCTTGATGGGACTGAGTTAACTCGGAAGGAGTTCTTTTTTTTTTTTTTTTTTTTTTCCGGAAGGAGTTCTTGAAGCCTGAAGAGACTGAGTTAGCTTTGATTAGCAAGTTCACGGTGTTCAACTTTTCTTTTTCATTTTTTTGCCCTTAGCAGGAGTGGGGACTTGTGAGCGAGACAGAATCCATTACAGACCATTTTCGGTTGCATTTCTGTGGCCCTTTGCTTACAGCATGCAGATTTTATCCCATGAGGGAGGCTTGCACCGGGTGCTGAGAAGCCAGAGGGCTGAGGGGGGTGTCAAGGGGGCCATGGGCTTGCATCAGGGCAGTCACACAGGGCGCCAGGCTCAGGAGGGCCCCGTACTTAAGGATTTCATACTCCGTGGTCGTGGTCTTGAAATGCTTAATCATTTTACCTTTGAATTTGTGTTTTGTTAAGAGAAGTCTGATGGGGCAATAGAAGGCTGGGGGCTTGGGGTCCTGCGTCCCACTGCCTCCTGGGACCAGGAACTAGACGGTTCTCAGCGACCTGCTCCCCGGCCTTGCCCACCTCACCAGAGCCTGCTGCTGCCCTCAGCCCAGGCCAGTGACGGGGTCATGTCGGTCGTGGTGGGGAGTGACCGAGAGGCCAGTGTGTCTCTGGCGCCC
Source organism: Tursiops truncatus (assembly GCF_011762595.2). NCBI lineage: Eukaryota > Metazoa > Chordata > Mammalia > Artiodactyla > Delphinidae > Tursiops > Tursiops truncatus. Next base: position 6,613,200 of record NC_047044.1, on the reverse strand, counting down.
TCAGCTCCCAGCAGGAGCCTCAGAGCAGGCAGCCGTCCTCGCCCCAGGCTGGCTGTGCCGTGGCGTGTTTAGCAGGTCACTTGTAGGAGGCCCACCCCTCATCTAGGCACCAGGTGTGTCTGTGCACGGAAGCTGCATTCCCTTGGGATTCCCCTTCCACCATGAGCTTGGGTGGCAGGCCCGTGGGAAGGGGAGGTCGACTTCCCACCCCTGCCGGGGCCCTGTAGTCCAGTAGCTGGCGGGAACGGGATCCTGGCAGCCTCTGAGGGTCTGCACCTTCACTTCACTGTCCTCACGCCTGATGGAGCGTGACATTAGGTAGCAAATAAAAAGCATCACGACAGGCTGAGAAGAAAGGAAACAGCTGTGTCTTGTTAGCATCTTTAACGCACCGTTTCCTACTTTTCAGACAAGAGGCCTCTGCATTCTCATTGCACACTGGGTCCCACAAATCATGCAGCCGGTCCTGGCCTCAGGGAAGCTTTACCAGAAGGAAGTCTGCTGGGTCTTAGGCCTTCAGCCAAGCTGGCCCACCAGGTAGCAGTTTTGACCACCTCGATGGTCAAAACTCAAAAGGCATCACCCTGCTTGGTAGGCTCGCCCAACCACACGATCAAAGCAGGGCTACTGCTTCAGAAACACGGAGGCCAGGCTCTGGCCTCACCAGCAGCATCTCCAAGGCCCTTTCCACCAAATATCTCAGCGTCTCCAGGGATATCTCACTTCTTTTCAAGTACTATTTTCTCAGCTAGCACATGATTTCTGCCACATTCCTTCTCTCCTTCCTGGGATGGCTGCCTTTGGAGCTGTCTGCAGCCCTCAAAGCCCGAGAGTACATTCCACGACTGCCCGCCACTGAGTGCCTAGATTCCGGTCCCCACTGACAGATTAGTGATGAGGAGCTAGGATGTCCGCTGTGCCTGCCATGCGCCAGGGACCCCCCTGAGCACTTGACTCATTGAATCCTCTCGTCAACCCAACCAAGTACGCACTTAGCACTGCTTTCTTCCACATGAGAGAACAGAGGCACCGAGGGCACGGATTGAGCAGGGGATGGAGTTAGGATTTGAACTCAGGCAGAAAAAGTGATAATTTAATGATAAAACAAACGATGTCACACCTGAGACGGTGTGCTGGAAACTCGCATGCAGTAGCTGAACACGTGTTTAAGCTGCCAGAAAGGATTTTACCAGCAAAAAGGAAACACTGACTCATTAGCATGATGGTGACAGTGCACCCAGTTTGGAGAGCTTGCGTGCGGTTGGGCGTCCCCTTTGTGGTGCAGAAGGGCAGGGAGGACAGTTGGGATCAGGGACATGGGGTCAGACGGCTGGTGGTACAGATACATCTGACAGCCTGCATCAAACCCCTCACCTCTGCCCCAGGCCCCAACTCGACAGGACCAGGGGAGCAGCCTGTGTCTCCACCACCTGACACCCCCCAGACCCCAACTCTAGTCTCACAAGGCCAGTCACAGAAAGTCAAGATGCTCAGTCTGGTTGGTTTAGAAGCCAGGGTTAGATTTACATTTTTAATAAAAATGTTACATACTTGGCCATAGCTGATTTATTTGAAGGTTACCTTAATTTCTTTCAGTCCACAGGGGCCCAATTCAATTTGCAAGGCTGATTAATTCGTCCCTCCTGTCCTCACTGTGACAGTGACAGTGATCCCACAGAGCTCTCTTCTTCCTCATCTGACCCCAGGGCTCCTCTCTGCATTTCTCCTCCAGTGATACCTGGAGCCTCTGGTGTTTCTGTCCACCTGTGGTTTCTGGTTGTCACAGTCCCTTTCTAGGAACAGATAAAGATCTGCCCTGCCCAGAACCTTCGGCTTGCCCCAGCCTGAAGTTTGCTGGGGGGTCTGTCCTAGTTTCACCATCTTAGGGCCAAAGAGGGTCTGGAGGAGGCAGACACTGCCCCTCCTGAGGGCCGGCCACCCATTCTCCAACGCAGCACAGGTTACACTTTTAAGGTAACCCTCTGCAAATTTAGAACCATGACATTTTGGATACAGTAGTTTCTGGGAAAGCGCCTGCATTTTGTTTAGACACATTTTTACCTAGATATTTGCCGAAGAATCCTGGAATTAAAATTCAGTCATTTGCCAATTAAAACTAATTTATTTTTTAATAAATTTATTTATTTTATTTTTGGCTCCGTTGGGTCTTTATTGTTGCATGCGGGCTCTTCTCTAGTTGCGGTGAGCGGGGTCTACTCTTTGTTGCGGTGCACAGGCTTCCCATTGCGGTGGCTTCTCTTGTTGCGGAGCACAGGCTCTAGGCGCGTGGGCCTCAGTAGTTGTGGCACGTGGGCTCAGTAGTTGTGGCTCGCGGGCCCTAGAGCGCAGGCTCAGTAGTTGTGGTGCACGGGCTTAGTTGCTCCACGGCATGTGGGATCTTCCCGGACCAGGGCTTGAACCTGTGTCCCCTGCATTGGCAGGCGGATTCCTAACTACTGCGCCACCAGGGAAGCCCCTAAAACTAATTTTTGAAAGGATATTTAACTCTGTGCTGCCAGTCTGTATGTACATACACACATACATACTTTATGCATACGTGCACGTGTATTTAAGTCTCTTTGGTTAACTGTGGAAATAAACGAAGACCAAGCAAATGAGGAAAACAAGGCTATTTGCTCTGAACTTGCTATAGTGAAGGAGTGGGCCAGTGCCGCCTGCGTTTTGGCAAAGACTCAAAGGCAGGCAGAGTTGAAAGCTTTAAAGCGGAAAAAAGGGAAGGCCTCAGGTGCGCCCTGATTGGAGGCTGTTGGCCTGGGGAAGCTGTGGGCAGGCTGACTACAAGCGGATGTCCTATGTGATTGGTTAAGGATACAGATTCGGCTTTCTCTGATTGGTCCTAAACTGGAAGAGAGGACATAGATTAAGAAAGCTGTTGGTTATTAATCTAGAGCTGGTCATTTGGGGTCAATTGTTAGAGAATTTGTTGCTTAGTTTCTTGGATTGTCACAGAGATAGGAATCTGGCTTCCTATCTCTGCAAATCTGATTTACAGAGGGCTGGCTTCCTGGGAAGGGGTCAGTTTCCCAGGCAGGTTGCTGCAGGCTGTAGGTAAAATTTCTATTCTTATATATGGTCTAGCCATTGTCTTTATATATTCAGTCTCTCATGATAATTATGTAAGAATGGGTCAAATACGTCCATCCCTTCTCTTTGAAGGGTAAATCAGTCCATTCAGCAAGTTTAAAAGGTGACCTTGAGGACTTCCGGGAAGATGGCAGAAGAGTAAGACGCGGAGATCACCTTCCTCTCCACAGATACACCAGAAATACATCTACGCGTGGAACAACTCCTACAGAACACCTACTGAACGCTGGCAGAAGACCTCAGACCTCCCAAAAGGCAAGGAACCCCCCACGTACCTGGTTCGGGCAAAAGAAAAAACTAAACAGAGACAAAAGGATAGGGACGGGTCCTGCACCAGCGGGAGAGAGCTGTGAAGGAGGAAAAGTGTCCACACACTAGGAAGCCCCTTCGCGGGTGGAGACTTCGGGAGGCGGAGTGGGGGAGCTTGGGAGCCGCGGAGGAGAGCACAGCAACAGGGGTGCGGAGGGCAAAGCGGACAGAATCCAGCGCAGAGGATCGGGCCGACCGGCACTCACCAGCCGAGAGGCTTGTCTGCTCGCCCGACGGGGCGGCGGGACTGGGAGCTGAGGCTCCGGTTTTTGTCGGAGCGCCGGGAGAGGACTGAGGTTGGCGGCGTGAACACAGCCTGCAGGGCGTTGGTGCGCCGCGGCTGGCCGGGAGAGAGTCCGGGGAGGGGTCTGGACCTGCCGAAGAGGCAAGAGACTTTTACGTCCCTCTTTGTTTCCTGGTGCACGAGGAGAGGGGATTAAGAACGCTGCTTGAGAGAGCTCCAGGGACGGGCGCGAGCCGCGGCTAAAAGTGCGGAGCCCAGAGACGGACATGGGACGCTAAGGCCGCTGCTGCCGCCGCCGGGAGGCCTGTGTGCGAACACAGGTCACTAGCCACGCGCCCTTCCGGGGAGCCTGTGCGGCCCGCCACTGCCAGGGTCCCGGGATCCAGGGACGGCTCCCCGGGAGAGCGCGCGGCGCGCCTCAGGCTGCAGCGTCACGCCGGCCTCTGCCGCTGCAGGCCCGCCCCGCACTCCGTGGCCCTCCCTACCCCCCGGCCTGTGTGAGCCAGAGCCTCCGAATCAGCGGCTCCTTTAACCTCGTCCTGTCTGAGCAAAGAACAGACGCCCTCCGGCGACCTACACGCACAGGCGGGGCCAAATCCAAAGCTGAGCCCCTGGGAACTGTCAGAACAAAGAAGAGAAAGGGAAATCTCTCCCAGCAGCCTCAGAAGCAGCGGATTAAAGCTCCACAATCAACTTGATATACCCTGCATCTGTGGAATACCTGAATAGACAACGAATCATCCCAAATTAAGGAGCCCTGTGGATGAAAGGCTCTTGGTGCTGCAGCCAGGACTCAGTGCTGTGCCTCTGAGGTGGGAGAGCCAACTTCAGGACACTGGTCCACAAGAGGCCTCCCAGCTGCACATAATATCAAACAGCAAAAATCTCCGAGAGATCTCCATCTCAACGCCAGCACCCAGCTTCACTCAACGACCAGCAACCTACAGTGCTGGACATCCTATGCCAAACAACTAGCAAGACAGGAACACAACCCCACCCATTAGCAGAGAGGCTGCCCAAAATCATAGTAAGTCTACAGACACCCCAAAACACACCACCAGACGTGGACCTGCCCACCAGAAAGACAAGATCCAGCCTCATACACCAGAACACAGGCACTAGTACCCTCCACCAGGAAGCCTACACAACCCACCGAACCAACCTTAGCCACTGGGGACAGACACAAAAAACAACAGGAACTACAAACCTTCAGCCTGCAAAAAAGGAGACCCCAAACACAGTAAGATAAGCAAAATGAAAAGACAGAAAAACACACAGCAGATGAAGGAGCAAGATAAAAACCCACCAGACCTAACAAATGAAGAGGAAATAGGCAGTCTACCTGAAAAAGAATTCAGAATAATGATAGTAAGGTTGATCCGAAATCTTGGAGATAGAATGGACAATAGAATGGACAAATTGCAAGAATCAGTTAACAAGGACCTAGAAGAACTAAAGATGAAGCAAGCAACGATGAACAACACAATAAATGAAATTAAAAGTACTCTAGATGGGATCAATAGCAGAATAACTGAGGCAGAAGAACGGATAAGTGACCTGGAAGATAAAATAGTGGAAATAACTACTGCGGAGCAGAATAAAGAAAAAAGAATGAAAAGAACTGAGGACAGTCTCAGAGACCTCTGGGACAACATTAAACGCACCAACATTCGAATTATAGGGGTTCCAGAAGAAGAAGAGAAAAAGAAAGGGACTGAGAAAATATTTGAAGAGATTATAGTTGAAAACTTCCCTAATATGGGAAAAGAAATCGTTAATCAAGTCCAGGAAGCACAGAGAGTCCCATACAGGATAAATCCAAGGAGAAATACGCCAAGACACATATTAATCAAATTGTCAAAAATTAAATACAAAGAAAACATATTAAAAGCAGCAAGGGAAAAACAACAAATAACACACAAGGGAATCCCCATAAGGTTAACAGCTGATCTTTCAGCAGAAACTCTGCAAGCCAGAAGGGAGTGGCAGGACATATTGAAAGTGTTGAAGGAGAAAAACCTGCAACCAAGATTACTCTACCCAGCAAGGATCTCATTCAGATTTGATGGAGAAATTAAAACCTTTACAGACAAGCAAAAGCTGAGAGAGTTCAGCACCACCAAACCAGCTCTACAACAACTGCTAAAGGAACTTCTCTAGGCAAGAAACACAAAAGAAGAAAAGGACCTACAATAACGAACCCAAAACAATTAAGAAAATGGGAATAGGAACACACATATCGATAATTACCTTAAATGTAAATGGACTAAATGCTCCCACCAAAAGACACAGATTGGCTGAATGGATACAAAAACAAGAGCCATATATTTGCTGTCTACAAGAGACCCACTTCAGACCTAGAGACACATACAGACTGAAAGTAAGGGGATGGAAAAAGGTATTTCATGCAAATGGAAACCAAAAGAAAGCTGGAGTAGCAATTCTCATATCAGACAAAATAGACTTTAAAACAAAGACTATTAGAAGAGACAAAGAAGGACACTACATAATGATCAAGGGATCGATCCAAGAGGAAGATATAACAATTGTAAATATTTATGCACCCAACATAGGTGCACCTCAATACATAAGGCAAATACTGACAACCATAAAAGGGGAAATCGACAGTAACACATTCATAGTAGGGGACTTTAACACCCCACTTTCACCAATGGACAGATCATCCAAAATGAAAATAAATAAGGAAACACAAGCTTTAAATGATACATTAAACGAGATGGAGTTAATTGATATTTATAGGACATTCCATCCAAAAACAACAGAATACACATTTTTCTCAAGTGCTCATGGAACATTCTCCAGGATAGATCATATCTTGGGTCACAAATCAAGCCTTGGTAAATTTAAGAAAATTGAAATTGTATCAAGTATCTTTTCTGACCACAACGCCATGAGACTAGATATCAATTACAGGAAAAGATCTGTAAAAAATACAAACACATGGAGGCTAAACAATACACTACTTAATAATGAAGTGATCACTGAAGAAATCAAAGAGGAAATCAAAAAATACCTAGAAACAAATGACAATGGAGACACAACGACCCAAAACCTGTGGGATGCAGCAAAAGCAGTTCTAAGGGGAAAGTTTATAGCAATACAAGCCCACCTTAAGAAGCAGGAAACATCTCGAATAAACAACCTAACCTTGCACCTCAAGCAATTAGAAAAGAAGAACAAGAAAACCCCAAAGCTAGCAGAAGGAAAGAAATCATAAAAATCAGAAGTAAATGAAAAAGAAATGAAGGAAACAATAGCAAAGATCAATAAAACTAAAAGCTGGTTCCTTGAGAAGATAAACAAAATAGATAAACCACTAGCCAGACTCATTAAGAAAAAAAGGGAGAAGACTCAAATCAATAGAATTAGAAATGAAAAAGGAGAGGTAACAACTGACACTGCAGAAATAAAAGAGATCATGAGAGATTACTACAAACAACTCTATGCCAATAAAATGGACAATCTGGAAGAAATGGACAAATTCTTAGAAATGCACAACCTGCCAAGACTGAATCAGGAAGAAATAGAAAATATGAACAGACCAATCACAAGCACTGAAATTGAAACTGTGATTAAAAATCTTCCAACAAAGAAAAGCCCAGGACCAGATGGCTTCACAGGCGAATTCTATCAAACATTTAGAGAAGAGCTAACACCTATCCTTCTCAAACTCTTCCAAAATATAGCAGAGGGAGGAACACTCCCAAACTCCTTCTACGAGGCCACCATCACCTTGATACCAAAACCAGACAAGGATGTCACAAAGAAAGAAAACTACAGGCCAATATCACTGATGAACATAGATGCAAAAATCCTCAACAAAATACTAGCAAATAGAATCCAACAGCACATTAAAAGGATCATACACCATGATCAAGCGGGGTTTATTCCAGGAATGCAAGGATTCTTCAATATACGCAAATCTATCAATGTGATAAACCATATTAACAAACTGAAGGAGAAAAACCATATGATCATCTCAATAGATGCAGAGAAAGCTTTCGACAAAATTCAACACCCATTTATGATAAAAACCCTGCAGAAAGTAGGCATAGAGGGAACTTTCCTCAACATAATAAAGGCCATATATGACAAGCCCACAGCAAACATCATCCTCAATGGTGAAAAACTGAAAGCATTTCCACTAAGATCAGGAACAAGACAAGGTTGCCCACTCTCACCACTCTTATTCAACATAGTTTTGGAAGTTTTAGCCACAGCAATCAGAGAAGAAAAGGAAATAAAAGGAATCCAAATCGGAAAAGAAGTAAAGCTGTCACTGTTTGCAGATGACATGATCCTATACATAGAGAACCCTAAAGATGCTACCAGAAAACTACTAGAGCTAATCAATGAATTTGGTAAAGTGGCAGGATACAAAATTAATGCACAGAAATCTCTGGCATTCCTATATACTAATGATGAAAAATCTGAAAGTGAAATCAAGAAAACACTCCCATTTACCATTGCAACAAAAAGAATAAAATATCTAGGAATAAACCTACCTAAGGAGACAAAAGATCTGTATGCAGAAAATTATAAGACATTGATGAAAGAAATTAAAGATGATACAAATAGATGGAGACATATACCATGTTCTTGGATTGGAAGAATCAACATTGTGAAAATGACTCTACTACCAAAAGCAATCTATAGATTCAATGCAATCCCTATCAAACTACCACTGGCATTTTTCACAGAACTAGAACAAAAAATTTTGCAATTTGTATGGAAACACAAAAGACCCCGAATAGCCAAAGCAATCTTGAGAACGAAAGAAGGAACTGGAGGAATCAGGCTCCCAGACTTCAGACTATACTACAAAGCTACAGTTATCAAAACGGTATGGTACTGGCACAAAAACAGAAAGATAGATCAATGGAACAGGATAGAAAGCCCAGAGATAAACCCACGCACATATGGTCACCTTATCTTTGACAAAGGAGGCAGAAATGTACCGTGGAGAAAGGACAGCCTATTCAATAAGTGGTGCTGGGAAAACTGGACAGCTACATGTAAAAGTATGAAGTTAGATCACTCCCTAACACCATACACAAAAATAAGCTCTAAATGGATTAAAGATCTAAATGTAAGGCCAGAAACTATCAAACTCTTAGAGGAAAACATAGGCAGAACACTCTATGACATAAATCACAGCAAGATTCTTTCTGACCCACCTCCTAGAGTAATGGAAATAAAAACAAGAGTAAACAAATGGGACCTAATGAAACTTAAAAGCTTTTGCGCAGCAAAGGAAACCATAAAGAAGACCAAAAGACAACCCTCAGAATGGGAGAAAATATTTGCAAATGAAGCAACTGACAAAGGATTGATCTCCAAAATTTATAAGCAGCTCATGCAGCTTAATAACAAAAAAACAAACAACCCAATCCAAAAATGGGCAGAAGACCTAAATAGACATTTCTCCAAAGAAGATATACAGACTGCCAACAAACACATGAAAGAATGCTCAACATCACTAATCATGAGAGAAATGCAAATCAAAACTACAATGAGATATCATCTCACACCAGTCAGAATGGCTATCATCAAAAAATCTAGAAACAATAAATGCTGGAGAGGGTGTGGAGAAAAGAGAACCCTCTTACACTGTTGGTGGGAATGTAAATTGATACAGCCACTGTGGAGAACAGTATGGAGGTTCCTTAAAAAGCTACAAATAGAACTACCATATGACCCAGCAATCCCACTACTGGGCATATACCCTGAGAAAACCATAATTCAAAAAGAGTCATGTACCAAAATGTTCATTGCAGCTCTATTTACAATAGCCCAGAGATGGAAACAACCTAAGTGTCCATCATCGGATGAATGGATAAAGAAGATGTGGCACATATATACAATGGAATATTACTCAGCCATAAAAAGAGACGAAATTGAGCTATTTGTAATGAGGTGGATAGACCTAGAGTCTGTCATACAGAGTGAAGTAAGTCAGAAAGAGAGAGACAAATACCGTATGCTAACACATATATATGGAATTTAAAAAAAAAAAAATGTCATGAAAAACCTAGGGGTGAAACAGGAATAAAGACACAGACTTACTAGAGAATGGACTTGAGGCTATGGGGAGGGGGAAGTGTAAACGGTGACAAAGCGATAAAGAGGCATGGACATATATACACTACCAAACGTAAGGTAGATAGCTAGTGGGAAGCAGCCGCATAGCACAGGGAGATCAGCTCGGTGCTTTGTGACCGCCTGGAGGGGTGGGATAGGGAGGGTGGGAGGGAGGGAGACGCAAGCGGGAAGAGATATGGGAATATATGTATATATATAACTGATTCATTTTGTTGTGAAGCTGAAACTAACATACCATTGTAAAGCAATTATACTCCAATAAAGATGTTAAAAGAAAAAAATAAATAAATAAATTAAAAAAAAATGAAGATGGACTAAAGACAATTTCATATAAAAGAACATAAAAAAGCAAAAAAAAAAAAAAAAAGGTGACCTTATTAAAGAGTAGCAATTAATCCGCTTAATTCTGTCAGATCTCAAACAACTTCACTGAACAAATCCACAAAAATCACATGTGATCAAAATGCAGCTATCTCACACATAGAACCAAGCTCGTGTTTGGCAATAGCGTGGAAATCGTACATGACCTAGATTGGGAGAGAAAACCAAGGCAGCTCCTTAGAAAGCTTCAGACAGCTCCTTCGTCCCCCCTTCCCTGTCCTGGCCCCCCTCAGCGTCTCGCCAGGCAGTGCTGGATGAATTCTGATGGAGGACAGAAAATTAAGGAAAGGAAAAAGTAGCTTGGTAATGCAATTCAGAAAAATGCATGCTTTCCTCCTGAATTATTAGGACAAATAACTCTGCTTGGCAACAGCACCCTCCCTTCTGCAGTGGGGATGAAGCGGGTACTTCGGGAGACCCGTCCTTGGTGTCCCGTCGGTCCTGATGGTGGGAACAGAGGTGATTCTCCTGATTCTTTGGGGGCCAGCCCAGGTCAGTGCCCTTTCTCATGTCAGGAGCACTTGGAGCTCTTCCTTGTGAAATTAATTCCTGATCATCGGTGCCTCCGCTTCCCAGCCTGGGCACTTCCAAGGCCCTCCCTTCACTACGGTACCAAATTTCACACAAAGGCAAGGAAATGGACCAAGGATGTGAGGCAAGGAGGCCGTGAATCCACAGACGCGGGCTGCGGGGGTGGAGTCGGACGGCCTGGACGGATGCACAGTTTTGCCCAAGTCAACAATGATCTGGGCAAACCATGTATTTAATTTCTTTTGTTTCAGATTTCACATTGGTGCAACGAAAATTAAGATGCTATTTCACTCCACTATTTCACTCACGACACGTTGAACGGCTCCTCTGTGCCAGACGGTACATGCTGGGTGCTGAGCTTACGGCTCGTCCATCTACACAGAGGAAGATGATAAACACATAGCAAATCAGAAGCTCACAGACTTGGAAAGTCTCTGAAGGTGGACATTCATCCTCGGCTTCCCTTTCCCTCACCCCACTTCCCGTCTGAAGACAATCCTCTCAGCTCCATCATCAGACCTGGTCTCCCCAAGTCCACTCTGCAGGGGCCCCTGGGGATTCCAGGAGACTTTACTGGCCTCCTGCCTCTGCTCTCTTGCCCTGAGGGTCAGTTCTCACCACGTCAGCTAGGAAAATCCTTTTAAAACATAAACCCAGTCATAGTTTTCTGCTCAAAACTCTCGCATAATTTTCCACCTCTCCTGGAGTGAAAGGCAGCGTGCTCACGGTGACCTGCAAGGCCGTCCCAAACCCGCCCCTTGCCTCTCAGACCTCCTTCCTGCTCCCTCCTTCAGCCACTGTGATCCAGCCACCCGTCCTTGCTGCCGGGGGACCCTGCGTTGAGAGGGGCCAGGTTCATGACTGTTGGTCGCACACGGTTATTAATGGTGCCACTTCCACTCTCAGAGGCCCTGGTCTGGATGATGGATTAGGCGGCCGCACTGGCCGCTCACTTGCTATTTTTTCTCTCCTCTGCCCGGCCTGCTCCTTCCCCAGAGAGCTGCTGCCTTCCCTCACCTGCTTTGGGTCTTTGCCCACATGTCGTATTCCGTGACCGTGCTTTTCCTCCCTAGAACTTCCCACCACACTGTTTATTTTTCTTATTTGTTTATTGTGTCTCCCTGCCCCCCGTGCAGGCTCTGTGAGGGCAGAGATTTTTAATGTCTTGTTCACTACTGTATCCCTAGTGCTGAAAACACTGCTTAGCACACGGAGGTGCCTGAGAGAGTAGCTAGATGAGGGTGGGGATGCTACTTTGGATACGGTGGTCAGAGGCGACTTGTCTGAGGGGTTGGCACTGAAGTTAAGGTCTGTATCGGTTTCCTGTTGCTGCTGTAACAAAGTACTACAAACTTAGTGGCTTAGAACAACACAGATGTATTATCTGACAGTTCTGGGGGTTAGAAGTCCATGATGCATCTCAACGAGCTAAAATCAAGGTGTTGGCAGAGATTCATTCCTTTCTGCAGGCTCCGAGAGAGAATTAGCATCCTTGCCTTTTCTAGCTTCTAGGAGTCACCCACATTCCTTGGCTCCGGGTACCTGCCTCCATCTTCAAAGCCTGATGGTCGGCCAAGTCTTTCTCATGATGCCATCTCTCAGTTCTGAATCCTCTGCCTTTCTCATCCCAATTTAAGGACTCTTAGGATTACACTGGGCCCACCCAGATAATCCAGGATAATCTCATTAAATCAGCTGATTAGCAAACATCATTCCATCTGCAATCTTAATTCCCCTTTGCATGGAACGTAATATATTTACAGGTTCCAGGGATTGGGACATGGATACCTTTGCAGGAGGGGCATTATTCTGCCCTAGTGGGGATGCTTCTTTGGATAAGGCGGTCAGGAAAGGCCTCCCTAAAGAGTTGGCATTGAAGGCAAGATCTGAAGGACAAAGAGGAGCCACCTGTGTGAAGAGACAGAAGAGGTTTTCAGGCAGAGGGAGTAGCATGTGCAAAGACCCTGGGGCAGAGAAGAGCTTGGCTTATCAAGAAGCAGAAGTTCGCCCAGAGAGGCTACAGTATACCGAGCAAGGAGGAGAGTGGTCCCAGGTGAGGCTGGGGAGGGAGGCAGGAGTCAGCGCAGATGCCATGGTTTTCTCTCTCCCAGGCTAGGTCATGTAGGTTCTGTGTGTGAGGCAGCTGCATATTTCTAAATTTAAAAAATTTTTTAAATTTATTTATTTTTGGCTGCGTTGGGTCTTTGTTGCTGCATGCGGGCTTTCTCTAGTTGTAGTGAGGGGGGGCTGCTCTTTGTGAGCAGGGGCTGCTCCTTGTTTGTTTCTCATTCCAGTGGCTTCTCCTGTTGTGGAGCATGGGCTCTAGAGAGCAGGCTCAGTAGTTGCGGTGCACAGGCTTAGTTGCTCCGTGGCATGTGGGATCTTCCCGGACCAGGGCTCGAACCCATGTCCCCTGCATTGGCAGGCAGATTCTTAACCACTGTGCCACCAGGGAAGCCCATGGGCAGCTGCATTTTAATAATATGATTCTTGTGGGTTTGCTCTATGAAGTTGTTTGCAATCTGACAGTATAAAACAGATAATTGCTATTCATTGACAAGGCCACCTTTTAAACTTGATGAACTGACTGATTTACCCTTCAAAGAGAAGAAAAATAATTTATTCTCTCACAGTTCTGGACACCTGAAGTCTGAAATCAAGGTTTCAGTAGGACCCCGCTCTCTCTGAAGGCTCTAGAGGAGGATCCTTCCTTGCCTCTTCTAGCTTCTGGTGGTTCCCGGCTGCTATGAACTGAATGCCTATGTCCCCCCAGATCCAAATGTTGGAACCCTAACCCCCCAGTGTGATGGTATTAGGACACGAGTCCTTCGGGAGGTAATCGGGTTTAGATTAGATCATGGGGCCGGAGCTCCCATAATGGGATTAGTGCCTTTATGAGAAGAAAGACAAGATCTCTCGCTCATCCCTCTCCTCCTCTCTCTGCCACGTGTGAACACAGGAAGAAGGCAGCCATCTACAAACCAAAAGAAGAGCCTTCAGCAGACATCACATCTGTCAGCACCTCGATCCTGAACTTCCCAACCTCCAGAACTATGAGAAATAAATGTCTGTTTCAGCCACCCAGTCTGCGGTATTGTATTAGAGCAGCCTGGACCGACTGAGACGCCGGCAGTCCATGGTGGTCCTCGGCTCGTGGCAGCAGCACTCCAGTCTCTGCCTCCATCGTCACGTGGCCATCTTCCCTTTGTGTCAGTGCCTTTATGTCCAAATTTTCCTCTTCTTATGAGCACATCAGTCACTGGATTCGGGCCCACCCTAGTGGGACCCCAACTTAACTGGATTACATCTGCAAAGATGCTATTTCCAAATAAGGTCACATTCACAGGTTCCAGGTAGACATGAATATTTGAGGGACACTGTCCAACCCAGGCCACCTCCAGTTCCATATGGCCCTCTGTTACTATCTCCCCAGGCCACCCCAACCCACTCTCCTTGAGCTGCCCTGGCCCAGAGCTACCTTATCAGACTGACTTTTTTTTTTTTTTTTTTTGCGGTACGCGGGCCTCTCACTATAGTGGCCTCTCCCGCTGCGGAGCACAGGCTCCGGACGCGCAGGCTCAGCGGCCATGGCTCACGGGCCCAGCCGCTCCGCGGCATGTGGGATCTTCCCGACCGGGGCACGAACCCGTGTCCCCTGCATCGGCAGGCGGACTCCCAACCACTGCGCCACCAGGGAAGCCCCAGACTGACTTTTCCTGTTTGTGGGTTTGTATACATGTTGCCTCTCCTCTCCATACCCTATCACCCTGCCCCCAATTTTGACTGCAGCCGCAACTATTTTTTTTTTTATCAGTAAGTCTTTTTACAATGCAGTTGCCTAGCAGACTGAATGCAGTTTAAATCCTCCAGATACCTCCTTTCAGGTCCATTTCTCTCTGTAAAGTGCTTGTCTTAGAAAATCTGGGAAGAATCTGAGTTTGCTCTTTATATCAACTAATTAGTATATACAGGCTCACCCTCCTATATGGTTACAGCTATCCTGAGCTGCTGACTGACTTCAGGCCACAGTACAAAGGAGACTTGTGCCAAAGAGGCTCAGGGAAGGAAGAGCTGAGTGACACTGTAGTCAGAATGCTGTTCTCCATCATCTCCCAGTGGACACTCACTGCTGCATCCTGTTACTCAGATGGTCGTAGAACCCAAGGAGGCCACTAGCCATCCTCCATTTGGTAAAGGAGGAAACGGGGGTTTTGGAGGTTTACAGGACTTCCTCAAAGCCACAGCAAGTATGTGATAAAAGGAAGGCTCTGGAGTGAAATTGGTAAGTGGTTTCTTAATATGATAAAATATATATACTTTGTTCCTAAAGCTAGAATCTAACTTAATGGGTAAATACTAAGGGCATTTCCATAAGATCAGCAATAAACCAAAGAGGCCCTCTACTATTCAACCCTGTACTGGAGGCATCAGGCATCTCACTACTTGTGAGAAAAGAGAAATCAATAAGAGGTACAAGAATTGGGGAGAAAAGGAGTAAATCTATCACTTGCAGGTGATATGACTGTGTACCTGGAAAGCCCTAAAAGTATTTTGCATTTGTCTTCATTGTTACATTTCTGGAGTTGTTCATTTCTTGGTGTAAATCCAGGCTTTTATCTGGTATCATACACCTTCTACCTGAAAAACCTCCCTTGATGTTTCTTCTAGCACAAGCCTGCTGGGAATTCATTCTCTTGGCTTTTGTTTTTCTAAAAACATCTGTATTTTTGCCTTAATTTTTGAAAGATATTTTCACTGGGTATAGCCTTTTTAAAAATATTTATTTATTTATTTGGCTGCGTCGGGTCTCAGTTGTGGCATGCTGGATCTTCCTTGAGGAATGCGGGATCTTTCGTTGCAGTACTCGGGCTTCTCTGTAGTTGCAGCGCACGGGCTCAGTAGCTGCAGCGCGGGCTTAGTTGCCCTGCACCACGTGGGATCTTAGTTCCCCAACCAGGGATCGAACCCGCGTCACCTGCATTGGAAGGCGGATTCTTAACCACTGGACCACCAGGGAAGTCCCTGGGTATAGCCTTTTGAGTTGACAATATTTTCTTTCAGCTCTTTAAAGATGCAATTCTTATCTTTGTTCCTCTGAATGTAATGTATCTTTTTCTCTGGCTACCTTCAAGATTCTCACGTTACCTTTGGTTTTCAGAAGTTTTAATATAATATGTCTAGATTAAAAAAAAAAAAAAAGGAAGGCTCTGGAATCATGCCTCCACTTCTCTACCCAATCCCCCACCTGTTGGCATCCAAGCCTTGGAAGGACTTGCCACCAACTGGTCTTGTAAGATGACCGCAGCTACCCTTGGTGCTTGTAATAGCCAAGGGTCCCACCTCCAGCTAGCTCAGGTCCTAGAAAATGTGCCAGCTACACTGTGCCACACGGGGCCACAGCCGAAGGGACGTGGGATATTACTGCCTCTGGGGTGGGTAGTGGAAACTAAGAGGAAGAACTTACCAGCTGTTTAAACCCTGTTGCATTCACCCTTCAAACACTCTGGTGGCTCTGGTTCAGTGACCCCCCGTTAGTTGGTTCCCATCTTTCAGGTTTTCTGAACATGCAAATGAACTGCGCAATAAATCCCCCCACAGGCAAAGCCACGATTTCCTCAGCAGGTGGACGCGGAACGCTCGATGACCTAGAATAATCGACGCTTTGCAACAAGCACTTTTTCTTCCTACTCACTATCGCTGCGCTTTAAGAGGAGAAAGGAGTAACCGCTCTCGCACGGTTACAAAGAGACACTTGGAAACATGCTGCTGGGGGCCGCTCTGTCACCAGGAAAGACAACGGAATACGTTTTAAATGTCTTTTCCCCTTGCTCTGTCAAGCAAAAGCATCGGAACCCTTCTGGGAATTCACCGGCCCAGGAAAGAAAATGAGGCCCCGCGGTTGGCGCCACTTGCGCGCCCTCCGCTCAGCCACCGCCCAAGGTCGGTGGCCGCCGCCCGAGGTCGCAGGGGCGGGGTCGCCAGCGCGGGCTCCCAGCGGTCGTGTAGTTGGGACGCGCTCGCTAAACGCAGTCGTTCTCTGCAATGGCTCACGGCCCTTTCTGTTTTGAAGGCGCCTCTGTTCATTCCCATTGAACCGCCTTCTGCAGAGGGCGACCCCGATTGCAAAGTCCCCAAGCGCTGTTTTCCTCTTTTTCTGTCCCCACTGGACAGACCCTTAAGGCTCCGCGTACGTTTGGTGCCCAACAGAGGACCTGGCGCGCGTCGACCCCCGCTAATGCTTGAGGGATGGATCCCTACCTACCCTGTCGCCAACGTGCGATCCCAAAGGAACACCCATTTCTCAGGCTTTAAAAAATTCCTCTTGAAAAAAAAATTTTAAGTCACCAAAGATTCTAGCCAGCAGGAACTTCAAAGATGGAGAGCTTGAAATTACTTGCTCCGAACGTCTTGCTGAACCAGCAGAGTCCTTCTGACCATTGATCTGCAAACCTGCTGGGTCAGGAATCAATGCTGGTCCTGGTGCTGGTGACAATGGTGTGTGACAATGTGGCCAATTTGGCCCACTTGAGGGAAAGGCCAATCCGAATCAGTGGAAGTTCTGAATTAGACAAAGTGTAATAAAATTTAAGCATTTTAAATGACTGATTTACAATCTTATTTATAAATTATTCATGCATACTATAAAGAAAGGGTTTATTAAGGTAAATTTGGAGCAGGCCCCTATCAGTCATACTTGAATGAAATAATGTTTTGACTCTTGCTGTAAATACAATTGAGGACCAAAGTAAATCATTTCAACTTTTGTCACTACCCAGGAGGAATGAAGATTCAGTATTTATCACCAAACAAGACACCCAAGTAAAGAAAGTTTTTCTTTCGTTAACTGAACTTGTAAAACAGTATAATAAAATCAACAATACTTAAATAAAAGTATAATAAAATATCTGCGAAAAACATGACCAAATGATCATTTTTTTAAAAAATCAATATTTGCTATTTAGGAGCCAACATATCCTTACCCAGAATATAAGGTTCCTAATACCAGAAAAATCATTTTAACCATGATCTTTGACCATCTTTGCAGCTAGGACTTTAAGAATGTTTAGATCTGGACCTAACTTGTGTTATTCAGAGTTCTGTAGGAAGGTTCACTAGGCAAAAATCAACTCTGAGTTAATGGGAAGTCCCTGGCGGTCCAGTGGTTAAGACTCTGCTCTTCCACTGCAGGGGGCGCGAGTTTGATCCCTAGTTGGGGAATTAAGATCCCGCATGCCAGGCGGCCAAAAAAATTTCAAAAAAAATTTAAATCCTGAATTAAGACCAAGACTGAGCTTGGACTCCCCCCTCGAGTTGCAAAATATTTATTAAATACCTTTAAGGGAAAAAAATATATTTTTTTGGCTGCACTGTTCAGCTTGTGGAATCTTATTTCCCCCACGAGGGACTGAACCCGGGTCCTTGGCAGTGAGAGCACGGAGTCCTAACCACTAGACCAGCAGGGAATTCCCATAAGGGAAAATCATTAAGTCCACTAAACTATGCATCACAGACAACCTCTGTGGGGCATATGTTTCTGTTTTTTTAATTTAAAACATATTCATACACACAAAAAACATTTTCCAGAATCCTTGTGCCTAATAATTGTGTGCTTACAGAAAATGTGGGCCAAATGGCTTAAAATTATTACTTTCAAGAGACATTTCGGGGGACTTCCCTGGTGGTCCAGTGGGTAAGACTCCACACTCCCAATGCAGGGGGCCTGGGTTCCATCCCTAGTCAGGGAACTAGATCCCGCATGCATGCCACAACTAAGAGTCCACATGCCACAACCAAGAAGTCCATATGCTGCAAGTAAAGATCCCTCATGCCGCAACTAAGACCCAGAGGAGTCAAAATAAACAAACAAAAAAAATTTTTTAAGACATTTTGGATAAAGATTATGGAATAATTCATCCCTCAATACCTAACTTCCCCATGGTGTGTTTTTTGTCCCTTTTATTTTCTATTTGCAAGCTTCTTTGGTCAACACCCACTTTATAGACAAAAGAACTGGAGCACAGAGGCCACACACTGAACCAGTGACAGAATTGATCACAGACACATGAGCTGTCCTCTTCCACCAGAAGCCACGGTCCTCGAGGGCTCCACACCCACCCACTTGTCTATCTGTAGGACTGAGTATTTTAGAGATGCATAGAGTTGAACAATTCAGTATTGAAGTGCAAACTTGTTTTAAAAGGCTGCCTACAGTTCCAATAAGTTTTTAAAATCTGATTTGATGTTTAATATAAAATAAATATTGAATATCAACCATATATTGAGGTTTTAATGAAAAATATAATCCAGAAACCAGAAGTCAGGTTTACAGGTGCCTAAATGACATACAAAGTGTTGAGATGATAAATGATGCCCATGCATGAGATCCATACTACAAGATCCAGCATGCAATTCATTTATCAGGTGATCTTTTGTGCTGTTTCTATTTCCTTGCATTTTAGGGTTTGGACCCTAAACCTATAATTTTAGAAAAAGTACTGCTAACAATTTTTTAAATCGGGAATACATAATAATATCTCATAGAACTACTATTCCATGAAATAGTTTGGGAAATGGTGTTTTCATATAAATCCAACCAGTTTTAAGAGGATGAAAAAAATTTTCTTTGAGGATGAAAATTTTTTCCTTTACCTCCAAAATTTTAAAAAATCAAATCAAGAATACAATGGCTGGGCTTCCCTGGTGGTGCAGTGGTTAAGTAATCCACCTGCCAGTGCAGGGGACACGGGTTCGATCCCTGGTCCAGGAAGATCCCACATGCCGTGGAGCAACTGAGCCCGTGCACCACAACTACTGAGCCTGTGCTCTAGAGCCCACATGCTACAACTACTGAAGCATGCGTGCCCTAGAACCCGTGCTCCGCAACAAGAGAAGCCACCGCAATGAGAAGCCCGCGCACCGCAACGAAGAGTAGCCCCCACTCGCCGCAATTAGAGAAAGCCCGCACGCAGCAATGAAGACCCAATGCAGCCAAAAATAAAAAATTAATTAATTTAAAAAAGAAGAATACAATGGGCATAGTCTAGAAGAAAAACCTACAGGCTGAAGTCAGGAGGTCCTGGGAAAATCATTTCGTTTCTCCAGGTCTTAATCTCTTGTTCCCCAAGGTCCAGGGTTCAGCTTACACCAGACTCTGTGACCTGGCCCTACACCTCATGCCATGGGCCTCCTACGCAGCTATCAATACAAGGCTGCTCCACAAGGGCTCAACATATTTTTGCTAAATGAATCAATGACCCTATAAAAACACATACAAATTACGACGGTATGGCGGTGTTGTGAGGAAAATTGAACAGCCATCTCCCTATAAAGCACTGTCATTAAAGAGGACATTTATCGGGCTTTTAAATTAATTCGGCTTTCCCATCTTTTATCTACGCATTAATATATTTTTGTAATATCCTATTTGGGGCTCACTTGCAGAGTTTGCCAGGAGAAACAGAGAGAGGAATAGTGGGAGGTGAAAAACCCAGACTGCTTTCTGTGTGCTTCTACTGACACCAAAGGTTTATCGTGAAACTGACACTGAGCCCAATCTCGCTTGCCACAAAGACTGTCGAGTATATACCTGCTCTGGTTGTCCAAGAAAGGCACACGAGGAGCTGTCTGTAGTAGGAAAACGAGGTATACCTACTGACTGAGTTTTTTTTTTGGCTGCGTTGCGTCTTCGTTGCTGTGCGCGGGCTTTCTCTAGTTGTGTCGAGCGGGGGCTACTCTTTGTTGCGGTGTGTGGGCTTCTCATTGCGGTGGCTTCTCTTGTGGAGCACGGGCTCTAGGGCACTTGGGCTTCAGTAGTTGTGGCGTGCAGGCTCAGTAGTTGCGGTGTGGCATGTGGGATCTTAGTTACCCAACCAGGGATCGAACCCGCATCCCTTGCATTGGAAGGCAGATTCTTAACCACTGGACCACCAGGGAAGTCCCCAAAAGTATTTCTTGATCAATGTAAACATTCTAAAAATCACTGAAAAGGGTATAAAGTACATTGTCTATATCATTGGGGAAAAGTATGTTGTACTTCCTATTTTACACATATTTCTACCTAATTTTTAAAAGGCTTTCAGGAACCAAATCTTCTGACTCAGATTTTGACTGAAGTCTGAACTCCCAGAGTCACAACACTGGCACAGTACAGTCCCCTGTGACACGAACAGGATTAATTGTAAAGTTTCCAGAACCGAGGCGCACCCTGCTGAGGAGGCCCTTCACCCCTCATGCTATAATGCAATATTCAGTTATCTTCCACGTTGAAATACAAATCCTTCCTACAGGATATTTTGCCCCAGTATCACATCATTGTGATGACAGCCCTATTGTATATTCAAGCTCACCATGAGCCATAGAACAGTGTGCGCCTTTGTGTGAATTACCTTGTTCAGCAATGACTTATCCCCGCTCTGCGATGAGGAACTGAGGCTCGGAGAGGTGAAGTAACAGTCCAGAGTCACACAGCAGGGACTGCCTGGACCAGTATTCAAACCCAGGCCATCAGCTTCCTGAGCCTGAGCGCATACCCTTTGCTGCACCTCCTCACAAAATTAGTCTTGAGAAAGTTACTGCACCATTTTTTGTTTTTATTTTTATAAATTTATTTATTTATTTTTGGCTGCATTGGGTCTTTGTTGCTGTGCGCGGGCTTTCTCTAGTTGGCGGCGAGCAGGGGCCATTCTTCGTTGCGGCGCGCGGGCCTCTCACTGCAGTGGCTTCTCTTGTTGCGGAGCACAGGCTCTAGGGTGCACAGGCTTCAGTAGTTGTGGCGCACAGGCTCAGTAGTTGTGGCTCGCGTCCTCTAGAGCACAGGCTCAGTAGTTGTGGCGCACGGGCTTAGCTGCTCTGCGGCATGTGGGATCTTCCCGGACCAGGGCTCGAACCTGTGTCCCCTGCATTGGCAGGCGGATTCTTAACCACTGCACCACTAGGGAAGTCCCATGCACCATTTTAAAGTGGGGAACCGGAGGCAGAAAGGGCCAACAGCAACTCTCACAGGCATCCAGGTGGCAGGAAGTCAGCAGCATTCAGCAGACACATTTGGGGCTGTCCTGAGCCAGGGGCCCCTAACTTTTTGTGTCCAAGACTTCAGTGAGGGCTCTGGCACACTCTCCACAAACATGCACAAGATGCACACACACAAAACTTCACATAGTCCGTGGGATCATCTAAAGTGCATGGGATCCCAATTAGGAATACGCCTTGCTCCCCTCCCCAATCCTAAAGGAATTTCTGTTTATCTGAAGTTTTAGAATTTTTGATTTACTAATTCCAATAACTGAAATGTCGGGAAAAATAAATCACTTTTTTTCTTCAAGACCAAATGTCGGGACTTGCCTGCTGACACAGACTTCCCTGGTGACACAGCTAAGCCCCTGCGGTGCCACAACTGCTGAGCCTGCGCTCTAGAGCCCTCGAGCCACAACTACTGAAGCCCACGTGCCTAGAGCCTGTGTTCCGCAGCAAAGAGAAGCCACCACAATGAGAAGCCCGCGCACCGCAACGAAGAGTAGCCCCCGCTCGCCGCAACTAGAGAAAGCCCGCATGCAGCAGCGAAAACCCAACACAGCCAAAAATAAATAAATAAATTTATTTTTAAAAAAAGACCAAATGTCCCACACATCCTTGCCTCCTTCTATTTCCCCCCTCTATCTCCCCTGCCAATAAATCTGTCTAAAGCCCACCGGTTAGTTGTGGCATGCATATGGGATCTAGTTCCCTGAACTGGGATCGAACCCAGGCCCCCTGCAGTGGGAGCACTGAGTCTTATCCACTGTGGCACAAAGGGAGTCCCCACTTGCGACTTTAGAATCCATTGTAAGGATGCTGGCTTTAACGGAGGGAAAGGAGGAGCCATTGCAAGGTAGGGACAGGGCATCACTCCGGCTGCTGTGTTGAGAAAAGATTTTAGGAAACAAAAGGTTACATAGGGTGAGGCACTCTGGCAGTATTTCAGATGCGAGATGAGGGTGGCTCCAACTGTCTGGCAGCAATAGAGGTGGTGAGGAGAGACGGATTCTGCATTTATTTTAACGCAGAGCCAACGGCATCTCGTGATAGATGGGTTCTGGGGTGAAAGAAGAAGAGAAAGAAAGGATGATTGTAAGGGTTTGGGCCTGAGTGACAGGGGCTGGAGTTGCACTCAACAGAGAGAGCAGGACTGAAAGGCAAGATGAGACATGCGGATTGGGATGGCCCGAGACAGATGTGGACACAGGGATGCTGAGAAGGCAGCGGGGTGCCCGAGAGGAGAGGTTCCAGCCAGAGATAGAAAGGTGGGAGCTGTCAGCCATCACCAAAGCCATGAGAAATTACTGCCAAAGGAGAGAAAAGGTAAAATTTAAAAATTAATTTCTGGTTCATTTATAAATGTTCACTCAAAGAAACAGAAGATCCTAAGTATATTAATTCGGATTTTTACAGAAAATCAAGTTATCACATATAAATTTAGTACAAGCTACAGTGGAGTAGATGACACTTTCAGCTCTTTGTTGGGCCTCTTTCCCTTGATGCTACTCCTGTCGGTTTTTTAAAAGCGTAAAACATTACATGACATCTTAGGTTGTGTCAGCTGTCGGGGTTATGTGTCTATTTTATTCAGCTCAGGATTATGCTGGCCTTTCCAAATGGCCAAAAAGCTTGTAAACTTTTTGACGTCAAATCAGGGAAGGTGCATATAATCTATTTTAAGATAAAAATTAGGTTCTGAATATGTGACTAGTATCTTATTTCAGAACTGCCACTGCTGCATCATTTAATAGTTTTCACCCATGATCTGATCTGATGCTGGAAACACCCATGAGGTGCGTTAGGAAAGCACCCTCCCCGATGGCTGAGGATCACGGAATGCCTGACAATCTTCCAGGCTCTGAATGTGAAGCCTGTGGATTCCAGGACCTGCCCAGGCTCCAGTCAGACCCTCTGGCTCCAGGCCCAGTTCTCACTCTACTTCTTATGGCTCTTCTTGATTAAAAAAGGAGAAACCCATCAACTTGAGGAGAGTCAGAGAACATGGAGCAAAGGGAAGCATAAAGAGAAAAGAGAAAACATTCCCAGATAAGTAAGCATGAAGGCAGCAACAAAACAAGGGCAAGACAGTAGCTCTTAAACTCCCACTATTCACTTAAGACCCCAAATTCAACCATCAGTATTGCAGTTTGGCACATACTAAAAAGATTCTACATTTTAAAGGGTAAAATTCATCCCCTGTCCTACTGCGCAGTAATCCAGAGCCCTTTACCAGATGAGACCAGCTGCTGTCGAGTTTCTTCAAGTGCGAGGAATCACGTGGGACCTGGCCACGCCTTCAGCTTCCAGGAAGCCTTCGTATCGGTGTCCTTGACCCCATTTCCCCCTCCTTAAAAATTAGCCTCCATTTTTACCTCTGAGGAATACTAGTTTATGAATATATAAATAGCCAAGAAGCCTCTATGACCTATTTTAAGACTCCAGAGAGAGCAGCCTCCACCTTTGAACTATTCTCCTACTCACCTCAAAGCTGGATGCTATCTTAGAATGGATCCCCAACTAGAAGGGGAAGAAAGGCTATAATTTCTTACGTGGTTACTTGGTCAGACACGGAGGCGCGTCACAGGAGCTGGATTTGGAATGTGTCCTCACAAGAGTCAGAAGACCTGGGTTATGGTCCTGGGTCTGCCCTTCATTAGCAGGGTGACCTTGGAAAAGCCCTTCATCCCCATCAGATGGTGATGTGGTTTTGCTGGCCTGTCTCAAAAGGATGCTGTGATCCAATGAGAAAATTCACTCACTCAGTAAATATTTGGTAAATCATGCATGAAGAAATGTGGTGTAAATTGTAAAATGCTAACAATGAAAGATATTGTTACTTTTCAACAGAAGGCAATGAACATCGTATTCTATTGGTATACAAGATCCCAAATGCCCATGGCAACCCTCTGAGCTGTCAGTGGAGGAGGGAACAGTTATGAACAAAATCCTACTCGTGACTTTAGGTGCATACTCGCCAGTCTTTTTGTTTTTGTTTTGTTTTTTCTATTAGTATTTAATGCATGCCTACTTTTTTAAAAAATTAATTAGTTTATTTATTTAGGCTGTGTTGGGTCTTCATTTCTGTGCGAGGGCTTTCTCTAGTTGCGGCGAGCGGGGGCCACTCTTCATCGCAGTGCGCGGGGCTCTCACTGTCGCGGCCTCTCTTGTTACAGAGCACAGGCTCCAGACGCGCAGGCTCAGTAGCTGTGGCTCACGGGCCCAATTGCTCCGCGGCATGTGGGATCTTCCCAGACCAGGGCTCGAACCCGTGTCTTCTGCATTGGCAGGCAGATTCTCAACCACTGCACCACCAGGGAAGCCCATGCCTACTTTTTTATATAAATTTATTTTTATTTATTTTTGGCTGCGTTGGGTCTTTGTTGCTGCCCACGGGCTTTCTCTAGTTGCAGCGAGCGGGGGCTTCTCTTCATTGCACGGGCTTCTCATTGCGGTGGCTTCTCTTGTTGCGGAGCACAGGCTCTAGGCACGCGAGCTTCAGTAGTTGCGGCTCGTGGGCTCAGTAGTTGTGGCTCGCGGGCTCTAGAGCGCAGGCTCTGTAGTCGTGGCTCATGGGCTTAGTTGTTCCATGGCATGTGGTATCTTCCGGTACCAGGGCTCAAACCGGTGTCCCCTGAACTGGCAGGCGGATTCTTAACCACCGCGCCACCGGGGAAGCCTTGGGGGGCTGTTTAGATGGGATGGTGCAGGAGCAATAAGGGCAAGCGCCCTCGGGGCCCTGGAGGTCTCGGTGGGGAGCTGGACTTAATTCTGAGTGGCTGGGAAGCCGGTGAAGGATTCTGAGGTGAGGCGTAGCCTGGTCTCACTTACATTTTAAAGGGATCATTCCATTTGCTCTGGGGACTGTTTCCCTAGTGCAGGGGCGGGAGGGGGTCGAGATCAGGATGGGCTTTGGGGTGGGGGGAGGAAGAAACGGACCGACTCTGGATTAATTCTGAAGATAAAGCCAGTGGGATTTGCTGATGAACTAGAACACTTTTACCCATTTTTAAACTTCCTGCTACTACCTTATCTGCCGTGCCAGGTCCTACTGGTTCTACTGCATATGCCTCACTCCAGTCAAGGCCCATTTTTCTGCCCAAATGTAAGTGGTCAGGGCAGCCCCTGTTGGCCGCACTGGCCTCCTGCCCTAACCCAGCAGCGCCGAGCAAACTGTACAGGCAAACCCGAGCCCGAGATCCCACTGCGAGGGTTCACGCGCATTCACTGTGTGTGTGCTGTGGCCTTATCTAAAAGCCTAGATGGACGGCAACAACGTGAACGCCCGTCCACAGATAAATTATGGTACATCCATGCTCCGAAAACTGACAAAATTGTTAAAAAGAACGTGGTAGATATATACGTGCTGACAGCAGAGATGTCTGCAACATAGATATTTTCAGTAAAAGTAAATTGCATAAAAATATGTACGCTTTCCCTTTTTATTTAAGAAGACATGATCTATATGTTTGCATGAGCATAGAACAGAGAGCTGGGGAGGACACGTACCCCATTGTGAACGGTTACTCCCCCCAGGTGTGGGAGGAGAGAGGTCCAGAGGGAGGACCGTATGGATCTCTGCACTGTTTTACTTTTTTACAGTTATTAAGTGTTGTTTTTATAAGAAAAAATGAGATCTTTTCCCCAAAGGTCCTGTCCGGCTCTTGCAGGAACTAGTGGACCATCTCTGCCCGTTCCCACCCCCTCCATCTCTCGGTCTCATCTCTCCCAATACCTTGCCCCCCTAGTCCTGCCAGGCAGTGCCTTCCAGGCTGTTTCTGGCTCTCAGCGTTTGGCTTCGCTCCCTGGACTCCATTAAAGCCTCTTTTCCATCTGGCAGTGCCCACAACCCACCATCTGGGGATGGCCCACACTCCCGGATCCTACCCAGCCTGCCTATAACCCGACCACTAAATGCTCCTGGGCCCCCTTCTCTAACCTGGCCCCCATGCCCCTGCCCTGGAATGTCTAAAACACTGATACGCTTTGAATCACTTCTCTGCTGGGAAACTTCCAAGGTTTCCACTGCCTATGAAATAAAACCCAAACGCTCTGGCATGGCAATAAAGGCCCTTCACAAAACTTGGCCCAATTTCTCTGCCCGCTTCGGGCCAGTCTCCTGCTTCCTGTTACCCAAGCTCAAGCCACAGCAAACCGGTCAAGGTTCCGAATACGCCAGGCCCTGTAGGCCTTGTTGTCCTTATGCCTTTGCTCAAGGAGCCTGGAATCAGCTCCCCACTGGTCCTTCTCCTCCACCCCCTTCAACTGACCCCAGGCAAACAAATACTTAACTGTCAAAGCCTCTGTCAAATTCCCCTCCTCCTGGAAGCATTCTCAATCCTACCGCCGTCCTGCAGAAATAGTTAATCCCTGCCTGCTCTGTATTCTGTAGCATTTTGTCATAGCCTACTCCAGGAGTTGACTCCAGGAGTCAACGAAACGGGGCCCGTGGGCCAAATCTAGCCTGCCACTGATTTTTGTATGGCCTGCAAACTAGGTGTATCTTTTACATTGTTAAGCAGTGAGCAAAAATCAAAAGGAGAATACTTCATGACACATGAAAATTATCTGAAATTTAAATTTCAGTCCATAAGTAAATTTGATTGGAACACAGCAACACTAGTGTACTTAGTTAGCTAGGGTCCACGGGTGCTTTTCACGCTACAGTGACAGAGTTGAATAGACTGTATGACCACAAAGTCTAAAATATTTACTATCTGGCTTTTTATAGAAAAAGTTTGCCAACCCCTGGGCTACTCTTTTTTTTGTTGTTTTAATTTTTGGCTGCCTCAGGTCTTAGTTGTGGCATGCAGGATCTTTTGTTGCAGCGCGCAGGCTCTTGTTGCCGCGCGCAGGCTCTTGTTGCCGCTCGCGGACTTCTCTCTCATTGAGGTGTGTGGGCTCAGTAGTTGTGGCGTGTGGGCTTAGTTGCCCCACGGCATGTGGGATCTTAGTTCCCCGACCAGGGATTGAACCCACATCCCCTGCACTGGAAGGCAGATTCTTTACCACTGGACCACCAGGGAAGTCCCTGGGCTACTCTATGTTTGTATTTATATAGATGTCAATTTTCAACAAGACAGTAAACCCACAAAAACAAGAATTTATTGTACTTCTCTGTTTATTTGTAGCCCTTAATACTGTATCCAGCATGTAGCAGAATTTCAATATTTAGTGAACAAACGCATTGCTGTGTTCTTGAAAGGGAGAATGTACTGGGTTCCTAATTCACAGAGGGAATGTCACCATGAAAGAAAGATCAATGCCAGGTGCCATTGGGATTGGAGGTTAGCATTTTTTTTCATGAGGTAGAGAGAGAATAAAACGTGTCACAAGTTCAATTCCACTTACAATTCCTACTGATTAAGGACAAAAACTGAGATGTTAATAAACACTTAAAAGTTGCTTTTCAGGAAAAATTCCCGGGCTGTATTGATTCCACTGATTTTATTATCCTAACGCAGGCTCTTTTAGTAGGGGCCGTATTTACCTACGACTTTGTTTAAAATACACAGGGCTAGGACTTCCCTGGTGTCACAGTGGTTAAGAATCCTCCTGCCGGGGCTTCCCTGGTGGCACAGTGGTTGGGAATCCACCTGCCAATGCAGGGGACATGGGTTCGAGCCCTGGTCTGGGAAGATCCCACATGCCACGGAGCAACTAAGCCCGTGAGCCACAACTACTGGGCCCATGTGCTGCAACTACTGAAGCCCATGCGCCTAGAGCCCGTGCTCCACAACAAGAGAAGCCACTGCAATGAGAAGCCCACACACCGCAACGAAGACCCAACACAGCCAAAAATAAATAAATGAATAAATTAAAAAAAAAAAAAAAAGAATCCTCCTGCCAACGCAGGGGACACAGGCTGGAGCCCCTAGCTGGGGAAGAGCCCACATGCCACGAAGCAACTGAGCCCGCGCACCACAACTACTGAAGCCCGCACGCCTAGAGCCCGCACTCCGCAACAAGAGAAGCCACCGCAGTGAGAAGCCCGCGCACTGCAACGAAGAGTAGCCCCCGCTCTCCGCAACTAGAGAAAACCCATGCGCAGCAACGAAGACCCACTGCAGCCAAAAATTAATTAATTAATTAATTAATTTAAAAAAGAAAAGATACACAGGGCCTCTCCATTTCCTCTCTTATCACATCTAAAGACATGATTAGTTTCCAAAGTCCACCATAATTTGGTCCCGCCCTACCCATCCAACCCCAAATCGGAATTCTCTCCCCACAGGCAAGGCTGGCTCTCCAGTCTCCCCAGGCACCTGTCTCCTGCCAAGGCCACCTATCAAACTCTAAGCATCCTTGAAGACTTACCTCAAGCCCACTCCTCCTTCCCTGAAGATTCTGACTCCTCTAGATTTCCAGGACGTGTATTAAAAACAAAGCAATTACCTCTGCTAGACCTTTTGGCACTTGATAGAGCTTGGAAAGCTAGTAGCCATAATGGAACTGTATATTCTCTGTGAAAGAAAACTTCATCTCACCCCGCTTGTGTATCCCACATGAGGTGAGACCCTCAGCAAATGCTTAAAGGTTTACTGAGTTGGTGGGGGTCAAAAGATGAGTAGCCAAGATTAGACAAGAACCCAAAGCTGTAATGAATGGAGAGCTAAAGTTAATTCTATAATGGAAAATACACATAGGATGCTAATGGCAAGTCAGTGGGATCAGCAAGGGGTTTAGGGAATAGGTACCTGTGAAATCATCAGTGAATGCTGGAGAACTTTTTAAGATACAGAAATAGGACAGATATTGCACACTAAAGGTACAAAAGCACATAGTCATCCTTGGTCCTTCCCAAGACTTCTCTAGGCCTGGGTGTGGGAGGTGAGAAAAAGTTGGATTAAACTAGTTAACAGTTATTAAGGGCTTTACATGGACTCATTAGCTTAAATTTCACAACAACCCTATGAGATTATCATCCCATTTTACAGATGCAGACAAAGAGACACAGAGTCATCTGGCACTGATAACTTACATGTCACAACCATGTAGGTTATCAGTGTCAGAACCAGGATTGAAACCCAAGCATCAGGCCATGGCATCTTAGGTAATAAACATACTATATCACATACTGTATCAAAACTGTGCTAAGTATTACATATTTTATAAAATTATTTATATAAAAATAAAGTTAAATTAAATATAAGTATTTTCTTTAATCCTACAATAAGTTTTAAGTATGTAGCTCAATTTTTTAAAATACTTATGCATTTTAAATCAGTAATGCCAAAATATAAACATTCAAATGAAATGTATGCAGCTTACAATAACTTGACACATTCTTAAACTTAAAATACATCACACCAAGAAGCTTAAAAAGCAGTTAAAATTGCAACCTTTGAACATTATATGTCAGTTTTCACACAGTAAAACAGAGGAGTTTTGACTGTGTACATAAATTGCATTTCCAATAGGCTAAAGAAGCATTAAGAAGTTTTCTATCTATAGTCTCTTTTCTCACTGAATAAATTTTTCATGCTATTTTTATCTACCATTTATTTTGTGTAGGACGCCGAGCCAGGCACCCTACTGGCATTATCTCATTGATTAAATGATTCAGTGCACAAAGTTCTAAGACCCATGCTGGGCATAGCTAGTGCTCAATAAATGTTGGCCATTATGATCTCACTTAATCTTCACATGCCGCGTCATTCCTAACGAGGGAAGGAGTATTGTGCTCCACCACAAATCTGGACACTGTGTTCAGTCCAGAGTGACCCATCTAGTACGTGGCAGAGCCCAGCCAAGGTCAGGTTTGTCCCTTCTTGCACTGCCACTTCTCACTTCGTACTTGATTTCAGAACATTCTTGGAAAGGATTTGGTGGCTTGTCAAAAAATATAGTCCATTTCAGACACATGGCATAACGTAGATTACATGTGGACTGGAGACTACTGACTCATTCCCTGTGGGAATTGGAGGAGATCCGTGGAAGAGGGAACACAGGGTGCAGAGACTGCCAGAAGAACAAATGAGACCTGGTCCTACCCTGAACACAGCTTCTGAGAGGGCTCTGCCTCTGTGCCAGGCAGAGGACTGATGCTGAGGTGCTGACTGCCCTGGGGAGCTAACTGACTAGCAGCAAAACAGCCCAAAGACAAAGAGAAAATAGCTGCAAACGGGGATGAATGACGAAAGCAAACAGGGTGCTGAGCTGGGGACCAGAGTTACAACTTTAGATGTTCAGGTAGCAGTTTCTTATACTTTTCCTACCAAATGTTTTATAATCAAATGCTATGGACAAGGGAAGCTATATACTCTCCTTCTTCCCTATCCACCTGGCACTTTCCATAATGGTAAACTGAATGGATACCTTTTCTTTTCTTTTTTTTTTTTTGACTTCATAGGACAAAATTCTACTCTTGGGTGACAAGTGCCAGAGTATCAAGAAAGTTTTGTACGTGCCTTGACAACGAAACGTCTAGAACGGGGCAGGGGGGGGGAGGCGGCGGTGGCGGCGCATTTGCTAGATTAAATACCTTTTTTTTTTTTTTTCATGTTTGCTTTCAGGATCCTCCAACTGGGAGTTTCTGGGGCAAAGGGTAGATGCCCAGACATTCTTCTTTGGAGCTGTCTCCACAGACAGCGATTGATAAGAGGCAAAGGAAAACACAAACACCTCAAGGCAGATTTAGACACTGAGTAGGTGTGTGCTGCCCCATGAATTAGTAATGAACTACAAACCTCCCAGGATGAACCGAACAGATGAGGGCTTTTTTTTTTTTTTTTTTTTTTTTTTGGTGTTATAAACTTCAGTTACTCTCCAACTATGTATCTAAAGCATAAGCCTCCAAAAAAACAAAAAAAAAGCATAAAGCTCCCTTGGGTAAAGCCCACAGCATTTGCCTCATTGTCTTAGTAAAATCCCAAGTGAGGAAAGCAGAGTTTTATTTCAACTGAAGACATTATTTGACCTGAAAACAGTTTTGAGAAACAGCTATATAAACAATAGCCAATCTATTTCCAAGCTGAAGGCAGGGGGTAGCGTAGTGGGTGCTGGGAGTGGCTGGGTGGCTATTTCCACATATACTTGGTCTAAAACTTAGGACTATGAATTCTTCCAATAGGAGCTGGTCTCCCACTGTCTCCAAGGATATGAAGACATATATGCAATGTATAAAGATGGCATTTGGGATGCTTAATTTACATATTCTTTGTGAGCATTATTATTATAATTATTATGTATCATTGTACAGTTTCATGTTTGAAGAT
The DNA here is from genome assembly GCF_011762595.2 of Tursiops truncatus. NCBI lineage: Eukaryota > Metazoa > Chordata > Mammalia > Artiodactyla > Delphinidae > Tursiops > Tursiops truncatus. The sequence continues at coordinate 6,581,280 of NC_047044.1, read as the reverse complement.
GGATGAAAAAAGCTAGAGAGAGAAGAGACAGAAAATACATGATATGAAGATAGGTTAAAGACTTTCATTATTTAACCTGGAGGAAAGAAGGTTGAAGCGCATACAATTAATAATTGTCTTCAATTATTTGGAAATTTATCATGTAGAAGTTAATGATAAATTGCCCTCCATTTCCAAAAGCAACAAGAGATGGTGTGCTAAAAGTGTAACAGAAAGTGTTTAAGTTAGAACTTCGGAAAAATAAATGTTATGAGACCAAGGAAGAAGGTGAAATCTATTTCTTTCTAGCCCTGTATCGATGGACCAATAAGTACGTTCTTCTAAATGATACAGGTACGGTGGGTCTTATCACTCAATCGGTTACATTCGGAAGCCCTTTCTGTCTTACACTACTTTGATAAACCGTACTCTATCAACCGCTAGCCCAACGTGGGCACAGTTCTAGAATACTCCGAGGTCCCAGAATGTCCCTGGTACCATCAATTCAACCTAAAACAAACTGACGATCCTTACAATTCCTGCCTGGTGAATCAAAAGTATTCTCCAATACTGGTTCTGAGTTGACCCCGAAGGTCCTCCCGGCAGTTTAAGAAGCAACGTTCAAAGAATCAAATCACAAACGAATCAACAATTTGTAAAAACATTATTCTGTTTTCTGTACATATCTGAAACCCCATTCCCAAGTGCCAAATCTAACTTTTCAGTGACTGTCCAATTAAAAGCGCCCTAAGACTTTGTACGGCGGCAGCAGGAGATGTGCTTTAGAAATCTTTGACCCCGAAGTGGTCCTTGAACCAAAAACGTCTAGAGAACCCCACCGGAGTGTATGTGTATTCCTCTCCATTTTCTCACACAGGGGTCGGAAGGAAGACCCTTCCTCCCTTTTCTCTTTAAATTAAGGCCAGATCAGTAGCAGCCTAAGCGCGAAGGGACTGCAGGCCTTGGTAGGAAGCTGCTGGACGCTCTCCCGGCGCCTGCCCCGGGTCCCCGCGTCCGCCCGGGGAGGACGCGGGCAAGGGCTGCAATAAGGAGGGAGGCCGCCAGGGGGAGCTCCAGTCCCGCCCGGGAAGCGCCGCACGGCTTCCTGGGGGTTGACCCGCGCACGAGGTCCTCACCGCCCGAGGTCCGCGCGGCGCTGCGTGTTTGGCGTCCCGCGGCGGCCGGGGCCTCCGTGGACCGTCCAGTGCCCCCTCATGCGTCTCCCCCTTTCTGCTCGCGCTCACCCTAAACCCCGCAGCGCCCACCTGCGTCCTCGCACCGGCCGGGTGCCGGTGCGGCCCGAGCCGCTCTCGAGGGGTCGAATTCCGGGTCTGCAGGAGGCGGGTCTTCTTCGAACTCTATGTCCCGGTAAGGATGAAATGCCTCTCTCCCCTTCCATTCGGCCTGTCACCCCACTGCCCTCAATTAAGGAAGCTTTCTTTCTCCAAAAAAGTGTCGCGTAAGTCGCGGCCGGGATGGAGACTCGCCCCGCCCCCGAAGGGGTCCTAGAAGGAAGGAGAACGGGGGTGGGGGGGGGCGGTGAGGACCACACACACAAACACACACTCGCTCTCTCCCTCCCTCCTGCACCCCTTCACCCCACCCCCCAGCCACGCAGGCATTCCCCGGCCCCAGAACGGCTCCTCTGGCCCCCACCCGCCCCCGCTCCCCTCCCCCACGGTACCCGCCCGCGCCCCGCCTTCCCCGCGCCCCTTGCGCACCTGGAAGCAAATTCACGCCTGGAAACCATCCAAAGGGCGGGAGGCGGCTGGTGCTGGGTGGTGAGAGAATCAAATTGAAACGAACCTCTCAGTCGTTGGAAAAGCATTTCCCCACCCGCCTGTCCCGACCTGCAGGATTGGTTAAAATACTTCTGTTTACTCAGTGGCAATACGAGAGGTTTGGATGAAATTTTTTTCTGGAGCCCATCTGAGGGCCTCTGAGCGTCTATACCGCCTTCAGCCTGGAGACTTTTCCAGATTTTAAATGGGGACTGAGCTGCTGTCTCACCAAAGGAGGAAATTCCTTGAGACCAGGAACAGGAACCCAAGGGAAAGCACCGTGGTAAAAATGCAGCTGGTGGGAATTAATGCACGTGTGTGTCGCCTACTGCAGGCATCAGAGATGGGACCTGGTCTAGGGCACTGTGATGGTGAGATGGGTAAGGGAAGGAGCCCCGCACCTTGTGGGCCCTCAGTCCTTGTTGAAAGAGAGAAGCCGGCTGGGCTGGGTGAAGCACCTCACATCTCCGCCCTAGGACGGTGGGGGGACCTGATGGGCTGTGTGAGGGAGGTTCAGAAAAAGGATGAAGTGCCAAGGCCAGACTTTACCTCCCTTGCAAAGTTTTCCCCCGGCCTACTCTGCTATGCTGGAGGCTGAAATGATTACCACCCTGACCTCCCTCAAACTATGTTCCATTTAGTAAACATTAATCTAGGAAGACCCAACACTAGAGCCAGCAAGGAAGCAGAGATGCTTATTGGGAGGAACTACGGCATCGTGATAGCAACCATCAGTTATACCACCAGTCCCTTTCAACTATAAGCCTCTTATCTTAGGTTGGGTGCCCTGGGAAACAAAGCTGGAGTCTCTTATTCGTGCATGCAGACAGCTTATTGGGCAGCCTCTGAGTAAATCAGAGAAGCTGCACTGGACAAAAGTTGAACTTCGATGCAGCTGGGAGCCTGACCCAATTCCATAGGGAGCTCAGAAGCTGGGATGGTCCTTCAGAGTTGTCCTGAATCAAGGTAGGGGGCCAGCCCTTTGTACCCCTGCATGGACCAGTCGTTGGTGGTGGACTGCGCTAGGGAGGTCATATCCTTGATCATGGCTGGTCCCTTCAGTAAAGGGCAAGTCTCAGGGAAGAACTCAGCTGTGAGCTGTCACAGCCGATGGCTGGAGGAATGGCACCCCGGCCCTCGGAGGATCTGGCTGGCACACCACAGCACCCCCTCCACGCCTTGAGGGCATCCTGTTTCATTCTCTGCTGCTCTACGCACATCTGATTTTTTTTTTTTTCCCCACCGCTTAGGTTGCAGGGATAGATGATGGTCATACTACAGCTCCTAATTTTTTTAAAAAATGTGTTCCATTCTGAAGAGAGGCCTAGAGTAAGGCTGGAATATCAAACCCAATTCCAGATTTGCGGGACAACTTGGCCCAACTTGGATCAGGTTGCCCACCCCAGTAACTGGTTAGGGACCCGGGTTCGATCCCTGGTCAGGGAACTAAGATCCCACATGCCACGGGGCAACTGAGCCCACGTGCCGTGACTACTGAGCCTGTGCACTCTGGAGCCCTCACGCCACAACTAGAAGCCTGTGCGCTGCAACGAAAGATCCCGTGTGCCGCAACTAAGACCTGATGCAGCCAAATAAATAAATAAATATCTTTTAAAAAATAAAATAATGTAGTGTAGGCAGAGTTGACCCTTGTCACAGTTATTGAGCAAAAAGAAAGAAAGAAAACCCCACTTATTCTGTTATATGGTAGGAGTTGAAGAATTCTAGTCTGTGTTGCTCTGGTTGCTTAATCAACTAGGAAGAACCTACCCCCTTTTACTGTAGAGACCATGGCGGGCAGGATGCAGGATTCAGGGCAAGGACGTTCCCTGAAGCTGACTGGGGGGTGCTAACACGTTAGAACTAGGAGACACGGAGACCATACACTGCTTCATTTTACAGCAAGAAAACGTGTTGCATACATGACTTGGAGCCAGAAGAACTAAACGCAGTTGGGCTCCCTGTTCTGTGCTCCTTTCATAACTCAGGGAAGCTTTGGGTCCTGGGCTCCTCTGTCTGACTCTGGCAATAACTACATTGACAATCTGTCAGCCCTCCTCACTCCTGTCCCTCTCCCCGAGCTCCCCCCTGTGGCTTGAGGATAATGATATCGCCTATTATTGAATGCTGACCGAGTGCCATGCATCGGGCTAGGAGCTTTCTCTGCGTTTTCTAGTCTACCCTGTGAATCAGGTGTTAGGGATCTACTGGATTGCTTCTCTTCTCTTCCCCTGCCTCTTATAAGACAATCGATTTAATAAAAGGTAATCCATACTATGAATTTTTATAACAAGGATTTATTCATTTTGTGATTAAAAAGGTAAAGCAGTTATCCATATGTGTGACCATACGTGAGCCCAAGCTGTAACGACATTTTAAGGAAGGAAGGACACCCTAGAATGCAGTTCCCTTAATTGTAACCTTTGAAAAAAAGAGAAGCCCAAAGTGAGAGAATCTCTGACTGCCTGTCAGGATCGTATTTCCTGGGCAACAGCAAAGGTCTGTGGGTTATGCAGTCCTCGGCAACTCAAGGGTCTATGGCTAATGCCCAGGTGGCAGCAAGGGTCTCTGGGTAATGCCCGGGAGGCAGCAAGGGTCTCTGGGTAATGCCCGGGCGGCAGCAAGGGTCTATGGGTAATGCCCGGGTGGCAGCAAGGGTCTCTGTGTCATTTAGTCCTGGAAAGCGCAAGGGTCTTTGGGGCATGTGTTTCTGGGTAACAGCCAGTGTCTGTAGGTAACGCAGTCTGTCGCTGGGATGTGACGTGAATGACATGGTTTTACTTAAACACCCAGAACATGTTTCCAGTGCATTTGGCTACACCCCCTCTTCCTCGTGGAAGGACTCTGTTTGGGTCAGCCCCTCACCCACTTTGCACTTGCTCATTGTCAGGATGGGTAACGGGAAGCCCTTCTGGAGGCTCACACCACGTGGACTTCACCGTAGAGGCCCAGGCGGCTATCATCCTGTCCCAAAATGTCCGTGACCAGGCTCCAAAACCAGAGATGCCTATGTATCGTGTTGTGTATAATTTTTGGTTATTAATTTACTTTTAAACATTCAGTAATTCTCATCCCAGCATTCTTCCGCCTTTGTTTCATTTACGGGGGTACCGTGTTCTTGTGCCAGCCGGGGCCTCACGCCAGAAATCTGAACCTCAGCCTTGTGGAGCCTCGCGCCCTAAGCTTCGCAATCCTTCCTCATTCACGTTTACCTCAGCCCCAGAGGTGCTCGCCTCTGCTGGGTTGCTACCTCAGTTACGCCTTCTCTTTTATTCCACCCAGTAGTTAACCATCTTTTACCTCGTTAATAATTCTTTGTATTGAAATTTTCCCTGCTCAAATCACTTGTATGATTTTTGCCCCCTGCCTGGACCCTGACAGATAGATACTGGTAGAAATTCCCTGTTTGACTCACAGACTTAGAGAACAAAGTTATGGTTACCAGAGGGGAAGGGATAGTCAGGGAGTTTGGGATTGACGTGTATACACTGCTTTATTTATTTATTTTTGGCTGCATTGGGTCTTCATTGCTGTGCGCGGGCTTTCTCTAGTTGTGGCGAGGGAGGGCTCCTCTTCATTGCAGTGCAAGGGCTTCTCATTGCAGTGGCTTCTCTTGTTGCTCAGCACGGGCTCTAGGCGCATGGGCTTCAGTGGTTGTGGCACGCAGGCGTCAGTAGTTGTGGCATGCAGGCTTCAGTAGTTGTGGCTCGCGGGCTCTAGCGCTCAGGCTCAGTAGTTGTGGCGCATGGGCTTAGTTGCTCCACGGCACGTGGGATCTTCCTGGACCAGGGCTCGAACCCGTGTCCCCTGCATTAGCAGGTGGATTCTTAACCACTGCGCCACCAGGGAAGTCCCTACATTGCTATATTTAAAACGGTTAACCAACAAGGACCTACTGTATAGCACAGGGAACTCTGCTCAATGTTATGTGGCAGCCTGGATGGGAGGGGAGTTTGGGGGAGAATGGATACATGTATATGTATGGCCGAGTCCTTTTGCTATGCACCTGAAACTATCACAACATTGCTAATCAGCTATACTCTAATATAAAATAAAATGGTTTTTTTTAAAAAAAGCCTGTTTGAAGTAGGTTCAAGACAGCTGGGCAGAGAGGGGGCAAGTCAGCGGGAGGAGACATCTCTGAAGGAATTTTGATATGAAGCTGAATTGAGAAATGGGGCCAAAGTTGAAAGGGGATTGGGGGGGGTTGTTTTGTTTTGTTTTGCTTATTTAACATTTTATTATGGAAAATTTCAAACGTATACCAAAGTAGAGAGCATACACCCCATATATAAAAAGAGTATAACAAACCCCCATATACCCACGTTATGGGTTGAAATGTGTCCCCCCAAAAATATGTTGGCATTCTAATCCTCAGTACCTGTGAATGTGACCTTATTTGGAAATAAGGCCTTTACAGAGATAATCAAGCTAAAATGAAGTCCTAAGTGTGGGTCCTAATCCAATATGACAGGTGTCCTCATCAAAAGGGGAAATCTGGACACAGAGACAGGGACACACAGAAGAAAGAAGATGTGAAGACACAGAAATCACCTTGTGAAGATGGAGGCAGAGATCGGAGTGATGTATCTACAAGCCCAGGAACACCAGAGATCGCCAGTAACCCCCAAAGCTGAGAGAGAGGCCTGAAGAGATTCTCCCTCAGGACCAGCCTTGCTGACACCTTGATCTTGGACTTCTAGCCTCTAGAACTGTGAGACAATAAATGTCTGTTGTTTAAGTCCCCCAGTTTGTGGTACTTTGTCCCGGTGGTACTTTTGTACCCAGGTGGGTTGGGTACAACCCATCACCAAATTTCCTCTCCACCCACACCCACTTCTCCTTCTCAGATGCTTTAAAGGCAACAGTAAGGGGGAGGAGACATCCCAAATGGAAGGCCATCCTGGGCCAGGGCCTATGCTGGGGTGGGGATGGGTGCCATGGTGGTCCCAGGAGCCCTCTGGAAGGAACATGCAGAGGAACTGCAAGCATTCAGTTGTTTTAGTGATGGGGAGACAGGCTTGGACGGGCCTTTCCTTGTGGAGTGCAGTCCTCTCCACTGCAGAGGCCAGGCCGAGCCTTACTAACTTTTCCCTGAGCCTTTGCACCACTCACTCCAGACAGGTGGCCGGGATGTATGAATACATAATTATAACACAAGTATACAAATTCAACAAAGATGCTTCCTCTTCCTTCTCCATTCCAATCTCTAGACAAACCCTAATCAGTTTCAGTTGGCAGGGATGTCACTTCACCCTTTTTTGTGACACTTGTCTTTCCTCTTCTACTGTTTTGATTTGAGCTTTACTACATTTTCTTTCAAATACTCCCAGGTGCCTATGTACCTTGTCCTGCCCTTGAGATGGAGCCTGGCCTTGTTGCCTTCCCACCTCACCTTCTGTTCACTCCTCAATGCACTGTATCAGGATACTGACCCCATCTCACCAGTGAACCGAGTGATAACCATCCCCTAACCTTACACTCCCATTAGCACAGCTCCAGCTTCAGCTTGTGCTGTTCTCTCTGCAGTGCTTGATTCTGTTGACCACGCCCTTCTTCTTTTTTTTTTTTTTTTTTGGCTCTGTAGATTAGACCACTCCCTTCTTGACAGTCTCCTCCTTTGGCTTCCCGGAGATCGCACACTTCTATGGGTGGCAGACCACTTCTCCTCCCAAGGGTCTGACTGCACTGCGTAAGACTCCCTTTGTGGGCCCCCCTCCCCTTGCCTGTCCAGGAAATGCCAGGGCTCCTCAGGATCTCCCAGACCTTTCCCCTTCCTGCACTGCACGCCCTCCAAGTAGACCTCATTCATCTCCATGGCATCACCTGCCAGCTGTAGGCCCATGGTTCCAATTCTATATCTCCGTCGTTAAAGACACTAAACATTGTATTTTAAATTGTATGTCATATATAGAAGAGTATGTAAGATATCTGTAACACTTTGAAGATTTATGAAAATAAGGCAAACACTTATATAACCACCAAACAGTTTTGGAGCTAGAACATTGCCATCATTTTAGATGGTCCCTATGTGTCTCTCCCTGATCACATTCCCAAGACTAATATTCCTCCCCTTGTTATACTTTATAGTTTACCACTATGTATTAATCCGTAAGCTATATTTTTTAGATATTCCACTTCTATTGAACCAAGCTTCCTCAGGTAACAATTGTAAATTCTGGGGAAAAATATAAAAAACAATGACCTGAAGGCACCAGAAAGCAACGGAAACAAGCAGATACTGGATGGGGGTTGACACGTGGAAAAGAAAGGAACCGAGTGAGTTTCCCACTTCTTAAAATAGATTTAGGCTAAAAGCAGGCCCCAATCCTCACAGCTAAAAGAGGTATACAGACAGCTAAAACCTGAATAGAGCCCCACAGTCTTCCTAGTTTGAAAACTGAAAAACAGATTGTGGCAAAAGCTGGCAAGTTAAGTAGGGGAGTTCCAAAGGAGAGAACGAGAGTTGAGGAGCCCCAAAATCTGTATATATATCCTGTCCAGACCTCTGATTGACCACTGAATTATGTAGGCATGGGGTAGACTCCAAGAAGCCCAGCTGAGGCTAAAAGAGCAACACTGAAATTTGAGCTGCTTTTTACTAAAAGGGAGACCAAATTTGCAGAAGGAGTTCAGCCAAGTTAATTGCTAAAATAGATAAATCAATATTCTGTGGAAGAGCTGTATCCAGACTCTATATCATGTATTATTCACAATAACCAGAACAGAATCCAAATTACTCAACATATAAACAGGAAAATGTGACCAAGAGAAAAAAAAAAAAAAAAGCAATGGAAACTGACCCCAAGAGAACCCAGATGTTGGAATTAGCAAAGATATTTAAAGTAGTTGTTATAAGTGTGCTTAAGGACATAAAAGAAAATACACTAATGACTACTGGAAAGACAGTAAATTTGAGCAGAGTAATAGAAGCTAGAAAGAAGACCCAAATGGAAATTCTAGAACTGAAAAGTACAATATCTGAAATTTAAAATTCATTGAATGGGCTTAGCTACAGATTGAAGATGACAGAAGAAATAAAGAACCTGAAGACAGATCAATAAAAATTATCCAATCTGAAAAACAGAAAAAGATTGAACAATATATATGTATTAGTTTCCTATCACTGCTGTAACAAACTTAGTGGCTTAAAAACAACACAAATGTATTATCTCAGAGTTCTGTAGGTCAGAAGCCTGACACAGGTCTCACTGAGCTGAAAATCGATGTGTCCACAGAGCTGTGTTTCTTTCTGAGGCTCTAGAGGAGAATCCATTGCTGGCCCTTTCCAGCGTCTCGAGGCCACCCACATTGCTCGGCTCATGACCGCTTCCTCCTTCTTCTAAGCCAGCAACATTTCACATCGCTGTGCCTTTCTTCTGTAATCACATGTTCCGCTCTGACTTTTCTATTTTGCCCCCTTTTCTGCTTTCAAGGACCTTTGTGATTTCTTTGAGCCCACTTAGACAATCCACATTAATCTCCCCATCTCAAGGTCCTTATTATTGCATCTGCAAGGTCTCTTTTGCCACGTGAAGTAACACATTCACAGGTTCCAGGTATTAGGACACGAGCGTCTTTGGGAGGCTTTTTTCTGCCTACTACAATGTACTTTATAGTTTTTCTCCTTTTTGAACTCCTTGTAAAGTGTATTACACTGTCATTCTCTCTCTTTTTTTAAAAAAAATAAGTTTATTTATTTTTGGCTGCGTTGGGTCTTCGTTGCTGCGCAGGCTTTCTCTAGTTGTGTCGAGCATGCGCTGCTCTTCGTTGCGGTGCACGGGCTTCTCATTGCGGTGGCTTCTCGTTGCGGGGCACGGACTGTAGGCACGCAGGCTTCCGTAGTTGCAGCATGCGGGCTCAGTAGTTGTGGCGTACAGGCTTAGTTGCTCTGCGGCATGTGGGATCTTCCTGGACCAGGGCTCGAACCCGTGTCCCCTGCATTGGCAGGCGGATTCTTAACCACTGCGCCACCAGGGAAGTCCCTGTCATTCTCTTTTGTGTACTGCTGCTTTCACTCACCATGATGTTTGTAACTTCCATGTCTGGTAATGTGTGTAGCGCTCATTCATTTTTTTGTCATTGCTATATCGTAGTCCATCGAATTTCATATACCACAATTTATTCATCTTTGTTGATGGACATTTAGATCATTCATCTTTTGGCTTTCACAAGCAATACTACTTGTACATATATCTTAATGCATATGTATACCATTTTCTCTACGTTTTATACCTAAAAGATAAACTGTTGGGTCATAGAGTATCAATCTTCAACTTTAATAGCTGATGTCAAACTGTTTTTCAAAGTGCCTCAATTTATACACACACACACACCCCACCCCTGCCACCAGCAGCTTCAATTGCTCCACATCCTACCCAATACTTGGTATTATCAAACTTTAAAAATGTTGCCAGACTTCCCTGGTGGTGCAGTGGCTAAGAATATGCCTGCCAATGCAGGGGACACGTGTTCGAGCCCTGGCCCAGGAAGATCCCACATGCCACGGAGCAACTAAGCCCATGCGCCACAACTACTGAGGCTGTGCTCTAGAGCCCGCGAGCCACAGCTACTGAGCCCTCGCACCACAACTACTGAAGCCCACGCGCCTGGAGCCCGTGCTCTGCCATAAGAGAAGCCACCTCACTGAGAAGCACGCATACCGCAACGAAGAGTAGCCCCCGCTCGCCGCAACTAGAGAAAGCCCGCGTGCAGCAACAAGGACCCAACGCAGCCAAAAATAAATAAATAAATTGATAAAATTAAAAAAAAAATTTTTTTGCTGATCTGGTGGGTATGTAATCACAGCAACCAGTGTCTAGTTAAGTCAACAGAAAAACTAGGTATTTCAACAGAGGGAATTTAATGAGGGAAATTGTTTACAAAAATGTTGATACAGAAGGAAGGGCAAACTAAGAAAGATTGCAAGATTAGTAATTGCAAGAAGCTGACACAGCTCCTAGGGCTGATGCAACAGGAGGAAGGTTGACACATCCTCCAACACTGGCTGCTCAGAACTGATAGAGGCGCACTTGACATTCTCTGGGAACACAGAAGGGGCTCCTCCTATGATGCTGTTCCTGCAGTTCTGCAAGGACAGTCACTATTTCTGGTACATTCACTGTAGCTTGTGAGCACCTCTTTGTAGCCGATGGCTCAATCCCGTATCCACCCGGTCACCCTGGTCAGAATCCTTGGAGCCATCCTGATGCCCTCCTCTTCCAGTCTCTTCCCCACTCCTCAGCCACCCCAAACCCTGTCTGTTCTACCTTCCAAATCTCTCTAACCTGGGCTGTCTCCTCTCTCCTGTCATCGCGGACTGCAGGGACTCCTGACACATCTCTCTACTCCAGCTCCCAGCACTGGGTCTGGCGAAAAGTGCCTGCCCACAAAATGTTTCTTTGATGATCTGAAAACAGAAGGGTTGGGGGCAGATGAACCATAAGATCCCCTCCAGTTAGACATTCTGGGATAAAGAGAGAAAGCGGCTTCCCTTTCTAACCTGAGTCAACAGGAGGACAGTGGTGGCCACACTGATGGTGCAGCTGGACCAGTTGTTGAGCTACTGAGATGTTCTCACACCTGCTAGTGAGGAGCCTCCGCGAGCCCCTCCAGGGACGCCCTGCAGACCTCCCCAGCACTGAGGGGTTAAGGTGGACCCCAGCCTGGCGAGTGCTTAAACATTTGAACATCGCTCTGGAAGGGTGAGTCTGGGAGGAGAGTTAGTTTCACTGAGTCAAGATCTGTTGGTTTGGGTGAACTCTATTCTGTGACTTTTAAAATTAATTAATTGATTGATTAATTAATTAATTATACAGTAGGTCCTTGGTTATCTATTTTAAATATAGCAGTGTGTCTTTTGTGACTTTTTGTTTTGTTTTGTTTTAATAGAGGTATAACTGACATTCAATAATAGTTTTAGTTTCAGGTGTATAACATAGCGATTCAACGTGTGTACACATTGTGAAGTGGTCACTACAATAAGCTTAGTTACCATGTGTCACCTTACAAAGTTAATACAATATTACTGACTATATTCCCCATGCTGTACATTGTATCCCTGTAATTTTATTTTATTAACATCTTTATTGGAGTATAATTGCTTTACAATGGTGTGTTAGTTTCTGCTGTATAACAAAGTGAATCAGCTATACATATACATATATCCCCATATCCCCTCCCTCGCACCCTCCCTATCCCACCCCTCTAGGTGGTCACAAAGCACCGAGCTGATCTCCCTGTGCTATGCAGCTGCTTCCCACTAGCTATCTATTTTACATTTGGTAGTGGATATATGTCATTTTGTGACTTTTAAAGTCTAAATGAAATGAGGTGAAAACCCAGACTCCCTGGGCAAAAGGGAAGCTGTGGGTATTCTCAGAAGGGGCTTGCTATTTAGCCCCTCAAAGAAGGGGCTTAGGCTTAGTTGCTCCGTAGCATGTGGGATCTTCCCGGACCAGGGCTTCCCTGGTGGCGCAGCGGTTGAGAGTCCGCCTGCCGATTCAGGGGACACAGGTTCGTGCCCCGGTCCGGGAGGGTCCCGCATCCCGCGGAGCGGCTGGGCCCATGAGCCATGGCCGCTGAGCCTGCGCGTCCGGAGCCTGTGCTCCTCAACGGGAGAGGCCACGACAGTGAGAGGCCCGCGTACTGCAAAAAATAAAAATAAAAAAAATAATGTTTCCTTGCCTTGTTTGTGGCAAGGAAACAGAGAGCAGAGTCAATTCCCTCCATCTCATCAGTCACCTTGGGGCTCTAAGGAAACAGGTCAGGCCCTGCCTCAGGGCAGGAAGGGGAGGGGAGGAGGGAACAGCTGGCTTGGCAGACGGTGCTTAGGCCTCTGTGCTTCAGGCCAGTAGGATAGGGCAGGCTGGCAGCCAACTCAGCCTAAGGACAGCAGGGCAGACGCAGCTCTTGTGACTACACGTAGTGGAGTGACAGAGTGTATTACCCGCCCTGAGCTCAGGTTTCAGCAAAGGCTTTTAATAGCTCCGGAGGGTTTGCCAAGCTGCCCTGGACTATGTCACTTACTCTGAAGCTACTTGCCCAGGGCCAGGCACACCACAGGGACCCAGCATTTCTGTCCATCCCCACCTTCAGGCATTCAAGTACCCCTCGCCGAGACCCCGGGCACACCAGCCCCTCAGTCCGACCAGGTTGGGCCAACACCCGTCACTGTTTCAGTTGGCTCTGGCTATACCCTATGTCCCCTAAGTTACAACCAGCATCCCTGAATCCGTGCCCAAACCAAAGAGGATCTGCTGCCCTGAAGCCTCAGGAGTGTGCGGGCGCTCCCTCCACGCAGAGCCCCGTCTTCAGGGGGTGGAGGGGGGAACTGCCCTGAGCCCATGAGGGTCACCCTCTGTCAGGGCCCCCGTGACAGGGTGTGTATTTGTGTAGAGTAGGGAACTCCCTAACGTTTTTTTCTAACGGTGTGAAACTACCTGACCCACAGGGGACTGAAAATGAGATATGCGCAACGTCCCACACAGAGACTGACCCACAAAACTGGAGACCAGAGGCCCACTCTCCGGGCACTCTAAGGAACTAAAAAGAAAAATACAATTTTTGAGGTGCACTGGTTTTCCGAGGTTATGTATCATTCCTTATTCTTTCATTTATTAATTCATTTAACAAACAAACTTCCAAGCTCCTTTCACGTGCCATAGCTGTTCCAGTAAACCTACTGCTGTGTAACCATCCACCCAAGACTTAATGACAAAGGCCTTTCTGCGGATGACTCAAATCTACAAGTGAAATAAGAAAAGATGGCTGATTTGACTACATAAAAATTTAAAAACTTCTGTGTGGCAATAGATTCAAATGACAAGCATTTAGGAAAAAAATATGCAACTCATATCACAAAAAAAGAACTAATCTCTCAAATAATTAAGAGTTCTAAGAAATGGGGGGGGGTGGGAATAGCAAAAATAGAGACAGCACATTCTAAAAACACAAATGGCCCTTAAGTTCGTAAAGAGATCAAGCCCATTAACCCAAAAAGAGAACTTCTAATTATAAGTACCCTGTGATACAATTTCTCATCTATCAGACTGACATAAATTCAAAAGCTGGATACTGGCCCCCTCTGTCAAGGCCACAGGGGAGTAGGCAGGCTTGTCCAGCACAGGTAGAGGGCAGAATGAGACAGTCTGGCGATGTGGAAGCATCCAGCAACATCACGGTTGTGTTAGCCTTTGCTCCAGTTCTCCCTCCTCTGGGAGATTAACTTACAGTGATCCCTGACCGTGGTATACTATGCAGCATTGCTGTGAAGCAAAAAAATGGGAAACATTTCTTTTGAGAGTCAATTTTCTCTCCGTAAGGGACAGATAAATAGTGGCTTATTCACACAGTTGAAGACTACATAAGTATAAAAATAGCATGAGGAAACATGTTTTTTTTTTAATGAATGTGGACAAAGCTCAAGGATATACTGCTAAGGCACAGAATAGTGAGTATAGCAAGCTAGTGCCAGAAAAGTGGGAAGATTTGCCCACACGTACATTACAAACAAAAAACAAAAAACCCCACGGGGCTTCCCTGGTGGCACAGTGGTTGAGAGTCCGCCTGCCGATGCAGGGGACACGGGTTCGTGCCCCGGTCCGGGAAGATCCCACATGCCGCGGAGCCTGCGCGTCCGGAGCCTGTGCTCCGCAACGTGAGAGGCCACAACAGTGAGAGGCCCGCGTACCGCAAAAAAAAAAAAAACCCACGAAGAATACTAAGAAATTAATAGAAGTTTCCTGAAGTGAGTGGTGGGAGTGGGTTGGCCAGGGATGGGGTGAAAACAAGATACCCCACTGCACACCTTCTTGTGTGTTTCTTCTTTGAACTACATGAGTGTGTTATCTCTTTAAAAAATTAAATATGCATAACTCAATGAGAAGGAAATATACCATGTCGAGTTATATGGGACACAGCTAAAATCGTCTTTAGAAGTTTAAAGCTTTAAATACATTGAATAGGATACAAGGGGGAAACTTTTTTTTAAAGAAAGTTGGAACAGAGCAAAACAAGCTTGTTAATAATGGCTGTACATTTCACAGTGCAACACACAGGCTATATTATATTTAATCAAATTAAACTATAAGTCAAGTTTCTTGTCAGGGTTGTTTTTTTTTTAATGAAACTCTTAAGTGTTGGTATAATTTTAACGCACAGAAAAAGTTGCAGAGGTACTACAGAATTTCCTCTACGCCCTTCACCTAGTTTCCTGTGATGTTAATGCCTTGCATAACCATGATACAAAGCTAGAAATTAACATTGGTACATTACTGTGAACTAAACTCTAGATTTTAGATTTTTCCAAGAATGTCCCTTTGCTGTTCCAGGATCCAATCCAGGATACCACACTGCATTTAGTATCAAGGATTGCTTTTATTTCATAAACTTAGCCGAGGGACTTTCCTCTTGCTGATGAAGGAGGAACTCCTGGGCACATTTCTGGCTCTCACTTATTAATCCCTTCCCACCTCTCTGGATGTGGTCACTATTTTAACCGGAGGAACACAGCAAGGTAGTAAGGACGTAAGACCTTAAGACTTACTCCCTGACTTCCCGCACTGTGTGCTGCTGCTTTCGCGAGCCCAGAGGGACAGGCTGGGAGGGAATGTTCTTTGTAATTCTCAGCCAATTCAATCGGCAGAAGTTGACTGAGCCTCAACGGTGTGCAAGGCACTCTGGTAGATGCTAAGGGGGAAAACAGAGTTGAGTAAGACCTTTTCCTAATTTTAGGAGCTGACCCACCCAGGAAGTGGACCCAGTTGAATACAACACCAGACAGGGGGTCAGAGGCAGCATACCAGCAGCAAAAACAAGAGATGGGGAGATGCATCCCACCTGAGAGGACTGAAGAGGGCTTCCTGGAGCAGGTGACTTTCGAACCATGCCTTGAAAGAAGGGTAGGGTTTCAAGGGTTGGCAAAGGGGAACGGAATTCTGGACCGAAGAAATGGTGTAAGCAAAGGTGCAGCAGCGTGAAAATGTGGGCACATGCAGAGAACCAGTAGCCCGGGATTCCTGGTGCTGGATATGTGTGTTAAAAGGAGGAAGAGTGACCTCAGGGAGGGCCTCCAGTGCTGGGCGGGAGATCCACTTCCCTCCAGAGGGTAGTGATGCCAAAGGTCAGAGCTGCAGCCATGCTGTAGGGTAAGCTGGTGGCAATGGGATACGTGGGGTGGAGCAGGGGGCCTGGGGGAAGGGATTTCTCTTGTCTTCCTGGGGTGATGGGCACCCAGCCCGGGGGGGGTCAGTGGAATGGAAGGGGGCAGAGGCAGGCAGGGAAAGGCCGCGGTGGGATCACGGTCAGGATGTGAATGTGAGGATGAGGAAGGAGGCGGAGGTGGGTGACTGAGGCGAGCCTGAGGGACAGATGAGGTAGCGGATATGGTCTGTTCTGAAGGGGCCGGTTGGGCTGAGGGAATTTGAGGTCAAATGTGCTAGAAGTCCCCACTCAGAGGTCAGGCTGGAGCCTGGTGCCAGGTATAAATGTGGCATCGTCCATGAAGAGGTGGCAGTGTGTCCCCAGGGCAGAGGAGGAAGGAGCCTCTTCACAGGGGCCATGTCCCCATTACTTCTGTCAGCTAAAAAAATATATTCACAACCTAAAAGTTGAGAGTTATGTTTTATTCGGTGGGAATTTTTTAGGACTTCAAGCCTGGGAGGCAGCATCTCAAGTAACCCTGAGAGAACTGCTCCGAGGAGGTGAGGGGTGGGGGGACCCAGGATAGATGGGAGTTTTGCAACAAAGGGCAGGTAGTCTGAACATCAAAAGATTATTGTTAATTAAAGAAAACCAGGGACTTCCCTGGTGTTCCAGTGGCTAGGGCTCCGCGCTCCCAATGCAGGGGGCCCGGGTTTGATCCCAGGTCGGGGAACTAGATCCCGCATGCTGCAAGGAAGATCACACATGACGCAACTTGAAAAAAAAAAAAAAAGATCCCGCATGCTGCAAGGAAGATCCCACATGTGGCAACGCAGATCCCTCGTGCTGCAACTAAGACGCAGAGCAGCCAAATAAATACATAAATATTAAAAATAAATAAAATAAAAAATAAAATCAGATATCTCAAGTTAAGGAATTCAGTACTTTTCTGTGTATGGGAAGATGCAAGAGTCTGGGCTCACTGAAATTATTCCTTTGATACACAACCTCAGTTATCTGGGGCCAGTATCCCGTGTTTTCACATCCTGAGTTTCCTCAGGGCTCACCGTAGGGAGTGGCTGCAGTCTGATGGCTGCTAGATGGCAGGTGTTCTTTCCTTCCTAAGTCTGCTTAGGACTCTCCAGCTCACCACTGGCTGTGGCTGCAACTGCTGATGAACTGTGACATCCTTTGTTCACTGATATGGCGGTCAATATTCCATTGATCACTTCTGTCACCTCAGGATCTGTGACCCCCTGCATAACTTGTCAAGGAAGCCAAAGCATTTCTGGAACTCATGGACACCACTGTGCATGTAACCACCTAGAGATGGTCTCGTCAACCCCAGCTCCCAGCCTCCCCAGACCCCCACCATTCAGTAAGGTCCAAACTCCTTAGCTCCACACTCAGACCCATCCTCACCCTTATCCACATTTTCCAGCCACCAACTTTCCCTGCATTGTGACCCGCCCCCCAGCATGTCCACCAGCCCTGTCTTCAGGACCAGGGTCTCTGATCACCTCCCCCCCCCCCCCCCCCCCGGCACACACACACCCCAGGGAGAATTTACTGTACAGCTCTCTCTCCAGCCCTCAGCCGGCTGGATTCTGGTTCCAGTTAGGAGCTCTGCTGGACTGTGACCCCTCAGGGACCACATGGATTCTCTCCTAGGCCTTCCAACTAGCAAATGGTGCTGAGTGAATAGGAAATATTTTCCCTTACTTGTCCTAGACTAGCCACTTTCAGAGACTCAAAGGATGCACACTACAGTGCCTTTATTATAGGATTTAGCACCCCAAACATCCCCTTGGGGTACTTGATCCTCTCCAGGCTCAATGTCATCGTCTATAACCCTTCCTCACCTGGGGGGTTCCTCATGTTCCCAATTTATACATTCATTCCTTCACCCATACAACAACTATTAAGGCTGGCTCATGCCAGGCAGGGTGAGGACCCCAGGACACAGTGAGAATACGGTGGACGCAGCCCCTCCTTCCAGGAGGACATTAAACCACTAAAAGAGAGTCACCCCACCTTTAGGCCTACGGTACTGGTCAGTGAGGACCCACGGGGTGCCCCGCTCGCTGGGGCAGCTCCTGGGCCTTCGCCAGCTCCTGGTCCCGCGCAGGGGCAGGGGTGGCCATGTGGACTGTCCAAGGGTCGCGGTTCCACCACCCACGTGTCAAGCAGGGCCGGCTCTGCTCCCTGCGACGCGGCCCCGGGTGTAGCCCGAGATTTTGAAGGTCGTTTGGCCACAGCCCCCGGGTTCCCCAGCGGCTCGGCTCACAGCCTGCGCCGGGCGGGCGGGGACGGCTTTCCCCGTGCGGGCGGCGGCGGGAGCTGAAGGTCAAATCCGACCACCTTCGGGATCCAGCCAGCCCGCCGGAAGTCCTGCGGGCGGGGCGGGCGGGGCGGGGCGGGGGTCTGGCCGCTGAAGGGCGGAACCCGGAACTCTGGCGTCCCTAGGCTCCGGCGCGACTTAGCTGGATGGAGAGACGGCCGCCTTGAGACCGCGGGACGCGAGCGATGGGTGAAGGTTCCCAGTCCGGGGCCCCCGAGACCGGAGTGTGATGGGGGAGGCCACGTGGGCGCTTCCATCCGCCCACCCACTTACTTGGGACCGCGGTGGGGGGGTGCTCGCCGCCCTCCTGGCGGTAGCAAGTCCTGCGTCCGCAGCCTCTGGAGCAGGCCGAGCCACACCGGCGGTGGGGGACGCGGGGGGAAGGGGGGGCGGGGACCTGGCCTCACTTGACCTCCCAGGGTTCCGGGAGCCCCAGGTCAGAGAGGCAAATTCGCGGGCGTCTGGGGGTAGGCAGGTCTCAGGCCCGGCCGGGAGAGCCTGAAGGGCGAAAATGTTAGCCCTGGGCGACGGAGGAAGCAGCCCTGACTTGAGCAGGCCGGAGACAGTGTAGTGCCCGGTGGTCGGGACTGGGGCCTGGGGTCGTGCCGCCCGCGCTAAATCCTCGCTCCGCCCCATTCTCTCTGTGTGACCTGGAGAATGGCCTGCACCTCCCTGTGCCTCAGTTTCTGGGTTTGCGAAGGGACAGAAAAGGAAACTGAGGGTTGAGAGGTTTTACTAACTTGCTCAAGGTCACACAGCCAGCAAGTGGCAGAGCCCAGGCCTAGCTAACCCCCCAACCTATTCTAGAAAGTTCTGCTGTGAAGCCCTCCCAAGGTTTTCCTCACCCAGTGGACCCCGCTTAGCTTTCCTCATCTGGCTCTCTCCCCATAACCCCCGGGGGCAGCGCAGGCAGCTGAGCCCCCTGGGTACTGCCAATGCTCTGGACACCTTGGGTGTGGATGAGGGGCTCCGGAAGTTCAGGCTCCATGAATGGTCACTCTGTGTTTCAGGTCTAATCTCAGAGCTGAAGCTCGCTATGCCCTGGGGCCACATTGCTGCCAAAGCCTGGGGCTCCCATAAGAGCCCCCCAGTTCTCTGCCTTCACGGGTGGCTGGACAATGCCAACTCCTTTGACAGACTCATCCCTCTTCTCCCGAAAGGTGGGCGTGAGGCTGAATGGAAGCCAAGGGGTGAGGCAGTGGGACTGCAGGAGAATCAGGAAGGGGAGGTGGCTGACCTAGACGCCTTCCCCTACCCTTTCTCTCTGTCTCAGACTTTTATTACGTTGCCATGGATTTCGGGGGTCATGGGCTGTCATCCCATTATAGCCCAGGTTTCCCGTATGACCACCAAAACTTTGTGAGTGAGGTCCGAAGGGTCGCAGCAGGTGAGTAAGAGACAGAGCCTGTATGTTCATCTCTGTGTGTTGTGGGGGTGTGTGTGTGGGGGGGTGCTCTGGGACATGCCCTCATCCTTGGAGTTGGTTGTGGTGGCCAGGAAGCAACGCTGGCTTGGGCGTGACTTGAGGTCTGGCCCCAGTTCTGCCAGGAATTCATGGGTGACTTTGGGAAAGCTGGAGAGAGCTGGCAAGAAGAGCACACTTCTTCCTGCGAGTTCCACCCCTGCTGTGGAACTGGGACTCCTTTAAGTGGGTTTCCTGAGTGGGGCATCCCAGATGCTGGGGAGGGATTTCCAGAGCACAGCGACTGCAGGACAGAGGGTGCGGGGAGGCTGGGCCCATCCAGACCTGGCTCCGTGTGTTTTCAGCCCTGAAATGGAACCGTTTTTCCCTCCTGGGCCACAGTTTTGGTGAGTACGCTTTGGCCAAGACCTGACTGGTCTTGGGCTGTGGGGCTGTGAGGAAGGGAGGGGAGTTGGTACACAGGTATCTTTCCCTTGCACTTCTGGAACCGCAAGGGGAGATGGAGGGGGTTCATCAGACATTGACCCTTGGGCACCATGCCCTCTGGCCTCAGGTAGCTCCCCAAGGACACGTGGCCCCGTAGATAGCAGTCTCCGGATCTGACGAGGGAAACAGGGTCATGTCTGATGCAGGGACCCCGTGGCCCCAGAGAGGGAGCCTCAAGTTTGATAGTGAATGCAGAGCCCGGCCTGCTGGTGGGGGCCAGGAGCCTGGCCCCTGGCTCGGGGCTGGCTCGACCCCTGGGAAGGAGTTTTAGAAGGACTTTGAGAGCTGGGGAATATCAGCTAACTACTCTTTCGTCCCCCCAGGTGGCACTGTGGGTGGAATGGTGAGTAGCTTACAGTGACCATCCCTGCTCGTGCTCCAGGTGGGTGGGGAGAGCAGGACGACGAAGGGGAACTTGCCTGGAGAGGGGGGTGCCTCCTCGCATCGGGGGTTCCAGGCGCGTTTTAGTGACTGTGCCAGCTTCCTTTGTAGGCCTGTGATAATCACTGTTGTGAGGGCATTCCTGATGGAGTTAAGTGTTCCAACAGTGCCCATCTCCTCCGTCACAGAGAACCCTGGAGTCCAGCCCCAGGGTCGGGAGCTTGATGCTGAATGCAGATGGGAGTAGGGGAGAGAAGGGTGCCCTGAAGGGACAGGAGATTCTTGCTGGCCTCTTGGGCAGCACCCTTTCCCCAGCCTAAAACACCGGTGTCCCCACAGGAAAGTGAGTCCCTTTCCCTGCCTACTCTCCCCTTCATCTTTCCCCTTTTGTGTCACATTATAGTTTTCCTGTATCTTCCCTGAGATGGTGGATAAACTTGTCTTGCTGGAATCCTCGCCATTTATCCTGGAAACTAACGTAAGGACAGGGCTTTTCATGCATGCTGTCGCTGGGGAAGACCTGGGTCCGGTCCCAGGTAGTGCCCTCAGCCCTGCCTCCCTCAGTGGGGCGGGAGGAGGTGGCAGAGGGTAGACAAAGGGCCTCAGGGCCCCCCCCCCAGAGGACAGGGTTATGCTACTTACACCCTAGGAGTGGGCAAGGAACAGGGCGTGTGGGCCTGGGTCATCCTTGGGAACCCTGTGTGTGGCCTGGAGTCTGCAGGATGCCAGGTGGGTCACGAGGCGGCAGGGGTGAGAGAGGGTAGAAGCAGTGGGCTGAGGAAGCTCTGGGGGCGCACGGTTGGGTGCGCCCACCTGCGCTTGTGCTCAGTCAAGTACCTTTGAGCTGTGCACACACGGCACAACTGCACACAGTAGACCTGAGTGTGGACCCGTGGGAAAAGTGCTGACCCCTCTCGCCACCACCACCAATGACAACAACCAGAGCTAACTCTGCATCTGAGGGCTGGCTCTGCCGTTTCCCTGCTCTGTGACCCTAGGCAGGTCACTTTGCCTCTCTGGGCCTCAGTTTCCTCACCTGTAAAATGAGGAGGTTGGAGTAGAGGACTGTGGAGGTGCCCTCCAGCTATGACAGGTGGTCATTCTGTTCCCGAGGGCTCAGCCTCACATGGGTCCTTCATCAGTTTCAGTTTTCTTGTCCATAAAATGATCACAGATTCCATAAGGGCAGGAACCATAGCTGTCTCTTTACCACCACCTGCCGAGTCCCGGCACACAGTAAGTGCTTGATAAACGTGCGTTGCATGAGCAGAGAGCTCGTAGGTTACCGTGAGGATTCACTGAGACAGCGGTGGCTGCCACTCTTGCTTCTTTACCGGTTTCACCCACTGAGTTGACACACACAGTGCCCCCAGGGGCTTCCTCCATCTTCAGCCTGATCCGTCCAGCTGTCCCGGGCCTCAGGCAGGGCTGGGATGGCTGTGACCGAGGCAGTCACAGGGCTAACTGGCAAGGACTGATCCCATGCCGCCGCCCGCTGGGTCAGAATGCATCTTGGGCCAGGCGGGTGTGCAGCTGAGGGGCTCTTGAGGGTGGAGGGTGGGGCTGGGCGAGGGAGCAGGCCCCTTTGCGTGCGTGCAGCTGGGAGCCCCGCCCTGCCCACCCAGCAGAACCCATGAATCCTTAGGAACTGGAGAACATGCTGAGCTACAAGCGGAAAGCCATAGAGAACATGCTGCAGGTGGAGGCCTCCAAGAAGCCCTCCCAAGTGGTCAGCCCGGAGGAGATGCTGCAGGGGTGGGTGCCGGCGGGTGAGACCGGTAGCCTCAGAGGCCTGGGGGAGCTCTGGACCACGGAGGGAAGAGATCTCTGGGGCACGGAGGAAGCTTCCTTCTCCTACTGGCAAATCCACAGCAAGCCTGCTTCTCCCTGTGCTCACCTGGCGCTCCTTAGCCGCCCCAGCTGGGGCTTGAGCTGCGTTCTCCCCACCCCTCCGCATGCTCTCTGCCCCCCTCTCCACACACACACACCCCCACACCGATGCGAACATCCCCATCGGTACAGGCCTGTGTCCTAGTGGGGTAGCCTTTTCCCTGCCCTCCTCTCCTTTCATCTGGCCTCCCCTGCCCCAAGGCATCCAGTGTCCTCCTTGTCTCCCCCAGGTTCCTGAAGAACAACAGTCATGTGGGAGAAGAGTGTGGGAAACTCCTACTGCAGAGAGGAACCACACAGGTGGCCACAGGTAAGGGACTCGCTGTCCAAGGCCGTTGCTTATTGGCACTGTGCTTACTGAGGAATGATGATGGCTGGGCTTTATGGCTGCTTGCTCGGGCCCAGGCATGATACTTAGTGCTTTACAAAAAGTATCTCCTTTAGCGCTCCTACTGCCCTATTTTCATCCCGTTTAAAGCAGGGGAAACTGAGGCTCAGAAGGGCCAAGCGGCCTGTGCCAGGTCAGGCGGCTACTGCCTATCCTGGAAAGCCACGTCCTGTGGGGAGCTTGGTCAGGGGTCTTGGGACTAAATGTTGGGGTACAGCACAGCCCTGCTCTGCTGATCCTGTGTGGTGGGTGCCTGGTGTCCGAGGCGAGGCTTTGAGGACTCCCGTGGGGCAAGCGACTTTGAAGATGGTTTTCCGAATGGAGAAGCGGAGGTGGGGGCACCTCGGCTTTGAAGGTGGTTTTCCGAATGGAGAAGCGGAGGTGGGGGCACCTCGGCTTTGAAGGTGGTTTTCAGAATGGAGAAGCGGAGGTGGGGGCACCTTGGCTTCAGGGCAGCATCAGGCCTGTGTTTTCTACACTTTATCTCCCAACATATTCATTGAAGAAACCTTTTACTCGGAGTCCGCTCTGTGCCCTGCCCCTTTCGAGGCTGCAGGAGCATGGTGAACCAGAACAGACACCCGCCCTCTCCTGGTGGCCCAGTACCCGGCCAGCACAACTCCAGGGGGCGCCACCCACAAGCGCCCTTGCTGGCAGCGACTGCCCCAGGAACTCAGAGATTGTGGGCAAGCTCCTTCCCACAGTCAGACTCCCTGGTCTTCTTAGGTGACTTCAGTTTGTAAAGAACCAAACGAGGCAGGGATCAAAACCCCAAATGCCTGTGGGAGCTGAACAAGTTGTGAAATTATGCCGGCTGCTGGGAGTGGGGCCGTGAGAAGTGGTGGGGATTGTGGCACTGAGACCGTGCGCCCTGCAGGAGGGCGGCTCCCAGGGCTTATCACATGGGAACTCGGGGCTCCTGTGGCCAGAATTTCTAGCTGCTCAAAAGGAGCCAGAGGTCTGCTGTGCTGTAATATTTTTTTTGGCCGCACCACGTGGCACGCAGGATCTTAGTTCCCCAACCAGGGATCAAACTCGTGCCCCCTGCAGTGGCAGCGCGGAGTCTTAACCACTGGACCGCCAGGGAAGTCCCTGCTGTGTTGTAATGTTTCTCAGAAGTTGCCAGCACACCATTAGGTCAAGTGCAATACACCTAAGGAGGTTGGAGACCCGTTCTTGTCTTGGTTACCGTCTCTGAGCGTTTGTCTGGCCCTTCCTGCAAATCCATCATGGAGGAGGGAGGTCGATGGCAGAGGGCGTGGGCCCCAGCTTCCCTGATGTGCTGGTACAGATGGCGGGCCAGAGGGGCCCCCGTGCAGAAGTGGGCTAATCCGGAATTAGACGTGCACCTGGCCTGGGAAGCCGATTTGGCCAGCCCAGGGTCACATGAAACAGTGAGCAGAGGTCCGCTGAGCCACTTGTCAAGGGGGTGGGCAGAGGGGGTGGGAGGGGTGGGCAGTGGGCAGGCGGCTGGATCGTTGTGTCGGGCCCAGCCCCTCCGCAGCAGTGTGGCCCTTTGAGGCCCGGGGTTAACCTAAAAGAAGACCAAGCAGCCTCCCAGACCCAAGTGGGCGGGGTGACAGCGGGGGAGCTGGCATTCCAGGACCCTCCTGAGCCCGTTCCCTCAGGCCCCAGAGCCTCCGAGAGCCCCCATTCCGTTCTGGAGCCGCACACACCTCCGTCATCCAACCCCATACCCCCCAACTCTGAATTCCTTCCCTAGGGCTGCCGTCACAAAGTCCCACAGATGGGGCAGCTTCAACAGCAGACGTTTACGTTTACTGTCTCACTGTTTCAGAGGCCAGAAGCCAAGGCCAGAGCGCTGGCAGGGCTGTGACAGGCTGTCCGTGCCTGTCTCCTGGCTTCTGGTGGCCTCAGGTGTTCCTTGGCTCATGTGTGACCCTCTCCCCACGTCTTCACAGGGTGTGAGGTGAGAGCGCTTTGGAAAAAACGGGGTAAGGGGCTCAGGATGTTCAGTAGAAGGGCCTGGGTTGGCCTTGTGGAGAAGGTGACTCCTGAACCCCGTGATGCAGATGAGCTGCCGGCAAGGGCTTGGTGCACGAGCTCCATCAGGTTTGTGGGAGAAACGAGGCCGTGAGCCAGGGCGAGGAGGGAGGCCAGCTCCTATCTTATCTGCCTCTTATCTGCGTTCCCATCACAGCCCTGGCCCAGGCCTTCGGAATGAGGTCAACGTGTTAGCGTTAGCGTGAAGGAGGGAAGGTCCAGCTCCGGGTGGGGTTAATGACCAAGGACTGTCTGTTGTCAGTATCCACCGCCTGCAGCCGGCCCACCATGGGGGTGCTCAGACCCTGTCACAGGCTGGGCTGCCCTGGGGCTGTGGGCATGATTTCTTTTGACTTGCGCAGTTTAAACACAACAATTTGGCGCGAGGGGGATTTTGAATAGGTTGTTCATATTTAGAATGGAGAGAGTTTATGTAAAAATGGAGATTTCCGGTTTCTTTTGAAAAATGGCAACACCTGGCAGCACATTCTGCCTTCTGCATAGGCAAGAACAGCTGCGCGGAGACCCTGCTGTGTGCGAGCGGGTGCTGCACCCACTCTGCCCAGCCTCTGCGGTGAGTCCGTGACCTTGGCAGGCCCCAGCAGAGGAAGCGGGTGGTGCACCCACGATCCTGATACCTCCCGGTATCCACCAACATAGAGGCTCTCCAAACGCAGAGATTTTTATGGGAGCTTTATCACATAGGCGTGAATGATGGTTAACCCAGGCTCTAGCCGCTCTCCCTTCCCCGAAGGGCCGGGCTGGAAGTTCCACGTTCCTAATCATGGCTTGATCTTTCTAGTGACCAGCCCCCATCCTGAAGCCATCAAGAACCCACCAAGGGTCACCTCATTAGAACAAAAGACACTCCTATCGCTCAGGAAATTCCAAGGGATTTAGGAGCTCTGTGTCAGAGATCAAATGTTCGGACAAAAGATGCTTCTTGCACTTTCACCACTTTAGGAAACAACAACAGTTTTTAGGAGCTCTGGCTAGGAGCCAAGGACCAGGACTAAAATATATGTTTTGTTATATCACAGTGTCACAGTCCCTAACTGTTGGCAGGGAAGCGGGGAGTCTATGGTCCTGATAATATCTCCTGCATTCAAGACCATTTCATTTTTTAAAATTATTTAATTATTTGTTTAATTATTTATTTATTAATTTTTGGCTGCGTTGGGTCTTCGTTGCTGCGCACCGGCTTTCTCTAGTTGCGGCCAGCCGGGGCTACTCTTCGTTGCGGTGTGCGGGCTTCTCATTGCGGTGGCTTCTCTTGTCGTGGAGCACGGGCTCTAGGCGCACAGGCTTCAGCAGTTGTGGCACGAGGGCTCAATAGTTGTGGCTCGCAGGCTCTAGAGCACAGGCTCAGTAGTTATGGTGCACGGGCTTAGTTGTTCCACGGCATGTCGAATCTTCCTGGACCAGGGCTCAAACCCGTGTCCCCTGCATTGGCAGGCGGATTCTTAACTACTGTGCCACCAGGGAAGCCCCTGGACTCCTTATTTAAGTGACATCTGTGCTGGCCCACTGGTCTGAGAAACACCATTCCTGCCCTCACAAAGGTCATTGTCACAGGAGAGGCAGACAGAAAAGCAGCCGGCTGCGGGAGTGCCTGGGGCCACGTCAGGATGTGTCAGGTGGAAGCAGGCTTGAAAAGAGCTGGAGGACTTGACCACAGGGAGGAGCAATTCTTAGGGCAGAGAAAACAGCACGATGGGGGTCCCCAATACCTGGGGGGGTCACCCCACCCCCAAGAAAACCCCCTTTTTAAGTCTTTTCACATCCTCTCAGCACCTGAAACCCAGGCCTGGAGGAAGGAGGAGGGCAGTGAGCCTGGGGGCAGGGGCACCCAGGGGTCACCCCTGGTCCTGCACATGCAGCAGGGCCAGTCATCTGTGCAGGGAGGTCGTGGCTGGAGCTGAAGGCAGCCCAGAAGCCTCAGCCGTGGTTTGATCAGGCTGAGATGATCTAGTAGTGTGGAAACCAGAAAACCTTCCAACGACATGGTCCTTCCAAGTATTTTGAGTCACAGATGTCTAAGAACCTCTATCAACAATTAGCTGTGGGGCTTCCCTGGTAGCGCAGTGGTTAAGAATCCGCCCGCCAGTGCAGGGGACACAGGTTCGAGCCCTGGTCCGGGAAGATCCCACATGCCGCGGAGCAACTAAGCCCGTGAGCCACAGCTACTGAGCCTGTGCTCTAGAGCCCACGAGCCATAACTACTAAGCCCGTACGCCACAACTACTGGATCCCACGTGCCTGGTGCCCGTGCTCCACAATAAGAGAAG
Source organism: Tursiops truncatus (assembly GCF_011762595.2). NCBI lineage: Eukaryota > Metazoa > Chordata > Mammalia > Artiodactyla > Delphinidae > Tursiops > Tursiops truncatus. The sequence goes on along the minus strand of NC_047044.1, from coordinate 6,554,177 downwards.
CCACTGAAACAACGAAGAGTAGCCCCCGCTCGCCGCAACTAGAGAAAGCCCGCGCACAGCAGCAAAGACCCAACGCAGCCAAAAATAAATAAATAAATAAATTTTAAAAAAGAAACAGCTGTGAGTTATAAAGAGCCCAAACCCCTTGTTGTCCTGGAAGATATGATCTAGCAGAGGGTAAATGATAGAGTGCATTAGAAAGTGCCGGGAGGGACTTCCCTGGTGGTCCAGTGGTTAAGAATCCACCTTCCAGTGCAGGGGATGCGGGTTTGATCCCTCGTCGGGGAACTAATATCCTACATGCCACGGGGCAGCTAAGCCTGCGCCACAACTACTGAGCCAACATGCTCTGGAGCCCGTGAGTCACAACTAGAGAGAAGCCTGCGCACCACGATGAAGATCCCAGGTGCAGCAGCTGAGACCCGATGCAGCCAAATAATAAATACTAAAGAAAGAAAGAAAGTGCTGGGAGTTACGGAGAGAAATAAATCAGCGGGGGATGGAGGGGCTCTGGTAAGATGTTTGTGGGTGTAAAGGGGAGGTCCAGGAGGCCTGGCTGGGATGGTGGCATTTGAGCAAAGGTGTGTAGGGAGGAGGGAGCAGCCTTGCTTCTCCTGGCCGGCGCGTTCTCCTGGGGTGACCCACGTCACCGTATCATCTCCCTTTCTCACTCCCTGCGCTGCTCACATCAGGCAGCCTCCAGGGTCTGAGATTCTGTGACCTCCCTGAGACCCTGCAGCCCTTTTTTTTGTTTTTTTTTAGTATTTATGCATGCATGCATGCTGCACCGGCTCTTAGTTGCGGCACGTGGGAGTTTCGTTGTGGCACACGGGCTTCTTAGTTGCCGTATGTGGACTCTTAGTTGCGGTACGTGGACTCTTAGTTGCAGCATGCAGACTTTTAGTTGTGGCAGGCATGCGGGATCTAGTTCTCCGACCAGGGATCGAACCCGGGCCCCTTGCATTGGGAGCACGGAGTCTTATCCACTGAACCACCAGGGAAGTCCCCTGGCAGCCCTTCCTTGAGGAGACATTGCCCAGGCGGGAACTGCTGGGTGTCCATCCTCATTAGGTGAGGCCAAGTTGCCCCCACTGGGACCGTGGCAGAGAACCCAGCTGGAGCTGGGACGACCCAGGCCTCTCAACCCCTCCAGCCTTTCTTTTTTGGCTCGATTTCTCGCCAACAAGTGAGGATGCAATCCTTAGCTCTTAGGCACTTCCTGGTGCTTAAAGATCCGAGTGAACATTTTAAGGTTCTCAGAGATGAGACTACGATGCCGGGTGGGTAATTGTCCCACCACCATCATTCTGTGCTGCCCTCTGGGATGGCCGGGGAGGCACCTGCATGGGCGTTCCTGTCCGTGGCAGGGTAGCTGTGGGCAAGCTCTGCTCTGGCTGAACCCCAAGAGGATATTGGGGGTGGTCTCTGCAGGTCCAGGCTGAAGAAATGAGCCCCGGCTGCACGGGGCCCAGGGTCCCAGGGGAGCCGAGCTGAGTTCCCCCCGCCCCCCGCACCCTAACAGGCGGCGCTGAGGCCATGTCTCCATGCTTCCTTCCAGGTCTGTTTCTGAACAGAGATCGGAGGATCACTAGGGTGAGTGCTGCTGTCTTCCCACCCTTCACAGTGTGCCTGTCAGCTTCTTTCTTTTTCTTTTTTTATGGTAGTAAAATATACATAGTATGATATTTATGCTATATGTAAATTCTGTGCCCAGTAATCCCAGTCCTAGATATGTGCCCGGCAACAGTGTGTGCTGTGCGCTCCATAAGACATGTATGAGAACATTCCTGGCAGCTTTATTCATAGCCCCAAAGGAGAAATCACCCAAATGTCCATCAACAATAGAATGCATAAACTGTTATACATTCATACAGTGGAACACCACACAGGAATGAAAATAGCACAGTTACAGAGCAAAAGAAGCCCAAACCAAAGAAGAACACAATGATTCTATGTATATGAAGTTCAAAAAGTGGCAAAATTGATCTAGGGGGGTGCCCTTGGAGAAAACCCCTGAAGGGAGCCTGCTGGGTGCTGAGGGGTTCCAGGCCTTCATCCGGGTCATGGCTGCACGGCCGCATCCGTATGTCAAAGGCCATAATGGGCTGACACCCAGGTCTGTGGACTTCGCTGTAAGTTATACTTGAATTACAAAAGAAAAATACAGATCTGAGGATGTAAGTGGACTAGGAAAAGGAGGTCAAAGGAGAGATGGAGAGGAAGAGAAAAAAGAAGCCAGAGGGACTTCCCTGGTGGTGCAGTGGTTAAGAATCCACCTGCCAATGCAGAGGACACGGGTTTGAGCCCTGGTCCGGGAAGATCCCACATGCCACGGAGCAACTAAGTCCGTGCACCACAACTACTGAGCCTGCCCTCTAGAGCCCGCGAGCCACAACTACTGAGCCCACGTGCCACAACAGCTGAAGCCTGCGCGCCTAGAGCCCGTGCTCTGCAGCAAGAGAAGCCACCGCAATGAGAAGCCCGCACACCTCGATGAAGAGTAGCCCCCGCTCGCCGCAACTAGAGAAAGCCCGCGCGCAGCAACGAAGACCCAGTGCAGCCAAAACATAAATTAATTAAAAAAACGAGGCTGAGAAGCTGGGGTAGGAGGAGGTGAGGGGCAGTTCACGCCTGAGCTGAGTCCTGGCACCACCTCCTGTTAGCTGTTGACTGTGACATAAGGACTTAGCGTTTCTGATCCTTCGGGGAGGAGATAATGTGTGACGTGTCTGGGTCCTCAGTAAATGCTCATGCATTAGGCCTCGTGGTTGATAGGGGAGCCTCTGCTTCTGGAAAAGCCCCTGAGGTCACTGTGGCCCGAGGAGCAGGAGGTGGCTGGGAGGGGTTAGTGCAGAACGACGACAGTAAGTGGCTGAGCAGGCAGCTGTGTGCCCGTGTCTTCACAGGAGTCGTAGCTTCATCGTGATGCTGTAGCACAGCGCGACAGTCGGTCCGTATGGGAGCTCTCTTGAATTAACCCGCTCAGTACACGCTCACTGAGCCCGCCTCTGTCGCGCCGTGTGCCGAGAGCTGTGAACACAGAGAAAATCCTGAGAGCTGCTGCCCTCAGAGGCTTCTTGGCCTAGAGCGGCACAGTCCAATAGAAGTATAATGTGAGCTCGTGTTAATGTCACGTCTTCTAGTGGCCGTATGAACAGTGAAAACAGGTGAAATCAACTTTAATAATATTTTCTAACTCAGTGTATCCAAGGTGTTACCACTTCAGCATGTAATCAACATAAAAAATTATTGAGATATTTGACATATTGTTTTCTTATACTAAGTCTTCGAAATCCAGCGTGCAGTTTACACCTACAGTGTGTCTCAGGCTGGACTAGCCCCATTTCAAGCTCTCAGTAGCCACAGATGGCGGATGGTTACCGTGTGGACAGTATAGACCTAGACCTCTTAAATGGTCCTAAGATGGGGAGGTCAGGGCTGTGATGGAGGCCAGCAGTGGCTGCGGAGACACCAAGGTGCACTCTTTCTGCACTGTGGCCTAAGCAGGTTTCTTTCTCATGGAAACAGTCGGTGGAGGTAAGTGGGCTGTGCTTGCCGAGAGTCCAGAGCCCAGGCTGGCTGGGCAGCGTTACAGGGCAGCCCGTGGACCGGGAAAGGAGGTGTGGAGGGGCCACGCCTCAGTCCCAAACCTAAGCCCAGAAGTAGCCCAGGTCACTTGTCTGCATTTAGTTGCATGGCCACACCTGGCTGAGGGGAGTCTGGGACATGTCTAGCTGGGCAACCATGAGCCCAGGAAGAGGGAGAACAGATTTGGAGGTGGAGGGGGGAAGTCTCTGGCCTGAGGGAGTTAAAGCCCTCTGTTGAGGCCATGATACGGTTGGGCAGTGGGCTTGGTCCTGGTTAGGTGGCCAAAGGGGCCCCCACTGTTCCCAAGGGAGACCGGTTTCTGCCCCCGGCAATGCCAGAGCCTTGTGGTGAGAATTCTCTGGGGTTTTGTCTCTGCAGCCAGAGTATTACTTCAATTTCATCAGCAGGGAGCTGTTTGTGCATTCCATCAGGAAGCTGCAGGCCCGCGTCCTCTTCATCAAGTAAGTCTGAACCAAGCGCCCCAGACAGACGTGAGTGCCAGGAATCTCCAGGTCTCCTGGTGTGGGACCTCTTCGCCATCTTTCTTGGGCAGCCCCCCGGCCGCTGGTGTGTGGAAGGCAGGCAAGGCAGTGGGAGGGCTTGGGCAGCTGGGGATGGGAAAGGACTGCACCGCACTTTTCAGCAGGTGTCTGTATCTGTGGGGGGCACGCCCAGGTAAGGCAGAGAGACTGGCAGACACTGGAGTCTGGCCCTTGCCCTCCCCAGTCCTCCAGCCACCCTGGGCCCCTGACATCCCCTGACCTACACTGCTCCTGTCTGCTGTCCTCCCTTCCCGCACCTGCTAGCCAGAAGCCATCCACTGCCTCTGGGTGCCACGGCACAGTGAACATCCTTTGGTGTGGCTTAGGTGCCACCACCCACTCCACTGCAGCCATCCTGGACTGGCAGGAACTGTGACTTCCAGGGACACATCTGCCGAGCACAGGGGTTTAGAAGGCATGGACTCGATAGGGGCAGATCCAGACCACAGTGAGATACACTGCACACCCCTAGGATGGCCAGACTCTAAAAGTGAGATAACAAGTGTTGGTGAGGATGCGGAGAAACTAGAACCCTTGCATGCTGCTGTAGGATTGTAAACTTTTTTTGTTGTTTTTAAATGGCTGCATTGGGTCTTCGTTGCTGCGCACGGGCTTCCTTTAGTTGCGGTGAGCGGGGGCTACTCTTCGTGGCGGTGCGTGGGCTTCTCATTGTGGTGGCTTCTCTTGTTGCAGAGCACGGGCTCTAGGTGCGCGGGCTTCAGTAGTTGCAGCGCGTGGGCTCTAGGGCGTGCGGGTTTCAGTAGTTGTGGCGCACGGGCTTAGTTGCTCCACGGCATGCGGGATCTTCCCGGACCAGGGCTCAAACCCATGTCCCCTGCATTGGCAGGCGGATTCTTAACCACTGTGCCACCAGGGAAGCCCCTGGTATTGTAAAATGGTGCAGCCGCTTTGGAAAAGTCTGGCAGTTTCTCAAGCCATTAAATTACCATGACCCCGCAGTTCCACTCCCAGGTGTGTTTCCAGCGTCTGTGCACACAACAGCTTGTACTGATGGCACACAGCAGCGTCTTTCCTGATCGAATGAATAGTGTTGGAGGCAACCCAGATGTCCATCAATGGACAGATAAGCAAAACATGCTCCATCCGTACAACGGACTCTTGTTCAGTGACAAGCGGAATGAAGCACTGATACACACTGTGACGTGGACGGACCTTGACAACATTAGGCTAATTGAAAGGAGCCAGGCACAGGAGTCCAGGGAGCATATGAGTCCATTCACATGCAAGTCCAGATAGGGAAACATACAGAGACAAGGCCGATCAGTGGTTGTGTAAGACCGGGAGCTCTATGTGGAAACTGTAGGTGCGGGATTGTTTGTTGTTGTTGAGGTGATTAATTATGTTCTAAAATTGACAGTGGTGATGCTTGCACAACTCTGAATATACCAAAATCCATGGAACTGCACACTTTAAACGGGTGACATTATCTCCATAAAGCTGCTAAAAGAGAAAGAACGCACGGACTCTGAGCCCGTTCAGATCCCAGCTCCGCCATTCAGTGGCTGTGACCATGGCCAGGTCCCCTGAGATAAACCTGAATTGCTTCACTTGAGCAGGCCTCAGTGAGCTGTGAGTGCCTGCGGGGACTGAATAACTCAATCCTGAATTAAACCTGGGCTCCAAGGGACCCAGCTGTGGGAAGATTGGAGGGAACGCCCAGGCTGGTCTCAGTCTCAGAGCCTGGAGCCCAGGGCTAGGGGAGAGCATGCAAGGAGGTGGTCCCAGATGAACCTTTCTTCTCGTTTCCCAGAGCAACCCAAGGGTTTTACGATCTGAGGAGAGAGAATGATGCCAACACGGAGCTCGTGCTATTCGTGACCAGCTCACTGAGATCCACCCTGAAAGAGGTGGGTACGTAGGGCTCAGGGCAGCTGGGCTGCAGGAGGGGCTGCCAGGCCGCCCCGGGCTCCAGCTCACCCATCTCTTTTCTTGCACTGGGACCTCTGGTCTGGCCCTAGGTCTAACAGGTGACCCCCCAGGAGCTACCAGGCCTCACTCCCTGCTGCGGTCCCTGGAGACCTGGGGTCACATATAAATCAGCACAGAAAGCAGACTTCTCATTGGCAGAATCTCCTGGCTTTATTGTCCTCACATATTCCCTACGCCACACCCAACTCAGCACTGCCACGATTTCCTAGGGTCCCACATGGGAACAGATGACCAGTCTCATCAGTGGGTGCTGGCCTCCCAGTTGGAGGGCTGGGACATGTGCTGTGACTTTGCCCTTTGCCTGGGTTCCTGGGAGCACCTGGCATTTTATGACCATCATCCACCATAAACACCTGACCCTGGGGCCTGTGCAGACGACTGGGTGTCACTAGAGGGAAGCCCGTGTGGCTGGCTGGCCAACTGCAGTGCCTTCCTGCCTTGTCGGCCTTTCTCCCGGGCAAGGGCGAGTTTGAAAGGCTGATGGTCTATTCCTTTTGCAAGTGGACCTTATAAGATGCTCAGAACCAGCAGCAGCCCCGACTACCAGCCCCCTCCCCAGCCTAGCTCTACAACTTCAGCTCAGAATGGCCTAGAACCCCAGGGTTTGGGCTCCTCCCTCCCAGACAGGCCTTTCTCACTGGTTTTGAGCCAGGCCCTGACACCCCCCAGGGGGTGCTGTGACTGACTGGGGCCCGCGAGGCTACGGGTCAGGCACTGCCAAGGCTCCTGTGGTGGACACTTGGAACCACTGGGAGGCAGCAGGCCGTGGGAAAGCCCCAGTGCGCCAGAGGGGCCCGCAGAGCCCTCCACTGGATCATCTCACCACGTGTCCCCTCCCTTCCCCAGAGGTTCCAGTACGAGCAAGTCCCCGGCAACCACTATGTCCACATGAACCAACCCCAGCACATGGCTGGTATCATCAGCTCCTTTTTACAGAGCAAGGAGAGGATCCCAGCCCACCTGTAGCCCTGGGCCAGGGGCTACAGACGCCTGCTCAGCCCCCGACTCCCAGCTCCCAAGCCCAGGCCAGGCGTGGTGGGGACAGGGCCCCCTGGTCCTGAAGACCAGCGTGGCCGGAAGAGAATCCTGTGGCAGAGCTGGGGGGGGAGGGGATACAAGATTCTGACACTAACATCTGTGACTTCAAGGGGGAGACGGTGTCTGGGTGTGGGAGTTACCTGTTTTGTGACTGGGTAGCAGGCAGAGGGAGGGGCTGGGATAGGCCCACCGGTCTTTTGTAGCCTTCTCTTGCCGCCCAGCTGGATGAAAAATAAAATGTTCTTGTATTCTTTCTGCGTTTGAGGCTGTCTCACTGCCCATGGGGCTTCTCCGTTAGGCAGAAGGGGAGAACACAGCAGACACTCAGCCCTGAGAGGAGAGTCCAGAGACAGGCTGGGGACAGAGCCCATGACAGGGAAGGAGCCACTTTCTGGGCCAGTGGCTTCCGGAGTCCAGGTCCTTGCGCCGGGCCCCAGGACTGCCGAAGCACAGGAGCCAAGGGGTGACACTGTCCTTTACCCCACATCACGTGGGCTCAGATCTCTGGGGCTGACGTGTGGTCCCTCAGCCTGGGCACGGCCGCTGAGATGAGTGCTGCAGGCCCTGTGTCCTCGCTGGCCACGCACTGCCACCCAGTCCCCACCCCTCTCCACGGGGCCCGCGGAGGGTGAGGCTCAGTAGGGTCGGAACTTGCGCTGGGCCCGCATCAGCTCGATCCTCTGCTTGTCCTCCTGGAACTTCTTGCGCAGCTGCGCGAGATCTGGGGTGAGAGGGGGTAAGACGAGACAGGGCCGGGATCAGACAGGCCGAGCGGAAGCTGCCCCCGCTGCCCCCCACTCACGAGGGCAGCAGCCCCTCCCTCAGTCCCCACTCCCCGCTGGGGGCACTCCGCACAGCCGCCCCCCTCCCCCGTCGCCTCTGCGGTGGGAACCGGAACCAGACTGCAGCCCAGTTGGAGGGCAAAGGCTGAAGTGGAGCAGAAGGGACACCCGAGGTTTCAGGCGGAAAATTCACCAGGTCGAAGAGAAAGCAGAGAAAGCCACAAGGCACTTGCTCCCTTACTACCCCGCCTCCAACACGCCCCCCAAGGTGAAGGAAGAAGGTTCTGGGGCTGCTGGGAGACCCCCGGGACATCTCTCCCAGCCCCTCCTCACGGCAGCTATCAGGCCGGGGGCGCGCGTCAGGAATAAGGGGCCTCCACCCCGAGACTGCCACAGAATTCACGCGGCGACTCCGGTCACCAAGGGTGACCGGGTCGGGACACCGGGTGTGGGGTTTTGAGCCCAAGGGAGGGGAGGCTGGTGGAGGCCCGTCAGGCGGGGCCAGAGGAGCGCAGAGCGAAGGAGCGGTGGGCACGGTGTGGGCAGGAGCAGTGAGGCAGGTGAGGGCGCGGTGTGACCGAGCGGCGGGGTCAGGGCCTCCCCCGTGCAAGGCCAGGACCCTCTCCCGGGTCCACGGGGAAGCCGTCCTGCCAGCAGGAGACCAGGCAGCCCGGGCTGCGAGCTCAGCGTCATAGCCCCCGAGAGCAGCCACAGGTGGTCAGGGGCTCCCTCTGCGTGTGGCCACCCTCTGCGTGTGGCTCCTTGCCGGAGGCTGACAAGGGCCTGGAGGTGGGGCCTACATCCCAGGTGCCTGTGCAGCCTCAATATCCAGAAGCACCCGCGGCTGCCTCGGGAGCAACAGGGAGCCCACGACACGGGGACGCTGCCAGGCTGGGACCGTAACCCCAGAGCCTGTTAGGAAGTCTGCGCCCAAGAACGCCCTACCCGCCCGCAGGCCTGGCGCCTGCCGTCAGGAGCTCCGTGTCTGGCCAGGGCTGGCAGAGCGGCCACAAGACCGCGTCCACAGCCTGGGCGCCCAGGGCAGGGGGCCGAAGGACAGGGGCCTGGGGCGCGCCCTTACGCTCCATCTTGGTCTCGCGGTGCTGCCAGGCATAGAAGTTGAGCAGCTCCTTGCGTGCACGCTTCCGCTTCTCCCTCTCCAGCACCCGCAGGCTGGCCGCCTCTGTCCTCGGGAGCACCGGCCGCCGGCCGCGGCGGGTCACCTTCACCCAGCCCTCCTCGTCAGGGACCCCTTCCTCCTCCTTGGCCTTAGCCTCCTCCTGCAAAGAACGTGGCCCTGGGATGGGCAGGTGCCTGGGAGCCACCCTGCGGCCCCAGGAGCACCTCACCTCCCCCTCTCCGCTCTCCCTCCCGTGCCCAGGACCGCCCTGGCGCCGCACCCAGCACCGTGTGAGCGGCTGAGTGTGGGGGAAGGGCGGGGGGCAGACGTGCCAACGCTGCCTCCTCCTCCACCCTCGACCGTCCTTTCCCTAGAGACCATTCCGAGACTAGATGTTACCCAGCCAGGAGGCCCAGGGCTCAGCAGAGAGAGAGGAGCCTGGACTCCACCAGCTGCCCGTGTGGAAGCCCCACCTCAGCCATCTTCTCGTCGTACGTCTCCATGAACGTGTCCACCTCGACTCTCAGGGCCTCCGGGTCCGGCACCGAGTCTGCGTAGTCTCTGATCCACTCTGAGGGAGGAGGGAGCGAGAGAGAGACGGATTCCAGGCCCGCCCCTCGGGGCCCCGCCCAGGACCTTGCAGGCCAGGTGGGGTCTTCTTGCACAGGCCGCAGGGAGGGAGACTCGTGGGCCAGGGTTTGGGGCGTGAGGAAGAGCCTAGTGGTGGCAAGCTGGGCCCTCACCTATGCCCACCCCGAGTGCCAAGCTCAAGCCTCCCACACCTGCTCTGAGGGCGAGGGGACACGGCAGACGCCAGCCCACAAAGCTCCCCTCCCCGACCCAGGGCCCAGGAAGGAGGCGCCCGCTGGCACCCGAGGTACTGACTGTGAACGCCGCTCTTCACAGGGTGACTCTCTGTCGAGACCAGCAGAGGGCCCTTCAGGGCCAAGGCAGCTGACACCCCACGTGGCTTCTGGAACACCACGTAGGCCACCTGGAACCCCTGGGAGGAGAAGAGATGTCAGTGCCAGGAGCCTTCCCATCCTCCCAGCCATCCCAGGCCTGGCCCAAGGGCTCCCCCCTGCCCTCAGCCTGACTTGTCGGGGGGCCGGGGGAGATGTGCTGGGCTGTTCCTGAACGTGAAGATAACCAGGAGGTTGTTCTAATCCAGGGGAGGGGCGGCCACACTCCTAGTTATGCAACTTCTGCTAAAAATGACCCGATCCCACCTCTTCACCAGGGAGAGGTGAGACACTCAGGACTTTTGTTCCAGGTGTGGGAGGGACTCAGGGAAGAGCGTGTCTCCCTGGGCCAGGAGTGGACAGACAGATGGGGCGCTCACTAGTTCAAACTCCACTAAACAGGAGGAGGTGTGGACTCAAGGCACACAGGGAAACGAGGCCCAGGCCACCAAGCCTAAGAAAGAATTGACCTCAATGCGGGACGCAGCAGGTGGCTCAGGGAGGCCCCTTGGGCAGTGAGCAGAGATGCTCCTGAGCTTTCACCCAGGACAATGGAAAGAGCCAGACAGGACACGGCAAATCTGGGAAAGGAGCGGAGCTGTTTACCTGACAGCCCTCCTAGACCACACAGGCCAGGACTGGCCTGAGCACAGGGAACGCTTGCAAGTCCCACTGCCACCCCTGACACCACCTTCCCCTTACACACTGGGGACACTACCCTAGCCCGACCCACATCATCCTTCAAGCAGACCCCAGTGGTGGAGGCTCACAGGAACTGGCTTGGGGTGAAAGAACTTTGACTTTGGCTCCTTTGGGCTCTCAGCAAGATCCGGCTTCTCCTGTAACTCCACCGACTGGACAGGGCCGCAGGGGGACAGCAGGCGGGACAGGCACTCCTGCCGTGGCCGGAGAGAAGCACAGTATGAGCGGCTACAGGGCCTTTCTGGAGCCTCCCTCTGCCCTGGGCGGCACTGCCAGGGGACCGGGGCCCAGAAGGTCTCGGAGTCCAACCTGGGGGCGTGCACAGAAGGCCTGGGCAAGCCACCACCTCCTCAACACAGAGGTCACAACCCCGGCCCCCCCACGGCCCCAGACAGCAACCTTGTGAATTTTCATGTTCAAAGCTGTGGGTAAAAAGTCCACTGGCCGGGGACTCGGGAGGGAGGACACAGAGGTGAGACAAAATTCAGGTATAAGCTTTTTGGTTTTATGACAGGACCCTGCTAGAAGCACGTGCCCAGGATACGCTTGGTCTGTTCCTGAAAGGGATTTCTCCGTTTGAAAGTGAATGATCCGGGACTTCCCTGGTGGCGCAGTGGTTAAGAATCCGCCTGCCAATGCAGGGGACACGGGTTCAAGCCCTGGTTTGGAAAGATCCCACATGCTGCGGAGCAACTAAGCCCATGCACCACAACTACTGAGCCTGCGCTCTAGAGCCTGCGAGCCACAACTACTAAAGCCCACGTGCCTAGAGCCCGTGCTCCGCAACAAGAGAAGCCACCGTGATGAGAAGCCCGCTCACCGCAACTAGAGAAAGCCTGCGCGCAGCAACAAAGACCCAATGCAGCCAAAAATAAATAAATAATAAAATAAATTAAAAAAAAAAAAGTGAATGACCCGTAAAGTAGGAGTGGGTTCTCAACTTTTAAAAAAAATTATTACAAGAACAGGTGGGACATTTTTACTTTTATTCTGAGTACTCTGATTTTATACAAAAACCAACTAAGTTTTACTACCTGAATCAGCCATTTAAAAAGAGTTAAATCTGGGAATTCCCTGGCTGTCTAGTGATTAGGGCTCCATGCTTCCACTGCAGGGGGCACGGGTTCAATCCCTGGTTGGGGAACTAAGATCCCACATGCCGCGAGGCACAGCCGGAAAAAAAAAAAAAAAAGAGTTAAATCTACTCCGCTGGAATCAGGATGCTGGTTATCCTTGGTGGGGGGAGGGGCATGACAGGACTTCTGGGGGTGCGGGTGATGTTCTGTTTCTCCACCTGGGTACTGATGCCACAGGTTCACTCAGTTTGTGAAATGCAGTGAGTGCTACACTTGGGTCCAGGCCCTTCTCCATACATACACTAGTCTTCAGGAAAAGTTAAAAATGACACCCTCTCCTCTCACTGTTACTTTTTCTCTTTAACTGTAGAGGAATCTTTTAGAAATTAGTATTTCTTTTCTGTAAAAAAACATCGAAAATCCAGCAATTCCTTTAGTTTCTCTTCTGTAAAATAATGAAATACTAAATTTAACAGCTTTTTTTTTTTAACAGCTTTTGTGAAAAAAAATTAACAGACATGTCTGCATAGTAGACTCAGAGGTAATTTTATTTTCTTCTACTTTTCCTATTTTTTACTATGGACATGTATCAGATTTTTATTTTTTTTAACATTTATTTACCTATTTGGCTGTGCTGGGTCTTAGCTGCGGCACGAGGGATCTTCGTTGTGGCATGCAGACTCTTAGTTGCGGCATGCGGGATCTAGTTCCCCAACCAGAGATCGAACCTGGGCCCCCTGCACTGGGAGCACGGAGTCTTAACCACTGGACCACCAGGGAAGTCCCGTCCCTCAATTTTTTTAAAAAAAGACAATGATTATGTTGTCAGATGTCACACAAGTAGTTGGCACAACTTTCACAATACTCAAGAAGAATGTTTGAGAACATGTGTCTCTGTCTTCGTATGGAATTATGGTAGACAGAGACAGTTATGCACCAATCGCTTTAAGCAACAGAACATTTCAGCTGTATTATTAACAGTGCCTGCAATGGACATGTATCAATTTTATAATCAGGGGAAAAAAAATACATAACTCAAACAATTCTGGGTAACATACAAAAAGCTCTGGGTTCCCTAGGGAATTATATTTTTTACCACACACCTTTAAAAGGCCAATCTCCTGCCACAAGAGAGGCAGCCTTACAGATACCACCCCTCAGGGCTTCAGTTAGCTGTTTCCACTGCACCACTAAGGACTTGGCGGGGGGCCCATAGGAGCCCAGCTCTGCCTGGAGCCCCCGCCCCAGGCTCAGGTTCCCTCCCAGGCACCAGTTTACCTCTGTGCAGTATGGGGGCACATTGAGGACAAAAAGGGTCCGTTTCTGAGGCCAGGAAGACTTGGTGCCTTCTCGAACTTTGTGCTCTCTCACATAGATGTAATGAGAAGACTGCTGCTTTTCAGAGAATTTGATGGGAATGGCTGGAAGGAAAATGGGGACGGGGAGGGACAGCATGAAAGTCAGGTTCAGGCTGTCCGCTTCCAGTCCTGTGTGTCTGTCTGTCCATCCATCCTTCACTGAGCCCTTCCCCTAGGCAAGGCCTGTGCAGGGTATTATGCAGGCTGGGAGGGTGAACAGATAATCTGCCCAGAAAGGGCTCCCAAGCTTGCGGGAGAGAGAATGTGAACAGGATGCGTAAGGAGAGAAGTTCCAACTCCGCTGCTCTTGGGGTAAACAGCCAAGTCCTTACCGTGGCCGCCTCTGCAGCCTCTCCTCACCCCACCCTCCCCCCTCCACACCACATGCTGGCCCCTCCGGCCTCCTCTCTGTTCCTCCAATAAGCCAGGGCCTCACACATGCTCTCCCTTTCCTGAAACATCAACCCTCGTCCTTCCACCCATCCTTCAGGTTTTCACTTCACTTCCTCAGGAGAGCCTTACACGCCAGGTTAGATCCACCTGCTCTGCGCCTTCTTACCTTCTCTCACGGTCTCTATGTCTCTATTTGTGTGATTTTTTTTTGGCCACACCATGGCATGCGGTATCTTAGTTCCGCGACCAGGGATCGAACCCGTGCCCCCTGCAGTGGAAGCACGGAGTCCTAACCACTGGACCGCCAGGGGAGTCCCTTGTGCGATGATCAGGCCGATAGCTGGCATTCCCATAAACTTTAACCCTCATCAAGCTAAGGAATGTTCTGCTTTTCTCATCACCTTCTTCAGAGCACAGTGAGGATACAGCTGCAACCCCTGCGCTCAGGAAGCTCACATGGCGAAGGGAGAAAAGGACAAGAAGTAAGCATGTAACAAGGTCGTATCAAATAGGAAGGAAACACACAGAGTGAAGTAGTGCAGGGTGATGGGTGGCAGAAGCCTGAAGACAGGCCATCGATCGGGACCAGCTCTTCGAGGAAGAAACATTAAAGCTTAGACCAGAATGACAGGAAGCCGTGGAACAGCGCAGAGCCGTCTGAGGAAGAAGACCCAGTAAGTTACAAAAACGCTGAGGGTGTAAAGAGCTTGTTGCCTCAGAGGAACAGAAAGAGCTGTAGGTTAGCAGGAGCCAGGCTATGCGGGGCCACGCAGGTCAATGGTGGGAAGTGTGGATCTTGTTTTAGGTGCTAACTTTCGCCTCTGGAGGGAGTTCAGTGGGTATGGGCGTGTGAGGCAAGCTCTGATTTAAATCTGACTTTAGAAAGAACATTCTGGCTCCTGGGTGGAAAACGGAAGGCAGGAGAACCAGTGCGGAGGGCACAGGCCAGGTGAGCGCTGAGGGGGCTGGACTAGGAACTGCAAAGGGGAGCTGGTAAGCGGACGGGCGCACCTCAGGGGGAGAGTGTAGACGGACGCGGGTTCGCCCTGAGAGAGCGTAGACAGAGGTGGCTTCACTCAAGGGAAGCGTTAACCAAACTAGGCTCGTCCCGGGCGAGTGGAGCCAGATGGGAACAGGGCGCCGCGCGGGTCTTGGGGGGCCCCGGGCCTCACAACCTTCCGGGCCTCATGTCCAACTGTGTGGCTGCTCCTGGGGGCCCAGAGCCACTGCCGACCCCGAGCCTCCTGCCGACGAAGCCTGGCCGTCCCCCGGCCCCGCGTCCCGCAGCCCCTCACCTGAGTAACCCGGCGGGCTCAGAATCCCCTTCTCAGACTCCCGCGCCGCACGCTTCCTCCCGCGCGCCACCATCTTGCCAACCGGAAGCCGCGGCGGCCGCTGGGAGTTGTAGTTCGGCTCAGGGAGCCGTTTCCGTGACGACGGCCGCGCCTGGGGGCCCCGCCCCTCGGTTCCAGGCCCGCCTATCCCGGCCCCTACTCCCCGACCCCCCCGCCCACTCCCTCCCGCCGTGCTCCCAGGGCGCCACCTTCATTTGCTCGGATTAAAGTCTGACCGTGAATGTGGGGGTAAATTCCGTAGAGCTGGGCCGCTCACGGGTGCGACCTGTACTTTCCGTTCATTCATTAATCCATTCCACAAATAGCAGTGAATACTCCTGGCACTGTCCTCAGCGCTAGAGATACAGGGGTGAAATAAAATAGAGCCTTCCCAGAGTTTATTTTCTAATGAGGGAAAGAAACTATGACCACTGGGACTTCTCTGGTGGTTCAGTGAGTAAAACTCTGCGCCCCCAATGCAGCAGGCCCAGGTTCAATCCCTGGTCGGGGAACTAGATCCCGCATGCATGTCACAACTAAAGATCTCGCATGCCGTAATGAAGACCCGGCACACCCAAAAATAAACAAATAATTTGAAAAATTATAATAATAAAAAAGAAACCAGTAAACATCTAAGAAGCAACATATAAAGCACACGCATCAGTGCAAAGTGCGGGGAGTGTGGTGAGAGAAGGTGTTGTCATTTTAAATAAGACGAAGCCCTCATTGAAGTGACATTGAACAAAATACTGAAGGAGGTGGGGGAGCAGGGCGTTCAGGTGAAGAGATTCTGGGCAGAGGGAACTGGCGAGGGGCCCTGAGGCTGGAGCCTACCTGGTGTGGTAGAGAAATAGCAGAGAGCACAGGGAGCCAGAGGAAGAATCGGTCAGGGGGCAGGGGCCTTGGTGGGTCAGGTAGGATCGGGTAGGCCACTGGAAGCACTTTAACTGTTACTCTAAGTGTGATGGGGGCCACTGTGGGATTTTGAGCAGAGAGGAGTCACTGTATTACAGTTAGACTGTGGGGGGCAAGGGCAGCAGCGGGGTTGTTTAGGACATCATCGCAATAATCTGGGGGAAAGATGATGGCTTGGTCACCAAGGAAGTAGTAGTGGAGGTGGTGAGAAGTAGTTGGATTCTGGGTATGTTCTGAATAATTCCAATGGGATTTGATGACCGATCGGGTATGCAGTGTGAGAAAAAAGAGAGATCCAGGACTACTGCCAGGTTTCAGTGTCTGAGCAACTAGAAGAATGGTGTTGTCATTTACTGAGATGGGAAGACTGTAGGAGAGGTGGGCTTGGAGCAGGAAAAGGTGGGCAGATCTGGACTTTGCCGTGGACCACGTTGAGATGCCCATTAGACATCCTAGGGGAGAGGTCAGGTGGGCAGAGAGATATGAAACTGAAGATCACAGAAGAGGTCTGACTTGGGAAATACATGTGGGAGCTGGTGATGTACAGATGTTATTGAAAGCTATGAGAGAGGGTGTCATCACCCAGGGAGTGAATGTAGACAGAGGAGAGAAGTCCAAGGACTCTATTTATCTGATGACCAAAGGCCCACTCAGACCATGTACCCAACTCCCCTTGAAATTTCCAGTATTCCCCTTGTCCCAGTGTACAGTTACTTCTTGGAAGTGGCTGTGGGTCCCTTTGGGGAAGGCCTGGTGGAACTGCTACTACAAATGTTTGCTCTGGCATTATAGCATTCTTCTCAAGGGAACCCAGCCTCCCTTTCAATCAGTGACCTCTGGGCCTGAGGACTGACTTGGGTCTGGAAACTGGATGAGGGGTTGAGATTTTTTCCATTAGCAGCTGGCGTTAGCCTCCTGTTTACTTGTTTTCCTTCTTTCTTTGATGATAAAAGTCAAGAAATATCATGGTTGCCATAGTCCCTGGGAATACCATGGTCTGGGAGCCATCAGCACAGAACCCTGCAGGCCCACGCTCCCTGGCTGCCGCTTGGCCTTGCTCCCGTTCTGGTAGTTACATCAACCCCAGCCTCTGCTCTCTGGAATCCTGTCATCCCCACTGACCTCTGGGAGCCCAGCTCCAAGGTACTGTCCACCCCTCTGGCCTCAGAGGCAGCCGCCCGAGCCCCCTGTGGCATCAGTGATCCTCACTCGTGCATCCCTTGTGCTTGAGTGAAGGCAGCTCCTGTGGGCCCTCTGAGCATGCAGCCAGCTGGGTTCTCTGGTCTTACGTCCACCTCTGAGCCTTTTGGTCCCTTCTCAATACCCTGCCAAGATCGTCCTGTTACCTCCCTCTTATTTAGTGGGGCCACCATTTCTTCCACACTTCAAGGAGCCATCTCAGTGGCATATCAGGACTGGCTCCAGGGCTCTTGCCAGATCACATCCTGAGCCTCGGGGGAGTGGCTCCATGTCTGTGAACCCTCCCTCACCCAACCTAATATTCTGCTCTCTTCCCACCGGAGCCCTCAAGACCCACCTTGGACATGGTCTTGTTCTGCTGGCACATCTCGGCCAGTTTCTGCAGCCAGTGTGGGGAATCATCTCAGTTCTCTCATGGCAGGGGCAGGACTTCCCCAGCTGGGCTGTGGGGAGACGCGATCATAATTATTGGTCCAGAAGCAAAGAGGGAATTTAGGGAGCAGATCTTGAGGAGGGAAAGCATTGCTTCAAGGCTTCTACCTTAGGGGGTGTATTAGGGCTCTCCAGAGAACAAGAACCAGTAAGATATAGAGATAGATACATAGATAGATAGATAGATAGATAGATAGATAGATAGAAGAGATTTATTATAAAAATTGGCTCATGTGATTATGGAGGCCAAGAAGCTCCATGATCGGCTGTCTGCAAGCTGGTGGTTTGGTTAAGTCTGTGTGTGGAGGTCTGAGAACCAGAAGCGCGGATGTCTGAGGGCAGAAGAAGATGGATGTCCCAGCTCAAGCAAAGGGAGCCAATTTACCCTTCCTTTGTCTTTTTGTTCTGTTTGGGCCCCCAAAAGACTAGGTGATGCCCACCCACACTGGTGAGGGCCATGTCTTATCCAGGCTACCAATTCAAATGCTGATCTATACTGGACACACCCTCACAGACACACCCAGAAAGAATTTGTTTACCAGTTATCTGGGCTCCCTTATCCCTGTCAAGCTGCCAGACAGAATCAACAATCACAGGGAGCTCCCTGCTGGCCTAGTGGTTGGGATTCTGGGCTTTCATTGCTGGGATCCAGGTTTGGTCCCAGGTCAGGGAACTGAGGTCCCGCAAGCCTCATGGGAAAAAAAAAAAAAAGAATTAACCATCACAGGGGGGACTTTGCGTGGTCTCCAGGTAAGAGGCTGCTATTCTTAAGCAAGAGGGAATGGGCCACTTCTACTGGCTCAGGGGGTTAATGGGAATCTGGGGTTCAAGATCCTTAAGCCCATCTACCAGATGTCCCCCTGCTAGGTTTCAGTGTCCCACTCCTTCCCTTCTGTGACCATGACTGGAGCACAGGCTTTAGCAGAGTCATCTTTTTGGCCTGCTTCAGAACTCCACTCTTCTCAGGCAGGTTCTGGGCCTTCACCAGTACAGGCTGCAGTAGACAAGAGTCTTTAAACACTGATATTGAAACCTCCTGGCTTTCACACTGGGCCATGGATTGATAAATGTCTGTCCTGAGCCTGTTATTTTCTCCCTCAGCACATCATTGCCACTTAATAATAATCAAGTTCACTTTCCATATAAATTACCATTGCCCCATGTATCTCAAATGTTAGAGACATTACCTAAGCCAGTGTACCCCCTTCCCCAATGTGCCCCATCCCAGGGCAGAAGAGATGAGTCTTAGTAATTATGAGATTCAGCATGCCAAGTGTTATCACAACAAGTTTCAGCTAGCTGTTGCTGCATAACAAATTTCCCCACAACTTAACTGCTCAAAACAATAGCTGTTTTATTACCTCTCATGATTTTGTGGGTTAGGAATTTGGGCCAGGTGATTCCTTTGCTCCATATAGCATTGACTGAGGTCATTCAGTTTGCATATGGTCTGGTCTGAAGGGGCCAAGTCAGGTTCACACATATGTGGCATCTTAGCAGGGATGGCTGGAAGGCTGGGCTCACGTGGGACTGTCAGCTAGAGCACCTACCCATGGCTTTCCCAATATATGGTCTCAGTAGTGAGTCTTCATACGTGGTGGCTCAAGGCCACCAGAGGGTGTTCCGGGGGTAGGAAGTGGGGAAGTGGCCAACGTTTCAAAGTCTGGGGCCAGAAGCTGGCTGAGTCATGTCTGGTCAAAACAGTTACAGAGCCTACTCAGATTCAGGAGGGGCACAGACCCCACCCCTTGAAGGGAAGAGTGTCAAATAATTTGCAGCTATCTTTAATCCACCATAATACCTACTCCAGTTACTGTCACCAACTGGATCTTTGTTGCCATCTAGCTGTTGAGCCTTCCAATTCCAGAATCTAATTCTGAGTATCTATTTCTTAGACTCCCTTCTGGTACCAATTGTTCTAGAGTGGGTTCTCCCAGAAGCAGACCTTGGAACAAGGATTCAGGCGCAAGTAGTTTATTTGGTAGGTGATCCCAGGAGACACCACTAGGGAATTCAGTGCATGGCTGTAAGTTCCAACACTCCACCTTGAGTAGACTGATAGCTTTGTCTCCTCTTCCCTCTTTAGCCTTTGAAATCCAGTATTTAAGTCCCTGTATCAACAAATACCTGTAGCGTAGCTATAGCTTCACTGCTAACTTAACATTCCAATATCTAGATTCTTCATTTTTGTGCCTGGAGATATTCCTTATTTTCACAGGTGTACAGCACTGAAAGGAAGGTTGTTATATGAAGAGTTTCTAGGTGTTTTGTAAGGAGAAGGTTTTCCATGTAACTTAGTTCTGCTTATTGCTGGAAGCAAAGGTCCTATTTTTTCAGCTTCATATGATCTCTGGGAGATTTTTTCTAAAGATGGCTGCCAACAATTCCTCCCACCCCTGCAAATACCTGCCACTCCTTTCATCAAGAGCTGGAGGCTATGTCCCCACTTGAATCTGGCCAGTCTTGTGACTTGCTTTGACCAACAGATTGTGACAGAAGTCATATACTGGGGTTTTCAAGCCCAGGATTTAAGTTTATAGCCTCCAACCTCCTGGAATCTAGCCATATAAAGAAACTTGACCTAGACTTCTGAGAGAGAGAGACCACATGGAGAGAGGGAGGCCGCCAGCTGAGTCGTGTGAATTAAGTTGTATCAGTTGTTCTAGCCCCAGCTGTACTGATGGAATGAAGCTGTAGGAGTGAACCCCACTAACACCATGTGGCGGAGAGACGAGTCATCCCTGCTAAGCCCTGCCCAAGTAGCAGAATACTGAGAACATAAATTATTCTTGCTGTTTTAAGTCACTACGTTTTTCATAACAGCTTTATTGAGATATAATTCACATACCATAAAACTCGCTGTTTCAAAGTATGTAATTCGGTGGGTTTTAGTATATTCACGAGGTTGTGCCACCATCACTGCTATCTAATTCTAGAACATGTTGAGAATCCTAAAAAGAAACCCCATATTCATTACCAGCCACCCAGTCTTCTCCTTCTGCCTTCAGCCCCTGGTAACCACTAGTCGCTGTGGACTTGTTTATTCTGGACATTTCATATATATGGAAACGTACAATATGTGGTCTTTTGTGACTGGCTTCCTTTGCTTAGCATAATTTTTTCAAGGTTCATCCATGTTGCAGCATGTATCAGTACTTCATTCCTTTATTTAAAATTGTGGTAAAATAAACATAAAACTTACCATTTTAATCACTTTTAAGTGCACAATGTAGTGGCATTTGGTACATTCACATTGTCGTGCAACTGTCCCCATTGTCCACCTCCAGAACTTTCTCACTCTCCCAAATTTAACGTCTGTACCCGCTTTCCCCTTTTCCCAGCCCCTGTTAACCACTATTCTACTTTCTGTTTCTATGAGTTTGACTACATTAGGTACTTCATATAAGTACCTTATTTCATCTTATTTCATGCATCTTATTTCACTTGCCATGTTTTCAAGGTTAATTAATGTTGTAGCATGTATCAGAAGTTCCTGTCTTTTTAAGGCTGAATAATATTTCATTGTATGTATATACCACATTTTCTTTATCCATTCATCTGTCAATGGACATATGGGTGTTCCTACTTTTGGCTGTTATGAATAATGTTGCTATGAATATTCATGTACAAGTTTTGTGCAGACATGTTTTAATTTCTGTTGGGTATATATCTAGGAGTGGAATTTCTTGGTTATATGGTAACTCTATGTTTAACTTTTTGAGGAACAGCCAGACTGTTTTCCAAAGTGACTGTCCCATTTTAAAATCCCACCAGCAATGTATGAGGTTTCCAAGTTCTCCACATCCTTACCATGACTTGTTATTATCTATCTTTCATTAGAAGTATCTTACTGGAAGGTACTGTACTGAAGTGGTATCTTACTGGAGTTTGATTTAATTTCCCTAATGACTAATGGGTTTGAGCATCTTTTCATGTGCTTGTTGGCCATTTGTGTATCTTTTTTTTTTTTTTTCTTTTCAGAAATGTCTATTCAAATCCTTTGCTCATTTTGGGAGGTTATTTGTCCTTTTATTTTTATTTTTTAAACTATATATTTATTTATTTGGCTGTGCTGGGTCTTGGCTGCAGCACGCGGGATATAGTTCCCTGACCAGGGATCAAACCTGGGCCCCCTGCATTGGGAGCACAGAGTCTTAACCACTGGACCACCAGGGAAATCCCAGTCCTTTTATTGCTGAGCTTCCGTTATTCATCTTTTCTGAATACAATTCCCTCATCAGATATATGATTTGCAAACATCTTCTCCTATCTCCTGAGTTGTCTTTTCACTTTGTCAAAGGTGTCCTTTAAAGCACAGATTTTAAAATTTTGATGAAATTTATTTTTTGTGGATATCCAGTTGTCTGCACCATTGTTGAAAAGACTATTCTTTTTCCTCACTGAATTGTCTTGGCACCCTTGTCAAAAATTGATTGACCAGGGGAATTCCCTGGTGGTCCAGTGGTTAGGACTCCACGCTTCCACTACATGGGGCACGGGTTCGACCCCTGGTCGGGGAACTAAAATCCTGCAAGCCACCGGACGCAGCCAAAAAAAAAATTAATTTATCGGATATGTGAGGCTTACTTTTGGACTCTCCACTGCATTCCATTGATCTATATGTCTATTCTTATACTAGTACCATACTATTTTTTTTTTTAATTTTCTCTTGGGCTTCCCTGGTGGCTCAGTGGTTAAGAATCCGCCTGCCAATGCAGGGGACATGGGTTCGAGCCCTGGTCCGGGAAGATCCCACATGCCGCGGAGCGGCTGGGCCCGTGCGTCACAACTACTGAGCCTGCACTCTAGAGCCCGTGAACCACAACTACTGAGCCCGCGTGCCTAAAGCCTGTGCTCTGCAACAAGAGAAGCCACCTCAGTGAGAAGCCCATGCACCGCAACGAAGACCCAACACAGCCAAAAATAAATAAATAAAATAAATTTTTTTTAAAAAAGAATTTTCTTCCGTTTTCAAGACTTTCTATACTTTAATAGTTGGGGTTTTTTTTTTGGGCCACGCCACACGGCACGTGGGATCTTAGTTCCCCGACTAGGGATCAAACCTACATCCCCTGCATTGGTAGTGTGGAGTCTTAACCACTGGACCACCAGGGAAGTCCCATTACCACACTGTCTTGATAGCTTTGTACTTAAATTTTGAAATCAGGAAGTGTGAGTCCTTCAGGAAGTGTGAGTCCTTCAATTCTTTTTCAAGACTCTTTTGGCTACTCAGGGTCCCTTTAAATTCTTTAAAAATATGTTTTATAGTTTTCAGACTATGCGTTTAACCCTTGTTATATTTATGTATAAGTATTCTAACACTTGTTACATTTATGTATAAGTAGTTTATTCTTTTTGATTCTATGCTAAGTGGAATTGTTTATTTTCTTGTGATTTTTAGATTTTTCATTGCAAGTGTATCGATTACCTACTTTTTTGATTGTTTGCATGATATATTTTTCTATCCTTTTACTTTCAACCTTATAGTTATATTTGAAGTGAGTTTCTTGTAGATAGCATGTAGTTAAGTCACACTTTTTCATCCACTTTGCCAATCTCTGTCTTTCAATAGATATATTTAGACCACTTGCACTTAATAGAATTAGTGATGTTAGGGCTTGAGTCTCCCATCTTTTTTGTTTTCTGTTCTTTTCTTTTTTCTGCCTTCCTGTGGGTTACTTGAATTTTTTTTTTGAATTCCATTTTGATTTATCTATAGTGTTTTGGGGTGTATTATCTTTTTTTAGAAGTTGTTCTAAGAATTACATTAAATACACATAAGTTACCACAGTATACTGTTGACATTTTATCAATGTTGTTGACATTTCTAAGTGTAGAAACCTTCCTTCTCTTGATATCCCTTAGTACTTTCCCATTTATAAAGTAATTGTTTTAAATATTTCCTTTACATACATTGAGAACATCAATTTTATAATTTTTGCTTCAACCATCAACCATAATTTAGAAAACATAAAAGAAGGAAAATATTTACCCAAGTTTCACTATTTCTGCTGTTCCTTCTTCCTTCCTTTTTGATGCTCCAAGTTTTCTTATTTTCTCCTTTATGTTCAGAGCTCTTTTTGGCTGTGTTGGGTCTTCATTGCTGCGCACGTGCTTTCTCTAGTTGTCACGAGTGGGGGCTACTCTTTGTTGCAGCACACGGGCTTCTCATTGTGGTGGCTTCTCCCGTTGCGGAGCATGGGCTCTAGGCATGCAGGCTTCAGCAGTTGTGGCTCGTGGGCTCAGTAGTTGTGGCTCATGGGCTTCAGTAGTTGAGACGTGGGCTCTAGAGCACAGGCTCAGCAGTTGTGGCGCACGAGCTTAGCTGCTCCGTGGCATGTGGGACCCTCCCGGACCAGGGCTTGAACCCGTGTCCCCTACATTGGCAGGCAGGTTCTCAACCACTGCGCCACCAGGGAAGCCCTAGCCATTCTTTTAGGGTAGGACTGCTGGCAACAAATTCTCCTAGTTTTCCTACATCTAAGAATGTCTAAGTCCCCTCTACGTTCTGAAGGATATTTTTCACTTGATATAGAATTCTCAGTTGACGATACTTTTCTTTCACTACTTGAAGTGTGCCACTTCCTTCTGGCCTCATGTTTTCTGATGAGGAATCTCCTGTCCCTTTATAGGTAAGATATCATTTCTCTTTTGCTGCTTTTGAGATTCTCTTTAGTTTTCAGTTTAGCTGTGATGTGTCTTGGTGTGCATTTCGTTAGGTTTACCTTGTTTAGGCTTCTCTGAATTTGCAGGGGTATTTTTTCTTTTTTTAATCTTTTGGCCATGCTGCGCGACATGTGGCATCTTATTCCCTAACCAGAGATTGAACCCACGCCCCCTGCCTTGGAAGCGTGGAGTCCTAACCACTGCCAGGGAAGTCCCATGCAGGTTTTCATCTTTTGCCATTGCTGGGAAGCTTGCAGCCATTCTTTCTTTGTTTTTTTTTTTTTTGCCATGCCACATGGCTTGTGAGATCTTAGCTCCCCAACCAGGAATTGAACCCAGACCACAGCAGTGAAAGCCCAGAATCCTAACCACTAGGCCACCAGGGAACTCCTGACAGCCATTATTTCTTCAACTGCTTTTCAGTCCCACCCTTACTTTTCTCCTTCTGGGACTCTGATGACACAGACTTTAGACTTTTTGTTTTAGTACCATAGATCCCCATAGTCCTTCATTATTATTTTTTAAGTCTATTTTCTCTGCTGTTCAAGTTGGGTAGTTTCTATTGTTTTAACTTCAAGTTCACTGATTCTTCTCCATTTGGGGGGGGCGGTAATTGTATTTTTCAACTTTATTTGGCTGCACCGCACAGCTTGTGGGATCCTAGTTCCCTGACCAGTGATAAAACCCACAGCCCCAGCAGTGAGAGAGCTAAGTCCTAACCACTGGACCTCCAGGGCATTCCCTGTTTTTTTTTTTTAAATACATTTAAAATTTTTATTTATTTTTGGCTGTGTTGGGTCTTTGTTGCTGCACACAGGCTTTCTCTAGTTGCCGCGAGCAGGGACTACTCTTCGTTGCGGTGTGCAGGCTTCTCATTATGGTGGCTTCTCTTGTTGTGGAGCAGAGACTCTAGGTGCGCAGCCTTCAGTAGTTGTGGCACGTGGGCTCAGTAGTTGTGGCTCGCAGGCTCTAGAGCGCAGGCTCAGTAGTTGTGGTGCACGGGCTTAGTTGCTCTGCAGCATGTGGGATCTTCCCAGACCAGGGCTCGTACCCGTGTCCCCTGCATTGGCAGGCGGATTCTTAACCACTGCGCCACCAGGGAAGCCCTGTATTTTTTGACTTTAAATGGTTCTTTACATTTTCTATTTCCTTGCTGAGACTTGTTGCAGTGTTAATTGCTCATCAACACATTTATGATGGCCACTTTTAAATCCCTGTCAATAATTCTAACATCTCTGTCATCGTGGTGTCGATGACCATTGTCTTTTCTCCTTCAGGGTGTGATTTTCCTGATCTTTGGTATGAGTGACTTTTGACTGAAACATGGACATTTTGGGTATTATGTTAAGAAGACTCTGGATCTTATTTAAATCTTCCTACAGCACACCTCCTCTGACGGGCATGAAAAGGCACTGCTTCATTACTGCCAGGTGTGGGTGGCAGTGAGCTCCATCATCGAACCACACCTCTACTAAAACCCTGGTTGGGAGGGGCTGGGGTGCCCCATTTCTCCTCCCGTGGCCTCCACGGACATCAACTTAAAGTCCCAGCTCCCTATCCGGCCTTCTCTTGACTCCAGCCCTGCAGAGATTTGGGGGTGCCCCCAGTACAGCCTAGCAAGGATTGGAAGTCTAGGACCCAACTTGGCATTTACTGGTGAAGGTGGGGCTGCAGTTCTTCCTGTGGTGTTTCACTGGAGTTTTCTTTCCGTCTTGTTAAGCTAACCCCTTTCCGGTCCTCACCTGGGTTTTTTGGTTGTTGGTCTGCTTCTCTAGCACCCAGCTTGGCTTGTATGAAGCAAAAAGAAAACCCAGGGAACTCAATGCCAGTCGTTCACTGGGTCCCAAGGTCCCCAGCCAGTCTTTCTTCTCTCCACCTTCCAGTCTTATGTTTGTTTTATATAAAATATCCAGGGCTGTATTTAGTGGAAAGGATACGGATAAGTACTTCCATCCCATCTTCCCATATAAGAATGTAAAATGGTGCAGCCACTGTGTAAATCAGAATGGTGATTCTTCAAAATATTAAAAATAGAACTGCCACATGATCCAGCAATTCCACTTCTGGGTATATAGCCAAAGAATTGAAAGCAGGGTCTTGAAGGTTTTGAAGAGATATTTGTACACCCATGTTCATAGTATTATTCACAACAGCTAAAACATGGAAGCAACCCAAGTGCCCAACAGATGAATGGATAAGCAAAATGTGGTATATACATACAGTGGAATATTACTCAACCTTAAAAAGGAAATTGACACATGCTACAACATGGATGAACCTTAAGGACATTATGCTAAGTGAAATTAGCCAGTCACAAGACGACAAATACTGTCTGACTCCACTTACATGAGTAGTCAAAATCATAAAGACAGAAAATAGAATAGTAGTTGCCAGGGGCAGGGGAGGATCTCAGGAGAGGAATGAGGAGCTGGTGTTAAAGGGAGAATTTCAGCTCCTACAAGATGAAAAAGCTCTGGAGGTGGATGGTGGTGATGGCTGTACAGCAATGTGAATGTATTTAATACCACTGAACTGTACACTTAAACATAGTTAAGATGATAAATTTTGTGTGTATAATTTCTTTTTTTCTAATGCATAGTTGATCTAAGAAGTAAATTTCACCCGTAAGTGTAACTTCAAGGCAAAGGCTCCCCTGTTCCCTATGAACAGACCTTACTATGTTGGAGCTGACCATGCTTAATACACAGTGAGGCACTTTAGGCCCAGAAGGTACCGAGTTCCTCTGCCAGGTGCTTCCAATACACTGATGCTCACATTCTCTCAGCTGCGGAGACTGCAGTTCAGTGAGTCCTGGGAACAACTGTCCCAAGGTCATAGCTGGTGAGCCGTAAAGCAGAGGTAAATCCTCGTTTCCTTGTGCCAAATTCCATGAGGCCTCTTAGCATAATCTTTTCAGAAATGACAGCTCTAAAGTAGGAATAACAAATGTTTATTCAGAAATGGATAACACAGTCTCCTCCATCCCTTAATGCCTCTTCCTCTCCTTTTGAACAAAAGAGACACAGATGGGGAATGCAGGGGGGTGGGAGGTGAAGGACACAAGGATTGGCCTACCACCTTCTGTTTCCCACGATGCCATCCTGTAGAACAGGGGGGCAAACAGGCTCTGCCCTGCAATGTACCATATGGCCAGCCAGAGGACAGGGCCCAGATGGCCAGGCAGCTGCAAGTGGGCTCACTGAAACCCTGTGATAAGCAGAGCAGCCTGGCATGGTACTGGAAGGGAGACAGGAGGATAAAGCCATGCAGTCGGGATACGTACCGTCCCTCCCGAAAGCAGAGTCCACGCAGTGATCTGTCTCCAGTACCTGCGAAACCAGGTCCTAGTGTCTTATGGACATTCTCTGGGGCCAAGGAGGGGAAAGTGTAGGAGGCGTGTCTCCCAGCTGCTGAAGAGAACTAAGTTTGCACCCATTCAAAGAGGGAGAAGGGAACGAAAGCAGCCTTCTTTAAAGTACTAGAAAGTGGAGCAGCAACAGGCAGATTCCTCGGGCTTCCCAGGCCTGGGCAACCTCAGACCTGGAGGACTGAGCTCGGTTCAAACCCTGGGTCCCCCCTGCTTGACAGATTTAACTCTGTGGAAACATGAGTTTCCAGGTTTTTCTTCACTGGACTGGCCCCAAGTAGGTCATGAGAGATCCTTAGTGTCTCAGGTCCCGTTTATACTTTCTAGGCTTGTGCCTTCCATACCACCTGCTACTGATCTGTAGCCCTCCCAGAATCCCGCCCCCCAAAACATGCCAGCTCTGCTAGGCTGGCTTCCCTTTACAGTCCCAACAAACCGGCAGGAAACTGAGAATGAATGTCACTGGAGCGATGCTGTGCTGGTATATTCTGGGGCTACCCCAGGTTCTACAGTTTTGCCCCAAATGCCTGGAACCATACTGAGGGAACAACTCACCAGCTTGCCTGGAAAGGCTGCTTTGCTCTTTCACCTCCCTCCCCACCACCCATCTCCCCTACCCCTACTGCCAAGGCAGGAAAATACCCTCCCATCAGGGTGGGTCCCTCACAACAGTGGAGCAGTGCCCCCTGGTGGCTGCTGGATATATGCCGCCTCTCAGCATCCCTAACTATTGTCCTGTTCCTGTACCTAAGGCCAGAAAAAAAAATCTAGCAGTAAGTCAACAACTCCTATTCAAATAACCCCCCAGACCCAGAGTCACAGAACAGGAGGCAGACCCTTTGAAACACCCAACTAGCAGAGAGCTGGCATTTGCACCAAAACCAGGGTGTGACAATGCTGTACTGCGTGAGAAATGGCAGGCTAATGATGAAAGCCCCTCCCAGCAGTGACACCCAGAAGGCCAAGAGAGCTGGGGTGGGGCACTCGGCACAATTCAAGGGAAGAGGGGAGTGTGAACTCAAGAATTTACTCTAGGTTGACAGAGACAGTACAGGTCCCCCAAACCAAGAGCCAGCGGTGCACTCTTCCTAGCGAAGCAAGTCTCACCCTGCCCTTGCCACAGGGTCCTCTCCAGACACACTGGTCTGGAGCCAACTGCGGTGAGAGGACAAGGGGCCTGTGACCTGATCCCCACCTAGGCCACCTCCACTGACCAGGAGAGTGAGTGGCAGAGATCTTGAGCTGACCTGGTTCCTATTAGGATGGCAGGGGCTTCCATTCCCCACTTCGAAAAGTTTAAAAAAGAGAAAGGGGAGTCAAACCCTCACCCCTGAAGAAAGAGCAGTGTCCTTCAAACAGCCCCTGGCCTGCATTCCATTGGGCCTCAAGAAGGCCACCCAGAGAATTCAGGGCACCATTTCCAGATAGAAAAAAACAATTTAGGGCTGAGTTTAGGGGGAGACACTCTGAGCAACACAAGCTTACCTTGGTGATGAGGTGGAGAGAGAAGAGACATACTACAGGAAATGTTAACATACAGAAGAGCACGGGGTAGAACACAACACAGAAAGGCGGGTACCATCCAGTGAGGAAGCTCTCTACCCCCGGCGACCCTTCCCACGCTCAGGGGCCTCCAGTCCAATGGCCCATAGGTCACAAGCTTTGTTTTGGGAAACAGAGCCACCCTCCTCTGCCCCCGCTTCTGGCTGTCTCGCTCCCCAGCTCAAAGTTTGATTTTGAATTCTGTGGGCTGTGTGGTCACAGAGGCCCCTGAGGACTTGAAAAGTGCCTTCAGGATGGTGTCAGGGTCCACTTCGGCAGGAGGGTTGGATGAGGCGGCAGAATTCACCCTGCGAGGCAGCTCACTCTCCTTTTTCACTGAGGGGCTGTCGCTCAGCCGTCTGTAGAGAGCAGAGAAAAGTCAAAGTCCTTGTGGGTTTCCCGTACGTAGAGAGCGTTCCCACTGTTAGCTGAGGATCTCTCAAAAGCTGAGCACCAAACATAATGCTTTCTGTACCCTTTTACTCCATTTCTTACAGCAAACCTATCATTTTTTAAATTTGCTGATGAGACAATTGAGATGCAGTCTGCTATGATCTGGGGTTTTAAGTTTAGGAAACACTGCATGTCCCTCAGGGATGGTCAAACACACATCGGCATATTACACATTCTGAGAAGTCTTATAGATTTAACTGGGTTTAGCCCAGTGGTTCCCAAACTCACTAGGTCATAAAACGCACATTTTTCAGAATACAACTTAATCCTGGAACACCGTTTAAGAAACTTATGTAAGTCACACGACGCAATATCCAGGGTTCAAAGTGCCGTCTTTCGGTATTTCAAAGTCTATTTCAGGCCTGCCCCACACTACCCCTCCCACCTTGGCAAGGTTAACATTCTCCCTGGGTCTGTGTATCCTTGTCTACAAAAGGACTTCCTTCTGAATGTCAGTCTAGACATTTTCTGCATCTCAGGCTTCAAAAAGTCCTCAGTCCTAGACCAGGCAATGTATGCCTGGGTATGTAACAAAACAAGGGGTAGCACCCAGCACTGCCCCCCAGAGTCAATCATGAGGAGGCAGGGTTTTCCGCTCACCCGGACAACGCACACACAGTTGTGCAAAGAGGGACACAACTGGCCTGCTCGCCACTTTCTTCTCAGGTGTTTCTAAATTATAAGGCTGGGAACGAGGTCTTAATGTTAGCCCCTGTGGGGTCAATCCCCTGCAGAAATGATGTAACAAGCTACTTTGTACAAATTTAAGCTTCCTGATTGGCTGCCTGCTATCAGAGCAGAGGAAATGGAATGGAGCTGTGATACAGGCAGTTTACCCCTCCGAACAGAGAGATGATCATGCAGAGTAGGCAAGCAGAAAAGCTCCACTTGGTCCCCAGCACCCCACCTTTGGAACTTACAGCAGGATGGGCTGGTCTGAGGTGATAACATTCCCATTCATGTGGAGGTTGCATTTCATTGGTTGCCCTGAAAAACCAAAAAAGAAAAGGCTCTGCCATGGGACTTCAGCTCCTCACACAAAAGGACATGGACTGCCATTTTCATTACCAGGAGTCAAAGCATACACCACTGGCAGCTCTGGCTGCACAGCTAGGGATGGGGCTGTCAGGTTTTGGCAAAGCCAGAGACTAAGAAAACCCCAGGGTTATGAGGTCCATGAAACCTTGCCAATGATGGCACCAAGAAGCCAAGTGGCAACAGAACTGGCTTCATGCAGGAGATCAGAGTCAAAGTAAGGGAAAAAGTGGACTCAGCATGAAGCAATCCAAACTTGTTTGTGAAACAAGTAGTAAGGGAAAATGCTTACGGTATAAAATTAAGTGAAAAAAAGATTCAAAGTCTATGTTCAGATGTCTACTTTGTCCATGAAGGATTAACCTTACAAGGACTGGATTCCCACTTTATATAGCATGTGATAAGTGTAACAGTAACAGCACAAAAAAAGGGGAAGAGGGAATAGAGCCCTATAGGAGTAATATTTCTAAATCTCACTGCAACTGCGTTAATACTAACCTGAAATAGATTCTGATAACCTACAATGTATACTGTAAACCCTTGAGCAACCATTAAGAAAGTGACTCAAAAAATATAGTGGAAAAAAATCATTAAAAGAACTAAAATGCTGCACTAGATTTTCATATAATTCAAAAGAAAGCCACATAAAGTGTAAACAGATTAAATAATCCAATGAAAAAGCAGAGGCTGAGATAACCAACAAGGATCTACTGTATAGCACTATACTCAATATTTTGTAATGACCTATATGGGAAAAGAATCTGAAAAAGAATGTGTGTGTGTGTGTGTGTGTGTGTGTGTGTATCTATCTCTGAATCACTGTGCAGTACATCTGAAACTAACATTGTAATTCAACTATACTTCAATTAAAAACATAACATCTCTGCTTGCTCTTAGTACACAGGTGGGCCCGGAGGGTTTAATGCACCAGGAGGTCAAACCACCCATCTCAGAGGAAGGCCTGCTGTGAGCAGTGAGGAGCAGCAAGGTGAGGTGGCTGCTTTCTCCCTGACTTACCATCCAGACACCGGTTGTTATACTTCTTATATGCAGTGATGGCATCGTCCTTCTTCACGAAGACCACCTCTGCTACCCCAGGATGGACCAGCCGAGCTCGCTTCAGGGCTCCACAAACACAAAAAAGCTCCTGTGAAGAACAAGAGGGGTTAGTTAGGGTTGAGGGAGAATTTTGGGCAGTCATCCTTCCAGCCTGCCATTCACACACTCCAGACAGGGCTCTGGGTTGACTGGTGGCCGCACTCTGACTGAACATGCCCAGCAGCCAAGATTTCAGGGAGGCTCCATTTTAGGTGGTCCTGGGACATCCACAGGCCTCAACCTGGGACCAGATGAGGGGAAGAGCTGTTCTGGCAGTGAGAACTGAGTCTAGGCTTACAAGCCTTGGAGTCCCTGTGACTCCAAGTCACCCCCAAAGTCCTCCTGCCTCAGTGCCCACTTCCTCAACAAGGGTAATAGTTATGGAATATGGAATTTCTGTCAAGAGTGTCTGTAATGAGAATGGACAGACATATAGGCTCATCAAAGACAGTGGCTAATATATCATCTGGGAATCAGTTAGAAACACAAATTCTGGAGTTCTATACAGGGTGACCAATCATCCTGGTTTGGCTAGATTGAGGGGTTTCAACTGAAATCATTTTCAAGGCAGTGCTTTGTACACTTGTGTCATCATCATCATTTATTCCAACTCCAATCCCTCCTCATTTCACAGACTGAGGCCAGAGAGGGAACCCAATATGGATACAGACTGCAAAGGCCAACTAGCACCCAAGCCATTTCTTCACCTGCAACTGCCTTCACAAGTTGGTTATAGGGACAAAAAGAAGATTTACGAAAAGGTCGTTGAAATGATTTGTTTCTAATGATAAAAGGGAAAATGCTACATATCAAAACCAAGATACGGAACTGAATACTAAGTGTGATTCTAACTTTATTAGTTTTTCTTTTAACATTACCTATTTGGGTAGAAAAGAGGTGAGGATGACTATTATTGGCAGTTCACTATGATTATTGGCAGTTTACTATGAGTAGTAATCATTACAGGTAATTCGTTTTTCATTCCTCTGTAATTTCAAAGATCCTGCATACAAAATGCCTGCCACACAGTAAGTATATAAATAATAATAGCTATAATTAACTCAATAAATAAAAGCTATTATTACTTTTATAATCAGGAAAAAATTGCTTTCTTTCTAATTTGTCAAGTCTTATACAAAGTAGGCAACAATTTCTATTCTCATGTGCACTGTTCACAAAGTGATCACCCAGCACTCACATTTCACAATTAAAACCATTAACAAACGTGGCGGCCAGTGTGGGCTGTTACAGAACCTGGGACTCAGCTGCAGGGAGAGGCTGGAGTCCAGCTGCATTCATTCTGTGATCTATCAGTTGAGTAAAAAGGGCACCTGGGTTCTTTAACAGTCTTATTGGTGCCTGGGTTCTTTAACAGTCTTATTGGTGCCTGAATGAAAATGAGGTTGAAAAGTCCTGGCTGAAAGAGAAATACCGTATGCTAACACATATATATGGAATTTAAGGAAAAAAAATGTCATGAATAACCTAGGGGTAAGACAGGAATAAAGACACAGACCTACTAGAGAATGGACTTGAGGATATGGGGAGGGGGGAAGGGTAAGCTGTGACAAAGCGAGAGAGAGAGGCATGGACATATATACACTACCAAACGTAAAATAGATAGCTAGTGGGAAGCAGCCGCATAGCACAGGGAGATCAGCTTGGTGCTTTGTGACGGCCTGGAGGGGTGGGATAGGGAGGGTGCGAGAGAGGGAGACACAAGAGGGAAGAGATATGGGAACATATGTATATGTATAACTGATTCACTTTGTTATAAAGCAGAAACTAACACACCATTGTAAAGCAATTATACTCCAATATAGATGAAAAAAAAAAAAAGAAAAGAAAAGTCCTGGCTAAGTCTGGGCCACCCTTCACTAGGTACCTGAATTGGGTTTTGCCCATGACTGCCAAGGGTGGGACAGGATGGACCAGAAGCGCAATCCAGAGGGGCCAACCACTAGGTAACACCAGTCCATTTCATCCCTTTTACTTTGGAGCTATCATGAAAACCCCTAAAGGAGGAAGAAATTCCAAAGACTGAGGAAAATATGAACCACTGGATTTTGCACAGTGGGACTAAATGATCCCATTCTAGTACAATTCCATGGCCCTGAGATTTAGGTTGGGCACCTGGCTCTGTTTTTGTTTAGGTTTTTTTTGGGGGGGGGGGGGGCCACACTGCATGGCTTACAGGATCTTAGTTCCCCGACCAGGGATTGAACCCAGGCCCCGGCAGTGAAAGTGCCGAGTCCTAACCACCGGACCACCAGGGAATTCCCCTGGCTCTGGTTTAGAAGCTGTGAGGAAAAGGGTTCACATACCTGGCCTGACTGCTCTCCTTTGGAAGGTCTGCTTCCAAGGCTGGCCCTTGGCTGGCATCTGGGAACTTAAGATTCTGGGAGGGCTCCCATAACCCTAACTGATAAGAGTGGCGCACTGAGCCTAAATTGTTTGTGCCGACAATACAGTTTATGCTAAACACTTGCTTTCCTTCTGAGTCTGGAATTTTGGTGCTAGGCAGAGGGTGCCTACATGACTCGTCCCTGATAAAAACCCTGGGCACTGAGTCTCTAATGAGCTTCCCTGGTTTCACACATGTCATTACAACCAACCGCTGGGGGAATAAAGTGTATCCTGTGTGGCTCCAATGGGAGAGGACTCCAGAAGTTTGAGTGTGCTTTTCTCCAGCCTTTGCCCCACGAATATTTTCCCTCTGTTAATTTTGCTTTGTTCCTGTAATGAATCTTAGCCCTGATACAACTCTATGCTAAGTCCTGTGAGTCCTCTTAGACAATCAGCTAACCGGGGGGTGCTCTTGGGGACCCTTGAAACAGAAGTGGCTTGAGATTTGAACTTCTGGCAGGCCACAGTACTCACAACAATGTCCTCCTCGGTGACTCGAGGGTGCAGATTATTCACGGTCATCTTGGTGCCTTCCAAAGGGCTGAGGACAGGCTGCCACAGACAAAAGAACGTTACCAGAAGTCAGTGAACAGCAGAGCTCACTTCAGGCAAACGACCAGGAAGGCCCAGAGGAAACCCCCATGGAGAGCCTGTCACAATTGGGCCCCTCTAATCATGCCCCCCTCACCCTATGCCAGGGAATGGAACCTCTCATCATCTCCCAAATACGCCGGGCCCTTTCGGGCCGAGCCTCTGCCTGG
Source organism: Tursiops truncatus (assembly GCF_011762595.2). NCBI lineage: Eukaryota > Metazoa > Chordata > Mammalia > Artiodactyla > Delphinidae > Tursiops > Tursiops truncatus. Next base: position 6,519,457 of record NC_047044.1, on the reverse strand, counting down.
AAGGCCATTCACGTTTCACGACCCGCCCGGCTCAGATGGCGCTTTCTCTTTAAAGCCTTCCTGTATCTGTTCAGTTGAATTAGATGCTCTTTCCTCAGTGCTCCTGGCAGCCCTCTGTTGTATCACCAGGCACAGTGCTCTGTCTGCAGCTCTGTTTTCCCTATTTGCCTGTGAGCTCTCTGAGGGCAGGGGCCACTGGATCTTGGTTTGCTCATTTGTAAAACGGGGGTGGCAACGCCCACCTCAAAGGCACTATGAGGACCCAACCGGATGCACACAGCACACTGCCCACCCAGCACAGGCTAACTCTCAACTAGTGTGGTCACTTCCTCTCCTTCACCTTCACCTCACCTCAGCAGGCGGCAGCTCTTTGGGGGGATCCTCCTTGTTCACTAACGTCCGGGACATGTTGGTCAAGGCTTTTGTTCGAACAGAGGAGGGGAGAGCAGGAGCTGTGTATGCATCATTCTGAACCACTTTGGTGAGAGGAAGGGCCTTGGACATGGAAAGCTTGGAACTGCTCACCCCAGCCTAAACAAAGAGGAAGAGAGGAATCTGAAAAGCTAGGGACCCAGACACCCCAAGGGGCTGACAACCCCCAGTATCTCAAGGCCTCCCACCTCCCAGTTCCATTATCGATCTAAAGCCAGAAAGGTGCCAGCTGCCAGGGAAGGGGCAGGAGGAGAGAAAAACGGCCTGCACGTGTGTTCACAGAAGCCACTTTCCAGTGTGGGAAGCCCTTTCCAAGAAGCTTCCACGCAGTCCTGAACAGGAGCCACAGGCTCACCCATACCGTTTAGACTTTATAAAAACCCTACAATTTGGAGTTAAGAGGCCAAAAACTCGGGGTCAGGTTCACTCCTAGATACGCTTCTATCACTATGGGCTGGCTGGGAATAGGAACTCACTCTTAAGAAGGCCTGGACTCCCAGCTTTTTGGTCCCTGTTCTGCACAGAGGAACAATGTGTAGCCCTGCCTCCTCAGCTCCCAGACTGTCAGGGACATGCTGGCAGAGTCAGCATGTGCAAAGCAGCAGAAACAGCTCCATCCCTCATTCCCCTGTTACCCCTAAGTGCGGATGTGATCCCTTGGAAATATAAACCAGTGAACTCCCTGGTTTTAATGTGTCTGAGGAAAAAAAAATGCATGAGGCAGAAGTGGCAGGTGGTCTTGTCGTAGGAAAAAGGAGGAATGCAGCAGCCAGACAGGCAGATGATGGGACAGGGTCAATTCACCAGCTTCTGCCAATCCAGGTGAATCTAGATTCATGCTGGATCCCACATTTCTCAAGCTGTTTTCTGAATCTCAAGAGCCAGTGAGTGTAGTGGTTAAACACATAGCCTGGGAGCCAGACTGCTTAGGCTTAAATCCTTGATCCACTACTTACAAGCTGAGCAGATTTATTTCACCTCTCTGTGCCTAATTCCTCATCCGTAAAATAGGGGTAATAATAGTACCCATCTCACAGGGAGGGAAGGAAAGGAAGTCTTAAATAAGTTAATATAAACACAGGGTTTTTTCCAATTAGGGTTAGCCACTAACTGAGTTAGGAAAGGCCCAGCCCCTTTGTAACAAACTGGCATCATTCAGCTTCACACATCACATTAAGAGCTTCAACGGTAACCAGGAAATTAGTCCACATATTCAGTGCAGTGACCAAAACTGAGTCTTTGGGTCTCTGAAGACCAAACAAAGGCACTTAGCTTGGGCACCCACTTGCCTCCCTATGTGTAATCTGGCCGCATGCACTGAGCTGAGCGTGATGTTCAGAGGTCCCTGATATTCCGAGGAACTACTTTCTTTCCTTCTCTGCATCAGCATCCTAGTCCATCGAGCTTTCCCTGCATGCAGGCTGCACCTGGTGGAGCCTTCAGGCAAGGCTCAGTTTATTCTTGCTAACACACTGCCAAGGGAATCCAGACTCAAGAATGGAGCCAGAGCTGCTGACCATGGAAGGAAGGGGACCAGGCAGAATGTCCTGCCACAAAGGAAATAAAATGTGATTCTGTCCTGTGGGATCACTTATATTTCCCCTGCAGTGACTCAGACACAGCAATTGGGAGCTGCAGCTCTGCACTTCACTATCTGTGGGATCTTGAACAAGTCAGTGGACGTGCTGCTGGTCTCAGCATTTATAGAAGCCAGGGGTTGGACTAGTTCCGGTTTTGATAATCTCATGACCCAAATGAAGAAATATTTCTGAATTGAAAGGCCCTACTCTCCACCACCTCTCCCATGAACCTGATCAGACACACCCAGAGTGTAGGAAGAAGGTAAGATGTCATACCACGTGGTGGAGAAAGCTGCCTGAGGCTGCAAATTTCATCTGTTTACTAGGAATGGGAGCTATAACATCATCATCTTCATCCAGGTCATATAAATTCTGAAAATAAAGAAATATAAGCTAACGTGGTATGCAGGCTCTCAACAGACATTTGGAGTAAGGACAACAGGGAGATGAGGGCTGGAGTAAGTGAGGTGGGGAGAGAAGTGGGTGCAGGGGGAGTGCCTGGGGAAACTGGTCTGGGAGACTGGGGCTCAAGTCCTGGCAGGCTGCCTCCCTGCCCCCAAGGGCGCAATGAAAGTGCTGCAATTCCAGTTACATCAGAAGTACCTTTCTACAAGTGGGTACCTTGTAGTTACCTATCAAGGGCCCCTAAAATGTCTGTTTATATCCTTTGGCTTACAAAGTCTGTGCCAGGCAATCTGGCCTATAGAAATAAACCCAAACTCTAGAAAAAGCTTTTTTCCTCCAAGATGTTCATAGAAGGATTTCTAACAGTGGAAATTACAGGAAAATGGTTGAAATAAACTCGAATGTCAACTCAATGGATCAAGCAGTTATTAAAATGTTTACAGTAAATGTGAAACAGAAAAACGCTTGAGTTATAAAGTGAAAACAAACAACATGAAACTGGATAATAACATAATCACAACTACAACTATGCATTAAATAAATAATAATCACACACACACACACACACACACACACACACACACACACACACACACACACACACACACACACACCCCCCCCCCCCCCCCCCACAGGAAGGAACCAGGGCAGAATTTCAACAGGGGCTGGCTGTAGAGAGCCAGAGCATGAGGACTTTTTTATCCCCTTCCTTAACCTTTCTCTGTTTTGCAAAATTTCTGTATAAGCACATACTACTTTTATAAAAAAAATAAAAATAAAAAAAATTTCAATTTGCCTCTCTCTCCCTATGCATTTAAGAAATTTCTTTTTAAAACTCATACACTGCAAAAAGTGTCAAATGTAATTAATCCCTCCTCCAACTCTTCAAATTGGAACCTTGGGCCAGGCCTCAGTTAATCCACTTGGAAGGCCACATCAAAACACGCAAGTGTGGGGGACTTCACTGGTGGTCCAGTGGGTAAGACTCCGTACTCCCAATGCAGGGGGTCTGGGTTTGATCCCTGGTCGGAAAGCTAGATCCTGCATGCGTGCCGCAACTAAGAAGTCTGCGTGCCGCAACTAAGAGTCTGCACATCGCAACTAAGAACTCCGCATGCTGCAACTAAGACCCAGCACAGGCAAAATAAATAAATAAATATTAAAAAATTTAAACAAACAAACAAAACCACACACGTGTGTATACACACACACACAGTCCACCTGTTTGGCCTGGTGGTTATTGACGACGTTGATCTTCATTCCAGCAGGATGGGCATGAGTTGGTGCCATGGCCTTCTGCTGTGGAACCTAGAAATACCCAGTGGTCACAATTCATCCCACAGGGCCTGCATGTGTTCTCTATATGAGTAGAGGATCACTTAACTTAAAATATGGTGGGCACTCAGTTTTGGTCTGTGGTAAAAGGCCCTACAAGACCGCCTTATGCCCAAAGCAGGAAAGCGACAGGAAGACTCATCATCCCAGAGATCATGTGACAATGCATTTGCAGGGCTCAATGAACCTGGCTTAATAAATGTTCACTGCTGCTGCTGTTCCTTTTACCAAAGATGCTGAGAAGATTAAATGATATTGTTTCCATTCCCTTTGGGGCAGCGGCTGTGCAAGTGGCCAAGACCCTGCACTAAGAGCCAGGTCTGATTGGGCTTCTATCCTGGTCCTCCCTCCCACTGACCGGTTGTGTAACTGTGCACAATTACTCACATCTCTGAGACTTAGATTCTTCTTTTATAAAACTGGGGTAATAATCCATGGTTGCAGTGAGGAATACATGTTAAGTACCTGCTACATAGCACGAGCTCAGTCAATGTTTTGTCCTTTCCTCTCACTTCCCTCTACTACTATCTCACTTAGAAAATCACTTAATTTCTCTGGACTACCCCCCACCCTTTTCTTTTACAGAAAAGTGAGATGATATCTTGCCTACCTCATATGGTTACTACACAAACAGCTGGGGGAATTGTCACTTTGCCTAAACACTCCTGGTCCTTGGCCTGAAACTACAGCTGTTACTGGTTTCCAGGAATCTGTGACAGGAGCCACAACCTACCTGGATGGTTTTAGTGAGCTTCAGAGCAGGAGTCACTGTCCCAATGGGTGGGCTCATGAAGGCAGCAGGGGAATTCCGCTTCAAGCTGATCTTCTCCCGGGCATCAGCCACCTGGTGGGGCTTCTGGGGCACCGTGCTCTGCTGCTTGCGGGAATTCAGCATCTCTCTGGCATCTTGCACTTTCCCTTTGATCCGGAACCTGGCATCTTTCTGCAAAAGCTTTTCCCGGGCATCCTTGACTCCCAGCTTGAGCCGGGCATCTGAGAGGCCAATCTTCTGCCGAGCATCAAATCTCTGCTGGAAGGTGGCTGTGCGTGCTGGCTGGCCGAGAAGGCTCTGTTGGATCCCAACACGAGATCGGACACCTCCAACTCCTGGTCTGGCATTGAGCCTGCAAATAAAAACTGCAACATTAAGAGGATCTGGATATCAACAGCAGGCTGTGGAAGTAGAGCCATGGTAATACCGGAAACAAAGAAAGTCCTGGAGAAACCAGAAAGCTGCTCCCTGTCAGAGGAAACAATGAATAGAGACTTCCATAGTTTTATGACTTTTAACTCTGCACTGTAAACAACGTTAGGAGGGAGGGCCTGCTGGTTTCTATCACTAGGTAAGACTGTTTTTGCTCCCAGACCAGGTGTTTTTAGACAGTATGATAGACACCGCCAAACAATACCACAAAAAATATTTCCCAGATATCAAAACCCCACACACTTGAAGAGCAACTTCAGTTTCCAAAGTGCTTCCACATCCTTGCTCTCAATCAGCACTCTCAGCACCCTGTGAAGCAGGCATTATTATGCCCATTTTACAGCAGAAGAAACAGGCTTAGAGAGCTTGAGTGATTAACGGAGGGTGCCCAGCTGGCCTCTGGCAGCCTCCTGCCTCCAGGGCAGGCAGATATCCCCACTGGGCTGGGACCAAGAAAGCCAACACATGGGTCTGGCTTGGAGCCAGAGGACTAACAGACTAAGATATAAAGACTTGGTAGACAGAAAAATAATCACTCTGAACTGTTTCTATTCACAATACTCTGACTCCAAATGTGTAGGTTTTTTCCTCACGCCAACTAATTCTCTAAGTCTCTAGACACCAACTGGGTGTCTGACAGCTCAATTCTGACACTAACTACCTAGAGTTGGCACAGACTCCACAGGTTAAAGGCTCAGTCCCACAAGACTGCCCTCAAGTCAGAGGTCAATTCCAAGTCCTGGGCTTCCTGTTCATCTGATCGACGGGCTATAAATGGAGGGTTCACACGACCCCCCCTCCTCAAGTTACATAATTTGCTAGAATACCTTACAGGACTGAGGGAAACAGTTTACTTATTATTACCAGTTTATTACAAAGGATACAATTCAAGAACAGCCAAAGAGAAGATATGTGTAAGGCAAAGTACAGAGAAAGGGTATGGCAACACCACCCTCCTGGCACATGGATGTGTTCACCAACCCAAAGTTTCTCCAAACTCAATTGTATAGGGGTTTCTATGGAGGTTCCTTTACCATAATTGATCAAATCACTGGCTACTGATGATAAGCTCAATCTCTAGCCCCTCTTTTCTACCTGGAGGTCCAGGGTAGGGAGTGGGGTGGAGCTGCAAGTTCCAACAGGCTAATCATGCCTAGGTCTTTCTGGTGACCAGCCCCTGTCCTGAAGCTCCCTAGGGGCCTACCAAGAGCTGCCTCATTAGAACAAAAGATGCTCCTATCACCCTTATCACTCAGGAAATTCCAAGGGTTTTAGAAACTGTGTGCCAGGACAAAGACCAAATATATACTTATCACAGTCTGCAACAACAAAAATGTCAATCCAGAAACTGTTAAAACTGGAAAGGAACGAAACTCCATAAAACAAGTCCCATTCTCTTCTGGGGCTCCTTCGTTGGCTCTTCTAATGGCTTGCGAGGAAACAGAAGACGCTTCTAGTCCAATCCTGGAAGTCCTCTCTGGGATCTGTGGGCTTCTGCCCACCCCACCATAAGGCTTCCAGCCACACAAACAGTCCTGTGGCAGGTGCCCTGCCTGGGGACACCAACTCCTACGCCTCCTCTTTGGGAAACCCTCTCTGATTCTTCCAGGACAGCCCTCCTTTGTGTCTATTATCCTTTGTGTTCTTCCTTTCTCTCCCTACCCTGGACTGGGAGGGAAGTGGCGGATGGGGCTCATTCCTGATTCACTGCCCCGTGCTTTGTAAGTGTTGCTGAGCCCTGGCTCAGTATCAGAAACATCTAAGGAGCTTCTTAAAAATATAGATAGCTCTAAAAAAAGGAAAGAAAACTAACAAACAAAAAAATACAGCTCTCTAAACCCCACCCCAGAGCTACTGAGTCCAAAATCTGGGTGAAGGCCTGGGCATATGCATTTTTCACTCGACAGGTGATCCTGGAGAACAGCAGTGTTGAAAATCTCTGACCTGGAGTTAGAAGGTAAAACTACTGAATAAACAAGTTCCTATACCATGTCCCACATCACTGCGCAGGCCTCCCAGGAGGCATCCTTCATAGTGGGCAAGCCACTGGGTTCTCCTACTGCCTCTTTCTTCCTCAGCCAGCGGGAGTGAGACTGTCCACCAGCTCCTCTGCTAACAGCAGGAGTGCAACCAAAGGTGAGTCTTCCTGGCACCAGTAAAAGAAAACCTGGACCTTCATCTTGTTATTCTAAGCATAGTGGAAAAACACCTGCTGCCACTACTATGCCAGAGCCAGACCTAAGGCAGTGATGCATAACGTCATTTTCTTTGAAAAATGGCAAATTAGGATTTAAGTACTTTCCGGTGGGTTTATACAAAAAACAGGTGGAAGGGACTTCCCTGGTGGTCCAGTGGTTAAGACTCCGCACTCCCAATGCAGGGGGTCTGGGTTCGATCCCTGGTCAGGGAACTAGATCTCACATGCCACAACTAAAAAAAAGATCCTGCAGGCCACAACTAAAGAAAGATCTCACACGCATCAACGAAGATCCCGCATACCACAACTAGGACCTGGAGCAACCAAATAAATAATTAAATAAATAAATATTTAAAAACAACAACAACAATAAAAAAACAGGTGGAAGAGAGAGTGGAAGGGATCATTTACAGAATCAATCAGATTAGGTTTAAGGTGGGTAGGTGGGACTGCTTGTCCATCCCTGCTCTATTTTCTCATGTAGAGACTCTGGGAGACTGAGGGGACTTCCCTGGCGGCACAGTGGTTAAGAATCTGCCTGCCAATGCAAGGGACACTGATTCAATCCCTAGTCCGGGAAGATCCCACATGCCGTGGAGCAACTAAGCCCGTGCAACACAACTACTGAGCCTGCGCTCTAGAGCCCATGAGCCACAACTACTGAAGCCCGCGTGCCACAACTACTGAAGCTGCGAGCCTAGAACCTGTGCTCCGCAACAAGAGAAGCCACCGCAAAGAGAAGCATGCACACTGCAACGAAGAGTAGCCCCTGCTCGCCCCAAGTAGAGAAAGCCCACGTGCAGCAACGAAGACCCAATGCAGCCATAAATAAATAAATAAATTTATATATGTTAAAAAAAAACCCAAAACTGAAATTGAGTTATTTGTAGTGAGGTGGATGGACCTAGAGTCTGTCATACAGAGTGAAGTAAACCAGAAAGAGAAAAACAAATACCGTATGCTAACACATATATATGGAATCCAAAAAAAAAATGGTTCTGAAGAACCTAGAGGCAGGGCAGGAATAAAGATGCAGACATAGAGAATGGACTTGAGGACACGGGGAGGGGGAAGGGTAAGCTGGGACAAAGTGAGAGAGGGGCATGGACATATATACACTACCAAATGTAAAACAGATAGCTAGTGGGAGGCAGCCACAAAGCACAGGGAGATCAGCTCGGTGATTTGTGACCACCTACAGGGGTGGGATAGGGAGGGTGCAAGGGAGACGCAAGAGAGAGGGGATATGGGGATATATGTATATGTATAGCTTTGTTGTACAGCGGAAAAAGAACACTGTAAAGCAATAATACTCCAATAAAGATGTTAAAAACAAAACAAAGTCTGTGGGGCCATGGGAGGGCTTAGAGGTAGCCCAGGGTTTCTGGAAAGAGTAGTGTCAAAAGGCACCCTAGGCAGACCAAATGTGGAGAGCGCCCCCTACAGCCCACAGCTTGTAGTGTCTTTGCTCTCGCAGAGGGGGAGGGGGGAGCTGAGGAGGCGTTTAAGTTCTCCCCATTTCCCCACCCTCAAGAGCATTCTTTCACTTCTCCCATATAACTTCCACAGCTGAAGGCTCTCTCCTTGGAGCCCTCAAAGCACTGAATAAAGCTTCTATTAAAGCACTTACCACGCAGCATCACAATGATTTGTTTACAAGCCTGCATCATCCACAGGATTAAGAGCTTCCCAGAGGGTACATCCTACAGCTCTTCCCCTATGTCAACAGTGCCCCAGGGGAATGACAAAGGCTCAGAGAGCTATGTCAGGGATCCTACAGGCTACTAACTTACATTCTCCTTTTAGGCTCACAATCTCTGAGATCACCTGCCATCACTTCCATTTTACAGAGGAGAAACCAAATCAAAGAGCTAGTGGCATGGCTGGGACTGGACCCCAGACTCCAGACTCTTTCCATTATAACAGATTCCAAGCTTCTCTCTTTCCTACTCCAAGCCCCAGGGGAGGTAAGACGGGAGAAGGGGTGGCTGCCCTGGAAGGGCTTCTCCTAGAGAAAACTGCCCCTGCAAAGCCAGTCCTCCACCCAGCCCTCACCAACTGGTCCAGTGCCCTGCTAGGATCCTGGCCACCAATTGCTCTCCCAGCTGAGAGGGGGGCACCCACACAGCCATGGCACAGGGCCACTCTGGCCCTTACTCCAAAAGTGGAACCCACAAGGATCTTGCTGAGCTGCAGGAGCTTCAGGAAAGGTCTCCCGGAAGAGAAAGCAGCTGGTCTCTTTGTAATGAGTGGACATTACAAAGGGAACCAGGCTGCATACACACTGACAGTAGAATACTTCATTGACGACCAGGTCCACCACACAGTGGACGTCAGACACATCCTAACCCAAACCTGAGCCTGGCCTCCTGAATGAAGATGTCCTATCTTCATCTGTCTTCTCCAAATCCCACCTCCTCCCATCACCAGGGTACCCCTACCAAAGGTTCCTGATATTTATAACTACAGGAGGTGGGATGATCTTATCCTGTGATACACCATGATTTTACAATACCATAAAATTGGGCAAATCTAGACCCAATGGCATAATTATGCTTTCAAAAAGTCAAGTTACCCAATTTCACCAGTCATTCAAGCAATTAAACATTATTGCCAAGAAAAAAAAAGAAAAAGCTACTGAAAGCAACTATTTTGAATAATTAAAGGAACAATGAGATTCTTTTTTAAATGGATGTAGGATTATCAGCTTATCTCTTTTTTTTTAAAAAACAATTATTTTATTTATTTGTTTTTGGCTGCGTTGGGTCCTTGTTGCTACGCAGGCTTTCTCTAGTTGCAGGGCGTGGCCTTCAGTAGTTGTGGCACGTGGGCTGTCGTCGTGGCTCACGGGCTCTAGAGCGCAGGCTCAGTAGTTGTGGTGCATGGGCTTAGTTGCTCCGTGGCATGTGGGATCTTCCCGGACCAGGGCTCGAACCCGTGTTCCCTGCATTGGCAGGTGGATTCTTAACCCCTGCGCCACCAAGGAAGTCCCAACAATGAGATTCTTGAAAACAAAATTCATATCCTTGAACAGAGAATGAAGAAAGGGGCAGATTCAAAAGTTTTCTGGTTCATTCCAATTGGGTCTGAAAAGTAAACCTTTGCAGAAGGAAGGGCGGGGGAGATTAGGCTTCTGAAACCTTAATTTATTCATATTCCTCAACAATTTCCCTTCTCTGATAATTTGTAATGGCTGTTTGAAGTGTTGCCATTGAGAATTCACAGAAGTCCCTGGTTGATAAGCAATGTCTGCCATGGCCACACAAGGGGCAACTGGCTACCACGGTTTATGAAAGATTTTACAAAGAAGGCACTCTCAACTAACAGCTTTGAGCACTTACTACAGATCCATAAACTTTGACCCACCTCCTTTAACCCTCACAACTCTGAGAATTAGGTTATTATCCACCTTTTATAGATGAGGAAACTGAGATTCAAGGAGAGTAACTATCCCAAATAACAGAGCTATAATGGTGAAAGCTGGATTTGAACTTCACTATACCTAGTTAAAATACCAATAAATCAAGCGTGGGTCAAAAATAAAGAACAGGACTCAAGGAGTTAAGGAAGGGTGAATACTGTCCCCAAGCTAAGGAAAAAATTAGGACTCCAGTCACATCCAGGGATATAGCGTACCCTCTAGTGACGAGAGGGTGAGCACACACACTGAGGCTGGCGGACAGGGTGCTCACCAGAAACCCACACACCATACTGCTTGTCTAGCAAGGAAGACCACCAAGATGTCCCGTGCTGGTATTTTTATCTATTTGAACAGCACAAAAAGGTACATTTTGGGGAGGGAGGTGATACAGCTGTGGACGCAAGAGCACGAGTAAGCTACTTTCCCTCAATTCCATGTATTCAGTTCCCTGGTTACACCAGTTCTTTCAACTCCTTTCATAAGCAGCTTTAGGGGGTTTCAGTGTTCAGGCTTTTTATAATCATTGCTCCTCTCCCTGCATGAAAAGACAGCCATTCATCCCAGCAAGCAGCAGTACTGCTTATATGGCAGGCATTAGTCATCAGGAATTTTTCAAATAAACACTCCTGCTAGAAGCAGGTCTCTAAAACATAGAACCAGTTATGTTACCCTCCTGCTCCAAGAACTGCTAAGAGTTCTCTAACAAAGCCCAACCCCTCAGTGGAACCACTAGTCTGGCCCCCACTGCCTGCAGCCTCACCTCCCACGGCGGACTATCTGATGTTCCCGAAACACATTCTGCACTTCTGGCCTCAGTAAATGTTCGGGATGGGGAGAGAGGGAGGTTTTGAGCAAGTCTCTTAACTGCCTGGCCCCATCACACCTTAAACAGTGCAACTGTACACTGCTTCCAGACGCTCCCCAGGCACGCCACCAGGTCCTAGGAAGAGTGGTGTGGGCGAGAGGGCAAACGCCCTCTGGAGCCTGTGCCCCTCCCCCAGTCCCCTGCCGGAGCCTGGCATACACATGACCAGGGAGGGTCTGTCTGAGGCTAGGAATGCCTCACCCTCTTGGATCTACCTGTGGAGAGCAGAGTGGCAGCTGGCTCTGGACAGATGTCCGGTCCAAAGGATTCGGGCCCACAAGGGGGACCCTGGACTATTCTAAAGTGGATTTTAATCCATGGGGGTCTCTGGGTTAGAACGTGTGTGTTGAGGTCATCTTAGGGAGGAAACACAGTTTAGTTCTAACAATTACTGAGGGTCAATTCTGAACTATGTGCTTTAGAGACACAAGGAAAAACAAGACATGATCCCCTTACCCTCCAAGAGAGTCTTGTGCAGATGTTTCATTTTAAATTATAATTCTTCCCTTCTAAGCTAATGTAGCAACTCATTTACCTCCTCCTTGTTTTAGATCTATTTTCCTTCACCTTATTTCAATAAGGAAACCAGCAGTGAGTACCAGGACCAGAGCCCTGGCCTGAACTCAAAAGTTCCCTAACCTCCTCTCCCCACGGCTCCAAGGACTCTCACATATGCATCTGGCCCAGAGCTGCTCACCTCCAGCACACTCAAGGCCCAACTTCCCTACTAAGGCTGCCGTGTCACCTTCATCTAACGACATGGAGGGAGTGACAGACAGCTATCCTGTGAGGGGTGAACTGAGCAAACCAAAGACGGGGTGACTTGACTAACCAAATCAGTGATACTCTCACATCTAAAGGAAGAAATCGACAAGAGGGGCAGGCCCACGCCACAGCTGGTGCCCAGTGCTGCCCTGGAAGGACTCATCTATGGGTCTTGAACAACTGAAGCCACTAGAGATGTGCTGTGTGTGGGGAAGGAGAGCACCTCACCATGGCCTGGATAAAGTACCATGAAATCATTCCCCCCTTTCTCTAATTTCATATTAATCAAGGAACCTTTTGATGATTAACTGGGGGCCAGGTAATAACGATGATGATGACACCTTTCTTGACTCACACAGTCCGATGAACACAAAACAGAATGGCTGCTCTGAAGAACAAGCAAATTCCATGACCTGTGAAAAGGGGTTATTCACACTTCCACGGGCTCAGTCCTTTGCTATTTCCACTAAGAAGAGGAAAGAAGTTTTCTGAGATGGTCATAGGTTCTTTCTTCCTAAATTATTAAGCACAAAGTTCTTCCTGGGACATCCATGCTACATTAAACCAAAGTTTCCAGTAAGGTGATTTCTTCTAGAAAGCATGTAAAATACCCATTTGTTTATTGTAGGAACTGACGTTTGTTCACTGAAATTTGTTCAGACCTTTCAGTCCTTGCTGGGGACTCCCTCCCCACCCCATCTAGTTTTTCCCTTTGCTGGCTGTGCAAGCAAACTAAAAATGGAGATTCCAGCAGGTTTAACCCAAACACAGCATGCAGTCCAGTTTCTTCTACACTGTCTCTTGGCCTGCACTTCCCCCAATCCAATCTTCACATAAAAGCAAAGCAATATTCTCACACTGAAGACTGGATGTTACTTCTGTACTTAAAAGCCTTCCTTAACGATGATGATAACTAACATCTATTGGGCACTCAGTACCCATCAGATGCTTTCTGATGTACTTTAGATACACTGATTGACTAAGTCCTGACAACACCTAATGAAGTGAATATTATCCATGTTTTATAGATAAGGGAAGAGAGGCATGAAGTGGTTAAGTAATTTTCATAAGATCATATGGAAAGTGGGAGAAGCAGGGATTGAAACTTGGCAGTCTGACTCTAGGACCCCAATGCTTAGCTATTATGTCCCCTGGGGGAAGGGATTTGGGCTTCTAGTCTTTTTTTCTTTTTTTTGCGGTACGCGGGCCTCTCGTTGTTGTGGCCTCTCCCGTTGCGGAGCACAGGCTCCGGACGCACAGGCTCAGCAGCCATGGCTCACGGGCCCAGCCGCTCCACAGCATGTGGGACCTTCCCGGACTGGGGCACGAACCCGTGTCCCCTGCATCGGCAGGCGGACTCTCAACCACTGCGCCACCAGGGAAGCCCTGGGCTTCTACTCTTTTAAAGTCATTTGCTAAACCCTTACTATCTGGTACAAACTTTAAAATATACATTCTTACATTCTCATTTAATTCTCTCAACCACCTACCAGGAACCATTATTACAAATGAGGAAACTGCCCAGCTCAGAAGTCACCTGGCCAGGGAGGTACAGACCCAACAATGGGCCTTGCCAAGGGACCAGGTCTGCCTGGCTGCACAGTCTCTGCTCTTCCCAGGGGTCCACATATCCTCCCTTCCCTGCATGCCCACCCAATGCCCAACACAAGACTGTACACATCAACACCAAAAAAAGTACAGACGGCCTGCAGTCAGGAACTGAGGGAAGTGACTGCAGGAAGCGCAGGTCCTGGGAAGCTGGCTCATTCGGCAACTGTCGAGCAAACCTGTGAGACCTGGATGGGCTTAGAAGTGGCCCGAGGACCCAGCACCAATTCCACACCAGTTACTAGAGGGAAGACCTAGGAGAGAACCACTCACACGTAATGGTAGAGTAAATTAATGCTGGGTGCCTGTCATGAACCAGAAGCCAGGTGAAGCGCTGGCTGGTGAATTCCGTGGTGGCGGGCGCAGTGGCTATGTGTGCAGAGGTGAGGGTGGGGGGATACCTTTCAGAGAGTAAAAGAATCCATTTTCTAGCCACAGGCACGCAGGCAGTGTTAATAAATTCACGTCTGCTGAGTGAATGACTACCTGAGAAAACTACATCTACCTTTACAGCCCGGCTGTTTACAGGACATGTGAACTAATTTAACGCGTGCTGGAAAACTACTGGCCTAAGTTCCCACTCTTTCATACAGGTGAACTGGAGCGCACAAAGGCTGGAAATGACTAACAACGTTTGAAGGTCCAGGGGAAGTCCGGAGCACCTAACTGCGAACCATCCCCGCGACTCCTCACCCAAATACAGAACAGTCTTCTCTGCGAACCATCGAGAAACAGCCGGCCTCCAGCCCCGTCCCACCTGTTTCTCTGCCCAAGCCTGAGGCCAACTCAGCCAGCTCATAAAGTGCACTCGGCACCGATCTCAGCTCTCCGTGGCTTCGGGCAACTCACTCCGCCTCCAGCTCCTCATCTGGAAAATGGGGAAAACATTAAGAGCGGGCCAGCAGGGCTGCGAAAAGAGCAAAGACCGCCTGGGCAGCAAAGCGCTTAGAGAACCTGAAATGCCGCACAAAGGGAGTCGAGTGTTAGAGAACAAGCAGGCGCAAGATTTGGAAATTAAAGGTCTGGGTGTGGATCTCGGCTTCGGCACTAACAGACCGGCAGAGTCTGAGCAAATCACTTGCCCGCGCAACTCCAGTCGTCCTAACTCTGAGGCCGCGCTGAGACCGTGGGGCAGCGCCCGGCTCCTCAGACGAGGGGCTGCGCCGGAGAGACCCTCCGGGCCGCGGACAGCGCGTCCCCTCCACAACCGCAGCTCCGCCCCCCGCGGGGCGCCCCTCGGGCCGCTCCCACAAGCCCCTCAGTCCGGCCCCTCCGCCGTCAGCGGTCCGACCGGCCTCTCCCCGGCCCGCCGGAGCGACGGCGCCTGCAGCCAGTGGGCAGCCGGGCGGCCGGGCCCGCGGCGGCGGCGGCGGCCGGGCCAATGGGGAGCGCGGCTGTGGCAGGGGGCGGGAGCAGACGGCCCTCCGCGTCGCGCCCAGACCGTTCCCTCCTCCGCCCCGAGCCCCGCTAAGACTCGGGCCGTGAACCCCGAAAGGAGAAAAGGCCGCTCACCGCCCCTTCGCCGCAGCCCCTCGCTTCCGGATGAGCTCGTCCAGGGAGATGTCCGCCATCTTGCACCGCCGCGCGAGCCGCGAGCAGCTAATCGTCCCTCAGCCCTGGAGCCCGCCCCTTCGGCCGCTACGGAGCAACTAGCGGCTTCCGGCGTTCGGCTGACGAAGTCTCGCGACAGATCAAACCGAGCAAGAACCGGAAGGGGCGGGGCTCTCCCCGTGAGCCTTTGCGACGTCCGCTGCTTATCTGCATACGGCGGGTCGTAGCCCTACCGTTCCCTCTTTCTCCAGACGAGCAAATAAAATGAAAAGCAACAGAAAAGAATTAAATGAGTAAGACAATCTTCAAAGGAAAGAGGTTCTCGGTTCGACGGTCAACTTTGCCACTCACCGTAGGGCTAATGAGAATGGGATTCATTACCTAGGAAGTAAGCGTTAGTAGAGGTTTATGCCTTAAACTTATGAGTAAGGAAAATAACGATTCGGGGTGACACCCGAATCCTCACTGCTAATGTGAGACGAATTTTTGAGCGGGTAAAGGTTGCCCCTACGGTGACCCGCCTACTTTGCGGGATGCCTGGGTGTTGCGATCTGCCCGTACCCCTTGCATTTAAAAGGTAGAATTTAGAAGTTAACCCACTTGAGGAAAGTTAAAAACGAACTAAGGAATTACGTTGTCGATTAACGGTGGTGGTCAAACCTCGCGCCCCTATCCGGGCTTGTTAACCCGTAAAAGGGTTAATATTGGGTTAAAATAATACAGTCAGTTCTTTGGAGCTTACTAGCGGCGTCGACTGGGAGTGTTACCAGCTAATTGTTAGGGGGAGACAACGTGCACTACACGGGAGCCTCGTTGTGTGGGTTATAATGCAGTGCTTACGTACCACGGCTCACACTTATGGGCCGTAGAACGTTTACAACCGAATGTTTTTGCCAGCCTGACCGTTGTCTTCCTGATCTGCACAATGGGGCACATGAACTACGTCGCTGCGAGGGCCAAATGAAGTGTTCCGAATCTGTATTTTTTTTATTAATTTATGTAATCTCAGTCTCCAGCACTGATCCCGGTGGGAGATTCAGTATGTCGAACCAGTGAATGAAAAATACAACAACAGCAGGAAACGGAATTCCTTGGCGATCCAGTGGTGAGGACTGCGCGGTTCTGCTGCAGCGAGCCCGGGGTTAGACCCCTGATCGCGGAAGTAAAACCCCCGCATGCAGCGCGGTGTGGCCGAAACACCACAAACAGAAACATAAAACAAAGACTAAACGTGCAACGCGTTTTAGACCAGCGCCGAACAAAGATTAAGTGCCCTATGAATCACTGCTGTAAGTACAACGGGTGAGTGGAGTTATGTGTTCTCGACAGAACATCACACCGCAGATGAAAACCTGGCATCAGAAAGAAGGTCCGTGGAGAGACGAGCTGGTGAAGATTGGGCACCGGAGGAGGGAAATCCAGGTCCCCGCCTTCGCAGCCGTGATTGGCTGCTGGCTGGCCCTCCTTTTCTCAGTCGTGAAACAGGACCATTAACTCCTCCCTCCGCGAGGTGCCGGGAAAGAACGCGGAAACCAGGAACCAACCCTTGGCCGGCTGCACAGCGAAGGGCAGGCAGGTGCGCAGGATTAGGAAAGGGCCAGAGGAGCGCGGGAGTTAAGGCCCTTTCGCACCTCCACGCGAAGAAAGCGAAGTGTAAAAATAGCGCTTAAATAATTTCCTTAAACTACCCCAATAGTGGAGTCATTGATGTCATGTAATTCTGTGACTGCCGGATTGCCCTCCTCCAGAAGCGTTTCGGAACTTCGTGGGGTCTTATTTGGGTGTCGGGACGGCAGGGATCCGGTCACGTGGAGGCGGGGACGGGATGGGACGTCCCACTGGGTCTCCCAACGCTCGGGACATTCCCGGGGCGGAGGCGCCGGTTACGATTCCTTGATCCTGGGTTTCGCTCCATTTCTTGTATGAACACGCAGGACTTTTTTCCTGGTGTAAACAAATATGGGATTGCCAGCAACGCACTTGCGCTGTAGCCAAAGGAACTGGGTCCTGCCTTACTTGGAGACTAACCAACAATTGTGACCCGCCTGGGAAAACCGCACCCCTGTCGGCAGAGCGGGGAAGGCGGGCGGCATTAGAGGCTGCGCCAGTGCGGGGACCATGCGTCCATGCAGACTCCTGATGCTTCCGTCTACGGGCCTTGGGGCCACCAGCATTTACATGCTGAAATGTGCATCATTTTATGAAGTCCTTTCCTTTTTTGCTTTTATAGTATGTTTGGGTTTTGCATTTTTGTTTTTAATATTCATTTATTCGGCTGCGTTGGGTCGTAGTTGTGTAGGCTCTTCGTTGTGGCGCTCAGGGCTTCCTCTCCAGTTGTGGAGCGCGGGCTCCAGAGAGCGTGGGGTCAGTAGTTGCACGCAGGCTCTAGACTGCGTACGGTTAGTTACCCCGCGGCATGTGGGCTCTTAGTTCCCTGACCAGGGATCAAACCTGCGTCCCCTGCATTGGAAGGCAGATTCTTAACCGCTGGACCACCAGGGAAGTCCCCTTTGTGTTGATTTTTTTAAAAATTCTGTATAGGTGGGTGGTATCAGCGGTGACTTCAGGAGCGTAAAGCGGCTGTTATAAATGTTGTTTTTAAATGGTGTCACGTCTGAGAGGGTGGAGAATCACTGGCTTATTCACTCACCCATTTTACAGGTGGGGAGACAGACTTACAAGAGGGTAGGGACCAGGTCCAATTTACGTCCTTCCCAGCTTCAGCAGACAGCCTCTTGTGGGCTCAGGCAGTGTGCAGCAAGTCTCAACGCTCAGGCCCGTTTTCTTATCCTCCAGATGGGGACAGGCACCAGGAGACCTAATGTGTGTCAGACGCTCAGCAGTGTCCTCAGCAGACGGTAGGTGTGGAGAGTCAAGCGCTCAGCAGAGTCCTCAGCAGACGGTAGGTGTAGAGAAGAGCCATCAGGGCCTGAGAGGCCCAGGCTGAGTCCTTCCCCTGCCCACTGAGGAGTCCCAGCCCTGCTCCAGGATGTGTGAGGGCCAGAGACAGAATGGAAGGTGAGAGATGAAAGGGGAGAGTGGCTCTCTAGCCCCGAGGCCTCCTGTGAACTCCCCCGTCTTCTCCTCTTCCCCACTCCACTCCAGCCACACTGGCCCTCACTGTGTCCCAGGGCCTCCGCACTTGCTGGTCACTCCCGCTGGAGTACCCCTCTAGCCCTGCCTCCCTCTCCAGTCTCATCCTCACTGTCCCCTCAGCCACCTGCCTTCCTTGATCTGTTTCTGGAAGTTTCTTCCACAAGCTTGTTCTAGCCACAAGGCCTTCACACTTGCTGTTCCGCCTTGAACACCTACCCCAGTGGGGCCAGCTCCTTCCCTTCACATCGCAGCACAAAGGTCACCTCCTCAGAGGGAGTTCCTGCTGCCCAACTCTGAGAACAGCCCTCATTCCCACACTGTCCCGCCTTTTTTTGTTTTTTAATTTTATTTTTATTTTTGGTTGCGATGGGTCTTTGTTGCTGCACAGGGACTTTCTCTAGTTGCGGTGAGCGGGGGCTGTTCTTCATTGCAGTGCGTGGGCTTCTCATTGTGGTGGCTTCTCTTGTGGAGCACGGGCTCTAGGCACGTGGGCTCAGCAGTTGTGGCTTGCAGACTCTAGAGCGCAGGCTCAGTAGTTGTGGCACACAGGCTTAGTTGCTCCGAGGCATGTGGGATCTTCCCAGACCAGGCCTTGAACCCGTGTCCCCTGCATTGACAGGTGGATTCTTAACCAGCGTGCCACCAGAGAAGCCCCACACTGTCCCATCTTTAACTTCCATCTTGGCATTTCCCATCACCAGTTACTTGTCTAGTGTCTTTCTTGTGAACACCCCAGGAGCAGGGAAGGGTGTGTCTGGAGCAGCCTTGGCCCTGGCCCTGGCCCTGGAAGAGTGCCTGAATGAATGAAGACACTCCCTTCCTCACCTGTAGCTTCCCCAGGACAGGGCGACACCTGCCTTGCCTCAGGCCCGACCTCCACCCTGAAAGCCATTCACTGCCCTGAGCCTCAGTCTCTCTGTTGGAAATAGGTGCTACTGACTTCTCTCTACTTCTCTCAGGGCTCTCCAAAGGACAGAGTAAAAAGGAAGACACTGGGGACACACAGGGTTGTCCAAAGTTGGGACTGGGGACACCTTTTAACACGGCTGAGATGATGTGAATAAGGCTGGGTGTAAGGGGAGGGTTAAAAGTTGGACCCCCACTGTCCACACTCCATCTATTCCCAGGAATCTACCCTAAAAGAAGTCATAAGAAAGGAGGGTGAAGGACTGCCCTACTGGCGCAGTGCCTAAGAATCCGCCTGCCAGTGCAGGGGCCACGGGTTCGAGCCCTGGCTTGGGAAGAGCCCACATGCCGTGGAGCAACTAAGCCCGTGTGCCACGACTACTGAGCCTGCGCTCTGGAGCCCGCGAGCCACAACTACTGAGTCTGCGTGCCACAACTACTGAAGCCTGCGTGCCTAGAGTCTGTGCTCCACGACAAGAGAAGCCACCGCAATGAGAAGCCCACAAACCGCAACGAAGCGTAGCCCCCGCTCGCCACAACTAGAGAAAGCCCGCAAGCAGCAACGAGGACCCAACGCAGCCAAAAATAAAAATAAATTTAAAATAAATTTTTTAAAAAAAGGAGGGTGAACATGGCCACTGTTATTTACAAAATCTGCAAACTGGAAACAGCCTAACTGTCCAACAACAGGGATTTGCTACATAAGAAAATCATGATCCATGTGGGCCTACGGTGAGTTTCTGACCACAGCGGGAAAGCACATCTGACATTAGGGGAAAGCAGAGGCCACACAGTGGATGTCGTGGTGTCATCCAAGTTCTAAGTGCTGGCCTCTAGCTTCCGGCATTTTTTCCCCTGTGTATACTCTTCTGAACTCTCCCAATATATATATATATATTTTTTGGCTGCACCACATTAGCTTGTGGGATCTTAGTTCTCCGACCAGGGCTCAAACCCAGGCCCCCTGCAGCGGAAGCACGGAGTCCTAACCACTGGACTGCCAGGGAAGTCCCCAAGTTTTCTACTATAAACACAAACGTCAGAAATAAATGCCAGGCCTTACACAGCCCCTTCCTCTCCCCCTCCCTCCCCCACAAGGACATAGGTCACAGAGCCTCCAGGAGCTACAAAAGTGTTCAGATTAGCAAAGTTTTACTTCAACGTTATGTGTGCTCATAAATGACTCTGAAAAGCCGATATGCAAGAGGATGACACGCTGTGGTCTAAAGGCAACGTCGAGGCCACTGAGAATGTCCCTCAGACAAGAGGCTCTGCTCAAAATCTCCCCCACCTGGGGTGAGGGCAGCAGGAGGGGGGTCTGGGACAGAGGGATAAACACATCATCTCAGCTCTCCCATCAGGACTGGCGGCCCGGGACCCCAAGCTGGTCGATCAGAGGTCAACTGCTTGGAACTCCCAAAGCTGCCTGAACGTTCTGGTGTTTCAGGGAAATGCGAAGGCTCCCGGAGGGCCCGTGTGCCGGATGGAAGGGCCCTTGGTCAGCCCCCTCCTAGTCCAGCCCCAGGGGGAGCCCAACTCCCTGCTGGCCGGGCCTGTGCCCTGGGGTCAGGGCAGCCTCTCACCCCAGCAGCCCCGTCAACAGGACGTGTTGGTGTTACCTACCACGTAGTGTCAGGTGCCGAGGCCTGGCTGTGGCCCTGAAGCAGGCAGTGGGTAGGGGCCTGGCACCTGCAGCTATGGGCTGCCCGTATATTTATGTTTATTTCCAGAGTGTGGTAATGCTCTGGGGAGGGTGGGCAGCATGGTGCTGGCAGCCTCGGCCCAGTAGTGTGTGTGTTTTGTGTGTGGGGGGGACATCTCCAGTGAGGCCCAGACAGAAATCTGCCCTAAAGGTGGCCGACAGCAGCCACCTGTAACAGAGCCCTGCTCCCAAAGGGGCCCCTCGGGGGGCCAGCCCAGCGGGGTGACCTCCCAGGCACGGGCAGGCCAGGCTGAACCCGGCTGCAGCAGGAGACGTGGGGGAGAGTGGTGTTAACAAACGACAGCAGGAGGAGTGGGTACGGACAGGGCGACAGGGCGCGGTGAGTGTGGGGCGGAGCCACTGGCCAGGGCCCGCCCATCAGAAGGCGAAGCAGCGCTCCTTGGGGTGGCCCACGCGGTCCAGGTTGGGCAGGCAGGCGTACTGGATCATGGGCGGGGGTCCGCACATCAGCACCAGCGGCTCCTCCTCTGGGGGCGGAAGGTGGTCCCGGATCATCTCCTCGTTCACGAAGCCCTGGCTGTAGTCCCAGGCTGCGGGGTGGGAGACCAGGTGAGCCCGAGTATGGCTGTGTGACCAACTGCCAACTGCCCACCCGCCCAGCACCCTCTCCTCCGTGACGAAGTTCCTGTGCCATGAATTCCTCCCTTCTTTCCACAAACACTGAAGAATGAAGAGGCTGAGCCAAGTAAACCCTCAGCCCGATCCCCTGCCCCCAAGCCTGGCTCACCTGTGCCACAAAGGCAAGCCCATCAACTTTCCCCACCGCGCTTCACAGCGTGCAATGCATTTCATTTCCACTGGCCTCTCATGTGGCCCTCAGAAACGCCCTGTGGGCGGACAGGGCAGGGGTTACTGATCCCGTTTTACAGATGTGGGAACTGAGGCCAAGAGGACCCAGAGTTGAGTTGTCCCAGGTCACACAAAAAGGCATGGACAGGGCTGGGACGTTAGCCCCAGGTCCCAGAGGTCCCCCAGCCAGTGCCAGGCTGGTCAGGGTGACATTTCCTGCCCCACCACCCTCCATGCTACCTACTGGCCCTGTGCCCACTGTCTGGCTCTTCCCTCTACTGCATGTCGGTCCACGAGGAGCTGTGTCTGGTCCACAGCTGTAGTCCCAGTGCCCAGACAGCCCCATACACAGTAGTTATGCAATAAATGATGAGTAACGGAATGCGTCCCAAATAAGCAATCGGTGAGCCTGAAAACAGCAAGGCCAGGACCCAGGCTGAAGCTCCAGATGCAGGACCCTCGTGGCAGCAACAGCTCCTCTAGGTCCTGCCGGCCTCCCTGTCTCGCACACGCACGTGTACATGCGCAGTGTGTCTCCAGGTTTCACCTGAGATCCAGAGCCACCTTTTATTCCTACAAGTCACTGCTGGTGCCCGCGGCGAGAACCTGGTGCCCCGAGGCTGGCAGGGCTCTCGTCCCACCCAGGCCCTCAGGACTGACCTGCCAGCAGGGGCTGCTCAGGGAGGGGAACCAGCCAGTTCCAGGAGCATGGTGGGCCCACGGGGACGGCAGGCTGGCAGGGCTCCGCCAGGAGAATGGGGCTCTGATGACTGGGGCCCGAGGAGAGGCGGAGGAGGCGACACCCAGCCCGGCTCCACTCTGGCTCCGATCTACGCCTTGGCTTCCACATCTGCGCTCAGGGCCGTAACTCCCCCATCACGGCAGACAATGCTCTCTGCATCACATCATGTACACTCCATGGGGGGGGGGGGTCCCTTGCGAGGGGCCAAGCCAGTCCCAGCTGGTCTTGGGATGAGGAAGAGTCTGCTGTGCTGAGCAACGGGGTATTCTTTACCTCATGGACACTGAGCTGAGTAACTGACCCCATCTCCCTTTTCACTTTGGCTGCTGGGAAGCTCAGAGTGATATACATGGCCACCCACAGCAGGTGTGCATCACAGCCCATGCTTCTGTACAAACCTCATTCCCAATTCCATTCTATGGCCCTGCCCTTGTTTTTCTTTCACTCCCACTTTCCATTTATACCACTCCGACTCACTCTATGAGTCTTTGTAAGGTGCCTAAAATCCCTCTGGAACAAGGCGGGACATAGGTAGGTAGGTAACATTTTATTAACAGATCTAAAATTACTTTGAAAAAACCTGCATGGGACTAAACCATATTTGCTAGTGTAATGAATGTACAGGTATGTAAGACACATCTCAATTTCACAAGGACGTTTTTAGATAGTGTATTTTTCTCTACTTGTATACTGAAGGTGACTCTGTAGGGGAAACAGGGTCAGCTGGCCCCTCTCCCCTGTTCTTTTGCTTAGCTCCACACTGCCTGCTGGCCTGGTACCATTTCCTCCTCAGCGTCTACCCTTTTCAGCTTATACCTAATGTTACGGCAATACCCGAACTACTCTCGAACTGTGGTCAGGGTAATAATAAACGTAAGTGTAGAATACCGGGAGACTACCCAACTGTATTTCTCCTTGGCCAGTAACTGGTTACTCTTAAAACTGTCCCCAGGAGGCACGTCGGTTTGGCGTTGCCAGGTGTCACCACCAGAGGGCAGTGTCCACTCCTCCTGTGGCCAGGCCGTGTGCAGGCAACAGGAGTAGAGACCCCTGCAAGGACACTCCCATCGTGGCCAATGAGCCTACCTGACCACACTCTAGAACCTGCAACCAGAAGGGAGCTAAACCAGCTTTCATTTCCCCCTTTTGAATGAGACGTGGGTACAAGATAAATATTCCTTTCTTGGGCTTCCCGGGTGATGCAGGGGACACGGGTTCGTGCCCCAGTCCGGGAGGATCCCACATGCCGCGGAGCGGCTGGGCCCGTAAGCCATGGCTGCTGAGCTGGATGGGAGAGGCCACAGCAGTGAGGGGCCCGCGTATCGCAAAAAAAAAAAAAAAATCCTTTCTTTACTGGAAGCTCGGACTCCCAGAACCAGTGCCTCCTGTGCGACCTCCAGTCTCTATGACTCCACTTTGTCTTTTCTGGGTCTCACTAATCACCTGCTACTGTACTTTATAATTTACTAATAAACCTGTTTCCTGTTCATCCTCCCCAGCTAGAACATCAGCTCGGGCCAGGCTGGTTTCGGGAACACACAGAGTGAAGGGTCCGACCAGGAGGAGACCCACTGAGACACGGGTGGGCCCAGGACGGCTGGTCCAGCCAGAAGCCCTGGAACAAGACTGTCAGGTCCATGGATCCACCAGGGGCCCAGGATCCGATTTGGTCAACCCAGGAGGGTGGCTCCTCTCTCAGGGATGGACCCTGTTGAGATGGGTACCCCCAGAGCCCGCCTGCTCATTTCTGGGGGAAGCAGAGGGTGGCCTGTTCCCCACACTGTGGTGGTTGAGTCCCAGGGGACCGGGTGGCTGTGTGAGGAGGAGGAGGCAAAGCAAGGGCAGTGTGGCAGCAAGCTGGTGCCCACGTGGGTGCTTTGAAAACGTCCAGTTTCCAATATTTAAAAATTTCCCATGAAAATGCAGGCCCCCAGCTTCCCCTGAAAAATGGAAAGGCTGGCCTCCAGGGCGGTACTCCTGCACAGCAGGGCTGCCCGCAGCTGGGAGGGGGCTGCCCCTCTGCACAGGCAGATGCTCTCCAATTCGTCACAGTCCCCAACACTCCCTATAGTCTCCTAACCCTGAAGCCAAACATCACTGGTGTTATCTACCAAGAAGCCTCAGCTGCTGCTTTTCTTACAACAGAGAAGAAGTTAAGATATTTTTTGGAACCACATCTGCCTAAGGCATGAGAATGGAGTACAGTTTAGTTCCCAGAGGGCAACCTTGTTTCAGGTTTTAGGGGCAGCCCTCATTCACCGCCTATGGGACCTTGGCAAACAGCTTAAACACCTGGATAAGTAGAATGAAGGTAACTGTACATCAGCCCAGCCCACACTCCAGGGCTGATGATTAGAGAGAAAATGGGTGTAAAGTGCCTTACAGGGTATACACTGCAACGTGGAAACACTCACCCTCACCCCAGCACTGGCCCTGGAGACCTGCCCCACAGTGAGCCCCGGCCCAAGGGGAGAACGCTGGCCTTGTTTGTCCAGCTGAGAGCAGGGCAGGCAGGGGAAGGTCTGGGGCTCTGGAGGAGGCGGGTGTGAATTCAAGCCCTAGCTCTGGGGTTTTCCCACTGTGTTCCCTCTCTAATCCCTCCTTCCTCATCACCTTCCTCTCACAGGGCCACAGTGAGCACCAAAGGAGACCATGCAAGCAGAAGCCTCCACAACGGCAGAGGGCTCCGCCAGGTGAGCATGGGCCGGCACCTCCACCCAGCCCACCCGCCTGGACGCTCTCACCTTCAGGGGCTTTGTCCACTGTGTACCAGAGCTTGAAGCGCGCAGAATGTTCGTTCCTCAGTTCCTCCAGCTCCGGCCGCAGCAGGATGTCCTTCTCAGTCTGCAGGGGGACAGGACCCAGCGGTCAGGAGGGACAGCGACAGGGACTGCTTTTGGAGACCCTCGTCATCCCGCCCACCCATGGGCCGCACACTTGGCAAAGCTTCCAGGGAAAGTCCAAGTCTTTCTATGTTCTGGCGTCTCAGCTTGTACGTCCACAGTCTAGGAAATACAGATACTACTTCCCCAGATCACACCTGGCCCTCCGCAGCCTTGCCCACGCCAATCCCTCTGCTTGGCCTGCAGCTCCCCACTTTCCGTCCCCACTGATTTCGTTTAGCCAGCCCCACGTGGCCCTGTAGAGTTCAGCTTGTCACCTCCTCCAGGAAGCCTTCTCAGACCCCCAGGGAGCATCAGCAATCTGCTCCTGAAACAGCCCCTCTTTCCATTCCTAACCACAGACTTTGCCCTGTATGTCTGCAGGTCACTCACAGACGGACAGGGCTCCTCAGGCCAGTGGGTGGCGTGACTGATCTCATAAGACTGTTGTGAAACTGGGGGCCAAAGAGCCCTGTCGATCAGAAAAGGTCACAAACCTCTCCTGAGCCCCAGGCTGGGTGAGGGAGACCACGGGAGAGGCGTGGAGATTGTTCTGAGCGACCTCTTTTCCTTTTTTTTTTTTTTAACATCTTTATTGGAGTATTAATTGCTTTATAATGGTGTGTTAGTTTCTGCTTTATAACAAAATGAATCAGCTGTACATATACATATGTTCCCATATCCCCTCCCTCTTGCGTCTCTGAGCATCCTCTTTATGAACAATGCCTCTCTGACCGCCCTCACTGCCCTGTTCCTGAGGATAAACTCGAGGGAGCGGAGTTCAGGGTAGAAAATTCCACATGGTTAGGGCGTTCAACACAGCAGCTGCTTTACAATCCCCGGGTAGGTTACACCAAGGCGCACACCAGCAGCGTGCCCAGGAGTGTCCACCTCCCTACGCCTCTGCCAGCACTGGGTAATGATCCTTTAAGCTTTGGCAATCAGGTTAGTGGAAAGTAAAGCTTATGTTTTATTTTTTATTATTAATAAGTAAGTTTGTCACTGGTCTAGTAATATCTTATTAGTTTGTAAAAACTTTTTATATGAAGGATATTAATTTTCATTGGTGATGCATTATGTCTCATCCCCAGTTACTTATCTTTCTACCTTATTTATAGTTTGTGTTTTTCCCCAGGGGAGCTTTTCATTTTTAAGCAGATGGTTCCATCAATCTTCTCCTTGACGGGCTCTCCCTGGTGTCTTGCTTAGACTGACCATCCTTGTTCACTCATTCATCAATACTTCCTGTAAAAATGCTCACCTTCTACTTTTTTTTTTCTAAGAAAAGGGCATATGTTGAACTCATACTTTATTTATTTTTTAATTAATTAATTTATTTATGGCTGTGTTGGGTCTTCGTTTCTGTGCGAGGGCTTTCTCCAGTTGTGGCAAGCGGGGGCCACTCTTCATCGCGGTGTGCGGGCCTCTCATTATCGCAGCCTCTCTCGTTGCGGAGCACAAGCTCCAGACGCGCAGGCTCAGTAGTTGTGGCTCACGGGCCTAGTTGCTCTGCGGCATGTGGGATCCTCCCAGACCAGGGCTCGAACCCGTGTCCCCTGCATTGGCAGGCAGATTCTCAACCACTGTGCCACCAGGGAAGCCCTCACCTTCTACTTTTAAAGCTTCAATTTTTTACATGTGTATCTTTAACCTAAACTTCATTTTGGTACAAGGTAAGGTAGGGATCTACTTCGTTTTTTCCAAGTGCATAGCAACTAACTCAACACTCCTTTTCCTTTCTCTTTTCACGTTTGGTATGTCACCTGCATCAGATACAAAGTCTCTCCTACACTTGGGTCTGTTTCTAGGCCAGGGCTGTTCAACGGAGTTTTCTACAATGATGGGAACGTTCTACAATAGATCTGTGTTATCCAACAGGGTAACCACTGGCCACATGTGGCTATGAAACCAATGAAATGTGGCTAGTGAGACTGGGAGAGCGCGTTTTTAACTTTGTTCAATCGTGTAACTAGCCACATGTCCCAGCACAGTCTAGATTTCCTGTTGTGCCATCCAGACGTGCAGTTAAGTCCAGTAAGCCCAGGTCTCACGTGTGGCTCCAGAACCATGCCATTTTTATCACCGACACTTTCCAGTATGTTCTAATATCCAGTGCGCTAAGTTCTGCCTTGTCACTCTTCTTTTTCAAAACTTTCTTGGCTGTGCATGTGTACTTTGTCTTCCAGGCCATACTGCATCATTTTGTCATGTTAAAGGGGAGAAAATATCCCCACTGGGACTTCGAGTATTACTTGATGAAGAACTGACACCTTCGGAATATCTGTCTCCCTGTCCAAGAACCAGGTCGCCCCGCCGTTTATTAACGCTCCCTAATGCCCTTCTGAAAAGTCGTGCTTCCCTTAGGCTGGGGGCAGAGCCCCAGCCTCCCCTGGACTCAGGATGCCGTCCTCAACCTGCCTCCCCACCAGCCTCCACTCCCATCACTAGGTCACTCCAGGAAGAATGCACACGTCTGCAACGTTAAACGCTCCTATCCAAGGCCATCTCAACCCTCACAACCGTCCCGAGAGGTGGGTCCCCCGTTATCCTACATTACGGATGGGCAAATGGAGGTGCTGCGGCCCCCGTCCAAGCCAAGCACGGAGGTCACTGAGGACGGGGGAGGGAGGGGCAACGACTCAACTGGAGCAAAGCAGCAGTTCCCACAGTGTGGCCTGCAGACCCCTGGGGTCCCCGAGACCCTTCAGAGGGACCTTGAGGTCAGAACGATTTTCATATGATACTTAGTTGCATTCTTCACTCTCCTCCCTCACGGCTTCCAGAGGCTACAGGACTCGTGACACTGCACTGACTAAAGTGCAGAGAGAGATACAGAATCCACCGCCCCTGCTAACGGGCACAAAGATGCCCGTCCAGGCGACAGAGGGCTGACGGCCTCCACAGAGACTGCCCCAGTACTACCAAGCTGAACGCTGCCCACCCTCTCAACCCCACCAGCCAGCTTGGAATTTCTGGCTGCCTCCACCCACCCCTAGTCAAGGCCACCTCAGTTGGCCTCAGAGCAGTTTTCTGCAGCTGTGTGGGACCTCAGCCCGGGGACCTCAGCCCGGCCCCCCCGCCTCCAGGCTCAATGTCCTCACAGATGACATGGAGTGGAGCCTGGGCCAGATGGACCCAGAGGCAAACTGACCTGAACCACATCTGAGAGGCGCAGGGGGCCTGGGCACGGCCCCCACACAGGCAGGGGGTGCCTCGTCTTAGCTTCCCCCAAAAGGGGCATCACTGTAAGATCCACGTATTCAGTCATGAAACACTGAACCTAGAAAGACCCTTGTGATGACCTTGCTTCATCATCTCATTCCACAGCGAGGGAGCAAAGCCCAGAAAGGGAGAGTGACTTGTCCAAGGCCACACAGCAGGCCGGGGCGGGCAGGCAGCGGGTGTGGGGAGGAGGACATGCATTCAGGAGCCGGGGAGCCCAGGTCCAAACCCTGTCCCAACTCCCCCAGCTCAGGGACCTCGCGCGGGTGGGACCTTGGCACGTCATCTGTGAAAACAGCCCTTCGGGCTCCTCCCACTTCACTGGTGAGTTCCAAACTCTGTGTGCGGTGAAGGGAACCCTGAGGTGCCAAGGAAGCAGCCAGAGGAGCTGTGGGTGCTCCAGGGGCCTCACCCCTCCACCAAACAGCCCCACTCGGGTGAGACGCTCTGAGCTCCGCACTGAAAAGCCTGACCCCACCAGCCCCTGTGAGGGCTGCTGTGCACAGAACGTTCAGAGCACCCCTCACATTTCAGCCTCCCTGAGCACCTCCGCAAAGCTGTGCAGACCCCTGAGCAGTGCCTGCTGGGCCTCGCCCCCTCTCAGCAGGAGTCGGGTTTGCAGACCTCAGGTCCACCCACTGACCTGGTTGGCAAAGAGCAGATGGCACACGGTCTGATCATCCGGGTCCTTCATGATCGCACGGATCACCTGCAGCATTGGGGTGATTCCTGCAACACAGCCACCCCCCACACACCGCGTGAGCGCCTGCTGCATACGCGCAGGCCCAGTGCCAGGCAGATGCCCAGAGCTGCCAGGACAACTGGGACCTTGGGAAGCTCCCAGTCACTTGTAATCTGTGCCGCATCCCACACCCTGGCCCCGAACCACGACATCCGCCCGCTAGGGACTCAGTGAGGGGCTCCGGGTCCACATACCCGTTCCTCCTGCAATCATGCCCACAGACTTCACCGTTGTGATGACAGGGCTGGATTTCTTGTCCGGACGGATGGCAAACGTTCCTGGGGAGAGGAGAAGGGGTGAGGCCCAGTTCTCAGACATGCTGTGCCTGGGGGTCGGAAGGGCTGGAGAAGCTGCCCCCGCCTCAGGGGTTGGGGCGCGGCGGCCACCACAGCCCCCAGCCAGTCAGGGTGAGGGGGATGGGAAGGCGGCACCGGGACCAGCTCAGATGCAAAGAGGAGCTCGAGGACGAGTTCCTCACTGCGCATGGCTGGGGAGCAGGGAGGCTGGAGAATCAGGGGCGGCCCAGCTCAGCCCTACCCCTTGTTCGTTCTCAGCCAAGCAAAGCTGGTCTGTGGGCCGCATCTGGCCCCCAGAGGCAGCTGGTCTGCAACCCCTGTGCCGGCCACCTTGATTCCTAACAGCCAGGGAAACGGAGGCCCCAGAGAGGAGATGGCTTGCCCTGCGAGAGTCACCCATCCAGACAGCAGCAGAGTCGGGACCTGCACCCAGCATCCACCGCCCCCACTGGGTCCTCGGGGAGTCCAACCCGGATCACCTTTGCCCTGGTAGACCAGCAGCCCATTTGGGCCTCGGAACTCAATGGTGTCTCCAATCTTCATGCTTTCCAGGTACTGGGACATCTTCCCTCCAGCGGGAAACTTGGGGTGGGTGTCTTTGAAGTAAACCTGCAAGACACCCACAGTCCTCAGCTCCCCGTTCCCAGGGCTGCCGGGGTGAGCTCTGGGCCACAGTGGGAAGACACTCTTCTGGGGTCTTCTGCGGCTGTGTGTGGCCTTCTCACACGATGCCCCTTCCACCCATCAAAACTTACCCGTCTGTGTCCCGTCCCCCGCAGTGGTCTGCCCTCCCCATAACATCCCCTTGGAGGGCAGCGCATCAGCCTGGTGTCCGAGGCAGCGACCCGAGGGCCTGCTGCATAATGTTCTGCCAGGAAGCATCTCTGTGACCACCCCCCACCCCCTCCCCCGGCAGGAGATCCCCATGGCTGTCAGCTCAGTAAAGGCTCTGGGAAGCCGGCTCACCAGGCCCTTCTGGTGGATGTTCAATTCTTTCCACTTCGAGCTGCCATAAAAACATCACTCTTGGAACAATTTCCTTCCCGGTGCCTTTTGTGATTTCAGCTTTGGAAAAAGGGATGTGCTACAACGCTCGTACAGAGAGATGGGCAGACAGGGGAGGAGCTCCAGGGCTGGGATGGCTGCACCACGGGGCATTTCTGCTGGGCTTTGAAGGGCAAGCAGGAGTGATGAGCAGAGAAGGGGGAGAGGCAGTGGGGGAGGGACAGCGTGGGCAAAGGCCAGGGCTTGGGGCCTCGGGGGTGGGGTGGGGAGAGGAGCTTGCGGCTACAGCACAGGGGATGTGTCTGTGTGTCTGGGGTGCGGGGCAGGGAGAGTGGAGGGAGAGTGGGCAGAGCCCACTGCGTGCCAGGCTGGGGGCCTGACCTTTAGCCAGGGCCAAGGGGGCCAGTGAGGTCTCCAAGCCAGGAAGGGCCTGGTCCTGGTGAGTATTCCATCTCTACTTGAATCCCCCCAACACCTCCTCCACATCTGGCTCGAGAGACTTCAGCAAGAACAGATGCTGAACTCTCACCACCTTCCCTTTCCTTCCGGACAAAGCCCCAGACTACCAGGGCCTCCAAGGATCTGCCTGGCCCTGCTGACCTCTCCCTTCTCGGTCCCTCAAGTCCTCAAGCCTCCTCCTGACCTCAGGGCCTTTGCACCTGGAAGGTCCTTTTCCTCCGTCTCCACCTGGCTGCCGCCTCCTCAGCCGCCAGACCTTGCCTCACTGTTGCCTGCTCAGGGGGGCAGCTCTCATCACCCCACCCCCACCCCAGCTCTGGTGCCCATTCTAGGTGCTCAGTCTCTTGTGCTTGTCCCCTGAACAAACACTGACCTCTGTGTGACCACCTGTTCAGTGTCCATTCTCCAGCCAAAGACAAGATACTGAGGCCGGTGGGCCTGGGCACCCAGCACAGGGTCTAAATGACACCAAGCGAAGAGGAGATCCAGGCCAGAGCCAGGACTGACAGGCCCAGCTCCCTTCCTGCCCTCACAGACACAGCGCCCAGCCCAGGACCCTGTAAGACCCAGGGCTGAAGCTGAGGCCCAGCGGGGGTCTCTGCTCCTGTCCCCCGACTCAAGGGTCCAGTGAGGGGGCCCTGGGGCCTGCACAGTGGAGTTGAGAGAGCAAGCCTGATCCCCGGGGGTGCTGAGCCAGGGCAGCCATGGAGGTTTGGGCCTTGACTAGGGAGGGTCTCTAACATCCAGCCCACCGGCCTGGGCTGGTTCACACTTTTGGGTGGGTGTGTAATCAGAGAACACGGATCACTGCTGGAAAGTTTGTGTTTCTAATTTCCATAAAAATGTGCCGGGCTCTAGTTGTCATTTCTCCTTCTGTTCAGCATCTTGTTTTTTAAGATCCTTGCTGGTTGTTCTACGTCTCTCTGGTCTGTTGCCTCTAATGGCTACATCTTCCCACAGCGCACACCCAGCCCCCTGCCGGTGATGGATCCCAGAAAGTCCCTCACCCCGGCTCCCGGACACCGTCCCATGAGCTCCTCATACTGCACCCCCAGCGGGCCCGTGGGATGCTTCCCAGGGGAAGAGCAGGTGCCCAGCTCACTGGGCTTCGCCAGTCCGAGAGCAGGAAGGTGAGCCCTCCACGGGCTGGTGGGCCTGCCTGGTTCCTCTTCTGCAGATGCACAGCCTGAGCCCGACGCCAGCCCTCTGCCGAGACCCCAAAGCTTGGCTTGTGCTAAGAACTATGATCTGCTGTTCACTCGGGAACCAGGCACAGCGAGCACAGGGCCTTCAGAGATCAGACTGTGGGGCCTTGGCTGCGAGGTGGTCACCCCCGCGCCAAGCAGCTGTGGCCCCAAGGCCTCACCTTGATGACCAGGTCCACGAAGCCCTTGTCGTCATCGCTGGAGACGGGCGTGTAGGGCCGAATGACTAGGTTCCCGTCGATTCGAGCCGAGAGGTAGATGTGCTGGCCTGCAGGACAGCAGGGGTGAGTGTGGGCTGACTGCCCCTGCAGGGCCCCCTGGGTCTTCTCAGCCCACTTTGCTGCACCCCGTCCAGCATTCAAAGCCTAGCCTGACCTCGGCTCCCACTGCTCCCTTCGCCACCCCCAGGGACTCCCATCACGTCCCATCTCTTTGCCTTTGCTCGTGCTCGTGCCACTGCCGGGGACACTGAAGCAACTGGCCTCTTATCCTGACACTCACCCTTGAAGGCCCAGGGTGGCTGTCACCTCCTCCCTGAAGCCTTCCCTGCACTAACTGAAATGCAAAGCCCCCACCTCTCTGTCCCAGCACCGGCTCCACGTGTGCTGGGTTGGGGCCGCACTCACCGACAGGGAGGCCCAGGATGTGCTGGGGTGACGGCAGAGCAAAGCGGAACCGGCGGGTATCATGGCTGATGACCTGCAACGAAGCGTGAGCTGCTGCATGGCACCCAGGGCAGAGGGGCCCCCAGACTCAGAGTGCCCACCCCTCCCCAGGACCTGCACACGCGTGTGCAAGGGCACAGAGGTCAGATGCACACTGGGTGTGCCTCTGCTCTCACTGGCCCAGAGAAGGGCACTGACCCACCCAGGGCCACAGGGCAAGGTGGTCGGAGCAGGGAGTGAGCTCAAGATCCCAAAGGGAGGGACTTCCCTGGTGGCGCAGTGGTTAAGAATCTGCCTGCCAATGCAGGGGACACAGGTTCGAGCCCTGGTCCGGGAAGATCCCACATGCCGTGGAGCAACTAAGCCTGTGCGCCACAACTACTGAGCCTGCGCTCTAGAGACCATGAGCCACAACTACTGAGCCCTCGTGCCACAACTACTGAAGCCTGTGCGCCTAGAGCCTGTGCTTTAAAAAAAAAAAGATTCCAAAGGGAGGCTGCCAGACACCCCAGAAAATTCAGGAACAGGAGGAAAGGATCCACCTCTGCCACAGCTTGAGAAGTGTCCTGGGGAGGCAGAAACAGCTCAGGGACTGGGCCAGCAGTGGGGCAGAGCTGAGACAAGGCCCCATGTGCCCAGACCTGGGACTCAAGAGAGGGGCTCTAGAAGCCACTACACTAACAGCCGCCCCCGCCCCGAGAAGTGGGACAGCATGACCGTGGCTGGGCTGCAGAGGGCAGGAGGCATGGCAGCCTTGCTGCCCAGGAGGTCACTGGGGCTGGCCATGGCCAAGACAGGGTGTGCGCCCAGGGTGTGGTCAATGGGTGAAGGCCATTCCCCCTCCACGGTGGGGCAGAGGCTGCTTAAGAGTGAGGCTGGGCTGAGGAAGGAGCCCAGTCTTGACTGGGGCCAGGGAGGTGAGCATCCCACAGTGAGCTGTGTCAGAGCTGGGAACCGAACCCAGTGCCCGCACTCCGACCTGGGCTCCGGAAGGCCCCTGTGAGGTCTCCCCTGCACCAGGTGCAGCAGGATGGTGGGTGTCGAGGGGCCGTTTGGAAGGCAGGCAGCTAGCTGTCCAGCACATGTTGACGCCCACACGAGGAAGGTCCAGTGATGGAGAGTGTTACCACCAGGGGGAGAGACGCCAGACCTCTCCAAAGGGACAGAGCGTCACTCTAAGCATCACTGAAGCATGTGAGCCAAGGCAGGTGGCCTGGATCTCAGGAGAGACGGTGCCCAGCCACCACTTAGGACGCAGTGCTTGTCGGCGGCCAGTGGGCCTCTCTGCCCCACAGTCCGGGCCTGAAGCTGCAAACGGAGCCCCAGGGCCTCCCGCAAGCGGATCCCAGGATTATCAACTGGTCCTGGGGCTCAAGGTCAGAAACCCACGTGCCAGATGTTTTTTGGGGAAGAACAGAAGTGAGAGAAAGACACTGATGATTACTAGCCCAGCACAGCAAAAGTCATGAGGCTAACGTGTGTGAGGGCGCGGCACGGTGCTGGCCGTGATGGCCCGAGCAGTAGACTCACAGAGCTGTGGGCAACCTTGCTGATCGCCTGGTCCAGTCCCGTTCAGAGAGGGGAAGGGCCGACAGCCGGGACCCCTCCCTGGGCCACAGCAAAATAACCAAGAGCAGGCCCACCTGCTGGCCCACCACTAGGCTACAATGGGGGAGGGGAACTGCTAGCACGTGTGCCTCCTGATCAATCCAAGGGGCCTGGAGGGTCCACCGTGTGACATCCTGTGACAAAATACCAGACAGTCATCAAAACTAATGAATCAGGCCTTCCCTGGCGGCTCAGTGGTTGAGAGTCCGCCTGCCGATGCAGGGGATGCGGGTTCGTGCCCGGTCCGGGAGGATCCCACATGCCGCGGAGCGGCTGGGCCCGTGAGCCATGGCCGCTGAGCCTGCGCGTCCGGAGCCTGTGCTCCGCAACAGGAGAGGCCACAACAGTGAGAGGCCCGCGTACCGCAAAAAATAAAAAATAAAAAAAATAAAAAAAATAAAAAATAATGAATCAGCTTTGGGTTAGACATGTAAAGGTGTCCATATTGTACAGCTCGGTAAAAACTCAAGTTATTAAAAAAGAGAAACTAAGTATACACACACCTGAACCTCCACACATCATGTACGCAGGAATGTACTACCAGAACGGCTCATGGTGACCCGTGGAGGGGACCCTCTGCAAAGGGGTTATGGGGGAGGGGAACGTTCACACCTCATGAACAGAGCACATATAAACATGTGCTTTTATTTTATAAAAGTAAAATTTTTATAGCGAGCACATATAAATCATACATTACTTTGGGAATTAAAAAACAACAACAAAGAAAAAGAACTTTATAAAAGGAAAAGCTTTTACAACATTGTTATTTCATTTTAGTAAGAAAAAATTGTGTATAAGATATATTGAGAGGATAAGTGTGGTCTCATCTGGGAAGCAGTAATTTTTTTTTCTTTTTCTTTTCTTTTTGCCTCTCTCTGGTTTTCAACTTCTATGAAATCCTGTTACAAGTACAGTCACAGGAGCCCCAGCTCTCATGGGGAGCCCGGGTGCAGACTAGAGCCCAGGACTCAGGCTTCCGGCAAGTGACTGACTTTCTCTGCCCCATGACTCAGTTTTCCCTGTCACACCCCTCCTGAGGCAGCTGTGGTGGCCAGAAATAGCACATGGGAGGGGCTCTGATGAGAGAGAGTAAGGAGGGAAACAGCCTTACAGGGTGGGCGGCTGGGCAAAGGAGGGAGAGGATGGTTTTAAATCACGATCAGAGGTCTGAAAAAGAAAAGCATCAAGTGGGGAGGGCAGGAGCAAGCCTGTGGGAGGAGCAGATGGAGCCGCCCCGCCCGCCCGCAGGGAATCTGACAGATGCAAAAGACTCTAGGGGCCCTGAGTGGGTGACCCTGCGGGCGGGCGGGGAAGGAGGAGGGGAGGAGACCTTATCTTTAAGGAAGGGGCACTGGGATGGGAGCCGCGAGGCCTAGGTCTAAGTCCTGGTCCTGCCCCTAACTCACAGTGTGACCTGAGTTTCTCCTCTCTTGTCCTCTGTTTTCACAGCCATTAAATGGTTACTTGGACCCAAGAGTCCTTACAGGGTCCCTCCCACTCTGACCTTCTGGGGAATAGTGAGTGTGGTTCAAAGAACCAGCTCTGTGGGCAAAGACCTGAGTTCAAAGCCCTCTGCCGCTTACTGGTAGCCTTAGAAAGGGACCACCTTGCTTTCCCCATCTGTAAAATGGGCAGATAATGGGACCTACTTCACAAGGGGCCATGCCCCGAGCACATAGTAGGTGCCTGTGAAATGCTGTGATGCTGACAAGGACAGAGAGGTGCCCATGCCCCACGACGCCCTCAGGCCCCACACTGACCTCCTTGTCAATCAGCCGCAGCGGGTACTTGATGTCCGGGTTCTCGAGAGTGATGGCTGGGGTGGAGCGCTGGAACAGTTTCATGAACAGGCTATACAGGAACCAGACTGGGGAGAGGACCACGTGGCCCAACTGAAACGACAGGACAGACCCACGAGGTCAGACTGCCCCCTGCCCTTCCTCCAAACACACCTCCGGGCCTCTCCCCTACCAGGAATGCCCTCTCCCCATCATGTTCATTCAGGGAACCCCAGCTCCATTTTGGTGCCAGCTGGGAGAAGTTACAAAAATCAGACTCATGAAACCTATCACTGTGTTACTGAGTCGTTGGAAAAGCTCCATTTTCCCTGAGGAATGGGGACAAAGAAAGCTACATAACTGAGCATGTAGCCCTTTTCACTTTGGCTGCCAGGAAGCTCAGCATAAAGTTCCCAAGTACCTGTGCTTAATCTTGAGCACTGTGTATCTGTGCTCCCTCCCTCCCTCCCTCCCTCCCTTTAGTCAATTTCCCTGGCCCTATTAAGTGATGTCAAGTGCTAGCTCTATTTAGACAAACAGACAAACCCCTGAGCCCTGGGGTTCTGCCTTCAGATGCGGGGGCAGCCGAGGCACTGAGCTAGACACTAGGAAGCTCTGCTCCTTGCTGGCTGTGTGACTCTGCACAAGTCCCTTCCCCTCTCTGAACTGAACTGGACCAGGTGATCTGCAAGGTCCCCTGGAGCTCTGAGAGTCTACTCCTAGCATCATGCAGAGCCCTGCACAGGGGTTAACCTCATGACAACCCTATGGGGTAGGCACTGTCATCACCACCACTTTACAGATGAGGAAACAGCTCAGAGAGGTGAAGCAACTCACCCACAGCCACACAGCAGGCAGGTGGGGAGCTGCAACTCAAACCTGAGTCCACCTGCCTCCCCAACCACACTCTTAAACATCAGGCCTCACCCTCATCATCACTCACCCTCTTGCGTGGCTCTGAGAACCTCTTCCTTGCCAGCCCCCTGCCCCCCATATCGCAGCCTCACAAAGACCCTAGAGGCGGTTTGGATTTTTTAAAAACAGAGAAAGCCCACATCCCATGGCCAAATAAAACTGCTTAGGTTTACCTGGAGAGGACACCCTTGCAAGGAAAGACAACCAGCCTGCTGCTCTTTCTAGCTATTTTTGTCCCTGGGAAAAGCACTTAGCCTCTCTGCCCTGTTTCTCCATCTGTGAAATGGGAGTCATAAGCTACACTCTCTGGCTGTGAAGATGGAGATCGGCTAACCCAGGCCGTCCCCCAGCAGGCACTTGACCTCACTGGGTATCTGTGTGCAGCAGCTACCCTTGGCCATCCGGAAGTCGAGTCCTGGGCAGCCTCCACTATCTGGACCACAAGTGAGACTCAGGAAGAGAACAACAGCCTCAAGACCGCTCAGACCAACCCTACAGTGGAGAACCTGGCAGACCCCACCCTAACCAGGGAGCAGCACAGGAAAGGGGCCAGCTGACACCGTGCACCTCCTGACACGAAGCAAGAAGGGCCCAGCACCGCGCTGTGCCTTCCTTCAGGAGCACACAGCTTGCCTCTGACACAAGGAAACACCGAGCGCCTTTCGCCGCGAGAACTGGCACCACTCTTCAAAAACGTCAAAGCCAGGGCTTCCCTGCTGGCGCAGTGGTTGAGAGTCCGCCTGCCAATGCAGGAGACGCGGGTTCGTGTCCTGGTCTGGGAAGATCCCACATGCCGCAGAGCAACTAAGCCCGTGCGCCATGGCCTCTGAGCCTGCGCGTCCGGAGCCTGTGCTCCGCAACGGGAGAGGCCACAACAGTGAGAGGCCTGCGTACCGCAAAAAAAAAAAAAAAAAAAAAAAAAAAAAGAGAGAAACGAAGGCCGAGGAATGGGTCCAGATTAAAGGGGGCTCTGGTGGTTCGGAGGGTGCTCCCCTAAAACTCATGTCCACCCAGATCCTGGGGATGGAAAAGGGTTTTTGCACGTGTAATTAAACTAAGGATCTTGAGATGAGATCCTCTTGGATCCCCCGGTGGGCGCCAGATCCCACGACAAGTGTCCTTCTAAGACAGAGGAGAAGACTCAGAGGAGAAGGTCGTGTGAAGACAGAGACTGGAGTGATGTGGTGACACGCCAAGGAGGCCAAGGACTGCTGGAAGCCACCAGAAGCAGGATGAGGAGGAAGGCCCCTCCCCTAGGCCTCCAGAGAGCACACCCTGCCAAAACCTTGATTTCACACTTCTGGCCTCCAGACTATGCAAGAATGAATTTCCATTGTTTTATGCTACCTAGTTTGTGGTAACTTATATGCAGCCGTAGGAAACGAATACAGTAAGTCCCCTACATATGAACGAGTTCTGATCTGAGAGCACGTTTGTAAGTCCAATTTGTTTGTTAAGTCCAACAAAGTTGGACCCAACTAACACAATCAGCTATACAGTACTGTACTGTAATAGGTTTATAATACTTTTCACACAAATAATACACAAAAAAAAACAAACAAAAAAATAAAGAAAACATTTTAAATCTTGCAGTACAGTACCTTGAAAAGTACAGTAGTACAGTACAACAGCTGGCATACAGGGGCTGGCATCGAGTGAACAGGCAAGAAGAGTTACTGACTGGAGGAGGGAGAGGAGGGGGGAGACGGTAGAGCTGAAGGATCGTCAGCCATAGGAGACGGAGGGCGAGCTGCCATTTCACTCACGCCTGACGTTGGTGTCTTTCACTCACACACGTTCGCACCTTTGAAAGTTTGCAACTTGTAGGGGACTTACTGTACAGAGGCCAAAGAGACAGAACAACTGAATACAATGTGTGGTTCTGAATTTGATTCTGGGCCAGGGGGAAAAAAAACAGTTGTAAAAGACAATCCTGAGACAATAGGTGGCATATGCATGAAGGCTCACAGATTAGACAATAGCACCGTATCAGTGTTACATTCCTGATTTGATCATCGTCCTGTGATTATGCAAAAGAATGTCCTTGTTCTTAGGAGATAGATGCTGAAGTATTTAGGGGCAAAGAACCATCATATCTGTCGTTTACTCTCAAATAGTTTAAAACACACACACACACAATAAAGTAAATATAGCAAATGTTAATATCTGGTATATCTTGATGAAGAGTACATAAGGGCTCTTTATACATCCTTTCAACTTTACTGTAAGTCTGAAATTATTTCAAAATAAAAAGTGAAGAAGGAAGTCCACACTAGTGGTTCATATAGTGGGGTCAACAACCAAAAGGTTTCCCAAAATACTGGTTCTCAAGAAAATTGTTTCACAGCTTGTTCACTCACCCTCCCTAGTGTACCTCCCTGACTTTAGTTCTCACAGCAGATGACCGTGTGTATTCTTCTTATCATAACACTACAAATTCCCCTTTTTGCCTTGGCTGCCAGGAAGCTCAGAGTCAAGTTCCTTGCTTGCATGGAGGCCTCTTTGCTTCCTCTGCAGGCCTCTTGAGGTATCATGTTCTACAGAGAACAGACCTGGAATGGGCCCCTGCCCTATTGAGGATCAGGTGAGAAGATTCTCACCTCTCAAGGCCCAGCCTCACTGCTCCCTCCCTTCCCAGAAGCCCTGCCAGGACCCCCCACTCTATCAACTGGGGAGGACACTCTGGCTGAGTACCTGAGGCCTCTCTGAGCCTCGTTATTCTTGGCTATAGAAGGAAGGTGAGGGCCACTGCCTGGCCAACAGCCCAAGGGAGCTGGGATATGAGATGAGATGGGGGGCTGAGGTCACCGAAGGGTCTATAACCTGTGGAATGTGGGCATGCACACAGGTTTTTCTACCACCCTCGTGGGGCCCCCATCACCCAGGAGACGGAATACCCAAATGAAGGAAGGGCAGAGGCACCAAGATCCCACACCGGGCCTGGCCCTGCCCCCAAACCGGTCCGGCTGCTTCAAGTTGCCCAGCCGAAGCTTTGGTTACAGGCCTTTTGTCGGGCTCAAAACACCGTGCCTCTCCCGCAGACAGAGCCTCCAGGCTGGCTGCAGCCACGGCCTTGCCCCACGGGGCCCCTCGTCTGTTAACCAATGGGTCTAAACAGAAGGCCTGAGGGAGCTGGCCCCAGCGCACCCCTCCGGCCCGCACAGGGCCACACACAGGGTCTCTGGCCACCTGCCCACTTAACCCGCACCTACCATGTCCTGGCTACCAAGTGGTATTTCACCCACCCTGGGTCGCATTTAAGGCCCGTTGGCAGCCCTGGACTCTGGGGTCAGGGGACTTGGGTTTGAGACCCAGCTCAGGACTTCAGGAGAGAATCTTCACCTCTCCAGGCTCCATCTTCCTCAAGTTCATGAGGACAGTCCCACCTAGGGCTGGGGAGGAATCGAGGCTGCAACAGGCCATGTTAGAGCAGACTGGCCAGTGTCCCCGAGCTGGCGCTGCTCCAAGAGTGGGACGTGAATTCTCCGGCATAATCCTCACTTCAATCCTAGGCAGTAGGTACTGTGATTATCATCAAGTTACAGATCAGGAAAGCCAGTCCTCAGAGGACTCACAGCCATTTCTCAGAGAGATTAAGTGACGCACCCATGGCCACGCAACCCAGGCCTGTCCAGCCCAAAGTGTGGCTCTTCCCAAGCCGCCTCCCAGGACAGATGCCCTGGAGCCCACAGCCCAAAGCCCCTTGCTCCAGCACAGTCCCATCTCCCGGCTCTTGCAGTGAAGCCCCAGCTGCCCAGACTAACAGGCTGCTCCGCCACCCCCAAACGCCCACCACGGCTCCCCACTGCCAACACTCCAGGTCCCCACTATCCGGTCACAAGCCTTTCTTGCCTTAGGCCTTTGCACACTCTCCCTTCTGCCCTGAATGCCCTTTCTCTTCCCTCATCCAACAACTCCTATTCCACTTCCAGAGCCCAGCTCAAACGTCAACCCTTACCCTCTAGCTAAACAAGCCATCAGCAGACATCCGGAGCCCCCCCCCCCCAACCTCTGCAAACTCCACGGGGATGAGGGCGACTCTGATGATTCCTCTGCTCCAGGCCTCTCCCACATCAGTCAGGGAAGCCATATCCATGGAGAACATTGTTTAGGGAAAAAGTTGAGTGAAGCTACGTTTGCAGGAAATCACCATTGTTGGGAGTCCTGGAAATAAACTTAAACGACATTAAGAGCCCAAGTGGAGTTATGTTTGGTGCTCTCTGGAGTTTTATTTCCCCCCAGCACAGCCGTTTAAGTGGTCAGCCAAGTTTAATAACTAAGACCCCCTGGCCTGCAGCTCGCTTCACAGTCTGCAAAGCACCTTCCCTTCCATTTCCTCACTGACCCTCAGCACTGGGAGACAGGCCAACTGCATTCTTCATTTGACAAACGAGGAAACTGTGGCTCAGGGAGGCCCAGGGTGGAGTCTGGGCTTCGGTTCCCAATTTTCTGTCGTTCACCCCAAATCTCTCACCTGCCCCAAATGCCAGCCCATGGTTACGTGCTGAGCCGTGAAAATGACTCATTTGTCAACAGTTCTGAAGATGAGTCCTCAACACTGGCCTTGGCCCTTACACCGAACTTGCAGATCCCAGGCGCCAGCTTCGTGTGCCCTGGCTGCCAGCCCTGGGCTCACACGGCTGGGCCAGGTTCCCACGTGAGGTCACAGACAATGTGCGACGGCACACCCAGGAAGGCGGGGGACCTGGTGTCTCATCTCTAGCACTCAGAGCAGAGACACTCAGTAAATATTCGTGGATAAATTCACAAAGGGACAAGAACAAGCCCCTGCACTGCAGTCTCTCTCTGACTTTTCTTACTTTGTCTGAAAGTTTCCGCAACCAGGACAAGGGACCAGATGCTTCCAGGGGGAGGGTGGGGCTCGGCCCTCCACGGAGCACAGGGCTGAGGGGTTGGATCCTGAACTCCTGGCTGTTTCCACACCTGCCTCCCAGAGGTGTGGTGGGACTGCAGCCGCTGCTGGAAGGAGCTGTGCCAGTGAGCGGTGGATAATGTGAGCGGCCTTCCTTCCAGTCCCCGTGCCCAGACGCGACACTCTCGTATCTCGCACAGTCCTTGAGCCCGGGACGCGGGCGCTATGGCCACTCCACTTCAGTGAGGACACTGAGACAGGGTGAGAACTGGCACCCAGCTCGGTCCGATCACTGAGCCCCAGCCCTGCACAGTCCCTCTACGTCTGCGGACAGTCGGGCCACTGAGAGAGCAAGGGTGGACTCTGTACAAATTCCTCTCTGGAGGCAGCTGTGAGCTGACCCTCACTGTCAATCAGTCCTTCAGGTCACAAACCCCAGTGGGCACAGCTGTCAGGGCCCATGTGGGATGCGGCGGACACAGGTCAGGGGACTGCGTCCCTGGGGAGCTCAAGCCAGTGTGGGAGATGGACACGGGCAGAGAAAAGGGTGCCGTGGAAAGGCGAAGCTTCATCTCTGGAAAACTGGAGGCTTTACCAGACTCACAAGGGGCTGGGATGCCCTGTTCCCCGTCCAAGGCACCACTCCCACCCCTGCAAGCAGTGGGCAGAGTAAACAGGAGGCAGGCGGCCAAAGCCAAGGTCCCACCCCAGCTCCTCCTCAGCTGTGCTGCTCACACACACACACACACACACACACACACACACACACACACACACCACGTCACCCCAGCTCCCCAGGGGAGTTAGGGGACAGCTGCTTCGCCAGGCCTTGACCTGGTGCCCCATAGGCCACACAGTGCCCACCAGGGAACCCACCACCTGCCTTTCCCCACCTCTGCTAACACAGGAAGGGGAGAGGGAAACGGGGTGCCAGAGTCCCAGGATGCCTCCAGGGAACCCCCAGCTCACCCACCACAGCCGAGGGGCTGGGTAGCCCTACTACCCCCATGTGGCACCCAGCCAGCTGCTCACCCCCTGGAACTCCCCACCGGGACCCTGCCATCCACTCTACCCAGGTCAGGTCTGGGTGGGCAAAGGGACCTGCCAGGACCCCCCAGGTGCCAGCCCCCTGTGCTGAGGCTTCCCTGCCCGCTGCCCGCCAGCTGTCCAGCTGGGATCTGCGTGTCCACCTCCCTCATGGCCCCCTTCTCGGGAAGCAGGAGCAAGTGGGAGGGAGTGGAGGAAGCTCTGCAGCGAGGGGCTCCTGGCTCTGCGCTTCTGGGAAAGGGAACCCAGGAGGAGGGGCAGGTGGACAGTGGAGCTGCCCTCCACAGGGGAGACCCAGCCCTGCTTCCCAGGGGCTGGGTGTCTGGACCACGGACTAGGCACAGAGCTGCCAGGGTCAGGGGAAAAGCC
Source organism: Tursiops truncatus (assembly GCF_011762595.2). Lineage (NCBI taxonomy): Eukaryota > Metazoa > Chordata > Mammalia > Artiodactyla > Delphinidae > Tursiops > Tursiops truncatus. The sequence continues at coordinate 6,475,772 of NC_047044.1, read as the reverse complement.
TTGGACTCTACCTGTGGTGGCGGCCTGTCAGGGTCCACTGAGCACTCACAACTGTGCTGGGGGAAGGGGAGCCAGAGTCGGGGACGGCAGGCTAAGCCCCCAACATACCCCCAGGTGGCTGGCAGGTTCAAGTGCCAACCCCTCGGCGTCCCCACTTCCGGTGTGTGGGAGGAGGCCTCTCTCAGGGCCTGCACGTCTCAGATAAGACGCCTGGTGCCCAGAGCCCGTGCTGGCCTCCCGCAGACGGCGTGGAGCCGCTGTGCCAGGAGGCCTGCCTGGGGTCTGCTCCGGGTATTTGGGCTCAAGTGGGGACCCTGGCAGGGCCCAGGAGGAAAGGGCAACCCTGCCACCCTTTGGATAGAGGAGGCTTAGGAGTTGGTGAAGGTCTCCTGACGCTCAGATGGGGCTCTGCCCCTCATAGAGGGGCTCCAAGGGGTCCTTGGCTCCTCGGCAAAAACACTGAGCAGCCAGATCTTGGGGACACAGAGACAAACCCAACCAACACGGCTAGAAGGTGAGAAGCACTGCAGGAAAACAGCAGGGGCGGGGGTCTGGGTTCCAGTCCGGAGGCTGAGCAGTGAGGGAGGAAGGGGATTGCTGGGAACACGGTCAGGGCGTTACGCTGAGCTGGGGTGATGCCCCCAGGCTAGCCCTGGGCAAAGCCGCCCCCTGGGCTGAACGCCACCCAGAGTCCTGGGCTGGGCCACACATTCACAAGCCAACACCCAGGCCAAGAGGCCTTCTGCCGAGTCCCCAAGGGGGAGCCCCACAGAGCCAGAGGGAGGAGGTGGAGGAGGACGCCAGGCAAGAGGCTCTGGGCCTAATCCTCCCAGTGGCAGCCCTGCCCAAGTGCCCCCAGCCAGCGCCCAGGCACCCGCATGTGTGGGTGGGGACTGCCCTCTGGCCACAGCCTCAACGTGGAGCGCAAGCCACGCACCACCACTGTGGCTTCTGAGAAATTCGAAAGGCCCGAGGGCGAGGGAGGGTGGCCCTGGGCCGAACCAAAGCGACAGCATGACGATGGACTTTGCAGCTCCACAAGTTCAGACTCCGCCAGCCCGGCCAAGTGTTGAGTGGCATTTCTTCATCTGTAAAATGGGGCCAACGGCTGGGGCCTCTCATGTTTGCTGGGTTAAGAGAGACCAGAGCCTAGCTTGCAGCCCACGGAGAGGGTTCAGGGGCTGTTGTCGGTAAAAACTGCGATCCAGCAACACCGCACGTGTGCGCGCACACACGCACACACACTCATTCCACACGCACACACTCCACGTGCACACACCCACTCCACATACACTCACTCCACACACACACACACACCCCTCACACCCACTCCACACGCACACACTCGCAGGTACTCACGGTCACACTCCCGCACACCTGCTCACTCTTTCACTGTCACTCACCCCCATACACACTCCTGCACACGCACACGTCACACCCACACACCCGGTCACACACACGCCCTCACAAACTCACACTCACACATACGCGCTCCCTCCTTCACACTTCACACGTGTTCAGTCGCACTCACACTAACTCACACACGGGGGCACCGGCCACGTTCACCCCCGCACTCGCTCAGCACTAGCGCACACATCCGTACTCATCGGCCGTCCGGGCTGAGGGGGGCGGCGGCGGCGGCGGCGGCGGGCGGGGCGCCCCGAACGCGTGGCCGCCCGCCTCCGGGTGACGCCCCTTGACCGGGAGTGCTGGGCCCGGGTGCAGAGGCCCGGGCGTGAATCACGGCCGCACGGGGACGACCGGGGCGCGGCGGGCTGGGTGGGGCGGGGCCGGGTGGGGTCCTGCGCCCCGCGTCCGAGCCCGGACCCCCCGCCCCTAGCGGCCGGGCGCAGTCGGCGCTGCCCGAGACGGGGGTCCGGCGCCCGCCGGTCCGCAGCGACGCCCCGGGCCCGCGGCAGCCGGCGTCCCCTCCCCGCCTACCGTGCTCAGCTGGGCCCCCATGGTGGCGCCGCTCTGCACTCGCTCCGCCGCCGCCGCCGAGACCGCCGCGCCCCGAGCCAGCCCCCCGGCCGCGTCACCGAGGAGGAGGGGCGGGCCCGAGCGCGGCCCAGTCGGGGCGCGGGGGCGGGAGGCCGAGCTAGAGGCCCGGCTCCGCCCCGCCCCGCCCGCTTCCGTCCACGGGAAGAGGGTTGAAGGGAGAGGATCCGTTAGAACGCGGGGCCGGGCGCCGGCGCAGTCGCCCCGGTAGCCTGCGGCGGGGCTCTGACCCGCTGAGTGGCCTCGGGTGGGACGCTGGCAGTCTCTGGGCCTCGTTTGCCATCCTAAAGGGGAGAAGATGGCGCCCCCTATTGATGGGATCTAAAATAAAATCCGGAAACTCCACCACGGCCTCCAAGGCCTGCAGGAGGAAGCCCCGCTTGGCCTGACCTCAGCCTGCGCCCCTGAGCACGTTGCTGGGCCTCACAGGCCTTCTTGTTCCTCAAACTGCTCGGCTTGGTCCCGCCTCCAGGCCTTTCCCTCTCTGGAACACCATCCCTAACTGCCTCAGGGTCAGCCCTGGCTTCTTGCTTGGGCATCAGGTGAGATGTTCCGTCCTCAGCAAGGCCTGCCCTGACTCCCTCTCCAGGCAACCTCTGTGGTCTTCCTGGCACTTAGCATTAAGCTAAAGTCACCCTTTGTGTTTCTTCAGGGATGGTCTGCCCGCAGCCCCACCCCATCACAGTGGACTGTGGGCTTCCTGAGAGCAGGACTCTGCTTTGAAGTCCCCTGCCTGCCTGGAACCCAGCACAGAACATAGAGTAGCATATAGTAGGTGCTCAATAAATACTTGTTGAATGAGTGAATTCAACAGACAGTGGGCAGGTGCGTGCTCTGTGTAGGCCCATGCTGGCCCGCCGGGGCTCTCTGGCCTTGATTGCAAAGGAAGTAATCAAATAGGAAAGCTTTACTTGAGCATGTGCAGCCAGTAAGTTCTCACGACTAGGTGCTTCCTAGGCCACCCACGGCACAGGTGCCCTCTCCAGAGACACCTTCCACAGAGGCCAGGGGAGCCACAGGCCACCCCGAACCTTAGCATTTCCCCCAGTCACTTCTCGTTTTCTCCGTGTTCTTTGTTACACCTGGACTGGTGATGGTTATCACGAATGTGGATGTCTGATGTTGGATTTTCTTCTCGTGAAATTTGGAGGTGACGAAGTTGCCTTTCTCCTTTATTTTATTTTATTTTTTTGCGGTACGCGGGCCCCTCACCGCCGCGGCCTCTCCCCTTGCGGAGCACAGGTTCTGGACGCGCAGGCCCAGCGGCCATGGCCCACGGGCCCAGCCGCTCCGCGGCACGCGGGATCTTCCCGGACCGGGGCACGAACCCGTGTCCCCTGCATCGGCAGGCGGACTCTCACCCGCTGCGCCACCAGGGAAGCCCGCCTTTCTCCTTTTAATCATCACCTAAATGGCCTTAAATAAACAAAACTTAAATACTATTTAGACTAAAGCTATAAATGCTAGTCCAACAAACAGTCCTAAAAAATCACAATTAGGATGGAATCTATTTTTTTGTCTTGTCATTTAAATTATTACATGCACTTGTAGACTCAAAAAGGAAATAGCTTTCCTCCTAAAGTTATCACTGCTGTTGTTGCCTCTCTTAAGATCATATTAACTGTCTATTTCTTTTCTTATTTATCTGTCTGAACCTTTTCATAATTGTTGTAGTATACAGGATTAACATTATAACAATATAAATTATTGAAGCATTTTGCTCTCACTACAGTAAAAGCTGTTGTGTTTACACCTTACCCCACTGAAACACTCCAGTGTGTAAAGCACAAAAGGAGATTTCACTCCTGGTTACATCTGGAAGCTTCCCTAGAAAGTATCCCGCCTGCCAGGCTTGGCCTCGCATGAAGGAGTTGTGGTCCAGTTTCTTTGGGAGGGGCAGGGCAGAGTTCTCCCCAGACTCCGGGAGCTGCTCATCTCCCATATAACTGTAGGGTGGCCCCAGGGGCAGAGCGTTGGCGGGTGAGGGAGAGCGGGGAGAAGAACCAGAGGTGACATTGGTTAGGTGGCCCATTCCTGCTCTTGGAACTCAGTCCAAGTGGGGAGGGTTCAGCTGCCATTCACTGTGTGAGCACAGGCCAAGGCCTTCCCCTCTCTGGGAAAGGGTCAGGGAACAAGGTCTTTAAGACCCCTTCTACTTCTGATATTTTATTCTGGGTGGGTGTTCCTTCAGACTTTTTATTTGGAAAAATGTCCAATGTACAGAGAAGTTGCAAGCATAGTACAATGAACCACCGGATTCACCAGCTGTTAGCCTTTGAGCCCTTTTCCCCTTCCTCCCTATCTACCGTTTACTTTGGCTGCACCGTGGAGAGTTAGTTGCAGATATGTAGCCCTTCACCTCTACACACTTCACCACACGTCTCCCAAGAACAAGGCCATTCTCCTACATACCACTGTGCAGTATCAAATTCAGGGAATTTAACACTGAAACAACACAGTTGTCTAATCCCCAGTCCACATTCCACTTGTCCCGGTTGTCCCATAATGTCCTTTCTAGCCATTATTTTTTGCGGTCCAGGCTCTAATCCCAGGTCAGGCATGGCCTTTACTTGGCCAGGGGTCTTTAGTCTCCTTTAGCCTGGAGACAGATGGGATCAAAGGGCAGGTGATGGGTCACCTGCCTGTTGGCGCCTGCCTGGTCTCCCTATTGTAAAGGTAACTTTTACTTTGATACCCTGTGAATGTCCTAATTCCCAACAAACTTTCATCCAATGCTTTTAGTTGATGATCATGTCTGAATCAATTATCATTGAGGTAGTTTAACTAACTGGTTTAGAGGTACTTTGGGAAAAAACAAGCCAAAAAGGACCTTTTGTCTTAATTATTCCTCAAGGCCCTTTGGTGAGCCAGAGAACAGAAACTCTCACAAGCCTGTTTGCCTTCTGCAAAGGCAAACATCTGGTCAGCTGAGAATCCCCTACTCTACTGAGGTGTTTGATCCTTGGGAGAGGTTGGGAAACGGGACAGAGAAACCATGAGTTTCATTTTATAGAGAAGGAAACTAGGCCCAGAGAGAGGAGAGAAGTGGGCAGCAGTGGAATAATTCCTCCCATGGAGTCTCTGGGCTCCCGCCCCTTCCAGGTACCAGGGCAGAGGTTTGGAAAGGAGGCTTTCAGGCTGACTGCGGGGCAGAGTTTTCAGGGTCCAGGTTGGGGCTGTCCGACCCTTGCCAGTCTCCCTGGTCCCTATTACCTATGTAGGACCTAGGTTGCCAGATTTAGCAAATAAAAATTCAGGATGCCCAATTAGATTTGAATTTCAGATAAACAATGAATCAGTTTTTTGGTACAAGTATGTCCAAGATATTGCACTTAAATGTAGCTATACTAAAAAATTAAAAGGGGACTTCCCTGGAGGTCCAGTGGTTAAGACTCTGTGCTTCCAATGCAGGGGGTGCAGGTTCGATCCCTGGTGCGGGAGCTAAGATCCCACATGCCTCATGGCACAGCTGAAAAAAAAAAAAGCTAAAAAAACCCTCATGATGTTGTCCAGGGTGTTTGGACTGACATTAGGGTTGCCAGGTAAAATATAGAACACCCAGTTCAATTTTAATTTCAGGGAAACAATGAATAATTTTTTCTCCCTGCTGTGGGGAATTAAAAAATGCATGGCACGTGTTATCAGATATAGGAAATAAGGCAGGTAAAGTCAGTGGGGCCTTGAATGCTGGCATGAGCTGTCCTTCTCAGAGTAGCTGACAGCATTGAAAGAAGGGACTTAAGTTTGGAGGCCCTTTGCCAGACAGTTCTAGAAAGGGACCAGTCGGGGGAGACTGCAGTGGCTGGTGACATGCCATGAGGCTCAGGCCAGGGGTCAGGGGATGAAAAGAGCATTCAGGAGGCAGGACTGATGGGGCCTGAGGCCCACCAGCTGGTGTGAGTGGGCGGGAGGCTTCTGGCCTGGCATGGGAGGGGGCGGGGAAAGCCTGAGGAGCAATGGAGTCCAGTGTCTAGAGTTCAGCAGGGGCTGGGGCCGAGGAGGGGAGAGTGGCCCTGAGTCAGGGAAGGAGGGACTCAGAGGTAGGGCAGTGTGATGGGCGGTGGAGCAACCTCCTAGGAGGCATTTCTGCCATAGGAGGAGCTGGCTGGACCTCTGGGCCCTGGGAGGGGAGGGCTGGGTCTCCCCACTCCTGGAGGTGGACGGAGGTGAGGGGCCCAACCAGCCAGGCCACCTGCCCACCCCCTCTCATAGCTGAGTGTCAGGAGAGGCCAGTGAAATGATTCATTGCAAGCTAAGGTATTAACCCCCTCGGGCATTTACAATTTGAAGAGAGAGCTTGTTTAAAAAAAAAAAGCAGCAGCAGCAGCAGGGACTGGAATAGCTTTTTAGCCGGTGACTGAGGCATTACTGGTAGAATCAGGCACCTGCTCAGGCTGTGAACGAGCTTCAGCAGGGAGGGGGTGCTGGGACCGGAGGTTGGCTCCACTGTCACCAAGCCTGTCCTGCAGAGGCCTTTCTGGAAGCCACAGTCTGCTCTGGTGCAATCTCTGTGCCAGCAGAACTGGGAGGTTGATGAAACAGGAATGGGTGCCGCGCGTGCGCTGTGGCAACCGCATCAGAGTTCTCCAGAAGTATTCACAGCACAGTCCCAGCCTGCAGGATCCAAAACCCATGGAGCCAGTGGAGTCTGGCCTGCACCCCTGGACCAGCCGAGCCTGAGAGTGAGTCATCGCTTACCCAGGGCATCCTGTCTCCATCTCATAGCAGAGAGGCCGTGGCTCAGAAAGGGAAGGGCCTGGCCCAAGGTCACACAGCTGGTGAGGGTTGCGGCTGGAGTTTGAACCCAGTTCTCCTTGCTTCTGAAACTCAGCTCTCCCCACGGCCACTTGCCCCCAGAATCAGGCATCTGTTTTCCTTTTCCTTGTTGGCTTGAGCCACCTTACAGAGAATGTCAGGGACTGACTCGGGGGTGAGGGTTCTGTGTTACTGCCCCCATATCTTGCCTTCTCCAGACCAGAGATTTTCAAATCTTGGCTCTTGCTGTGTGACCTTGGGCAAATTACTCCCCTTTCTGGGTCTCAGTTTTCTTGGCAGTAAAATGGAGGATCATCTAGAACCTAGTAGAATCCAATAGAGCAAAGGTTGCAAACTGTTGGCCAAAGGTCAGCATCCAGCCCTCGGAAGAGTCTGTTCTGGGTTTTGGCTTCATTTGAACCAGTTGCCAAGTGAGTATTTCTGGCTTCTTGTGACAAATCTGAGACTCTTGCTGTACCAGCTCCCACAGGCAGGCCCTGCAGGTGCTGGGTTTGCAGCCTCTGGTGGAGCTGATTCTACGACCTTCCCAAGGTGCCCCCATAGAGTGTAATTTTCACACTCTTTGCTCCCTGGGAAGCAGGAGATGGGTTCTAGGTGTGGCTCTGCCCCCAACCAGCTGTCTGACCTTGGGCCAGCCATCATTCCTCTCCGGGTCACATCTATAAACAGGGGCGACACACCCATCTCAGAAGGCTGTGGTGAGGATGAATCGAGATGCCAGGTGTAAAACTGCTTTACAAAGCTGGGTGTGTGGAGAGGTGGATGTTAGACCTAGCAGCACCATTACCTGAGTGTCTGTGGTATGTTGAGGGCTAGGCCGGGGAATCACAAATGAATGCGACTCAGTCCCCAGAGACACGCAGAAGCACCAAGCTGAAAACAGTGGGTCCAGGCCATTCACTTGTGAGTGAAGACAACGGAGACCTCATCAAGGTGACATTTGCGTTGCTACCACCCGATTCATTCATTCACTCCTCATATCTTTACTGAGCCCCTACTTTGTTCCAGGCACTATTCTAGATGCTGGGGGTATAGCAGTGAGAAAGACAGACAAAAATGCCTTTGAGGGCTTCCCTGGTGGCGCAGTGGTTGAGAGTCTGCCTGCCGATGCAGGGGACACGGGTTCGTGCCCCGGTCCGGGAAGATCCCACATGCCGTGGAGCGGCTGGGCCCGTGAGCCATGGCCGCTGAGCCTGCGCGTCCGGAGCCTGTGCTCCGCAACGGGAGAGGCCACAGCAGTGAGAGGCCCGCGTACCGCAAAAAAAAAAAAAAAAAAAGCCTTTGAAAAGCTGACATTCTAGTGGGGATGGAGTGTGGAGAATAAACAAGAAACGATTTTTTAAAAACAGACATGTAACTTCGCTGAGAAAAGGAAAGAGAGAGCAGGGTCAGAGGGTACAGGTAGTAGTGGGAGTTGCTGTTTTATGTCAGGGCCAGGGAGGCCTTCCTGAGGTGATGCTAGCAGAGACCTAAAGAAAGTCAGTGAGCAAGCCCTGTGGATAACTGGGGAAAGAGGGTTCCAGGAAGTAAGAGCAGCAAGTGCAAAGACTGAAGCAGGAGTATGCTTGGCTTCTTTTTTTTTTTTAATTAATTAATTATTATTTTTCTGGCTGCATTGAGTTTTCACTGCTGCGCATGGGCTTTCTCTAGTTGCGGCGAGCATGGGCTACTCTTCGTCGCGGTGCATGGGCTTCTCACTGCAGTGGCTTCTCTTGTTGCGGAGCACAGCCTCTAGGCACGTGGGCTCAGTAGTTGTGGTGCTCGGGCTTAGTTGCTCCGTGGCATGTGGGATCTTCCCGGACCAGGGCTCAAACCCGTGTCCCCCGCACTGGCAGGCGGATTCTTAACCACTGCGCCACCAGGGAAGCCCACTTGGCTTCTTTAAGAAGCAGCAATGATGTCAGTGTGTTCCATTACTGTGAGGCTAGCTTTGACCACTTGGCCAAGACATGTCTGCCAGGCTTCTCCCTGTAAAGGTCTCTATTTAATAAGTCATCCATGGGATGGTCCTTTGAGACTGTGATTATATGATTTGACTTAATCCTCACAGCAACCCTAAAGCAGTTTTAAAACATATCTGTAAATTCTCTGATATCCCATCCATTGGGAGATGGGGGTCTGTGTCCCCTCCCCTTGAATCTGGGTTCTGTAACTTCTTGACCAATAGAAGCTCTGTGACACTGACATTTTGGTGGGAGCCAGACCATAAGAAATTGGTGGCTTCCACTTCCTGTCTTTTGGGACAGGAAACCCAGCCGCCATGCTATGAGGAAGCACAAGCAGCCCATAGAGAGGCCCACGCGGAGAGGAGCCAAGGTCTCTGACCCTCACCTTGGCTGAGCTCCCCAGCCAACAGCCGACACCAATTTGCTGGCCATGTGAGTATACCACCTTGGAAGCAGGTCCTCCAGCCCCCAGTTAAGCACCCCAGCTGACACCCTGTGGAGAGATGACCCACCCCCCACAAGCCCTGCTCAAATTTCACATCCGTAGGCAAATTTAAAGACTATTGTTTTGTTTTATACCACTAAGTTTTAGAGCCGTTGGTTACACGATAATAGTTGACTGGAGCAAACCTCATGAAGAAAACCTCCCCATTTTACAGACGAGAAACTGGGGCAGAGAGGGTTGGAACGTCTACCCAAGTTCTCACAGCCAGTTAGTGGGGGAACCAGCATTTGAAATCAGCTTCTTCATGTTATAGTTTGGTGAACGGAGGTTTTTTTATCTTAGCGAAGTCCAATTTACCCATATTTTCTTTATGATTAATATGTTTTGTGCAGACATACTATTTTGAAACTTTTTTTTTTCACATATGACTAAGTAATGTCTTTTGATGTTAAACACATAATGGTGTTTGACAGTTGCCCGATGTTCTGTTACATGGGATGCTATCATTTATTTGACCAAGCTCCATTGATAGGTATTTAGTTCTTTCCTAACTTTTCACTGCATTGAACAACACTGTGGGGAACACCTTGCACATATATCCCTGCATTGTTCCAATTATTTCATAAAAATAAGTGCTCAGACGTGGAATTGCTTGGGCAAAGAGTGAGCAAAGTTTTAAAGCTTCCTAGTAATATAGCCACACTGCCAGTGGGTACATTATGTAAGTGGGAATGGGTTTTCTGAGGCTGTCATAACAGATTACAACAAACTTACTGGCTTCAATAAACAGAAATTTATTCTCTCACAGTTCAGGAGCTCAGAAGTATGAAATCAAGGTTGATTCTCTCTGGAGGCCCTGAGGGAGAAACCTTTCTGTGGCAGCATAACTCCAATCTCTGCCTCTGTTTTTTTGTGGTTTTTTTGTTTGTTTTTTGTTTTTGCAGTATGCGGGCCTCTCACTGTTGTGGGCTCTCCTGTTGCGGAGCACAGGCTCCAGACACGCAGACTCAGCGGCCATGGCTCACGGGCCCAGCCGCTCCGCGGCATGTGGGATCTTCCCGGACCGGGGCACGAACCCGTGTCCCCTGCATCGGCAGGCGGACTCTCAACCACTGCACCACCAGGGAAGCCCTCTGCCTCTGTTTTCATGTGGCCTTCTTCTCTCTGTGTCTGTGTCCTCTCCTCTTCTTCTTTTTATTTATTTATTTATTTATTATTTATTTATTTATTTAGCTGTGTCGGGTCTTAGTTGTGGCACTTGGGATTTTCGTTGGGGTGTATGGGCTTCTCTAGTTGCGGCGCGTGGGCTTCTCTCTCTAGCTGTGGCGCACAGGCTCTCTAGTCGTGGCACGTGGGCTCCAGAGTGTGTGGGCTCAGTAGTTGTGGGGTGTGTGCTTAGTTGCCCCGTGGCATGTGGGATCTTATTTCCCTGACCAGGGATGGAACCCATATCCCCTGCATTGGAAGGCGGATTCTTAACCACTGGACCACAAGGGAAGTCCCTCTCCTCTTCTTTTAAGGACACCAGTCACTGGATTTAGGGCCCCCTAAATCCAGGATGATTTATTCTTGAAATCTTTATATAATTGCATCTGTGAAGACCTTCTTCCCAATAAGGTCACAGTCTGAGGTTCCATGTGGAACCCACTACAACCCACTACAAACCTGGTCTTTCTTTGTCCCTTGGTTAGAAAGGTTGTTGGGGGTAGAAAGGATATCCCCAGGGCTTCCCTGGTGGCACAGTGGTTAAGAATCCACCTGCCAATGCAGGGGACACAGGTTCGAGCCCTGGTCCAGGAAGATCCCACATGTCGCGGAGCAACTAATGCCGTGCGCCACAAATACTGAGCCTGCGCTCTAGAGCCCATGAGTCACAACTACTGAGCCCACGTGTCACAACTACTGAGCCCGCACCACTAGAGCCCGTGCTCGACAACAAGAGAAGCCACAGCAACAAGAAGCCCACGCACCGCAAAGAAGAGTAGCCCCTGCTCGCTGCAACTAGAGAAAGTCTGCGCAGCAATGAAGACCCAATGTAGCCAAAAATAAAAATAAATAAATTTAAAAAAAGAAAGAAAAAAAGGAAAGGATATCCCCAACTTGAGCTCAAGCTAGGGCTCAGACAGATCTGTGCAGATCTGGGCAGGTCTGGATGGAAGTCCCTGATGGTGATGGGGCAAGCCTGGCTGATAGCTGTTTGTGTGAGGGGCTGAGCAGCCCCCTGGGAGGGCAGCTATCCTTGGGAGCAGGGAGCTGGGCACCTCGTATGACAGTACCTGCACCTCCTGAGCACCTCCCAGCACTGTCCAGGCACTTCCTCGGGTGCCATGTGAGGTGAGCTGGACCCCAAAACAAAGTTAACCACCGAGGGAAGGGGCAATTCTGAGTCTCTCTCATGGTGTCCATCACTGGCATTGGTCTCTAAGCCATCCCTGGGGCTGGGCTGCCTGCCATCTTGCCACTACCCATGTGAAAACAAGAGCCCGAGCAGGCCAGTGAAAGAAGGGCTGCCCACCGCAGCCTGATCATCAAGGAGAGTCAGTGTGCAGGCTTCAGCAAGAAGGAAGCAAACCATACCCAGGTATTCTGATGGACAGACGGAACGACTATGGGTACCACATGGGAGGGGTCAAGGGCCCGAGAAGGCGTAGGACCCAGAGCGCTCCTGGTTGAAGAGCTGGTGTTATTGAGGGCTTCCTGTAGTAACTTATTCAATCCCCCAATATGCTGAGGAAACTGAAGCACCGAGCTATTCAGTAACATGCCAAAGGCGACACACTAGTGATGCTGGAAGGGACTCAAAGCCAAGGCTGGCTTGCTCCAGGGTCCATGTTCTTAACGTGATCGCAACTGCCTGGGACGGAAACCCGATTCAAACCACCTGCGCAGGAAGGAGTTTACTGAAGGCCCCTGCCAGGTCTCCCTGCCCCACTTCTTTGCCGCTTTTTGCCAACAGTAGGTGTCTTCCCAGGGGGTGGACCTCCTGGCCCGCCGCTGGGTCTGAGTAGAGAAATCCTAGAGAAGGACCTTGATTGGTCTGTTTTGCCACGTGCCCATCTTTGGACCAATGAGTGATGCCAAAGGGCTGGCGCTCTCCAATTGGCCCAGTTTGGGTCAGGTGCCTACCCCTTAGCCAATCACTCTGGTGAGGGAGGCGGAGTCAAGTGGGGAGTTGGTAACTCCCCTTGGGATGGAAGGGGTGGTGCAAGGTGGGTGCAGGGAGGGGGTCCCAGGATAAAGGGCAAGCGGGCCTGTGACCATGGTGGGGTGGTGCTGGTGGTTAAAGTGAGCTGTGAGCTGGGTGGCACCCAATGGGAGTCACCACTGGATCCTAGAGCTAGAAAAGGCTCCATCCCTGACTTGGCTTGGGCAAGGGGAGGATCGGAAGGTGCTCTGAGAACCTCAAAACACTGTGTGATTTTGTCCAAGGAGGAAGGGAGCCAGCCCCACACGAGCTGCCCTGTGCGTGTGGCAGCGGCCAGGGGCTTTTCCTGCGTGGAGAGATCGGATCAGAGGTTTTGATCTGGGCTCTGCTTTCTCTTGTTTTCCCCTGTATTTTCCTCCTTCCCTTTCCCTGCGCTCACTGCCCCAGGGGAAGGGTGAGGCAGAGCAGAAAGCCAGCAGCCTGCCTGGGGCAGGGGGAGGGCTCCCAGCATGGACAGAGCTCCTTGAGGACACACGGAGGAGGAAAGTCTCCCAGCCCTGACTGGAGGGGTGGACCCAGGGCTGGAGAAGTGGGGAGCAGCTAAGGGAGAGTGTAGATCCTGGAGCCAAGGCGTCTGCCCCCAGCGCTACTGCTGGCTAATAGGATGGCTTGTGTGAGTTAGAGGAAGATGCCCCCACCTCTGCCCCATGCTGGGATCCAGGGCGTGGTGAGTGACCACACTGCGTGTCAAGCTGGGTTTCCACTCCCACCTCTGCTGGGTTCTTGCACAACAGCACAAGATGGTTCTAACTGCACCTGCTTCCTGGGTGCGCTACACTGCCGGAGAGCAGGGGCCTTCCTGGTGTATCTGGGCCACTGGGACCCAGGCAGTCTCCCCAGAGAAGCCTCTTGAACCCCACAGGGATGAAGAGGAAACAGGGAGCTGCTCAGTTTCAGCCATCCTATGCTGATTTGTGAAGATGGGTGACCAGCAGAAACCTGTGAGGACCAGTGACCAAGGACCAGCCCCACCCAGTTCCTCCTCTGAAACTCCTGCTCTGAAACTCCCCTCCCTCCTCCTCTGAAACTCCCCTCCCTCCCTCCCTCCCTCCCTTCTTTCCTTCCTTCCTTCCTTCCTTCCTTCTTTCAGATTGTTCAACCTTTGCCTATTGGGAGCTCTTTCAGTTGGCCTGTGTCCCCTTAAGGTAGTGTATGTGTGTATGTGTGTGTGTTTGAGCCCTTCCTTAGTTTCTGGCACTGCTAGGTACTCCAGGCTCATTTTGTATAATCCCTGCCCTAGTTCTAGAACCAGGCATTTCTCCAAGGAGACTGGGTTCCTTTTAGTGGAGAACGGCATTGGAAACCAACGTCTGGCTGCGTAATGTTCCACCGTGTGGATCTATACGTATCCATCCATCTAGTTACGGATGTTTAGGCTCTTTCCACTTTTTGGCTATTACGAATAATGCTGCTATGAACAGCACTTGTGTACAAAGTTTTGTGTGGGCACGTGTCTTCATGTCTCCTGGTGATAGACCTAGAAGTGGAGGTCATACGACTCTATGTTTATGTGGCTGAGGAACCGCCAGTTTTCCAAAGTGGCTGCGTTATTTTACAGAACCACCAGCAGTGCATGAACTTGCAGCTTCTCCACATTCAAACCAGTGCTTGTCATTGTCTGTCTTTTTGATGACAGCCATGCTAGTGGGTGAGAAACGGTATTGACTTGTATTTCCCTAAGAGCTAATGGTGTCAAGAGCATCTTTTCGCTTGTTTGGCCATTTGTGTATCTTCTTCAGAGAAATGTCCATTCAGACCCTATGCCCACTGTTAATTGGGTTGTCTTGATTACTGCTTTTTGGTGTCCCTTCCATTTGGGCCTGAGGAGATAGCCTCTCTGGCTTCTTCCAGTCCCGACCTTGATTTTAAAGAAATGAATGGGGCACAGTGGGCCTTGGTAGGGGGCCGCCTCATCAATTCCCAGAGGTTTTGGCGACCAGGTATGTGATGAGAATGTGGCAGCCGCGAGGATGAGGGGCCCTAACTCCGTGAAGCAGGGAGGGGGCTGGAGGGCATGCTTTGTGCCTGTAGAACTGTAGGAGTTGGGGACCACTGGGGCATCTGTTCTCGAACAGCTGACACAAAACAGAGGCAGAACTTGCTCCCTTCTCTGGCACCCCATCCCTCCATGCCCATAGGAGCCCTGCTGGGCTCCTCCCCAGGCCACCCGCACCTGAATGAGATCCAGGACGTTTGTCCCCAAACTGGTTTGTGCCTGTTGAGTCTTTGCTATTGTAACCCCTGAAGTAACTCAGTGTTATGTAAGCTGCTGAAACTTGAGGGCAAACAGAAAAATTGTGGAGGTTTCTGTGAAAATAAACTTGAATCCCATGGAAAAGTTTGATATAGGTAAGTTGCTTGACAGTATTCTGCAGAATGGGGAAATTCCCCGGCGATCCAGTGGTTAGGACTCTGCGCTGCCACTGCAGGCTGCACAGGTTCCATCCCCGGTCGGGGAACTAAAATCCCATGTGCTGCGCAGCGCAGCCCAAAAAACAACAAAAAAAGAAATCTGCAAATTAGGTGAGTGAAATGACTGTTTAACATTGAGAAGAAATCATCAAAATCTAGACAGGCTCTGTACTTGGATGGCTTCTCGAGCCTCTGAAGGTTTGACCTCTACCTGGGAGCCAAGCCTAGAAGCCCCAGATGCTGCCTGATGGGGCTGGGTTAGGCCAAAAGCATGATCCTGTCTCCAGGCAGCAGCCCTAGCCTCTAGAAAGGTCTGGGTCCTCATCGACAGATTCCAAGGGGATGTCCACTTAACACCAGTTAAAGCAAACTGTTTAAGGCACGTGTGTGCCGGGACTTCCCTGGTGATCCAGTGGGTAAGACTGCGTTCCCCATGCAGGGGGCCTGGGTTCGATCCCTGGTCGGGGAACTAGATCCCACATGTGTGCTGCACTAAGAGTCTGCATGCCGCAAGTAAGAAGTCCACATGCCACAACTCAGTCCACATGCTTCAACAAAGAAGTCCACATGCCTACAACTAAAAGATCCTGCATGCCACAACTAAAGATCCTGCGTGCTGCAACTGAGACCCGGCGCGGCCAAAATAAATAGATAGATAGATAGATAAGTAAATAAATATTAAGGCACAAGTGTGCGTCTAAGTCCATGGGCTTCTTCACTAACTGACCATCCATGTCCCAGCTGGGGAGAACGAGACAGCTTGACTATATGACAGCACCCTGTGTGGGGGGATGGATGAGAGAGACCCAGTGTCAGGGAGAGGAGGGAAGCACAGTGAGGGCCAGGTTTCAGTTTCAGCTTGCCTGCCACCTCCCTGGTCCCGCACTGCAGCCCTGTGTGCGATACGGGCAGAGATTTCCCAGAGGCCGGGACTGGGGCCCACAGCAGCGCGGGAGCTGCCCATGGCTGATTGGTGGACTGGCGGTGCAGGGCTCTTTCATGCTTCTGGCTCTGGCCCCAATAAAGAGCATCATGGGAACAAACAGGCAAAAAGAGCTGAGTCCAGAGAGAGCCCTGGGGTGGGTCCCTGAGGAGTCGGCCTCCAGGATTCAGTCTCAGTGCAGCTGGTTGGGCACAGGAAAGAACACAGGTCTGGTGTCCAACAGACCCGGGTTCAAGGCCCAGCCCCTCCATCCACTGGCTGCGTGACTTGTGCACGTGGCTAGGCGGGAGTCTGTTTCCCCATTTGCAGCGTGGAGATGATGACACACACATCCTGTGTGTGACATACACCCCTTCTGTGGGTCTGTGCTCTCTCCTCCACAAGGGGGCGCTTCTCAGGAACACAAGGGCCAGTGGAGAGTGCTTTGGAGACAGAACTGCTGCTCAGGCCCCTGACACTCCAAGGCTTTGCCATCCCAGCCCCCAAACCCAGCTGCCAGCCAAGGTGTGGGCTCCTGGCCCTGTGAGAAGGGGTCCAGGCTCTGAGACACCAGGCGTGGGTATGGGAGTGGGGGGAGGCAGATTCCCACTCAGTCAAGAGGCTTTCACTGTCATGGTCACTTCCCTGCTCGGGGCCTCAGTTTCCTCATCTGCGCAAAGGGATGACACCACCTACCAGGTGTCTGGGACGCTCAGAAGAGCACACGCTCCATTTCCCGAACTCCAGCCATTCCAGGGCCTGCGAGAGGTTTGTTCCACCGAGCCCCACCTCTTTTGTTAAGTCTTTAAATGGATTCACTTTTTTCCTTAAAAAAGAAACTATGTCAGGGACTTCCCTGGTGGCGCAATGGTTAAGAATCCGCCTGCCAATGCAGTGGACACAGGTTCGAGCCCTGGTCCGGGAGGATCCCACATGCCCTGGAGCAACTAAGCCCCTGCACCACAACTACTGAACCTGTGCTCCGGAGTCCACGCACCACAACTTCTGAGCCCGCACACCTAGAGCCCGTGCTCTGCAACAAGAGAAGCCACCGCAATGGGAAAGAAGCCCGCGCACTGCAACGAAGAGTAGCCCCCGCTCGCCACAACTAGAGAAAGCCCGTGTGCAGCAATGAAGACCCAACATAGAAAAAAAAAAAAAGAAGAAAGAAACTATGTCATCAGAAGCAGAGAACAAGTATCACTTGCCAGAAATAGAAAGTAACCATAAAGATAAGCCCAGTGGAAATACTGTGACTACATTTTAACTGCCTGCTGTGGTTGGCCAGAGGCCTGAGCAGGGCCTGCTCTCCTCTGGATATAAAGTGTGCTCAGCCCGAGTCACAGAGGTGGACAGGTGTCCTCACACTGAACCAAGCTTTCTCTTCTACCCAGACAGAAGGCTGGAAAGAGACGTGGAAAGGTAGGAGGTTTCTCTCCATGGAAGTCCACGTTAGTTAATGCCACATCCATGTAGCACTAAATGACCTAAGGACCCCCTGGCCCCAGCGGGACGTGCCCACACTCAGGGGAGCTGGGCAGGTCACCCCACACGTGTGTCCTTCTGTGTAAACTAGGACCTGGCCGCTCTGGGTTCTTGGTCAGTTTCTTAGGGTCCGGTTCACAGAAAGTCAAGTCCCACAGTCCATTCCTGCCGGGAAGGCCAGGGGCAGAGGACCCCATGGCAGCGCCCCTGAGGTCCTGTCCCGCAGAGCCCCTGTCCTATCTGGACACACCTCTCTACCCACAAGGGGATCCTGTGCCGTTGGTGCACTCAGCACATTGCATGGAGGCCCCTGTGGGCCTGCCTTTAGGAGCGGCAGGCATGTGGGCTCAGGCCTGGAAACAGGTGGTGACGGAGAGGTAGATGGGGGTGGGCATCAAGGGAGGGAAGGCCAGACTTCTCCCGTGAGCCTGTGAGCAGCCCCGTGAGGTCACAGCCACCTGTCTGGGCCCTCGGCTTTAGGGCGAAGATGGAGAAGGAAAAGGAGGAGTTCTGGTGATGGAAGAGGTGAGGGAGCAGGGCCCAGGGCCTGGCTGGCCAGCTGAGAGGCCAGAGGTGTAGGGCCAGACCGCCCTTGTCCTGATCTAGGCCGGCTGTGTGATCTTGGTCAGCACAGGCCCGGCCTCTCACACTCAGGGCTCTGGAGGGTGAGCGAAAGATGCCACCTGGTGGTCTGCCCGGGCCCCTGGGCAGGTGCTGGGGAGGAGCAGGTGAGCGGCTGCAGGAGGGAACAGTGCGGCGCAGAGGGGAGGTGTCCTAGGCCAGTCGGCGTGCAGATCTCTCTGCAGAGCTCCCGCCGCAGCCTTGTTATCCAGCGCCCCCAGGTGGACAATATGAGAATGACTGAAAACCCTGAAGAGACAGGAAACTGGCATTGCCCTCACTTCCCACGCAGAGCAGCGCCAGGCAACCCCATCTGAATCTGGCCTCCACCTCTTACCTGCTCCGGGGCCTCAGGTAGGCCACTGGAATTCTCAGTTTTGTCATTTGTAAAGAGGGGTTCAATCCCAGGAGGCCCTCAGCTAATTGGCAGTCCCTTCCTGCCCCTCACACTGTTTGTTTTCACTGGTGTGGCCAAGTGGTGACAGGATGACGGAGCCCCGCGGTGACCTTGCAGGTCTCAGAAAGTCTACAGAAGGCTGGAATACTAACATCCCTGCCACCACCCCCCTGAACAACCAGTTGCTTTCCCTCCCTGTGCCTCAATCTCCTCCTCTGTAAAATGGGGTAAATGACATGGTACGTAAAACACTCAACACTGAGAAGACCTTGTCATCTTCCAGGTGGGACTATTCTGAGGATTTAATTGCAATATGTTAATTTAAATCAAATGCGACAATGCATGCAAAATATGTATATATTTAAAATATATATATTCCTAGGGCAGAGACACCATAATAAATGCTCGTCCTGCTGGGGCTCTGAGACACCTCCAGGCTCAGCCGTTCCAGGTGGGGGTGGGCAGGCAGCGCCTGGTGGTGGCACCCGGAGCAGAAAGCAAAGTGGGCCAGCTCCTCCCATGCCGCCTACCTCATGTCCCAGCCTGGACCCCCAAGGGGCCTCCTCATGGGTCTCTGTGCCTCAGTCAGCACACAGAGGCTGGGGCCCTGTCCAGATCACACAGCAAAGCCAGGCCAGAGACCTGGGATGACCAGGGTAGACTTGATATAAAGCCTGAGGTTCTTCGTCTGAGCCCACATGCCCACCGGAACCTGCTCTCTCTGCCCCCTTTAGATCCTGCCTCTGCCTGGAGGGCAGCGGCCTTCTCCTCCCTCTTTATCAAACCCGGTGGAAAGGAGGGAAACGTCTTTTTCTCTTACCCTCCTACTTGTGACCCGGGGCCTGCTCGACACCTCTCCACTCACCAAGGCTAGTCTCCTGTGTTAAGCTGTGTTCACAGGTGACACACGGGTGGCTGCTGAGCTGGGCCAGCTTCTCCTGCAGGAGAGCAGGGCCGTGGGCGCCACGGAAGCTGTAGACTGTGCCAGCAAAGGGTGGGTAAGGCCTGGCAGGCGACCAGGTGTGCGGGTGTCCCAGGAGCTGCAAGGTCACAGGCATTCAGAGCAGGCGGCATTGGGCTCAAAGAAAGAGACCCTAGCTCTGCCACCTGCCCCTTGTGTGACGCTGGGCAGGTGACCTGACCTCTGTGAGCCTCGTTTGCTGAATTGTAGAGAATCCTATCTTTCACCAAATATATTGATTATGGGAGAAACACCAAATAAGCATCTCAGTAGATGCTAAGGTGGTATTTGATAAAGTCCAACATCCATTCTTAATTTTAGAAACGACTTTATTGATATAGGAACAGATTTTATGCCTTAACATGATAAAAATATGTAAATATATGACACTAAAAACCAGTGTTATATTCACTGGTGAAGCAGTAGATGCATTTCCATTAACTTCTGGAATAAGGCAAGGACTTCCTGTCACCACCACCATTTAATGCTGTTCTGGGGGAGCTAACCCAGGCAATTAGGACACACAAATAAAATAGATTAAGTGTTGGAAATACAGATGCCAAATTTCACTGTGTTTAGATTATTACCTGGAAAAGCTAAGAGAATCAATCAGAAAAAGTATTAGAAACTTTAAGGAGATTAGAAAAAATTAATACTTAAAAATCAAGTGAAACTACTCTGTGTGAGATTATAATGGTGGACACATGTCATTACACATTTGTCCAAACCCATGCAATGTACACGTAGAATGAACCCTAATGGACTTTGGGTGACAATGATGTGTCAGTGTAGCTTCATCAATTGTAACATATGTACCACTCTGGCGGGGAACATTGATATGGGACAGGCTGTGCACGTGTGGCACAGGGGGTATATGGGAAATCTCTGTACCTTTCCACTCAGTTTTGCTGTGAACCTAAAACTGCTCCAAAATATAGTCTATTAAAACAATCAATTGTCAAAAAGAACTTAAAAAAATGGAAAAAAAATCAATTGTCTATTTATAAATATATAGTAATTGATTAGAATGTCTCTGAAGAAAAGACCTCATTCATCATGGCATTTAAGAAAACATCCTTTAGCAAGGATCGTGTACGTTCTATGTGAAGAAAGGGGTATAAAGACTTAAATTAAAAGACAGGCTTTAGGGACTTCCCTGGTGGCGTAGTGGTTAAGAATCCGCCTGCCAATACAGGGGACATGGGTTTGAGCCCTGGTCCGGCAAGACCCCCACATACCGCAGAGCAACTAAGCCCATGCGCCACAACTACTGAGCCCACACGCCTGGAGCCCGTGAGCCACAACTACTGAAGCCCGCACGCCTAGAGCCCGTGCTCTGCAACAAGAGAAGCCACTGCAATGAGAAGCCCACGCACCGCAATGAAAAGTATTCCCCGTTTGCTGCAACTAGAGAAAGCCCGCGTGCAGCAACGAAGACCCAACGCAGCCTAAATAAATAACCCAGCGTCATTAAAATGTCCATTTTTTCTAAACTACTTATTCATTTAATAAAATTCGAACAGGATATTTAAAAATTAATCAAACGATTCATCTAGAAGAGTAAATGTGTGAGAATAGCTGTAGGAAAATTCTGAAAAGGAAGAGTAATGACGAAGGACTGACTCCATTAGCTATTAAAAGAGATAATGCTTGTTATTATAATTACCTAAGGTAATTGAACATATATTATATTCCAGGCCCTGTTCCAAGGGCTTTATAAAGACCACACCATTTGATCTTCATTACAACACTTGCAGGAGTAGGGATTAGGGTTTTAGGGCCATGGCTCACGGGCCCAACTGCTCCGCGGCATGTGGGATCTTCCCGGCCGGGGCACGAACCCGTGTCCCCTGCATCGGCAGGCGGACTCCCAACCACTGCGCCACCAAGGAAGCCCAACAATGGGCTTTTTAAAGCAGAACTCAAGAGAATGAAAAGACAACTCACAGACTGTGAGAAAATACTTTAAAAAACACATATCTGATAAAGAACTTGTATCCAAAATACACAGAGAACTCTTCTAACTCAGCAATAAGAAAACCCAGTTTAAAACAGGCAGAAGATCCAAACAGACACCTCACCAAAGAAGATACACAGATGGCTCATAAGCACAGGAAAAGATGGCCAATATCATATACATTCAGCAATTGTAAATTAAAACAACAGTGAGATACCACTACAGACCTGTTAAAATCCAAACGGCTAAAACCCAAAAAACTGAAAACCAAACAAACAACAAACAAAACTCCACATACCGACGTGGAGGTGGAACAACAGGAACTCTCATTCACTGCTGGGGGAAATGCAAAACAGCCACTTTGGAAGACAGTTTGATGGTTTCTCACAAAGCTAAACACGGCCTTACCATAGGATCCAGCAATCACACTCCTAGGTATTTACCCAACTGACTTGAAAACTTATGTCCACACAAAAACCTGCACGTGGGGACTTCCCTGGTGGCGCAGTGGTTGAGAGTCCGCCTGCCCATGCAGGGGACACGGGTTCGTGCCCCGGTCCGGGAAGATCCCACATGCCGCGGAGCGGCTGGGCCCGTGAGCCATGGCCGCTGAGGCTGCGTGTCCGGAGCCTGTGCCCCGCAACGGGAGAGGCCACAACAGTGAGAGGCCTGACGAATTATACATTCGTCAAAGCTCATAGCACCGCGCAACACCAAGCATGGACTCTAATGTAAATGGTGGACTTCTGTAAATAATAGTGTATGAACACTAGGTCATCAATTTTAACAAATCTAATGCTCTGATGGTGACATAACCATCAGAGATCTAAGTGTTGGGGAAAAAATCCCTTCCAGGTGAAAGGGTTCAGAACATCCCACCTCAGAATATGCTGCTTTGGAATCCTGATTACTTTGAGCTGAAGGTACTTGAGAAACAGAAGATGCAGGAGGGACTCTCTGCCCTCCCCTTTCTACCTAAAAGCAGGTCATACATTTCCCAAGAGAAAGGTGCCCTCCCTGCACCAGGAAGAGAACATTCTTATCACCAGAGACTGGGGGGGGCGATGCTGAAGGGGATCTGTACAAACTGCTAAAATTACCCCAATTGGGACTTCCCTGGTGGTCCAGCAGTTAAGACTCCTCGCTCCCAATGCAGGGGGCCCGGGGTTCAGTCCCTGGTCAGGGAACTAGATCCCACAGGTGGTAACAAAGACCTGGTGCAGCTAAATAGATAATTAATTAATTAATTAATTAAATACCCCTGATTTTCTATTAGTTTTCCCCACGTATTTCCTCGTCACTGTCCTACAACTTACTGCCCGGGCCCCAGCCCCTTCATCCTGTCACATCCCCACAAAGTGTCTTCTTTATGTAAAAAGGTGTATAAGCTTTGGGGCCCAGTGGCTTCTTTGGGTCTTCATTTTTCTTCCGGAGACTCCCATGTTGTACACCTGAAGATACTAAATAAGTTTATATGCTTTTCTCCTGGTAATCTGTCTTATGTCAGTTAATTCTCAGCCACAGAACCTAAGAGGGTAGCAGGAAGTTTTCCTGCCCTACACAGGGAAACAGAAGCGGAAGCAGGCGGTGAGAGGAGGCCCCCACCCCACGGAAAGTCCTATTGCTATCCTTATACGAGAATAATTGGTTCTGTGCAATGCAGGGTAGACATCGATGGAACCCTTTGGAGTCCGGAAATAGACCTAAGTATAAAGGTGGCACCTCAAATTGAGGAGGGGGAATGATGAATAGTCAATAAGGAGGCTGGGGGAGACTGCTGAGAGCCCTCCGCCCGCCTGTCCCATGACCTAAAATTCCACCACCACAGCTCCTCACTCTGGGTTAAGGTGCAGTCACGCTAGTCATTGTCAACACCACTCTCACAACAGGCCTAGCTTATCCCGTACTCTGTTCCGGGGTGGGGTGGGGGGGTCCGGCACATGAGTGGGTCATGAGTGAGTGGGGAGTCGAAGGGCCTGGTCTGGAAGGTGGGCACCACCCGGGGATTCTGGGAAGCTGGGGGATACCGCCCCAGCCCTGCAACTAACCTGAGCAGCATGAGGGATGGGGGGGCGGCAAGGCCTGGGGAGCACCATCTGGTGATGACCCCCGCGAGGTGAGGTGGGCAGAAGGGTGGACCACACTTACAGAAAGGGCGGTGTGTCTACGTGTGTGCACGCGAGTGTCGTGTGTGTCAGTGTGTGCACAAGTGAGCGCATGTGTGGGGTAGGCCGTGCGTCAAGCGTGTGCACCCGGAGCGTGCGTGTGTGCGCACAGTGTGCGCGTGTCACCCAGAGGAGGGGGAGTCCGGGGCGGGAGTCCGGGGCGAAAGGCCGGGTCGGTGCTGATTCGGATCTGCCCTCCCGCCCGCTCCTTCTCGTCGCGCGGGTATTCATAGAGGAGGCGCACCCTCTGACTCACAGATCTATCGATACAGTCGGTCCTCCCAAACCAGGAGGACCCTGGGGAGAGGTGGGGGGAGGCTCTCAGAGGCGCCGGGGGTCGAGGATCAGACGCGGGGGCGCGCCGAGCCAAGAACGTACCTGCTGGGAGGCTCCGGCCCCCAGGGGGCGTCCTCGGGCCAGGAAAAGGCTCCCTGCGCCCGCGCCAGGTCCTGCTGTCCCTTCAGCCACGTAGCCGGCCCTGGGAGGCGGGTGTGCGAGTCCGCTGGCGCTTATCCACCACGCCCTGCGTCTCCGCTGCTCCAGATACTCCAGTTCATTCGGCGTCTGTCCATCGGAGCCCTGCGGACCCCTCGGTGGGGAGGAGAGGACGCTGTACCCGAGGGCTGTGGGGCTCCGGGGAAACTGGAGGCAGGAGCAGAAATTCTGGCCAGGGGCGGGGTTCACGGCCAGGGGGGCTGCCTGGGGAGGCCTGGGAGGACGAGGAGCTTAATGCATGGAGGAAGTGTTTCAGGCAGAGGGCACAGCTGGAACAAGCGCCCGGAGGTGGGAGAGCTGGGGATGCTGGGAGCGCCGAAAACCCAGGGTGGGAGAGGCCGGCCGGGGCTCTGGTGAGGGGTCGGGGGTCCGCCTGCCGAGACCTGCGTCCCCACCCCCGTGGCTGTGGTCGAGGGCGCCCGCAGACTCCCCGGGGGGCGGCGGGTGCCCCCTGGAGCCTCCGGGCCCTCCGTCTGGGTCCCCCGCGCAGCCTCAAGGCGGCAGCACCGAGCCTCCAGCGCTCACGATAATCCTCTGTGTCTCCAGCTCCTTCCCTCGCCTTCGTTTCTCCGGTTTATTCCCCGCTGCACTCAGCATTTCTAGCCCTGTCCCTCCAGTTCTCCTGCGCCCCAGGGGCTCCAGAGGTTGTTGGATGAAGCGCTTGAATGGAGGCCGAGTTGGCGTCCGCGGGGCGGGCCGTGTGGAGGGCTCAACGCTAGGCGTCTCCACCTGGCGGGTTCAATGAGGTCGCGCAGGTCTGGGCTGAGGACAGAGCCTAGCAAAAGAACATGCTTAATCCACGTGAGCGCTTCTTAACAGCAGTCTCCCCCAAACCTCTCATAAGTGCCAGTCAACGCCCCCTCCAACTTCCACACTCTGGAACTTTCTTCCATCCCTTTCCACTACCCTCCCTTCAAAACAAATTACTTCCTTTCACTAAAAATCGAGAAACACACCCAGCCCCTCCCTTTCTTTAAGAACTCTTAATTGTCTCCCCTCAGGGTAATTTCTGCTTCGTGAGGAAGTTCCGGCTACATACCACCTTAAACCCAAAGGAAGCAATAATGGTGCAATTCAGGCAGAGCGCCAGGGCCCTCTGATCCAGCCAGCTGAGGGTGAGGTACTGCGGGTCTCCAAGTCCAGCCCCCCTGTCTCCATCCACCTGGGCAGGCACAGGTGCTGAGCCCAGTGGGAGAGGGGGAGGGGGGTTCCTGAGCCAACATTTTCCAGGGGACTTCCTGCAGCACCTGAGCAGGTGAGACCTGAACGGGTGAGGCCACGGGCAGATTTGGCTGGAAGATACAAGCTACTGCAGGACCTACACCGTCTCAGGCCACCTGTCCTCTTGGCCATTGATGACGAGGGCTACCTGTGCCCTCTGTGAAATCCTGCTGTGTTAGTGCAGAATTCCAAAGAGGGGGATATTACTGAGGGCAGAGGGGGAGCCTGGGCCAGAGCATTTAGGCCTGCCTTTGACACTGACTTTGACCTTGAACTTGTTACTTATCTCCCTGAGCCTCAGTTTCCTCATCTGTAAAATAAGAATAATTGTACCCATTCTGTCTCTGCAACCTTTTTAATGCCTCTGAGCTTCAATTTTCTCACCTATAAAACGGGGTTAATTATAGCCTTTCCTGTCTATCTTACAGTTTTACAATGAATTCCATTCATCTATTCATCAGATGATGATGATGATAATGAAAGGAGAGTGCTTGCTATATGCCTGACACCGTGCAATACAGCTTAAATCATCCATTCCTTCCGACCACTCTGGGAGGTAGGTGTCTGTATTACCACCATTCCACAGATGAGGAAACTGAGGCCACCTACTCAGCATCACACAGCTGCATGTGATTCAGGCCCAGGCAGTCTGGCCCCAGGCAGGGACTGGTGCGTGGTAGTCCACGATATAGTTGAATGAGTGACACTGCAAAAGTGCCCTGTGAAGAGAGGGTCTGGCCCAAGTCCGAGTGGGGTCTGGGGGTGTCCACACCCCACCCCCTGCTCATTGACACAGATGAGCTTTGCAGGTTTGTGCACTGTAACACGCAAAGGATGGGATCTGCCACGTAGTCTGTTTTCATTCCTATCTGAGATCGGGGACTCTGGTGGGTCCCCTGGGTAGTCACAGGGCAGGGTCTTTGGGAGACAGCTTGGGACTCCCTGGTGTCATTGAAAGAGCATGAGTTTTATTCCCAGAGAGACAGGAGTTCAAATCTTGATGACCTCTCTGAGCCTCAATAACCTCATGTCTAAAATGGGAATGTTTATGACAACTTAGTAAGGTGGGTGTGTGACTTAAACAAGAAAACCTGCATAGTGAACTGGACCTGTGGCAGCCTCACCTGCCCACTTCCTGCATGCCCACTGGCTCCCTGGAGGAACCTCAGAGCGACCAGCCCCTGAGCCCTCTGCATCCCCTATTTGACATCACTGACCGTTTCCTCTGGGAAACAATATTATGGCAGTTGAAGCAGAAAAAATTAACTTTGCCTGGGAAAAACTACCTTCTGGTACCTTTTGGTCATCTCGGCTCCCCAGGTGCCCTGCTTATTGCTCCAGTCACTTGCTCTGCTTAAATAAACTGTTCACAGAAGCAGACTATTTGCAGGTGAAGAACTTGCTGAAACTGACGCAGGACCTGTGGCAGGACAGAGGCACCAGAATGCATTCGTTCAAATAATAAGGCAGATAAGCAGCACGCCAGGCTCTGTCCTCGGCTCAAAGACAGCCAAGATTGTTTTGCAAATGTTCATCCTGACAACCTCATTCCTAAAGAAATGAAATACTTAATAGTTAGAAGAGGATACCGGGCATTTTCAACATTCTGCCTGGTAGTCACTTTAACCAGACCTACGTGGTCACTGGACACTTTTTCTATCTTTCACATCACCACAGCCACTGGTTTTGCTAAGCACTGTGGTATAAAGACTAAAATTTAGGCCCCGTATTATGTACAGCCTTGACTTCTGGTGAAATTGGGAGAACCTCAAATGGCCTGACAGCAAGTCCCTTGCACAGGAACTCTGCTCCCGTGGATAAGGTCCCCTAGCTAAACAACCCACCTTGTCCCACGGACCTGGTACAATTCCTGCTTATCCCTGTGAAGCGGGTTTCAGCCTCCTGGCAGCCCGAGGAATTATACCAACAAACCCCATCACGTCCGCCCATGGGAACCAGAGGCACCTCACCCTCTTGATACTACAGAGCCTGGCTTCCCTGCCCCTGGTTGTTCACACTGTTCCTGAGGGCAAGTTAGGTGTGGGTCTGCATGGTGTGCAGTGTCCTCTTTCCCTGGGCTGTGAGTATATATGATGCATAAACAGATTGCTGTCTCATCTGTCCAGTGTTGGGTGTTGTGTTTTCAGCCATTGCCACCACCTTCAGGTGGGGGATCCCTCTCTCACCAAAGAGGTGAATAGGAGGGGATTAAAACAAGCGTCTGCTTTTATCCCACTTCAGCTACATAACTGGGGTCCTATTTTCTTCATCATCCAATAGCACTCTCCTCACTCTTCTTTAAGCTTTCACAGTTTCCTCTAGGCCCTTCCTGCCATCTGGTTCCCAAACTAATGCCACACGTTTAAAGTTTTAATTAAATTAAATTAATTAATTAATTAATTTTGGCTGCATTGGGTCTTCATTGCTGCACACGGGCTTTCTCTAGTTGCGGCGAGCAGGGGCTACTCTTCATTGAGGTGCGCGGGCTTCTCATTGCAGTGGCTTCTCTTGTTGTGGAGCATGGGCTCTAGGTGCACAGGCTTCAGTAGTTGTGGCATTCAGGCTCAGTAGTTGTGGCTCTCGGGCTCTAGAGCGCAGGCTCAGTAGTTGTGGCGCACGGGCTTAGTTGCTCCAGGGCATGTGGGATCTTCCCGTACCAGGGATCGAACCTATGTCCCCTGCGTTGGCAGGCGGATTCTTAACTACTACGCCACCAGGGAAGTCCCTAAAGTTTTTATTTCAATAGCATCCTACTTCTACATATCAAATTGCCTTCTGGTCATCTATCACTGCATGAAAACACACCCCCCCCCCCAAATTTAGTAGCTTAAAACAACAGTCATTTCTTTGCTCACAGTTTGCAATTGCATAGGCTCGGCAGGATCATCTCTCAGCTGCACATGGCATCAGCTGGGATAGCTGACTACCTGGAAGATCCACTTCCCAGATGGCTCACTCACAAGGCTGGGATCTCAGTGGAGACTGTGGGTGAGCTGGGAGCCTAGTTGCCTTCCATGTGGGCCTATCCATGCAGCTGCTTGGGCTTCCTCACAGCATGGCATCTGGGTTCCAAGAGGGAGGAAGTGAAAGCTGCCTGTTTCCTTAAAGGTCAGGCCCAGAGTGGCCGTCACTTCCACTGGGTCCTAGTCCCAACCCAGACTCAAGGGGTTACAGGTAAGCTCCACATCTTGATGGAGGAGGGGCATATGTGTACAGAGAGGGTAGGGGTTGTTTGGAGTCATCTTTGGAGACTAACTACCACAACTAGCATTTATCAAGCTTTTCCTATGTCCCCAGTATGGTGCTGGGTACTCCCACATGCAATCTCACAACAGTCAAGTAAGGCAGGAACAATGATTATCCCCATTTTACAGATGTGTAAACTGAGTCACAAACAGGTAGGTAATTTGCCCAAAGCCATTTGGCTTGTAGGAAGAGGGCCCAGAATCAAACCTGAGCAGTCTGCCTCCAGAGCCCACCCTCTGAACTAGCAGCAAAGTCCACTAGTCATTACAGTTTTTCTTGAGATGCAATTTTGACATTAACAACAAAGTGGAACTGTGCCCAAGATGCTAGCGAGTTCCAAATAAAACAAAATGTGACATTCATTATGTTTCAGCACAACTCATTCTGGAAATTTGTGCCACAGAATGACTTGCATTTTCCCCTAGGAGCCCTCTGCGGCAGACGTGGCCAGTCCCTCCCCAATACCCATTTCTCTATCTTATGTAGCAGTAGACATTTTAGCTGGGCACCTGGCTTCCCAAATAACAACTGCTTTTTTTTTTTTTTTCCCCAGCTCCCCTTCAGAACAGAAGTGATGGGAGTGATCTCTGGGTCAGGTCTGCTGGCTGACTATGGGTGCAATGGCCGGAGCTGGAGCGACTGCTTTGGACCATGAGATGAAAGCTGAGTGTGGAGGGACAGACAGGGCAGCAGAAGCCTGAGGTGTTTGAATGACTTTGGGGAGCAGCTAAATCCTTGAGCCCTGACCGCCCCCCCCCCCACACCTCTGGCCTCTTACCTAAGAGAGAACTAAAATTCTACCTTCTTTAAGTCATTGTTAATTTCAGTGTTTGTTTCCACATCTCAGATTGTACAGTAATTTATAGACAATCCAAATGGAAGGGCAAGTGCTTATCCAGGGATGTAACAGCTGGGCCGGTAGGTCTACAGTTCCTCCCAGTCCTGAAATTCTGTGGCTTTGTGATGGGAAAGGGTTGGGCTGGGCTGAGGGCTTCCAGCAGTTTCTTGGCTCTGCGTTGGATGCTCATCTCTTTTTCTTCTTCGTGTGAATATTCTCCCTCAATCTCAGTTCTGAATTTCTGTAATCAAACTGGGGGTGGGATTGCATTTAAAACCCAAATGGAAAGTAAGAAGCTGATTGCAGATGAATCTTCCTTTCAGTCTTTCTGGGAAGTTGGGACAGTTTATCATCATTTTGCAATGGCCAGAAATCCATTTTGTGAAATGTTGCTTTTTGTTTGTTTTTTTCTCTACCAAAACATCGCAGAGTCATCGGGGGTTTTATGAACTCTGATTTAAAAAAAAAAAAAAGCTTTTTTATCCAGCGTGGTTAGGATGTGGAGTTTCCTGGTGAAGAAATATTCAGGTATATTTGGCTTGTCTGAGGTTTTTGGGCATGTAGAGACTTTCCTGGGACAGGGAACAGAATGGGGAGGCCCAGGGCTTACCGGAGATGACATCAGAAGTGAGAGGGGAGGTGGGGTTACCAGGGCATGGAGCCTGGAGCCCTAGCCATGGCGAGGCTCAGGCAGTGGCAGAAATGGAGGAGAGGGTGACAGGGCAGCATCGGCTGAGGACAGAGGTCTGAGGGCAGGGAAGCCAGGTAGCTGTTTCCAGGGGCACAGTCCCCATGCTGGCCTCTTTCTGATGGGGTGCTTGTATCTGGACGGGCACACCTGGCATGGCTTGTCAGGAGTCAGACTGGCCAAACATGGAGGAAGTGGAAATTGGTTAAAGACCAATGTAAAAATGGCATTGACTACAAATGAATTATCCTGACTTAGAAGGTGCTTCCAGATCTTGCAAAGTGGGGTCAATGTACACCCTTCCTCAAAGGGTGAGTGTGAGGATTAGATGAGTTAACATGTATAAAGTGCTTATGAGAGTGCCTGGCTGAGAATAAGGGCTGGAAAGTGAATCATCACCATCGTCATCATCATCACCCCTCCTCCATTTAATAGAAAATTATTCACTGGAGTCAGCTGTGTTCTTTCAAACCAAGAAAGGTTTTGTTATAAGAGAGTTCCATGCTGCTATTAAAACAGTGGATTGCTAAAGGCAAATAAGGAGGTGCTTCGATTTCCCTGAAATTTGAGGAAATTTAGGTTCAGGACTTCTATCCTTTTTTTTTTGCGGTACACGGGCCTCTCACTGCTGTGGCCTCTCCCGTTGCGGAGCACAGGCTCCAGACGCGCAGGCTCAGCGGCCATGGCTCACGGGCCCAGCCGCTCCGCGGCATGTGGGATTTTCCCGGACCGGGGCACGAACCCGTGTCCCCTGCATCGGCAGGCGGACTCTCAACCGCTGCGCCACCAGGGAAGCCCGGGATTTCTATCTTTTAAGCACAAACTTGACACACATCTTTTGCATGGCTTTCAAGTTCAGCCACTGACTTCGCCATAGTGCTTCCTGACCTTGCCTCACATTTCCCATCTCCTTTTTATTATGATTTACAAAAATTAATTGTGGGGACTACCCTGGCTGTCCAGTGGTTAAGAATCTGTGCTTCCATTGCAGGGGGCGCGGGTTCCATCCCTGGTCGGGGAACTAAGATCTTGCATGCTGCGTGGCGTGGCCCAAAAAAAAGACAAAGCAAAAACAAAAAATTGGTTGTGGTAAAATATACATAACATAAAATGTATCCTTTCAACCATTTTTTTAAAAATTATTTATTTATTTATTTTTGGCTGCATTGGGTCTTTGTTGCTGTGCGCGGGCTTTCTCTCGTTGCAGTGAGCGGGGGCTACTCTTCTTGCGGTGCGCGGGCTTCTCGTTGCTGTGGCTTCTCTTGTTGCGGAGCATGGGTTCTAGGTGCGCAGGCTTCAGTAGTTGCGGTGCGTGGGCTCAGTAGTTGTGGCTCGCGGGCTCTAGAGCGCAGGCTCAGTAGTTGCGGCGCACTGGCTTAGTTGCTCCGCGGCATGTGGGATCTTCCCGGACCCGAGCTCGAACCCGTGTCCCCTGCATTGGCAGGCAGATTCTCAACCGCTGCGCCACCAGGGAAGCCCTCTTTTTTCTTTTTAATTAATTTATTTCATTTTTTATAGAACTTTAGTTGCGGCATGCGGGATGTTTAGTTGCAGCACGTAGGATGTTTAGTTGCAGCATGTGGGATCTAGTTCCCTGACCAGGGATCGAAGCCGGGCCCCCTGCATTGGGAGTGCGGAGCCTTAGCCACTGGACCACCAGGGAAGTCCTCATTATTTTCACTTTGAATATTATCTTGCAGGATCTTGGTGGTAAAATGATCTCTCTCTCAGCCTTCACTACTCAATCCTTGTCGTTTCCTCCCAGACTCCAGTAAAATGAACTCTTCCTGAAAATTTCAGCTGGGAGTGGGGTGGGCGTCACATCTCGTGGCTTTAGACCAAGCTGGGGTCAAAGCTGCTGCTCCCCCTGCCCTTCCTCTGCCACGGGCCCTTCTCAGCAGCATTGGAGAGCACAGCTGGGCACACTTCAGCCACAACCCAGCAAGGGATCCTCCAGGGCAGAGTGAGCCTTTATTAAGCTATTGTCTCTAAGGTACTTCACCACCCAGAAACAGCTGGTCCAAGAATATGGGGCGTGACCTACTGAAGACTGAAGGTATGTCCCTAGTTGGGAGGCAACCCCTGAAAAATGGGGTCCTCACTTAGAGGATAAAGCGTATGTGCTGAATCAGAGGCCAGCATATCCCGCAACAGAACACACAGTGAGGAATCATGACTACACCCAGTAACCACTCATGGAATTTTTGTTTCCTGTTCCTGAAACTTGCAAGGGGAAATGCTTCCAACAGTGGACAGAACAATGGTTCCACTGAATTGGAAGCTGGGACTGCCAGGGGACCGTGTTAGGCCCCTTATCCATGGGACCAAAATAAATAACTAAAGTAAATATATATATAATATATAAAATCTAAATTATATATTTAAAATAATATTATTATTATCACCATAACATTTGCCCAGTGATTTTTTTTTTTAGTATATTCACAGAATTAGGCAACCGTCATCACTAATTTTAGAACATTTCCATCATTCCAAAAAGAGCTGCCATTCCTATCAGCGGTCACTCCCATTCCCTCCTCCCTCAGCCCCTGGCAGCCACTCATCTACTTTCTGTCTCTTTGGATTTGCCTGTTCTGGACACTCCATATAAATGGAATCATATGATATGTGGCTTTTTCTGTCTGGCTTTTTTCACTCAGCATGTTTTCAAGGTTCACCCATGTTGTAGCACGTGTCAGTACCCCACTCCCTTTTATTGCTGCATAATATTCCATTGTATGGATATATCCATGCATCAGCTGATGGATATGTGGGTTGTTAAAGCCTTTGGCTATAATAATAGTACTGCTATGAACATCCACGTACATATTTTTACGTGGATATGTGTTTTCAGTTCTCTTGGGTGTATAACTGGGAAGGGAATTTCTGGGTCATGCGGTAACTCTATGCTTAGCTGTTTGAGGCATTGACAGACTGTTTTCCAAAGCCGCTGCACCGTTTTTACGTTCCCCCAGCAATGTATGACATCTCTCTGACACTTGTCATTGTCCGTCTTTCTGATTATAGCCATCTTAGTGGGTGTGAAGTGGTGTCTCACTGTGGCTTTGGTGATTAATGATGTTGAACATCTTTTTTTTTTGTTTTTTTTTGCGGTACGCGGCCCTCTCACTGCTGTGGCCTCTCCCGCTGTGGAGCACAGGCTCCGGACGCGCAGGCTCAGCGGCCATGGCTCACGGGCCCAGCCGCTCCGCGGCATTTGGGATCTTCCCAGACCGGGGCACGAACCCGTGTCCCCTGCATCGGCAGGCGAACTCTCAACCACTGTGCCACCAGGAAAGCCCTGTTGAACATCTTTTAATGTGCTTTTTGGTCAT
Source organism: Tursiops truncatus (assembly GCF_011762595.2). Classification (NCBI taxonomy): domain Eukaryota; kingdom Metazoa; phylum Chordata; class Mammalia; order Artiodactyla; family Delphinidae; genus Tursiops; species Tursiops truncatus. The sequence goes on along the minus strand of NC_047044.1, from coordinate 6,442,659 downwards.
TGTATATCTTTCCTGGAGAAATGCCTTTCAAATCCACTGTCCATTTTTAAATTTTTTTGTTGTAAGAATTCTTTATATATTCCAGGTATTAAGTCCCTTATCAGATATACGATTGATAAATCATTGATTCCATTCTGTGGGTTCTCTTTTCACTGTCTTGATGGTGTCCTTTGAAACATTAAAAAAAAACACTTAAGTTTTTTTATTTTTTTTGGCTGCGCTGTGCGGCCTGCGGGATTTTAGTTCCCTGACCAGAGGTTGAACCCTGGCCCTTGGCAGTGAAAGTGCAGAGCCCGAACCACTGGACTGCCAGGGAATTCCCTCCAAATTTTAATTTTAATGAAGTCCAATTTAACTATTTTTTTCTTTAGTTATTTGTGCTTTTGGTGTCATGTTTAAGAAACCATTGCCTAATCCAAAATTGTAACGAATAAATCCTCTGTTTTCTTCTAAGAGTTTTACGGTTTCAGCTCTTACATTGAGATCTTTGATACATTTTGAATTGGGTTTCATATATGGTGTGAGAAGGGGGGTCCAACTTCATTCTTTTGCATGTGGATATCCAGTTTTCTAGCACCATATGTTGAAAAAACTATTTTTTCCCCATTGAATCGTCTTAGAAAAAAATCAATTGACCATAAGTGTAAGGGTTCGTTTCTGGGCTCTTCAGGCAGCATTGGCACTTAGTCCCAGTTTTAGATTTTTTTCCACACTCTGCATCCCACCCTCTCAGAGACTCTGGCACCAGCTGACTGTCACCTCATCCTCAGAGGCCTGAGGCTGGCTCAGTGGGATCCTTTCTCCAAGCTCCTGAGGCAGCAACACCAGGGGAGCAGCATTTGCCTGGGCTGAAGAAACTGGCTCATCCAAGGTCATTTCTTCTTCCAGAGACAGCCTGTATCCAGAGACTGATCAATGTGACCTGTGAGGATCCAGCTCCTTGCCCCAGCTCAGGACAGCTCTGCAAGGCCATCTCAGCTGCAGACCTACCTCTAAGTTCTTATAAATGAAATGACATACAACTATCACATGCCCTGGGGGGTTATTCTCAATCGACCCAAGCCAATCCTGGTCATTCCACTGCCTTTGCTAGTAATTGGAGCAGGAATGGACACATGATGCTATTCTGGCCAAGGAGAGTTAAGGGAAGTCAGTTGGAGAAGGGGGCTTCTGAGAAAGTTTTCATAGACACAAGGGAGGAACATTCTCTTTTCTGCCTTTTTGTATTAGTGCCTAAGGGTGTGATGCTGTAGTACTGGCAGCCATCTTGAGGCCACGAGGGGACCAGCCTGAGACTAAAAGTCAATACACTGGATCCCTGAAGACATGAATACGTTGGTGAGCTACTGAATTAATCAACCCTAGAGGTACCCTATCACCAGACTCCTTGTTGCTTGTGGCAGGCACTGTTAACGGTCCTCTAGTGTCCATTCTTCCTGTCATCCTTTTAGTAATAGAACCTACTGAGTTTTAGCTGGACATGTGCTGCCCCCCCGCCCCCGCAGTTGCAGACTACACTTCCAAGCATCCTTGGGCAGCTGAGTGTGGCCATGTGACTGAGTCCGGGCTGATGGGATGTGAGCAGAACATCCCATTGCAAATTCTGGATCCTCTTCTTAAAGATGTTTGCCTTGGGCACTCTCTTCCCCTCTTCTCACTCGCTGAAAAACAGCAGCAGCTGGAGCCCTTTGGAAGCCCCATCCTGGAGATGACAGTGGTCCCATTGGAGCACTCACCTTGGGACACTCACCTTGGGGCACTCACCTTGGGGCTGTGATGTGAGAGAGAAACAGTCTTCTACCTTATTTAAGTGACTTCACTTTGGGGTCTTTTTGTTACCAGCAGCTTCCCGAGTACCTTAGCCAATATATCATGTGGGATAATAAAGGCCCTCCTGATTCCAGCCACCTGAGTTGTTTCTAGCAGCCAGGACCTCCTCTCTGCATTTTCTCTCCTTGGAAGTTGATGGGGGCTGGGGCTGTGTTCTGATTTTCACTGACGGTGGACTATGTGGCTACAAGGAACGTCTTCCTGTTTGGGGGTGTCTCCTCCCCCCACCCCACTGAGTTCAGTCCCACCCACCACCTTGGTTCCCTCCCGCTGCTGCTTCCGGCCCAGGGAGGTGGATGCCCTCCCCACACCCCACCGCAGAGCCTACATCACACTTGAGTCCACAGTCAGTTGTCAGGCCCCGAAGCCGTGTCCAGTCCTGACCCCTCCACCTCACAGCAAACTTCCCAGCATGCCTTGCACTGGCTGGTCCACTTTAGGACAAACAGATTTAGGAATAAGTAAACCATGAAACCAGACTTCCAGGAATATGGTCCTAAGTTACCTCATCCTCGTTCTCAGATAGAGGACATTCCAACTGAACATATAAACAAGAAGCTGAATATTGATACAGCAGCAAGGGGGAATCATTCCCCCACCCCAGAGCTGCTGGAAAAGCTACTGCCTTGCTCGCCTGTGCCTGGCCAGCCGGGAAGGTTCATTAAATAACTGATAGCAAACCTGCCTTGTGCTCCTGCTGCGCCACTTGCTGCCCCCCAATAAAGGAATGGGTCCTCATCTTCTTCCCCAGCCTCCGGACAAAAACATCTGTAAACACATCTGCCAGAAACAAATCACATGGTTCCCAGGATCTGATTACTGTCCCCAGGGCAGCCTTCCCCGAAGCCCGCCCCTCCCTTCCTTCTCCTTTCCCAGAACTTAAGAACAAATGCCCAACAAATGTTCCGGTCCTACTCCAAAGGTGGGGGTGGGGCGTGGGGTGGGCAGCCTGAGGCTGCCAGGCATCAGGCTGACTGTGAACTTGGGATGGGGCAGAAGGAAGCACAGGGTGTCTGGTCCAGGCAGAGGGGCCCAGGGAGGGCTCTGGGCTCCGGTCCGTGGGCGTTGCACAAAGGAGGTGGTGAGGATTACAAGCTCCCGCCCCAGGCTGGCACTAGAGCCCTCTCTAGCCCCCCAGCCAGCCTCCTTCCTGCCCTGAGCTCTTTCCTTAGGACAGCCAAGGCCTGGGTTCAAATCACAGCACTGGCTGAGCCTGTTTCCCCACGTAGAAACGGACGTGTGTTGTATATAACGTGCTCCATGCCAAGGCGCTGTGCTGGCTCATGTGATCGTCACAAGCAGGCTAGGAGTGGGTACCGTCTGTCTCCTCTTTGCAAAAGAGGCCACAGGTACAGCTCTGGCCAGGGCCAGGAAGCAGGGAAGGGTGACCTTTGGGCCCCCCTGCCCTGCCCTGCCCTGGGCATTAGGACGGTTCCTCCCAGCCCAGAGGAGGTACCAGAACACAGCACCAGGACAGGCGAGGCTGGGGGCCTCCAGGCTAGGGGGTGAGGGCAGCAAGGGGCACTATCTGGCCTCACAGCCTGGAGATGAATCAGCCTTTCTCCTGTTACCTCGGCTCCGCCTGTACTCACCCTCGAGGATGCTCCTGTTATTTCTGGCTGGTGGATCCTGCCTGGTGTAGAGCTTGCTGCATTAAGAGGCTGGGTGTGGGGCAGCCTTAGTGAGGGGAGGGCTCAGCGAGGTACAGCCCACAACCATCCTGGCCAATGCATGGAGGGTCCTTACTAGAATGTGAAAGAGAAAAAAGTCAACCCCAAACCTCTGCGTCCCCTCTCTGTCCCTCCCTGCCCACCTTCTCGGAGACAAGGATGCCAGGAACATCTGAGCGTTCTCCCATCCTTGGAGGGCCCTGACCACCATGCCAGGGTGGGGTCCTCTGAGAAGGCCTGTACACCTGCACTCCTGCAGAGCTGGCTGAAGCTACTCTGGCCCGGCCTGATTCTTTGGGTTAGAAGGTGTCCAGGGTGGCCGAGGGTCCAGGGATCCCTAACTGATGCTCCCAGAGAGAGGGGTACAGAGCTGGTCCCTCTGGGCCCTCAGCTCTGCATGGACTCATGGGAACTTCTTGAGGCCTCTGCAAAGCCACATGGATGTCCCCCTGCCATGAGCCTGAGCCCAACCTCAGGAAAGACCCTGAGAGAGGCTTGACATGGCTCTGCCCTTCACACCTTTGGAGGGACGAGCCAAGACTCCAATGGTCATGGAGGATGCCTGAAAGCTGTGGGGCTGGAGGAGGGGGCAGTCAGGGAAGGCTTCCTAGAGGGGACCTCAGCCTTATGGAAAAGAACAGGAGTTTGTTGGTGAAGGTGCTTGGAAGGCACTGCAGGCAAGCAGCATAGAGAACACCAACACATGGCCATTAGGGTGGGGACGGGAGTCAAGAATGTGGTTTAATGCCAATGGAAGGCAATGCTCAAGGCTGGAGAGAGAGGCTGGGCCAGATTATGGAGGGTCTTGAATGCTGGGCCCAGGAGTTCGGCTTTGTTCTCTAGGCAACAGGGAGCCATGGAAGAGTTTAGGGTGAGGGAGTGACATGTCTGTTTCATCTCTGTACGTGACCACTTAGTAGGCACTCGTGATATGATGGCCAAGTGACTAAACAATGCTTCGGGACTTCCCTGGTGGCACAGTGGTTAAGAATCCGCCTGCCAATGCAGGGGACATGGGTTTGAGCCCTGGTCCGGGAATATCTGACATGCCGTGGAACAACTAAGCCCGTGAGCCACAACTACTGAGCCTGTGCTCTAGAGCCCTCGAGCCACAACTACTGTGCCCGCATGCTGCAACTACTGAAGCCCGTGCACCTAGAGCCTGTGCTCTGCAACAAGAGAAGCTACCGCAATGAGAAGCCTGTGCACCGCAAAGAGTAGCCCCCGCTCGCCGCAATTAGAGAAAGCCCGAGCACAGCAACGAAGACCCAATGCAGCCAAAAATAAATACATTTATAAAAAAAAACAAACAAAAACAATGTTTCACACTAAGAGGTCATCCCACTTGCTCAACTATATATATATATATAGAGAGAGAGAGAGAGAGAGAGAGAGAGAGAGGGAGAGATTGTTTGTATTATTAAAGTAAAACCTACTCATTCTAAAAAAATTTTAAAAGATAGGTGAGGTGATGTTGCGGTTGGAGAAATAACTGACACAGTATTCATGGTTTTCATCAAAAACATTACCTGCTCTTGAATACCCCTAAAGCCATGGATCTCACCTCCCTACCAGGCTGCCCAAGACCTTTTTAAAATAATTAATTAATTAATTTTATTATTTTTTTGGCTGTGCTGGGTCTTTGTTGTGGTGCGCGGGCTTCTCATTGTCGTGGCTTCTCTTGTTGCGGAGCATAGGCTATAGGCGCGCAAGCTTCAGTAGTCGTGGCGCGCGGGCTCAGTAGTTGTGTCTCGCGGTCTCTAGAGCGCAGGGCTCAGTAGTTGTGGCGCATAGGCTTAGTTGCTCTGTGGCATGTGTGATCTTCCCGAGCCAGGGCTCAAACCCGTGTCCCCTGGGTTGGCAAGCATATTTTTTTTTTTTTTTTTTTTTGCGGTACGCGGGCCTCTCACTGCTGTGGCCTCTCCCGTTGCGGAGCACAGGCTCCGGACGCGCAGGCTCAGCGGCCATGGCTCAGGGGCCCAGCCGCTCCGCGGCATGTGGGATCCTCCCGGACCGGGGCACGAACCCGTGTCCCCTGCATCGGCAGGCGGACTCTCAACCACCGCGCCACCAGGGAAGCCCGGCAAGCGGATTCTTAACCACTGCGCCACCAGGGCAGTCCTGCCCGAGACCTTCTGCTGGCAGAATCCAGAGGCCTCTGAACACCTCCCGCTCGGCTGCCACAGAGCAGCCCGCTGAGCCCCAGAGTTCCTGACAGCATCCCCCATCCTAGCTTCCTACAGGGAGGGTCTCTCCAGCCCGGCGGAATATCCAGCTCTTACAGGCAGCTTCCGTCCTCAACACAGACCAGCTGGGGCCTCACCCTGCAAGGAGCAGATTTTCCTCTGCCCATCCCTGGGGCTGCCAGCATGGTACTTCTGTCTCTCCTAGGTTCTCAGCCAGACAGCCAGGGTGAGGCAGGAGAGATCCCAGAGGCCTCACACCCCCCATCCCCCACTCCCCGCCCCCGGGGAGGTGGTTAGAGGCCTCTGGATTCCGCCAGCAGCAGCTCCCGGCAAAGCTTCAGGGCCTTGTGCGTCGTGGGGCCCTGCCTGGGCCTCCTCTAAGCTGGGAGGTTCGTGCCCCCAGGCTGGTGGTGGGCTCCTTATTTGGCTCAGTTTAGAACAGGTTCAGGCTCATGATGGGGTGGGGGTGGGCATGAGGCCTGACTGAGGCTGTCTGTGAGCCCTGAAAAGTGAGGCGGGAAGCAGGCTTCTCCCATTCCCTACCGCAGTCGCTCTCCCGCACCGCGGCTGTGAGCCTGCCCAGTGGCCAGGTCCCCGGGCCCCCCGACCTAGGCAGGCTGCGTGACCTCACGCACGTACCCCCCCCCCCCCCCCCCCCCCCCCCCCCCCCCCCCCCCGCACCGCCGCAGCCCCAGCTGCCTCCTCAGCCGCAGGGTGAGTCACCTTTACTGTATTTATTATTCTCACTTTTATTGTGTTTATCGCGGGCCGGGTAGGGGGTGTTTCCTTTAAAATGCTTTTCCTGAGCCACAAGAACTCCAGGGCCCCTGCCTGTGAGTGGGCAGCTGGCACATGTCACTCCTGCAACATTTCTGGAAAGAAGGATGAGGTGGGCAGGCAGGCCCTCCCCCAAAGAGCTCCCCAGGCCGGCTCTGCCGGCCTCGGCCCCCCTGGAAAAGAAACCCAAACCCCAGAAGCAGCCCCCACTTGGGCTCACGAAGCTGGGTGTGCATCCCGGCTACCCCACAAGCGGCCTCCTCTCCGTCCTTCCCAGCCCCTTTCCTTGGGCTTCTCTGTGCTCCCCTCGTGGGCACTTCAGCCCCAGCCTGCCTGCTTCCCGCGCTGCCCTGGAAGATGCTTTCACACTTGCCAGGCTTGCCCGCTGTCTGCAAGACCCCACCAGCCTCCCGCTAGCTTGAAGGGAGCAGCACGCCTTCCAGTAACAGCTCTTGGGCCGACAGTTCCCCGCCCTCCCTGCTGCCTGCCCCAGATCCCGCGCTGCAGCAGCTCCGGTCTCCCCAGGAAGGGGGGCCGAGCCCTTTCCTTCAGAACGCCGGGCGCAGAGAGGGAGCCAGGCAGGCAGGCCCCTCACAAGTAAAGCTTCATGACCTTGTGCGTCGTGGGGCAGTAGCGGGCGTGGAGCTGGGCCAGCAGTGCCCTGGACGTGGCCTTGAAGCGCGTGCCCTGGCTCTTCTTGTTCCACACGTGGACAGCGTAGGTGGCATTGAGCAGCCGGGACAGCTCCTCGGGGCTGACGTCTTCGAAGTACTTCTTCCAGTTCTGCCAGGGGATGGGGTAGAACGCCTCGTAGGGCAGGGTGGTGACGCCGCGGCAGGTGTGGCTCTCGCCCAGGCTGCGGATGGAGCACCACTTCTTGAAGACCCGCGTGAGCAGCTGCGGGCCCTGGTGGCCCCAGATCCAGCCGTTGTAGTGGGCCACGAAGTCACGCATGCACAGCGCCATGAACTCGTGGTGGCGCTCGAAGGCCAGGAAGGCGCCGTTGAGGACATAGCGGGACTGGGTGCCCAGCGCGTTGGTCAGGTTCCCCAGGTTCTTGAGGACGATGAAGTCCGTGTCCAGGTAGATGCCTCCAAACTTCCACATGAGCGCAATCCTGGAGGCATCGGAGAGCACAGGCAGCACGTAGGGCTCCCACCGCTGCTGCAGGGCCGTGTACCAGGCTGCCAGGGGCGTGTCCCGAAACAGCTCCTCCAGGTCCAGCGGGAGCATCTGGACGTTGGGGAAGCAGCCCAGAAGCGAGAGGCCCAGGTGCCGGGGCAGGGAGGCGTTCCTGCCGGGCAGCCCCTTCATCAGGACCGCCACCCGGGACTCAGGCTGGGCCCTGGCTGCTGACTCCACGGAGCACATGAACAGGAAGCTGGGGTCCGTCCGGTCAGAAGTCTCCAGGAAGAAGATGTTGCCGGGAGGTGGGGTGCCGGAGGGCGGTGTGTGCGGGACCAAGCGCGGGCAGGGTATGTCAGCAGGCAGGTTAGAGAACTGTCCTTGGTCCCCGGGCTCTCCCACAATGTGCCAGTAGACCATGACGGAGACCAAAAACATGCACTTGAAGCCGATGATGAACAGGGTGCAGACCCACTGCCTCTGGGCACCCCGGAGCAGCTGCAGCAGGCAGTCGGGGGGCCTGGACGTCATCTCCCCAGATGATATCAGGAGACTCCAGCAGGAACCGGCTGGTCTGTAAGAGACGAGCACCGCATTCGGGCAGGCCACTGGCACCCCTGACCCAAGAAAGACACTTCCTACAAACCCAGCCACAGCCGACGCCGGCTTCCAGAGCCCACGGGCCTGCCAGGTGGTCAGAGCCCCACCTCCGTCCTCATCTGTAAAATGGGGGCAGCGGGCCACGGACTGAGGTCTGAGCAGGGTCCCTTTCACTCTGTGACATACCTGTGAGCTCCCCAAGGGCTGGGCCAGCACCACCTACGACGTGCGGCCAACGTGGGCCCAGGGCAGGGTCTGGCCTCTCGGCCTGGCAAGGCCTGTCCCCTTTGAACTACCAGGCTGGTAGCCTATGATCTGAGGCCCAGTGCATGCACCTCTCGGTCCCATTCAGTTCCACCAGCCGGGCCTAGAGCTGGTCCAAGAGGAAGAAATGCCAGCAGCCACAGGGACTTTTAGCAGGAGGCCTGGGGCTCTGGGGGGCCTGGGTGCTGGCAGCCAAGCTCGCTCAGGCGCAGGCCGGGTGGACCCTAGGCACGTGGGCATGCTGGCCGGGTCCCGAAGCCCTTGGGCAAGACAAGACGGGGTGTCCTGGGCCCCTGGCTTCCCCAGCCCCTGCCTAGAGGGAAAGGGACAGGGAGGTTGTGCTATATATAGTCTGTGACTTGACTAGTGCCACTGCCCTTGGACTCTCATTCTCTCGTGATGCCCAGGCTGCTGCTGGCCAGGAGCAGGAACATTCTTGGGCGCCTTGCAAGAGGCTGGGAGGAACAAGAGAAGCTTGCGGTGGGACTGTGTGAATGCCTGGGACATGAGGGGCCCCAGGTCTGCCTGAACCAGCAGCAAGACGGTAATACTGGAGCGAGGGTTATATTCATTCATTCAGTGAATACTGACTACCCACCATGCACGTGTCAGGCAACCTTCTCAGCATTTCACACATATTAACTCATTAGACACTCGCAGCCACCCTGTGGTGAGGAAACTGAGGCACGGAAGTCTGGTAACTCATGCAGACTCCTCTGGCCAGCAAGTGGCAGGGCGGGGTTTGAACCCAGGCTGCCTGGCTCCAAAGTCTGTGTTCTCTCCACTACGCCATCCTGCCCGGCAGACAGGGCTTGCCACCGTGTGAATGCTCCTGGCACCTGGGGACTCAGTACACACTGACCTGGACAGTGCTCGCTATTAAGAGAGTCCTGGCCGCCATTTACTGTCACCCCAGGGGACAGCTGCACAGTTTCCCCTTCAGAGGCCAGAAAGCTTGGGTGCAAAGCGGTGGGGGACTGGGTGCAGCCTGGGGGCCCAGGGGGGCTGGAGTCAACCCCTCCCAGGACAGAGGCGTCTTGCAGCCCGAGGGTGGTGCCGGGAGCCCGCGACTTGCTCCCCATGGCTGTGGCAGGGAACCGTGACCACGTCATGGGCTGGAAACTGACCAGCCTGGCCGGCCCATGGTGGCGAGGTGGGGATCCAGGCAGCCTGGAAGGCCTCCTGGAGACACGCCCTGGCTCAGCAGCCAACCTCCTCTGCCAACAAGGACTCGGTCCTTCCACACGCTCTCCATGCCCGCAAATCCATCTGCAAAAGATGGCGAGAGACAGAGTGAGGCCGGGCAGGCTGGGCCTGCGGCTCCGCTGTTCATTGATTCCTCCACTCTCTGGGCCCCTCGGCCCCTTAGGGAACATGCTTGTGAGAAGAGAAGAGTCAGGTGCAGCCCTGCCCTGGAGGAGCGCTCAGCCTAAGGGGAGACCATTTGGAGAGAGACAAGGACAATAAACTAGATGATGGCTGAATGGAGCACAGGGACCAGCAGAGCGGGAGAAGGTGGCTGGACGAGAAGGGAATTAGCCAGATGGGCCTCCATGAGTGCCGTGGGGGCCTGCACACCTCTCTCCCCAGGACCCGGCTCAGTGCCTGGGACACAGCAGCCACACAGGAAACGGACTCGCTGTCTGATTCACTCACTCAGCAGCCAGAGGGCCGCTTTAAAAACACGAGTCCGGGGCTTCCCTGGTGGCGCAGTGGTTGAGAGTCCGCCTGCCAGCACAGGGGACATGGGTTCGTGCCCCGGTCCGGGAAGACCCCACATGCGGCGGAGCAGCTGTGCCCGTGAGCCATGGCCGCTGAGCCTGCGCGTCCGGAGCCTGTGCTCCGCAACGGGAGAGGCCACAGCAGCGAGAGGCCCGCATACCACAAAAAGAAAACAAAAAACAAAAAAAATAAAAAAACCCACAAGTCCGGCCAGGTAGCTCCTCTGCTCAGACCCTGAGTGACGTGGGAGGCCCAGGCCACGAGGTGCTGCGTGTCCCCATACCCTGACCTCACACCCACTTCTCTCCCCATCACCGCCTGGCCTCCTTGCTCTTTCAAACCCATCCCCCCACGCTGCTGTCCCAGGGCCTCCGCACCTGCCGTTCCCTCTGCTTGGAACGCTCTTCCTGCAGGTGTTCACACGGCTCATTCCTTCACCTCCCTTTGGTCTTCACTCAAGAATCATCTTCCCACGGGCCCTCCCCAGCCCCTCCAAGACTCCAGCTCCCCCACCACTTCATAGCCTCTCCCTTTAGTTTATTCTCCCTAGTACTTATACTAACATACTGTACGTTTTTGTACTTGTTTGTTTGGGTTATTTATTTGGAACATAACCTTATGAGGACAGGTAGTTTTTTGTGTTTGGTGTGTTTTGTTTAGCCTCCAGAATAGTGCCTGGGTCTTGGTATGTAGTAAATAAATATTGAGTGAGTGTCTCAGCGTGTGGACCAAGTGAGTGAACGAAGGAGTGAGCAGATCTACGAGTGATCAGAGAATTAATGAATGAAAAAATGCATGAGTTAGCGAATCAGCGAGTCATGAAATGAGCCAGTAAGCATGTGAGTGAGGAAACTGCGGGTCACAGGGAGGGTGAGCTGCCTGGGATCCCGCAGCCAGGGTCGTGAGTGGCAGAGCCATGATGTAAACCAAGAACCTTGTGTTCCCCTGGCCCTGGTTTTCCCCTGCAGGGAGAGAGGCTATTTCGGTCCTGAGTATTTTTAATCCACTATGAACCACACCGATGAGTGCACAGCACAGGAGTGACCTGGCTCTGCCAGTGTGTGGGCAGTAGCAGGCTGTCAGGGAGGCGGGAGCCCTGGCCGACCGTGGTTGAGGGGGACAGACGCCAGCAGCACCGTATTTGGTGCTGGAGCCCAAGACCCGGGAATAGAAACTGTGTATGGGGCTAAGTTGGCCGCAGCCCAATACCCGTGTGACCTCAGGCCCAAAGCATTCTCCTGGTCCCCTAAATGGGCCTCCCAGCTGCAGCCCAAGTCCTGGCCTTTGTCAGTTGAGCCTGGCATGTTCCTGCCACGTCCTGTCTCCCTGCTTACCACTTCTAGCCCTGCACTGGGGAGGCATTCCCAGTTAGCACAGAACTGTGGTCACATCTCTGCTCTAACTCCTTCTGTGACTCCCTGTCATCAAGATCCCCTGTGATCCATCTCAGGCTGGAAGTAAGGGCATGGCTGGTGGAGACAGAGGGCTAAAGGTCTGGCCAGAGCCCTGTTGACCTGGCCCTTGGCACCAGCTCTGTGGACCCCACTTTGGGAGCACAGGGGCCAGGCTCAGGCGCCTAGAAAAGGCTCCCGTACTGGGCGCTCATCACCCCTTCATGGCCTGCACCCACCTCTGCCCCACAGCAGGGGCGCTCCACCCCTGACCCTAGGTGGGCTCCTGTGTCCCGCCCAGGGCAGGAGAAAAGGGCTGTAAGTCACGTGTAACTGGGGTTCCCAGGGGAGACGGGGAGGCGGTCTGCTGGTTTTGCTTGCCCACCATCCAGTCCCACTTCTTTTTTTTTTTTAAGTTTTTCTTTTTCTTTTTTTTTTTTTTTTTTGATGTGGACCATTTTTAAAGTCTTCACTGAATTTGTTACAATATTGCTTCTGTTTTATGTTCCGGTTTTTTGGCCGGGAGGCATGTGGGATCTTAGCTCCCCGACCAGGGATCGAACCCGCACCCCCTGCCTTGGAAGGCAAAGTCTTAACCACTGGACCGCCAGGGAAGTCCTCATTCCCACTTCTGATAACAGCACCCCAATTTCCTTTGGGGAACCACCCCTGCCCCACAGAGTCCACTCCCAACTCTGGGGTGGCCCCGTGATTCAGGTCTGGCTACTGCCTGTGTCGTGTTCCACCAGCCACAGTGCCCGGCCCCACCCTCTACCTTCGGAGATTAGAAGGTGCCATGGATGCTGGTGACCTGCTCACCGGGAGAGCACGTGCACAGGACCAAGTGAACACAAGACAGAAGCCCTCTGGCAGTAACTGGGTTTAGGAGCCACGAGCTATCCCAAACTAGAGACAACCTGCCCAACCTCTCATGCGAGAGGGGGTGAAATTGAGGCTCAGATATGCTCAAACCCACACAGAATCACAGCCGAGGCGGGACTAGAACTCAGCTCTCACACCAGCACACGTGCGACTGGATATCGGGGTTGTGAATTCTCCAGTGTTTCCCTCCCACGGGCCCTAGAGGCCGGGAACCAGCTCTGGATGTGGCCTCAGGGGATGCAGGCAACTGCCTGTCCTCTACTTCTGGGACAGGTCACGTAATGCCAGGGGCCTCAGTTTCCTCATCGGTGGAAGGGGCGCGCAGTGTCTGCCCTAGGTACTGCGTGCACTTCTACCTGCACTTGGACCTTGCTGGTTCTGCTGTTGGTTGGGGGGCGGGGGGCGGTTTGGAAACCAAAGCCTGTGGGCAGATATGCATAGGAAGGGCAGAGGAGGCACTGCCAGAGGGTCCTTCTCTTCCTGGAGGCCCACAGGACTGAGGAGATAGCAGCTGATGGGACCCTGTCCTCTGAAATGGAGGGCGGACCCCAACCTGAGAGGAAAGGAGAGCCTCAAAGCAAATGATCACACCTTCTGAAGATTTCTCCAATCAGTCAATCAATCAGCAATTAATCAGTGCCCTAACCCCACCCCGTCTCGACCTCTCTTCCTGCTTTCTGTCCCTGGTCTCTCTCTCGGTCCCTCCCACCTCTTCCTCTCCCTGCTGCCCCTCCAGGTCTGTCTGTCTGTCTCTCCCTCCATCTCTCTCCCTCTCAGCCAACCCTGGGATGCCTTTGTTTGGTCCCTGATCCCACGACACCACATCGGGGGCAGAGTTGCAATGGAAAGACACAGAGAGAGACAGGGGCCAGAGACCAGGTTGACAGGACGGAAAGGACCTGGAGGGACAGCTGCCTCTCCCCTCGCCCCAAATAAGCTGCTCCCCGAGCGAGGGACACGACGGCCCCAGCTGGTACCTGCGCCCCATGCCAAGCAGAAGAAACCAGGATTAATTATGTACTGGGAGGTTTGGGGCTGGGGACCCAGGGGGGATGCAGTGGGTGACAGAGGAGACAGGGAGCCTGCTGCATCCTTCTGCTCGATGAGGAAGCATCTCACGGGGTCAGGAGGCCCTGGCCCGGCTTTAGCTGGGGTCAGTGTGTTTCTCAGTTCAGCCTGACCACCAGTGAGGGGTGCAGCTATTATTCCAGCTAATCACAGCCCCCGCTCCCCTGTTTAACTTTCAGAAAATTTAGGTGACTTGTCCAAGGGACCATGGCTAGTGGCACTGGGGCTGGAGTCTGCTTCCAGGTCTACCCAACCCTGCTGAATTTGCTGTGTGACCTTAGGCAAATTACTTTCCCTTTCTGGGCCTCAGATTCCTTCTGCACAATGAGGAGGGGAGAACAAAGCTAACCAAACGTTCTAATGGTGGGGACACAGGGCATGTGCTGATCAACTTCCTTGATAAGTTAACATTTTGATAAGATACCCGAGGCTATACATTGAGGTATCCAGGGGAAGGTCACCGGGCCAGGAAATGGAGCATAGAATTCAAACCCAGGTCCCTCCTGACAGCTTCTGTTCTGCCACTAATTGGCTCTGTGGCCTTGGGCCTGTGCCTGCCCCATATCCTCTTCATCCACGAAGCTGAGGGGGGTGGGCTCTTTGGTCTTAGAACTCAGGCCCTCCTGGGTGTGAAAAATCAATACTTAGAGCTTCCAAACCCTACTTGAAGGGTCTGCTGTCCTGTCTACCCCCGCTCTTTCAGGGCATAAATAAATGATTTCTGCTCAAGAATTAAGAGTGACAGTTACTAGACGTCAGTGATCCTTGTAAAAGTGGCTGTTTTGGGGCTTCCCTGGTGGCGCAGTGGTTGGGAATCCACCTGCCAATGCAGGGGATACGGGTTCGAGCCCTGGTCCGGGAAGATCCCACATGCTGCAGAGCAGCTAAGCCCGTGTGCCACAACTACTGAGCCTGTGCTCTAGAGCCTGCGAGCCACAACTACTGAGCCTGCGTGCCGCAACTACTGAAGCCTGTATAACTAGAGCCTGTGCTCCGCAACGAGAGAAGCCACTGCAATGGGAAGTCCACGCACTGCAGCGAAGAGTAGGCCCTGCTCGTGGCAGCTAGAGAGGGCCCGTGTGCAGCAACGAGGACCCAACGCAGCCAAAAATAAAAATAAAATAAAATAAATAAACTTATTAAAAAAAAAAAAGTGGCTGTTTTCAGAGCAGAGGTTATAAAATGTTCCCCCTCCAAAGCCTGTAAGGTATTCCAAAGTCAGAAATCAAGCAGACAATGGCTTGCTCTTTGGGGGATATACAAACAGAAAAATTAGAGAGGCGGAGACCTCTTTTTCCAATAGGAATAAGGCAGATTCTTAGTTCTGAATCTTCCCTCTTCTACTGATGTCAGACAGAGCGACAGGGCAAAGAAAAAATAAAACACAAGCTACAACATTAGGGAAATCAGGAGCAGGAAAAACCCCTCAACTCCAAGTTACATGTAAGTGTGGCACAAAGCACGTGAGGCCAGCAGATACAGCAGTGAGCGGGGGGGGGGGGGGGGGGGAAGAACGGGGTGCAGGGGGCGCCCAGTAGCGGAAGATTGCAGAAATAAAGGAAGAGGGAGACTTCCCTGGTGGTCCAGTGGCTAAGAATCCGAGCTCCCAATGCAGGGGGCCCAGGTTCGATCCCTGGTCAGGGAACTAGATCCCACATGCCGCAGCTATGGATCCCGTGTGCTGCAACTAAGACCCGGCTCAGCCAAAAAGGTAGATAAATAAACAAAAGGAAGATGAATAAGACAGGAGCTGGGGGCTTAATGAACCAGGGGGGTTCAAGGTTGGAGGCAGTGGCCTCTTTTCTTTAAATAATGGCAGTTTTATTTTATTTTTTTATTATTTTTTTTGGCCATGCCATGCTGCATGTGGCATCTTAGTTCCCAGACCAGGGATCGAACCCATGCCCCCTGCAGTGTAAGTACAGAGTCTTAACCACTGGACCTCCAGGGAAGTCCCCGGCAGTAGCCTCTTGAATCAGGTTGGGTTCTGAGAGGCAACAGAAGAGTGGATGCAGACAAAGGCCATATTTTAAAGGAATAATCCATTCATGTAAAAACAGAGGAGGGAGCCTTTCAGCAGAGAAATCTAGAAAACAATCCTGGCCTCTCTCCCAATTTCCACCAAAACCTCCTGTCAGTTGCTAGTCCAGGAAAATTCAACTCATTCAAATAGAGAGAAAAAAAATTGTTAAAGGCATAAACACAACATCCATACAAATAAGCTACGTGAGTGAAGAGGGAAAGGAACACTGATGTTCCCTCATGTATAAAGAAGATTCACTATACAAATATTGCCACAAAACAAATAAAAATTCTAATTGAAAATTGCAGCAGGATTTAAAACAGTCAAAATAAAAACCTTGAGAAGAGTAATTCCGGCTTGAAGAAAGACCAGAAAGCAGAAATACAAGAACTGGAGAAGAAATGGACAGAAAGAGAGATGGCAAGATATGAGGATGGGGACTTCCCTGGTGGCGCAGTGGTTGAGAATCCGCCTGCCAATGCAGGGGACACGGGTTCAAGCCCTGGTCCTGGAAGATCCCACATGCCACGGAGCAACTAAGCCCATGCACCACAATTACTGAGTCCTCGTGCCCCAACTACTGAAGCCCAAGCACCTAGAGCCCGCGCTCCACAATGAGAAGCCACCACAACGAGAAGCCCACGCACCGCAACGAAGAGTAGCCCCCGCTTGCCGCAGCTAGAGAAAGCCTGTGCACAGCAACGAAGACCCAACGCAGCCAAAAATAAATAAATAAGCAAATAAAAATTTAAAAAAGAGATATGAGGATGATAGGTGAGAACTGATAGACATGCTACATAAATAGTTGCATGTGTGCAGCAAATTCAAGTTTTGCTTTTTGGAATGTCCTAGAATTTCTTTTCCTTTTAATATTTTCTACCCACAGTTGGTTGAATCTGTGAATGTGGAATCCACAGATATGGAGGGCTGAGTGTACAGCCAAGCTGTTCTTTAATACAAAGGTTAGAGGGACTTCCCTGGTGGCGCAGTGGTTAAGACTCCACGCTCCCAGTGCAGGGCGTCCGGGTTCCATCCCTGGTCAGGGAACTAGATCCCACATGCATGCCTCAACTAAGAGTTCGCATGCCACAACTAAGGAGCCAGCGAGCCGCAACTAAGGAACCCACCTGCTGCAACTAAGACCTGGCGCAACCAACAGCCACTATGGAGAACAGTATGGACGTTCCTTAAAAAACTAAAAATAGAACTACCATATGACTCAGCAATCCCACTACTGGGTATATACCCTGAGAAAACCATAATTCAAAAAGAGTCATGTACCACAATGTTCACTGCAGCACTATTTGCAATAGCCAGGACATGGAAGCAACCTAAGTGTCCACTGACAGATGAATGGATGAAGAAGATGTGGCACATATATACAATGGCATATTACTCAGCCATAAAAAGAAACAAAATTGAGTTATTTGTAGTGAGGTGGATGGACCTAGAGTCTGTCATACAGAGTGAAGTCAGTCAGAAAGAGAAAAACAAATACCGTATGCTAACATATATATATATGGAATCTAAAAAAAAAAATGGTACTGATGAACCTAGGGGCAGGACAGGAATAAAGACGCAGACATAGAGAATGGACTTGAGGACACGGGGAGGGAGAAGGGTAAGCTGGGACGAAGTAAGAGAGTAACAGTGAAATATATGCACTACCAAAGGTAAAAAAAATAGCTAGTGAGAAGCAGCCGCATAGCACAGGGAGATCAGCTCCGTACTTTGTGACCACCTAGAGGGGTGGGATAAAAAGGGCGGAAGGGAGACGCAAGAGGGAGGGAATATGGGGATATATGTGTACGTATAGCTGATTCACTTTGTTATACTGCAGAAACTAACAGAACATTGTAAAGCAATTATACTCCAATAAAGATGTTAAACAAATAGTAAAATAAAATAAAGGTTACACACCAATAGTTTCAAAATATAAGGACTTAGGCAATAATGTATTATGAGGAAAACTGAGGAATAAGCACAGCCAACCAAATGGTGATTGGAATAACTTTAGCAACCCCTCCAAAAAAGAGATGGTAGGAATAAGGATGACATAATGGAATGACAATGTTATCTAGTCAGGCAATGTAAAAATGATACAACTAAAAAAGTTGGTAGGGCAGGCAGAAAGAAGGTAGAGAGTAGAACAAGCTCAGTGGTTGCCTTATCTTTAACTGCCAGGTGTAAGAGCTAAACTAGTGAAAGTTTAAGCATATTTAAAGTACAAAGGTGACAGTGAGAAGGATAACACTACCCAATTATATTGCATCCAATAAGATACATCATTATGTCACATAACACTAAGAAATTAAAATGCTGCCAATTAAGCAATGTTACTTTGCTTTCTTATTATGTAGAATTTTTCTTTTGCAAGAACGTTTTAGTCAGATTTTTTAGCGTTTGTTTTTTTCATTTTTGGCTGCACCGCACAGCACGTGGGATCCTAGTTCCCTGGCCAGGGATCAAACCCTCACTCCCTGCATCCTTGCATTGGAAGGGCAGAGTCTTAACCACTGGACCGCCAGGGAAGTCTCTTAGTCATATTTTTAAATCACCTATCACACCTGTGCACACATAAGAAGGAAAATAAGTGAAATAAATTTAGTAGGGTGTTCCTGAAACTTCACCACACGTAAGACCTGAATCTTCTGAATGACTTCAACTCGGTGTCACTGATGTCTGTGTTTTCCCACATGGTACCATCAAGTCCAGTTTACACAATGGACTTGAGCATCTGAGGATTTGGGTAGCTGTGAGGGTCCTAGAACCAATTCCCTGCGTGGATACCAAGGGACAACCATGTATTAATTTCTGGCCACACTTACCATCAAGTGTGGGTGATACAACACCTCTTAAAAGAGTGCTTCACTCTTGTCTCCAGAATTTTCTTCTGAGCTGTGGACACCTCTTCAGGTTGTCATGTCACTGCATGTGCAGGAAGTGGTAACTGTCATGAACACCACCTGACTGAGAGCTTCCAGAGGCACTGGATGGAAACAATATATGCCTTACTCACTCAATACAGTATCAACTGAAACACGGGAGTGACAAGAGAAAGGAGAGGATGAAGAAACAAGTTAAATTTAATGTTGTTCATAGAAAACAAATAATAGATACTATCTAAAGAAAGAAGGAACAAGAGGTTTTTTTTTTTTTTTTTTTTTTTTTTTTTTAATCTTTTGGCTGCATTGGGTCTTAGTTGCAGCATGTGGGATCTTTTGTTCCGGCAGGCAGGCTCTTTGCAACGCGCAGTCTTCTCTCTAGCTGTGGCACATGGGCTCCAGAGCATATGAGCTCCGTAGTTGCGGCACGTGGGCTCTCTAGTTGTGGTGTGCAGGCTCCGTAGTTGCGGTGCATGGGCTTAGTTGCCCCGCGGCATGTGGGATCCCTGACCATGGATTGAACCCACGTCCCCTGCATTGGAAGGCGGATTCTCAACCACTGGACCACCAGGGAAGTCCCTAAGAGTATTATATAAAGGATAAATATAAATGCAGCCACTAGAACAAAAATACAAGCTTTCCTAAATATCAGACTATTTATTTTTAAATCAAAGAAAACAGACCACACAGTCAAAGAATAAAGAATATAGCCCTCCCACATGCACAAAGACACATACACACATACTGCTCACAGCACGGGAAAAAGATAACAGACATCAGTCATATCAATAAATATAAATAGATTTAACTCACTTATCTTTACACAGAAAAAGATTTTTAGTTTAGATCTCAAGCAAAACCAAACTCTATCCTGTACTTGAGAGACAAACATCAAAAAACGTGATTTAGAAGGTTACAAGTAAAAGAATGAGCAAAGGTTTAAAGACACATAGAAACAAAAACAAAGCTGGGGCCATAATCTTAGTATCTGACAATGGGAGCTAAAGCCACACATCACTGAATGGGACAAAGAAGGGCCATTTATAATGCTAAGTGGTATCATTTACAATATGCACCAAAAACACTGCAGCAATTTTCAGGAAGAAGAAACTACAGGGATATCAGAAGAACTAGATTGAAACACACTAATAACAGACTTTAATTCACCTCTCTCAGCCCAAGAAACACAAATAAGAATTCAGAAGACCTACAAAATAATCAGAAGGTACTACTCTGTATCAAACTCTCGATTCACTTTCTTTTCAAGAGCTGATGGAATATTTATGAAAATTGAAAACCTTAGCAACACCCCTAAACATAAAAAATGCAGACATTTTATCATCACAAGGCAGAATGACTAGAAATTAATTTAAAAGTCAGGAAATTTAAAAAAAAAACCTCTCTTGGACAATTCTTCAGTCAAAAGGGAAAATACAAACTGAATTTATAGGCTTTCTAGAAAACAACCATAATCAAAATATCATGAATCTGAATCTATACGATACAGCTGCAGAAATACTCAAAAGAATATTTACAGCCTCCAATACATGTGACAAGTAAAACAGGACAGTTTAAAAGAAAGAAAGAAAGCACCAGGCTAAAAATGTTAGAAAAAGAACCACAAAATAAACAGAAAGAATAAGGAAAGAAAGATTACAGTAGAAAAAGTTAGGAAGCAGATAAGCAGTAGAACTAAGAAATAGGGCCCAAAACTGGCTCTTTGGAAAAAATTCAATAAAATATATAAATCACCATTAACCGAATTAAGGAAAACAGAAAGTGAAAGGGATGAGAGAGCACCCAATGCAAACTGAGACATGCCAAATGGGAGAGTAACCAAAGAAGCAGAGGAAAACTTTTTTTTAAATCATAAGATAGTACTTTGCAAATAAAATTTAAAACCAGAAAAAAATAATTTTTAGACAAATGTAATAAGTCAAGCCTGTGCCTGGAACAGATCGTCTAGACAGGCCAACTTTCACATAAGAAATAGAATTACACAAGATCATTAAGAAACAAAAGCAACCGGGCAGGACATTTTTAGAGAGGAATTTTACAAACTTAAATAACAGAAAATTCCAATGCTTTCAAAAGTGTTAAATAGCAAAATATATGAAGGAACACTTAAAAAAAATTTTGAAGCATAACATAGACACCAAAACCTCACAAAGATTGCACAAGATACCCTACTGACCGATATTGCTTATGAATATTATTGTAAAAATCCTAAGACAAGCAAATAGAATTCAGCAGCACATCAAAAGAATGAAACATCAAAACCAAGTGCGGGGTCTTCCCTGGTGGTGCGGTGGTTAAGAATCTGCCTGCCAGTGCAGGGCACATGGGTTCGAGCCCTGGTCTGGGAAGATCCCACATTCCGCGGAGCAACTAAGCCCGTGCGCCACAATTACTGAGTCTGCGCTCTAGAGCCCCGCGAGCCACTGCTACTGAGCCCGCGTGCTGCAACTACCAAAGCCCATGTACCTAGAGCCCGTGCTCTGAAACAAGAGAAGCCACCACAATGAGAAGCCCACACACCACAACGAAGAGTAGCCCCTGCTCTCCGCAACTAGAGAAAGCCAGCGCAAGCAACAAAGACCCAACACAGCCAAAAATAAATACAATAAATAAATTTATAAAAACAAAACAAAACCAAGTGGGGTTTATTCTTGGAATGCAAGGGTGGTTCCATATTAGGATATCATTAATATAATTCATCCTATTCCATAGATCTAAGGAGAAAAATCATACTGTCATCCCCAGAAATGCTAAAAAAATTTGATAAAATTTCCAACACTCTTTCTGGATAAATTAGGAATCAATGGATACTTCCTTAACAAAAGTATATATATCACCATCAAAGCCAAGAGCCAGCTTCATAGGGGGGTATGAGTACCCAGCTTCACACATGAGGGAACTCCTGTTGAAGACAGGAGAAAAACAAAGGTGCCCAGCACCATCACGGGCACTGGAGGTTTTCATCAAAGCAATTTGACAAGAGAAAGAAATTAGAGCTATAAAAACTGAATAGGAAAAAAAACAAAAAGCAAACCTGAAAAGAAAAAGTTGAAACAATTATTATTTTCATATGATACTGCTGTATACCTGGAAAAATCAAGAGAAACTATTGAAAAACTACTACTAACAAAAGAATACTGTAAGGTGGTAGGAGACACACACACACACACACACACAAGCACACAGAAGCAGAAGATATAATGAAAGAAATGACTCCCACCTACAGCCACCACAATACTCAGGGTTAAACTTAACAAAAGATGTTCAAAATTTACGTGAGCAAAATTTTAAAGCCGCTGACAACACAAAATAGAGTTGAACAAGTGGAAAGTTGCACTATGTGTTTGGATAGAAGATTCAGCTTCATAAAAATGTCGATTTTCTCTAAGCCAATTTATAAATTGCATGCGATTCTGGAATTCAACAAGTTGACTCTAAAATTCATCTAGAAAAACAAACAAGCAAGAACCTACAGGAAAACTCTGAGGAGGGACACATGAGGAAGGACTGGCCTTTTATGAGAGACATTAAAACACAAAGTACCAATAATTAAAACAACCTAGTCTCAGCATATGAACAGACAGGGCAAATGAAACAAAAGAAATCACAGAAATACTGGATTGGCCAAAAAGTTCGTTCAGGTTTTCCATAAGATGTTACAGAAAACCCCGAATGAAATTTTGGCCATCCCAATAATATGGCACTTGCATATCCAGTAAAGGCAGTGTTTCCAATCAGTAAAGCAAAAATGGATCTTTTAATACAGGTGTTGGGCAAGCAGAGAAGCCACTGGGGAAAAAGAACCAGATGAATTCATACCTCAGAATGTGCCCTAGGATAAACCCCAAATATAAAATAATAAATGTTTCGAACAAAACATGGGTGAATTCCTTTATAACCTTAGAGTTGGAAAGGTTTTCTTAATTATGTGCGAAATTCAAAAGCCATAAAAAAAAAAAAAAGGATAAACTTGACTCCTTGGGGGAAAAAAAAAAAAAAAACTTCCCCAAACCTTTCGCCAAATACCAAGAAAGTCAAAAATACAAGTGACAACTTGGGAATGACTTTTGTGTCCCTCAGATCCCAGAAGTCTAATTTTTCTGTTATAAAGAGATCCCACAAATCAAGGAGAAAAAAACCCAACAATTCAAAAGAAAATGGGCCAAGGACAGTTCACACACACACACACACACACACACACACACACACACACACACAATGATGCTTAAACAGGTAAGCAAGACAGGGGAGCTTTTTGTAAGTAAGAGAAATGCAAGTCAGAACACTCAGCAAATAAGATGTGAATGAATCCAAACCTTTGACAACACATTTTTCTGGCAAGGCTGTGAGGAAACAGGCCGCCCCCCATCCCCTGCACAGTGCTGGCAGGCAAGCCAAATGGTCCTGTTTCAGGGGCGGAGGGCAAGTGAACAACACCTATCAAAATTACACATACATGTGGGACTTCCCTGGTGGCGCAGTGGTTAAGAATCCGCCTGCCAATGCAAGGGACACAGGCTCAATCCCTGGTCCAGGAAGATCCCACATGCCTCGGAGCAACTAAGCCCGTGCGCCACAACTACTGAGCCTGCGCTCTAGAGCCCACATGCTGCAACTACTGAAGCCCACGCGCCTAGAGCCCGTGCTCCACGACAAGAGAAGCCACCGCAACGAGAAGCCTGCGCACCGCAACGAAGAGTAGCCCCCACTCGCCATAACGAGAGAAAGCCCGCGTGCAGCAACAAAGACCCAACACATAGAAAAATAAATAAAATTAAAAAAACAAAGTTAAACATACACGTACCCTTTCACCACGCCATCCCAGTCTGTGAATTTATCCTACGGATAAGTGATATTTGTGTTGGTCACAGGTTTGTTTGCAACTGCAAACGCTTAGAAACCACCCAAGGTCTTTCTTGAAGGGACTGATTACTCAGTGACACTGACACCATGAAAAACAATGTCTGCTCCCAGCGGGCAGGGACCAAGGCCACTTCTACTCATTAGTCTGGTCCCACATGGCCAGCACAGACCCTAGCACGTAATAGGTGCTTAATACATATTTTTTGAAAGAATGAGTAAATGATCCCTAAACTGCCCAGAAAGCCAGGATCGAATGAGGTAACCAACCTAGGGGAGTGGCATCTGCAAACTGGAAACCATGAGCAGGTGCAGATTACAACTGCTGGAAAGTGTAATTGGTACGTTCTGCCTCTCCATCTGAGGGTACAAAATAAGGTCAGAGGCTGTGTCCCTTAATATTGAAGTACCTGAGTACTCACCTGTCCCAGGAGAGAAAAGGTGACCTTCCCAGCTCAGCAAGGCTAGTAAATGGGGGAGGGGGAGTAGGGTTTGCTTCGGGTATGGCTGCCTCCAAGTCTCTGACCTCCTCTCTTCCCCGCGGCCATCCCTCCCTCCCTGGGCTGAAGGTCAGGCCGCCTGGGGCCAGCTTCTCACGAGCAGGATGGAGTCACTTTCTGCGCAGTTCAGGGAGGTATAAGACACCATGAATCTGGACACCCACACATTTGCTCTCAGGGAAACTGGACTGGGAAGACTGGGGGCTGGGGTGCCACTTTCTGCAGAATGGTTAGGGATGACCTCTCTGAAAAGCTGACATTTGTGCAGAGACCAGAGGAGGCGAGGCACACGCTGTATGGATGTCTGGGGAAAGCGTGTCCAGGGAGGAAAATCAGTGAGTGCAAAGGCCCCGAGGCATGTGCGCCTGAGGTGCTGCCAGAGTAGCAAGGTGGGAGGATGAGGGCACCAGGAGAGGAGGCCAGAAGGACAAGGGGACACTGGGCCATGGGGGGGGGCCCTTGAGGGAGGGGCTGCCGTTGGGAGATTTTGAGGAGGAAAGGGTTATAGTGACTCATGCCTTTTTTTTTTTTTTTTTTTTTGCGGCACCCTGCGGCTTGTGGGCTCCTAGTTCCCTGACCAGGGATTGAACCCAGGCCCTTGGCAGTGAGAGCGCGGAGTCCTAACCACTGGACTGCCAGGGAATTCCCTAGTGTGACTCATGTATTAAAGAAATCTTTACGATCTGGGTGCTTTTTAAGACTAAAGCCCAGGGGACGTGCGGCAACAAGAAAGCAGTTATGGGACTCTTGTGATAATCCAGGGGAGAGGGAGCGTAGACAGGAAAGGAGGGGGAGAGCTTCTCTGAACAGATTCCCCCAGGCCTCTCCCTGCCCCGTCAGTGCCGTGGCCACAGCCCAGCTCAGCTCTCCCCGTCGTCTCTCTGTCTCTGTCGGGGGACCCACTACCCCAGCCTCCTCCCTGGCTTCCTGTCTCAGCCCCAAGAAGGTCTACAGACCCCACAATACCGAGACCTTGCAGGCACTTCCCCTCAGCGCTGCCCCTCTCCAGGCCCACGACCTCCAGACCAGCCAAGCTGGCATCTGCCATTTTGCTCAAACCATCAGGCTCTGGGAATTCCAGGCTTCTGCAACGTGCTCTTCCCTCTTCCCAAAATGTCCCTCCCCACTCCCCTGCCCAGGAACTTCCGGAGCAGAAGAGGTAGGAAGTTTGCCACTTGCCAAGAACACGCCGCTTGTCAGGCACCCTACCAAGCACCGCTCGTCCTGTGTCTTCATGTCCACCACAGTGGCCCCTTTTACAAACGACAAAACTAAGGTACAGAGGAAAGGGGCTACCCGGCTAGTAAAGGTGGGAGGCAGGATTTGCACCCACCCAGGAGTGTCTGCTCCCCAGTCTCAGGCCTTCCTTCCTCGGTCTCTCCTGACCTAGGTTGAGTAGAGCCACCACCTCCAGGAAGCTACCTGGATTTTGGCACAGCTCTCACTGGGGCCTGTGGGCTAGGTCCCCGGTGCTGCACACACCAGCACACAGTAGGAGCTCGTGGCTACCTTCCAAAGGAGCATGTGTGTAAGCAGCCCTCACTCCAAACCCTGTGCTTCGCCCACAGCCTAGACCAGCGGCAGACCTTCAGAGCCCGCGGGTGGGTAAGTCCTCTGGGGAGGGGCCAGGGTGAATTTGGCCTTGGAGTGAACTGGGATCAGAGGAAAGTGGGCAATGAGCCAGATGTGGCTCACCCTGCCGGAGACTGTAAATGACATTAAATTAGGGAGGGCCTGGCACATAGCAGACGCACCATAAATGCGTGATGACTGGTTGAGTGGTGAGGGATACAGGAGAGCCATCTGATACCCTTAATGCCTTTGAAAACGATGGCAAAACCTTGGAAGGAAAACCAACTCCTCTCTATTGCTCAAACTGGGAATTCCAAGTTTCTGAAACATGCTCCTCCCTCTTCCCAAAATGTCCCTCCACCTTCCCCTGCCCGGCAACCTCCTAACCATCATAGGTAAGATGAGAGCCATTTGCCAAGAATCCGCCACAATTGCCGTCCCGGTTCTCTTCATACCTTTGGGTACTGCCTCTGTATTTCCACAGCACGCATGCACAGACACTTCGCCAACGGTGGGATCACAGGGGGTGGGGCTTCCAGTCTTTCTAGAGTGTGAGTGTGTGTGTGTGTGTGTGTGTGTGTGTGTGTGTGTGTGTGCGCGCGCGCGCGTGCACATGGTGGAGGTGCAGCGGATGTCCAGTCACCAGCCTGCAGTGACACCTCCTGCTTTGCTCTTTATCTTGAAGACTTGAGGTGTGGGCACATGACATGTCAGCATTTTGGTTATACCCTTTCTAGTCCTTTTCTGACGCCTCCACTCACACGGAGCAATGTTTACACAGAGCTGTGGACAGGAGACGCACAAAAAGTGATCCTATTACACCCACTGTTTTACACCTGGTTTTATTTTTCACTTAAAAATATGTGGGGCCCCTGTCTTCTAAAACTAGGTGGTGGTGGAAGTAGTTACATAACCAGACCCACTTCTTTTTTTTCTTTCTTTTTTTTTTTTTGCGGTACGCAGGCCTCTCACCGCTGCGGCCTCTCCCGCCGTGAAGCTCAGGCTCTGGACGCACAGGCCCAGCGGCCATGGCTCCCGGGCCCAGCTGCCCTGCGGCAAGCGGGACCCTCCCGGACCGGGGCACGAACCAACTGTTTGGAAATATATCTATGCCTTCCCATTATGTCAGTAAACACAGCTCCATGCCCTAACTTTCCAGGGCTACGTTGTACCTCATCATCTGTATCCCATCTTGACTACTTTGACTACTGGAAATGTGGCTTCTTTCCTTTTGCTTTTATAGACAACTCTGTGGTGAGTTTCTTAGCACTTACATATTTGAACACATCCTTAATTACCTCTATAGGACTGGCTCCTAGAAATGAGCTGCTTGGGTCAAAGGAAATGTAATTTAATGTTTTAGATACAGATCATTCACTTGTCTCCGGAAGGGTTTTAAAATGTCCAAGTTCTGTCCGGTGTCAGGGCGTGCCCACCTTCCTATCCTCTCACTGCAGGAAGGGATGGGCGTGGCTGAGTTAACATTTTTTAAAAGCTCCCGGTCAGGCATGGAGCTATGTGGTTTAATAATAACAAGAGTGTATATTTCCTGAGGGCTTACCATGCACAGCCAAAGGTCAAAGCAGTTTTCCTTCAGTAACTCGTTTAATCCTCCCAATTAGCTGCCAGGCAGGTCCTCTTATAATCAATTACAGCTTGAGTTGGAAACAAAGCACAGCTGGGATTCAAACACCCTCTGCCAGGTGAAAGGAGCCCAGTTCACCTGGGGCTGCACCACGGCCAGGGGCTCAGATCTCACTGTGGTAAAGAAGAGGCGCTTGAGTCTGAGTCTCAGTTCCCTCATCTGTAAAATGGGGCTGACAGCACAGGATGGCTGAGAGGGTTTAAAAAGACCAGGTAACAAAGCGTCTGGCACCTAGAGGGGGGCTCAGTTCATGGAAGCCTGCCCTCAACTCAGGCGATTGCCTTGGAGGCCTGTGGGAAGAAGCAATTGAAGACTTCAGACAACTGGGAGGGGAGGGGTGCCTCTCTGGGCTCCGTATCAGTATCTGGGACAATGGCTTCTGTGCTTTCAAATCGAGCCTGCTCACAGAACGTAAAGATCTCTTTTCCCATTTTCTCACGTTCACCCAGCAACTCAGACTTTGCACAGGTGTGACATCCAGAAGGCTGTGTGCTCCTGCTGGGTGAGAGTGTGGGCGCAGGGGTGACTGTGCAGGCACCCACAAGGAAGGGAAGGGGAAGGGGCCCTCCTAGCCCTGTGGCCAGCCCTGTGGAGCTGGAAGCCCCTGGACTCACTGGGGTCTTTCCAGAGAGAAGACAAACAGAGGTAGACAGGGGAGGAAGGGACGCTCACTCACCAAGCACCAGACAGAGTAAGATGGGTACCGCTTCCCGATATCTACTAGAGATGGAGGCTCGGAGAGGAAAGCGATTCTCAAGGGCATGTGGTTAGTGCAGGCAGAGCCTTCTTTGAATCCAGCCCTGCCATTCATCAGCTGACTGACCCTAAGCAAGGCACTTCCCCTCCCTCTGGAGTTTGTCAGTGGGGGTGATAACACCTGCTACCTCCCAGGGAAGCAGGGAGGACTCAAGGGAATGGGGGGGGGGGCAAACAGCAACAGGGAGCTGGGGACCTCGGGTGCAGAACCCTCTCTCCACTGATGCTTTTTCTACCTCCTTCTCTAGGAAGATCTGAGCCGACTCATAAGATGTCCTCCCAGCCCCCTCCCTCCCACCTCCTGTCCTCATCAGCTCAGAAGATCCCTCTGGACCAGACCCCTCCCACCTCCTGCGTCCTCTGGGACCTCATTCTACCGACCTGCCCCTCCTTCTCCAGGGGCTGCAGCCACTCCTTCTTCTGGCTCTTTCCCATCAGCTTATAAGTGCAGTCAAGTCTACCTTATTGAAAAGCACACACACAGATAAAGTAAAATAAAAAGTGCTGCTCAAATACACACGCCATCAGCAGCAAAAACAGAAGCCGAATGACAACCTGGGAGAAGATCTTTGCTGCAAAGAGACCAGACAAGGGGTAAACATCTCATTGATGAACTCAAACAAATGAGTAAGAAACACACAAAGATCCTAGATGTTCATACTCTTTCACCCAGTAATTTCATTTCCAGGAAATAACAAGAAACGCACACTCATAGCCTAAGGAAGTGGGCAATGGTACAGTCCCTTTGGAGAGCCTGCTGGTTCTAGGTATAACCATCCTAGAGGTTCATATCCAGTGACTACCAAGTAATTCCCTTTCCAGAAAAAAATCTGGCAATGTATAAATTTATGTATGAACTCAATGTAACATCTAAAAGAGCCAAATATTTTTAAAAAACCAACAAAACCTAAATGTCAAATGAGGTCCATTAACTAAATAAGATGTAACAATATCTAAGCACTGAAAAATATAAAAAAATAATTTGAGAAAGGTGAGGCATTTGAGATGTTTGTATAAACAAGACACTCAAATATGTACCAATGTGTTTTTTAAGAAGTCTGGCAAAAAGGGCAACTTTTAACAATAGTTATATCCAAGTGATGTGAATGCGGAATTTTTTCCCTACTTCTTTCAGTTAATTCATTCAAGGAAAGTGTAGTGAATGCCTACTGTGTGTCAGGCCGGGCACCGGGCTTCAGGCAAGCTTCCTCCCTCCAGGAGCTTCCAATCTGGAGAGAAGGGGTAAGGCTCAACGGGAGGTGAGGGCACACCTAAGAGGCGCCTGGCTGGAAGGAAGTGCATTCCAGAGAGCACTGCCTGAGCACAGCCTGGGTAGCCAGGTCAAAGGTGGAACCATCCCCTCTACCCACCTGGAGGTGCAGCAGCTGCGGGGTGGGCGAGCTGTGGTGGGGAAGAGCCGTTTTCACACGTCAAGCTTCCCTTTTCTCATCCACCCCTTCTTGTTAAGAATGTCCCTGGCAGCCACCTTGTCTCGCTCTGCCCTGGTACCAACTCAGACCCGAGGGGACCTGCATCCCCTGCTGCCCCGGGTCCTTGAAGATCTGGACCGCCATGACCGCGTGGGTTTGGGAGCTGCTGGCTGGGGCTGATTAGGTAATGTGGTGAGTCACAACTTTCTGATGTTCCAAGTAAGTCACCTTGAAAGATTCTGCCAACCCTGCACACACTGGGGACCTGGGACCCTTGCACACAGCAGGAGCAAGTCCACTAGCCTAGGCAGCTATAGGGCTTCGATGGGTACAGGGAAGCAAAACACATTTTACAGAATTTCCACTTCAGTGTTTGTCCTCTGGTATCTATCGCGTGACCCTAGCAGACAAGGAGGGACAGGCACCAGAGGCACTAGAAACATGTGTGGGAGGAAAATGAACAACTGAGAGGGTTCCATCTCGACCCTCCTTTTCTTTTTTTCCTGTTTTTATTTGGGCCTGATCTGGGGACTCCCCTAGGGGATCTGGCTGTGGGCACTGAGGGGGTAGTCCCCGCTAGCCTGGGCCTTGCTTTGTCACCCTGAGCAGGACGACGACTCCTTCATTGGGAGCAGGTAACAAAGGGGAAGTCCTTGGACAGCTGGAGTGGAGGCAGGGGCGGGGGGAGCGCCAGAGCCGGAGCATACCAGGTGTTCCCGGGTGTTTGTTGAAGGAGGGCACAGATCGATTTCAGAGACCCCAAGGGGCCTCCACAGAGCGGTCAATCACTCAGCATTTGGGGGAGACCGAAAGGGTGTCCTTCTGAGAGAAGGGTGGCTTTTAACCCTCTCAGAGCTAGAGGCTTAGCTGAGTCTGACGAGGAGGTGGGAACTTCTACCCGCAGGTGTCAGATACGGAAACTGAGGCCAGGGGACTCCCCTAGCACGAAGGGGAGTGGACTCTGCGACTGGACCTCCGAGCCAGAGCCTCGCCCAAGCACACCACTGCTCCCACTGGGACTCAGTGTTTCCCATCTGGAGGAGAGGGAGGGAGAAAAGCATGCCCGAAAGAGGGAGTGGTCTGAGGTTCCGGATCCCTGAGAGCGAGCGCTTACGCCCGACTTTCCCCGCTTCCCGGATCCTACCCAGGCCGTCCCTCCATCTGGAGAGCCCTTCCCCCTTGTCGGCGGTCCAAAGCCTCAACATCCCTAAAGGCCCGGGGGGACGCCTCGCATCCCCCGCAGTCTCCCTTCAGACGGCCCCTCCCCACCCCTCTCCCCAGCGGCGCCTCCTGCCGGGCCAGGGGCGAGCGCAGCGGGCGGTGAGGCCTCCCGGGGCGATTCCGTGCCCCCAGACAGAGCGGCGTGACTCGACCAAGGATGCAGCGCGGGCCGGCGGAGCCCGCACTCGGACCCGGGCTTCTCGCCCCCGCGGGCCCTCTCTCCCGCCGAGGGACCCCGGGCCGGGCGGCGCTGCCCGGAGGGCTCCCGGGCGGGGTGCGCCCTCCCTCCACGGGCCGGGCTCCTGGCGCAGCTGGGATGGAGGCGGCGGCCGGGGGACCAGGGCGCCCAGTCGGTGCGCACACAAGGGTCCCTCCGGGACAGGTGGCCCGGGCGGGCGGCGGCCGAGCCCTCCCCACCCCTCCGCAGCCCCTGTCCCTTCCCCTTCCTTCTCGGAGCGCTCCTCCCCACCTGTGCCCGGGGAGCCCCCAGGTCAGTGTCCCGGAGCCCGCCCAGCTGCACCCTCCGCAGAGCCCCTCATACCTCAGGCTCCCGTGGCTCCGGGAGGCGGCCAACTGGTCCCAGCGGGCCGTCGGCGAGGCGGTGGGAGGGAAGTGCCCAGAGCCCGGCGGGCGGGAGCACCGCCCCTCAGGCCCGGGGCGTGGTCAGCCCCGCCCCGCCCCTGAGGGGGTCCCTTGCATCTTCACCGCTCCCGGCGCCCAGGGCTGCACCATCACCAAGCCGCGGGCCAGCAGGTATGGTGCGCTCGCCGTGCCTCCCTGCTGCCTGTTCTATGGGCTTATAATCCCATTTCCCCTATTTAACAGGTGAGAAAAACAAGGCTCAGAGCGGTTAAGTAACTCAACTTCAAACAGCTGAGAAGGGGCAGTATCGGTATTTGAACTCGGGCCCGCCTGACGCTACTGTACCTCCTCACAGCGTGACCCGTGCTAAACGTTTTGCCTGCATCCCGCAGTGTTTTACCTTCGCCGCTCTGTCCTTTCGCCCCTCACTCTCCTCCTGGTCCACTGCACACTTGCTGTGTTGTCTTCACTTCCTCCTCGCCCGTCCTCTCACTCCGCTGATGACCAGCGCCCAGGCCACGGGAACAGTCTGCATCCCAGCGCCGGGAACAGTACTGTGCCTCAGTATGTGCCGTTGAATGAACGACTCAGAAGAAAATTCCCACCAGCTTCCACCACCCATCCGTCCACCTCCTGAGATGGCGCCCAACCTCCCCTTCCCTGTGGGGACCAGGCTGAACTGGCCCAGCTGGCCCGGAAGCCCCCTCCACTTGTCCACAAGATCCCACCCTTCAAGCCAACACTGATCCAGTGACTCTGTCCTCTCTCCCCTCTCCTCAATCATTCCTGTCAGTTCACACGCTGTTACTTCTCCTATCCTAAAACTAAAACCAGAGAGGAAAAACAACAAGAACAAAACACTCTTACGAACCCCCTCTGCCCCCTCCAGCTACGGCTGCCTCATTTTCCCCTTCCCTTTACAGCAAAAGTCCTCCAAGGGTTGTTTCTCCAGGCTGTCTGCAGTCTCTCTCCCCCATTCTCCTTTAAAACCCATGTAATCAGGCTCTTGCCCCTCTCCCCACTAATCCCCAGATCTGTCATTTGGGGGCCCCAGTGATGTTCATGTTGCTGGGTGCAGTGCTGAGTCTCTGTCCTTGTCTTGCTGGTCCCTCCAGCAGTATTTCTCACCGCTGCCCACTTCCTCCCCTCTCATGCACCTTCCTCTCTTGGCTTCCCAGACACCACATTGCCTGGTTCTCCTCTTCCTCCTTGGTGACCCCCCATTCTCTTTTGTAGCAGCCCCCCCAACTTCTAAATGTCACCCCAACCTGTGGCTTTGGAGGCTTCTAGCTGCGGATGGCACCAAATGTGGCCTGCAGCCTGGACCTCTGCCTAAACTCACATATCTAACTGTGTGCTGGAGACCTCCCTTATCTCACGCCGTCCAACGTCCTGATCTCCCCCAAAACCGTCCTCCTGCATCTACCCCATCTCAGTTAACGAAAACTCCACGTTCTAGGTACTCAGGCCCTAAACCTGGATTCCTCTCTCTGCCCACAATCTGCATACCCCACATCCACTCCAAGAGCAAATCCCATCTGCTCCACCTTGAAAATATACCCAGAATCGGACATTCCTCACCCCACCCTCTTGTCCAAGCCAGCAGCCCCTCCACAGGCTGAGTGCGGAGACCTCTTCTCACTCTATCCCTGCCTCCCCCAAACCCCTGTCCAAACGGCAGCCAGAGAGATGATGGTAGAACTAGGTCCAGATCACATCCCTCCTCCGCCCCACCCCCTCCAGTGGTTCCTCATTGAGCTCAGAAGCCCCACCTCTGCCCTCTGACCACATCCCCTTCTTTTCCATCAGCCAGACCCTGCCCAGCCACACTGGCCTCCCTGCTGGCTCCCACCCACTCCAGGGCCTTTGTTCTTTCCACTCCTCTGCCTGGAACAGCCTTGACTACATACCTGCTTAGCTACTTCTATCACTTCCTTCAGGTTCTCTCTGAGGCTTCCCTGACCTCCATTCACACCCTGATGCCTTCCCTCCTCGATTTCCCCCCACGCCCCGCCCCCGTACACCTATCAGCATCACCATGTGACCTGCTTCGCATTTCTCTTAGGCATTTATTTTATTGCCAATCCCCTGCCCTAGAATGTGAGCTCCACAGGGCAGGGGGTTCCTGCTGACCTGTTCACTGGTGTGACTCCCTCCTGGAACGGTGTCTGGAACAGTAACTGGAATGTGTGGAATGGATAAACCTGTACCCTTTCACCGCTGGTAATATTCACAATACTTTTTCTGTATATTGGCTTTTTCATTCCAATAAATATATTTTAAAAGGAAACTTTATATTACTGCCTGGAGGAGGCACCACTACCACTAGCCTAGAATAGAAGGAAACAGTAAAAATGAGAATAAAGCAAATGCTCTAAGGCTCTGGGGACCCCATGGCCTATCGAAGGGCTGAACCCGCTCCTGCTTTCTCCCTGTGAGGAAGTGAGATTCACAAGATATACAGAGGCAGTAAAGACAGGCCAGCACCTAGCAGAGACCTGCCCCTAGACCTGAGCAGAGACCTTAAAGAAATAAAAAACAAATCCAGAATTGAGAAGGCAATGGCTTTCTTCTGGGAGCCATCTCTTGGGCTGTGCTCAGATATCCCCAGGGAATCTGCCTCCTTGCAGCTTAATTAATCTCACAACAATCCTGAGATCATGCTGTCATCAGCCTCATTTACAGGTGAGGAGTCTGACGCTGAGATGGGAACTGGCCCGAACTCACAGAGCCAATATGTTAGACGGGCAGAGACTAGAATTGGAGCGCTTGTCAGACTCTGGGGCCAAAGCCCTTCTAGGCTGACCTGGCCTGGCTGTCGGGGCAGTTTCGGGGGAGGCGATAACGGGGATGGAAGCACCCAGGTGCCAGCCCTGCTCTGGCCTCAGTTTACCCATCTGTAAAGTGCTGCCTGGGAAGCACAGCCTGGCCACCAGGGACTCTTGTTGAACTCTGGGAGGGAAGGGTATCCTCTTTCTTCTGTGTGGGCACTGGGTGTACCCTCTGTTCTGGACGAGGAGTGGGGATTGTGTAGACCAGAGCTTTACGGTGCCTCGCCACCACCAGATGAAGGGACGACCCATCTCAGAACACAGCCCATCCCCCAGGGAGGCCAAGACACATGCAGCGGAACTTGACATCACTGGAGCCTCTGTGGCCCTCTGGGCTTGATCTGACTGGCCCTCGGCTTCCCCATTATAAAGTTCGGTTTAACCAGATGAGCTGGATTCTTTTTCCCTGTGCAAAGAAGAATCCTAATTGATACAATTTTCACTATAGCACTTTCTGCTCCACCTATAAGCAAGATGGAACCTCTCCCATTTTCATGAAAAAGATAAGAAAACAGTAAAGCAAAGTCCCCGCTTTCACCCCATCACCTCCAGTTCTCTCCCGCCTTCAACCAGGTTTCTCCAAAGAGTCACCGCCACGTGTCGCTTCTGATCCTTCCCTTCCTAGGTCCCCTTGCCTGTTGTCATCTGCTTCCTGTCCCCTACTGGGAATGGAGGCTTTTGCCAGTGTCATAGCGACCTGACTGTGGCCAAATCCCATCAATATAGGATAAACAACAGTATTGTTAACCTTTGTTAACAAAACAACGGACTGAAAGAATTGACTGTAAACTTAAAACCTTAAAAATACCAGTACTTCCAGCTTTGTTTCTCCAAGAGAGGCCCAAAAGCCACAGCAACCTTTGGACTGCCACCCCCAAGTCTCAGGGACACCCCAGTGCCCAGACTTTGGTTTCTAAGACCTTCTTCACCAAAGGAAAACAGGGTTCCTCGGAACACTAAAAAAAAATTTGGAGTGGGGGACAGTCCAGAATGTCCTGTTGTGGCCAGGAAGTAAGGCCACCCTCAGAAATACCAGGAAAGCAGGGGAAAGATGATGGAACCATCAAAAGTCTCCCCCAGTGCTGGCCAACCCACAACAATACAGGCATCAGAGGTTGTTAATGGAAATATAGTTCATTTGAATAAATTCACTCTGTGAAAGGCCATGGCTATAACGATCCTCAAAAGTGAAACGTTACCATGATGCCTTCAGAGAGGGTTGCAGTACAGGAAAGACGACAGCCACAGGACTTGTTTGAATTTTTATGGAACTTATTAAGTTGGGATGTGTTAGTCTGTGTATCTATCTTGTCTCTTTTATTGGTGTTAACTAATTAGAGAGACATGTTTGCTTTAGCTGTGTAATCAGAAAAGAGTAAACTCACAGCCCTGGGCTGGAGGCTGGGGGCAGGCAGAAACTGCACCATGAAAGGAAAGGCTGACTTGTGGTGGTCTCACAGGACCACCGGGTTGATGAGGCTCCTTCAGGTACGCAGTGTGGGGTCACCCTCGGCTGTCCAGGAGAAGGAGCGTTCACAGAAAATGTCCACAATGATTAGCTAGCCAAGTGTCACCCCAGGAGAGACAGTAAAGCCCTGTTTCCTAGCCAAGGACCAAGGTCAAACATACAGATGCAGTGACCTCAGCTTATCTTGGGAGATTATCACAAACATGAGAGGGTATCCAAATTCCATCAACAAAGCCCCAGGGAGAAACCACAACAAATACAGCAAAATCCCTAAGAAGAAATAAAAGCCAAGTTGGAAGTGATGCTCACTGT
Organism: Tursiops truncatus; assembly: GCF_011762595.2. Taxonomy (NCBI): domain Eukaryota; kingdom Metazoa; phylum Chordata; class Mammalia; order Artiodactyla; family Delphinidae; genus Tursiops; species Tursiops truncatus. The sequence continues at coordinate 6,407,041 of NC_047044.1, read as the reverse complement.
CTTGACGTTTTACAAGAGTTTTAAGTATAAATGTTATGACAGTGTTGTTCTTGGATGCAGCCATAAGAAATCTGTAATTGCAGTTTAAATTGACAGGGATTTACTTATTCAAGTTTGTAATCAAGGTTGGAATACTCAAGAAAAATTGGATTTTTAAGTTTTATTTATGAGGTAGAAGAGCTCTAGGGTCCACATAGTTCTAGGGACTGAGATGTCTTGATAGCAACAGCTCTGTCAGCAAATGCAGCGGCGGTTTATAGGCTGCCTCTCTGATTCTCCTGGTGGCATCTGACAGTTGACCATGAACTCTCTGTGCCCTTGGCCTCCTGACCCTCTGACTGGTCATCCTCTAGTGGACTCTTCCTTCTCAACCTACCCGTGCCGCACACAGGAGTCCTCAGGCCCTTTGCCGGCCCCCTCTCTCCTTGCCGTGCACATTCCCCATGTGTCTCCTGTACCTGTGGCCTGGCCTCCATTCCACCCTGGCCTCCTTCCAAAGCTGAAACCTTGTCCAGCCCGCAGAGGGGTTGCAGGTGTCCAGAGCTACCTCCTGAAATGGCAGCATCAACGCTCCTGGGCCCTCATCTCTCCCACTCCCTTACCCAATCAACCACCAATCCTGCCAATTTCACCTTCTCACTCTCCCAAACACGCCTTCTCCTTTCTGTCTCCTTACAGCAGCCCTCAGCTAGCCATCAATCCATCACTCGGTGCCTTCTGACAACTCGCAATGTTAAGGTCCTAGAAATACAAGGCAGACCAGGGCCTGCCTTTCGGAGCCTAAGCCGGCACTTCTCAAGCTTTACTGTGCTCACCAGTCCCGGGGGACTGGTTAGAATGCAGATTTTGACGCTACAGGTCTGAGCTGGGGCCTGTGACTCTGCATTTCTAAGAGGCTCCCAGGTGCTGCTGCTGCTGGCAGTGGTCCCAGGCCCACTCTTTGAGTACCAAGGTCCTAGATTACACAAGGGTTTTGAGTCTTGCCAAACAGAATGGGCAGAGGGCCATGGAGGAGCCAGGAGGGAGGGGTCTTTTGACCCAAATGACATTAAGTCCTTCTCCAGAGCCAATGCAATAGATGCTGGTTTCTTTCATCAAATCATTTTCCCTAGGACAGGGCTCTTCTGCTATTCTTGGCTGGATCAGGGAATTTCCCATGATGCTTAGTGAGCCTCTTGCCTCCTGAGCTTGGTAATTAAGATGCCCAAGGCTTTCACCCCATCTCTGGAGAAAAAAACAAACAACACTGCCTTCAACCCCTTCCTCTCTCACTGCATCCACCCCTGCCTCTGAAAAGGCTTTTGCCTGGCCAGCCCTGTGCTCCTGCACCGGCAGCTCCGGAATGGTCCCCTGCTTCTAAGATACCTCATCTAATTTTTCTTTTGGAACTTCCCGAAGCTGCCAGGGCTAAGGATGAGGTCCAGCTCTTTCACATTGCCTCCAAAGGCCACCTTCCTGGACTTCTCCACTGCCTTCCGGCCTAGGATTCACAGGTTTGCTCCAACCAAGAAGAAACATCCCTTCCCTGTTGCTTCTCTGGTCTCCTCAGCCTAAGAATGTCCTTCCCAACTCCTTGACTGACCCTCTAATTTCTTAACAGGATTTTAAAGTGTTTACATTTATTTAATTTCTGTGCAAGCTTAGGAAGAACATATTATTTTGACCATTTTGTAGATGACAAATCTGAGGCTCAGAGAGGCTTGGTCACTTACTTCAGGTCACACAGCCAGGAAGGCACTGGGTGCAGACTAGAGCTAAGCCTTTCACTCCATCCTTCTGTTGGGTCACCAGAGTTTTGCTTGTTCTTAGCATTTCCTTGTGAGCCATACTTCAATGGAGGGATATCCATGGTGTGATGTGAGCCCAGAGGAGGCTCCACCACCTGTTATGTGCTTGAGCTGACTCATGTCAGCTGGAGAGAGCCGATGGTGGCCATCTCTGCCCAACTCATGTTAAGTGACATCACACTGGTAGCATGAAATTGGCTACGCTGGGAGTATTTACGCCACGGAAGTTGGCAAATGCTACAAATCAGGGCTTCCTTCCTGCAAAGCAAGTGGTTAAACATTAGCCAGCACACCATTGCAGCTCACCCAATTCTCGGACGTAGAGACAGCCTCCTGGAGAAGATGACTTCTGAGCTGAGCCTGGCAGGATGGGTCGGGGGTGGGCGGGTGGACAAGTGTTGCCTTCACCTAGAACATTCTACCTGTCTGCTTAAGTCTCACAAAAAGTGAGCAAGTGGTCTATCCTAGAAAGGAAGCAAATGGTTTACAAGAGAAGAATGCTAGGAGTGCAGAAGGGATTCTAGTTGCAGGACAGAGCGGGTACAAGGGTCACCTGACCTTGTGTGGTCACCTGACCTTGTGTTGTCACCTGGGAGAAACAGAGTTTACCCTGCATACGCTTGGAGGCCAGTGGTGGTTTGCATGTAGGAGAGGGACACAAGTGAACGTTTGGGGGGAAAATCTCCCTGCTGGCAGTGGGAAGCAGTAGAGGATGGCTGAGAGGGCCCGACGAGGAGGCCACTGAGACAACCCACGGAAGAGATGCTGAGGGCTCTAAGACAGCTGCCGGGGGCTGGCTGTGGGTGAACCAGCCCCCTGCAAACTCCATGAAACCCTGGCTGACGGGTACTGTGGGGTGGGGAGAGAGGCAAGCGTCTAGAAGGAAGCTTGGGCACCTGGATGCCAGTCACTTGAGACAGGACACCTGGGCTGTGGGTTAGTTTTGGGGGAAAAGATGGTGAATTCAAGTTATGTGTGTGTGATATGCATTTGAGGCACCTGGGCCAGCCAGGTGGGCGGTCAAAGGCAGACGGGCATTGGAGCTGGATCTCCAAACACAGATCTGAGCTGGAGATACACAGCTGGAGGTCATTGGCTCAGAGTGATGGACACCTGGACAGAGCTCTGAGGGGCACCAGTGTTCAAAAACCCATCAGGAGAGTCGCCAGATGTCCACTATCAGGGTGGGATTTTTTTTTCTCTTAAAAATAATGAGAACTTCCAGTTTCCGGTCCAGCACGTAAAGAACTTGAAAGTCATCACTCCCATTCTCCCAAAAAGAAAAAAATCTGAACAAACTGAAAATCAATAACTCTTCTCAGATCCCTCAGAGAACTGAGGTCACAGGCCAAATCAGTGGCCTGAAAACTGGAGCGAGAGGTGGAGGCAGAGCAGAAGCCCACAGCTAGAGCCAGCGCTGGCAGGACACTCATACGGCGGGTGACAATTGCCGGGGACTCCAGCGTAGATTAGCCTGAGAGTTAAAAACGTAAGGGGACCCCAAACTTTCACGCTTTGGGCAGGGAGAGGGGAAACCAACTATTTGGAAATACATCATGAGCATTCTGTTCTCTGTAATGTAAGGGCAATAAAAATTGTTCTCTACCCTCTTAGGGTTTCCAGCTGGGACTGACATAAAAGAGATTAACAGCAGAAAAGCATACGGACTTTATTTACGTATAAGTGGGAGCCCTCACCACAAAAACAAAGACCCAGAGAAGTGACTGAGACCCAAGTGAATTAACAGTTAGGGTTAGCTGGGACTTCCCTGGTGGCGCAGTGGTTAAGAATCCCCCTGCCAATGCAGGGGACACAGGTTTGATCCCTGGTCCGGGAAGATCCCACATGCCGCGGAGCAACTAAACCTGTGCGCCACAACTACTGAGTTTGTGCTCTAGAGCCTGCGAGCCACAACTACTGAGCCCGTGTGCCACAACTACTGAAGCCTGCACGCCTAGAGAAAGCCCGCGCGCAGCAACACAGCCAAAACCATAAATAAATAAATTAATTTTAAAAAAAACAATTGGGGTTAGCAATTGTGGACAAGTAACTAAATTACATGGGAGGTCTATAGGGAGATAAGAGTTATTGAAACAAAGCCTGTTTGTATGGATATCTCTTGGCCTTACTTCCCTCCCTCTGGTGATAGGAATGTTATTTCCTCCTAGTACAGAGAGGGCACCTTTCATGTGGAAATTTTATCTCCTGCTTTCAGAAAGAAAAGGAAAGTCAGAGGGTGCCCTTCATCCCTATGCTGTTTCTCAAGTGCTTTGAAGTCAAAATAACGTGCCACAGTGGCATGTTTGGGGGGATATCCTGAACCCCTTCGGTAACAAGGCCAGCCCTTAAGGGAAAGGACCTTCCTAGCGCCTTATCCCACCTGGGAAAGGGAAATTAGTCAATTCCATCCACTCTGGATTTCTGATCCTACATAGGAAAGAAAAAAAAGGCTAATAAGCTCCTCTGAAATTCACAGCCCGGGGACTCCGGCCCACTGAAAAAAATGACAGCAGACTTCCCTGGTGGCGCAGTGGTTAAGAATCCACCTGCCAATTCAGGGGACATGGGTTCGATCCCTGGTCCGGGAAGATCCCACATGCCGTGGAGCAACTAAGCCCATGTGCCACAACTACTGAAGTCCATGCTCCAGAACAAGAGAAGCCACTGCAATGAGAAGCCTGCATACTGCAAACGAAGAGCAGCCCCCTCTCGCTGCAACTAGAGGAAGCCCGTGCGCAGCCCAACACAGCCATAAATAAATAAATAAATTTATTGAAAAAGAAGAAAACAATGACAGCAGCCATGAAGATTTACTTATAAGATTATAGAATGTTTCTCCTTCATAACCTTCCAAAACAGAAAGCACCAGGCCCAGATCGTTTCGCTGGTGGATTCTACCAAACATTTGAAGAAGAAATGACACAGAAGCAAAGGAGACACTTTCCTAACATTCTATGAGGTCAGCATTACCCTAATACCAAAACCAGATGAAGACATTATAAGAAAGGGCAACTATACAGTTCATACAGCTCAATATCAAAAAAACAAACAACCCAATCAAAACAATCGGCAGAAGACCTAACTAGACATTTCTCCAAAGAAGACATACAAATGGCCAACAGGCACATGAAAAGATCCTCAACATTACTAATTATTAGAGAAATGCAAATCAAAACTACAATGAGGTACCACCACACACTGGTCAGGATGGCCATCATTTAAAAGGCTACAAATAGGGCTTCCCTGGTGGCGCAGTGGTTCAGAGTCCGCCTGCCGATGCAGTTCGTGCCCCGGTCTGGGAAGATCCCACATGCCGCGGAGCGGCTGGGCCCGTGAGCCATGGCCGCTGAGCCTGCGCGTCCGGAGCCTGTGCTCTGCAACGGGAGAGGCCACAACAGTGAGAGGCCCGCGTACCGCAAAAAAAAAAAAAAAAAAGAAATGGGGGACAAAAAAGGCCTCTGTTCCCGGGAGCCCCACAGGGTCCCATTTGATGTCATTTTCACGAAACTGCAAAGTTCAGACACCTCCTCTGAGCTCCCGTGGCCCCTGCACACACCGTGCTGCTGCCCCAGTCAAAGTCAGCTCCCCTGGCTTCACAGCTGGGCAGGACGTGGGCTTAGACTTTCAGGGACTTGCCACTCTGCTGCTCCCCCAGCCCCTTCCTCTCCTGAGAGCTGCTCCCCACCCTCCCCAGCCTCGTGGGCCCGGTGGCTGGCCCTCACCACCCCACGAGCCAGGTCGTGGTGCCCCTGCATCACTGCCTGGTCACCAGGCCTGGCTGGGCCCGTTCCTGCAGGCTCTCTGTCCTCAGCCTCAGGAGGCCTGGGTCAGCCACTGAGCCTGTGTGGTCCTGGCTAAGCCCCCGGCCTTCTCTGGGCCTCAGCTTTTTCCTCTTGAAGATGGAAGGAGGATCCCTGCCCCAGCAGCAGGAAAAGCCATGGCCGCGCAGGGTGCAGCTCACCCTGGAGCGAGGTTTGGATTCTTCCGTGGGTGAGGGTCCTGAGCCCTCCTGTGGGGCTTAAAACATCTCCCTTCCTACCCTGTGCTCTCCTGAGTTCTCGTAGGCTGGGGCTTGGCTGTGGGAAGAATGTCTGGCCTGCGTTTCCTTCCAGTGTCCACCGGGCCCCACCGTCCCCGTGGGACCTTGGGTGGAACACGTCATCTCTCTGAAGCAGAAACAAGCGTAATTACTGCTGCACAGCGCACTCTCGGGGTGGACGGGAACACCTGCTCACAGCAGGAGCTCAGCACAAGGTAGAGCTTGTATTGCTTCTTTGCTTCCTTAGAGTATGTCCCTCGTAGTAATTGTTCTTAACAAGATGGGATCATCTTGTAAAGCTCAGATGCGGCCTGATGGCACCTGAGGGCTGCCCAAGTGTCCCTGCAACTGTTATTTCCAGGTCCCCTGTGTGTGTGGAGGTGGCATCGGGACCAAGCATGATGGTGAGCGTCCTGGGCACCGAAGGTCCTGGGCCGCCCCCCCCCCCCCCCACTTTTTGGGATGACGGATGTGTCCCCAGCATGCCCCATCTTGCTGGGTGGTTTCTCCAGGTGCCCAACTGCCCCTGTTAAAGGCTAGGCATGGATCCAGCCAGGCCTCTCGTCACCCTGAGTGTAGGTCCACGGTTGGCCAATGACCAGTGGCCTCAGCCTGGGCCCAGGTCCTTCCTCACGACTGTTGATGAAAAATTAAGCAATAGTCGATCTAAGACACAAATGGAAAATTTTGTTCGAGCCAACCTGAGGATTATAACCCAGGAGACAGTCCTTCAGAAAGCTCTGAGGACTGCTCTGCCCGTGAGAGGTCAAGGAACAGCGACATAAGTATTTGAGACAAAGGGTTATACGTCAAATGACAACGTCAAATGACATGTTACTGACAGTTTACACACTCCAGAACTACGTGTGGAAGGCAAGTCATAGGTCGTCGTGGCCTCTTACAAGCTTAAGGAAGGTTGTCTCCTAAGGGGTTTTGACCTTTGGTGAGATTAAGAAGGAATGTTTTCTCCTAAGAAGGTCTGATTAAGGCAGACACACAATGTACAGGGGAGGGAGGAGGCCCAAACGGACAAAGAAAAGGTTTATATTTAAATTTTTCTCATCTTGCTGTATTACTGGAACTTCATTTCATCGTTATAAACTACAGCCCCGTGGGTTCTGCTTTCCCATCAGCCAGAGCTCTGGCTGCCCGTCCTCTGAGCACCCACCGCGGGGCTGGCTCGGCTCCAGGGCCTTCTGGGCCTCTGTTCCCCAAACAAAAGGCAAAATCAGGAACACACCCGGGGAGGGAGCGTGATGACCAGGTCGCTTCGCCCTCCCCGAGCCTTGCGAGGTGGGACCGGAGGAAGAGAAGGGGGACCGCAGCCAGCAAGGGGCCGGCAGCCGGGGCTGAGTCGGGCTTTGGAGCTGGGCCCCAGGACCCCGGGGCTCTGAGAAAGCCAAGAGCCAGGCCTTCTTCTTAACCTTCATCCTTAGGCACTGGGCCCAGACACAGCAGGGCCAAGGCAAGGTCCCCCACGGCCAACATTTCACTAGAAAAATTGCTCCCGTGGAGGTGAGGCCTCCCAAAGGGCGAGGCCAGGGTGAGTGGAGAGCGAGGGCCATGCCAGCTGTGCACACCCGCTGGCCCCCGCCCTGCCGCCCGAGCTCAGAGCCCGGTTAGTCTTTGTGGGGGGCCTGAGGCTGGGCCCACAGCTCCACGGGGCTCTGGCTGTCTCACAAGTCGGCAGGATGAGGCTGCGCCTGGGTGGGATCTAACTTTCTCTCTCTGGCTACCCCGCTTTAAGACCTGTTATTTGTAGTAAAGCCAAACAGGATATAAAAATAGTCCCCTGAGGAGTTCCCTGGTGGTCTAGTGGTTAGGATTCCGGGCTTTCACTGCCATGACCCGGCTTCAATCCCTGGGGGAACTGGGGTCCCGCAGGCCACGAGGCATGGCCAAAAAAAAAAAAAAAAGAAAGAAAAAGTCCCCTAATCGACTTAAAAATGGTTCCCCAGAAAAGCAGGACAGTTGCTGCCCAGAATGTGCCAACCATTTAGGAACCAAGAGAGGACTTTAAATTGTCCTTCGTATCACAGACACATGTGGGAGGGGGTGACAGGCGTTCCTCGTACTCAGGCGGCATTGAGAGCCATTGTCCCTGGGTCCCCCTGCGGGGCAAGGGGAGAGAGGAGGGGCAGAAACGCCAGGGGCCCCCAGTCCCTCTAGGCCAGAGGAGGAAGGGGCCGGAGGCCACACCAGACTCCCCACCACACACCCCATGGTCCACCCGCCTTGGGCTTCCTTGGGTGTCACCCAGCTGTTCATCCTCCAGGAGACTGTGGGCCATTCAGAGCGTCAGTTTCCTCATCCTCAAACTAGAAATAATATTCATCCTTCCCTCCCAGGTTCAGAGTGAAGTACCGGCTACCTGGGGGCCTGGGCAGGGAGGGCACCATGGAGGTGGACAGGGTAACCCTCTCGCCACGAGGGCTTGTGCTTCTGTGGTCCGTGGCCTCACTCACTCATCCTCCCAGGACACTTGTCAGGCTGTCTGTCCACACAGCTTTGGCCCTAACCATATTATCTGGGCATCTGGCTCCAGTTCTGGCAGATTCCCTTGCTGTTCCACTCTCCAAATGGATAAGACAAGCGGATTAAATACCAATTATGTCTCCAGGATCCATGGCTGGGTTTTCCTGGCCTGATGTGGTATTTTTCTGAGTAAGAGGAAGAAATCATCGAGGCAGACTCCTGCCATTTCCGAAGCGCCTTCGGTCTTCTGGGTGAGTTCCAGGGAGGCTCTCTTACCACCACTACCCCTACCCTCCAAACCCTGTCTGCATCTCCTCCAGGAAGCCCCAGGAATGTCTCAGCTACAGCCACCCTGAAATATGTCCCCTCCTCAGGTGGGTTTGCCTTTCTCTTTGGGCTCCGAGACCCTGTCCTCCAGCCGGAGCCAGCCAGGAGCAATGGACCAGAGTCACAGCTCCTCTCTGGTTGCAGGATGCTCTGAGAACTGTACAGTCACCTCAAATGCTCGTCGTTGTCATCACCATTCTCCTTCAAAACAGCCATGGAGCTGGATGTGTCTGGATTCAAATTCCAGCTCTACCGTGTGAGCACGACCTGTGTGCTGTGGGCAAGTCCCCTGGCTCCCGGGCCTCAGTCTCCTCCCCAGCAGAATGGGGATGATAGTGAATCATAGGCAAGGCCCGGGTAGGGCCAGCCACATAACAGGGCTCAGCAAATGGGGCCGATTTCAGGGGAGCGGCTGCCTGGCCCCTGCCTGTCCTTCCAGCACAGGTGTGGTCCTTCAGTTTTAAGGAAAATTTTAAGAAGATGCGCAATTGTGTGTGTGTTTTTTTAATAAATTTATTTATTTATTTTTATTTGTTTACGTTTGGCTGCACCAGGTCTCCGTTGCTGCGCGCGGGCTTTCTCTAGTTGTGGCGAGCAGAGGCTACTCTTCGTTGCAGTGCGTGGGCTTCTCATTGCCGTGTCTTCTCTTGTTGTGGAGCATGGGCTCTAGGTGCGTGGGTTTCAGTAGTTGCGGCACGCAGGCTCAGTAGTTGTGGCTCATGGGCTTAGTTGCTCCATGGCATGTGGCATCTTCCTGGACTAGGGCTTGAACCCGTGTCCCCTGCATTGGCAGGAGGATTCTTAACCACTGCGCCACCAGGGAAGCCCTCACAATTGTTGAAATAAGAGAAATAACATGTAAGAGTTCAAAAACTAACAATAGTAACAATAACATACGGCTTTAATAAATGGTGTTGAGTCAATGGGATATCCATGTGGATATAAGTGGGTTTCAACACCATTCCCCATACAAGGGAGCAGGACCCTATGGGGCCTTCCTAGGACAGAACCACCCCTGCAAAGTCCTCTGCCTGCCTCTTGTCTGTAGAAAAACTTTAATCAAACAATACATTTAATCAGAAAAATGAAAAAATACAGAAGCAAAGAAAAATAGTCAAACAAGACAAAATAATAATAGTTTAGTCATTAAACAAAGTCAAGGACCTTTAGTTCCTCCTCAAGAGCTTTAGATAATATTCTGAGCCGCATCCTTTGCGCTCTTTTATAGGCACTGAAACCCCCACCAGGTGGAAGGAGTTAACTACGTGATGACCAGGCTGTAGCCATGACATGAGCTGCTCCATCTTACACAATTCAGGGAACTGGCCTCAAGGAAATGAGAACAGACCGACCTTGGAACTGAAGATTAACTGTATTTAAAATAATCAAGATGACCCTGATCAGACTACCATACGACCAATTTTAAGATGATTTTCAGAGCTAACTGTGCTGTTCTGCATGTAGCCTCCTTACACCCCTGCCTATGCACCCCTGAAATTCCCCTTTAAAAACTCTTGCCCCTCGGGACTTCCCTGGTGGCACAGTGGTTAAGACTCCGCACTCCCAATGCAGGGGGCCCAGGTTGGATCCCTGGTCAGGGAACTAGATGCCACATGAATGCCGCAACTAAGAGTTTGCATGCCACAACTAAGAAGCCCGCCTGCCGCAACTAAGACCCAGCACAACCAAATAAATAAAACTATTTAAAAAACAAAACGAAACAAAAAAACTCTTGCCCCTTGATCAACAAAGGGTAGTTAGTTCTTTGGGACATGACTTCACCTTCTCCCCAGTATTCCAAGTTTCCTCAATAAAGCTTTCTTTCCTTTTACGCAACACTTGTCTCTAAGTATTGGATTCTTTCTTCTTTTTTTTGTGGGGGGGCTGTGCCCGTGTGGCATGTGGGATCTTAGTTCCCCAACCAGGGATCAAACACATGCCCCCTGCACTGGAAGCTCAGATTCTTAACCACTGGACCACCAGGGAAGTCCCATCAGTATTGGATTCTTGAGCAACGAGAAGCCAAACCTGAATTTGGTAACACCAATACCATACATAAAAATCAACTCCCAGTGTATTGAGAATCAAGCAATGAGAAAAGCGAACAAAACTTCTAGAAGAAAACAAGGGTATATCTTTATTGGGTTATGCAAAGCCTTCTTGAAGAGGACACAAAAAGCGCTAACCATAAATGAAATGATTGATAAATTAGGCTACACTAAACTTAAGAATTTCTGTTCATTAAGAGAGAGAAAAAGGTAACAGACAGAGTGGGAAAAGATATTTGCAACACAGAACTTCCCTGGTGGCACAGTGGTTAAGAATCCGCCTGCCAGTGCAGGGGACACAGGTTTGATCCCTGGTCCAGGAAGATCTCACATGCTGCAGAGCAACTAAGCCTGTGAGCCACAACTACTGAGCCCGTGTGCCAAACTACTGAAGCTCACACAACTAAAGCCAGTTCTCTGCAACAAGAGAAGCCACTGCAATGAGAAGCCCGCGCCCCGCAACAAAGACTAGCGCTACCCTGCTCGCTGCAACTAGAGAAAGCCCACATGCAGCAAAAAAGACCCGGCACAGCCAAAAATAAATAAATAAATTAAGAAAAAAGATATTTGCAATATAAAGTTATGAAAAAGGTCTGTCTCTAGAATATATAGGAAACTCCTACAAATCAATATGATAAAGATCAAAACAGGAGCGAATGACTTCACAGAAGAGGATCTGGAAAAGGTCAGTAATACAAGCGTGGACGTGCAGATGTGTTAGTCATCAAGGAATGAGGTTAAAGGTGTGTTGCGATATCAGAGCACTGTTCACCTGCCAGCAGGTTTCGAGTGAAAAGACAGATGCCACTCACTGCCGGCGAGACTGTGGAGGGGGAGGAACTGGGACACCCACGCTGCTGGTGAGCGTGCCGATGGTTACAGCCTCTTTGGAAAACATTTTGGCAATATCTTCCGAAGACACACACCCTGTGACCTAGCAGTTCCACCCTTAGGTACATACGACAGAAAGTGCACAGATGTTCCCCCCCCCAATCTCATACCTGAACGTTCATAGCAGCTTCATTCATAATAACCCCCAACCAGAAACAACTCAGAAGTCTCAACAAGAGAACGGAAACACACCCGTGGTGTATTCACAAAATGGAAAAGTAGCGCTGAAAATGAGCAAATCACAACAACCGCGTGGACAAAGCCATCAATACAATGTTGAGTGAGAAAATGCAGACCCGCAAAAAGGAACAGAGCAAGCAGTGCTGACTGCGGTTTGAGAAGACCTCACGATGGGAGACAGTGACTGGGAAGGGGCCCAAGGAGACTTTCTGGTGCTGGTTTTATGGGGGCATCACTTGTGAAAATCCAGTCTGCTGTGTGTATCTTTGTAGTCATGGAATGCTTAATTCGAGAACTTACTTTAAAAAAGAAACCGTAATAATTTAAAAACCAACTCCAGATCCTGTCCCCAGGAGAAAGCTGACGGGTTGACAGCTTTTCCTAAATGCATTTTTCCCCAGATTTACGATGCATATCAAGCCTTAGATCATGGTGGTTCCCGATTCTTCATTGCTACTAAACTGGAAAATTCGATAGGCCATCGGGGTTGACTGGAACCTGCGATGGTCAGTCTTATGTCAATGTGGCTGGGCTATAGCCCAGCTATTCGATCAAACACTAATCCAGGACTTCCCTGGTGGTGCAGTGGTTAAGAATCTGCCTGCCAATGCAGGGGACACGGGTTCGAGCCCTGGTCCGGGAAGATCCCGCATGCCGCGAAGCAACTAAGCCCTCGCGCCACAACTACTGAAGCCCGCCCGCCTAGAGCCCGTGCTCCGCAACAAGAGAAGCCACTGCAATGAAAAGCCTCCACAGCTCAACGAAGAGTAGCCTCCGCTCGCCACAACCAGAGAAAGCCTGCGCGCATAACCAAGACCCAACACAGCCAAAAATAAATAAATAAAATAAATTTATTAAAAAAAAAAAAAGATGCTATAGAAACCTTGGTCCTAACCACGGGTGCTCCCATGTGTATGTGCGATACACGTGTTAACACACTTGTGTTTGCTTTTCTCTTGTTAATCTGCCTTTAGTCAGTCTAATTCTACAGCCAGAGAACCTAGGAGGGTAGAAGGAAAAAGAATTTTTCCGCCCCTATACTTACTACACTGAAGCCAGGTCGGGCCTCTCTCAGCCTCCCCTCCAAAGCCTGAGGAACTCGGGGAGGGGCAGGACAGAGGCCTGAACAGGGACAGAAGGGGCACAGGGAGCCTGCTGGGTGCTGGGTGATGGTCACTCGGGTGTGTGCTGAGAGCACACGGCGGGTGCTTCAGTGAAGGAAGGACTGAGACCACTTCAGTGAGGCCGCCCCGCAGAGGGGGACCCCAGGCTGGCACCCCCCCATACCCGCATTTACCCATGTGACCTGAGCACATCCTGGGCACACTCCATGCCTCCGTGCTTTCTCCGTGAAGAAAGGCAGGGATGCCTTACCTACCTTCGGGGGCCTCACCCAAGGGCCCAAGCCGCAGGCCTACTGTGTGCAGGGGGGCCCCACTAGGCGCCTCATGCACTTGCTGTGGTTCCTCCCATCGTTCCTCCCACCGCGAGGTGGTGGGCCCTGCTCTCCTCCCCATTTGGACGATGAAGCGGTGAAACCGTCATCGCCCCTCGTAGCCTGTTAACCTCCTGAACGAGCTCTTAACCACCACCCGTGAGGGTTATTCCCAGCAGAGGCTGCCGCTGGGGAAAGGCCCGGAGGAGAGACAGAGCCTGGCTGCCCCTGGGCCCGCGGGGGGCCGACAGGGGGGCGACCCGAGGGGTCTGTGGATCACTCTGAGGGAGCTGGCGGGGGGCGCGAGCTGGGGGGACAGCAGGGCCTCTGTGTGTAAGCGAGCAGCTGGAGGAGGGGCCCCCGGGGCTGCAGGGTCCCCCCGGCCGGGGCCAGCTGGGGCCAGCTCGGGTGGAGGCCCTGGGGTTGGGCACACATGGGAAGGAGGCTCTGCACTAGCTCTCCGCACGCGGAAGGTGGGAGCGGCGGCAGGGCGGCCAGAGCAGCGGGGCAGGGGCCTGGCAGGTGGCTCTCACCAAGGCCCTGGTGGTCCTTGGAGGACCAGGTGCGGGTGCGTTGGGGAGGCGAGGGGTCGCAGGGGCCGGTGTGAGGGAGGAGGGTTGACTCAAATGCCTGGCAGGGTTCACCTAAACTCAGGCGGGGCCCTGGGTGCCTGAGCCCCACGTGCAGCCCGGGGCCGTCTGCGCCACTGAAAGGGAGGCCAGGGCCCACACCCGTGGCGTGCGGGGCAGACGAGGGCGCAGTGACCCAGCCGACAGGATGGTCAGAGAGTGCAAGAGAGGAACTGGGCGCTCAGAAGACTGAGCTCATGTCTGGTGCAGGGCAGCAGGGTGGGGATGGGGGCAGGAAAAGGGTGACCCAGGCGTGGGGAGTCAGCACCAAATCCTCAGGGCAAAGCTGGGACACGCAGCGGGCAGGGGGCCCCCATGACCCGGCGCCTCAGCCCCGGAGAGGGACCAGCCCAGAGGGTGGCGGCCAGGGGAGGAGCCTGTGTGGTCAGAGATACCCCCGGTGTCTCTGTCCGTCTGTCCATCCATCTGTCCAGGCCAGGCCCATGGCTGGCGCTCCTGCCACTGCACTGTTGTTTTCAGCGAGACAAATGACCTGGGTGGGCAGAATGATAAGAACTACAAATAGAGGAAAATGGACCCAGAATGGAAGGGACGGGAGAGAGCACAGGTGGCTTTGTAAATGGATCACGTGACTCAGTGCAAACAAGGGTGTCTGAGCCACGTAGCCACAGAGAGCACAGCAGTTTTCGGGTCTGGGAGGAAGGTCAGTGACACCACATCCTGAGCGCAGGAGCACCGCTGGGGGAGGGCTGGGGCCTCAGGGTCTGACCCTGGGAGGTCACGGTCACCCTGAGTCCCAGTGGCAGACCCAGACCCTGACGCCGGGCTTCCCGAATCCTCTTATGCCACTGCCATTGCCCACCGTGTGTCCTGGGCGGTTGTCACCCGTCTGCCCACCTTAGCAACCTGCTTTTTATGGCAGTGGGCCCGCCGGGCTCTTGGGGGTGTGGGCAGGGAAAGCGTTATGAACAAACCAAAACGAGTGGTGGTGAAAGAGATGGCTGGAAAATGTGCCTAAAAGAAGGACTGCGGCACAGGGTTAGTGGTGCCGGGTTAAGTCTGTCCAGGGTTCGAGCCCCAGTGTCCTGCCTGAGGCCCGGCCCAGCTCCTGCTGCAGCATCTCCTGTCAAGCTAGCACAACACCCTCTGCAGGGCGGGGCTGGGAAGACGGAATCCCTTCCCTCAAAATGTGTTCCAGCCACGGTTCTAGGCACTGGCAGAACCCGTGAACCAGATGGACCAACAACCCTGTCCTCAGGGCGCTTGTGTTCTACCAGTGCTGGGAAGACACAAGCAACAAACAGGACGAGGGAGGGAACTACGGGAAAAGGCGAAAGGAGAGCAGGACTTGGGGCATCAGAAGTGTCTGGGGGAGGGCTGCAATCTCTAGAAGGGGGATCGGGGTCACTGAGAAGGAAGAAGACCTGAGGATGGGGCCTTAGGTGGGAGGAGGGGCACGCTGGCCAGCACCCAGGAGGCCGGCCCAGGTCCGAGAGGGGCCCGGCACAGTGGAGGTCTGGGGGAGGCGCTGACAGCTGGAAGGGGCCAGCGAGCAGACCCCGGGTTCCCGAGGTGGCGTGGCACGATTTGGGGGAGAGTCACATTGGAGCCAGGTGTTCAGGTTGAGCGTCCAGAGGCGAGAAGGACACAGGTGTCCTGAAGCCTCAAACTGCCTGTGAGCAAGTGGGAGGGGGGAGTCTGGCCGGAGTCCTGGCGTCCGTCTGAGGCCTTCGGGTAGGCTCTGCTCGGGCCCCCAGCACCACCCAGGCCCCCCAGGCTCCCCACCCCCTTGGGAGCCCCATGGTCTCACTGTTGTGCTCAAGCTCACTGGGAAAGCCCCCTCCAGGCAGCACCTACATTCCCAACAGCTCTTTAAGGTGATCAGAAAATGCTGCATTTTCACAGAGAGCTTGTTCTGGTAAAACACCCCGTTCCCCTTCCCCTTTCTCTCCCTTTGCTTTTCCCAATTGCACAGAAATTCCTGGCCCTCACTGGCTTTGCTCTCAAGAACAAAAGCATAATAAATATCTTTTTCAAAGCACCACTGCTTAACCCTACAGCCCAGTCTCGGCCAGTTTCCTTCAGGTCCTTGGACTGTCATATCACCATTTACTTTCTTTTTTTAAAAATTATAATTTACTTTTGGCTGCTGTGGGTCTTTGTTGCTGCGCGCGGGCTTTCTCTAGTTGTGGCGAGCGGGGGCTACTCTTCGTTGCGGTGCGCGGGCTTCTCATTGCAGTGCCTTCTCTTGTTGTGGAGCATGGGCTCCAGGCAGCCGGGCTTCAGTAGTTGCGGCACGCAGGCTCAGTAGTTGTGGCTCGCGGGCTCCAGAGTGCAGGCTCCGTAGTTGTGGCGCACAGGCTTAGTTGCTCCGCGGTATGTGGGGTCTTCCCGGACCAGGGCTTGAACCCGTGTCCCCTGGATTGGCAGGCGGATTCTTAACCGCTGCGCCACCAGGGAAGCCCGCCATTTTCTTTTTTAATCAATAGATCCCAAATGTGATTTGTTAGAACAATTATTAACTAACATCTTTACTATTTGAAGAACTCATGCAAATTGATTACGAAACAAAACACCATGGGGCGGGTAGTGCTGTGAGGTGGGGCGAGCCCACCCAGATGGGGCTCCTGCCAGCCCCGGCCCTGCGGTCCAGAGGCCCTTCGTGTGAAGAAGTTCAATGATGGAGAAAAGCAAGGCCACATTCAGCGTCGGGGGTAGGACCTTTCACTGAGTCTCACTCGCTCCCTCTGTAAAATGGGAACATAACCTGCTCAGAGGTTTTCCTGCAGGTGGACTGAGCCCAGGCCCCAGCCTGGAGCAGGGCTAACTCAGTGTGGGAGCGTCTCATGGACACTGTTATGGACGGAACTGTGTCCCCTTAAAGTTCAACATGACTGCATTTGGAGATGGGGCCTTTAAGGAGATAATTAAGGTTAAAGGGGCCCAGATCCCACAGGACTGTGCCCTTATAATAAGGGGAAGAGACAACAGAGGGACCTCTGGCTCTCTCCGAGGAAAGGCCGGATGAGACACAGAAGAGAAGGCAGGTGTCTGCAAGCCCGGGAAAGAGTCCCTTCCAAAGCCACCCTGAGCCTGCACTTCTCGCCTCCAGGACTGTGAGAAAGTACATTCCACCGTTTAGGCTGCCTGGGCTGTGGCACCTTGTTAGAGCAGCGTTTTGGGCTTGAAAGATGCCACTCTGCGAGGGAGTGGCGAGGGAGCTGTGCCCCAGAGGTCAGCGGAGGTGACCTCACTTCCAACAAGGGCTCCCGCCCTGCTCCGGCGCTACGGACAACACCTCAGTTCAGGACAGCTGCACCTCAGGCCTCACACACACACTAAAAACAGATCCATCTGGAATTACGAGCTAATCAAGTGCGCACCAATGTTACACCACGAGCCCTGATTTATGATTCATCAAGAAAGCTTTCGTTAAAAAAAAAAGTAGGCAACACGATCTGCCACAACTGTTTATTATATTTAGAAGTCTACAAATTTGAGCTTTTAAGAAAAATTCACAAAATATTCAGTTGAAACCACATTTCTGGTTCATCAAATTTCAAATATATTTTAATGTGCTGAACAATATATTCTAATGCTGTCTAAAACACAGCCAAATTATTTTTCTTTTATTCATTTGTACACATTCTGTAATTTTTTGAAAACCAAGATTAAGATAAAAAATGTTAAGAAAACTACCCAATTACAATGATTATTTTCCCATGTACTGGAATATTTTCTGTGGGTGTGTCTTCTTACCTTATTCATTTTTACTTCTGTACACTATATCGATTTATAAATGCACTTAGGGAGTTCTCATCTTACATTTCTCATAAATTCAAACAGCAACGCCTTGTCAAAAGATTAATTTGCTTGGCAGTGCAGAAGCTTAGGCTGTTAAAAGCACTCACTGAAAATTATTTTTAAATTTATCGATCATCCAAAATAAACAATTTCAAAGGGACAGACGCCTTTAAACATGATTTTGAAATCACCTTAACATGTGGAAATATAAACGAAGCAATCTCAAATTAGACACCAGCCATTTTTGGTCTTTTGTTTTTATTCTTTGCTCCGTTTTTAATGAAATATATGTCGTGAATTTTGTTTCTCCAGGCCCTCCTCGTATCAGCTGATGCTGGTAACCCTTAGCCCATGAGCCTCACAGCACTGAGACCCCCCCCCCACCCCCGCCCCCGAGGAGAGGTGGAGGAGCCCTTGTTTCCAGACCCCCAGCTGTTGGAACCAAAGAGTCCAAGGAAATTAAGCAGGGGTGTGCACGGATATGCCAGAAGGAAGGTGTGTGCAGGAAGTCACGCAAAACAGAAATCGCAGGGAAGCTTCTACTACACCAAAAATAACAATTTCTCAAAAGAAATATTAAAAATCAGGAATGTATGTATACCCTGTGAAAAAGTAGCAAAACAATCCACAAAACTGGCTGGTCTTCACTGCAGTCTGTGATGTGGTCACTGGTTCATTTAAAGAGGAATTTCTCCAGGAAATACATATCGCAACGTCAGTATTAAGAACCATAGCGATCCTACAGAAAGAACCAACACGAAAGTTTACGACTATCAGCGTCACCAAAACGGGTGCCGCAGCGACGGGAACCCGCACCCGAGGAAGTGGGAACCGGAAGCTCCTGGCGCCTGCGCTGCGGCCCCTGGGCTGTGGGAAGGACGGTGAGGGGTGCAGGGCCCCATGGTGAGCCCTCCAGGGGGCAGGTGTGATGGGGGGACAGAGGAACCCTGAAATTCTGGTTCAGCGGAGGGATCTTGCAGGAGCACCTTAAACTCTCTGTGCCTCTGTTTTTCAATCCATAAACTGGGGATGATCACTTATAAAAAATAGGGATGTCACCTCCGCGGAAGGACTGTGTGGGCTCGGCTGCCCTAAGGGACGCGAAAGAGCTCTGCGAATTCTAACCAAAGGTTGTGTCACCCACAGCAGGAGCCCCAGGGCCGCGGAGCTCTCCACAGTGGGGGCACCTCCCCAACCCGGGAGCCCCCTTTAGCGGCAGCAGAGTCCACGTCGATTAGGTCCTACTCCCTACAGCCATGTTTCACGTTATCAATAGCGTCCTAAAATAACGGGAGGTAAGCAAGAAGGTTCACAAAGTCGCCTTCGTATAATCAGAGCCGGCCTTAAAGCATTATACGTGAGCACGTTCCACTCCTGCCTCATTTAAAAGACTGAAATACAATCTAAATATCCAACTCGGGGAATATTTAAATAAATTACATCTATTTTCACTCAACAGAATGTGGTTTCTGAAGACTTTTTAACTACACGGAAGTGCTCATAACAAAACATCATGAAGGAAAAAGAGGGTGCAAAACCACAGACACAATATAATCCTTTACAAATTTTAAACAGGTATCTGCACAGAAACCTAGAATCAACATAGAATAAGCCAAATGTTAACGGAAGTCTGCCCTGGGAGGTGGGGTTATGGGTAATTTTTTATTTTCTTCTTAATATTTCTGTTTCAATAGAGGAATAGAGTAGGTCATGATCATGACAATTCCTGTAACAATTCCTCTAGAGTCATAACTTAGAAAATTTAAACAAATATGAAATTATAATTTCTGGTTTTCATGGTGTCCTGGGTTACACTGTAGCAAACATATAAATCAATAATATAAAATCTGACTTTCCAGCAGTTGAAGAGTGGTCCGAATCTCATTTTCAAAACTATGAACCCACCATCAAACTCAGTTAACGTCATCCCCGTTTCACTAACCTGAATCGAAGTCATGACTCCGTTAGCAAAGACGGAGAGCTTTCCAGCAACGGATCTCACTCCCTGCTTAAACTGGGCCATGTCGGGGGCCGTGGGCAGCATGCTCGTGAGGTTGTAGTTTCCTGCACACAGAGCAGACACTGGCTCGTCACTACCGCAGGGATGGCACAGCCAGTGCCCAGGGACCCGATGGCTTTGGAGAACTCGGCTCCCCTCCCCTCCAGCTGCCCATAAGCAGCAGCTGTGGTTAAGGGAAAAGGAGCCTGCGGTGGGTTTCAGCGCCAGCCCTACCATGAAGCAGCTGCAAGACCCCACGGTGAGAGAAGATGCAGCACTAGGTCTTAAGACCACCACGGGTTCAAATACTGGCACTGCCACTTCCAAGCTGTGTGCCTTTGGAGAGGTTCCTTACCCTCTCTGGGCCCGTTTCCTCCAGGCACTTAACACAAGACCTGACAGAGAAGTACTCAGTCAATGGCAGATGGGCGGACATCTGTGGGTTTTTCGGACTCAGCATCTCTTCCCCCTTTTGGTACAAGCCCTCCTCCTCTGCGGGAGGTCTCTCCCCCAGCCCCCTAAACCACGCATGGGCACGTGACCCAGACCTAGCCAATCAGAGCCTTCCTGGATTCCCGCATTCTCAAGGGAGGGGAGCCGTTTGCTTGCTCTGGGGTTACTGGTGGGGGCGAGGCGACGCTGTAGCTGTCTGTGACTAGGGCTGTCCCCCTCCCACTCCCTCCTCAAGGAGGGAAGGAGGAAGCCTCTGGCAGTGCGGGAGGAGGCTCACCCCAGGAGGAAAGGCAGAGGGGTGGGTGGGGCTGTCTGCGGACTCAGCAGGGCCGGCCGACCCCTCCCCCTCCCCGAGGCCGCTGTCGGCTGGGTTTCTGCTGCTAAAGTTTTGGTTGTCCCAGCACAGCAGCATACTGCACACAGGTGAAGCGCATCAGAGGTGTCACACATAAAGGGGTCCCTGGAGCTGACAGATGGGCTTCTGTGGCGCACTTTTGTCACACAGCTGTGAAAAGGTGCCGGAGGGGCTCAGAGACTTTGTGAGAGAACGCCAACCCTGCAGAGCCTCCAGGGAGCCAGCCCAGCTGCCCCTCGGCTCCGCAGGTCACTCTACACCCGCCTGCCCCTTAAGCAGCAGCAGAAGCCAGGTCCCTTTCCAAGAACCAAATAGGAGGCACGCATTTACCCTCCGGCACGGACGCCACCCCGGAGAGACAGTGTGTCTTCCCACAGCGCCATCCCGTGCCCAGCACTCGGGGAGGGGCCACAGGTGCGGCTGCTTCTCCTCTCTGCCCCTCGTGACATTTTAGAGTCTTGTAGCCCTTTGCCAATGACAGAGCGACAGCCTAGCCCAGCCCAGTGACGGGACTTGGGTTCAAAGCCCAGCACGGTGGGTGCTACCAGCCGGTAAGATGAATCTGAGAGGAAATGAAGAGCTAGTGTGACATCCTGGGCGCAAAGGGCCAGTCACAGCTGCTCCATGGCGTGGCGAGGTCCGGAGCGGCGAGGGGGCTGTGCCCCAGAGGTCAGCGGACGTGACCTCAGCAGAAGCGCCTCCACTTACAGGCTTCCAACTCGAGAAACGCTGAGAAAGGAGGGAGCACAGCTGAGGCAGGAGGTTTAACGTGGAGGCAAAGCGCTGCGGTGGCTGCTCCACTCGGGCGCACAGACGCCCCTTCTTTTTGCTCAGGTTGACAAGACTCCGGTTTGTGTAACTGAACCTGGTTGGCGACAGCACCGCACAGCTGTGACGTGTGACAGATATGCTCAGCAAATCACCAAACAAAACCGCCCGACGGCCGACTGAAGTCAGTGCTTTGGAGGCCGACAGGCCCAAAGAGGCCAGGCTCCTGGACCCCGGGCCTGAGCCAGGAGGAAAGGAGAGAGTGGCCGACGTGCCTCCGGGGAGCCTCGAGACCCAGGGACAACAGCAAACGCGCCAGGAGCCCCTACGACCCTGGGCAGTGCGCCCCGAGCCCGGACAGAGGTGTCCGTCCGCAGCGCCCTGGGCTTCCCGGGTGGCCCCGTTCAGACTCAAATGATCAGGACCAGGTTTTGGAAAGAAATGCACCAGAGGGGCAAGCTGGGTTTCCAGCTTCTTCTGTTCCGACACTGCTCTCAACAAAGAACAAAGCCACCTCTGCTCTGTCATCTGGTTCCCTCTGAGCCTGAGTGGCTCCCTCGGAGGCAGTGCCCAGCGATGGCCGTCCCCCGTCCCCCAACTGACCCTGCTCTGGAGTGACGGCAGGGACGGGCACTGTGCCAGCTGTGGATGCTTACGTGTGCTCCCCATCTACTCCCTCCCAGACCGTGGAAAGGAGCGGCCTCGGAGCAAAGCCAGGGTTAAAGCGCGCCCCCAGGAAGTATCAGGAGGCATTTCTAATTTGGAGAAATCTTCCCCTTAACCCTGAAGAAATTATAAAGGTGATCTACCTAGTGGCACTGATATTTCACGGATGGGGAAACATTTAAGATAAGGAACACAGAATACTCTCTTAAAACCAGCTTTTGCTCTTTGCTGAAATGCACTCTAAATAAAAAGTAAATATTTAATGATCAGTGTTCAGTGCGCTTGCACTTAGAGCAGTTATTAAAGGCATCTGATGAGAGATGCAGAATGAGGGTAATCGTGGTCTGAACCATCTGGGTTTGGGATGGAGGAGGGAGGGGGAGGGAGGGCAGGTGCTGCAAGCAGGACCACTGGCCGCTGGGGAGGGGCTGAGGGTCCCTGGGCAGCCTCGCACCCCAGGATGGTCCTATCAGGGCTGCGAGTCCCCAGGACAGGAGCCTGTCTGGGACCCACAGAGGGCCAAAAAAAATCAATGGACCTTTGTTTTCTGAAAGGGGACAGGAAGGTAAACGTCATCGCTGGCTGCAGCCTTCCTTCAACAATTGGAAATGCTGCTCATTTGATCTCTGAAAGGTTGTTTTTTTTTTTTTTTTTTTTGCGGTACGCGGGCCTCTCACTGCTGTGGCCTCTCCCGTTGCTCCGGACGCACAGGCTCAGCGACCATGGCTCACGGCCCCAGCCGCTCCGCGGCATGTGGGATCTTCCCGGACCAGGGCGCGAACCCGTGTCCCCTGCATCGGCAGGCGGACTCTCAACCACTGCGCCACCAGGGAAGCCCTGAAAGGTTTTTTTAAACAAACAATAATGTTTCAGAGTGAAACTTCCAGTAACTTGAATTACAAAAACAAACACGGCCAGGGGTGAGATTCAACCTGTTAGGTTCTCTGGACTGCCCTGCCCCTGTGCCAGGGCGCCCATGAGGTAGCCCAGCACTGACCCACGGGGGGCAGAGGCGGGACCCTGGGAGGCCTCCACAGAAGCCGAGCACCCCTCTGCCAGGGGCGGCCGCACAAGGAAATGCCCTGACAAGAGGCCAGGACACCGAAAGTTCGCATATGAGAACACAAGTCCGTGAGCCACACCTGCCCCAACCCAGGCCCAGTGCAGGAAACGGCCCGTCAGAAAGCAGCTGCTCCTGCTGGAGGCCAGAGGGCGGCCTAGGAGGCTCCCTGCCCAGGGGCCGCGCACCGGGCCTGTGTCCTGCAGGTCTCTGGTCCACCCACCTGGCTAGAACCCTCCCTCTCACTGCAGCACAGCAGCCGGGCAGCGCCCGCTTCACCCCGGGGGCCACGGTGGCTCTTGAAACGCCCCCAAACCCCAACACGGAAGGCCCCAGGCATTCGGGTCTCCCCCATGACCTTCTCTGTTGGGGCTGTTTCTCTCTGGGCTCAGAAAACAGTTGTTCTCTGTGGCTGCAAGGCCCAGCGGCCGCCCGTGTGGGGTCCCTCCATGCCCACGCCCAGCTCCTCCAGGACGGGAGACGAGGGGTGCAGGTGGTCCCGGGCCTTGAAGATCCCCCCCCGCTTGGGTGCTCCTGCTGACGAGTGGGCTCCTGAAATGACCGCAGAGGACCCTGCTCCTTGAATGTCGGCCGTGACATAAGGGGGACACGTGGCCCTCCCCTTACCCCCGAGGCCTGACTTGGGGCTGACTGGGACTGGAACACGGCTTTCCTATGGCTCAGGGTCAGAGGGACAAGCAGAGAGGCGCTTGGTTCTGGACGCCCGTGACGGGCCTGTGTGCTGAGGCTTACTCCCTGAGGGGGGGTCCAGACATCTCTTCATCGGGGTCTGGACCCTCCTCTCCACCTGCCTGGCTCCAAAGCCCCATTCTGTCTCCCCTGGGAGGCGGAGGCTGGTGGACTCACCTGTTCTATCTGCTCTGACTACCCCTGGCGTCCGGGAGGGGCCTGGGAGGGCCTGCCATGTGCCAGACCCCGAGGTGACACTTTACATAAAGGACCTCATTTCAGCCTCAGTACAAACTGGTGAGGTAGGTATGGATATTACCCACCCATTTTACAGAGGAGGAGACCGAGGCTGAAGGTGACCTGAAATCCCCCAGGTCTCACAGTTAGGGAGTGGGTCCTGCCACACGGAAGCCCAGGGCTGTCCCCTCCAAGGCTGTGACACCACACGAGCCAGACACCAGGTTCACACCATGCTAGGCACCCCACCGCCCGTGACGATGGTTCAGGGAGATGACATGCCGGGTAACTTTGGGGACGTCGCTTAAATTCCATGACTTGGTCTCTTCACATGCAAAGCCTGGAATAATAACTTCTGCTCTGCCTGACTTACAGAGGCCATAGGAGCATCAAATAATGGCCGCTAACAATCCTGGTAAAGTACAAAGCCCTGTCCAGAGGAAATGTATTCATGCCGCAGACACGGTGGAGACCAGCCTCATTACCTGCCGTCTGCTTCCTCTGCTCATCAAACAGGTCAGCAGAACTGATGGAGGAACTTGCCGAAAGCCTCTCCAGCCGAGCCCTGGTTTCATACTAGACAAGACCAGGAGGAAAGAAACATTAGGCTCCAAACACCATGAGCAATTCTGCAGAAAGAATCACCGAGGAGCTATCACGGCTGGGCTGGGGGCCGGCATGACGCTCACGTCCTGCGGGTCACAAGCAGACAGGTGAACGCACAATGCCACGGCCAACAACGGTCAGTGGAGGGGAACCCAGAGGGAGAGTGACAGTGACAGCTCTGTCATGTGCTGCTCTCACCCAGCTGCCAGGAAAGGCCGCTCCAAGAAGCTCTCTCCCAATAGCCTTAGGTGATTTCCTAACTGAACTTGAATGTTGTCAACTTTAAAACAAGGCAGATTTTAGTGGGTGGAGAATAGCCAAGTGGCAACTCTAAATACACTCAAAATGCTAGTGGAGGGCTTCCCTGGTGGCGCAGTGGTTGGGAGTCCGCCTGCCGATACAGGGGACATGGGTTCGTGTCCCGGTCCGGGAGGATCCCACGTGCCGCGGAGCGGCTGGGCCCATGAGCCATGGCCACTGGGCCTGCGTGTCCGGAGCCTGTGCTCCGCAACGGGAGAGGCCACAACACTGAGAGGCCCGCGTACCGCGCAAAAAAAAAAAAAAAAAAAAAAGCTAGTGGAATTTCTACTGCTACAAAATAAAATCGGTACTTTAGGAAATAATTATTCTCTGTATCGTGCAGGAAGCCTAGTAATAACACGTATCTCTAAGAGTTTTGCGTAAGCACATTAGTGCTTCACAATTAAAAGGAAACCTTTAAGCTCCTCATTTCCATTTGAGTCTTACTGCTTAGCCAGACTCCGCTAAGATAAGCTCATTAACATTTCTGAGAAAAGAGGCAATAATCTCTTTTCTGAAAATAAATATACCTACCCTCGAGAATCTATCTGTATACTTCATTTAACTATGGTTAAAAAATTGCTAAGTAGGGCTTCCCTGGTGGCGCAGTGGTTGAGAGTCCGCCTGCCGATGCAGGGGACACGGGTTCGTGCCCCGGTCCGGGAAGATCCCACATGCCGCGGAGTGGCTGGGCCCATGAGCCATGGCCGCTGAGCCTGCGCGTCGGGAGCCTGTGCTCCACAGCGGGAAAGGCCACAACAGTGAGAGGCCCGAGTACCGCAAAAAAAAAAAAAAAAAAAAAAAAAAAAAAATTGCTAAGTAAATTACAGGTGTATCAAAAATCTCCTGAAATTTACTCAAAAGGTATCGAATGGATGGCTATTCAAAACACTGAGAAAGGAATGAGAGAAAGATGAGACACTGTCCCTGCCTTCCCATCACTCCTCTAGCTGGAGCGGCAAAGTGGGGCGATTAGTCAGAAAGACCTGGGCTCGAGTCCTGCTCCAGCACTCTGGGGACAGGGGTCCCTTGCAGCCTGACTCCATCTCACTCAGCATCCAGCACCTCCTCCCACACCTCCCGTGGCCCTGCTGGCTTCCTGCTCTGTGGGGACCACACAGAAACTCCCTGGGCACTTACGTCAGCTTTGGCTTGTCTTCCAAAGTACATATCTGAGGAAATGGCTTTGACGTTGCCAAACTTCTTCTGGGCCTCATCTGTATTTTCAACTGGCTCATAGTCTGGCTTGCGGCGAGCAGTAGGTCTACAGTTAGCAACAGCCAAAACAGGAATGACGTCAGTAAGATGATGAAATAGGAGTTTTCTCCCATTACCCCTTAGAGAACACTGGTTTTGACAATCACCCACAGATGAGAATGCCTTTGTGGGAGTCCAGGAGTCCGGCAGAGAGGGTCCAGCACACTGCTGGAGCAAAAAATCCGAGACTGGATGCATTAAAGAGGGTAAGAGGAATAGTTTCACTGGGCCCATGTCACTCCTCCTCCAAGGCAGCACAGCTCAGTGCCAAGAGGGATCCACGGGGCCTGCAATTTCTCCCACGGGGGAAGGTGAGAGGGTGGTGAGCGGGTGCCTGGTCTCCCCAGCTGTGTGGGACATTGCCAAGGGTGCCTCTTTCTTTCTCATCCCACCCAGGATACTGAGGTGACCGACACAGCTTAGGGGCTGCGGAGGCTGGAAGCAGAGCAGCCAGGGCTCAGAACTCATCAAAGCTGTGTGCATTCCACTAACCACTTCCCGAACTCCACGAGGAGGCCTGCTCACAAACCACTGGATACGCTTTGCCTGGGGAGCCCCCAACTGGCCCTCCAACGCTCTGCATGCCTCACCCATGCACCTTTGGCCCCACAGCTGGCTCCCTGCACATGCCCCTGTGGATGGTGAGGGCAAGCCTTTGCAGACAGAAAGTGAGCATGTGCAAAAGTCAGCCCAACTCTGAGATTCACAGAGGGCACAGCAACCCGAGCATTTCAGGGCACCACCCTGGGGAGAGCAAGCAGGAGGCTCTCAGCACCTGGCCCTGCTCTGTGGGACTGAGAAAAGACATACCATCCTGAGATGTCACCCCCAAGAGGAATAAGAAGTGTGGAGTGAGTGCATCCATAGCAAAGGTCTGAGTAAGCCTCCGCATCTCCAGCAGGGCAGACTACTGAAGGCATTGCTCACCCAAAGCCAGGCACTAAAGACTGGAGGAGGCGATTGCTCCTTCAAATGCAAAGACAGCAACACAAGACTCCAAGGAACATGAAAAACCAAGGAAACATGATACCACCAAGGGAAACAATAATTTTCCAGTAACTGATCCCAAAGAATTGCCTGACAAAGAATTCAGAATAATTGTTTTAAGGAAGCTCATCAACCTACAAGAACACAGACACCTCAATAAAATCAGGGAAATAATACACAGATAAAATGAGAAGTTCAACACAGAGACAGAAATCATAACCGCTTCCCATCGCTCACATTACCGTCTGAGCTCCGCCTCCTGTCAGATCAGCGGCGGCATTAGATTCGCATAGGAGCATGAACCCAGTAGGTTCGAACCAGAACTGCACGTGGGAGGGATCTAGGTTGTGCGTTCCTTATGAGAATCTAATTCCTGATGATCTGAGGTAGAGCTGAGGTGGTGATGCTAGCGCTGGGGAGCGGCTGCAAATACACATTATCATTGGCAGGGAGGTCTGACTGCACAGAAACCATAATAAGTCAATTGCTTGCAGACTCATCAAAACCCTGTCAGTGGGAACTTCCCTGGTGGCAACAGTGGTTGAGGGTCCGCCTGCCAGTGCAGGGGACACTGGTTTGAGCCCTGGTCTGGGAGGATCCCGTGTGCCGTGGAGCATCTGGGCCCGTGTGCCACAACTGCTGAGCCTGCACTCTGGAGCCCACGGGTCACAGCTACTGAGGCCCACGTACCTGGAGCCCATACTCTGCAACAAGAGAGGCCGCTGTGTTGAGAGGCCTGTGCACTGCAGTGAAGAGTGGCCCTGCTCGCCACAATTGGAAGAGGGCTGGCACGTGGCAGTGAAGACCAAACGCAGCCAAAAATAAAAAATAAATAAGTAAATAGGTAAAATAAATAAATTTGAAAAACAAAACAAAACCTGTCAGTGAGTGGCAAGTGAAACCAAGCTCAGGGCTCCCATTGATTCTGCATTATGGTGAGTTGTATAATTATTTCATTATATATTATAATGTAATAATAATAGGAATAAAGTACACAATAAAGGTAATGCGCTTGAACCATCCTGAAACCACCCCCCACCCCCGAATCCCGGGCCGTGGAAAAATTGTCTTCCACGAAACTGGTCCCTGGAGCCAAAAAGGTTGCAGACCACTGAAGCAGAAGAAAGAATCTGTGAACTTGAAGACAACCCATTTGAAATTATCCAGTCAGAAGAGAAGAAAGAAAACAAGAAAAAGAGCAAAGAAGCCTATGTCAATTATGGGACACCATCAAGAACACAATTCATGCATTGTGGGAGTCCCAGGAGAAGAGAGGAAGAAAGGGGCGGAAAGCTTATTTAAAGAAATAATCTCTAAAAACTTCCCAAATCTGGAGAGAGATGTGGACATCCAGATACATGGAGCTCATAGGTCCCCAAACAGATTCAACCCAAAGAAATCTTCACCAAGAAATATATAATAAAACTGTCAAAAATCAAAGACAAAGAGAGAATTTTGATAGCAGCAAGAGAAAGAAACTCATTCTATAAAATGGAAGCCCTGTAAGGCTATAAGCAGATTTCTCTGCAGAAATCCTGACGGCCAGAATATAGTGGGATGATATATTCAAAGTGCTGGAAAAACAAACACAAACACAACTGCCAGCCACCAGACTTGTCCTACAAGAAATGCTAGAAGGAGCTCTTCAAGCTAAAATGAAAGGATGCTAATCAGTAACATGAAAACATAGGAAAGTATAAAACTCACTGGTGAAGGTAAGCATATAGCCAAATTCAGAACACTCTAATACTGTAATAGTGGTGTATAAATCACTTAACTCTAGTGTAAAGGTTAAAAGACAAAAGCGGTAAAAACGACGATAGCTACAGTAATTTATTAGTGGATACACATATAAAAAGATGTAAATTATGACATAAAAAACATAAAATGTAGGGAAGGAGAGTAAAAGAGTAGAGATTTTGTATGCAATCTAAGTTAAATTGTTATTAGCTTAAAATAGACTGCTATAACTGTAAGATGTTTTATGTAAGCCTCATGGTAATCACAAAGCAAAAACCTATAGTAGAAACACAAAAGGAAAAGAGAAAGGAATCAAAACATACCACTATGGAAAATCATCAAATCACAAAGGAAGACAGCAAGAGAGGAAGCAGCAAATAGAAGAGCTACAGAAACAGCCAAGAGAGGAAGCAGCAAATAGAAGAGCTACAGAAACAG
The DNA here is from genome assembly GCF_011762595.2 of Tursiops truncatus. Classification (NCBI taxonomy): domain Eukaryota; kingdom Metazoa; phylum Chordata; class Mammalia; order Artiodactyla; family Delphinidae; genus Tursiops; species Tursiops truncatus. The sequence goes on along the minus strand of NC_047044.1, from coordinate 6,377,909 downwards.
CCAAGAGAGGAAGCAGCAAATAGAAGAGCTACAGAAACAGCCAAGAGAGGAAGCAGCAAATAGAAGAGCTACAGAAACAGCCAAGAAGCAGTCAATGAGACATGGCAATAGTACACCCTGAACTATCAACAATTCTTTTTTTTTTTTTGCGGTACGCGGGCCTCTCACTGTTGTGGCCTCTCCCGTTGTGGAGCACAGGCTCCAGACGCGCAGGCTCAGCGGCCATGGCTCACGGGCCCAGCCGCTCCGCGGCATGCGGGATCTTCCCGGACCGGGGCACGAACCCGTGCCCCCTGCATCGGCAGGCGGACTCTCAACCGCTGCGCCACCAGGGAAGCCCTCAACAATTATTTTAAATGCAAACAAATTAAATTCTCCAATCAAAAGACACAGAGTGTCTGAATGGATTAAAAAAAAAACAAAAACAAAAACAAGATACAACTATATACTGCCTGTAGGAGACTCACTTCAGCTTTAGGGACACACATAGGCTGCAAGTAAAGAGATGGAAAAAGCTATTCCATGCAGATGGAAACCAAAAGAGAGCAGGGAGAGCCATACTCATATCAGACAAAACCGACTTTAAGTCACAAACTGTAACAAGAGACAAAGGTCTTTATAGAATGATTAAAGGGTCAATTCATCAAGAGGATATAACAACGGCAAATATTTATGCACCCAACACAGGAACACCTAAATATAATAAGCAAATATTAACAGATCTGAAGGGAGAAATAGACAGTACTGCAATAATAATAGAGGACTTTAATATCCCACTTTCAACGATGGACAGATCATCCAGACAGAAAATCAATAAGGAAAACTGGACTTGAACCAAATGGAACAAAAGACATATTCAGGACGTTCCATCCTATAGCAGCGGAACACACATTCTCAAGCACACACAGAACATTCTCCAGGATGAATCACGGGCTAAGTCACACACAAATCTGAATGATATTTAGGTCTTAAGAAATTTAAGAAGGTTGAAATCACGTTAAGTATCTTTTCCAACCACAGGAGTATGAAAGTAGAAATCAATAACAGGAGGAAAAGTGAAAACTCCACAAATAGGTGGAAATTAAACAGCACACGCCTGAGCAACCAACAGGTCCGAGAAGAGACCAAAAGGGGAATTAAAGGATATCTGCAAACACAATCTTCAACAAAGGAGCCAAGAATATACAATGGAGAAAAGACAGTCTCTTCAGCAAGTGGTGTTGGGAAAGCTGGATGCTGTAAATCAATGGAGTAGAACATTCCCTCACACCATACACAAAAATAAACTCAAGATGGCTTAAAGGTTTAAATATAAGACATGACACCGAAAAACTCCTAGAAGAGAACATAGGCAAAACATTCTCTGACATAAATTGTACCAATGTTTTCTCAGGTCAGTCTCCCAAGGCAAAAGAAATAAAAGCGAAAGTAAACAAATGGGACCTAATCAAACTTATAAGCTTTTGTACAGTAAATGAAACTATAAACAAAATGAAAAGACCACCCACAGAATGGGAGAAAATATTTACAAGTGATGCGACCAACAAGGGCTTAATTTCCAAAATATGCAAAACAGCTCCTACGGCTCGATATCAAAAAAACCCACAAACGACCCAATCAAAAAATGAGCAGAAATAGACATTTCTCCAAAGAAGACATACAGATGGCCAACAGGCACATCCACAGATGCTCAGCATCACTAATTGCTAGAGAAACGCAAATCAAAACTACAATGAGGTATCACCTCACACTGGTCAGGATGGCCATCACCAAAAAGTCTACAAATAATAATTGCTGGAGGGTGTTGAGAAAAAGGAACCCTCCTTCACTGTTGATGGGAATGTAAGTTGGTGCAGCCACTATGGAGAACAGTATGGAGGTTCCTTAAAAAACTAAAAATAGAGCTACCACATGATCCAGCAATCCTACTCCTGGGCATATATACAGAAAAGACAAAAACTCTAATTCTAAAAGATACATGCACCCCAGTGTTCATAGCAGCACTATTTACAATAGCCAAGACGTGGAAGCAACCTAAATGTCCATTGACAGATGAATGGATAAAGAAGATGTGGTTTATATGTATGCAATGGAATACTACTCAGCCATAAAAAAGGATGAAATATGCCATCTGCAGCAACATGGATGGACCTGGAGATTATCATATTAAGTGAAGAAAGTCAGACAGAGAAAGCCAAATTTCATATGATATCACTTACACGTGGAATCTAAAAAAGATGATACAAATGAACTTACTTACAAAACAAACAGACTCACTAAAAAAGAAAACAAATTTAAGGTTACCAAAGGGGAAAGCTGGGGGAAGGGATAAATTAGGAGTTTGGGATTAACAGATACCACTACTACATATCAATGTAAAATAGAGGGCTTCCCTGGTGGCACAGTGGTTAAGAATCCGCCTGCCAATGCAGGGGATACGGGTTTGAGCCCTGGTCCAGGAAGATCCCACATGCTGCGAAGCAACTAAGCCCGTGCGTCACAACTACTGAGCCTGCGCTCTAGAGCCCGTGAGCCACAACTACTGAGCCCACGTGCCACAACTACTGAAGCCCGTGCACCTAGAGCTCGTGCTCTGCAACAAGAGAAGCCACCTCAGTGAGAAGCCCACGCACCGCAACGAAGAGTAGCCCCTGCTCACCGCAACTAGAGAAAGCCCACACACAGCAATGAAGACCAAATGCAGCCAAAAATAAATAAATAAAATAAATTAAAAAAAAAATCTCACCAATTTTCTAAAAAATAAAATAAAATAGATAAACAACATGGTCCTACTATAAAGCGCAGCGAACTACACTCAATACCTTATAATAACTTATAATGGAAAAGGATATGAAAAAGAATATATATATATATATACTTACATATTCAGTTGCATCTATCTATCTATCTATCTGAATCACTTTCCTGTACACCAGAAACTAACACAATATTGTAAATCAACTTTACTTCAATTTAAAAGAAAAAAGAAAAAAAGGATATCTTAAAACAAATAAAAATGGAAACACTTATGGGATATAGCAAAAGCAGTACTAAGAGGGAAGTTTAAGGCCAACAGGTATATGAAAAGGTGTTCAACATCAGTGATCATCAGAGAAATGGAAATCAAAACCACAGTGAGATATACCCCCTCACACCTGTTAGGATGGCTATTGTCAAGAAGACATGAGATAAGCGATGGTGAGGACTGGAGAAAAGGGAACCTTTGTATACCACTGGTGGGAATGGAAATTAGTATAGTCACATGGAAAGCAGTGTGGGAGTTCATAAAAAAATTAAAAATAGAACTACCATATGATCCCACTTCTGGGTATATATGTCTGAAGGAAACAAAGTCAGTATCATGAAGAGATCTCTGCAGCCCCGTGTGCATGGCCGCATTATTCACAATAGGCAAGATATGGAAGCAGCCTAAGTATCCGTCAATGGGTGAACGGATAGAGAAAATGTAGTATATGATATACAATGGGATAATATTCTGCTATAAAAAGGAAAGAAGGAAATCCTGCCCTTTGTGACAACATGGATGAACCTGGAGGAAGCTAGAGAAAGACAAATACTGTATGTCCTCACTTGGATGCAGAATCTAAAAAAAAAGAAGTTGAACTCAAAGAAACAGAGAGCAGAATAGCGGTTCCCAGGGAGATGGGGGCAGATGTTGGTCAAAGGGTACAAACTTTCATTTATCAGATGAATAAGTTCTGGGGATCTGACGTACAGCATGGTGATCATAGTTAATAATCCTGTAGTGTCACTTGAACTGTGGGAAGAGAGTAGAGCTAAAATGTTCTCAGCACAAAGAACAAAAACAGGTCAAGCTGATTTGGGGTACGGCAAACGCACTTCTCATTTATAATGTGTGCACACGCCATTTCGCTTTTTAGAAAGCCAACGGCAGTAATTTTGTAAAAGGATTTTAGGCCACTTTGAAAAGGCTGGATATTCTAATTAGAAAAATGAATAAATATCCAAACCACACAACATTTGAATGAATTTTGCTATTTAAAATAGGCCTGTTGGGCTTCCTTGGTGGCGCAGTGGTTGAGAGTCCGCCTGCCGATGCAGGGGACGCGGGTTCGTGCCCCGGTCCGGGAAGATCCCACATGCCGCGGAGCGGCTGCGCCCATGAGCCATGGCCGCTGAGCCTGCGCGTCCGGAGCCTGTGCTCCGCCACGGGAGAGGCCACAGCAGTGAGAGGCCCGTGTACCGAAAAAAAAAAAAAATAGGCCTGTTATTTCACTCTTCAGTTCCACGGATCAATTAGTAAATACTGAATACATTGTCATGCACGTAAGACACTGCTCCACATTACGCAGGATACAAAATGAGTAGGATGACGGTACATTCCAGTCACCGAGGACAATCCCAGGTCACACCTGTTGTCCCAACATACTAGCATTGTCCCCCTGCACTCTATAAAGAGTTCCCTGGTTTGGACGATACATTATACAGCCCTTCATTCATAATCACCAAAAACTGTAGACAGTTCTTTGACAGGTAAATGGATAAACAGACTCAAAAATAAAGATGGAGGAACACAGCAACATGAATGAATCTCAAGTGCACTACGAAAAGTCAAAGAAGCCTGTCTAACAGGGCTGGTTACTGCATGCCTCCAATTATATGACATTCTGGGAAAGGAAAAACTGTGAGGTCAGAATACAGACCAGGATACAAAGAATATTCTTGAAATAGTACAACAAAATCATTTACTAGTGTTAGAGAATTTCCCTAGAGATGCATAGAGTCACTATTTACAATCCCACTGCTCTGGTATTCATACCTGTCTGTGTAGCCTGTGGTTTTTAGAATGATGTCAGTGTCTTTGACGGTCTCTTTTTTCCAAAAGGAATCCGAACTGTCATCCCAGCTAGAAAAAGAACTGCTCCTTAACTCCACTGGCTCATCAAAGTACCTGTATGAGAGAGAGCAGAACAGTGACTTTGGAGGACCTGACCGATGTCCACTCACATCCGGTGCATGGGGACCGCCCTTCCCGGCCTCTTTGGAGTTGGGGGCAGCCATGTGATCTGGCCAGTGCAACAGGAGCAGACATAAGGCGAGTCATTTCCAAGGCCTTTCAGGTGCCCAGTCTTCTCTTCCCTCGCCGCATGGAAGAGGTCGGGTTTTCCAGGTGCTTCAGCCTCGGGCAGGTGAAACCACCATCCACCTGGACAATCAAGATTCCACCAGAAGGACAGGTAAGCTGGACAATCACCTGTACCCTCAGCTGACTTTAGCGAATGAGAGACAAACCATCATTGCGTTAAGCCCTAAAGATCAGGGCGGGGGGGTGGGGGGGGGAGTATTTCTCACTGCAGCGTAACCTAGCTTATCCCAACAGCGCATGACGTCTTTGAGTGCTACCCCCTATAGGTTAGTCACAAATAATGCTTCAAGCCCATCCGAGGAGCTCTTTGTTGCCAATCCGGCCACGTCAGCCACGGTATAAGGCACCATCCCTAACAGCAAGCAGCCCTCAGTGTAAGTGACGCTGACAAGCCTTCTCCTGGAATCGCTGTCACGGGACCACCGCCCCGAGATGCTCTTCAGTCTGGAGCTTGACGTGAGCTTTGTCTGTAAGCATCTCAGGGGAGCTGCTGGCCTTCTGGGTGGGTTTACACTTTCATTAGCTGAGCGTCACTGAGCAGGGCATCGCTGAGAGAGCAAGGCTCAGGGACAGCTTTTGGTCCTGAGTGGTGGGAGAAAAACCTTTGACCAAGAGCAGCAGGGTTTGCCTGGAACAGGACAGAGATTGACAGGTGAGGCGGACGTGCCAGAGCCGCAGTGGAAAGTGACCGTGTGCCACCTCAGAGTTCAGGACCGCTTAGGGCGGAAAACAACCCGGCTAGGCATGCACTCCTTATAAAGGTGGTTCCCGAAGTTCAGAAGAGAGACGCGGATCCCAATGCTTGGGGCTGAGGAAAGGAAGGATGAAGGAAGAGAACACAGAGGCTTCAAAAATGTCACCAAGGTTTCTGCAGAGAGTAAGAATGGAAGCACACAGGAAACAAGGTGAGGGCCAAGCCCCGAGGGCATAAGGAGTTCATGAGCTAAGATGGGGGGCGGGGGAAAAGACTCAATATACTCTTTTATTCTCGCAGGAAAAAAACCAGAAAAAGGAGGGGGCATAAACCTGCCGTTTGAAGCAGATGGTATGACTTCATATGAATAATAGAAAAAAGGCAGAATTTCCGAATGTGGTTTCTGCATTCTCTGGCAAGGAGGTCATTAAGAACAAAGCTGGTTACACTAGCCCTCTCTCTCCAGGAAGGAAAACACGCAGTGTTCAAAGCGTATCTGGATTTCAGCTAGAAACTGACCAGGCTCTCCCTGCGGCTGATCAGCGGATGAGCCTGAGCCACTGGGCTCTGCTCAGAGAACAGAGACAACCAATCCCTGTTCAGAGAAGAGACCAGAACAACGAAGAGGCTCGAAGTCACGTCTGAGAAAGAAGGTTTGAAAGATGTGATCCACTTGTTGGCCTGGAAAGTTACCTTCAAATATCTGACGGACATATTTCTAAGGGACCAAGTGAAAGAATTAGGACCGATTCAATAAGGAATTTTAAAACTACTTAATAAGCACCTATGAGGAGCCAGGCACTTGCTGGGTGAGGATACTGGGCAAGGAGACATACTCAGATCCTGCCCTTATGAGGTTGACTGATCTGAGCTCAGAAACCCAGGGAGATATGTAAGCATAGGGCAGTGTTTCTCATGGAGCTGCTGTTGGACTGAAAGGCTGCCTGGAGGAGGAGGAGGGGGAGGAGGGGGAGGAGGGAGGGGAGGGGAGGAGGGAGGGGAGGAGGGAGGGGAGGGGGAGGAGGGGGAGGAGGAGGGGGAGGAGGGGGAGGGGGAGGGGGAGAAGGGAGAGGAGGGGGAGGAGGGAGGGGAGGGGAGGAGGGAGGGGAGGGGAGGAGGGAGGGGAGGGGGAGGAGGGGGGAGGAGGGGGGAGGAGGGGGAGGAGGGAGGGGGAGGAGGGGGAGGAGGGAGGGGGAGGAGGGGGAGGAGGGAGGGGGAGGAGGGAGGGGAGGAGGGAGGGGGAGGGGGAGGGGGAGGGGGAGGGGAGGGGGAGGGGGGGGAGGGGGGAGGGGAGGGGGAGGAGGGGGAGAAGGGAGGAGGGAGGGGAGGGGGAGGGGGAGGGGAGGGGGAGGGGGGAGGGGGAGGAGGGAGGGGAGGGAGGGGAGGGAGGAGGGAGGGGAGGAGGGAGGGAAGGGGGAGAAGGGAGGGGAGGGGAAGGAGTGCTAAGGGGCTGCGTTGTCTCCTGGAGGGCTCTGTGGTGGGGTGGGGGTGAGCACTGGATGGAGGTGGGTGGAACTTCCAGGCCCTTCACAACTCTGAGGCACTGGTACTCAGGACTTTTTGAATTTAGTATCACTCTAAGGGAATATTCTTCATTCCGATAAGCCAAAGTGCTTATCCTGGAATGTAGGGCCATCGGATTTTTTTTTTTTTTTTTTAATGACTGGACAATTAAAAAATCAGGAGAGAGAAAGCCATTCTGCTAGGGTCCTACTGATGAGCAGGAGCCCGTTACGTCGTATTCTCTGCACTGCGGCGGGGAGGGTGCCCTTCCCACCACTCACCAGCGAGGCTCCCTGTGCTCCTACATGGTGTACGCAGTGCGGGAGGGCCTCCCGATGCACCAGGGAGGATGCGGTGGAGGACGGGCATCCACCAATGGCTGTGGGGCACCTGTCTTTCCTCGGAAACACAACAGCTGCCCCGGATCTCCAAATCTTTATTGACTTTCTAATGTTTTGATTTCTAGATCCTTGTTCTTAATACATTTCATTTTTATTTTCGCCCTCCCAGTCTGTCTTCACCCAACCTGAAAACATTCCTTACAATCCCTTGATAAGAGCACCCTAATAGCACATATCTGATTTACAGCTATATACAACTGTCTGTTCCACTGAAGGCCACACTGGCTTTATAAGGCTGAACAAGTTGTTCTAGTTTCATTATTTGGTACTCAATATATAATTACATTGTTTATATCCTGGAAACAATGGAACTCAAAAAAACAAACAAAAAAACAAATCCCCAAGATATGGTTGGTCTTATTTTTAATAGAAACAGTACTCTTTCATAATTCATAATATTCAAGCTCTAATGGGCTAATGAATTATTTGGAAGCAATGAGAGCTCTTCATGGAATACGCCTGCTTTCCGAGAGTCCGTGTTTATTTGACTTCATTTGCCAAAGTAAGTGTTGTTCTACCAATAGTAGCTACCATAAGGAGGACCAGCAGAGGCGTTTACGTTCCCATTAGACAACCTGCAGGTGATGATAAACAACACACCAAGGTCTCTGGCAGGAATCCAGTAAGTGCGGTCAACATAAAAACGCCATCTGCTCCCCGGTTTCAAACCATAAATAATTGTTCCATAGCAACGAAGGCCTTTAGGGCTAAGTCTTTTGACTAAGCTTTTGGAGAGGGAGGCCAACAGGATTCCTAAAGCTCCCAACGGGCAGAGGAAGCCCCCCAGGAGCAAGGCTCCCCAGCTGCCCCCCAGGGCCCGTCCTCACCCGCAGCCACCTCTCCTTCCAACCCTGTGACCAAGCGGCAGCACTCATGGAGCTGGAAACCTACTTCCTTTACTTGCCTATGCTCTCCTCTGCATAGGAGTTGTAATGAGAAGTGAAATAATCAAAAAGGCTTTGTGGAGAAGCCAAGCAGGCGAGTGTAGACCCTGCACCACTGGGAGTTTTCTTGACCCGGACACATCCTCCTCTCATCTAGTGTGCACATCCGACACACATGCAGCCTTCAAATCAAGTTAGACATTTAATTTTAGCCTGTAGAAAATGTATTTAAATACTTTAAAAGGCATGATTTGGAAGTTACCTCTAAGTAACCTGAAACCCAGTATGTTATACAGGTTACTCACAAGCAGCAAACATCAAACCACCCTGTCTCTGAAAGCACTGCCAGGGAACACCTCTAAACTACTAACTTTTCTGGGGGTTAAATATCTGGACTTGAAGTAATGTGAAGCTATGCTAGCAGAATGATTTAAAGATAGTTCTCTGTATTACAACTCCTTACCTATGGACTTTGACAGGAGACTACAGAATTGCAGGATTAGATTCTAATTAGTTAACATATATTTATATCTGTTATGTATATGAAAACGCTTCAAGCCTGTGTAATTGCCAGACAACAGTGATGCCCTTTGAGATGTGAGTGAGTGATGGCGTCTCCTTGTAAGGACCGCCCATTACTGATGGGCACACATTCAATTTCCCCGAACTCCAAACTTGAAGGTGGCCCTCAATGAGGTTAATTTAAGTATCTAACAATGGTAATTAAACGTTTAGACTGAGTCACACATCTCCTGAACTGAGTTTCTATATAATAGTAGCAGCTAAACATGACAGCACTATTCCCAGCGCTCTGTATTAACTCATTTAACCCTCGCACACCCTGAAAGGTTGGCACTGCTGGTGTCCCTAACTTACAGATGAAGAAGCTGTAGCACAGGGACGTTACAGAGCTCAGCCCAGATCACACAGTCAGTAAGTGGCAGGGCCAGGGTTCGAGTCCAGGTCGCCCAGCTTCCCAGCTGGTGCCCACCTCCTGACACCCCAAGTTTACTTGGTGCCTGTGAAGCAGGCCGCCCTGTGCTGATCAGGTACCGCACAGAGTGAGTCAATTCAAGTTAAACTTGTTTTCGGCCTCTGCAGTGGCTTGAACCTGAACCACGGCCTCTCCATGGTCAGCTTCACGCTGGAGTTAGGCAACTTGTCCCCGTCGGATGGGGAGCGCTGAAGGACGGGGCCTAGGCTTTATCCCGGGACGCCCCTCTGAAAGCAACAGGGTTTTACATTCATAAAAATGCACACACAAAGAGCGTTTATTTAATAGTCTATCCTGCCAACTGGAGACTCCAGAAGCTGGTATCCTGAAAACAAAAGAAGCTGCTGAAGGCGCAGCTGTGAAATATTCCAACTGTTGGAATAAGACTGAACAGCTTAACATACACCTTTGGGATTCTGCATGTTTCTCCAATTTCACATTTTAGATAAATACAACTTTCCCACCTCTAATTTTAACTCCGGGGTGCAGATTTTATTATCAAACATTTCAGTATTAGCAAACATCATCCACTAAAGGGGGTTACCCCGATTTTTTTCCAAAGGACGTCCTTGACTCCAGCCAAAGCTTTTAAAAACAATGAAGTACACTGATTTGTGTTTGTTCCTAACGCAAATAAACTCGTGAGTCCATAGTGATCACTGCTTTTCAAAAAGACACTTTAAAGATGATTTCTACCAGGTTACCTTGAGCTGGAAGTAAAATGCAAGTCATCACTGTCGTCGCTATACTTTTTTCTTGGTTTCGCTGGGATTGGCGTTTCCTGTTCAATGGTCTGCAAATCTGAAGTCACTGAATGTGAAATACCACTGGAGAAAATAGAGAATAAAATAGAAAAGAATAATATTAGTTCACGAGGACACTTGCGTGTTCACCAAAGAACGAATCTTTTTTTTTTTTTTTGGCCTCGCCGCGCAGCTTCTGGGATCTTAGTTCCCTGACCGGGGATCGAACCGCGGGCCCCCAGCAGCGGAAGTGTGGAGTCCTAACCTCTGGACCGCCAGGGAATTCCCATGAATGTTTTAATTTACACTCTCAATAAAAATATACTTACTAGTGGGGTTAAAAACATGAGCAATAAAAAAATATTGTTTTGGTGTAAGCATTGAAAAATACTGGACTTTAGCGAGGCCTGTAACTAATTATACAAAATACAGTCACATATATCAGTTATGTTTATGGCATCCACTTAATGACAAGTCAGACCGATTTCCTTTTACCGAAGAATCAAATTTGGAATTTTTCATGCTATAGTGAACACCGCTGTCCCTCGGCTTCTGAGGGGGATTGCTTCCAGGACCCCAGCAGATAAAAAAAATCCACAGTATTCCTTTGTACTTTAAATCATCTCTAGATTACTAATAACACCTAAGACAATGTAAATGCTACGTAAATAATTGCAAATACAATGTAAATACTATGTAAATAGTTGCCCCTAAGAGTGGTATATGCAGCAAATTCAAGTTTTGCTTTTTAGAACTTTCTGGAATCCCCCCCCCCAAACATTTTCAATCCCCAGTTGGTTGAATCTGCAAATGCAGAACCTGTGGGTACAGAGGGCTGCGGGCGGACTGTATTAGAGCAAAGCAAAACAACTGAAGAAAGTGAGTAATGAGAAAACAGTTCTGAAGTTGAAATTAACAAGGAAAATCCGTTCATGATTAGCAAACTAGTTTAAATTCTGAAATCCAAGAAAGCAGAGTCTTACATACCTTCTGCAGTTTCCAAATCCCATGCCAAGTCTCTCTGATTCCACCTTCTTTTTGCCACTCATGTTCATCTTTTCATCTTTCTTCATCTGAATATTAAGATCTTTATAGGCTAATCGTAATGACGACACACTGCCAGAAAAACCAAATGCTCCTTAACTTAGCTTTAATTCTTGTTCTTGAGTTAAACTACGAAGAACATTAAACATATCACTCTACTTGTAGCTTCATGCTGCTTTCCATAATTAACGATTATGAAGGCAAGTTGGCATTTTTTGGGGGGTAAAGGTCTTTTTTGAGTAGATGCTCAAGAAACTCTGAATGAGTTTACAGATACTTTTTGGTTGCTGCTGGACTTACATTGCTGTTCTAGTTTATATCACTTATTATCATGTCATAACATGATGTATACTGAAATTATCTCTCTAAAGGATAGTAAAAAGCAGAATTTCTTACTTGGACCAATATTTTACTATACTTCAACATTACATATCAAACGTACAAGGTTAGTCTCGTTGGTCTGCTCTGGTTTAAGATAAAAAATATATACAAGGGCTTCCCTGGTGGCGCAGTGGTTGAGACTCCACCTGCCAATGCAGGGGACACGGGTTCGTGCCCTGGTCCAGGAAGATCCCACATGCCGCAGAGCAGATGGGCCCGTGAGCCATGGCCGCTGAGCCTGCGCGTCCGGAGCCTGTGCTCCGCAACGGGAGAGGCCACAGCAGTGAGATGCCCACATACCGCAAAAAAAAAAAAAAAAAAAAAAAAAAAAAAAAAAAATATATATATATATATATATATATATATATATATATATACACAAATTTGACTTAACAAATAGATAAATTAAGAAGGGATTACTTCACTGCAAAAGGGTTCTTCAGTTTACAAGAAAATTTCCTGTAGGGTCTCTTTATGTAATCAGGCTCTGAGAGCATTTAAAATGGAGTTATCTCCAGTAATACCACTTCTGGGCATATATTTGGAGAAAACCATAATTTGAAAAGATACATGCACCCCAACGTTCATTGAAGCACTATTTACAATAGCCAGGGCATGGAAGCAACCTAAATGTCCATCAACAGAGGAATAGATAGAGAAGATGTATATATACACACACACACACACACACACACACACACACACACACACACACACACAATGGAATACTATTCAGCCATAAAAAAGAACAAAATAATGCCATTTGCAGCAACATGGATGGAGCTAGAAATTGTCATACTGAGTGAAGTAAGTCAGACAGAGAAAGACAAATATCATATGATATAGCTTATACGTGGAATCTAAAAAAAGGGTACAAATGAACTTATCTACAAAACAGAAATAGAGTTACAGATGTAGAAAACAAACTTACGGTTACCAGGGGTTAAGGAGCAGGGAGGGATAAACTGGGAGACTGGGATTGACGTATACACAGTACTATATATAAAATAGATAACGAATAAGGACCTACTGTAGAGCACAGGGAACTCTACTCAATACTCTGTAATGGCCTATATGGGAAAAGAATCTAAACAAGAGTGGATAGATGTATATGTATAACTGATTCACTTTGCTGTACACCTAAAACTAACACAACATTGTAAACCAACTACACTCCGATAAAAACTAAAAAAAAAAAAGAAACAAAAAATCGGAGTTGTCATTTCTCAGCCAATAGTTTCCTCTGCACCACCAGCCGGATACTCACCGCGTATCTCTCAAATATTTGTGACAAATAATGCACCCAGGTGAGAAATGACGAACGAAACGCTGTCTCTCACTCTCAGATTTCCAAACATGCTATAAATACTTAATTTTTCATAAAGAAAACCAGGCCTATATTAACAATTACAAGAGTAAATTATCATATTAGTAAAATAGCAACAAAATTTCAGGGCCTTGAAAAATGATATACCTACCTTATCAGGATTTCTAAGCTACCATCCATTTTATAAAATTGTGTAAAACGTCACGAATTCCTTGTAAGAAAGGCACTGTATAAATTCCATAATGATATAAATACATTTCTCTGTAGTAAAAGGGAATGACGACAGAATTTCTTACTAGGAAAAAATCACCTTGCTTTTGCTGTGAGTCAAGCAGGATTTCTGTTTTGTTTTCATCTGGCAGTTGGTTTTCTTTACTATTATTCCTACAGATCAGGTAATGGTAACATACCCACTTTATTACTTGGAAAATATAATATACTCTTTCAAGTATAAATTTTGGAGGAAAACAATAGATCTGTTTAAAATCAGTAGAACTGTGGTAACAGAGTCTTCTGGAGATGAATGGATAGGGATGGTATGAGATGGGGAAGTTTTCCTTCTTGGGGTACTTGACGTACGATTGGGTCTATCCTCCATTAAAAGTGTGCACTTTTAACAGCCGGGCCCTGGAAGCACTAATGGAATAAGGAAGCCAGGACTCCAAGCTTCTCAGACCCGCAGAAGCCCTTCCAGTACCAGCTCAGCTCAGGGGAGGGCTGGCCAGACACTCAGGTCAGCAAGAGAGCAGCTCCAGCGGCACCACGGTATCTTCCTACTCTTTCTACCAACTGCGCACACAGACGCCTCTGAGGATGGGCCCAGAGGCCGCCAGGCGAGGCTCAGGCTACTGCATGGATCGTTTAGTTTCGCGGTCCGACAACACAAGAAACGATACCGCTCCTGAGAGCTGATTGAACTGAAGTAACTTTATTTACAGCCATTAAAAAAATGAACGTGCAGGGCTTCCCTGGTAGCGCGGTGGTTGAGAGTCCGCCTGCCGATGCAGGGGACGCGGGTTCGTGCCCCGGTCCGGGAAGATCCCACATGCCGCGGAGCGGCTGGGCCCGTGAGCCATGGCCGCTGAGCCTGCGCGTCCGGAGGCTGTGCTCCGCAACGGGAGAGGCCACAACAGTGAGAGGCCCGCGTACCGCGAAAAAAAAAAAAAAAGTGAACTTGCAGAAGACTAACATCAAGCTTGGGCACTTCCTCATAGCTGGCACAGCGCTAGTTTGGTGAAACTGAGCTGTGATGTGTCTGAGCGGCAGGACGGTGATTAGGGCATGGTGGTGCAGCTGTTCTGAACAAGGCCATGAAAGGGGTCAAACTAGGTTCCCAAGTCCAGTTCATAAATACCCCATGATCTGCATCTTTGCTTTTATGCTGTACTGAATGGTCCTAATGAAAGAGACACGTTGAGGCTGGTGTTGTTTCTAGTAGTAACATGCTAGTTTCTGTCCACCTGACCTACAGGAAGGGAGCTGCTGCTTCCTGTATTCCACGTCTCCTGTTCTGATCAGGCGGGGATTTCACACGTTCTCTGGGAAAACCTCAGGCACAAGCAATCTGGACAGAGCCTGCTTTCAAACATACCCATATTTTTTTTAAACTATTTTCTTAAATTTTTTTTATTTATTTATTTTTGGCTGCATTGGGTCTTCGTTGCTGTGCGTGGGCTCTCTCTAGTTGTGGTGAGCGGGGGCTACTCTTTGTTGCGGTGCGCGGGCTTCTCATTGCGGTGGCTTCTCTTGTTGCGGAGCACGGGCTCTAGGCGCGCGGGCTTCAGTAGTTGTGTCTCACGGGCTCTAGAGTGCAGGCTCAGTAGTTGTGGCTCGCGGGCTCTAGAGCGCAGGCCCAGTAGTTGTGGCGCACGGGCTTAGTTGCTCCGCGGCATGTGGGATCTTCCCGGACCAGGGCTCGAACCCGTGTCCACTGCACTGGCAGGTGGACTCCTAACCACTTCGCCACCAGGGAAGTCCCAACCATACTCAGATTTAACCTTCCCCCTTGCCCAGTGTCAAAAAGCCTAGCTAAGTCAGAGAGACATCAAAGTGAAGTCTGTGAGAACTCAGAGCAAACCTCACAAAGAGCATTTCAGGTCACATTTTACCCAAATACAGTTTAGTGCTGCCCCCTACGTTCTGTGAGTTAAAGGACAGTGAGGAATAACTAGCAATTTCAAATTATCTGGCTTATCGTATGGTCCTCTGAGCATCAATAGCAAGAAATGACACTGGTTGAGCACTTACTATGTGCCAGGCACTGTTCGATGCACTTTAATGAGAATTAACTAAAGGAATCCGCACAACAACCTCATAAAGTATTTTCTTCGTTAGGCAGCCTGTAGTAATTAACTCAAGCTAAAACAGATGCACGTGAAAATAAGAGAAAACACCATATAAATAAAATAAACATGCATACAAAACAGGACTCCAAGTCGCCTTTCCTCTCTTCTCTCCTTACCGTCCTCTATGCCCAGTCACGGGCACTTTCCAGATGGCCATGTGTCCCTTCTGTTCTCAACACAAATGAAAACCTCCCAGGAACCTTAAGTATCTACCTAAAACAAGTCTCCAGTCTGGCCTCCTGGCCTCCAGTTTTTTCCCGTTCCTTCTGTCCTGGATATCGCCACCAAACGCTTTCCAAAGCACACCCCTTCTTCACAGCACTCCCCTCAGATGTGATGTAAAACTGCCCGCCTGACTTCAGGGCGATCCCCAGCATCATTGCAACGTCCCCAATCCAGGAAGGACCCCAGTGCCACCGCCTGGATTCCCTCTTCTTCATTCTCTTAGGCTCTTCCTTCTCCCCCGGCCCCGTGCCAAGTCTGACTCTGAGACTCCTTCAAGATCCAGCCTCAAAAGCTCTGCAGATGCCACCATACCCACAACCTTCCATCACACAATTAGAACTTAGTCACCCAGTTCAACGGGGCTTCACCTTATAAACACCTTTTTTCATTACTGAGATATAGTTCACATACCATAAAATCCCCCTTTCTAAAGTACACAGTTCAGTTGAGCATATTCACAAGGCTGCCACCGTCAGCACTATCTAATTCCAGAACATTTTCATCACCCCCAGAAGAAACCCCCGCCCATTAGCGGTCACACCGCCTTCTCTCCCCTGCCCCCAGCCCCTGGCAACCACTAGTCTGCCTTCTGTCTCTGGATTTGCCTAATTTGGACATTCCATTTCTAAGGGATCATACAATATGCGGTCTTCTGTGTCCAGTTTCTTTGTTAGCATAAACATTTTAAGATTTATCCATGCTGCGGCACGTGTCAGTACTTTATTCCTTTTTATGGCCGAATAATATTTTATTGTACGGACATACACGTTTTGTTTATCCATTCCCTACCTGATGGACATTTGTGTTATTTCTACTTTTTGGCTATAGGGATTAATGCTGCTATGAACACATGTACAAGTTCTGGTGTGGCTACACGGGCCTATTTTAATTTCTCTGAGAATATACTGAGGGGTGGAACTGCTGGGTCATGTGGTAACTACCACCAGCAAAGCACGAGGGCTCCCGTTTCTCTGCATTCTTGCCAGCACTTGCTGTCTGTCTTCTTGATTACAGCTACCTTGAGCGAAGTGGCATCTTCCTGGGGCTCTGACTTGCATTTCCCTGATGACGGACGATGCTGAGCGTCCTTCCTGCGTAAGTACCTCCTGAGCGCTTCTGTCTCTCCCTCCCCGCGACCCCATCCCAATCCTGTCTGCACAGCTTCAACCGGAAATGGCGACTGCCTCCTTCTCCCCTGGTCTCTCCCCTTCTAACCTACACGTCCATGCAGTTTTCGTTATCATAAAACTGAATTTTGCATTATCCTCCTCACACACGTATGTAAGAATAAATGGCATTTGGAAAGCATATCTCAGAAACATATTACTATGACCCAATCAAACTTACATCGATTCTTCCTTAGGTGCCGCCCTGGCCAGAAGGTCTTCCTGTTCCTTCATTTTATCTACGGCTTGGGCTTGCTTTTCAATTTCATTAAAGCACGTATTCGTCAGTTTCTGGGCTCCCAAACTTCCTTTTTTGGCCCCAAGCTAGAAGATACAGTATAAGATTACATTCTACCCAAACTGTTTGAAAACGTTTGCAACAAAAGCTAACATTTATCGAGGGTTATTACTTGGTCCTCACGACTCTATGAGGCCAGCACTGTCTCCATCCCCGGGTGATGGATGAGGACCTGGAGCTCCTGCCAGTTAAGTGACTCAACCAAGATCCCACAGCCGGCAAGTGATGAGGTCGGGACTCAAAGCCCGCACCTGCCTCCAGAGCAGGGGCTCTGAAAGGAATCACGGCATCGCAACATCCAACCAATGACAACCCGCCCAGCCTCACCAGACAGCACTGCTTTCAGAACCGTAACCATGACAGAAACTCCCAGGGAGCCTCTGTTGATTTTTTTTCAGAATTTTGTCATTGACAGAGAAATGTTAAACACTCGTTCTAGAAAATCTTCACTAAGTATAACATCCCCTCATTGAACAAAACAAGCTCTTTATCAAAGCCACATTCATTATGATATGGCTCAAAATAAAAGGAAAATGACAAACGTGGCTCTTCTGAGTGCATGAGCCATTTTAGAGCTGAACTACCAGATATTTTATACATAATACTCACTCCTCTTTTAGCGTGATTTGGTTTCTTTTTTATGATAGAGGAAACCTCTGTCAAAAAATAAAAAGTAGAAAGTCAGACCAATGGAAATATATAATTTCAGTGTATATTTTCAGTGTATTTTTTAAAATTCTAAGATACTGTATTTTATTATTTAAGAGACTATAACATTTTCCACATTAGTTTGTCATCCAGAAGTATACGAGTGTGCTTTACATGAACAGAGCTTTATCAAAATAGAGTCCTCAGTATTTCCACGTAGTATCCAAACTCAGAGATTACATATGTTCTTGGGACACCCCACTGAAGAGAAATAAAGAGACTGAGTTTGCCCCATTCACTATTTTCTTCAGGAGCATTTCATATTACATTAGAACAAACCCTCCTATTAATCTCTACTCTTCAAAAGATTTCAAAATTGTTTTAAAGCAGAAAGTTAGCCAGGCATTATGTATACAACTAAAGCAGTGAAGCGCCTTCCACTCTGATTTATGTTATCATATTAACCAATAAGAAATATAAAACACTCTATTATTTTGGTAGCATTACATCTTAAATTGCACAAAAATATATGATGCTTTTAGATAACGTTTCTTAAAAATTGTTTTCTGGGTAAATTTTAATCATAGATTACATATTCTGTGTTTAGAATTATGTAAAAGAGACCCAGTAAGACTAAAAATTATTTTCTTACAAAGTGAGAATGTGCTTTAACAGGAAAAAGATAGCATAAAACCACAAACAACAAAGATTAAAACTTTTAGTCCTAATGAGGGAATAAACTCACTACATTTCAAGTATGAAAAAGCCATCCATGGAAATCCTCCTTTTCATCACTTTCTTTTAGATTTGTACTGCGGTAGTCACATAATCTGCTCCCAATCTCCTACAAGTCTATTATAAATACATGACGAAAATATCTGGAACATTTCTAATAGTTTAGTTATTTTTCACCAAAGCAGTTGCTTTCCAATTAATACAGTGTACTATGCACTAATTTCAGATTGTATTTCCCCGATAATGAAAAATTAGAAATGAAGTTCACCTACGATAAAATCAGAAAGACAAGAAAATGCTAAGAGTTCTTGAGTAGCTAGCAATGACTTGGCTGTTCTGACCTCTGCTTATGCTGGGACATAGACCAGCAAATGAAAAGCATCAAGAGCAACCTTCGCCGGGTACAGAGGCTGCTGCATTTCACAGTCACCAAGCTGGCCGAAACAGAACAGCATTTTTGCTTAAATAAATCTCATTACATTTGGAGTTCTAGGCAGAATGTAAAGACAGGATTCATTATTTTCTTAGTTAATCTCACTCTCTAAATCCCAATACAGGGTAGCACATACCACCTAGAGCAGCCTTTGTTGGTGCATTAAGACCTTCCACACTTGGTCCTTGTTCTGGTCCACCTGAAAGTTGAAAATATTGATATTAACGCAGAATATAGACTCATCAAATGTGCTTTTGAATATACAATACACTCAACTTGCTCAGTACTACGAATCTTATCCAATTCTGTCAATGACTGCCTTTTCTTTTTAGCTACATATTCTATTTTATCATTTTAAGAATTTTAAAAGTCCATTAAAACAGAAGTATATTTTGTATCCAGTTGCTTTGTAGAATAAAAATGTTATTGGTCTCCCTAATTAATATCATTTGGAATTCTACCTTATGGTCCAGTGTTTTATTTTACTTTATTTATTTATTTATTTATTTGGTTGCGATGGGTCTTAGTTGCGGCATGTGGGCGGGCTCCTTAGGTGTGGCATGAGAACTCTTAGTTGAGGCACGCATGTGGCATCTAGTTCCCCGACCAGGGATGGAACCCGGGCCCTCTGCATTGGGAGCACGGAGTCTTAGCCACTGCGTCACCAGGGAAGTCCCATGGACTGGTGTTTTAAAGTAAACTCTTCTGAGGGACTTCCTTGGTGGTCCAGTAGTTAAGAATCCGCCTCCGGTTTGCAGGGCAGAAATAGAGACACAGATGTAGAGAACAAACGTATGGACACCAAGGGGGGAAAGTGGGGGGCCAGGGCGTGGTGGTGGTGGTGGTGGGATGAACTGGGAGATTGGGATTGACATGTATACACTAATATGTATAAAATGGATGACTGACAAGAACCTGCTGTATAAAAAAATAAATAAAATTCAAAAATTCAAAAAAAAAGAAAAAGAAAAAGAATCCGCCTGCCAATGCAGGGGACACGGGTTCGAGCCTGGTCTGGGAAGATCCCACATGCCACGGAGCAACTAAGCCCATGCACCTGCGCTCTAGAGCCCGCGAGCCACAACTACTGAGCCCGAGTGCCACAACTACTGAGCCCATGCTCCGCAACAAGAGAAGCCACCGCAATGAGAAGCCCGCGCACCGCAACGAAGAGTAGCCCCCGCTCGCTGCAACTAGAGAAAGCCCGCGCGCAGCAACAAAGACTCAATGCAGCCAAAAATAAATAAATTAATTAATTAATTTTAAAAAATGCTTTATAAAGTAAACTGTTCTGAGATACCAAGTACATATGTGGACTATACACCCAATATATGTTAACATTTGGAAATTCTAATACCAATTATATCAGTGACAGAAACCTAAATTTTCAGTTGCCGAGAAATCTGCTCTGTTTGCTAGTTGATCTAAACAAAACGATTCTGGTTAGGAACTCTATTAAAATTTTTATTTTAAAAATGTTATTTTAACTTAATTTTATTTATTACGTTAAAAATGGATAAACAACATGTAATATATCCATGCAGTGGACTATCGTTTGGCCATAAAAAGAAATGAAATACTGATACATGCTACAACATGGATGAACCTTGAAAACATTATGCTAAGCACAAGAAGCCAGTCACAAAAGACCACACAGAGTATGATTCCATATATATGAAATGTCCAGACTAGGCAGATCCTTAGAGACAGAAAGCGGGCTAGTGGTTGCCAGGGGCTGGGACAAGGAGAGAATGGAGAGTGACTATTAGTGGGTAGGGGTTTCTCTCTGGGCTGCTGAAAATGTTCTCAAATTAGATAGTACTGATGGTAGCACAACCCTGTGAATATACTAGAAACCACTGAATTGCATACTTTAAAGGGTGACTCTTATGGCGTGCAAATTATATCTCAATAAAGCTATTCTAAAAAAAATAGCAGGCCCAACAGTGGTTTAGAGTAAACTCAAGTATTTTATTTTTATACATTTTTTAAATGGTAAACTCTAGTTAAGGCATTTAAATAGGCAAAAGCAGAATGAGTGAGAATAATGCCAATTTGTAGAAAGAGAACTGATTCTACATTTATTGATTACTTACTCTGGGCCAGGAACTGCTCCGGGCACTGTAGGAACAGCAGTGAATAACAACACAGAAGCAGAGCATTGCAGGCCCCATATTCTATTTGTTAAAATTCTTCTGTTCTCTCATTTTCACTGCGTGACCCTTACATTTAATTGAGACTGTACCTTGCACCCGATGCTAACACATGAAATTCTGGGTTAAGCCTTGAGACGACAAGTCTCCCTAACTAACCACAGCTTAAGAAAAGTTCTAGATGGAGAAGAGAGAGGAAAGTGTTGTTGCAGGTGCAAAAGGAGGCAGGATTCCAAACAGTAAAACCTTTTAGGGGAAATTCATCAGCTAGGGACGCAGCTTCTGAGAGATTTCCAAGAAAACATCTTGGTCTGCATTCAGTTCCCTTAGCTTTCTGTTAGTAAACAAACGGAGACATCTGAACTTCAGAGGTTACTAAACCTCCCGTGGCAGGTAACCTTCAATCTCAGAAGGTGTTTTACGCTAATAACTTGTAAGAGTTAGAATATTCACATTAGGGGGCTTCCCTGATGGTGCAGTGGTTAGGAATCCGTCTGCCAATGCAGGGGACACAGGTTCGATCCCTGGTCCGGGAAGATCCCACGTGCCACGGAGCAACTAAGCCCGTGCACCACAACTAGTGAGCCTGCAAGCCACAACTACTGAAGCCCGGGAGCCACAACTACTGAGCCTTTGCTCTAGAGCCCGTGTGCCACAACTACTGAGCCTATGTGACACAGCTACTGAAGCCCGCGTCCTAGAGCCAGTGCTCCGCAACAAGAGAAGCCACCGCAATGAGAAGCCCGCGCACCGCAACGAAGAGCAGCCCCCACTCGCTGCAACTAGAGAGAGCCCGCGCGCAGCAACGAAGACCCAACGCAGCCAAAAATAAATAAAATAAAATGAAATTTTAAAAAAACCCCAAACTGTAGCAAGTTGAAAGTAAAAATCCTCAGTAATTTCATTCTCCAGTGAACAATTTGGTGTTAACTGTGTGTGTGATTTGGGTTCTCTTTTTTATAAAAATGAGATCATATTCTGTGTTCAGTAATCTTTTCTCCCCACTTTATAACTGACCATGGGCATCTTTCCCTAGCAAATGCAAGATTCTCATTTTCTAGTAGTTCCACAGATGCCAGTGAAGCACAGGACAGCACTACAGGGCGGGTCTCAGCACTACCTTCATTGTTTGCTGGAGGAGCGTCCACGTTCCCTGGTGTTAAAGAAGATGGTTCTGGTTGTGCTGATGTCCACCCTGTGCCGCTCACCTGAAGCAAGGGGAGAAAAGTCGTTACCAGCTAAGCAAGAAAAGTCATAAAAAACAAATAACAGGGGAAAAACCTAGTAATTTAAACAGTCACCTTCCTACCTGGATTAGTGGGAAGGAAGGATAAGATATTAAAATATACCTGTTCTTAAGTCTCCGTTTCCATGCTCAAATTCCTTATTTCTCCTCCTTTTCTTTAAATAAAAATTTTATTACGCAATAATTTCAGACTTACACAAAAGTTGCAAAGATAAAAGCTTCTATAGACTCTTCACCCAGCTTCCTCTGATGTCAAAATACCCAGGGTACATTTGTCAAAGCGAAGAGTCATCGCTGGTACGGTATTCACTAAACTCCAGACTTTATTTGGGTTTCACCAATTTTCCCACCAGTGTCTCTTTTCTGTTCCAGGACCCAGCCAGGACCCCACGCTGCATTCGTCACGTCTCCGCAGTCTGCTCTGCTTTGTGACAGTTTCTCAGTCTTTCCTTGTTTTTCAGGACCTTGAAACTTTTGAAGGGTACTGATAGGTATTTTGTAGAATGCCCCTCACTTTGAGTTTGTCTGATGTTTTCTTGTGATTAGACTAGGTCTGGGGGAAGAACAGCAGAGAGGAGGTGCCCCCTCAGTGCCTCATGTCAACACGACTGTGCACTAGTGATGCCAATCTTTTTCACTTGGTTAGGTTGGCACCTGGCAGTCTTTTCCCTGTAAAGTTACCGGTTTCCCCTTTCCATCCTCTAGTCCTGGGAAGCGTCACTAAGTCCAGTCCACATGCAAGGCGAGGGGGGTTGAGCCCCACCTCCAGAAGGGTGGAGAGGTATATGCATGGTTTGGAATTTTCTGTAAGGAAGACTGTCCTTTCCCTCCATTTCTTTATGCAATCATCCACTTATATTAGTATGGATATTTATTTATTCTTTGGATTATAGTCCAATACTATCATTATTTTGTTGTTCAAATCGTTCCAGCTCTGACCACCGGCACCTCTTCCAGGTTGGTTCCCGAGTCCTTCAGACATGTCCTCGTCCATTCCCCCTGCCCGGCCTCCTAGCACTTCCTTTCTTCTAGCACCGTAGGGCGCTCCAGGCTTATCTGCCGCAGCAGCCCCAGTCCTAGAATCGGCCATCTCTCCAAAGGCAGCCCTGGGTCCTTCCATTGGAAAACAGCATTTAGAAACCAAGGTGTGGGTGCTGGGTGTGCCTGTTGTCCTGGGGTGTCACTGTCTCTAGGCCTCTCAGTGGACAGAGCTAGGTCATATATCTGTGTGTACTAACCCGTGTGTACACACGTATCTGCAATTAGTTCTCCATCATGTGTATGTGTGTGTGCGTGTGCATACAGATACATAAAGACAGAGAGACACTAAAATGAACATGAATTCATACTAATGTCTCCAACTCTAATCCACACCAAACTGTTCATCTCTCTCCTCTTTTTAGCCCATCATTTCTATTGCTAACATTTCTCAGCTACTAATCATGGATATTCTGTATCTAGTTCTATATTAAACAGTAGCAGCAGATCATGACAGCACACGCTTCTCTTTTGTTTTCTGTTCCCATCTTTTTTGATAACTATTTCTGGTAACTACTGATTCTGTCGAAGATAACATGTACATAATGTGCAAATTATAATAGCAAAAAAAAATCAAGGTTTAGCAAGGTATACAACTTTACATAACTTTTTCTTGAAAATCAGTTAAAGGACTGAGTAGCAGTTAAGCAAACGGGGGCCCCTCCCCATCGGGACTGGAAGATGCAGGGCAGCTAACAGAACACCTGGGGCTATAAGCAGGGGCCGCGTACATTTCCTTAAAGGGCCAGTTAGTAAATACTTCAGGCTTTGCAGGCCTCACGTCCCTGATCTAAGCGACTGGGGAAAATGCACAGAGGGACCATGGATTGTCGTTACTACTCCTATCGGAATACGAAGATGAGGTTAATGAAACGGCACTTGTTGAAGGCTTCCTCTGCTCTGGGTACCAGCTACTTTTACCTGTGTTAACGCATTTCATTCTCACAATAGCCTTGAGATGTGTTCTACGTACACAGCTAAATAGGGACAATGAGATTCAAACCGCTCTTAAAATCTGGGTTAAAAAAGCAAAAACAACGGGCTTCCCTGGTGGCGCAGTGGTTGAGAGTCCGCCTGCCGAGGCAGGGGACACGGGTTCGTGCCCTGGTCCGGGAAGATCCCACATGCCACGGAGCGGCTGGGCCCGTGAGCCATGGCCGCTGAGCCTGCGCGTCCGGAGCCTGTGCTCCGCAATGGGAGAGGCCACAACAGTGAGAGGCCCGTGTACTGCAAAAAACCCCAAAAAAACCCAAAAAAAACACAAAAAACTGTCTTCATCTTTTGTCAGTTCCAAAGCTCTGAACTGCACTGGGGAGACCCCTAGTAAGACGTCCTCAAGCCTCCCTCAAAGCTGGGTATAGGGCAC
Source organism: Tursiops truncatus (assembly GCF_011762595.2). Classification (NCBI taxonomy): domain Eukaryota; kingdom Metazoa; phylum Chordata; class Mammalia; order Artiodactyla; family Delphinidae; genus Tursiops; species Tursiops truncatus. The sequence continues at coordinate 6,353,157 of NC_047044.1, read as the reverse complement.
GGGACTGAATTCTAGCCAGCAGGCTATGAGCAGAAGTGACGTGTGCTACCTCTAGATTGTAAAAGGATGGGGCGCTTGCTTTCCCGAATGTCTGTCCTCCTCCCGCTGGCTGGGAAAGGTCATGAACTGGAGCAGCCACTCTGCACCCTGAGGGAGGAGCCGCACAGTGAGAAGAGCAAAATCCATACCCCGGTCAGCCCTGGACGGCCCACCTCTGCACTGCTGGTGGGAAATGAACTCCTACCTTATTCCAGGCCTGACTGCATTTCAGGGCTGTTTGCTACAGCAGCTTAGCCTACATCCTAACTGAAACATTTAAAATATATGCCCTTTATAACTTTACTGCTGATAACTTTAGTTATGCCTTAGAAGCACACATGAAAATTACGTGAAGCGTAACACATACCTCAGGAGAAGCGTGAGAGGCAAAAAAATCTTCCTCCTTTGGTGGAGGGGACAAAGGTGGAACCACACAGCTATCAAGCCACAGCTGGAACAAAAACACATGCAGCGCTCAGCATTTCACTTGCTTCAAAGTGTTTATTTAATGCTCTTCACTCCCTTTCTGGAGGCCTGTCTGCTAAAGATTTGTACTTTCCATTATTGTAAAGTCAGGGCCCCTGAGCACATTTTAGTAACACATCAATCCAGTAACTTCTGCCACCAGACCCTGTGGAAGGCAATCGCCAGCTCCCCAAGCCATTTCCGGAAAGGAAAGAGCCAGGGCTTCACGTCTAAGGGCAGGTTCCAAAGTACAGTCAACCCCCATCATTTGTGGAAAAGCAAAGAGCCAGGGCTTCACGTCTAAGGGCGGGTTCCAAAGTACAGTCAACCCCCATCATTTGTGGATTCCACGTCTGCGAATTTGTCTACATGCTACAATTGACTTGTGACCCCAAATCTGCCGTCTTGCACGGACACACGCAGAGCAGCAGAGAATCTGTCACCCCAGGTGCACGTTCCCAGCTGAGGTGGAACAAGGCGACGCTCTGCTTCCTTGTTTCGGCTCCTGCTGTAAACACGGGTCCCTTTTGCGGGCTGTTTACTGACACGCTTTCCACATTTTCGTGCTTTTTGTTGGTGGACCCATTGTTTACAATGGTCCCGAGCACGGTGCTGAAGCGCCACCTCGCGTTCCTAAGCACAGGGATGCAGTTAGCTGAGCGTCATTCAGCTCGAGCCGCGATGCCCCCGGCCGCCAGCTCAGTGTCAGTGAGTCAACAATACACACTAAAGAAGGTGTCTTTAAACAGAAACACAGGTAAAATAAGGTTAGTGTTGATCAGCTGACAAAGGTGGTGCTGCAGGACTCTCGTGCAGTGTTCAAAGCAAACTTACCAAGCAGGACCGTGAATAGTAAGAATCCACTACACGCTGCTTCCTTGTAAGAGAAGCCGGCTAGCGAGTTTTACTGTTTGGGGTAAAAACTACTTTTTCTACTGAAACAAATGTTCCTCTGAAGGAGACCCCCCCCCCCCCACAACCCGCTGTGCTTACGTCAGTGCCGTGCTTCCGGGTTGCCTGGGAGGCCAGAACCTTGATTCTCTCCCTATAAAGCTGGGCAGCGCGACTGTTGTACTTGGCATTGGTGTCGTTGGTGTCACACCCGTGTTGATGGAAAAAGGAAGACTGCAAAGGAAAGTAGGCGGGTTAACAGCATCGCTGCATTAAATCTAACGTGGTGATCAAAAACGTTACTGCATGCTATGAAGGACTTTTTTGAAAATACTAGTGAAAACCAAAATAATTTAAACCATGAAAAATTTTTATAAAATTTTTCCTTGTAAAAGGGGTAATACCTTCCACAGATGTAACATTAACATTCTGGTAAAAGTGGACATGAGACGTGCCTCACAAGACAAAATAACTGGCCCTTCCTTGCTCCACTAAGCCACCTCCTGCTCCACTAAGCCACCTCCATCATCCTGAGTGCTATTTGGGGGAACGCTTTCCACTCGGGACTACTTTTAATTTGAGGAACCCACTTTAGTGTAGATTCCACTAAACTGGAATTTTTTTTCTTTTTTTCTTTGTATCTATATGAGATGATTTTTTTTTTTTTTGGCTCTGCTGTGCAGCGTGTGGGATCTCAGTTCCCCGATCAGGGACTGAACCCGGGTCACAGCAGTGAAAGCCCGGGATCCTAACCACTAGGCCACCAGGGGGCTCCCTACATTGGAATTTTTGACGAGTCAGGAGCCACGCTAACCTCCTTGTCGAGCACTATTTCTTCATCAGCGGAGACCACAGCATAGGCAAGGTGATGAAACAGATGTTTAGACAATTAGAGGACACTGCTTTCAACCACCTCTGATCTATGTACAGACAATGAATTACAGTATTCATATCTTAATTGAAGCAGGTGCTCTAAAAGCCTGCATGAGGGATCCTCTTATTAACTCAATGGGATGAGTAACAGTAGGGAGCACCCACATGTACTAGGTCTTGTCTGGTCCTTTGTGGGCACCATCCCGTCAAATCCTCGTGGCCAGACTCTCAGGGAAACTGAAGCAGAGAGTTTCAACAACTTGCTCAACGTCACACAGACAAGCGAGGGGCAGAGCTGGCACTCAAACCCAGGCAGGATGGTTTCAATCCCACTGCTTGAGCTGAAGGACCACTGACTGACCTGCCTCACCCCATCCGCCCCATCTCCACTGGCTGAGACGAGGAAGCCGCTCTCTGGAGTTGGTGGGGGACTCTGCAGCCTAGGAGGGTTTAGTTTTAGTTTTAGTTTTATAAAACTAACAAGGACAGATACTATCAAGCCCACAGTATTAAGTTGAGGAACAAGTTTGTGGACATAATGAAAATGGGTATGGGTTTCTAATAACATGCTTGAAATACTTAAGGCACGCATTCTCAACAGGGGCAAAAATGGTTTCCTGGAAAGCGGGAAAAAAAATAATCTTAGTTATTACAATGGTTTGTAGCCTTCCAAAGATCACCCTTACCTGACAAAATCATATTCCTTAGTATTTAATTTCTCTCACTAGGGAAAACTAAATCCAACTTAGATTTAAAATAAGTTCATCTATTAATTCAATTTTCCTGCTTAAGGAACAATAATGAAAAAACGCTGAGATACGCTGGTCCAGGGGAGTCTGGGTATTTTGAAGACTACTATTTTAGATTTACTGTTTTAATTTTAAATATTTAATTGATGCTAGACATAATTTTTATTTGAAATGTAGACAAATTTGATTTCCAATACTTTGAATGTTTAATGGTACGTCTAAGGGAATTCTATTTACTCAACCTATATCATTTTGGCATAAAAACACGATGGTATTTTATATAAAGGATGATTTTGCTGGCTAGATTTATAAGGCTGACAGTTTAGCGTTCTAGAAATCAGATATACTGAATTTGTAAATGAAGTTTAAAATGTGTGAGGATCCTTAACTAGGTTTGTAAATGGGGTTAAGGAAATTTGCTCTTTTAAAATTATAAATTAATTGAACACTTAAAAAGTTATTTTTTACACAGAAATTACTAAGTTTATAAATTGATACATGATATTTATAAACTGTAATTGAAGATTTGGAAAACAGGTTCTTTAATCTGTAGATTTAATAAATTAAATAAAATTCAGGTAAAAGAAGCTAGAAGCATTCCATCTGAGTACAAAAGTCACCCTCAGATACTAAAGAACTGTATTATCACAAAGAAGTCTCCCAATTCCTCTATGCCATCACTTCCTGGTTTAATTTTCTTCAAATCACTTACCACCACCTTTTACTTTGTTTATTTACTGCTTTACTTGCTCTCTGTCTCTGCCTGTAAGGGCGGGGTCTCATCTGTCTTGTTCATCACTGTATCCTAGCCCAGAGCTTCGTGTTTATTAGGTTTTGAATAGATTTCTGGATAAACAAGCGAGCTGGGTCGTCCAGCTCCTAAGCCCATGTCTTCCCGAGGTCCGACAGGGCCTCCCAAACTCTTACATGGAAACGTTAAACTTCTTCACTAGTGCAACACATATTTATACAAGAAGAAAATGACAAGTCTGAAATGAACTTACTGCAGTAGCATTTCCTCCAACTTGCATGCATCGCAATTGAAACCAAGACCAGTTAGAATCCAACTCTGTAGATCTAAATGGAAAAAATATTCTTAAATGTTAATACTGTTCTTCCCCATAATCAAGCCACTAAACTTCTGAGGATAAGCTTTCCTCGATCTTCCGGATCCTGAAGAATTCTAAGTTTGTGTTAACAGTGACACAGGCTTCCAGGGTGCTAGGACTCCAGGGTGCACAATAGTTGGCACAAGCCACTCCTGGCCCCTCTCACCCTTCCTAGAAGCCAAGGCTCCAAAAAATAGATGTACTGTTTGGATTTTTTTCAGGTTGGCTATCGATTTGTCCAGTGTGACCCCTAACAGGAGCCTGGAGGGTGCTCACAGTCTTACCATCAAGTAGAAGGGAGTCTCAAGGTCACTCAACATCACCACCACCAGGGAGCGGAGGAAACTCAGGTTTTAGTGCTGCTTAAGTGAAAACTGCAAGTGCCTCCTATCCCCCACCGACACCTTATGCCCTACTTACCTATAACCTAAGATCAAATCAGAGCAAGAAAAAGGCAATAATTGTAGTCCCTAACAAAAGTAATTCACCAAGTGATCACCGTAAAGCAAGATATGACTGCGCGACAATATTAGAAATCTTTCTACTGAATCCACAGACATGAGCAAAAGGCAAGGCTAACCCATATTCAACACTAGCTTGTCCCACACTAACTGGAAAGGAATGTGGACATTTTAAAATGGGTATAGGTTGGGCTTCCCTGGTGGCGCAGTGGTTGAGAGTCCGCCTGCTAATGCAGGGGACACGGGTTCGTGCCCCGGTCCGGGAAGATCCCACATGCCGCGGAGCGGCTGGGCCCGTGAGCTATGGCTGCGGAGCCTGCGCGTCCGGAGCCTGTGCTCCACAATGGGAGAGGCCACAACAGTGAGAGGCCCGCGTATCTCAAAATAAAATAAAATAAAATAAAATGGGTATAGGTTGAACACCCTTTACAAAATGGGCAAGGTAGAAAGAAAAGAAGCTTTAGATTCACCAAAAAATGTCTTTTATGCTGCCGTTCCTATTTCTCTTATTTCTCTGCCTATTGGTATCATTTAACTTTCGTAAATACTAGGATGTTATTTTGAAGCCAATAGCTACCATAAGATTAATAATAATACTAATACATATTATTATTACATATACATAGGACAAAGCGCCTTCATGGTAATATATAAAAAGTAAAAATTAAACCATACTTTATAAGAAACAGATTTCTTATAAAGACAAAAAAGTCTCTTTTTAGGGCTTCCCTGGTGGCGCAGTGGTTGAGAGTCCACCTGCCGATGCAGGGGACACGGGTTCGTGCCCCGGTCCAGGGGGATCCCACATGCCGCGGGGCGGCTGGACCTGTGGGCCATGGCCGCTGAGCCTGCGTGTCTGGAGCCTGTGCTCCGCAACGGGAGAGGCCACAGCAGCGAGAGGACCGCATACCGCAAAAAAAAAAAAAAAAAGAAAAATCTCTTTTTAGAATTTGATTACCAAGCAAGGTGACTAAGTTAGATAGCTTGCTCTGAAATCCTTTCCCTGAAAGATCTTGCTTAGTCACCACATTTTCAAGTTGAGTTAGGTGCCATCCCCACCCTCCTTGGTCACAGGGTGGCAGCTAACAGCACAGTCTCTGGAGGCAGCCTGAAAGTGCAAATCTCAACTCTGCCATTATGAGTTGTACGGCCTTGGAGAAATTACTTAACCTCTCTGCACCTTACTTTCCTCATCTGTAAAGTAGGGATAATTACAGTATTATCCATTTTGCTCTCATAGAAATTAAAAAAGCTAATATCTGAAAGGTGCCTGGCTCATGGTAAACACCACATGGCTAAAATTCTCATCACCACCATCATTACCATCATCGTGGAGACGCTGTCACACTGTTATAACCGGCAAGTTCCAGAGGACAGGAGTGTCCCACATTTTTCTCTCAACTCCTAGCACAGGAACATAATAGGTACCTGAATGTGGGCTGACTTTAAACTTTTATTTTTATTTTTATTTTTTTTGCGGTACGCGGGCCTCTCACTGTTGTGGCCTCTCCTGTTGCGGAGCACAGGCTCCAGACGCGCAGGCCCAGCAGCCATGGCTCACGGGCCCAGCCGCTCCGCGGCATGTGGGATCCTCCCGGACCAGGGAATGAACCCACGTCCCCAGCATCGGCAGGCAGACTCTCAACCACTGCGCCACCAGGGAAGCCCCTACCACCAGGGAAGCCCCAACATTTTTAAAAGTCCTAAAATTGAGGATATACGTACTCAAATTTGCTAATCTGCCTTACAACATTTTTTAAACTAATTTTTACTGGAATATAGTTTATTACAATGCTGTGTTAGTTCCTACTGTACAGTAAAGTGAATCAGCTATTCGTATACATATATCCCCTTTTTTAAAAAATTTATTTTATTTATTTATTTATTTTTGACTGTGTTGGGTCTTCGTTGCTGCGTGGGGGCTTTCTCTAGTTGTGGCGAGCAGGGCTACTCTTCATTGCAGTGCATGGGCTTCTCATTGCCATGGCTTCTCTTGTTGCGGAGCACGGGCTCTAGGCACGCAGGCTTCAGTAGTTGTGGTACGTGGGCTCAGTAGTTGTGGCACACGGGCTTACTTGCTCCGTGGAATGTGGGATCTTCCCGGACCAGAGACCGAACCCGTGTCCCCTGCATTGGCAGGCAGGTTCTAAACCACTGAGCCACCAGGGAAGTCCCTCCCCTCTTTTTTTGGATTTCCTTTCCATTTAGGTCACCACAGAGCATTGAGTAGAGTTCCCTGAGTTATACAGTAGGTTCTCATTAGTTATCTATTTTATACATAGTATCAATAGTTTATATATGTCAATCCCAATCTCCCAATTCATCCCACCACCCCCTTTCCCCCCTTGGTGTCCATACGTTTGTTCTCTATGTCTGTGTCTCTATTTCTGCTTTGCAAATGAGATCATCTATACCATTTTCCTAGATTCCACATATATGTGTTAATATACGATATTTGTTTTTCTCTTTCTGACTTATTTCACTCTGTATCAGTCTCTAGGTCCATTTATGTCTCTACAAATGACACAATTTCATTCCTTTTTATGGCTAAGTAATATTCCATTGTATATATGTACCACATCTTCTTTATCCATTCCTCTGTTGATGGACATTTAGGTTGCTTCCATGTCCTGGCTATTGTAAATAGTGTGGCAGTGAACATTAGGGTGCATGTGCCTTTTTCTTTTGGCTGTGTTGGGTCTTTGTTGCTGTGCTCGGGCTTTCTTTAGTTGCAGCGAGCGGGGGCTACCCTTTGTTGTGGTGCGTGGGCTTCTCATTGCAGTGGCTTCTCTTGTTGCGGAGCACAGGCTCTAGGCACATGGGCTTCAGTAGTTGTGGCACACGGGCTCAGTAGTTGTGGCTCACAGGCTCAGTAGTTGTGGTGCACGGGCTCAGCTGCTCTGCAGCATGTGGGATCTTCCTGGACCAAGGCTCGAACCTGTGTCCCCTGCATTGGCAGGCGGATTCTTAACCATATGCCACCAGGGAAGTCCCCATGTGTCTTTCTGAATTATGGTTTTCTCTGGGTATATGCCCAGCAGTTGGATTGTTGGGTCATATGTTAATTCTAATTTTAGTTGGTTTTTTTTTTTTTTTTTGTGGTACGCGGGCTTCTCACTGTTGCCAGGGAGCACTGGTATTTATTTAAAATAAATAAATAAAATAAATAAATTTATTAAAAAATTACAAAACGAAAATAACAAGCTGGGGTCTGGCCACGTGCCAGGATTCATGTGAGTTCATTTGCTCACTCCTCCCAAAGCCCTAAGATGAGTATAAGCCTTCTCATCTCCACTTTTAAGGGAAGGAAACTGAGACACAGAGAGGTAAGGAACATGCTCACCTTGCCAACAGCTAGGGATGGCAACGGGATTCAGACCCCCAGCAGCCAAGCTGCAGCATCCTCACACCTACCACCCACCTAGCACTGCCTTGTGAATCTCTGGGGTGCCTACTGCACCCAGGCTCACGTCAGCCTTCCCTTCCCACGTGTACCCCCCCAAGGGCCTCAGGACTATAAAGTTTAAGCTCCCAGACTGGCCCTCCCAAGGCCACGCAGATCTTCCCCTTTGAATCTTATTTCTCCTCATTTTCCTATGCATATAAAAACTAGCTACTAAACAGTTCACTTTTTCCCACCTCTATATCTTCTCGTAAAGTCTGAGTGCGGCCCTCCTTTTTCCCTACCTTGTCTCCGTTATCAAAATCTCACCAGACCTTCGAAGTTCACTGCAAATGTGACCTCCTCCTTTACACTTTGCCTAATTTTCCAACCAGAAGTAGACACCATGCTCTGTTTCTATCAATGTTCTTTATAGTTTATCTTCTTATTTATGTTGTATTTGTACCCCCAGCCCACCAACAGTGACAAGGGTGAGACCCCCTGCACTTGTCACACCCCATGACATACTTAATGGTGAACTTGAGAATAAACAGAGCCAGAGAGAGGAGCACTGGGACACTCAGCGTCACAGGCACTGGGCGAAGAGCTCCGAGGCCTGGAGGGTGGGAAGAGGCCAGACCATCAGGTCCACTCTGCAGTCAGTTCCCAGCGCAGTTTGCCATTTCCGCAGATGCCTAACCTGTCTTTTCCTTTTTGCTTGGCAAAAGCCGTAGTCTAAAAATTTTTTTCCCTTTGTAAACTCGTTGACTTGAAATTCTACTTAAAAACAAAACAAAACAAAACCTCCGGACTTCCCTGGTGGAGCAGTGGTTGAGAGTCCACCTGCCAATGCAGAGGACACGGGTTCAAGCCCTGGTCCGGGAAGATCCCACATGCCGCGGAGCAACTAAGCCCCTGTGCCACAACTACTGAGCCCGTGTGCCACAACTACTGAAGCCCACGCGCGTAGAGCCCATGTTCTGCAACAAGAGAAGCCACCGCAATGAGAAGCCCACGCACCGCAATGAAGAGCGGCCCCCGTTCACCGCAACTAGAGAAAGACCGCGTGCAGCAACGAAGACCCAACGCAGCCAAAAATAAATAAATTAATTTAAAAAAAACTAAAAAATCACAAAACCTCCTTTTAAATAAACATTCCACCCATGCCAAACTGTTAATATGTTCATGCCTGGGAAATGGGACTCTGTGTGTGTTTGTGTGTGTGTGTGTGTGCACGTGTGTGTGCAGCCAGCTAGCACGGGGAGAGGAAGGAGAGGGGAAGGGGGTTCTAGAGCAGGGACTTTCACTTCCTACTTCATATACTCTGGGACTGTTTGGATTTTTTTCCGCAGTGAACTAATGTTTGTAAATTTTTTTTTTTGCGGTACGCGGGCCTCTCACTGCTGTGGCCTCTCCCGTTGTGGAGCACAGGCTCTAGACGCGCAGGCTCAGCGGCCATGGCTCACAGGCCCAGCCGCTCCACGGCACGTGGGATCCTCCCGGACCGGGGCACGAACCCGTGTCCCCTGCATCGGCAGGCAGACTCTCAACCACTGCGCCACCAGGGAAGCCCTGTAAATTTTTTAATCAATAAAAAATGTTTAAAGAGCAGCCCTCCGCCTCATGAAAAGAAAATCCTTAGCACCCTCATCATCCTTGACTTTCTCCTGCCCAAATCCTAGACTGTTGCCCTTGGGTTATATGTACAGTGATTTTTTTTTTAAACAGTTGTTCTTGAATCATTTATAAGCATCATGATTCATACAGTTATATTTATCTAACTTTTAAAAGGGTAGTGATTAAACCTGCAACATCCCAAACAGGCCCTGCTGTCCAGCCTCATCAGGCTCTCAGGCAGCCCTTCCCTCAGCTGGGGAACACGTCAGAAAACCACCTGATTTCCTGGAACGGTTTAAGCTGGTGTTGTGCTGTAGTGGTGAGGAAAAGGGAGGGCCAGGTTCTGATGGGTGGGACCTCGCAGAGAGGAAGAGGGAAAGAGCACAGTGAGAGAGAAAGGAAGACAACACACTACGCATCGCCTCAGTCTAGGCATCGCGACCTCTGGACAGAGTGGGTCACCACGTGCTAACTGGGGACAACTGACCTGGGGGAAAAAGTACATGAAGAATAAACTTGCCCTGGCAACCAAATCCCTCCACATTTCAAAAAGAGACAAGGTCAGGAGAGTGTATTAAAAATATCCTGGGTCCAGAATCTAAGAAAAAAGAAAAGAAGACAGGAAACTGACAGATATTCTGGAAGTAGTAGGAACACCCAAGAGAATTCCCTTTTCTAAATCATGACCTATGGAGTTCTATGGCTATAATAACATTTAGCCCATTTTGCTTTGATAAACTGATTTCTGAAAAAAAGAACTCAACAAAGTACATAAAGTTTTCTTCAGTTAATCCATTGAAAAGAAAGTTATGGGGACTTCCCTGGTGGCGCAGTGGTTAAGAATCTGCCTGCCAATGCAGGGGACACGGGTTCGAGCCCTGGTCCAGGAAGATCCCACATGCCGCGGAGCAACTAAACCTGTGTGCCACAACTACTGAGCCTGTGCACCTAGAGCCCGTGCTCCACAACAAGACAAGCCACTGCAACGAGAAGCCCGTGCGCCGCAACGAAGACCCAATGCAGCCAAAAATATGTTTAAAAAAAAAGAAAGTTATGTTGTTATTATTACTGTATAGTTTTTGCGCCAGGATACAAAATATCTCGTTACAAATTATCATAGATTTTACCCTACAGGAACAAATGCTCTTTATGGTAATCACACTGTAGTATCAGTATTCCTTAAGTCATAATATAAAATAAAACTGCTTGCCATGATTTCAAACAGCCTGCCTGCCTAGCTGGCTCCTTCCCTGGAAAAAGAACTGGCAGGGAAACAGGTGAGCTGACCTGGGGAGGCCAGCCGTACAGAGATCTGAGCCACGACTGCTCAGAGGTGCCCCTGTACTTCCAGCCTCCTACTGGACTGTGGGACTGTGTCCAGAGGGGGCATCTTTCTCTGATGGCCACAAAGGCCCCAGAAAGGCTACTACCAAGAGGTCAGAGCAGAGATAGGGACTAGCCAGAGGGGTCCAGGCAGCCCACGTCTTTCACATTGCAAACATTTGAAACTGCCACTGAAATTCATGCAAAAATCATTCCCTCGGGCTCTGCTATAAGTGTCGTTGGAGGCTGAGCTGCCGGATTTTGCTGGGGGCGCAGCCCTGATCTGACGAGGGTCTCCCGCCACCTGCAGTGACTGTCCACCTGGAGGAGCAACAGAGACCCCTTCCCCCAGGAGGCATCAGAGCAAGACTCCTATGTGCTGCTAATTATCAGAGACAAGAAAGGAAAAGGAGATGCTGCCTCAAGGCTTCTGTTCTGACTGTGGCTTCAACACTGCTTCCTCTCACACCAAGCTCTACAGCACAGCCACCAAGTAGAAAATAATTCATTTTCCGAGTTTACTCAATTACACAAGATTTAAATCTCCATGACTCATAATCAACCTCTCATTTTACTTGACGTCAAAGCAAACATAAAGGAAAAGGGGAGAGAGACCCACGTAACGAGGTAATCACTCCCACCCCCAGTGAGGAAAGTTCCCCTTACCGAATAAAACTCAGGTGGACACCAAGCGACCGGTGTGACCCCGAGCAGTCGATGCACAGGAACACCCCATAAGTGATGCTGGCCCAGCTGGGATTCTTGGCACCGCAGTCAAAACACACCTGAAAGAAAATTTCAAAATTCAGTTATTCATCGATTCTTATCAGCCAAATGAGCCACCCTATAGGACAGTACAGGATGTGGCTTCAAAGCTGCTTAATCTTTACAATTCAAACTGATTATTAGAGGGAATTCCCTGGCAGTCCAGTGGTTAGGACTCAGCATTTTCACTGCCAGAGCCCAGGTTCAATCCCTGGTGGGGGAACTAAGATCCCACAAGCTGCACAGTACAGCAAAAAAAAAAAGAATAATAGATAAACAAACTGGTTATTAGAAAAATATCTCACCTAGATTTTTTTTTTAAACCTCAAATTTCTATTTCTTTTATTATTATAATGTTACTGTATTATATAATTATATATCAATAGACTATTAATATAATGCATTAATTATATGTTATATATTTTTGTATATCTATTATAACAGTACGTAGTATGCGTAGTGAAGAGAGCTTAGATGTGTTTATTGCCTCAAACATGACTCATGCATGAAGCATCGGCAGGGTTCCTGCCACTCACATGCATGAACGCTAGACAGCGATGTCCCCTGCAGGAAAGGCCCAAGGCCTTACTGTCCCCTGGGCAGTGGCTCTACCAAATGTCAGGCGTCTGTGCACATTTCTCCTCTCCCCAGCCAGAGGAAGACAGCCCCCTGGATGCTGCCCTGGATCCTGCCCTCCAGGTACTGACCCCCTCATGTAACCCCCACCCTCGATTTGCCCAGGAGGCCCGTGTGACCAATGATATGGCAGAAGTGCTGGCGCGTCCCTTCCGGGGTGAGGTCGTAAAAGACCCTGAGGCTTCCTTTCTCTCTCTCGCTCTCCCCCCAGATCACTGGCTCTGGGGGACGCCAGGTGCCATGTCTTGAGGACACTGGGTCGCCCAGTGGGGAGAGCCACGTGGAGAGGAACTGAGGCCTTTAGTCCAACAGCCAGTGAGGAGCGGAGGCCGGCTGACCACCACGTGAGTGAGCTTGGAGTGGGGGCCCCAGCCTCCTGAGAAGCCCTGAGCCTTCCTTCCTCAGCACTGACTAAAGTCAACATTCCTCACCTGATAACAGGAGCACAAACGTACTTTAGAATACACAGTGCTTGTTGTGGAAATGAATACTTATGAGTAATTAGAGCCAGGACAACAGGACAGTTAAAAATTCCACAAATAATAGACTTGTTTTGAATTGTTTTCCAGAAAAAATAAAACTATATTTTAGCTAACTGAGCCACCCCCAGATTCCTGGCCCTCAGAACCTGTGTGAGACAACTTGTGTTTGTTGTTTTAAGATGCTGAGCTCCACAATAGATGCTAATAGAGAGAGCTGTTCCTGCGTGAAATGCCGTGTCCTTCATGACCTCTGCCCCTTCCACTCTGTCCAGGTCACTGTTATTACTCAGACACACAGCTCACGTCCAAGGAGTGGGCCCCCTCCTGCACAGCTCGGAGCTCCTGCAGCGTTGGGGGCCCTTCCCTCACCTTGCCTTCCGCCTGCATCTGCACAGAGCTCGGACGTGGCTAACGCTCAATAAATGTTTTCTGTGTGTTTTTTCATCTCCCACAGAGCCTGAAAAATAGTGATCTACCCATACAAAGCATTCAGGAAATACATGTTAGTCAAATGAACAACGTATAAAACTTATTACCAGCTCAAAAATTAGCACCAGCCCCCTCAACACTGAAGTCAAACATTCTTCATCTGATAACAGGACACAAAAGTACTTTAAAATACACAGTGCTTGTCACGGAATTAATATTTGTAATTAATTAACATCAGCACAACAGAGTGGTAAAAATTCCACGAATATGTTTCCCTGGTGGCGCAGTGGTTGAGAGTCCGCCTGCCAACGCAGGGGATGCGGGTTCGTGCCCCAGTCCGGGAGGATCCCACATGCCGCGGAGCGGCTGGGCCCGTGAGCCATGGCCGCTGAGCCTGCGTGTCCGGAGCCTGTGCTCCGCAGTGGGAGAGGCCACAACAGTGAGAGGCCCGCATATTGCAAAAAAAAAAATTCCACGAATAGGAGGTTTTTTAAAAGCCCCCATCTTTTAGGTATGCTTTATAGGCAGAGCCACCTATGTGAAGGTTGTCTCAACTAGAACCATCAAGAAAGATCTGGGGACTTCCCTGGCAGTCCAGTGGTTAAGACACCACGCTTCCAATGCAGGGGGGAGCGGTTCAAACCCTGGTCAGGGAACTAAGATCCCACATACCATGCAGTGTGGCCAAAAAAAAAAAAGGAAAGCAAGCTCGCTTCTGGCCTTTTGAGGGCAATACAAGCGTGAAAACACGCGTGGATTTTCCAAAGCCCCTCATGGTGACAGGTTCACAATAAGCAGGCAGGATTAGAGGGCTGACAGTTGACACGAGAGGCACCAGGCATTCACTCCAGTGTTTACTGACTGCCTGCTACGTGCCAGGCACTGTGGCAGAGGCTGAGGTATTAAGAAGTGGATGGCGGCACTGACTCCACGAACGCTTGCTGAGTCTCCCCATCTCCCCCTACCCCCGCCCCGGACAGGCCACTGAAGTGGGAGTAAAGGGCACGGAAATGAAGATGCCCTGTGGTAACAGCCATGAGAGTAAGGAATGCCCACCCCTGGGATGCCAAACAGTGGGCCTGACTCTGCCAAAGGTGCCGCCCCTCTGCAAGAGGACACTGTGATCCCTCACTCACTTAGCTAACAGCTGTCACTATCAGTACGCCCCCGACACACACAGAGTGCACGTACAAAAGTGGCCTGGGAAGAGTCAGCCCGCGTGGAGCCCAGTCTAGCAGTCCCAGCGGGCAAGACAACTAGTTATAATGTTGAACCTTAGTAAGCAAGGACAGGATGCAAAAAGTTTTCTAGACAGGGCCCAAGTGGCATGTGGGATGTCAAGAATAGAGTCTAAAAGGGCAGAAGGGGCAAAAGCCTGTGCAGGAAATGGCCCTGTGCAGGGACACGACCCAGAGGTTGGGCGCACACAGCCCAGAGCAGGCAAGTCTGAGAATCACTCCCAAGGTGGTCGCAAGGCTGGTTACGAAAAGACAGCAGCGGGGCTTCTAACAAGTGGCCTCAGAATCCTCCTGACCCACCAACTAAGATGAGGAATTGCAGGCCTCTTGCCTTCCGAGACGGCCCGCACTCTTGTCTGGAGTATGTTTCTCCCAAGGCCGTTCTCGCCTTTTGAGACAGACCATGTTCAGCCTACAGAATATGTATCTCTCTAAATAAATCCATTTCTGGACTCCCCTGGTGGTGCAGTGGTTAAGAATCCATTCCACAATGCAGGAGACACGGGTTCGAGCCCTGGTCCGGGAAGATCCCACATTGCCGCGGAGCAACTAAGCCCGTGCGCCACAGCTACTGAGCCTGCATGCTAGAGCCCGCGAGCCGCAACTACTGAGCCCACGTGCCACAACTACTGAAGCCCGCGTGCCTAGAGCCCGTGCTCTGCAACAAGAGAAGCCACCGCAATGGGAAGCCCATGCACCACTCGCCACAACTAGAGAAAACCTGCACGCGGCACAGGAAGACCCAAGGCAGCCAAAAATAAATAAATAATCCTTCTTTCTCCTGAAAAAAAAAAAACAGATGAGGAATTGCAGAATGCAGCTCTGTGAGGGCTGGGGCCTTGTTCACCTGAGCTGAGCGCTGAGCACTGAGCCTGGCACAAAGCAGGCACCAAATGCAAATACAGGTGGTAGAAGAGCTCACGAGCTGAGACTGGGCCCCGTGGGATCTGAGGTCAGAGGGCAGTTCGAAATCCAAGTCTGGCTCTCTGCTGGAGCAGGGACTCCATTTTGTTTTGATGGGCAAGTGGAGATATGGTCTTCTAAGCAGAGTATCAGTTCTTATGGTGATAAAAAGTAGTTTGGGACGAACAATTTGTTTTGCTACATGGTCAGAATAATTACTATAGAAATCACAGCTAATATTGAGTGTTTGCTCCATGTCAGGCACTGCTGTTGGCCAACAGAATCTTGATAACAACCCTATAAGAAGGTACTGTTCTTATGCCCATCTGGGCCAGCTTCCGGGCCTGTGTGTGATCGACGCAGTCACACAGGACACCGCACACAGAAGCGCCCATAGGTGGTTAATGCTCTGCTGTCTCATCTTGAAATTCTTAGTACTTTTGAAACAAGGGCCCTGCATGTTCACTTTGCACATTTCAAGTTCCCTGCAGAGTATATAGCGCCAGTTTTCATCCCCGTGTTAGAGAAAACTAAGGACACATGAAGTTAAGTGTCATAGCTAAGACATGGCATCACAGAGACTGGACCCCGGGCAGTCTGCCCCGGAGTGTACTCGTCACCCCTTCACTACACTGTCTCTTACCCCGCCAGGCAGCCCTTTATCTGTCCTCCAGGCACTAGACAGACCGTATGCTTCCTGAAGGCAGGAGCCTGTCTCTTTTTCCATCAGTACATCCTCAGTGCTCTGCAGTGCCCGGCATGCTGCAGGTGCTTAACTGGTATTTGCTGAATGAATATTTGCTGAATAACTCAAACAATCAATATAACACTAAGGGAAGAGCAGAGACAAGGGAGGATTTCACAAACTAGAAAACTGGCCCTTTGAGTTAAAACCTTTGATCCAGAGTAAAGAGCCATCATACATGAGAGGGAAAACTGGACACCACATTCTAAAAGCAAATTGAGGTGTTTTTCTTTAAGTACTTTCCTGTCTTGTGTGTCTTAGAGCTCTTTTTAACCATCTCACTTTAAAAATGCTTATTAACTCTTCCACATCATTAAAACTAGTTTTCATCTTTGCTTAGATAATGGTTTCTTATTAACAATCAAATAAAAAGTCTTAATCAAGAAATGTAGCACAGGGCTTCCCTGGTGGCGCAGTGGTTGAGAGTCCGCCTGCTGATGCAGGAGACACGGGTTTGTGCCCCGGTCCGGGAAGATCCCACATGCCGCAGAGCGGCTGGGCCCGTGAGCCATGGCCGCTGAGCCTGCACGTCCGGAGCCTGTGCTCCGCAACGGGAGAGGCCACAACAGTGAGAGGCCCGCGTACAGCAAAAAAAGAAAAAAAAAAAAGAAATGTAGCACAAGACTGTGGAACACTACCAGAAAATATTTTTGCTCGATGCTTTTATGAATCCTACTACAGAATATAAAATTTTCTACAAGTGTGTTGTTCATAATTAAAATAATAATAACAACAAAAAATTGCTGACATGTATTGAGGGCCAGTATATACAGGTACTGCTCTAAGTGCTTTTCTTGGATTTTCTCATTTAATCCTCACAATAACTCTCTGAATTAGATCTAGCTCATGTCTCATTTTCAGATGAGGAAAATAAGGTACAAAGTAGTCAAGTAACCTGCCCAAGGTGACAGGAAGTCCCAGGGTCTGGATAACAATTTACAAGCAAGCCCACACATGTCCCTCAAAAGTGTTCTTGGTATAAAGACACTGACTTCTAATTTAAAAGGGACATCTTTTGATGAATTCAGTCAAAGAGAATATATGTTGGGTTTCTGAGATAAAGCAGACCAAAAAATGTATAGTTTCTACACTGCTAACTGCAGATACTAATCTGGTCTAGTTTACATCAACCCCTCTTTATAAACAGATTAACCTAAATTCGAAAGTCAAGAAAATAGCAAAGAAATCGGCACTGGAGAATTCCTGGAAACTCTTTCCCCTCCTGACTTTCCTACGTTCATCAGATATCAACTCCTATAAACTGTTTCCTTGCTCACTTCTCTTAGGCTGTAAAAACATGGGCTCCCCTCCACCTAGACCTAAAACAAAGACATCTAAGTTTTGTAAAACTCTGGGACTTTCTTTCTATGCCATCATGTCATGGCACACAGAGTCCATGCTGACACGACGGCCCTTTGCACTGTCCAGGTTCCACTCTGACCTGTGATCCTCAGCAGAGGGTGTCACTTTAGCCCGATGTGTCACCACATCTCCAGCCAGTAGCGAAAAGTTGTTAAGAGTCATGGGTGGGGGGAAGGGACAGTCTCTGGAGATAAAAAAAAAAAGGAAAACCCCTATCTCCAAAGAGAGAGGCAAAAGGGAAGGAAGGGAAAGGGGTCTGTGGTGGGCTTTCTTAGCAAGAGACAAGAGCGCGAAGCCACTTAGCAGTGATCACTTAGCAGCTTTATCAGACAGGGAAACTGAGGCTGCCACCAGAGGACACAGCTTCCCTGAGGAGCTTCAGAGGTGAGCTCGGAGGCAGGGAGGTGGCGAGCCGAGTTTCCCCGAGCGCCCAGCGCTACCAGCTGGAGTTTCTGGCCCGGCGCATGCTTCCCGGCTGGGTCATAGGTGGCCTGTGGTCTCCGCCCCCAGTCGCAGGAGCCGCGGGTACGCCCCCTAGCCCTCCCTCGGGCCCCCGAGCTCGCCCCCCGCTCTCTCAGGAACTCGTGTCCACTCCGCCCCCACCAAAAGCCGCCTCCGACCCCCGTAAGTTCCCCGGCCCGGTGTTAGGAGCCCACAAGGGTCCGCCCCCGGGACCCCCAGATGCTCTCGCCTCCCGCCCCCAGGACTCCCAGGTGCCCGCCCTGCCTCGGACCCTGGGGTGCGCCCCCTACCCCGCCCCTCCCTTGCTGAAGCTGCGGGGCGGCGCACAGTCCGGACCCAGGCGAGGCCCAGCCGCTGCGGCCGCACAGTGCGACGTGTCACAGGCCGGGCCGACTCCTCCTCCCGCGGCCGCGGCCACTGGCGCCGCAGGGGCCTCCCGCAGGGTCCGGCAGGGATGCCAAGCAAGCCTGAACACGCCCGGCGGCCGTTACCTTGTTGGTGGGCACCGACCGGAGGCGCTTGAAGATGGTCAGGATGTCCTGCTTGCTGGGGTCCCCCATGGTCACCAAAGAAACGAGGCGCAGCTGGCCCCGCCAACCGGGAAGGGCAGAGTAGGAGCGGTTGCCGCCTCCGGGAGGTAGACGATGGCCGAAGGGCGGGGCTGCCCGTGACGATCAGACCGGGCCTCTCGATGTCCCCGCCCACTGCCGGAGCGCACGCGCCACTCTCCCCAGTGGCCCTCGCTTAACAGTGCCACTGGCTCCTCCCACTCAGGCCCCGCCCCGGTTCCTACGCAGGAGGCTCGCGCGCTTCCTCCAGGTCTCCGCCGGGCCTCCACTCCCGGCAGTAAGTGGCGAAGCTCGGTCCGGGTTGGGTTTGTACCTGCGCGCACGGCTGGTCGAGCCACCGCCGCTTCGGCTGACGGACTGCTTCCTCGGCCAAGGTCCTCTCACCTCCTCCCCGTGAGAGCGGCAGAACCTGTCACTCCAAGTGGCAAAGGAGGAAACTTGCGGGGCAAGGGCCTCCCCGCCGGCTCCCCACACCCGAGGACTCAGTCCAGGAGCCGGATTTTCGCTAGTCGCCTGAGCCCTGGTGGGAGGCGTCCTATGGCGAAAAGGATCAGTTTGGGTTATGTCAGTGAGAGAGTCAGCAGTTCTTCTGAGGCAAAAGGCGCTCAGTCAAATCAGATGAATATAGACAAGAAAAGAAGCTGGCCCTTTCCTACCCTTCGGCTGACATTACTAGCTGGAGGGTTTAAACGCTTGGAGAACGGTGCCTGTTTTGCCTTAGTGGGTGTGGAGCCACTAGGTGTCACCTGAGGTTCCGCGGGTCAGGAGAAGGATAACAGGTTTTGGAGTCAAATGCAACACCTTGGCTCCAAGCTCACTCCAGCCAGCTCCTTCCCAGCTCTGTGACCTTGGTCAGATCACGTCTCTAAAGCTGGGTTTGCTCCTCTGTGCAGTGGGGTGAGAGATGCGGAATCAGTGCTGAGCAGTACAGGAGAGCAGCTTCCCAGTGAAGCCCTGGGAAAGGCTTTGGCAGTGGTCTTTCAACCTGTCTGGTTAGATGCCCTCAGGGAAGTTGGAAGCTTGCAGGGTTGGAACTATTCCAAGGAAGGGAAATGTATTACCTTCCAGAACAGTAAGTTACTTTTACAGTAAGTTTCAGCTGTGACTGAAAGTTCTGCCTTGTACTGAGTCAAAGTATATACATACCGGGCTTCCCTGGTGGCGCAGTGGTTGAGAGCCTACCTGCTGATGCAGGGGACACAGGTTCATGCCCCGGTCCGGGGAGATCCCACATGCCGCGGAGCGGCTGGGCCCGTGAGCCATGGCCGCGGAGCCTGCGCGTCCGGAGCCTGTGCTCCGCAGCGGGAGAGGCCACAGCAGTGAGAGGCCCGCGTACTGGGAAAAAAAAAAAAAATTATATAAATAAATAAATAAATAAATATATATATATACACATACCCCTGTACTTTGTGTCCCTAGGTACGGGTTTGACCCTACACAGAATACCTGGCATGTTTATGAGTCCTGTGCTTTCTGATGGGAATGGGAATGATGGTCCCATTTACTATTTGGAGTTGAAATCTTCTTACCAAGTTATATATCAGATTCAGGATATTGTCTACTCCAGTCTCCAGTATAGAGATCCCTGAGAAGAAGAAAAAAAGTGCAATGAAGTGTAGACAGTATCTACACTAGTTGGGGCATAAGGGGACACACACACCCAAAAAAAAAATACCATTTGTACACCCATCTTTCTCTTTTCTATCATCTGCTTAAGCGTTCTTCATAGAACTTATTATCACCTAAGGCCATAATGTGTAATACTCCCCTCAGCTGAATATAAACTTTTTGAGATCAGATGTATTGCATCTCTCTCTCTCTCTCTCTCTCTCTCTCTCTCTGTATAGATATATATATATCTATATCTATATATCTCTCTATATCTCTCTATCCCCAGCACCTAGAACAAAGCCTGGCACATAGTATGCATTCAGTAAGTATGCGTGGAATGGGCTTAGAATGTAGAAAGCTGCAAAGAACGTCACTCCTAACATAATAATGAGAAAAGGCTGGATAACCTTTAAAATCATAACTTCTCTTGAGCCCATCAGAGAGCTGAGAGCAAAGCAACCAAGTAAACTGAATTCCAAAGAGAGCCTAGCCTCTCCAAACACACTTGGAACAAAGAGCTCTTTCACCTTTGGCAAAGCACAGGGGAAAGAGGTGGCTGCCATACAAGTGGGCAAGAGGAAATCAGTTAAAATTTTAATGAATTCTTAGAGGCCAAGCATGGGCTAGCATGTCAATTTGGAATAGCTAGAAGCCTCAGAAACAAGAAGAGTTTACATTCATTCACAAGCTCTTTTCCATAAACCTCCATCAGAAATCTTTCTTCATGAGAAAGATGGAGACAGAGATCTCTGACATCAGAGAGAAACCCCTTGGTAGGGCAGGCACCCAACTTTTGGGGGGTGGGCACAAAACCCCACCCGCTTCCCTTCTCTCTTAGAAAGCAGAAGCAGGAAATTCACTCTCCCTCAGGCTGCAAGCAAAGATCCATTGCTGCCAGGAGTAGAAGCAAAATCTAGTAATACCAAATCCTGAAGAGGATAGGAAATCCTCTTGCTCTCAAAGGAGGGTAGGCAGAAATTCATTGCTTCAGATCTGAGCATAATAGAACACAGAAGAGCTTCGAAAGAAGGGCCCAGCCAACAGGCAGGCCCACGTCGCCCTCTGGGTACTGTCCTTGCCATCTGTGTCTTATGGGGATATCCTGGTGTGGCTCTGGCCAAGTGAGACAACATTTAGTTTATTTAGTCCATCCAGTCGGACAGGAGCTTGCTGAAAGCCAAGTGCCACTCTAGGAAAAACCAGACATGTTTACATAGTCATATGATGAATCACAAAGTTAGAATAAGCACAGATCTCATCCTTGCCCTGGTGGACTTTAGTTAGTGCTGAAAAGAAAACAAATTGCTGACTTAAAAAAACAACAACACACACACACAATGTAAGAGCTGAGTTGAATTTATTCAGTGTCTTCCTGAGGACTCTAACCCAGGAGACAGCCTTTCAGATAGCCTTGATGTACTGTTCCAAAGAGGTGAGGGAGGAGCCAGGATATATATGAATTGGGGAGGGGGGCTGGAAAAAAACATGTAGTTGAACGTCAAAAGATTACTGGGAATCACAAAAACAGACATCTCAAGTTAATGATTTTAGTGCTTTTCTCTGTATGGGAAGATAACAAGAATCTGGGGTTACTGAAATTTTTCCTTAGTTGTGTATCTTAACTATCTCAGGGCCAGTATCCAAAGGACAGAATGATTCCTGTTTTTCACCATCCTGAATTCCCCTCAGGTACACTGTCAGTGGGTGACTGCAGTGGCTATTGGCTTGATCCTTGTAGAACTGGAATGGCAGGCAACTTACAAAGTGAACACTATCTCAGACATGCCATTTCTGTACAGGTCAGATACTTTTGAAAATGAGCTCATGGACTCATGAGCAACCTTATCTGCTTTTTTTAAAAAATTAATTAATCAATTTATTTTGGCTGTGCCAGGTCTTAGTTGCAGCACATGGGATCTTTAGTTGCGGCCTGCAGGATCTTTTAGTTGCAGCATGCGGGCTTCTTAGTTGTGGCATACATGCGGGATCTAGTTCCCCGACCAGGGATCTGCATTGGGAGCACGGAGTCTTACTCACTGGGCCACCACGGAATTCCCAGTCTTATCTGACTTCCACCAATCCGTATATGCTCAGGCAGTGCACTTGTCACCAAACTGAACTTGGGTCTGCTTGCCCGCTGCACAACAAAGCCAGTTTACTGACACTGGGTTGTGGTGAAGGAAAGCACATTGTTTATTGCAGGCACCAAGCAAGGAGAATGGGCAGCTCATGCTCCAAGACCCAAACTCCTCGATGGTTTTCAGGGAATGGGTTTTAAAGGCAACATTGGGGTGAGGGTTTCAGCTCGTGGGCTTTCTTCTGATTGGTTGGTGGTGAGTTAACAGGGTGATATTTCAGGAACCTTCTGGTTCCAACCAGTCTGGGGTCAATGTGCTTGGGGTCAGCATGTAGTCAACAACCTCCACCTGCATGGGGTCTTAGTTTCTGCAGAACAACTCAAAGATGCATCAGATTGTTCTGACAGTTGTTATGAGGATGAACCAAGACTCTGCTCTATCGATGAACTAGTTTCTTGACTGCTTTTCCTTTGTTTCTACATTTCCTCACTTCCTTGATTAGTAGCTGCTTGAGTCTGGTCTTTGGAACTCAGGGAAGTTCTGGGAGACTAAAGCCGTTTTTCACAAACAAGAGACAGGGGACACAGAGGGGCTTTTGTACCCAGGAGGGCCCTGCGGAGTCCTGCTTGGCTTCACACTTCTGGAAATTCACAAATGCCCTCTCCGCCCCCGTTTATTTGGCTGCGTTGTGTGGCTTGCGGGATCTTAGTTCCCTGACCAGGGATCGAACCCGTGCCCCCTGTGTGGAAGCGTGGAGTCCCAGCTCCTGGACTGCCAGGGAATTCACCTTGATTGATTTTTTTTAATCAATTTATTTATTTTATTTATTTATTTTTGGCTGGGTTGGGTCTTCATTGCTGCACGCAGGCTTTCTCTAGTTGTGGCAAGTGGGGGCTACTCTTCATTGTGGTGTGCAGGCTTCTCATTGCGGTGGCTTCTCTTGCTGCAGAGCATGGACTTTAGGTGCGTGGGCTTCAGTAGTTGTGGCACGTGGGCTCATAGTTGTGGCTCATA
This sequence comes from Tursiops truncatus, assembly GCF_011762595.2. NCBI lineage: Eukaryota > Metazoa > Chordata > Mammalia > Artiodactyla > Delphinidae > Tursiops > Tursiops truncatus. The sequence continues at coordinate 6,329,954 of NC_047044.1, read as the reverse complement.
GGCTCTAGAGCGTAGGCTCAGTAGTTGTGGCGCACGGGCTTAGTTGTTCCGCGGCACGTGGGATCTTCCTGGACCAGGGCTCGAACCCGTGTCCCCTGCATTGGCAGGCGGATTCTTAACCACTGCGCCACCAGGGAAGCCCCTTGATTGATCTTTTAAAAGTAGAAATTTAGGACTTCCCTGGTGGCGCAGTGGTTAAGAATCCGCCTGCCAATGCAGGGGACACGAATTTGAGCCCTGGTCCGGGAAGATCCCACGTGCTGCAGAGCAACTAAGCCCGTGCGCCACAACTATTGAGCCTGTGCTCTAGAGCCCATGAGCCACAACTACTGAAGCCCGCAGGCCTAGAGCCTGTGCTCCACAACAAGAGAAGCCATTGTGACAAGAAGCCCGTGTACTGCAACGAAGAGTAGCCCCCACTCGCCACAACTAGAGAAAGCCCGCGCATAGCAACGAAGACCCAACTCAGCCAAAAATAAAATAAATAAATTTATTTAAAAAAAAAAGAAATTTAAGCTGATGCCATTACCGCCTTTAATGGGATAAAAGATTTAGAATCCTCATTACTGTGACATTTGCAACATTACAATATTATAAAAAATAATTGGATAGTGAAATGAAAAATTATGTTTACACAAAACCTGTACTTGTATGTTTATAACACATTTATTTGTAATCAAAAACTAGAAACAACCCAAATATCCTTCACTTGGACTAACAAACCATGGTAAATGCATTCAATGTAAACTACCCACAATAAGTAGTAACAAACTGATCCGTGAAACCACGTGGATGGATCTCAGACGAATTATGTGAAGTGAAAGATAAGACAATTTCAAAAAGCTACATATTGTATGATTCCATTCACATGACATTCTGGAAAAGGCAAAACTGTGGAAACAAGACCGATCAGTGGTTTCCAGGGGCTGGAAATACAAGGAGGGGTTGATTACAGAGGACCAGGCAGAAATCTGGAGAGTGAGGGGACAGTTCTCTATCTTGTTTGTGGTGGTGGTTACATGACGTATGTGCATTTGTCAAATTATACACTAAACAGGGTGCATTTTACTGTATGTAAATTATACCTTAAAAAATAAAAAAAAGATGGGAAACAAAGACGTGCTCAGCAATATAAGACTTCTCACACATGGAATGTCATTAAACATTTTTAGTGGAAGCATATTTAGGGACAGGAGAAAATGCTCATGATCAAATATTAAGAGAATGAAGCAGGGTACCAAACTACGTTTAGAGTATGATCCCAATTTTGTAAAAAACACACACATTAATGATAAGGGCAATGAAACATGGGCACATGTGTATGTATAGAAAAAAGACTAGAAAAAATGCACCAGAATGTCAGCAGTATTACCTCTGGATGTTGGGACTTTAATGTTTTTCTGAATACTTTTGCTTAGTTTCCAAGTTTTCATCTGAACCTTTGTTCCTTTTACAACTACTGAGTGGTCATTAACATTGTTATTTGAAAACTATTATAGAGGGGCAGGAGCAGCCTGGCTAATCTTGACCAGGAAGTGGCCAATGAGCTGCACACAGTTCGCTTGCAGTCAGTTTCACCTTGTTGATCAAATGCCATCCGGCTCGGGGCTGTTTGTTCTCAGACCTCTTGGCCAGGCACTCGGGTTTCTGTGGCCTTCGGTTGCCATGCTGCACGTCAGGGCTTTAGCCCGCTGACGGCCAGTGTTACTTATCCTTTCCTCAGACAGTGATGTTATTTATGCAGTTCATTTGTTCATCTGTTCCTTCCTTCCTTCATTTCCTAGCCTTTTCCACAGACGATTTGAAGAGGTCTAAAACAGTCCAATCTGAGTTTTACTGGGTGGCCCAAAATTGATTTCATTTTTTCTTTTCAATTTCGCTCCAAAGCACTGGGGCGAGAGAGAAGATTAAGGTGCAGTGTCTGCACCAAGGAGCTTGCTGTTTAAGCAAGAAGATGTGCCCGTAGTGGCACTGAGGCGCTCCAGAGCACGGAGGAGGGCCTTTCAGGTCCGGCGTCTCGGAAATGCGGTAACTCCCATTCTGGTAGGTATGTTAATGAGCGCCACTGGGGGCAGGCACATCCTCGTCCTCTGAGGCCAGCGACCTCGTTGTCCAACAGCACAGCCTAGTGGGCAGGGACTGCACTGCACTACCCACGTCTGAACCTAGCTAGCTTGGCTGTATGGTATGGTACCTTGGGCAACTTACCTACCCTCTCTGTGCCTCAGGTTCCTTACCTATAGAAATAGGAATAATAATATTTACCTAGTTCATAGGGCTGCTTTGTTAAATATTAATAAATGTTAAAGAGTTTAGAGCAGGGTCTGGCTCAGAGTGAAATACAAATGTTTACTATCATTGCCATTTTATAGATGAGCAAACCAAGCCTCGGAGAAATTAAGTATTTTGCTCAAGGTAACATAGCTAAGTGAGGCCCCACAATTGGGGCCAAGTTTGAGTGCAGAGAATATGGCCTCACAGTCCACGCTCTTAACCACTGGCTTCATTTTTACACCTTTGTAAGACTCATTAATTTTCAGAGAAGAAAAAAATATTGTGTCAGGTTTTGGTGTGGAAAACCCAGACCTCTTCTGTACAGTTTCAGAGATGCATGAATATATGGCTTGGAGGAAGCATTCACGCCCAGCCTCTGGCTGGGGAAAGTCCGGAGTCTCCATCTGGGGTCTGCATACTTTGGTTATTACTGGCTTGACTTAGGATGGTGTTTGGGGGTGAGACCATTTTCACAACAAGGTGCCCATCCGACCCTCATGAGGCAGTTCTCCCTCTACTACGTGGCTGCCTCCTAACCTTCCCTGCCCCTTGCCAGGGATGGGAGGTCACATTGGCCTGTGTCCCTTGCTCCCTGGGCTCTCTTTGTCCTTAGCGTGCCCACCTCCTCAGCCCAGACTGTGGTTGATCAGTCTCTGGGTCCCCAGAGCTGGGTTAGGAGCATCTGCTGGTTATATGAACAACTCCAGGAGGACACGGAATTGCTGGTATTTGGGGCAGCTCTGACTTGCTCAGAGGGTGGTCCTGGGTCAGCGTCAGCTGGGGACTTGTTAGATGTGCAAGCCCTGGGCCTCACCCCCCAACCTGGTGACTCAGAAACTCGGGAATGTGGCCCAGCAAGCTGGGTTGTAACAAGCCCTCTAGATGTTTGAGAACCAGCAGTTTAGACAACAGCATCTGCTGTCTGGAGTTGGGCATCGGAGTTCAAACCCCACCTCTACCCTGACTTGCTGTGTGGCCCGATGTAAGTCACTCAAGCTCTCTCGTTTGTTTCCTCAACTATAAAATGGTGCTCATACATCGTGAGGAGATTTCTATGATCCTTTGCAGGGAAAGGTGCTCAGCACAGGGCCTGGCATGTAGCTGATACATGTTTAGCCCAAGGCTGGTTGGAAACAGCAGGCTGAGAAGCTGCCTGTCCCCCAAGAGTGCCAGGGTCAGCCTGGCTCCTCTGACCCTGTGCTTGGCAGTGGCCCTGCCTGGTGGGGCATGAGTCTCATACCTCAACCTGGGTCTGTCCTTCCCCGGGCAGCAGAGCTGCTTCTATGCCGGGCCCAGGCCTCTCCACCAGGGGGGCCCAGGTCTGTCCATTGAGGCGCTGTGGCTCGGCCCTTCTGCTCGCTCCCTCCAGAGACCACAGAGGTCCAGCCCGGAGGTCACTGCGGGCCGGTCTAAGGGAAAACTAAGGCCCGGAAAGGGGCACACACCTCCTGCCGGTGTCTGGGCAGGGGTGCAGAGAGGCGCAGAGAGGGCAGCTGCCACCCTGGAGAGAGCTGGGGCTGTGAGAAGGGGTGGGGGGGGATGAGAGGCAGTTTCCAGGACACCTTGAGAGCAGGGCCCCGACCTGGCAAGTTCTCCCGCTTCTGGACACCCAGCTCAGAGAGGCTCAGGCACCTGCTTGGGCTTCAGGGCCCACAGGGGTGGAGGTCCCCCCAGGCTGCCCACAGCCCAGCCTGACCTCTACCCAGGCGGGGACACTTCCCGCTGGAAGTGGGGGAAACAGCTCAAGGACCCCATAGTGCCCACCCCTTAGGGTCTTGGAGCCGGGTTGGGAGGCCCTGTTTGTCCAAATTTCCTGAGACTTGTAGGCTGACCTCCAGAATCCACCACGCACACTCAGGAGACCATCCTGCCCCCTCATCTCCGGCCACTGCGGCCAGTTATCACAGTGACTCCGTCTCTCCCTGATCTCTGGAGTCCCCTGAAGGCAAACATGGGCCCTTCCTCATGTCTGTCCTGGCACCACCGAGTCTTGCACACAGTAGGTGCTCAAGAACTGCTTGATGAATGAATACAACCCAGGAACAGAAAATAGGGAGGGAGGGAGGCAACTGCCTGCCAGGAGGGGCTATTCGGGGTCAGACCTGGCTCAGCTACTCCAGCCACTTGCTCTGTGGCCACAGGCACATCACTCCTGACCCTCACTTGGCCTCAGTTTCCCCAGGAACAAGGAGGGGCCCCTCAGCTTCCCACACCCCCATCCCATGGATGGCAAGCGGCCCCCCAAGCCTGCCCCCTAGGACTTGAGGCATTGGCACAGCCCAGATCCACAGGCCACCCAGAGAAGGCCAGGCCGGGCAAGGGGACTGGCCTGCCTGTGTTTAGGTGGGTAAGGGCCCTGCAGGGAAGCCTGGGACACCGAGGCCAGCCCTGTCCTCCATGTGCAGGGACTCCAGAAGACCCAGTGTTTTAGCTCATACTGTGGCATCAGATCCCTGCCCAGGTCACTAGGCCATAGGTCACTTGCCCTCTGGTCATTACTGGGGGGCTTGGAGAGGAGGAAGTACTCCACCCCCCCGCCCCGCTGAGGGAAGTGGGGTGGGGTGGGCTGCTGAGAGCCCTGGGGACCCCTGCGGGTGGTGTGGATGCAGCAGTGATCCAGGGGGAGAAGGGGCAGCTTGGCCCAGGCAGTGGCTATGGGGGTGGGGAAGGACAGAGAGGCAAAGAGGGCTCAGTGGCCCAGCATGGAGGGCATGGGAGGGGCAGCCAAGGATGCCAGAGGGTCCTGACCGGGGACCAGGAGGGTGAGGTGTCACGCATAATCATGGCAAAAGTTATCATCTCCCGAGCACCTGTGGCCTTTCACCCCTTTATCCTAACCCCCACCCGGGAGGCAGGTATCACACTTGCCTGAGAAGATGAGGCCCAGGAGCGAGTTAAGGCTTACAGGCTCACCCCGAGGGCCGGGCCGGGAGAGGATAGGTGGGCAGTGTGGGCCCTTCAGGCTTCCTCGCAGGAGCTCTGAGGATACAGGAAACTGAGAAAAGGGCCTCGCCGAGCAGCGGCTGTTTCGGCCTGACTTTTGAGGGTTCCTCCTGCTTACCCACCTTGTTCTTTATCCGCCAGTGGAGAAAGCGAGGACGGGCTTGCCCTCGAGAGTCCTGCAGATGTGGGTTTGAATCACGGTTCGGTCACAGGACCTTGGGCAAGTCACTGGACTTGAATTTCCAGACCTTCTGTGTCTTCTGCAAAGTGGGGTGACTCCAGCCTCCCCCATGCGCTGGCATCACAGTACACGAGCTCACCAAAAGCCCAGCAGGCCCAGCTCAGGAGACGGGACTGGGTGCCTGCTCTGACCCCTCCCTTCTGCTCTGGCCCAGCTTGTCTCTCGGAGGAGCCTGTGGCTGGCGAGGCAGAAGCTGGTGACTGCCCTGGGCAGCGGGCAGCTGCGATGGGCTCCAGCTTCTCCTCAGAAGTGGAGAGCGGGGGCCCCATCACCATCAGACCAGGTGGCAGATGACAGATTCATCCTTGGCCCTTAATGAGCTGGCAAAGTTAACCTGCCGTGGCGGCTACCCCCTCACTCCTGCACCCCTGTGAGGGCCTGGTGCCCAGATGGGGCGCTTCTCTGGCAGCCTGACCGACGTCAGTGAGTCCAGCAGCCCTCACACCTCTCCTTTCCCGCCTTGCCCTGGCCTCCTTCCGACTCCAGTCACCCCGAGGGTGAGGGTGGAGGGCTCTTCAGGGATCTTACTCGGTGCCACAGGCCAGCGGGGACTCCTGGGGTGAGCCTGGCTCTTGGAGCCTCTGCTTCTTTCTCTGTAAAATGGAAACGGGGAGACTCATCTCACTCACAGCGTGTTTGGAGATGGGCATGTTCCTTGCAGATAAGTAGAGAGGGCTCAGTGCACAGCGGGTGCTCAGGAAATACGTTCAGGGAAGCTCGGGTGATGAGTGGTCTCTGGGCTGGTCCTGCTATTTGGGCCTTGGGGAGTGGGCAGGGAGGCACCAGCCTGCTGCCCACACAGGGGGAGCCTAGGCCACACAGCGGCAGGTTTGGGGGAGAGAAGAACTGCAAGGGGCTCCGGTGCCTCAACTCCCCAACCTCTAGCTTGGCAGGGGCAGTGGGACAGGGACACGGCCCCCTGGGCAGTGGTCTTGTACCTGGGATCTTGCCTGGCTCCAGAGCTGGTGCATAAACGCCAGTGAAGACACGTCCACCAGCTGATGACAGCATGCGGCACACGCACAGCACAGAGACTGTCATACTCACGAGATCAACTGTTTATTGATTTTTTTCCTAAAATACTATGCGTTTAAAGAAACACCTAAACTGAAAAGACGTGACAATTTTTGGTACATCTGTAGCAAAGGAATGAGGATTTCTGCTGGTAAGTGTTCATGACAGACAGACACACATCCATTTTCCAAGCAAGACATCAAGCTCACTGGAAACATTGAATAAAATGCATAGCTTGTGATGGCAGCAGCCACTTCTCCAATGTCTGAGTTACACAAAATAAAGGTTATCCCTCCCTCCCCTGTCCCATGATTACAGTGTAGCTTCCGGCCCCAGCACGCCTGCTCCCTGATGACTAAGGATACTGAGAAGAGACCCTTGTGCTAGGGGGGTGAGACCCAGCTTTTGTTTGCTCACGAGGAATACAGATGACAATGAAATCTTCAACTGCTGGAAAGACACGGGAGGTTTGTACAGTGTTCTGCTACAGAAAGGACTAAGGCTAGTTAGAAGTTGGACCCACAGCTAGCCAGTGAGGACAGACTTCCCTACAGCAGGCTCCACTTCAGAGAGGCCCAGGGCCCGAGCCCGGAGGGTCTCAGCTGACCAGCCAGGCCTGTGCCCAAATGCCACGGTCTTTAAGCAGTTTACAAATTAAACCCACTGTCAAAAGCTGTTAAATCTCATTAACACAGTAGACGAGCTCTTTAGATTCTCTGAATATCAAATAATATATACAGATATACACCAAGACATGACAGTCTAACATAAAGCATCTTAACTATAGATGCATTCACTTGAAAAGTTAGTCTTCTTATTTTTTAACCTTTCAAATCACTGATAAAATTGTTAATTTGCATGAGTGAAGTTTTAAGCACAGAGTGAAAACAGTTTTTAAATATGGTGACTTTAGAGAGTTCTACATAAGGTTATTTGCGAAAGTCATATTTGGATGCCCCAAATGTGGACAAGCATTCACAACAGGAATCCAGCCATGTGTTCCCATCTTTCTACTGCAATCTCTTGTCTCAAACATTGTCTGTCCAGATGAGCTACTGGCTCTCGCAGCTTGCCCCAGGCAGTGGCATGGTTGATTAACAGTACGACATGGAAATAGAGATATTTCCTTAAGACTGGTGTACATCCATCTATGCCATAATTTAAGTATAAATGAATGGAAGAACATGTATATAAAAAAGTAACTGTACACAGCCTTTAAATTAAAAACCTCAAAGTCCTCCCTCAGAAAATGGCATGTAAGTTTGTTCATCTAAGTTGCAGGTGATGGGACTCGTCAGAGAAAGTAATCAGTGGAACCAGAATCAGTGTAACCCACCATTACCATGGACTTGGAGGAGAGGAGGAAAGACAAGGTCAAGAATATACAGATCCATGATAAGCCAACACACAGCGAGTGGGGGAGCGGGGGCAGGGGAGGGTCCCGGCGATTTCTGTTGTACTGCATCTTCCTGTGCTCAGATCTCTCCATTTGCACTGTGGAAAGGGTGCCGAGTCCCAGGTAAAAGGACCAGCTTGTCTGCCTTCAAGAGACACCATGAAGCCAAGAGCAATGGAACCATCATCTTTTGCAGGAAAAGGAGTGGATGCCCACACAGCTGGCTGGAGGCACCAGAGCCCGGGGCCAATGGCTAACAGAGCCCCTGGGACCTCCACCTCCACCCCTCCGCCAGCCAGCCCACCAGCCCGTCACTGGATCGCCTCGACGTAATTCGCTGGGTACAGGCCAACCTGTCCGTTGTCCAACCGTCCCTTGCACCAGCCCTGCTCATCCTCATCCTCTATCTTGGTCAGCTCATCCCCTGCAAGACAGAAAGGAAGCGGTCTTGGTGACCACAGGGTCAGAGAATCACCCTCATGTTTTAGCCCCCACCCTGGGCCCACAGAGGGTCCCTAACTTGGGTGGGAGGGGCAGGCATTCTCCTGGGGGCAACGTGGCCCGAGGGCCTGGCTCTTTCTCTATCAAGTTGCATCTGAGGTTTCGTGTTTAGTCATGGGGGCCTCTGAGAGATCTAAAGACCCAGGTCTTTCACACAGTGATCCTAAAGCAAGCTGTTCTCAGTTGCCAGCGGGGCTCCCACAGAGACTGCAGAATTAAACGCTGCAGGACTTTTGCCTCCCTGACTGTCCCAGGCCAGGTCAGAGGAATCCTTTCACAGGGTCTGTGCCACCTCCCTCACAGCCCTGTACTGCCATCCTTCCTTCCCCTGGGCCCTGGCCCGCCTGATCTTCTTGTATCTCCTCCAGCACTCGTTGCCATGGTCTTGGTGCCTTCATTTAATGAGTGTCTAGACTGCAGGCTGTGGGAGCGTTGGGGACCCATTATTCTATCCCCAGCAGCTAGCTCACAACATTTGTCCTCTGACTTAAGGAAATCAACCCCTCCCAACACTGAGAGTGTCGGCACGGTTCTGGAATCTCCCCATGGCTCTGTGTTAGTGCAGTTTGATTTATCTTTTGTTTGTTCAAGCATGAAGGAACCTCTACATCACACCAAGGCCCTGGGTGGTGAAGGAGATACAGACACGAGAGAGGGACAGATGGAGCCCTGGTTCCTCAAGGAGACAGGCCAGGGGACAAGGACCAAAGGTGTGGTCAGGGCTGAGGTGGAGGGAGGTCCAGGCGTGGCATTTTCCTGTTCAGGACAGACAGAGCAGCCCAGACCAGGGGACAGGAAGGAGCTCTGGCCGGTGACCACCCTGCAGAGATGGCTGTGGGGACTGGCAGAAGACAGGCCAGCTGAGGCCTGTCCTTATTGGTCACTTTGCAGCTTTGTATTTCCTGTTGGCATTTTGGTCCATTTTTCAGGGTCAGTTGCATTTTTTTCCCTCAGGCAATTAAGCCTTGTTTAGCAACATTTCCCTGACTCCTTATTTCGTGTAGCAGCAATACTGATCCAGATGCCTGGGGGGCCAATACCTGGGCTGCTGGGAGACCTGGCCAAGGCCCCATCCCTGGAGCTAGCTGCCTCATCTGTGGACCGGGGGAAGGGTGGGGGGGGCACTGTGAGGACTAAGTGTTAAAACACAAAAGGGCCCTGGGTCCACGTAGCGAGCATTCGGTAAACGGGGGCTGCCATTACTCCCATGAGCGAGATGGCTCTGCCCGCTGCTGTGCACCTGACCCGCTTCTGTCAGCACCCGTGCTCATGCAAGTCTGGCTTGGCAACATCAGGAGCAAATGCAGGGGGCCGAGGTGTGGCGTGCTGAGCGGTAAACCTCATCTTCGCCCACCCCCAGGTGCCCCCGTGGGCCCCTGGCAGGGGCGACACTGACGACTGGTGTTTCTCCCATCAGGCCCTGATGAGCGAGGCTGCCCGGAGCCGACGGGGCACCAGCTCTATTATGCTGTCACGTGGTGAAAAGTGCACCAAGTGAAGACTCTGCAGGCTCCCAAGGCCCAGAGAAGTGGAGAGCGGCCAGAGCGTGCTTAAGACAGAGGAAGCAGTATGGGCCGGGAACTAATGTCACGTCGGGGAAAAGAAAAATAACACAGAAAACAGACAAAACTAATAGGAACCTTCCAAGTTGTGGAAATGTAAACCAGTGACTAGAAACATTCATTTCAGTTTGCTTTTGGTAATTCACTGGGAACAGAAGGAAACATTTTAAATCTATAAAACTGCTGACTAATCCAATAGGTAAAATTTAGAGGGAATTCCCTGGCAGTCCAGTGGTTAGGACTTGGCGCTTTCACTGCCGGGGACCAGGTTCAATCCCTGGTCAGGGAACTAAGATCCCACAAGCTCTACAGTGGGGCCAAATGAGAAAAAGAAAGATTTAGAAAGAATGAGAAATTAAAAATCAATCAATCAACAAACAAAGCAGGGGGGAAACAACCCCAACCAAAGATGTCAGAAAACTCGAGGTAATTCCCTGGCGGTCCAGGGGTTGGGACTCTACCCTTCCACTACAGGGGGTGTGGGTTCGATCCCTGATCAGGGAACTAAGATCCCGCAAGTTTCAAGGCACACCCCCCCACCCCACCAAAAAAAAAGAAAAGAAAAGAAAACTCAACAAAGGTGTTTAAAGACACGTAAGAGGGGCTTCCCTGGTGGCACCGTGGTTGAGAGTCTGCCTGCTGATGCAGGGGACACGGGTTCGTGCCCCGGTCCGGAAGATACCACATGCCGCGGAGCGTCTAGGCCCGTGAGCCATGGCCGCTAAGCCTGTGCGTCCGGAGCCTGTGCTACACAACGGGAGAGGCCACAACAGTGAGAGGCCCGCGTACAGAAAAAAAAAAAAAAAAAGACACGTAAGAACTTTCTACATCCAGGGCTTCCCTGGTGGTGCAGTGGTTAAGAATCCGCCTGCCAATGCAGGGGACATGGATTCGAGCCCTGGTCTGGGAAGATCCCACATGCTGTGGAGCAACTAAGCCCGCAAGCCACAACTACTGAGCCCAAGTGCCACAACTACTGAAGCCCACGCACCTAGAGCCCGTCCTCCGCAACAAGAGAAGCCACCGCAATGAGAAGCCTGTGCACCACAATGAAGAGTAGCCCTGGCTCACCAAAACTAGAGAAAGCCTGCGCACAGCAACGAAGACCCAGCACAGCCAAAAATAAATAAATTAAATAAATTAAAAAAAAAAAAAAAGAAAAGAACTTTCTACAACCAGCCAGAGGCACCCAATGACCAACCCTGGGGTCGAGTGTCTGGGGAGAGCTGGCCGGCCTGCTGAGTGCAGAGAGAAGGGCTTCCGGACACAGCCCCAGCCGGTGTGGGGTGGGGTCAGAAGTGAGGGTCCGTCCCAGAGATGGAGCATGGAGGGCACACTTTAGCCTGTGCTGGTTGAGTCAGGGCCCAGCACAGCCCCTGCCCTGGAGGGATGGATGCTGAATTTGGGCTGGCTTTGAGGAGGGGCAAGGCAGAAGGAAGGAACTTGGCTCCCTTTGGGCCCACTTGGCACAGGCCGATCAAGCGTCTCTGGACAGGCGCTAAGGTAGTGCTCTTCAACTGGAGGGCTGCAACCCATTTGGTGAACTACAACCAGCATTAAAAAAAAAAAAAGGACAGGACAGAAAATCTCCACCCACAGAGCTCATACAATCAGGATCCAGACTGGTCTATAAAACCGGGGTTTCAGCTACTGGCAGCAAAGGTGTGTTGGTGGTAGGTGTGCACACAGCATGGCTGCAGGAAGAGTGTGAAAAGCACTGCCCCAAGATGAGGCTCTGCAGCCCCACGGACATGCTGCCTGCTATTCTGGGGTCTGGGCTCCTCTGCCAGCTGTGGGCCTCTGGAGAAAGGCTTCCCTTGGGGACCCATAGGGCAGCTGCTTCCAGAGAGCCTGGTGATCAGCATCTCCTGTGCACAGGCCTTAGCCCTGCTGAGGCAGCATCTTGGGCAAAGGCACATGGGCACCTCGCTGTCTTCTAAGCTTTGGTGTTGAGCATCTGCTACCTTTTTTTTTAAATTTATTTATTTTAATTATTTATTTATTTTTGGCTGCATTGGGTCTTCCTTGCTGCGTGCGTGCTTTCTCTAGCTGCGGAGAGTGGGGGCTACTCTTCATTGCGGTGTGTGGGCTTCTCATTGCGGTGGCTTCTCTTGTTGCGGAGCATGGACTCTAGGCAAGCAGGCTTCTGTAGTTGTGGCGCACGGGCTTAGTTGCTCCACAACATGTGGGATCTTCCCGGACCAGGGCTTGAACCCTTGTCCCCTGCATCGGCAGGCGGATTCTCAACCACCGCGCCACCAGGGAAGCCCCATCTGCTACTTTTAAAATGGGGGGTGGATTGGCCAACACACAAATGAAACTAGCAGGAAATTTTAGCAGACTTAAAAAACAACAACCTCCCCCAGCAGGCTGGAAGCACTCGCCCCAGATGCCAGCCGGGAGGGCCACCTACCAGCCTTGAAGCTCAGCTCATCGTGCTCCTGCCCTTCGTAGTCGTAAAGGGCCCGGACCCGCACTTCCGTCCCCGAGGGTGTGTCCTCGTCAAATGGATTTGAGTCCCCGTTGGCGTCCGTGGAGGAGAACGGGTTGTTAGACTCATCGTCTGACCAGTCCGTGGGGTAGCTCTGGGTCTTCTCGTAGCTGCTCACACTGCAAGAAAGGGTTGACCCAAGGGCCCTGAGCATGGGGTTGGCAGAGGCCTGAAGCCCTGCCTGGAGCCTTGGTCCCCGCCCAGGCAGCCGAGGGAGCCCTGGGGCTGGGCTGGGACCCCTTCTGCAGGATCACAGCCCCCTCAGCAGCCCTGCGTGGGCAGGCTCCCTGCGGGGCCGCCCGGCATGCCCATCTTCCTGTGCTGGTGTGCCGGGACCTTGACATGGGTTAACAGAGGGCAGAGAAAAAGCAACCACAGCTTGTTAATTGGTGCCTCCCTCCCTAAGAGATCGAGAAGCCAGAGACCGTCCACCAGCTGGCAGCCGGGCCACCTCCTGCAGGCCTCATGCATTGCTTTGAGTGCCGAGGGGGTGAGACCCTGGACAGAGAGGAGAGACAAAGGAGCGAGGTGGAAACCAGAGGGAAACGTTTGTTCACCAACTTTTTGGCCTTAATGTCCTCCTTCTCACTGACGGTGCTCCCCGTGTCGTCCTCGTCCTCGAAGGGGTTGTAGCTGGACAGTGACTGCGCTGACCGTGCGCTGTTGCTCGGGACACTAAAGTCGCTACGGGGAGAGAGAGAGCTTTCAGGGGACCCCAACTCGGTGGCCCCCAAGGTCCCGGGTGCTCCCAGCTGCAGGATCACAGGGCCAGGGTTTGAAGGGACAAATCGGCTCCCCGTCAAATAGGAGGAATATGTTGTCTGTGCAGAAAGCCTGTTTTAGCAAAACACTTGGCAACGCTTTGGCTGTTAATTGCGCTTTAAGTGTCTAAGAGAGAACAAGGTTTCCCTTTGCCCTCCTTGTGTCTGAACACAGTCTATCCTGAACAGGAGCCCTGAGGTGGGCACAGGATTTCGCTGGAGCAAAGTGCTTCTGGGCTCAGGGGTTCTCTCCATAGTCCGCCCCACCTGGCTCTCTGCTGAGAGTTGGCAGCCGCCAGCCTGTGGGGCTCAGCCTGGCGAGGGTGACAGCCGGGGAGGCTCAGAGCCCTGCCGAGAGCAGGAGGGAGGCTCCCGGAGCTCTCCAGACCCCACAGAGCAGCGTACCCTCTCCTTCTGACTACAAAAGGGCCCAACAGCCTCCGCCCTGGTTCTTCTGGGTCTGCAACTTCCAAAATCGGAAGCAAAGCCTGCTGAATAGCCCTTTCTGGGAAGAAAGGACCCCTTTTGTGCTCCAGAGAGGGAAAATCCATCTGCTTAACTGTATCAACTGCCTACTGTGTGCCAGGCCCAGAGGGGACCAGAGAGAAATTTGACCCCAGCCTGGCCTGAGTGCTGACAGCCAGGTGATGAAATGCAGAGCGTAGAACAAGATGGTAGAGATAAGACAGGCCCCCGAGAGCCCACGCACCCCACTGTAGAACTCTGAGCTGAAGAACCGCACCACTGAGCTGCAGGGCAGGGCTCCCCATGCCAGCACCACCTCCCAAGCCAGGGCGGCACGGCGCGGGCCCACAAAGTGCTGGGGGGATGGCTCAGTCAGAGAGGGGGAGGGTAGGCAAGGAAATGCTTCAAATGCCACCAGAGTGACCCCAAGTGGCCGGCAACTGCCTCACTGGTTTCAGGCCAGGCAAGAGGCACTGGGCCTATGCCTGCCTGCTGCCTACATCCGGGCCACATGTCTAAGACCACCAGGCCCTCCTCCCTCTTCGGCACCTTTCTCCAGCTGACCTGAAAGGGGGTTGGTGCTGGGCAGCTGAATTTGTGCAGCAGCCCTGGCCAGCCTAGGCCGCCCCACCCCGCCCATAGTCACACAGGTGCTGGCCTGACCCCTGGCACGGTGCTCACTGCTGCAGTCACTTAATCAGGCCCACCTGCCCAGATGGTGGCACAGCAGCTGAATGACAAGTGGCCATGTCAGCCCAGGGAGACTGGGCGGGGGCTTCAGTGCCCAGGGCTACAGAAAGGCCTGCGGAACCTGCGCTGACTCTTCCTAGGAAGCCACGAGCCTGAGGTGTGTTATCACCCAGCATTCCGTGGAGGCCTCTGGGCCCAGGGCCTGCAGGGCAGCCTCAGCTCTGCAGAGGACAGCAACACTATCTGCTGGGAACTCTGTGGCCTCACCTGGCACACACTTTCCAGGAGGTTCTAAAGGACCTCAGTGCCACCTCTTTGATCCAAACTCAGTTTTAGCAAACAATGAGGTCAGAAATAACCAGTGCTCTCAGCAAAGAGGTAATTTGAAAAAGGGGGCACTTGACAATGCCCCACCCCCGAATCAGGCACCTGCATACGGCACGGGAAGTAAGTACAAACCTGGCCAGGACACCTGAACCCTCTTGAAGGACCCCACCGACAGTGACCTCCACCTGCCCGTGTGCACCACTGGGGACACATAATGACCAGCACCTAACATAAGTTCTTCCCCTCATTTGGGGCCCAAAGCACATTTGTGGCAAAGGCTCCCCCTCTGGATCTTTCTGCAGCTCTGGCACCAGGTGGACTGATGATTCTCTCCAGAGATGACCTTGGGCCACTGCCCAGCAGAGGGCAGGCAGCCCGGGAGTGTCTGGAAAGATGGCCCTGGGGCTCCCTGCGAGGCCCCATTGGGGAGTCTTCCGGTGTTCCAGGTGGGGGCGTCCCAGCCCATGCAGAGGACCAAGGGGACCTTTCCAGGGATTGAGGCCGCCCCAGTGCCCACCTGCTGGGCTTGTTCTGCAGAGCCTGGTCCCCGGTCTGGTTGATGCCCGTCAGGGTCACACCATCAGCAGTCTTCTTCTTCTCTCTCCGGCTGAGAGTTCGATTCAGGTCTGCAGACCACTCCTGAGCAACGGGTGCCGAGGGAGAGAAATCAGGAATTTCATTTGTTTGAGGCCACATCAGTCTAAAACACCGGCCAGTGAGCCAGTGGCCTGCCCCGCACAGTTAGTGGCATCTACCCTTGCTGCCTCTGCTCTCCCTTGTTACCCAGCAGACCCCGGGCTCATGACACCTACCACTGACCCCTCCTCACTGTGCAAAGTGTGGACTCCTCAGGGGGCCTGGAGGTCAGCACCAGGCCCAGCCTGCAGGGACGGATGGATGATAAGAAGACTGGAGCCGACACTCGGGGATCCTGCATTCCAGTCCCAGGGAGCCTACCCATCCAACCCCTGTCCCTGTGGCACTCAGCTTCCGGACCCCCTCAGGCCCGCAGCAGCAGCCAGAGGCCTCGCCAGGTTTCCTCGCGCTTCCAAAGGAGACAGAGCCCACCCTCCGAGGGGCTTGGCATTCAGTGCTGAAGACTCTCTCATCCGTGCCCTGAACCGTCAGCAGGGCAAGAGAGCTGGGCATGGGGGCCTGAGCAAGCCTGCAGTGTGGGAAATGGGCCCTGGGTGCAAACAAAATCAGGGGCCCAGGGGAGCTCCCGCATCACTGCAGGGGCAACCCAGCCACTCAAGTCTCCAAGGAGCAGTGCCCTTCCCTGCCCAGAACGTCCTCCCCCATCTGAGCAGCGTGCTGGGGGCTAGCTAACAAAGCCAAGCAGTGTTTGCCTCCCCAGAGGGTCACTATTTTCCCAGCACGTGAACAGGCTTTTATCAACTGCACTGAAAACACTGGGAGAAAAGCATGTGTGCACATTTAATGAACTCTCCCCCTGCCCCATTTCTACCCATTATCCAACAGCTTTATCTGAATTAATATTTGGGATGACTTTGAGCTGTGCTTTGAGTCATGAGCTTTGCTCATGTGTAGTTATGGAATTTCAAGGCTAGAAGTCACCTTAGAAACATTCAAGTCTAACCTGCCAATTTGTCAGATGAGGAAACCAACGCCCACAAAGAAAAGTGACTTGCCCATGCAGAGTTGGTGGCAGACCTAGGCCCTCAACCCCAAACTTAAGTCACCTATTTATTTGTTAATTATTTTCTTAACTGAAATAAGCTGACTGAGAACTCAACTGGAACTCAGAATCCCCATAGTGACCTTTTTAAAAAATGTTTTTTGAATTTTATTTATTTTTTACACAGCAGGTTCTTATTAGTCATCTATTTTATACATATTAGTGTATATATGTCAATCCCAATCTCCCAATTCATACCACCACCACCACCACCACCACCACCCGCCCCCCACTTTCCCCCCTTGGTATCCATATGTTTGTTCTCTACGTCTGTGTCTCTATTTCTGCCCTGCAAATAGGACCTTTTGAAATATAAATCCGTCCTAATGGGGTGGCTTCCAAGGGCCGATGTGATCAACACCAGGCCAACTCTGAAGGGAAGGGTCCGCTATTAACTTGGACAACAAAACAGCCTGGGCTACACTGTGGCCACGGTTCTTTAACCTGTCAGAATCAGGCTGCAGATGCCACACACAGACACACCTGGGCTGAACACACACTGCAAGAGGTTTGGAATTCAATAAGTTAGCCATAAAATAGGAACTTACTTCATCCTTGTGGCATGGAAAATAAAAACAAATCATTTCATTAGAGAAAGGAAGCATGATCCTGTAAGAGCTGCAAGCATGCAACACATGCAGGCATGGGTTCCCGGCCCGTGGGACCCACAGAGAGAAGGGCCACCATGGGCTCTGGCCAGGACACCCACCCCAGCAAGACTGCCTGTCAAGTCTTCCTTTCCAGACCATTCTGTTCTCTGGGTAGGGACGAACAACCCTAAGGGACCTGGGGGTTGGAGGGGGTACATGTCACAGAGGGTTTCCTGAGCCTCTCCTGAGAGCAGCAAACACTCCCCACAGAGGAGAATCCAGGTGTGTGCACAAGTCCCATCACCAACTCGCTTCTTGCCCGTGTGCCATCACTAGGGGGAGGAGAAGTCGGGCTGTGCTGTCTCCTCTAGGTCCACTTCCACCTGGGAAGGCCCTGGGCCTCTGCTCTTGGTCCCTGTTGGGAGCCGGTGTCCTAAAGGCAGTGCAGGGGGAATGCTCAGCTCCAGGGACCCACACTGTCATCTGGAGAAGCTTTCTTGAGAAACTCCAGAAAACAGAGGCACAGGGATGCGGACTGAAAAAACTATAGGCCGGGATGGGGCCAAACAAGCTTCTGTGTGGTGGGCCCAGGGGCAATACCCAGTATGGACCAGGTCACTGAACCTCCAGCCTCCAAGAAGATCGGGGCTGTTGTCATCCCTGTTTTACACATGGGAAAACTGAGTCACAAAAAGGGCAGATGACTTGCTCAGCATCCCACAGCTAGTAAGTGCTGAGGCAGGATCTGAGTGCAGCCTGGACTCCAGCCGCTACCGAATCAGTGGGGCCAGGTGGTTGGAGCCCAAGGCAGAGGGGGCTGCCTCCAGCATCCTCCCCAGGGGAGGCAGCAGCCATGGCACTGTGGGGCCCTTCCCAGCCCCTGCTTCGCCACGAGGTGGGGAGAATCCTTTCCCTCAGAGAACAGGGTGGTGGGACTTGTGGCCACTGCCTTCTCTGCTATCAACAGGAGGCCAGGTGGGGCCTGGGGACCCAATTCTAGGGCTGGAAGAGCCTTGAGATCCCCAGGCCCTTGAATTTTGCATGTAAAGATACTGGACAGCTTGGACCCATGAAAATGGGAAAAGAAGAAAGTTAATCCTACACCAGAGTTGGTTGAATTTATATAAGAAGATAAGGAAAAGCCCTCATGTGAAGGGTAAAAACAGCTACACACTGAGACCATGCTCCCCTCTTGTCCTGGACCAGAGGCTGCTAAGCTGGTGCTCTTGGCCCACCAGGCCTGGAATGCACTGTGGCCACTCCTTCCCTGGCCATCTCGCAGGGTTGAGCAGGGAACTGTAACTCCTGCAACTCCTGGGACTCACCACGAAGGGAATGCCAGATGGTCAACAAGTGACCATCAAAGTTCTCAATTACAAAGAACATAATTGCATCTTCACCAGGGATTCAGAAGGCCCTTTGGTAATCCTGAAGCCCCCAGAACATTAAACATCCACTTGGTTTCTAGGGTTGCCATGTGTAAAGGCTGCCACATAAACAGGGCACAGGCCAGCTCTGAGTTGGATGGAGAAAGAACGGTGTATGACTCGACCCTGTGAGCCTAGGCCCCTCCCAGGCCAACAGGTCACAGGTAGAGCCTCCTCTTACCTCAAACTGTGGCCAGTTCATGGACATGCCTGGCCCGTGGTTGGCTCTGAACCACCTCAGGTCCTCCACCGCGTCAGCAACTTTGATGCTCTGCTCCAGGTCTCGGTAAATGTTTTTGTAGCTAAATCAGAGACAGAAGCGTGACTCTTTTCGAAGGACGGGAAGGCCAGCCCTCAGCCTCGCCCAGGGCCTGCCTAGAGCTGGCGCCATGGTCTGCAGCCGCACGAGAGTCGACTTCACAGGGCAGATCAGACCCTTGCCCTGGCTCAGCTGGACGGTCATCTGGCCGTGATGCACACAGAATTGGACAAACAAGAACCATGGCGTGGAAGCCATAGCTTTAGCTTCTGACAAATCAAACCAGGTGGCAACAACCTGGCTTTGCTCTGTGTCAGATAATACAAAAGGTGCTGGCATCTGGGCCACATGGGCCACCAATCTGTGTGGTCCCATTTAACCAGGTCCAGAATTCAGTGTCAGAAAGCTCCCCCTCATCCCTTCAAAAAAGCAGGAAGGTTTACACGCAGCTGTGCAAAAACAGTAAACGAAGATTGGCCAGTGCTGTGGTGGCTGCACACCCCACGAGCCACCTGGGGGGACTCCTGCTTCTGCTTGACCGCTCAGAGCAGCTCGCCTCCCTAGGAAGCTGACCATGTCAGATAGGAGTATGACCACTGCGGGTCCTGGTGTTTTCACTTCTAGGCTGTATGGCTAGCAAGTCAGTTACCCTCTCTGGGCCTGGCCTCAGTGTCTTCCTCCGCTGAGTGTGCATAATACCACCTGTTATGGGGTAAACTGTGTCTTCCAAAAAAGATAATGTTGGAGTCCTAGACCCCGGTACCACGGAATGGGACCTTATTGGGAAATAGGATCTTTACAGAGGTAATCTGTAAATTAAAAAACCACCTTTTTATAAAAAGGGGGAAATTTGGGTACAGAGACAGAGGGAAGACAATGTGAAGACACAGAAGACGGCCATGTGACTGGAGTGATGTGTCTTGTCTACAAGTCAAGGAAGGCCAAGGATTGACCCCAAACACCAAAAGCTGGAAGAGGCAAGGAAGAGTCCTCCCCTACAGCAGAGCCATCAGAGGGAGTGAGGCCCCGCTGACACCTTGACTGCAGAAGCGCAAGAGAAGAAATCTCTGTTGCTGTGGCTGCCCAGGTTTGGGTGTTTCATTACGGCAGCCCTAGAGCACTACTACACCATCTCCTCCCCAGGGTGGCTTGGAGGACTAAGGGAAGCAAGGCACATCAACCGACAAGCCCTCACACGATGGGAGTTACTCCACCCGCAGAAGAGCCTGGCAGCCCCAGCCCTGCCCCAGCCAGCGGTGCAGCCTTGGGCAAGTCCCTTAACCACGCCAGCCTGCTCCCTCATCAGCAAGATGGGGAATAATACCCCTCCTTCACAGACACTCATAAGGATCCATTAGTTTTTGGCAGAGGAGCTGAATAACTGTTGCTTTTGATGTTTTTCCTATTAGAAGGAGACAAAAGGAATGTAATTTCCTATTCACGACAAGCTTTAACTTGTGAATCATTTCTAAATGGCTCTGCTATGTGGATGACAGAAGTCTAGGTCCAGGGTTAGCACAGGCCTCTGCCCTGACGAAGGTGTCATGGGACCAAAGACAAGGAAAGTATGGAAGGAATATCACAGCCTCCACGTCTCCTTTCAGAACCGAGTCTCTGAGGGTCTGTGCTGCCTGAGGCCCAGAACCACTGGAAGTCAAGGAACAAGCTGGCAGCCAGCTGCTCTGGATTGAAAAGACCTCGTAAAGGTCCTCAAAGAAAGGCCATCCCGGGGGCAGGGTGTGCCAGCCCCGGAACTGCTCGACTTGCTCCCGGGTTGATTTCAAACGTGCAACTGTGGTGGGTCCAAGCCGCGGCCCTCCCTTCCTGCCCAGATGCAGAGGACTGCACCCAGAGCTGGCAGAGAGTGGCAGGCGGCCATCCGACTCAGGCCAGGGAGCAGTTGTCCCAGGCAGCAGGACACTGCATGGCCACAGGCAGGCTTGGCCAAAGGGCCCTCCCTGGACAGGGGAACTTAAGACCTTCTGACAAGCACTGCCACCCCAAGGCTGGAGAGCAGCAACCGATCTTTATTCCAAAGCAACTTTCCACTGACTTCCCTGGGATGTGCTTTTCAGCTAAGGGACACTTACCTGGCCACGTTCGACAGGTCTAGGTGCTTCTGAACCTCCAGCAGAACTTCCCGGAAGAAGCGCAGGCGCTTCTCCTCAAACTGCTGGCACTGCTCAAACACCTGCTCCATGCCCTCCATGTACTGCGGTGTGCCCTGGCCCAGCTCCTTCAGGGATTTCTCGTACTTCTCTTTGGTCTACGAGAAAGTCCAGGCACACGAGTTGAAGACTAACTTCCACTCAGCCCACTTGCCTCTGACCGAGAGCGAGCGAGCCCAGCTCTGCACCTCCCTGTCCATCACCCGGCCCTTGTCCCCCTCCACCACTTCTGAATCCATCAGCATCTAGACTACTCCTCAGGCGACCCCACATCCAAGAAGCACCCGATCTATTTCCTTTGCCCCGCAAGCTCCTGCCCAGAGGACTCACGCCCCACCTCTGCTCCTGAGGGGCACCCACCCAATCTGGCTGTGAAACAGCCCTCTGCACTCCACACGCCAGGCCCCCCCAGGCTCATCTTGGATGCTCTCCCCACCACCAATGTCGCCCTTGGGGAAAGCTGCTCCGTCCCCCAGCCGCCCCAGATTCCAAAACCCAAAGAGAACAAGCTCCAGAGTCTGACAGAGTTCCAAGTTCAAGTCCCAGCCCCTCCACTTCTGAAATGCAAATCACACTCCTGGCATCTGCCAGGGCTCTCAGCTGGAGTAAGACCCAAACAGGTAGCCACTGGGGAAGAGGCGGTCACTTGGAGCCCAGTGTGTGTGGCCTCGAGCCCCACGTCACTCGCCCGTGTCCTCTCTCCCACGGGGAAGGGCTGAGCCTCAGATCTTGCCCACAGCAGCAGTGGCTCGACAGTTACCTTAAAGGCAAGATCACAAGGCTCCGAGCGCCAGACAAACCCGTGGCCAAAGCCTGTGCCGCTCGTTTTCTGGGAACCTTGCTTTCCTTCTCAGAAAACGAAGTACTTCTACGTCACAGTATCCTGATACTCAAATGAGGTGACAGACAAGGACACCAAGCGGCACCAAGGCATTCAAAAGAGTCCTAGTCCCCTTTCCTCCAGCCCAAGACATCCCCAACACAGCTGTTCCTCCCCAGACTGTCCTCAAGAAGGGGTTTTACCAGGAAGAAAATATGAATATAGGTATGACCTATTCTCAAGGGTGTCTAGGGACAGCGTGTCATGTCTTTAGCCTAAGAGCCATGGCTAAAGTTAGCACGTTTACCTCGCAGGGATGTGCCCGGGGTCAGTAAACCCATGCAGTCTTCCCTGCGCCCCACATGGTTTTTTTTGTTTTTTTTAAAAAATATTTATTTATTTATTTGGCCGCACCGGGTCTTAATTGTGGCCCATGGGATCTTAGTTGCGGCATGCGGGATCTTTTTTTAGTTGTGGTATGTGGGATCTTTTTAGTTGTGGCCTGTGGGATCTAGTTCGCTGACCACGGATTAAACCCAGGCCCCCTGTATTGGGAGCGCAGACTCTTAGCCACTGGACCACCAGGGAAGTCCCCCCACCCCGACATGGTTTTGATAGTTGGTGGGACCATCAAAGTGATGGTAGCCTCCTAAGGTAAAGTTAGGGATGGCAGGGCTGGGGCCGCTCATTTATCACAAGCCTTTTCCACTATCAAGACCCTGAAAAATGGGGGTTGATCACGGATGGATGGGCTGGCCACCTAGGAACTTTGCTTTTCTGTTCCTGACGACAGCATGGGGCCTTCTGAGGAAGGAATGAACCCCCCCTGAGCTTTTGCAGGACCCCGTGCTTTTAAGATCAAGTCCTGGCCTCAGGGCCCGGCCCCTGCCACCTCTAGAGCAGCTTCTCTGCCCCCATTTGGGATCCAAGTCTACTCGCCACCTCCCCTGCTCCTCTCCCAGACGACTTTCTCTGACTCATGCCCTGGAAGACCCCCCTTTATGCTCCAAAGAGACCCTCTTCTTGAAGCCTTCCCCAACCTCCAGAGAGCAGGCCTGCCCACCCCCGGAGTCCCCACCTCTGCCCCTCACCCCTCGCCTGCTATCTTTGGTTCCTTGTTCTCTTCTAAGCCTCCTGCCTTGGCTGGGCTTGGGTCCTCTATGACCCCAGAAAGAGGTCATCCCTGCCAGAGTCTGGGCCTCCCCAGCAGGAGCACGGCTCCACAGCTGCTCTGGTCATGCATCATCATCCACTGCCCACGCCTATACGTGCGAGGCGCCTCGCAGCAGCTTGAGCTCAGAGGCCAGAGGCAAGCAGCTGTGGGTTCAAACACCAGTGGTGCCATCAGAGTGACACAGAGCAACCCCTTCTTGGGATCCTCCACCATTCGGTAACCTCCCTGGACCCCTGGTGGCGGGGTGGGGGTGGGCTTCACCCGGCCTGTGCTCACGAGCAGCCCCGTCCCAGCACAGGCCAGGTAGAGAGCACGGTCATTGGTCATCGTCATTCGGGGAACTGCTAGCACAGAGAAAGTTCCCAATAAATATTCACGGAGTGAAATGAGAGGCAACCCTCACCCTCACGTGGACTGTGACACTTAGCACAGAACGTGAGAGGTTCCTTTCTGATGGATGCTGCAAGATGCAGTCACTGCCTGGCCAATAAGAAACACAGAAGGACGTGTGCAGCCAGTTAGTGCTGGTTTTTAGAAACTGCTAAGAAGGGCAGCGGGAGTGAGTTGCCCTCCTCTCCAGGCCAGCTCTCAGCCTACACGGACCATCGTGCCCCGAGGTCACTGGCCAGACCACAGAGGCAGGGAGGGAACCCTCTACCAAGTGCCCTGGTCATCCTGACACGTGCCTTGCGTCTGACCTCAGGCCCTGGGTTTGCTCTGCCAGTGTATCAGTTTGGTGGAGTCTGTTCTGAGTGGCTGGAAAACATGAAAGGCATGCATCACTCTCTCTTTCACACACACACATCTGGGTACGGAGATGCCTCATCTCTTCTCTAGGCACTTTCCTGGGCACCCAATTCCTTGTGTACCTGATGAAGGCAGCCCCTAGAGTCCCCCCAGCCTGTGTTCCTTGAGTCCAGGTGCCCCCCCCACTCAGCAGGCGGTCCCAGGTTCCTCACCTGATCCCACGGAGGAGGCCCCCAGGCTGCTCCACAACCCCAGATTCCTGGCTCAGGCCCAGTCTTAGAGACAGGCGTGGAGGGATTCTCCCCGAGGGATTCTGACACTCGCTCTGAGCAATGAACCCCCGTCTCCCACCCTCCTTGCTATGCGAGGACAGAGCACTGGAGAGGGCACGGGCTCTCCCACGCTCACATCACTGGGTGGCACCTGACTGAACCTCTCCGAGGTTCCTCCGTTTCCTACGTCACAAAACAGAGATGACACCACCTAATTCCCTGGGGCTCAGTGATGCTCATCTGAGGCCTGAAAAGGTGGGCAGGTAGTAACACATCAGCTTGGGACTCCTGTTTCCCCTTTCGGGGTCACGACCTATTCCTGAAGCACACCTCCCCTCTAACATCACCTCTTTCTCCAAATCCAGGCTGGGACTCTCTTCCGTGAACACTGCAGCAGGGCAGGCCCTTGACAGGGGCAGTCTCCGGCCGCCCAGCCCTTAGAACAGAGCAAAGGAGGAGGGTGGGGCTGGGGGCCAAGCTGGGAGCCGAGGACACAGGCCCAGAGCCTTGCTCACGTCAACCCTCCCCTCCCAGGCTCTCGAACCTTCTCCCGGTGGCTCCCTGCCGCAACATCCCAAGCACCTTACTTTTCCTGCGTTGCAAGGCCGTCTGGTCCTCATAACCCTCTGAACCAGTGCACCCATCAGCTCCCCGCTGCTGACATCCACAACTCGTGTCCTGCACAAGCTCTTCCCTCCCACTGCCCCACTGCCCTGTCCCCCACGCACAGGAGTCACCCGTTGCCCCTGCCTGCCCAGAACTCGGGTCTGCCCTGGCCCTGAGGTGGGCACTAATGGCTCTGGTAAGGTAAGGCGTGACCTCGAGGGCAGGAATGTGTTTCATTGAGGCAGCCGTCTGTCCGAGCATCCGACCAAGCAGCGACAAAGGTACACTGCATGCCAGATGTGTGAACGGGTGAGGCGTGTGCTCTCAATATGTAAAGAAAAGTGCACAATTTACCTTAAGAACATCTTGCTTGCATTTTTCTACTTTGTCTTGCAATTTCTTAAGCTGTTCAGGGTTGAGGGACGGGTCCGCTTTGCTGTTGGTCTCTCGTGATATTGCCAGCTTCTCCTCTTTGCACGCCGCGTGGTAGGCTTTCTTTGCTGCTTCCACCTACAGGGAGAATGAGTTCCTGAACACCACGTTTAAAGTTCAAAATCCTCGCTAGAGGTTACACAGACTGTGGGAAGTGCTTGTGCTCTCAAGAGGAGAGGAAAGAGCAGGTACAAAGCTGTATATTCAGTATTAATTACAACAAGTAAAACAGAGGAGTTCATTCAGCAACTATTGATGGAGCGCCTGCTTTGCTGTCAGGAAACATGTAGGCAATAGGGGTACAGTGCCAGTCAAAGAGCCTGGGCTCTCATGGAGCTTACCGTCTAGCTGGGAGAGGCAACCCCAAGAAACAGTTCAAGTACAGAGTAAACTAGAAGGTGGCAAGTGCCAAGGAGGAGAATAAAGCAGGGAGGAGAGGCAGGTGCACTGGGTGGGTCTGGGCTGGCAGAGTGGTACATGGAACGGTTAGAGAAAACCACGCACATGACATGGAGCAAGAATGTGATGGAGGTGTGGATCTGAGGCAAGAGCCGGCAGGCAGCTGGAAACCCAACGCAAGAGGAGTGTAATGCTGGGAGCAGGGTTATGGGCACACTCCACACGCACACACGTATATATAGAGATATGGATGTGTGTGTATATATGTAATTTAATAGACACTTCTTACTTGAGCCAAAGTCACAGACTTCATTCTAGAGAAGAAAGATGAGTTTGTAACCACTGCCTCATGAGGGAGATAGTGTCATTACAAATGGGACCAGAGACAAGAAGGAAGAGAAAGGAGACGTGACAAAAGCCAAGGCACAGAGCAGAGAAGGGAAGTCCGTTGCTACAACCTGAAGACGGAGGTCTGTTCCGGGTGATTCTGAGAAGGAGGAAGGCAGTGCAGCTCCTGAGAAAAGCCAGTGGCAGGAGTAGGGTTGGAGGGAAGTGGCATGTCCACCCTGAGCCTGGGCAGACCAGGCTGCAGGTCCTCGTGTGCTGAAGGCTGGGGGGTAGGTATGACAGCCTCCAGCAAGCCAAGGCTGGGTGAGACTCAATGGTTTCCATTTGCTACTTTTACAAAAATGAATATCAGTATCATTGCAAATTTGAGAGAAAAACCCATACAAGAGAAAGAACAATTTAAAATTATCCTTTTTACTAGTCCAAATGGACTTTTAAGTCTCTGTAATAGACAATTTCCCAGGGCTGTGGGAGGCACCGTTAGTGGTTAAGAGCTAGGGTTTTCCATCTAGGATATTACTTACTAGCTCCTGAGTGCTACCAACAGGTCTTCTGAAACTGTGCTATTCAAAATGTAGTCCTTAGACCAGTGGGCGTGGCATCACTTGGGAGATCATTAGAACTGAGCATTAATAGGCCCCACTTTTTTTTTTTGATGGTGCCACGTGGCATGCGGGATCTTAGTTCCCCGACCAGGGATCGAACCCAGGTCCTCATCAATGTAAGCACGGAGTCCTAACCACTGGACCACCAGGAAAGTCCCATAGGCCCCACTTCGGACCTACTGAATCATTATATCTGGAGGTGGGGCCTGGGAATCTGGGTTTTAGCAAGCTTGCTTAAATTTAAGAAGCACTGTTCTACAATAGTTTAACCTCAGATAACCTTTGGCAACTGTGGATTTAATTTTTTTTAACTTTTGTTTTTTGAAGTATAGTTGATTTACAATGTTGTTCCAATCTCTGTTGTACAGCAAAGTGACTCAGTTTTACACAGATACACGTTATTTTTTTAATATTCTTTTCCATTATGGTTTACCCCAGGAGACTGGATATAGTTCCCTCTGCTATACAGTAGGACCTTGGTGTTTATCCATTCTAAATGTAATAGTTTGCATCGATTTAATATTCTTGATAGACCAGAAGGTTCATGACATGGAGTTATTGGGGGAAAAAAAAAGGAGACAGAGAGTTTGGGTTTTGAGCTCTACACCCTGTGTGTGGTTCTCATCCTGTTTCCAAGACTGGGAAATGGGTTGATACGGATTATGTAAAGGAGGCACATAAAGCACTCAGAGTCTTGAACATGGGTAAACGTTAGGCACCACAGGCTTCGGGCCTGAGCGCGGGCCTTTGGCTACCAGCTGCAGCATTCTGTGCCTAAAGCTGAGGCAGGAACCCCTGGGAGTGCAGGAGGGGGCGCTGCAGGTGGGAGGTCTGGCCAGCGAGAAGCAGGCTGTGGGGGCCAGGCAGGGGCCTGCAGGAGAGATGCACCTCTTTCAGCTTCTTGGCCCAGGGCTTCTGTGCCTTCCGAAAGCCATCTTCGGCTTCTTTGGTCTCCTTAAAACCTCCCATCATTTGCTTGTGAAAGGCCTCCTTCTGCCAGTTCTTGATCTTCTCGAAGTCCTCATTCATCAGCGAAGCCTTCACCTCCAGGTGCAGCTCGCTCACCTTCTCTGCCTCGGACATGACGGCCACCCAGGCCTTCTCCACCGTCCCGTACTGAGGCCCTGGCACAGGAGAGAAGCTGGTGGGTTACTCGGCACTGTGGGGCCCAGACAGGCCCTGGGGGAGGGGATTTCCTCTGTTAACCTCCCTCAGCTGTTGGGATGGGGTTTTAGGCCGGCAGGCTGGCTGCCCGGCTGAGAGGTTTCCTTTTGGTTGTTTCAGATATTTTTCTCTCAGCGCTGTTCCTTTTTCAGTTCCTGGGATGAAGAAAGAATAAGGAACTGAAGCTGGATCTGTTATTTTGTTAGGGAAACTGGGGGATTACACACATTTCCTTTCCGTAAAGTCACTGAGCTCTTGAAAAACTCAAGTTTCCTCATCTTGGAAGTTTTGATTTGCTTAAGGTTGGCTAGAGAAGCAGGGCCTTCTGGAATGAGCTGACCTCTCTGCCAGGCCACTCGGAGCCCACCCGCACTGGCTCCTGCTGGCCCCTGGCTCCCCCTCCACTGGACCACACGTTCTCCCAAGGCCCATTCATTCCATGCAGAGCAGGACCCTGGGAACTGCTTGTTGAATGAAGGACTGTCTCCTCAGCAGAATGGAAGCCCTGTCCTGGGGGAGGAGAGGAGGAGACAGGAATGTACTCTGGCCCAGACAGAATTCTCTAGATAGCACTGTGGGGGTGCCTGGGTCACCCCACTCACTGTTCTCAGGAAGAAAACTCCTAATGTGGCCCGTCATTTTGTTGAGTGAGGTGATGGAGGGAGAGATGGGCTATGACAGAAGCTGAGGACGGAAATGGGAAGACCCAGCACCTGCCCTCAAGGCGCTCCCGGGGGTCAATGACTGTTGGAGCTGGGTAATGACACAGAGACGTGTGGTGTGTGGGTGAGTGTGTGCGGGTGGGTGAGTGTGTGTGTGTGTGCGTGTGCGTGTACGAATAAACATAGAACATTAGCCCCTCTGAACCTCTAATCCCTCATGTCTACAAAACGAGCAGCTCCCTGTCCTGCCTAGGTCTTGTGGCAGGATCCACAAAGTGAGCGGGCAAGAGTGCTTTATGAACCTCAGGTTCTGAATCAACAGAATGGACGGCGCTGACAGCTGGATCCTGAAAGAGGGGATTCAGGCAGGTGGAAATAAAATAACAACAGCTACTGCTTCCTGAAGGAGCTGGCTCATTCCCAGTCACTCCTCACCCAAGCATGGCTACCCCACTCCCTGGCACCCACTCTGTACCATGGCACTGTGCTAAGCTCCACAGAAAACCCGTTTCAGCAACAGGTGAAACACAGGCAGCTGGTCTAGACCCAACTGAAGTCGCCTGGGGGTCCCTCGCCCTAGCCTGGTTTCCCGTGGTCGGCTCCCCTGAGGACAGTTAGTCATGGTGGAAGAGTCTGCCCCAAAACATACCCTGAGAAACCCCCGCTAACCCACTTCTGTCCCAGGAAATCCTGTAATCAATCGAGCTCCCCCTCTACCGCTGGGAAGTGCATTCTGAGCACAATCCATATCCACAGCAGCGTTGTCACCAAGCTCTAGAATCTTCTGAGTTTTTGCTAGGGAGGGAGGGGAGGCAAAGCCTGCATCATACGACACCTGTAGTTATTCCTGTTAAAATTCAGTATTAGAAAGCCTGCCAGATGTCACCATCTAGTCTTATCTGACTTACTACTTGGCCAAGCTTACAAATAAACAGCCTGAGTGTCAGAAACCACGGTGCTTGAGCAGCAAGGCCTTTGACTGGATAGGAGCCTACTCAAGGCTGGGCCCTGAAGGAGCTGCTCCTTGTTAACTCGGCAAGAGCAGCACGTCCTCTGGACAACAAGCTGCCACGGGAGTCTTGGATGCTGTTCGAGAACAGGAGTCCTGTGTCCCCAGGAAAGGGGAGGAAAGCTCATGCAGGCTATGCTGCTGGTGACGAATCACAGCCCCCCGAAACTGTGAGACAAACTCCTGCCCCTATCTTCCAAGAGAGGAAACTGGCTCAGAAAGGGTTGACAATTTGCCCTGGGCGCCTGGAGCTGAGACGCCCTGGGCGCCTGGGGCTGAGACGCCCCGTGCGGTGGCCTCCCTACCCTTGTCCACAAGCTGCCTCCAGCGCCGGGCCCACTCGGTGAGCTGCTGCGCATACGCCTTCTCGATGCGTGCCCGCTCGTGCAGGCAGTTCATGAGGTCGCTGCACAGGCGGTGGCCATCCTCGATCCGCTTCACGGTCCGCTTGTAGTTCCCGACCTAGGAAACAGAGTCCCGCTGTGAGGCCTGGGGCCGCGGCTGCAGAAACGGCTTCCACGCCAGCCCGGCTCTTGGGTGCTCATGCCCCACTCCTGTTTCAAAGGCACCCTGCATTGCTACATGACCAGCTCCCCGTTTTTATCACTAGCAGAAACACGCAAAACAGTGATTCGGAGCTTCTCAATGTCCATGCGGCCGGCGTCCCTGCTCTGACCCGTGGTTCAGGGAGGGAGACAGGTCAGAGTGGGAAGGGCTCTGATGTGGGGAAGCGAGCGGCTGAGGGCACCCAGAGGGCATCTCACGCAGCTTCCCAGAGTGGGTAATGTCTAACTAGAAAGATGAAAAACAACAAAAACAGAAAAATAATTTTTTAGTAACTCAGATTAAAATGATTTTATAATTAACGTTATAGACTCTTGGCTAAAGGCCTT
Source organism: Tursiops truncatus (assembly GCF_011762595.2). Classification (NCBI taxonomy): domain Eukaryota; kingdom Metazoa; phylum Chordata; class Mammalia; order Artiodactyla; family Delphinidae; genus Tursiops; species Tursiops truncatus. The sequence goes on along the minus strand of NC_047044.1, from coordinate 6,300,015 downwards.
TTGAGCATTACTGGAATAAGCAGGTTTCAGGTGCCTACTGCTGAGATGTCACCACATGCTACCTTATTATTACTTCCCAATTAGAGCAACAAACACTATTTCCCACTTTCTGAGCACATGCCAGGCACCACAGTAGGTGTTTTACACCCCAAAAATTGCCACTGCCCTAATGAGTAGGAATAACTGTCCCCATCTTAAGATGAGGAAACCAAGGCTCAGGGAAGTTACATTGTTTTCTAAGATCCCATAGTCGCAGTCCTAGAGGCTGGGCTGCAGCTGAAAGCAGGTTTTCAAATGGTTCCAGGTAGGAGTCTCGATGGCAAAGCTCACACTCTTATCTGCTTTGACGAGAGCCAAGGTGAGGCTTAATTACTTTATCTCACATATGAGAGGAGAGTTAGCTTATCTAAATTATAAATAATAAAAGAGTAATTGAAAAGAGTAATTGAGAAAATATTAGCGGCTAATTTGGAGAGAAAAATCCAAGTGTTCCATATGTTCCATTCATTGACCTGCTGATTAGAAAGGATACCATGTAGCTGACACTGGAGCACTTGGAGGAAATATGACAGAAAAATGATCGACTGTATTTTCAACCCTTTCCTCCCAACTGTCTTCAAAAACTGTAGTCACCTTTTTGTCAGTTTTTCCGTTTCTAAATGTCTCTGCCTGGCTAATCACTCTCATATTTCATCTCCATTTAGAGTCAATCTGGAAGCTCCTGGAGAACATGGAGGACTAGTTCCCACTTCTACAGAAAAGGGTACAGTCCTCTCTCTGCCACGTAGCCTGTTTAACCCTGACTTATGAACAGTTCAAACTGCCTGAGTCCCTCCCATCTTGTGCTGAGTTAGCCAGGTGAAGAAGAGGCTACAGTGGAGTGGCAGGAAGACCTTGCAAAGAGACAGAACACATGGAGATGGGCATCGGGAGAAAAGGGGACTGTGGTCCCTCCAGGAAGGGCTGTCCCTGAGGCCAGAGCTCTGGACAGGCTGAGATGACCCCACTCCCATGGGAACAGCGAGGATCCCTGGAAGGCAGGTAGTCTGGGTGGGCTTCTCCAGAGGTCTGGTATGATTTCCAGCAGTCTTGCTGAAGTGCACAAACAGCTCTCAGGCCCCACGATCAGTCATCGTTTCCTCCACAGACCCCTCCCTCCCAGGCGTGGCCGGGCTGCTACCCCCAGCAAGGAGAGCAGGTCAGCAGCTCACCAAAACACAGAAGGTGAACCTGAGTTTTCAACTCCATCCTTCAGCAGCCCCTTTTTAGGAAGGAGAAAGCAAGCATTTCACAACCAATTAGAAGTGACATCACATGTTCACTTCCCTTAAAATAGGGCCTTACTGTCATTTTCAAATTTACAGCAGGATGAAAAAAATAACCAACAAAACACAACTCAGTATTGCTGAGCTGGTGGCAAGAAGAGCTAAGATAATCACAGCTCAATACAGACTTGACAGCCGACAGGAAACCACGATGTAGATCTGGTTTTCATCCCACTGTTACCAATAATATTCATACTGGCAATCAATATTAAAATATGTTGGCTCTTCAGAAACCTGCCTGCCTGATTTTCAAAACCCTTGTAAAAAGATTTAGGGAAAAGAAAAGGGTATTTCTTAACAAGGTACACATTGGTACAGCCCATCAACACGTACCATAGATACTGTTCTTATTTATTTATTTGCTTCATTTATTTATTTAACATCTTTATTGGAGTATAATTGCTTTACAATGGTGTGTTAGTTTCTGCTTTATAACAAAGTGAATCAGCTATACATATACATATATCCCCATATCTCCTCCCTCTTGCGTCCCCCACCCTCCCTATCCCACCCCTCTAGGTGGTCACAAAGCACCGACCTGATCTCCCTGTGCTATGCGGCTGCTTCCCACTAGCTATCTATTTTACATTTGGTAGTGTATATATGTCCATGCCACTCTCACTTCGTCCCAGCTTACCCTTCCCCCTCCCCGTGTCCTCAAGTCCATTCTCTATGTCTGCATCTCTATTCCTGCCCTGCCTCTAGGTTCTTCAGAACCACTTTTTTTTTTAGATTCCATATATATATGTGTTAGCATACAGTATTTATTTTTCTCTTTCTGGCTTACTTCACTCTGTATGACGGACTCTAGGTCCATCCACCTCACGACAAATAGATACTGTTCTTATTTATTTATTTATTTACATCTTTATTGGAGTATAATTGCTTTACAATGGTGTGTTAGTTTCTGCTTTATAACAAAGTGAATCAGTTATACATATAGATATGTTCCCATATCTCTTCCCTCTTTCATCTCCCTCCCTCGATACTGTTCATATTTAAATGACAACTCTTGAAATCTGAAAAGCAGCAAGGAATACGAAGGTTGTTCCTGGAAGCACGTGTTTTAGGTTTAAATGCCGGGGCCAAGGGGAAAGGGGAGTGCTCGTGACAACAGGCACTGAGATGCTCCAGCAACATCGGCCTTGCTGTCCTTTGCTCAGTGAAAGGCTACATATGGGCTTGTGACAGACCATCACTTCAGCCCACACGTGGGGACACTCATCAGGTTTCACTGTTTCCATCTCCATAAACCACACAGCAGCAGAGCACTGTGGATTTCCCACTCGATGAGCAGGGCGCTGACGGTCATCCTAACAGCAGAGCCACTGTGTGTTTCTAAAATAAGACACAGTCAACATAAAATAAAAATCACCCTTTACAGGTATAAACTTAGATGAGTTCAGATGAATGTATACTGTGTATAACCATCACCATATCAAGGGACAGAATACTTCTACCTCGCCACAGAGTTCCCTTGCACCCTCTTGCAGTCAATCTTCTCCCACACAGCCCCTGGCAACCACTAATCTGATTTTTGTCCCGTTTTCACGATGTCCAGGATAAGTAGAATCACACTGTATGCAGCCTGGCTTTTGTGACAGGCTCCGTCACTTACCACAGTGCTTTCGAGACCGATCCACGTTGTTGCCTGTACCAGTAGTTCACTCCATTTTATTGCTAAGTTGGACACACCACAATTTGTTTACCCTTTCATCCTGTTTAAGGACATTTGGATTGTTTTTGGTTTGGGGCAATTATAAATAAAGAAGATATCAACAATTCCTATAGGTCTTTGTGTGGACATATGTCTTCATTTCTCTTGGGTAAATACCTAGAAGTGGAATTGCTATATGGTAAGTGTATGTCTAACTTTATAAGACAAAGTGGCTGGACCACTTTGTATTCCCATCAGCAGTGTATGAGAGTTTTAATTGCTCTGCATTCTCACTAGCACTTGGTATTATCAGGTTTTTAAAAAAAATTATTTTAGCCATTTAGTATGTAGCAACATCTCATTGTGATTTTAATTGCATTTTCTTAGTGTCTAATGATACTGGGCATCTTTTCTTGTTCCTATTTGCCATCCATGTGTCTTCTTTGGTAGAGTGTGTTCTCTTTTTTAAAATTGAGGTATAATGACTGTTTTGTAAAATGCAAGAAAAATTAATTTCAAATATATGATAAACTGATAATACATTAAAGTCAGGACATACATGGTTAGCTATTTCTGCTCTATCAGTTTTGTAATTAAAAAGCTTCTCTCTTGCTTCTCAAAATACTAGCTTGTTTTGAGATGGCCAAATGACAGATAACTTTAGGTAGGAATTGAAAATAAACAAGCTCTCTTCCAATCCTGATTATCAATTGATTTGTTCATAAAATGCCCATTTTAGAAACTAGGTCTGAAGCCATCTATGTTCCTAACTTCCTCTAGATTCAGACTCACCCCCTCAGATACCAAGGTGCTAAAGACAGATGTTCAACATGCAAGTGCCTGGGTGCAAGGGGGGGATACCCCTACTCTCCCCTCAGGAACCCACCTGGCCGAAGGAAGGGTGAGGGGTGGGGCAGGTATACTAGAGGCAACAACCAGACTGAATTTTCAAGGACAAGTGGACGGATTAAAGGTGAGGTGAGGGAAATGATTCCTGGCAGAGACAATGTTGGCAAAATGAAGAAGGTGTGACAGCATGGAGACCTGGCTCCGGGAGAAGTCCACCAGGAAAAGAACGTGGACCACAGAATGCAGGGGGTGACTAGAGACTGAGCTGGGCACTGGGTACAGCAAGTGGTGTGCGAGGTGGGGTCAGTCAGACGGTGAAAAATCTTGAGGGTCAGGCCTTCATCCGAAAGGGTGCTGTGCTCAGGGAACGGTGGGGTTCAGGAAGGTGAAGCCCCTGGAGGGGAGGTATGAGTAGCCTGCTGACTCTGGGGCACAGCAGTGGGGAGGAGAGCAGGAAAGCAGGAAAAAGGAAGTGCGCTGTCCTCCAGGTGGCACATGGGGGCGGCACAGAGGTAGCAGAATCCCAACTTCCAGGCACCTCAGGGTTGCGGGGGGAGGGGGGGTTCCTGCAGGCTGGACCTATCAGGCGGAGAGAGCGGAGTCCTCCTCCTTTCCAGAGTCCTCCAGAAACCAGTCTCCTGCCTCCCTCCACCCAATCACCAAAAGGCCTGCCTTAGGCTCACCAGGAGCCCGACCGGTCCTGCCGTCCTCCCGGGAATCTGGGTCGCCCTACCCCCTTCTACCCTCAGTGCCCTTCACCTGGGCCCAGAGGCCCCTTGCTGCCTGCCATCCTCCCGGCTGCCTGTGAGTCTGGCTCTCATCATTCCTCTGGCTTTCCTCTGCCCCAGGCCCTGAGAATCCAGCGTCACACAAGTCTTGGTTTCAGTCAGCTAAGACGAGTCTGGGGCTGGAGTTGCAGACATCCCCTGGCAGAAACTGCGTAATCAGGAATCAGAGCAGAGACAGTGGGCTCTGCCTAAAAACCAGCGGGTTTATAATTACAGGGGTGCTGGAAAGGACTGTTCAAACAGGTCGCACCAGTTCCTCATTTATCCTCTGGGTGTAAACAGTCTGGAACTGCCTTTCACAAGGACACTGGAGAATGTTTCCTTCTCCGACTTTACAGCCTACTTACCTTGGCCAACTCCATTCTGTGGAACACAGTGGCCAAAGGCAACAGGAAAGCTGGAGGGTCTCCGCAGGTCAGTGGGACCCCTGGGATCCCAGGTGGATGAGAGGGAGTGCGAATGCGGACGTGCAGCTCCTCCCACCTGTTGGCCCCAGTGCCAGCTCAGTTACCATTACCTGTGTGAACTGCGGGCTCAGGTCAGAGGACCTATAGGGTCATCTCACGTACATCTTCCATGTTATTCCTTTTACCCTTCTCTTTGGTCGGTGACCATCGAGCCCATCTCGCAGACAAATTGCGTGATTACAACCAAAGTCCCAGGGTAACCAGTGGCCCAAGTGAGAAGTGAACCAGGCAGGAACACCCAGAGCTCACGCTCTCCCGCCCTGTGCTGCCTTGGCCCTGAGGCATGAACCTCTTCCCTCCAGTGGCTCATCTCAACATCACAAAGAATCCCTGTGGACTTTGGATGTCCCCAGGAACCCCAGTGAGCTTCTGGCTGTCTCACTGCTGACTTGATGCACAACACAGATGGTGCTCCTAGGCCTGCGGCCCGGACCACCCTGCCCTCCCCCAGCCAGCCCCTCTGCCCATGCCACCCCCAGACGGCCTCACTGCCCACCGTCCTGGGCCTGGGCAGACCAGAGCCCGCAGCACACAGACACCACCCCCACATGCCTTCCGATGGTGCCGCAGCACCTTTGTCTTTCTTCACCGCTCTTTCTCAACTGCCTTCCACTCACTGCGTCTCGTCAGGCACTCAATAAAAATGTGAAAGGTAAAACCATAAAGCGACTCGAAGAAAATGTCGGCAAATATCTTTGTGACTTAGGGCAGGGCAGGATTCCTTAAACAAAATTTCAAAAGTAAAAGCCATAAGGTTACGCACACACACATCCGTGTGTGTGTGTGTGTGTGTGTGTGCGCGCGCGCGCGTGTGTGCGTGTCCAAATAAATTTTATTACTTCAAAAATTATGGATTTCTCTTCAGAAACCAATATCATGGACAAAGCTAACAGATTCAAATACTGTCTACTAATCTGTCTAAATTGTCCAAATTGACAAGGGACTAAAATCTGGAATATCCCAGGAAATCCTACATATCAACATGAAAGAGACACCCCCGGGGAACACGGGCAAAGGTATGAAGTGGTAACTTCAGAGAGAAGTGGAAGTCCATGGGGCTAAAGGCCTGAGTGAGATGCTCACACTGTGGGACTGCCCATGAGAGCAGCAAGGTAGCTCTTTACCTGTACAGACTGGCACACTGTAGAGAGCGGGAAATGCCAAGTGTGGGGCGGAGCTGGGCACACAGGACCGCTTCTGAATACAATGGCGGAAACCAGCCTGGGGCAAGCCTGTGACAGCCAGGCAGTAATTAAGTCACTAAGCATACACATGCCCTAGGAGGACCCAGCCACATGGCTCCGGAGTTTTATCCCCATAGATATGTTGGCTCAGGTCACAGGGCACGTAGGGGTCGGTCTCCTCCTTGGGGAAAGCATGGGTGAATGTGGGGGGCACCCCAGTGTGGCAGCAAGAAGAAAGTGCAGGACTGTGTAGACACCGCAATGGAACAGACCTCACACACAGTGCAGAGAGGAGAAAAAGAAACAGAACGGCAGGGCACAGGATGCCTTGATGCAAATTAAAAATAGCTGCACGTGAAGCAAGGGTACAGTTTACAACACATGCTCACAAAAGCCATAATATTAGAAAGGGGGAGGGATTAGGTGCCAAAAGCAGGGAAAGAAATGGAGAAGGAGGTGGTGCTGAACGAGTCCCGTCCTACCTGCCCCAGTTTCAGCTCTCTGCTAAGGCTCAGCTGGTCTTCCCCACAGAGGCTACCCTGACACCGCCTGCCATCCCTGCCGGACCACCAAGGGGGCGGGCCTGGATCGCCTGCACTAGCAGACAGGCGACACCAATTCCCCACCACGGGGTCCTGCTGGCTGGTCCACTTGGGGGCCACGAGGGCCCTTCCAAACACTGTCCCCATGCCCCACAGTCGTAGCTTGTTCCACATGGGTCACAAGTGTGCATGTTAGCCTCCCTGCCCCAGCTGGACTGCAAACCTCTTGGTAACAGGCGCCGCACACAGAGTTTTTCCATCAGTGGCAGCATCATAATAGAGCACACCTACCCTTTGCCAGGCAGAGTGCTCACAGCTCTACATGCAACCTCATTTAATCCTGTGATGATCCCAGGCAGGAGGATTTTACAGAATAGGAAACAGGTTTGAAGAGGCAAAGTCACCCATAATCATGCAGCCAAAAGGAGGCAGACCCCACCTTCTAGAACCTTCCTCAGGCTGAGAATAGAGAGCATGTAGAATGAAGACTTAACGGGTCCATATCAGGTGATGTGTATGTTTCCAACCAGCCCTGCAGGTTCCAGGAAAGGCCACAGAGTTCAAGACTGTGACGCAGTATATGAACCCCACTCCTGAATCCCCCTGATTCCTCTTGGTGCCGGTGAGGCTCATGCCAGGACCCCCAAACCTGTAAACTACTAAGACCGCTTGACAAACATGACCTTGATTTTACTCTCAGAACGCTCATGCTCTTTAACCTGTGACTCTGAAGTCCCAAGCACCAGAGCTGCTCCCTCTACACCCTGGAGAGGCAGGTCCAAGAGTGAGCCAGCTGTGCCAAGCTGACTGGACAAGAAAGAAAAGCCACTGGTGGTGCCCTTCCAGGCACGTGCACACAGTCAGAGACCAACATTCTGTCCAAAGCTGCTACAGTATGCCCAGAGGCTCCAGGAGCTTCTCAATCAGCCTGAAAGATAAGGATGAAAGACAAGCCTGAAGAGGTGGCCATCAGCCCCTGGCCCTCTCTGATGAGGCCACCTTCCCTCTACCCCTGCTCACGAGGGGAGCAGCAAAGAGCTGGTCCTGCCCTGAAAGAAATGACCAGGTCTCTCTGCCTGCGCTTCTATCCCTTCAGTTGTACGGTGGATTCTGTGAGGATGTATGCACTGGTAAGTTCACAGCATTGGGTGGGTTTCTTCCCAGTCAGATGTGCTCTTAGCGTGGGGCAGCCATCACTTGACAAGACCTGCCATTTCCTTTTTTTTGCGGTACGCGGGCCTCTCACTGTTGTGGCGGAGCACAGGCTCCGGACACGCAGGCTCAGCGGCCATGGCTCACGGGCCCAGCCGCTCCGCGGCATGTGGGGTCTTCCTGGACCGGGGCACGAACCCGTGTCCCCTGCATCGGCAGGCAGTCTCTCAACCACTGCACCACCAGGGAAGCCCCAAGACCTGCCATTTCTTCATCTTATCCCTCCAGACACAAAATGAAGAGAAGGGACAGGATTAGGTGACCTCCAAGAGACCTCCACAATTCCAGGTATCTGGCTGGCTACATGGCTGGCGACCTCCCGAAGCACTCCCAACTCTCAGTTTTTGAGGGTCTGGCAACAGCCTCTTGCCACTCACAAATACGGGGTGAACACCTACTGCGTGCCAAGGACTATGAAAGGGACTAGGGATGCAATGGTGAACAAACTGTCATCATCCCTACCTTTGTGGGACTTCGGTCAAGTAACAGTTACAGACGGTGGCAATTCCTGGAAGGAACACTCCAGGAGATTGGGACTGCCTGGAGGAAACGATGTTTGAGGTAAGAGCCAAGGGACCTCTGGGGCAAGGCCACTTTCTGAAGGCTTGAGGCAGCATGTTGAGGCCCACAGAGCATGAGCTATACGCGCTGCCACCCCCTCCATGAAGGTACCCCCTCCCCAGCAGCTCATCCCTCCCTGTTACTTTTGCCGCGATGTCTGCTGTCACATGCAAAATGTGGTAACACACGGGTTTTGAGGGCAAGGACTGTGCCTTTATTCTTCTCCATCCACCATGCCAGGCACACAGAGGGCACCCTGTAATATCTTCTCAATGCCCAAATGATGCTGGGAGCAGAGATTCCGTTCCATGTAGACAGGAGGGGACTGAGAAGTTGCTGAGTGCCCAGCTAGAGGCACAGGCAATGAAGTAAGTCACGATCCTTTATTTATTGAGTTCTTAATCCAATGAGTCCCTTGAGCTCTCCCCACAAAAGCTAAAAAGGATCACCTCTCAGCACATCATCAGATATTAACTCCACAGATGACAAGTGAGCAACTAACACTTTTGCCAAGCACAAACCAGCAGGAGAGCCTCGCAGTTCCTTCATTGCACTTGCATGGCTTTCAGTGAAATTCCAGTTCCCAGTCAGTTTATCTCCACGTCCCGCCATGTCCAGGGAGGCCGAGACGGCTGCAGGACTGGGCCTTTCAGTGCCACTACTTCCCCACCTGCATTCCCTGCAGAGTGCACAGCAGAGGCCATATCCGTACACACCAGCAGGGCCTCCCGTCTCAGGCACCCTTCTTCAATCCATCCCAACCCCTACTCTGAACCTCCCTTTCCAAAAAAGGGGTCACAATCGATCTTAAGGTTGTAAAATCTGTGATGTGCTTGAAAGGACCAAGGAGTAAGGCGTATCCTTGGGGAACCATGAACTCGTTGCCTTGCTCTCAAACTGTGCTCTGGCAGTCCTCGTTTCTACAGGATTCCACTTCCAGTTCTCCAACCTACCTTCCAGCTCACCCACCATCTGGGCTCCCAATTTGTCCTGCACTGGAACAGAAGGTCTAGGATCTCCTCACTTCAGTGCTCCCCTGAACCTGACTCACCGGGCTCCCCATACTGGAAACAGGGTAATGCAGTTTACCTGGCAGGGCCCCAAGAGCGTTAGACATCAAGGCTCCTTGCTGGCCTGCTGCTGCTGCTGTTTACGTACAGCCTCAGTTTCCAGCCACCTTGAGCCTGACCTGTGTGCTGACCCAAACTAGTCCTGTCACTGCCTCGGGCCTCAGTCCCAACTCCTGGTTTTCAGATCTCATCCCCAACACTTACCAGCCCTATCCCCTGTTCCTAGAATTTGTATTCATCAAGTAGGAGGGTGAAGAAATTGTGGCTCATCACCCTTGCTGTTTGAGAGTTTTAAAGCACAAATCCCAAACTTCAACAATGTTAAAAATAACTGCATTATCAATCTTTAATCTAAATGTTCAAAATGACAAGCTGAAAAATGGATGAAATGGAAAGTGAGAAATTCCAGTTCTCAGATCTAACTCAAAGCAGAACAGACAATAACATACAGAGGAAGGATGTGTTTAAACAAAGTTATTTTAGACCTGAACTCCTCCTCAAGACTGGTCAGCCAGGCTCACCGTGCTCTGCCCTCTCGGCACACGTTGCTCAGATGTCAGGATAAAGGCCCAGCGACGCCTGGGGACTTGTTCCTGAGCACAGCACATGCCCCACCTGTGAGCCACCACCCCGAAGACCCTGCCCTGGAGCGCCCAGTCTCCCCGGCATGAGGGTACGTGCACACACTCATGCTTCAGCCAGGCGTCCGGGAAGCAGCCTGAGCATACGGCTGCCTGGTGACCAGGTCGCTGCCCCCTCTTATTCCCCCTCATGCTCCAGTAGGTGCTGCATGAGTGGCACCTCCTCGCTCTAAGGGCTGCCGCCAACCCTGACGGTGAGATAAGTTCCGGCTCTGTTAAGTAAGGGCTCACTGAAGACCAAGCCGCTTTTGGCAGAAACTCTAACAGTGAAAGGAGGCAGGGATGGTTAGAGAGGTTTCTGAAATCGGTGAACCCCCCGGGGTAAAAAGCCAAAAGACCTAGTGTGGAAATCATCAGATTGGAAAAGTGGGAATAAATAGCACTTCCTCCAGGGAGCACCCCGCTTCCACCATGTCCACCCCCTCCCCAGCTTGCTGCTTCCACAGCACCCCGTCCCTCCCCCTGCTCCCTGGTTGAACTTCCTGACTCCCGTTAAAAAAGAAAACCCTCCGCCACAGGACACGAGCGCCTCCGCCCCATCGCCATGCCTGGGTCCTCAGCACCAGGCCCACCGTCCACACCCACACATTGGTATAAAGGTGTCTCAGTGCAGCCAGGCCACCACAGGCTAACTGAGCGCCCAAGACTTCTCCAGTTCTAAAAGCATGCATTTCTATTTGTTACTGAGTAGAAATGGAAAATGTTTTCTCCTACAGGGCTTACAAAAGTTACTTTGACATCACTGAAATCAAGAGGGAAAATAAAAATCTATCTTCAGAGAATAAGCTTGACAGCAAAACATCTTGAGTGTTTGAGTCTCTCAAGGCCAGAGCTGAGCAGCTCGCTAGCTGGCATCTAGAACAACGGCATTTAGGCAGGGGAGGGGCAAGCCTGCATGGACCAGGTGAAAGGCCACCTGATTCGCCCGTCTTTGCCTGTCTCCACGGGTGCGGCGCTCACACGTGAAGAGGTGACGCTTTGAGACCACTCGGGCTCGGAGCCATTCGGACCCTGGCGCTGCGGGTATTATCTATAATTCTCACAACCATCCTGGGAAGTAGGAATTAGCAATGCCATGTTCGCGCCTAGGACAGTGAGCAGGTTACTTCTCTTCCCTGAGTCCTCAGGGTCACACACTAAGAAACGCTGGCACCAGGCCTGAACCCAGACAGGACGCTACTTCCTCACGCCGAAGCAGAGGCATTTAAGTACGTGGCAGTCACTGCAAAGGAATACCTCTCTACTATAAGGAGCTCCCAGGAAGCTGAGAGCAGAGGCAGGAGAGCAGTTCTAGAGAGCAGGTGCTTGGGCCCAAATCCCAGCTCCACCCACTGCTAGCACCATCAAACCACCCGAGCCTCAGCTGCCCCACCTGTAAAGTGGAGCTCACAATCGCAGAGGCAGTCGAGAGGACTGAGCGCCCCCACGTAAAGCAGAGTAGGTGCCTGGCACAGAGCAAGTGTGCAATAAATGCTAGCCGCTATCACTGGTTTTCATTGCTAAACTTCTTGTTGTGGGTTAACATTCCCACAGAGAGTACCCAGACCATAGCACAGAGCTTATGGGCACACAGCTCCATGACTTGGCAGTGCGTACACACCCATGCATGGGGTACAAGGGGCAGCGAAAGTCACTGCTCTCCTGGAGCCACCGATGACACAGCACAGTCCACGCGCTCAGGAGGGAGGGCCCTCTTCCACATCCTCACAGCATTTGCCAGATGTAAAAGGCACTTTTGTCTGTTTATTAATGCTGCACCTTCAAGGCCTAGAATAGGACCTGGCACATGGTGGGTGCTCTGTAGGTGTTTACTGAAATAATGATTTCTGTTCAGTATTATGGCTATTTGCATACGTATTTTAATTCCAAATATTTGTTTGTAAGCTTCTTATGAGCAGGGCATATCTTATTACCCAGCATCAAACCTTATCCTTTCTCTGATTCACTTGTACATTCAATCAACAATCATTTAGTGTGTCAAGCACTGTGCTAAGTATCAGATTCCCAGGGAAGAATCACGTCTTTGCCCCTAGGGAGTTCACAGCCTAGAGGGAGAAGCAAATGGTACAGCATGCTAGGCAGGCAGGAAGGCTGCCTAGGCCTGCCAGGGAGGACCAGGGAAGGTTGCCCGGAGGAGGGGCTCCCCGGGAAAGAAATGGAGGTCAGGCTGGAGAAAGGACCACCGCCCTCAGCCCCTACCCTCCCAGGCAGGGAGACAGCTCTTGGTGGATAGGAGCCTGGGGGGCTCTGCTTGACTGGAGCCCAGGGCAGAGCTCCTTAGGAAGGGCCAGGTGTCCAGCAGCTGCCAGCACATGCTCAAGTCTTAGGCATGCTAAAGAGTGCGGTTTTACTTGGAAGGTGATGCAGAAAAGTGAAGCTTCCTACCCGGGGCAGGGAGTTGCACAGGTTTGCTTTTCTGGATGGGCTACCCTGGTTGCAGGGTAGAGAACAGATGGAACATGGCACAGGGGAGGCTAGTGCCCTAATGCTTGGTCATGGTTCAACAAATACTAGTTTTCTTGAAAGAATGAATTAATGGTTCTATTTAGAAACTTTAGTGAAATAAAGGTAAGCCACCAGCCTGCTGGGAGCTATGTCCAAGTGCTGTGGAATAGTGATAAGGCTGACACACGCACAGCAAGGCTGCCATGCAGAGAAGTCCATCCAGATCTGTGTATGTGGGAGGTGGCTGGAGAACACATGGAATGGACAACTGCTGCTGAGAGGCAAGGTGACAGTTATTTTCATACACCTCGTGCTTCCACTCACGGCACCCACCCAACCGCCCATGACTGCCCGCCACTAAAAATGTTGGCTCTGGGGTCCCAAGACTGTGCACTCATTTTGGGACCCCAGGACTTAGCCCAGGGCCTGGATCGTGGCAGGTGCCAAATAAGGCTTTATGGAATCCATGAACAGGGGGCAGCAGCATCTTCTAAATATGTTACCTACAAAATTGGTCTAAAAGGATGGGAAAAGTACACACCATTTTACACGGATGGCTTTCCAGACAAAATACTGATGCACATGGAGATGTTCTCATTGATGTGCTGTGTCCACAGTGCTTGAGTCTGAGAGGACTCTGCAGGGAGAGCCTTCTCTGAAGGAGACGGCAAATACTAGTCATGTGCCAACTCTTTAGGGCTAACATTCCCAGAACATTTTACAGCAAGATATTTATGTCCTCTTCATCTCCAAAATATCCTTCTCCTCAAAGGCTCCTTGTGCCCACAGAGAGTGCAGTACAGGCCAGCCCCAGTCTGGCTTCAGCCGGGGAGATCTGAGCTCTAATTGCACGTACCACTGACAGCTGAACAGAGATCCTGCCTCAGGGATGAGGCAGATGCAGGGCCCAGTTCCTGAAATCAGCAGTCTGCCCTCCCAGCCTGGCCTCAGGAGCCCTCAGAGATTCAGGCTGCAGCCCTCAGGCCTGCTGGGGCCAAACCCGCTGTCGTGTTCCCAGAGCCTATGAAGGGCAGAGGGGGGCCAGGCTTCCTAGGAAGCACTGGTAACACTTGAAAAGCACCATGGCCTGCAGCCTAGGCTCTCTCTGTACCCCAGCCCCCAGAGCCAAAGAGGAGACCCAGAAAGAGGGCCTGGAAGTGAAGGACGCGGGGGACACCTGCAGGCTCCCCGCACGAGCCAGGACTTGCCAGAAGCGACCGAGCCACCCATGCCCCACTGGGGAGCCTGTGCGCAGGATGTGCCAGCCTCCAACTTCAGCCAACTGGTGGCTAAAGGAGTCATCCTCTTGGGGAACCACCTCCCCTAGGCCTCAACCTACCTAATCCCACATGACTTCTCACCTCCAAAACAGACCCTTGGCTCCAAAGAGATCAAGATCCTCAGCCCTCTGCAAGGCCATGCTCATTCCAACCTCCAGACATTGCTCTGGCCTAGAATGCTGTCCCTGCTCCCAACTCATAGCCCAGCCCCACCCATCCCACGTATCTTCTCTGGTGATGCCAGCAGCAGACCCCTCTCCTCTGAACGCCATGACACTGAGAAGCAGAGCTGTGGCTTGGCCTCATTGCCCTCACTCTCCATGGAGGCCACCATCCTTTCTCCTCCCAATACCTTCACTGTGGGAATCAGATATCCACCCCTCTTCTCTTCTGAATCGTTTACTACGGTGTTGGGGATACAGAAAGTGTCCCCTCCAAATGCCCACTAAATACTTCTGGCTGATATTATGTCCCTGTGGGTAATCTCTCCTCCCAAGATCACTACTTGTTCACTCATTCATCTAGCAAACATCTGAGTGCTTAGTAAGTACTGATCCTGCCTATCTTCCATGCTACCTTTCCTGCTCCCCACCCTAGGGGGAGCCCTACCTCCCCCTTGCACCCCAGCAAATTCTACAGCACCTCAAACAATGATCTGTCTCCTCCCTCTGGGAGCTTACTTCCAAATGTCACAGCCAAAGGCTCCCGGAGGGCAGGGCCATGTCCCTCCTGTGCAGGCACACAGCCAGCATGCAGAAGATGGTTCTGGAATGACCCACTTCAGTTAGCACCTTTTGGTGGGAAGGAGTAAAATTAAGCACAAAAGACTTTTCCACCTCGAGACCGCAAGGCTTTCTTTAGATTGTACAGCTCTGTGGGTCACACCAGTGAGAAGCGGCCTTCCATGGGAAAGAGGGAACTTGCTGGCAGCTTGGAGATGTGCACCTGGCAACGTGCGCCTAAGTCGCTCAGAGACGAGCAGGGCCGGTTCAGCCTGAGCCATCCAGGGCACACCCATCAGAGGAGGAGGGCGGCACTGCTGATTTATATGAGATGAAGAGTAATTTCAGGGACAGCATCACAAGATGAGCAGAGCCTGAAGAATCCTTAGGATTCTTCATACAAGAGATGTTCTTGTCTACTGACATCGCAGTTAAGAATTTAACAGGGTGCCTAAGGGTTTACATCAATGACAGGACTTGTTCAAGCTACTTTACTTAATATATGCTGACAATACACACTGGCAACTTTCACCTACCTTTTTCTTTTTTTTTTTTTTGCGGTACACGGGCCTCTCACTGTCGTGGCCCCTCCCGCTGCGGAGTACAGGCTCCGGACGCGCAGGCTCAGCAGCCATGGCTCACGGGCCCAGCCGCTCCGCGGCATGTGGGATCCTACCGGACCGGGGCACGAACCCACGTCCCCTGCATCGGCAGGCAGACTCCCAACCACTGCGCCACCAGGGAAGCCCTTGAGTCCATCTTTTTAAAACTTGGGCTCCTGTGATCACTTGTCTCTGTTAGACTAAAATATCAAATGGAGGGCTTCCCTGGTGGCGCAGTGGTTAAGAATCCGCCTGCCAATGCAGGGGACATGGGTTTGAGCCCTGGTCCAGGAAGATCTCACATGCCGCAGAGCAATTAAGCCCACGCGCCACAGCTACTAAGCCTGCGCTCTAGAGCCTGTGAGCCACAACTACTGAAGCTTGTGCACCTAGAGCCCATGCTCCGCAACAAGAGAAGCCACCACAATGAGAAGCCCGTGCATCGCAACGAAGAGTAGCCCCTGCTCACCGCAACTAGAGAACGCCCGTGCGCACCAATGAAGACCCAAAGCAGCCAAAAATAAATAAAATAAATAAATTTATAATATCAGATGGTATTTGATGTCAGACAAAATTATACACCTAATTAATCTAAGTTCATAGAACTAATGTGTTTTAGTTTCCAGCAAACCCAGGGCCTCACCCTCATCTTTTGCAGCACTTGAGCTTTTTGTAACAGGAAAGCACCCACATGGCGCCGATGTCTCTATTCTTATTTCATCCTGGCAACCTCCCTCGAAGACCAGTATCATTTTCCCTCTTAGAGATGAAAACCCTGAAGCTCAGATTAGTCAAGCGACTTGCCCAAGGTCACACAGACAACTAGTAATGGCACAGCTCGGATCAGAACCCAGATCTTTCCAACTACAGAGCCAGTGCTCTTTCCACTAAGCCCACAGCTGCGGAGAAGGTTCCGGGGGTTTTGCCATATGAACGAAGTTTTATCAAACATGGACTTTGCTTTAACCAGCAGGCAGGAAGTAAGTGGGGTTCAGGAAGAGTAACCTCCAAAAAAAAAACCATACACACCACAAAATAATCTGATTAGGAAAGGAATTCCTCATGGGCACAGACTAACAAGAAGATGCTCCAGCAAGCTCAAGGGTAGTGTGTTCAGTCCTCTGGCCACCTGCCTGTACTGTCCAACATGATGTCACATCACCGCCGTCCATTTTTCCATACAAAACTCAAAAGTAATGCCGCTTCTCAGGCCAAGCCCGGTAATTAGTGTACGTCACACCAAGTCATACCAAGGCTAAACGTGGAAAGGAAGCTCTGAGAATGGACAAATTGACAAGACCTTAATTAACACCTCTAACCTCTCTCATTAATCCAACTCTCCTAACAAGGTAAGTTTACCACCTTCACTGAGAGCTAAGCCATACCTGCTGCCACCTAGATCTGACCACAAATGCCTGGCTGGTTTCGGGGTATGTTCATCTCATCCCCCAAATCCCAGCCACAAAAGAGGGAGGGGGTGTCAGACACGATTGGCTTGGTCTCTGTATTCATCCAGAAGAAATCATGGGCATTACCTCCCAGAAGCTGTCGCTGGACACTTCGACTCCAACGGAATCATCATAAGTGACAGACATCTCTTCAAAGGGTGAGGGAGCAGCAGGGAATGCTTAAATTCAGAGGTCAGCTTCAGATGCTCAAAATCCGTAGACAAACCTATAAAAGAAAAACATATCATTGTGGTTTTAAATTCCCAAGGTAAGAAAGCAAGCCACCTCCATTTCACAACTTCCATTTCCATTACTGCCTTCAGTACAGAGCAGTCCAAAATGTCTCCTTTTGGTGGGAGAAAGTCAATGAACTCTAAACTGGGCACTGACATACACGTGTGTGTTATATGCATGTGTGTGTATTTCACAGTAGCAAGTAAACCTTTCAACATCTTACCTGAGGAGCTCAAAGAGCTTTCTGCAAACAGTCCCTGTGCTTAAATCAACAGACTGATAACCTTAATTGGCCTCATCCTTTGGAGAAGGGGACAGAGAACATGTGAGGAGAACACGCCAAAGCAGAGTCCCTGCATCTCGGGGCTCACTCTGTTCCAGCCTGTCCTACCCATCCGACAGGACTAGGACCTGGGGTAAAATGTGAGTGGAAATAACCCACCTTCGACACCTGACTCCACTCTCCACAGAGTTTCCACCAGGCTTTGCTTGTGTTGGGTGCTGTCTCCCCCTTTCCATGACTGGCTCATTTCAGCCACTGATGCCCCAATTCAGACCAGTTTATTCTGACACAGTCTGTGTGAGGGTCAGTTAGAAAGAGTAAAGTTCTAAATCCAAGCAAGGATAACAGGGTGATTATTTCCCTTGCCAGAGGGAAGAAGTTGAAGGACCCCCCGCTATATTCACAAGCACAAATCACGTTGATGGAATGACTCGTCCACAACCAGATGAGATTCCCTGACTTCCTGGTGAAAAAGTGATTCCACCCTCCCTTATATATCACCCTGCATTCAGACCACACAGCCAGAGATCTGAAACTTTCCTAACTGCCGCAGTCAGGAGTCCAAAGCCTCAGCTTAGCCAGAGGAGGGAGAAGGTAGGGCAGGGTAGGCAGAGTGATCTACATTGTTACACTTACAAGGTGCAAGACTTTGCTTTGTTCTAGGTACTTTCCCACATGTTATCCTACTTAATCCTCGTGATTCCCTGTGAGACAGTCTAGAAGCGGAGTAAGGAATACCAGCTGCCTGGGCTCTAATCCCAGACCCATTACTCACTAGCTGGGCAACAGTGGGCAAGGTGCCTAACCTCTCTGTGCCTCAGTGGCCTTATCTGTAAAAGAGACAATACTGCAAGGAATTACTGTGAGGGTAAAAATGCAGCAGGACATACAGGGGTGAACAGTACGTGGTCTCCAGTAAGTGCTATGTAGTAAATGATAATGTAATTATTATTAGATAGTAATTATTATCACTATCATTACTTTTATCTCTACTTTACAGCTCAGAAAACTGATGCTAAGGGAGGCTAAGTAACTTGTCCACGGTCACCCAAGCAACGAATGGTGGAGACCAGCAGGACACCAACTGTGCCTGTTTGTTAAGGTGATGTTCTCTCTATCATACCAAGATGTTTTCTAAAAATGGTCTCAAATTTAAATAAATCAGGTATCTTACAACCTAAGATCTAATTGCTAATTAAAAGGTTTAATCTGATGTATTTCACAGCTTCCAAACTTGAATACAGCTCTGTACGGACAATAAATTTGAAGTAAAGAGCAAATTATGGTACCTCGAAGCCAAATACTCCAAATGCACGTACTCTGTAACCAGGCAGAGTCGCATGGGTGCCACACACACACTATTGCAGACAGCATGCTGGCAGGATCTCTGCTCCATAATCACAGAGGCAGCGTGTCCTTTTCATCCCTGGGATATAAATAAAGGCCAGACAGGCTTCTCTGGCCTGGGCCCTGGTGCTACGTTTCACAGCATTCCCTTCCTGTGGAATCTGATGCTCTTAGCCAGGGCCCTCCTAGAAGCACCTCAGTCCATGATTGCAGCAGCAGAAAGTTTTCTACCCAGAGCAGCTGGTCTCTGCTCCAGGCTCCTCAGGGAATATCTGGGCTTTCGGCTCAGGCTAGTCTCAAAGTGGCCAAATCAAGCCACTGGCTGGGCTGCCTGGCCAGCTCCGGGGAGCAGCTGCAGGGGACAGGTGCAGGGAGATCGGGGGCCTGCTCTGGGCAGAGAAGCAGCTTGACACCTGAAAAGCTCATTTTCAGGAATTCATTTTCTGCCTGGGTTCAGCCCTGGTTTAGACACTAACAGAAGATGAGTTCTGCACAAGATTTATTAAGAGCCTACTAAGTGCCAGGAGCCAAGAAGAGGTTGCCACCAGGCTAAGCACGAAAAGACACAGACTTCTAGGAGCAAGAAACTGAATCACCGGGCACGGATGCCCTGCCCAGTAACAAAACCAAGAAACATCAGACCTGCAGAGGGCACTGGAGATGAGGCATGTGTACACCTGACCAGTGGAAACAAGGAAAGTCCATCTTTCTTTGCCCAAGTCACAGAGTGGCAACTTGGTAATTTTCCCTGTCAGTCCAGGACCTGTTTCTCACCAAAGCACTGTGCTCAGCGACTGCGACATTCCCAAGATCAAGGCCAAGCTGACCCCACCAGCACCCCACGTAGCCACAGCCCAACGTGCAATGACTGCAGTCAGCTCACCTATCTGTGTGTGTGTTGTTTAGAGTTGCTTCTAAGGCAGAACCAGCTCCCCCGCACAGATTCTCAGCTCTTGTTGCCCATCTCCCCACTTACACATTCTCCAAGCTTATATATGGATGTCATTAAGTAAATGCCATAATCTAAGTAAAACAAAATCAGGAAGGCCAATCTCTTTCTGTAAAACTGTGCAAGGCCTTCCATTTATATTAATAACTGACTTTTGGAAGCTCCGTGCCACCACTTCACTTCTGACTTGTAATAATTCAGAATTGATGACACTTTCCTTCTGAAGCCTCAAAGCAGATCTGTTTAGTCTCCTCTAAGAGGTCAGAAGTCAGCAAAGACATTCAAAGTCCTAGAGAGGAAACCGAGGCAAGGCATAAAAAAACCCCAAGTAGACAAAGAAAGTAAGAGGAAGAACTGAAGATCTCCTGCCCAAAGAGTTAGTGAGATAATGCAGATGAAAGCCTAGAATGGTGGCAATCAGGAAAGCTCAGATTCACGAGCTCTACCACTGATGAGCTAGGTGACCATGGGAAAGCCATTCTGTTCTCTGAGCCCCAGCTTCCTGAGCTGTGTTCTACCAGGTTCGAGTGAGGGTTAGACGAAATGGTGCATGAAGGCCCCAGGATCCCAGGTTGCAGCCCATGGCAGGGCCTCCCTCAGTGGGAGCCTCGTCCTAGGTCAACACCCTTGGCTCCAAGTGTCCTCACTCTTCCCTTCGGCTCCACATGACAGCCGTAAGGCAGACAGGAAAAAAAAGAGGGGCCTGGGGGACCAGGGTCTGTACCACAGAGGAAAACCCAACTGTATTAAAGCACCCGTTGACCTGAAAACTCATCTCTGACATTCACAGAGCCACACCAATTTCTGTGGGGCTTGAGGTCAGGCCGCCGCGGTCGCCCAAGCGGAATTCTCAACCAGCATCTCCCAAGGTCCCCCTTTCCTGCCCTGCAGTAGGGGTCCTGCCCAACCGTCCACCCCTCCCAAAGCACCCTGTACCACCCTCAGTGATCCTGGTCTCTCCTCCCTCTCTGATAACCCCCTCTCCTTCTCCCCATCACTGGCACGCCCCATGGTCCATTCTTGAGGCTCTTCCTGTACCTCCCAGCAATGTTTCATCCCTTCTCATGACTTCAAATGTCACTAATATGTGGGAAGCAGTGGCACCTCTTCCAAGAGTCAGCCCCTCAATAAAATAAGAATGAGAATATTTTCCTCACAGGACTGAAGGAAGATTAGAGACAGGGAATCAAAGTCATGTGGCATACATCTGACACCCTAGAAGTGGTAGCCATTGCTCTTAAAATCACCAACCAGCAAACCACCAAAAGGTAGTGAGAAATGCCAGTGACTGGGGCTGGATTTGCTTTTTGTTTTCCCATGATTGTTGCTACTGGGATAAGCACTTGTACGAGGCTTCCCCTACCACCCTGATACTATCACCAGCCCTCCTTCACTCAGCAATGGGGAGGCCAGTCATCACCTAATGCCTGGGAAGACATCCTCATGAGCCAGACACTGCACTAAGTGCCTTGCATGTGCTGGCAATCTGCAAGGGCGCTGGCCTAGGATGAGCTTCCATTGAGGGAGGCCCTGCCATGGGCTGTGACCTGGGGTCCTGGGGCCTTCATTTAATCCTAATGACAACCCTCTGAGGGAAGTGTTAGCAACATGCTCCTTGTTAAAGGGATACTGAGTCACAGAAAGGGTAAGGAGCTTGCCCAAGTGGTGGAGTTGAGATCTGAATAAAGGCAGGTTCACACCAACCATACTCTTAACCACTGACAGTAACTACCTCAGTGCTGAGCTCAAATCTTCTAGAACATAAAATGTGAAAAACAAACACTTGCTGCTGTTTCTTTATGAGTTACTACTAAAGTCCAGTCCTCACGGACAGTCTGCTGATCTTAGCCTTCATGTGCATGTGAGTTGCAACACTGATTTTAATCTGATTTCCCTCACTAATGTCTTGTATAAATTGTATGCGTTGCCCTATGTCCTACCTTTTCATTGCTTAATGGTGTCATCTGTTGCATAAATATTCTTAATTTTAATATAGTCTAACATCAATATTTTCTATTATAGTTAGTGCTTTTTATGTCCTGTTTAAGAAGTCTTTTCTTATGCTGAGGTCATAAAGATATTAATTTACCTTTATTATCTTTTAAATGGTTTTGTTCTGGTTGGTTTTTACTTTTCATACCCAGAAATTATTTTTGTATGTGATATGATATACAAGTTTCATTTTTTTCCATATGGATATCCAACTTTCCAGCATTATTTGTTAAAAAGAGCTTATTTACTTCCATATTCTGCAGTGCCACCATTGTCCACAGATGTGTGGATCTTTATGTAGGCTCCCTATTCTGTATTCTGTTTGTTCTTGTGACAATACCACGTTGTCTTAATTACCACAATCTTATAAGAATTCTTGGTATCTAGCAGAAGAAGTCCTCCGACTTTATTCTTCAAGAGCCGCTTGGCTATGCTTGGATGTATGCATGTACGTATTTATTTAGCTGCACTGGGTCTTAGTTGCGGCACGGGGGATCTTTTAGTTACAGCATGCGGGATCTTTAGTTGCGGCATGGGGGAATCTTGTAGTTGCAGCATGAGGCCTCTAGTTCCCTGACCAGGGATCGAACCCAGGCCCCCTGCGTTGGGAGCACAGAGTCTTAACCACTGGACCACCAGGGAAGTCCCACGGCCCTCTGCATTTCCATATACGCCTTAAAATCTCCTTGTTCAGTTCCAACCAACCAACGAACCAACTAGCTCTGCTGGGATTTTGATCAGGATCTCGTTGAATCCTCAGACCACTCTGAGTTAATGGACATCTTTACAATACCGAGTCTCCTAATCCGTGGAATGCATTTCATTTATTCAGGCCTTCTTTAATTTCTCTCAATATTGATCTGTACTCTTTTTATAGAGTTCACGCACACCTTTGGTCAGTGTACTACTCAGCATTTAATATGACATTGATATTATAAATAGTATTTAAAAATTTTTTTCACTTTAACTGTTTATTGCTAACATATAAAGCAACTGATTTTTGTATACTTACCATGTATCCACTAACTTCGCACTATTTATTTCCTTTTTTTGTACTTATTATTTCTAATTATAAATTCATTTGGATGACCTATATACACATTCATATCATATTCAAATAATGACAGTTTTATTTCTTCCTTTGCAATTCTTAGGGCTTTTATTTCTTTTCCTTGCTTTTTTGCACCGGAGAGGACTTCCAATAAAATGTGGAGATCCTTTCTGGTCTCAAAGATGAAGTATTCAACATTTCACCATTAAGTATAATGTTTGCTATAGGATTTTTAAAAAAATATCACTTTTCAGGTTAAGGAAGATTCCTTCTACTACAATTCTACTAAGATCTTTTATCACATATGGATGTTTGTGTAAGATTGGCTTTATTTTTCCTTAAATGTTTGGCAGAATTTGTCAGTGAAATAATCTGGGCCTGGAGTTTTCTTTAAGCAGTCCTAATGACAGATTCTAGTTAAAAAGTAGAAGACTATTCACATATTTTCTATTTCTTTGTGATGATTTTGTAAAGTTGTGGTTTTCTAGAGAATCCAATTCATTTTTTCAAATATATTAGCAAAAAGCTGCTTATATTATCCTCTTATGATCATTTTAAAGACTGAAAGACCTGTAGTAATGTTCCACTTTTCATTCTTTTTTTTTCCCCCTTTTCATTCTTG
This sequence comes from Tursiops truncatus, assembly GCF_011762595.2. Lineage (NCBI taxonomy): Eukaryota > Metazoa > Chordata > Mammalia > Artiodactyla > Delphinidae > Tursiops > Tursiops truncatus. Next base: position 6,276,744 of record NC_047044.1, on the reverse strand, counting down.
ACATTAGGTTTTTGTGTCTTTTCTCTTCATCAGTCTCATCAAAGGTTTATTGATTATTCTTTTTTTCAAAGAATCAACCTTTTTTTTTTTTCCCGGCCACGCCGGGTGGCTTGGTGGGATCTTAGTTCCCTGAGCAGGGATTGAACCCGGGCCCCTAGCAGTAGGAGGACCAAGTCGTAACCACTGGACTGCCAGGAAATTCCCCAAAGAATCAACTTTTAGCTTTCTTTCAGCTGTCTGTTGAATATTTGTCTTCTTTTTCCTTGATTTTTTTCCCTTTATTATTTCTTTTCTTCTACCATCTTTAGGTTCAAGTTGTTCTTTTCCTAACTTCTGGAAATTAAAGCTTAATTCACTAATTTTCAGCCTTTCTTTTCTAATGTATGCATTTAAAGCTATAAATTTCCTTCTAAGCACAGTGTTTTTTTGTTTGGTTTGGTTTTTTGTGTTTTTTGTCTTTGTTTTTACTATTTATTTTTTAATTTAGGCTGCACCAGGTCTTAGTTGTGGCATGCATGCAGGATCTAGTTCCCCGACCAGGGATCGAACCCAGGCCCCCTGCATTGGGAGCACGGAGTCTTACCCACTGAACCACTAGGGAAGTCCCTAAGCACAGTTTTAGAGCTATATTCTACAATCTCATTTATTTTTTCATAAGAGTCCCATGAGGTAGGCATTTTTATTTTCCTTTTTGCAGATGTGAAACTAAAGGTCAAGTAACTTTAAAAATATTTTTTATTGAAGTACAGTTGATTTGTAATGTTGTGCTAATTTCTACTGTACAGCAAAGTAATTCAGTTATGCATATATATACATTCTTTTTTATATTTTTCCATTATGGTTTACCACAGGATATTGAATATAGTTCCCTGTGCTATACAGTAGGACCTTGTTGTTTATCCATTCTAATAACAGTTTGCATGTGCTAATCCCAAACTCCTAATCCATCCCTCCTCCCCGTGGCAACCACAAGCCTGTTCTTTATGTCTGTGAGTCTGTTTCTGTTTCATAGATAGGTTCATTTGTGTCATATTTTATTTTTTTAAATTTATTTTTTACAATATTTTATTTATTTATTATTTATTTATTGGGCTGCATTGGGTCTTAGTTGTGGCACACGGGATCTTTCGTTGTGACGTGCAGGCTCTTTGTTGCAGCCCACGGGCTTCTCTCTAGTCATGGCGCACAGGCTCCAGAGTGCATGGGCTCTGTAGTTTGCGGCACACGGGCTCTCCAGTTGAGGTGCGCAAGCTCAGTAGTTGTGGCACACGGGCTTAGTTGCCCACAGCATGTGGGATCTTAGTTCCCCAATCAGGGATTGGAGGATTGAACCTGTGTCCCCTGCATTGGAAGGAGGATTCTTTACCACTGGACCACCAAGGAAGTCCCCCATTTGTGTCATATTTTAGATTTCACATATAAGTGATATCATATGGTATTTGTCTTTCTCCTCCTGACTTACTTCACTTAGTATGATAATCTCTAGGTCCATCCATGTTGCTGCAAGTGGCATTATTTCATTCCTTTTTATGGCTAAGTAATATTCCATTGAATATATATACCACATCTTCTTTATCCATTCATCTGTCAATGGACATGTAGGTTGCTTCCATGTCTTGGCTATTGTGAATAGTGCTGCTATGAACTAAGGGGTACATGTATCTTTTGTTTTCTTGTTTTTGTTTTTTAAAAGTATTTATTTATTTTGGCTGCACTGGGTCTTTCTTAGTTGCAGCATGCAGGATCCTTTGTTGTGGCATACGGATCTAGTTCCCCAACCAGGGAACGAACCCGGGCCCCCTGTATTGGGAGCATGGAGTCTTACCCACTGGACCACCAGGGAAGTCTCTGCATGTATCTTTTGAATTATAGTTTTGTCTGGATATATGTCTAGGAGTGGGATTGCTAGATCATATAGTAGTTCTGTTTTTAGTTTGTTTTTTGTGTGTTTTTTTTGCGGTACGTGGGCCTCTCACTGTTGTGGCCTCTCCCGTTGCAGAGCACAGGCTCCGGACACGCAGGCTCAGCGGCCATGGCTCACGGGCCCAGCCACTCTACGGCCCGTGGGATCTTCCTGGACCGGGGCACGAACCCGTGTTCCCTGCATCGGCAGGAAGACTCTCAACCACTGCGCCATTCAGGGAAGCCCTGTTTTTAGTTTTTTTGAGGAATCTCCATACAGTTTTCCATAGTGGCTGCACTAACTTACATTCCCATCAACAGTGTAGGAGGGTTCCCTTTTCTCCACACCCTCTGCAGCATTTGTTATTTGTAGACTTTTTAATGATGGCCATTCTGACTGGTACCTCATTGTAGTTTTGATTTGCATGTCTCTAATAATTAGCGACACTGAGCATCTTTCCATGTGCCTGTTGGCCATCTGTATGCCTTCTTTGGAGAAATGTCTATGTAGATCTTCTGTGGATTTTTCTATTGGGTTGTTTTGTTTTTTGTTGTTGAGTTGTATGAGCTGTTTGTATATTTTGGAAATTAAGCCCTTGCTGGATGCATCATTTGCAAATATTTTCTCCCAGTCTGCAGGTTGTCTTTTTGTTTTGTTTATGGTTTCCTTTGCTCTACAAAAGCTTGTAAGTGGGTTCCATCTTTTTTTTTTTTTTGCTTTTGCTTTTATTTCTAATGCCTTGGGAGACTTAGAGGTCAAGTAACTTGCTTAAAATTATAAATGGTGACAAACTGTGAAATCAAGGTTCAAAACCAGGTTCTGTGCTTCTAAAATTCAAGTTCTTCCTATTATAGTACATTACATATAATTAGTAGTTTATAGGTATTATGAATAAAATGCTACGAAAATATCAAGAAAGCAAAGTCAGGTCTCTTCCTCCACAGGATGTGGGAAAAGCTAGAAAGGGATTTACAGGCAAATAGGCTCTGCTTAGGAACACAGGAGAAGGGCTTCCTATCTGTAAGCAGGGGAAGAGGGGAGGGGCAAGAGGGGTTGACAAGATGGGTTAAGAGAGGCCAAGAAAATCTCATCTGTCCCTGGAAATCCATGATTGGTGATTTTATAAAAGTAACAGAATCAGCTCTCAGCCTTCAGGGCTCACTCAAGAATTGTTCTCCATGATGAACAGTTAGATTCATTCTTTTATGGCCAGGATTTGACTAGCATCGCGATCAACCACTATCCCTGGGTCCACATGACCTCTTGAGTCATACCAGCGATAGCCGAGCTCAGAGATGGTCAGGAGGGCACTGGAAGAAAAGAGCACAGAAAGCAACATGTGGCTTAATGACACACTGGTCTTGTGTCAACTTAAAACTGGAAAGAAGGGAAAACCTGTCATCACCAGCTGCTCTTGGGGAGCCTCATTCATGCATTCAATAAAGATCTAAATTTCAAGAACTGAACTAGTGCTGGGAATACAAACAGCTTGTAGGCTAGACCTCAATTTCTTTTAAGTAAAAATGAAAAACTAAACTAGACTAGAATAATGGGAAAATCAGGAGATACTCAAATGTTAAATTTGTCAAACACAAACAGAATACTCTTTGCCCTTTTAGTACTGTAATTACAGTGAAATTGGTAGTAAATGCTTGATGACAATCTAAATAAAATCACAGGATATCTGCTCTACAAATTTATATAAGACAAGAAAAACTGTGATACTCAATGCTATGGGGTCTTAATGTACCAATCAACTTGCGACGTTTTTTCTTTTAATGTATTTGTAACTTATAAAAACAAAAATAACCCATGTTTTCCATAGAAAACTCAGAGAAGAGATTTTGGGAGAGAAAGGAAGAACAGGAAGAAAGATTATCCATAGTTCCATCACTCAGACAACACAATGCATGCTCTTCCCTCAAAGCTTATTTCCAGTCATCACTTAATTCCCTCCTTAAAGTGCGAAGTGGGGTGGGAATAGGGGTGGACATGTGTGAATAGGGGGCCTGAAGCTGCAGACAAATAAGTCTAAGGTAAGAGGAGAGGGCACAGGGCACAGCCTACACACAAAGAGAAAAATAAGATTTCTGAACAAAGCCCCCGAATGTCCAGCCACACACTGGTGCTCTGTTCTAGTGTGTGCAGGTTCACTTTAGTATGCCCCCCTCCTGCGGGGGAACCAGCTACAGACCAGGTCGCACCCCAGGAACACGCTCAATCCCACAGTGAAACCAAGGCCACCAAGGAAGGAACTAGAAGAGCTGCCTAATGGCACCACTCAGGTGTTCAGTAACTGTCTAATGACTGAAAGACGGCCCCAAAGAAGGCTCCCTGGGCTGAAGTCAGCCATGTCTGTGTCAAGTAAAGCAAGCCTGCTTCAACAGGTGTGGTTCTGTTGCTCCACCTGGAGCCCAGGATAGGCATAAACCAACATCTAAGCAGCTTCCACATACCGGGCATATCTTAGCACCAGCTTTAGACATATTATTTTTGTTCCTCAAAAACCCTGCAAAAGTGGATTACTGTGCCCATTTTACAGGAAGGCAACCAGGTACAAACCATTCAAACCATTCGCCAGGGGCCCCACAGCTTGCAAATGCGAGGCCGTGACTCAACTCAGCCTGTCTGACTCCATATTGCCCAACCCTAGCAGGACACCTCAACTCCAGCCTGAGTCATTCCCAGCTCTGGGAAGCCTGCTTGGCTGGGAGGCTGCTCCCTAGAAAGGGGGCTTGATTCTCAGAGCTGTCTTATTAAGGGCCAAAGACCCTGACCTGTCAGGGAATATTACTCAGAATTTTTTTTCCACACACAAACATCTTTAACCATAAAAATGAACCTGGTTTCAGTACACTCTGGGTAAAGAAACATGTAAGTTGGGGAACCTGAGGCTTCTGAGGACAACAAGAGAACCTGCAGACTTTGCTTCAAAGGGAGATCAGGTTGGGCACATTTCCTAGTTCTGCTTCCTTCATTCTTTCAGTGTCTTAAAAGACTTGCTATGGCACAAGCCGGTCGCTAATGCCAAATGGTACTGAATGCTCCTAAGATCCATTTATCAATGCCAACAACATAAATGTATATTTAAAAATTAATTGGGTGCATCTCAACAGGAAGGTGAAGTTCCTCAGAAGACAGCGTGAGGATGGGTGGAAAACAAGTGTTAGCTTCACCTCTGGGAGCGCGGCCCCCATCCCTCCGTACGGCCCTGTCCGCCTCTGGAAGGCAAGGGCAACACTGGTGCTCCTGCCCTCCCGAGTATGAAGAGGCTCAGGGGTGATAACGGGTACGGAAGAGCTTTGGGAAAGTGCAAAGTGACAGACAAGTGAGTTAGTACTCCTCTTCCCAAGGACAGGTACTGAGTCTGGCTCTTCTGTAGTATATCTCAGACTGTCTAGCACCCAGCAGTTGACTGACTATTTCTCCCTAAAGAAACTGAACTACAGTACTCGACGACAATGCTGAATGAGTTCCGCTATCTCAGAACACACACTGCACGTGAGGGAGAGCACTCCTGTCAGACACTCTTCCTGCTCGTGGGTCCTAATTCTATCTTGTGGGCTACACTGCGCACCAAACACGCTGAAACAGGCTTTTACACTCTAACCTGGTGACAGGAAAATATCTGCATCCCAAACAACCGCTCTGAAATGAACTTTTGGGATGAGGTAGTGTATACTTAGTTATTCTTGATCCCTTCCCATCACAACAGGAGAAACAGACAAGAAAATATGTTCCCCATGTATTTCCTTCAACTCTGTTTCTCTCCCCCAAATCACACTAAAGCAGTCAGTTCAAAAGAGGTGCACACATCTCTCCCTCCCTGCCCCTAAGGGCCCACTAGGTTGACAAGAAGGAACCTGTAATAGTGCAGCAACAGAGCAGCAGGGAGGATGTGCCAGAGGAAAGCAGACAGGTCTGGGCTGGGAGGAAACTAAGAAAACCATCCCAGAGGCCAGGGTGGGGACGAGCCTTCGCAGGGCAGGGGTGCCGAACAGAGCACAGAGCTGGGGGAGGGGGACTGAGGAGCAATCATCACAGTAATTTTTAAAACTGCACTTGTGACCATCAAGTCCAGACACCCTTCAGGGAGGCCCATCTGGGGCCTTGCCCAGCCTCTGCAGAAACGCAGACATCCTCCCTCTTAAGGCAGAGGCCAACAGGGAAACCCAGATCAGCTTCCTAATCAACCCTCTTCTTTCATGAACATGAACTGATAACCAAGGATCTTCAACCATTAAATAAATAATAATGAAATAAAAACCCAAACCATGAAAGAGTAGGACCAGGATAAGCAGGACAACTTTTACTTTGAATTGATCTCTGGGGAAAACACAGGTATTTCAGGGAACAAGAGAGAAATTCTATAAACGCTGGTAAGAATTCTCCAAGAAAGTCAAGGGTTATTGCACCCGTAAAACAGGAACAGGCTGCTATGAAAAAGGAGTGATTAGGAAGTAAGTAAATTTTTTTTAATTTTTAAGAACCTTATTACCAAAATAAACATTTTAATGTTTGGTGTGTATAAGAGAATGACAAGATTAAAGAGGAGGCTAGTGACCAAATGATAAGATCACAGGAACTTCCAGTCACATAAAACAGGAGGAGACTGGTTAAAGGACAGGGAGGAGGCCAGGCTGGAGGTCTCACAGGCGGGGAGGCGCAGGGGAAGCCCTGGACTGCAGGCTCTGCCACGTGTCTCACTTACCACTCGGCTCTAGTGCCCCCCAGTGCTGCACACAATAGGTGCTCAACAAAGATCTGAGTGAGTGAATAGCAGGTGGGGATTTCCAACCTCTCCCTCCTTTTCTGAGGCCTCTGGGAGGAGCGCAGCTCTGCTGTGGCCACTCAGGGGACTGCTGGTCATCAGTGGAGTGGGCAGGCTCCCCTCAGAGACTTTAAAATTCCAGTTGCACAAGGGGTAGGGGCAGTGTGTTTCTGCCCATTGAAGGTGTAAAAGCAACAAATTTGAGACTTGAGAGCAAGAAAATCCTAAGTGTAAAGATGTACAAATCATCCCCCCTCCTCCTTCCCCTCCCAGTCCTGAAAAACACATTCGTGGTCCCTCATGTGTGTCCTGGGAACACAGCAGGCCCTCAAAAGATGCTTGCTGAATACATTCAGGAATCCAGGAATGACCGAGGTGGGGGAAATGGTTCCCAGATCTCTGGATTCCAATAACTTCTGCCACTGATGTAAGTAAACACCATGAGTCAGAGCCATTCCCAAAATGGTGCACAGAGTATCAGAGGTTAACAGAGGCTGCCAAGGGTGCCCTTGGTCCAGGCTGGGAGCTGACATAACATCTTTCCTCCCCTCCGGGCCTGATAACACATATATCAAGTAAAGAAAGGTACAAATTACATAAGTACATTCAGCTCGCCCTTAATGCCCTTAATTCATTCCAAGAAATAAAAACAGAACAGGTCATTAGGCCAAAAGGCTATTACTATAAAGAAAGAACATTCCGAGAGAAGGCACATGTTGCTCATCTCTCTGAAAGTCAGCCTTGGAGAAGCCATCTCTAATCTCTGTAACTGCAAAAGGCAGCACAGAAGGAAGGCGTCCTCACTGCTGCCCACACACAGCGCTGGCTTGGCGTACTGCCCTGCAGACCTCGCTGTGAGCACACACTGGATCTAAGGTTTGTTCCTCCTTCATTACCCAGGGTGGGAAATTCTTCACTCATTAGAAGTGACTACAATTTCTTCTAAGCCACTGTTTGGCCTGGAGTGAGGAGAGGATCAATCCTTAAGTAAGGAGTGGATTTACCCATTCATTCTACAAACAGATGTTTGAGTACTTACTATGTGCCAGGCACTCTTCTAAATCCAGGGTTTGGAGCAGTGTACGAGACAGACACGGTCCCTGCCTGCCTGGGCCTGACGTCCTAATAGGGCAGACTGACACACAGTAAAGTAAAAACAGCCACGAGTGTGGAAAGGGCTAGAACGGAGGTAAATAAGGCGTTATGAGAGAGTGGAGGGAAGAACAGGGGGAAGGACTTGTGAAGGTAGAGTGGTAGGGAGGACGCAAGGTGGAGAGCAAGTCGGGGTGTGAAGGACGGGGAGGGGCCTTTCCAGCAGAGGGAGGCCCCAGGGAACAGAGGTCACTGTTCCAGTCCCAGCAGGGCAGGAGCCCACAGGCTTGCCTGAGGTGCCACTGAGGACTCCAGGGAGGAATGGTCGGCATCACTGGTGAGCTGCCTGGTAACTCAGATCTTATATCTGTGCTAGCAGATAAAAATTCAAGCCTCAAGTGCTTGTAAGATATGCTATTGAAAACCAAGCACATATATATGCATAGTGTTCCATACCTATCTGTACCTGTGCTGCCTCTCAACATGTGATATATTTAACCAAAGAGAAACACCTAGCCTTTGACCCAACTATTTCTTCTAAAACTTTTCCTACAGATAAACTCACCCAAGGATTAAAGGTAGATGTTCACTGTGGCCCTGTTTTCAACAGCAAGAAAAATAAGACACTGAAAACCACCTCACTGTCCATCAAGAGTCACAAGTGCCGATACACCTCTGGAGTGGAACACAGGTAGCCAGAGGAGAGAGAGGGCGGGGAGCTGTGTGCACAGACACGAAAGAACGGCACATCGGTGTTCCCTCATATCAAGTGGCATCAGTGGGTTGTAGCACGGTGATATAATCTGATCCCACTGTATTAAAACACAATTAGGTACCCACCAAAGTGTGCCAACTCACAGCAAGTCCCAGTGGGGTCTCAGACTTGGGGGGGGTTGGACTTCCACATTTCATCTCGTTCTAACCAGTTTGAAAATTTTGACTATCACCATGTAATACTTTTTGGATACAGCAACTAGTTAATAAAAAATACCCTACTTTGTTTTGTTAATGGCCTGTGCTGGAATGAAGGAGGGGGCCCTCTGTGCCACGTGACTGCACCACAGCCTCGAGAGAGGACTGACCACCCCCGCTTCAGCGGTGTCCAAAGCCCCCGGCCCGGCACCTCTCCACTGCATAACCACAGTCATCTCCCAGTGGTGTCCTGGCTCCCCCACTGCCCTTCACAGGGATGCTTTCAAAACTCAAGTCAGACCATAGACCAGTCATTCAGTAAAAACTTGCTGGATGAATTCAGGAGGAGAAAAGTTGAACTGAAAAGTCTGGGTAGTTTTGATTCATACAGACTGAAGATCCACAGATGGAAAATACCTGGGGCATTTATGCCCAGGTATGAAGATGCTTTAACTTATGAAGATGCTTTAACTCTAGTGGTTAGAACTCTCTTATAAACACTCTGCACATGTTAAACTAAACCACAGTTCGGTTTAGTAACCACCGTGCGGGATGGTTGTGGCCAGTCCCGGCTGTCTACCAGCAGCCACACAGGAAGCCCTTCTCCTGCTCAGCCACGGGGCCTGACCACCATGGGCGCCCAAAAGCTCCTGGGTCCTCTCTGCCTCCAGCTCAGGCTATTCCTGTACGTCCACTCAGTCCCTCCAGAGAAAGGACGGGCTTTCCTGCTTCTCTCTGGCCCTCAAGCCACCTCCCACCCGGCCGGTGTCCAGGGAGTAGGGCCTGAGGTAATACACTCCTCTGCACCATTAGCAAAGCAGGAACGCTTTTTTTTAATGGCTCAAATGTCCAGCACACACTATTTTGTTGCCAATGATTTCATCTGGAAAAGTGAACATTCCTCAAAGGAAGAGATAGAGATCAGCAAATAAAGTGACTTATATCTCTGGAACATTGTGTAGTGCATTGACTTCAACAATGGAAAGCAGCTTGTGCACTGCGAGATGCTCAGTTTTAAAGGTTGTCCACTCCAAGGGAAGCACATGCCACAACTGGGCAAGTCCCAGGCCCCAGACGGGGAGGGGAGGGTCCTCCAGAAGCACCTACAAGGGCGGGCAGTGTGGGCCGAACACACTCAAAGGTACTTCCAGAGATGAAAAAAACAGTCAGCATCTCTCACAGACAAAGCTTGGTGCTGCTGTGAAAGCCACCTCCTGAAACTAGTAAAGGATTCGCATCCACTTGATGGCACAGAACTACCTGCTGCAAACTGAAGTAAGAGCTGGTGAGAGGAAGGGGAATTTCAAGAACTCTATTAGGACACAGCCATTCTGCCAAAAACGAACATGGCTCAGACCCTGGAATGTCACAGTTCAGAAGAAAAGACAAAAAGAGTGGGGGGAAAAAACACATCTTATTTTGTTTAGCCAACACTACAGGGCCTCTTCCTCCCACAGAAAAAAATCATGTTGGGTTAAGTTAAAGAAAAACAAAATTTTCTAAACAGGGAAGCTATTCAACAATATCAAATGTGGCGCTACTTTGGTTCAGCACAGCATCAGTTCCAAAGCAGGTGTGTTCCCACTCAGGTGTGACCACCCGGCTTCCATAGCTTTGCTCATTCAACGCGCCCTGTACTGCTAAGCCCGTGACAGTTTCAAGTCCAAATATCTATTCTTTTGGTCACCACAAGGCCGTCAAAACCAATGAGGGCTCTTCGTGGCGGGGCTCTGCTCTGCTAGCCTTCATTCTCATTACTCAGCCCTTTCTTCTTCTGTCATCCACTGTCTGTCTGTGCTGCAGTCATGGCCAACAAGCCACCCTGAGCACCTCCACTGCTGTCCACGCCATCTCCTCATCACTCCTAACAGCTATACAGCATCGCGTCTTGGCCCCGCACGACCACGCCAGGCCCTCACAGTCACACCTCGGGGGTTTGGGTCTTTCCCAGTCAGAGCCAAGACTGGGGGAATGTCACAGTACATAAGGTTTCCCACTCTGACTCTGTCCAGTTACTTCACTAGGGGCTCTGGGCTCACAGGTTCTAACGATATTTGGTGAACCTCTCAAATACAGTTTAGAAAGCAAGAGGTCAGGGCTTCCCTGGTGGTGCAGTGGTTGAGAGTCCGCCTGCCGATGCAGGGGACACGGGTTCGTGCCCTGGTCCGGGAAGATCCCACATGCCGCGGAGCGGCTGGGCCCGTGAGCCATGATCGCTGAGCCTGCGTGTCCGGAGCCTGTGCTCCGCAACGGGAGAGGCCACAACAGTGAGAGGCCTGTTGCAAGAGTTCAACCTGACATCCTCAATCTACATTTAAGGGGGCGATTACACACCCATGAGAAAGGGTAGAAAGACACCCTAAGAGGTACAGAGAAAAAATGACCCCAAAACACACCTTGGCCTTTGGAGTCTTACTTGTTTCACACAATGAATCTGAGGATATTTCTTTCTTTCTTTTCTTTCTTTCTTTCCTTTCTTTCTTTCTTTCTTCCTTCCTTCCTTTCCTTCCTTCTTTCTTTCTTTTTCTTTCGTTCTTTCTTTTCTCCCTTTCTTTCTTTCTCTTTCTTTCTTTCTTTCTTCCTTCCTTCCTTCCTTCCCTCCCTCCCTCTCCTTCCTTCCTTCCTTCCTTCCCCTCCCTCCCTCCCTCCCTCCCTCCCTCCCTCCTTTGGCTGCGTTGGGTCTTCATTGCTGCGCGCAGGCTTTCTTTAATTGCAGCAAGCAGGGGCTACTCTTCATTGCGGTGCACGGGCTTCTCATTGCGGAGGCTTCTCTTGTTGTGGAGCACAGGCCCTAGGCGTGCAGGCTTCAGTAGTTGTGGCTCGCGGGCTCTAGAGCACAGGCTCAGTAGTTGTGGCACACGGGCTCAGCTGCTGCGCGGCATGTGGGATCTTCCTGGACCATGGCTCGAACCCGTGCCCCCTGCATCGGCAGGCGGATTCTTAACCACTGCGCCACCAGGGAAGTTCCTGAGGATATTTTAGGAGATGAAATAGCACCAATAATATTACACGTAAATAAGAAATGGACAGAAAAGGGAAAAGAATAAGCCCGTGTGAAAAGGAGACTTCAGCTGCAGTGGGGACAAATGAGCCTCATCACAGCTTCTAACTTCTCACTTGGTAAATACAGAAATCAGATTGCAGTTTTTTTGTTTGTTTTTAAAAAGCTTCAAGTAAATAAAAATTTATGAAACTTATAAATATAAAATTACTTTGATGTATACATTTGCAGAGTGTTCAGGACTCACTCCATTCAACCTTACCTGGACACCTGTTATCCACGCATGGATATCCTGGTGGACCGATGTCCTTTAATCTTAGTGGGATGTTGTGAATGCCTGAACACAATTAATTCCCCCCAAGAGGCAGCGATGGTGGTGGTTAATCAGTCTGGTTTAGGGAATCACTGGGTACACCTTGCTGGGAATGCCAATTTTTAAAGAAAATTACAGACAGATATTCATATACCTCAAATAAACAAATGAACTTGGTAAAGCCGCACTGAACATAATTTAATTTTTGATGATTCTGAAGTCATGTTTTACTCTTACAAAGGGCTCTCAGGGCCGAAATTTGGAAGACTCGCTCCAAATTTGCCACTAAACAGCTGCGGGACCTAGGGCATTTTCTCAGCATCCCACTACCTTCACCTAAAGAATGTGGGATTAAGCAAACTCTTAGATGTCCCTGAGTTTAAAATGTTTTAAAAGAACCTCCGGGCTTCCCTGGTGGCACAGTGGTTAAGAATCCGCCTGCCGGGCTTCCCTGGTGGCGCAGTGGTTGGGAGTCCGCCTGACGATGCAGGGGACGCGGGTTCGCGCCCCGGTCCGGGAGGATCCCACGTGCCGCGGAGCGGCTGGACCCGTGAGCCATGGCCGCTGAGCCTGCGCGTCCGGAGGAGCCTGTGCTCCGCAACGGGAGAGGCCCGCGTACCGCAAAAAAAAAAAAAAAGAATCCGCCTGCCAATGCAGGGGACACGGGTTCGAGCCCTGATCCGGGAAGATCCCACATGCCGTAGAGCAACTAAGCCTGTGCACAACTACTGAGCCTGTGCTCTAGAGCCTGCGAGCCACAACTACTGAAGCCCATGCACCTAGAGCCCATGCTCCGCAACGAGAGAAGACACTGTAATGAGCAGCCTGCGCACCGCAACAAAGAGTAGCCCCTGCTTGACACAACTAGAGAAAGCCTGCACAGCAACAAAGACCCAACGCAGCCAAAAACAAATAAATTTTTAAAAATAAATTTATATATATATAAAAAGAATAAACAGCATACTGATAAAAACAAAAAAAACACCTCCATGATTTGGATGATCCAATCTCTCAACCTGGTTTGAGTCAATGGGAAAAGTTAAGAATTACAAAATGAAAGCTTCTGACAGTTCAGGTTCAAAAGTAAATTTATCATCCTAAGTGAAGTAAATCAGACAAATATCATATGATATCACTTACATGTGGAATCTTTAAAAATGATGCAAATGAACTTATTTACAAAACAGAAACAGACTCACAGACTTAGAAAACAAACTTATGGTTACCAAAGGGGAAAGGTAGGGGGAGGGATAAATTAGGAGGTTGGGATTAACATATACACACTACTATATATAAAACAGATAATCAACAAGGACCTACTGTACAGAACAGGGAACTCTACTCAATACTCTAATAACCCATATGGGAAAAGACTGAAAAAGAATAGATATGTGTGTATATGTATAACTGAATCACTTTGCTGTTCACCTGAAACTAACACAACATTATAAATCAACTATACTCCAATATAAAATAAAAATTTAAAAAACAAAAGTAAATCTAACCTTGAAGTAACTGTATTTTATTTCTTACTGATATTCCTAAGCTTAGAGACAGATGCTAAATGTATAGTGTAATGGTTTCTAATGAGATGTTAGATGAGCTTGAACACTCAGATTTGAATGAATATTCAAGTTTCTGGTATATTATATTCTCTGTAACTTAAATGTATTTCCATGTGCTTCACTGACTAAAAGAATGAAAATATTAAGCAAATGAAAGTAATAATCTTAGAAACATCACTACTAAGGCGGCAGCAGACACAGCAAAGGCATAACAGCATCTGGGCAAAAGTAGGTGATGAGGGGTCATTTCAGTTATCAGTTACTGTTGCTAAGAGGGGTACTGGCAACATGAGCTGATATAATAACTTACTGGACTAAAACATCAAGACTGATAGGGAGCAGGATGGGTAGAAGGGAGAAAACAAGTAGGACAAAACAAGGAAACCTGCCAAACCTAGGACAGTAGGAGAAAAGAGCAGGAAAAATAAGGGGCCAAAAGCTGACCATCGTTCAGGCAGTCCTGCCCCTCACAAGGGTCTCACAGGGTCGGCATCCACGTGCCCCACAGCCATCAGACGCGCACCAGTGTGGGTGGAACTCTAACCTGGACAGTCACGTGCAGTCCAGTACTGTCTCCCACCTTTTCTTCCCTCATCCAACGTTTACAAGCCCTGAACCAGTTGCAGACACCATGGTAAGAGTGGTGAGGGGTTCACAACTGCCCTCGGAGTTGTATGGGACACAGTTCCTGTCCTCACTAGATGGCAGAAATAACAGTAAGTCAATATTTATTGAGCACTTCCTAGGTGCTAGGCACCATTCATTCTCAGAACAGCCCTACAAGGCAGCTATTATCACCCTCATTTTACAGGTGAAGAAACAAGGCACAAAAGTGTTTAAATAACTTGATCAAGGCCACAGAGCTAGGAAGTAGCAGAGCTGGGACTCAAACCCAGGCCAGGCACCCCAGAGCCTGCCCTGTAGCTGCCAGGCTACACTTCCTCCTGGGTGAGACAGGGGCGATGGAAGACTGAAGGAGAGGGAGAAGGGAGGAACACGAGCATAACTCCGACTAAACTAAAGGTTGGGGGCCTGATGGGATGGCGCTCCAACCAAGGCCCCAGTAAGGGTAGGATGTTAGCATTCACGCATTCATTCATTCAGCATTCACCGAGCACCTGTGGAGGGTCCTGTTCTGGAAGTGTGCCTGCTCAAGCAACTCAGGGTGGCTGGGCGGGGGAGACAGACACATAGCCCACGCCTGCCTCACTCACAGGCGTATTTCAGAGGTGGGCACAGCGCCCAGCATGACGAGGCAATAATGAGAGAATGAATGAACAGTGAATGAATCCCTGCCGCACACTAGCTAGATAACCATGGGCAAATACTTAACCTCTCTGAGCCTCAACCTCTTCCTCATCTAGAAAATAAAACTAATACTTCCTATTACTCCTTGGGGTTCTTGGGCGGATGAAATACCTTAGTTCAGGGTGGACATGGCTGTTCTCCACCACGGTGCTGAGGAAGGCTGGAATAGGAATGTCCAGCGCAGACAGTTTCCCAGCCTGGGGACGCCAAGCTGAATCCTGAGGAGCCAGTGGGAATCAGGCAGGTGTACAGGAGCAGGGGCAGGGTGTCCCAGCCAGAAGAATCCTTGGGGAAAGGGTGGGGTGGGGAAGATGGGGGTAGAGAGGGGGCACAGGCCACCCAGGCTTCAGAGATCTAGACAGCATGGTGGGGTGCCCACCCTGAAACAGGAACAGTGAGGAAGGAAGGAGGAACTGGTATCACACTTCTATACAAAAATCCCCATGTGGTTTAAACTTGATGAGTTTCTCATAACTTGTAATCGTCCAGCTGCTGGCTAGGCTGGGAACTATTTTACATACTACTGTATTAATAATTACATGTTTTAATTGACAGGATCATGCAGAGATCATTTTATCATTATTAACAACCAGAGTACATCTACTTACACAATACCTCTCCTCAAAAAGAACCCAGAAAACTTCACAGAATCCCAGATCACTAGGAATACAGGTGGTATTAATAACTCTAAAATTTCAAAGCTAAAATGAGAACAAAAGTTTAATGTTTTTCCAAGTAACCCCAATGTTAGGTAGAACAGAAAATCTACCCTCACTTTCAATTTCTAGTCCCCTCAGGACAACCTTCAAAAATACTTAAATCCTGTCACTTCCCTGCTCCAAACCCGTCGCACTCAGAGCTAAACCCTAATTCGTCACCTTTGCTACAGGTCCCATCCTGATCTGGCCCTTTCCTGCCACTTTGGCTGATCTCACCCACTGGCTGATGCTGTTCTATCTCAGCCACGATTATCTTCCTGCTGTTTCTCCAACACACTAAGCTCATCTCTGCCTCAGAGCCTTTGTACATGCTGTTCCCTCTCCTTAGAATGCTCTTCCTTGAGGTAAGTGTGTGGCCAGCTCCCTGACACCACAGGAGCCTCTGCCCAAAAATCCTGAAAGGAGCTTCCCTGACCATCCTCTCTCATCCAGCCCTACCTCCCACCACCATCACCTCTATGAGATCTGTAAGATCTTTACAATAATATACTGTTGTTAGTAATTTCACTCATGAAGCCATATGGTGACATCTCTTGGATTACATAAGAAAGGGAAAAAAGACTAGTTTTTCAGATTATTAATCACAAATGTTTCTTGAGCTGAAAGCAAAATTTAATTTTTCATTGATTCTTTAAAGGTCAATTATTCTATAATGGCCAGCTTGTATACAGTCACTCAGTCGGAAGACCTTCCCACGTGGAGCCTCCTGGGCAGCCTCCAGAGCACTCAGAACCACGTTTTATTTTGGTTTTGTTGTTGGAAAAGGGGTCCTCTGTGAATCAGTGGAAGCAGCTGTGTTAGTAACCAAAGGTCCAGTCAGTGATAACATACTTTAAATTCTCAAGTATTAGCAATTGCTCTATCATTAAGTCAGCATTAATATTTATAGTAGAATTTGAAAATGTTTGGCCAGACGAGTCCCCTATAATATGCCTTAGGGGGCTTCCCTGGTGGTGCAGTGGTTGAGAGTCAGCCTGCCAATGCAGGGGACATGGGTTCGTGACCTGATCCGGGAGGGTCCTGCATGCCGCGGAGCGGCTGGGCCCGTGAGCCATGGCCACTGAGCCTGCGCGTCCGGAGCCTGTGCTCCGCAATGGGAGAGGCCACGGCGGTAAGAGGCCCGTGTACCGCAAAAATATATATATATATATGCCTTAGATACAGGACCAGAACCTAGTCTGATACTAGGAAAACCTGGTTATCCCTGAAAAGTGGAAGAAGTCAAAAACTTTAAGAGACTGGAAACAAACTACCTCTACAATTCCATATTGCTCTGGGACTTTCTCTAAATCCTGAACAGTCCTTTAAGAAATACACATTTCTCAAAGCAGTGAAATTCAGAAAAGTGTCTCCTTGAATAGTCCTGAATGCCAGGAAGAGAGAGCAAGGCAAATTTCACCAGCGACTGCCAGGACCAGCACTGTTTTTCTTTTGACTGCAAATCTTAAAACAAGAAACCTTCCCAAAGTGGAAGCCTCAATCAAGTCCAAAAATAAATGAATGAACAAATAAGAGCAAGAGAACAAACACACACTTGTGCTTAAGGAGAACCAAGTCTGTTGGATGTCTGGACCAAAACATCCAGTGCCATCACTTCCCAAGCAAAGGTGGCAGCAGCCTGTCTATCCTGTACGCTCACTATGGGACCTAAAGGGGAAGTGGCTCCAGAGAGACGCCACTGGTCCCCTGCTCAGATGGCCAATGGGCACCCCCTAATAATCTCTACCCACCCTACTCACTGCACGGTCCTTCACAAAACCAAACCTTCTCTCTCCCCAAAATCCGTAGTGGGAAAAACAGCTAACTTTTTCAATTTGGAGAAAAATGCTATTGCAGCTGGAAAAACATTCTTGGATATCATGAATAAGATATTCTAATTCTAAGGAATTGTAAATTTGATACTAAAGTGTGTGAAAGTATGAACAAGCAGATTTGAGGAAATATTATGAAGCCATGGTAACAGAAACCATGGAAGAAACTCCAGTTGCACAGAACTGTTTAAAAATAAACCGGATACTAAAATACCAGCAAAAAGCTACAATGACTCACACTGTTCTCCTCAAATACTTATGAGAACAGCCAGTTCTTTGACAGTCTTCCAGGCATTTTCCCCACTGGAGAAACGTGAGACAAAGAAAGTTTAAAGAAGCTTTGAAATTTTTCTCTAATTTTATGAGCAACTTGATATGAATAGGACCTTATAGGTTTTAAAGTTTGATGGGAGTATGGAAATGTACATTCATGAAGAGAGAACTTTTTTGAGGCTTTTAATAAAAGCCAAACTAATTCAAAAATAACCGAGGCCCCAGAGTGCGCTATACGAAGTGCTCAAATACTAGTAAATGTGGTAAAGAACTGCAGCACAATTTCTATCATTAATGTACAACCCTTCAAGGCATTTTGTGTGTGGGTGACCACGTTCTCCCTTTCTTCACCTGCATGAACACCCCACCTCCCTGTCTTGGACCCCCATCTCCACTGCATGTCCTTTAACTACACATACACACCTTTTAATGTGCAGCTTCACACAGAGGACCCTCTTGGGCCCACACAGAGAATAAACCCACAGGTCTCCGGCCTGGGGGCCCCACATGTGCAGCACGGTGCTGCCTGAGACTGACCTTCCTCAACAACTCCTACTCATCTTGCAAGCGCCAGTGTGAGTGTCATCTTCTCTGAGGAGCCTCACAACCATGCCAGTGACCCTCTGCCTAGCACTGTCCCAGTATAATTCCTCCAGGGAGCTATTACTTGGCTGCTATAACTCTATCTCCACAACCAGACTATTAGCTCCTGGGGGTACCCTGGTGCCTATCACAGTACCTGAAGCTCAGTGACAGTCACTGAAGGAAGAAATGGAGCCAGGGAATGAATGCGTCTCTCAGGAAACCTCAGAGTCCCGGTGTGTCTGTGCCATATTCATCATTAGTCAGGGCCTGGCTCCTCCCTGTTCCCCCTTCCCCAGCCCTGCTCACTGTGTCTCTTCTCTTCATCCCCCACGAAAGTAATTATTCTCCTGACCAAAATGCCACTCTTTCACATGCCCAAAGACCTGTTTTGGACATACTACATACTCACCTACAATTCTGTCTGGAGTCAAGAGCACCAGAAAAACTTGTTTGAGAAACAGCTTTGCTGCCAACTGATAAACAGTTTCAATGAAGAAACTGTACTTAGGCATCCCTTAAAATTCACTTTGTTTGTTTAGGGCTAATTTTTTAATCTTTTGCAACATAAATTATTTATCAAGTCCCATCATCACTGCAATTCCAATTTGGTTTGTTACCAAAAGCCCAGAAGAACCGCCCCACACACACTGGCTTTGAGCCATGGAAAATGTTGCCCACAGAGACAAAGGTCAACTTGAGAACGTGCTCACGGCAAGAAAATGGAACACACTGAGCCAATGAAAACACAGGTGACCAGCAGCAGCATCAAACACCACCAGGTCTGGACAGCAGGCTCTCGATGCTCCCCACCACCGCTGAGGAGGAGATTCCCTGTGCATGCCGTGAGGGGCTTCGGGGGGTGTCACTGAGAGCACTGGCTGGGAATAGGACTGGCCCAACCATCCAGGTCTGACTAGTCGTGTGCACCAAGCAAATCACATTACTGCTCTGTGCCTCTGGTTTTCCACTCATAAAACAAAGGGGGATGACCATGTACACCCTGCAGACTTAACAAGGATTAGCTTAGATAATGCAAGGAAGTGCCTGTCTCTTATGTGGCAAACAATAAATGTTGGTTCCCTTCCCTGGCTCTGGTGCAAATTTAGTGAGATGGAACAGAATGACCTTGGTCTCAGCACAAGACTCTTTGGGGCTTCGATTTCCCTGTTCATAAAGTAGGTGATCTTTAAGTTCTGCATAGACTCTAACATGCTAAGGGGAGCCTGGGAATGCAGGCAAAGGACAGATGGGGCTGGCATTGGCTCCAAGTTTTAAGTGAAAATGTGTATTATGCATTTTGTTTCAAAACAAATGAAGAAAGATGATTTTTTTTAATAAATCAAAGCAGCAATCAAAAGGAGGTTCATTTTTAAATACATCCATTGGGAATGCATTGGTAATCTATCCACCCTACTGCTTTTATTTTCCGTTCTTTCCACACCCATAGTCACATGATGTGCTAGGGAATCTAACAGGGTATGGAGCAGACAAAAATCTCTCCACCATCATGGAGTTTATGCTCTACCACAGATGACTGACAAAGAAAATAAATCACACAGTAGCAGCTACGCAGAGAAATAAAGCAAGGAAATAAAGCAAGGAAGAAGGATGAGGATGGACGTGGAAAGGAGACTGTACTTTTAAGTAGGGTGGCTAGAGCAGGTTTCACTGAAAAGGAGACATCTGAGACAAAATGCGAAGGAGGAGCCGTGAGGACCTCTAGGGAGAAGGCCCCCAGCAAAAGGAAGATCACATACGATGGCACGGAAGGCCTGTCTGGCATGTCTGAGAAACAGCGAAACAGCTACCTTAGTATCTCCCAGGGAGGGATGATGGTGGCTGAGACCACACAGACAGCAGTAGAAACAATGATACATGAGTTTTGAAAGAATACCAAGGATGAAACAAAATGGCCTCATTCTTTCAACTTCTGTCATACCACAATGTCTACCCCAACTCCCTGAATAGGTTTCCGGGTGCAAGCATTCAACAAACATGTGCCCAGCAGCAATCGTGCCCTGTGTATCCCTGAGCTCAGCTCTCCCTGACCCAGACTTTCTCAAGGCTCACTGTGGATAAGGAGCGGGGATGTGGGCCCCAAGCCCTTTCCGCTGAAGCCACATAGTTCCAAGAAGCAGGAAAAGTCCAGCACCCCTGTGGGTCCCACACTGTTGGAGGGCCAGCTGCACAGACATGAACCAGAGCAGCTTCTCCTCCCCACTGAGCAGTCCTGGACCCCCATCTCCAGAAGGCTCAGTCTTCCACTCAGTAACTTCAGAACGAGACCGGGAGGTAAGAAGTCTTGCCTGTTCTGTGCAGCAGACTATTCCCAAGCTCGTTTCCTCACTACCCCTACCCATACACGCACAGAGTAAAATAAAATCATCTTGCTGAATGCTAGATTCAAGCTGACAGTCCTAAAAACCAATGCCATTGAAACTGAGCAGAATGTAAAATGTTTTTGAAGCACACCAGTCACTTCAGGTAAGTTTAGAGAAGATCTTTTGAACTCACTCACTCTGGATCTGCACAAGGACTTTAGTTTCTAAATTGTTTTCTGGACTCACGAAGCAGCAGAAGATATGAATAGTGAATACTCAGCTGTGAATTCCTAAGGCCTGAGAATGAAAATTAAGAGGGTTCTGTAGATCCAGAGAAAGATGTGTCTGTTTATTTTATTTTTACAATTGGCCTGAGGAAGAAAGTAAAGCCCCAGATGCAGAAGAAGCTTAAAAAAGCCTCTACCTTTGGGATATGCAAGGAGGTGTTAAAAGGCTTGACCTTTCCTTTCCGATTATCTTACAGGAAATGAACTCAAATCTTAAAAACTGTTCTATCACACAGCTGGCTTCAGAAGCAGTTAGGGAAGTTCTTTCTTTCAGAAGGGCTCACTGAGTATGTACTGTGTGTCAAGGACCACACCAAGAAGAGGGTGTACAAACATGCATGGCCCCAAACAGGCCACTTGGCAATTTCCCGGTGTCCTTTAGGCTCTGCCGTTTCCTCCTGCCACGCACCATCTGCACAGGCTCACAAAGGTCTGTCTCCTACTTTACTTGTGATTCCACAGGGGAAGGACCCTGTCGTCTTTATCTATGTATAATCCAAAACAGGTGCTCAAGAAATGAGACAGGACCACAAGGTGAAGGGAAGAGAAGGGGAGAGAAGAGGTGCTGAGTTGGATCTTGAAGGTTAGAGAAGGTGACAGATTTTCTGTGCAAGAAATCAGTATTAAAAAATACTAGATTTGGAGTCATGTAGTCACCCTTAAAATGACTATGTTTTGCCCCTCGTGTCTTTTACATCCTAATAGCTGAAAGAAAACAAGTGATGGCCAGCTCCCTGGTCATTTTCTGATGGCTTTTCACGTTCTGGGTAATAACTGTCTCAGGTTACAGAGAATCGGCAGCAAAGGTAGGATGAGACTCCAAGTCACCTGGCCTCAGTCCAGCCTATCAGCTGCTGGTTCACCCACATGATTTACTGAGGATCTGGAGCAAACAGAATTTAGATGTGTCCCCAAAACTCATTTTTCTTATGTAATGGAAACATGTCAGCTGACAGGTCCGAGCCTTGGACTTCTTTGCAGTGATACTTTTTTAGACCTCTGGTTGGCAAGCACCCTGGGAACGTGGAGACTCAGGCTGAAGATTTCCCTAAGCTAAATACTGAGTTGATGCTCCATAGGTTTAAAAATAGAGAAAGTTACTTTAAAAATGACACATTTTCAAATCTATTCCCCTCCCCACAACCCCTATGAGGAGCCAACCCCAGAGTGGGAATGGGACACATCCCCACAGGGCAATATTGTTGTGAGAAATATACCCATGTTTTTAGACTGAGGTGGGACTGGAATGTACAGTGAGACCATAGAGCCAGGAGACCTGGACTCTAGTGCTCACTCTGGTTTTTACCTGCACAAGCCATTTCCCAGCCAGCCTCAGTTTCCTCACCTACTAAAAGAGACACATTCCCTGCCCTGACTAGCTCTCAGACGATGGAAGGACTGTTAGAAATTGCTGCACAAACAGTATCACTGCACTGAGGCCAGTCCCCTCTGGTCATTCGCTTATTTACCAATTAACATATCTTGTACACCTACTATGTTCAGGTAGGGGAGATCACGTGAGCAAGATAAAGTCTTTGACTTCACAGAGCTTGCTTTTTTTTTTTTTAATTGGAGTAAAACTGCTTTACAATGTTGTGTTAGTTTCTGCTGTACAATGAAGTGAATCAGCTATATGTATGCCTATATCCCCTCCCTCTTGGACCTCCCTCCCACCCCACCCCCATCCTACCCATCTAGGTCGTCACAGAGCACGGAGCTGAGCTCCCTGAGGTTCCCACTAGCTATCTATTTTACACATGGTAGTGTATTTATGTCAAACCTAATCTCCCAGTTGGTCCCACCCTCCCCTTCCCCCACTGGGTCCACATGTCCATTCTCTACATCTACGTCCATGTTCTTGGATTGGAAGAAGAGCTTGCATTTTAAATGTGGGATTTGCATATACCAGGCCTTTGATAAACTGTTGAATTTGGGAATGCTCCACCTAGCACCAGACCCAATTAGTAGATTTCTAAAGTTGGAATTTTTTCCCCCTGGCCCGCTGCATTAGTGCAGCCTGTTGCAGGGAAGCTCCTCAGAGGGTGGTGAGGCTCGAGCAGGATGATGACTGTGATCAGCCCAACAAATGTTATCTATTACTATTATTACATAGCCATTAAAGAACAAAAACTAAACTAAATGGAAAGAAATAATGCTGGCTTAAAACCTCAAATTCCTTCTTAACTACTCAGCAATTAAGACAGCATTTTACTCCAAAATACAGATTTTTATATTCTATGCATCAAAAGGAAAGAAATGCATTGCGAAGTAATAATTAGATTGTGATCTGCTCAAGGCAACCCATGTCGTCTTCACCTCTGAATCTCAGAATCTGCACATGGCAGAGGGTCACTACGTGTCTCCTGCTGAATAAGCCCCTACAGCTGGCGAGAATGAAGGTTACAGCAGAGAGCCTGTGGTGCTCCAGGGACTGTTCACACTCTCTTTAATACCTGCTTGTCCTTTCACAGACTTAGAAGCTGAGTCACCGTGGTCAATGAGTTCAGTAGGAAGTGGTGTCACCAGAATGGAGCCCTGCACTAAGGACAGGGAAACTAACATGGCCTGGAGATGGAGACCCGCCAGTCCCAGTTCCTCCCCTTCAAGCTGGCAGCCACGCCACACCTCCCTCCTCCTCCTCCTCCCTTACTGTGGGGTTTTGTGTTTAACCCAGGAAATCACAGTTCAGGAGGTTCAAGAAAAAATAAAATTTTGTTTCTACAAGTGAAAAAGACCTGAACACATCTCAAGAAAAGGCAAAGGAATGATATTACTTGCCAGGAGAAGTTGTGGGAGGGGTAATGGTTTAAGTACCTGAAACTTTTGCTATTTTTTCAACACCTTTACTGAAATATAATTCATATACAATTCAGCCATTTGACACGTACACAATGATTTTTAGTGTGTTTAGAGTTGTGTATCATGACCACAGTCAATTCTAGAACATTTCATCACCCCCCAAAAAAACCTCTGTACCCCCATTACCCTCTCCTCCAGTGCCTGGCAACCACTAATCTACTTCTGTCTCTATGGATCTGCCTATTCTGAACATTTCATATAAATGGAATCATACGATGTGATCTTTTGCAACTAGCCTCTTTCACTTGGCCCGATGTTTTCGAGGTTCATCCATGTTATAGCACTTATCAGTAGTTCATTCCCTTTTACTGCTAAGTAATATTCCATTATATAAATAAACCACAATTTGTTTATACATTACCAAGTTGATGGACATTTGGGTTTTTTCTACTTTTTGGCTATTATGAATAATGCTATGAGAATTTGTGTACAAGTCTTTGTGTGGATATATGTTTTCATTTCTTTCAGGTACCTAGGTGTAGAACTGCCAGGTCACATGGTAACCCTATGTTTAACCTTTTGAGGAGCTGTTTTCCAAAGTTACTTGTTTCCAACAGTCAGCGAGACTGTTTTCCAAGCAGTTTTACATCCCCACCAGCAGTGTGTGAGGGTTCCAATTTCTCCAAATACTCACCAACACTTGTTATTGTCTGTCTTTTTTATTATAACTATCACAGGGAGTGTGAAGTCACATCTCATTGTGGTTTCAATTTGCATTTCCCTAATGACTAATGCTGTTGAGCATCTTTTCATGTACTTATTGACTACTTGTACATCATCTTTGGAGAAATGCCTATTCAGATCCTTCATCCATTTTTAAATTGCGTTATTTGTCTTTTTATTGGTGAGTTTTAACTGAATTCTTTATATATTCTAGGTATGAGTCCTTTGTCAGAGATATGATTTGAAAGTATTTTCTCCCATTCTGCAAGCTTTCTTTTCACTTTATTGATAGCATGCTTTGAAGTACAAATGTTTTAATTTTTATAAAGTCCAATTTATCTATTTTTTTCTTTTGTTGTTTGTGTTTTGGTATCATACCTAAGAAACTATTGCCTAATCCAAGGTGACAGATTTATGCCTGTTTTCTTCTAGGAATTTTATAGATTTAGCTCTTTACATTTAGGTCTCTGATTTATTGTATCAGTTTTGTATGTGGTGTGAAGTAGAGGTCCAAATTTATTCTTTTACATGTAAATATCAAGTTGTCCCAGCACTATTTGTTGAAAAGACTATTCTTTCCCCCACTGAATTGGCTTGGCATCCTTGTCCAAAATCAAGTGATCATAAATTTAAGGGTTTAGTTCTGTTCTCTAAATTCTCTCCCATTGATCTATATGTCTATCCTATATGCCAATACCACAGTGTCTTTTTTTTTTTGGCCACACCGCACAGCTTATGGGATCTTAGTTCCCCAACCAGGGACTGAACCCGGCCATGGCAGTGAAAGCCCAGAGTCCTAACCATTAGGCCACCAGGGAACTCCCCTACACTGTCTTGAATACTGTAGATTTGTAGGACTTTTTGAAATTGGGAAGTGTGAGTACTCCAATTTTGTTCTACTATTTCAAAATTGTTCTATTTTGGGTACTTTGCGTTTTAATTTCCATGTGAACTTTAGAATCAACCTGTCGATTTCTACCAAAAAAAAAAAAAGGAAGCTGGGATTTTGATAGGGGTTGCACTCAATTGGTAGATCAATTTGGGGAGTAGTGCCATATTAACAATGTTTTTAATCCATGGATGTGGGATATCTTTCTATTTATTTAGGTCACCGTTAATTTCTTTCAAAAATGTTTTATAGTTTTCAGTACAGAAGTTGTGTACTTCTTTTGTTAAATTTATTCTTAAACATTTTATTCTTTTTGATGTTATTATAAATGAAACTGTTTTCTTAATTTCATTTTTGGATTATTCATTGTCAGTTCATAGAAATACTACTATTTTTGTACATTGATCTTATATCTTACAACCTTGCTAAACCTGTATATTAGTTCTAATAGGTTTTAAGTGGATTCCTTAGGATGTCCTATACATAAGATCATGTCATCTGTGAACAGAGATGGTTTTACTTTTTCTTTCCCAATCTGTACACCTTTTATTTCTTTTTCTGGCCTAACTGCCCTTGCAAGCCTCCAGTGCAGTGAATAGAAGTGGTGAGAGTAGACATCATTGTCATTTCAGTGTTTTACTTTGCAACCGTGTGAGTTTTTTTTTTTTTTTTAACCCTCTGAATTTTCATTCATGCCTTTTATCAGGCTGAGGAAGTTCCCATCTATTCCTGTTTCACTGAATGTTTTTATCAGGAAGGGGTGTTGTACTGTTCTGCTTGTTTTTTTGTGTTTTGTTTTGTTTTTTGTTTTTTACTGTTACAGAACAAAAAAGTATGACCAAGGACCAAAGTTAACTTAGATTAAAACCACTTGATGTTATATACTTGGATGAGTTTGAAGTGTCATATGGAGCCAAATAAAAATCTACTTTAAGCGACTCAAAGAAAATAGCTTATTCTCTGGCTTTTAGAAAATGATAAATTTGTAATATTAAAGAAACAAAAGATATCAGAGAAAAAGATGGATTGCCCCAACCTTATATTATTTAAACATCTGCACAATAAAGTGTAATGCAGAAAGCAAAGAAAAATGGATTTGACACAGCTGATAATCTTTCTACCTAAAATATACTAAAGACTGAAATGAAACTGAAGATCCATTTCCACTGCAAAAAGAAGTTGTCAAAGATGAATATACAGGAGAGAAGACAGCTGGGGCACAGACAGGGACGCTCACAGAAGTTCTCTCTAAGCCAGGCCACATAACTAGTGAAAAGCCTGTGCAAGGTCCCCAACCTTCTCCTGCCTGCCTGTCATCCACTGAGGAGGATCACACTGCGGCTCTCCTGAGTCAGCCTGGCCCCAGAGTGACTGTGTGGACTTGTACCCCAATGCCCCACAAGGGACATGCAGAGCAAGCAAAAGAGACATTTTGTTATGTAAGCCTCTGAAATTTTGGGTTGGCTTGTTACTGCAGCTTAACCTAGCCAAATCTAACACAACAAATTAACGTGTGGGGAAAAAAGCACAGCTTCCTTTAAAAATGGAAATAACTTGTAAAGATGAGAAAAATTAAAATGACAATGCCAGTGGGGCTACAGGAAAAATAGGAATGAACTCGAACATTGCCAATAGACTTCATGGAAAAATCTGGAAACACAGAACAAGGCAGATAACAGTTACCAACCTCTGACCCTGCAGTCCCACTCTGGGGAATAAGCCCCAAGCAAATAAATTCAAAGAAAAAATAGCTTGAACAAAATGTTCATCCCAGTAATAGTTATAACACCAAAGACTGGAGACAGTCAAATGCTCACAAACTGAGAAATCACTGGTGACTTGACAGAGTGGACACTATGCAGTCATTATAAAAGACAAGTGGGGAACCACTTTATATTCAAAATTGGGCATAAGCAAAAAAACAGAATAAAATAGCACATAGACCTTCATTACACACAAGTGTTAAAGGCAAGGATTATGTATTTTCATCTTTGTAACCCCAGTGCTTAACATGAGGTAGACGCTCAAATATTTGCTAAGTGACTGAATGTCTGAACCAACAAATAACCAAGTCGGGGGTGACAAGGTCTGGAGGAGACTCTGGGGACGGAGTTGAGTGCCCCTTATTTCTGTAAAATGACTTCAGTGTGTACACTTTAAGATGCATATATTTGAATTAGGAAAAGGGAAGTAGTATTCTTCCTTCATGTAACAAAGCTGGATTAACGTTTCAAGGGGATGGGTCATGACTTTACACAAAGAAAAACTCACTAAAATCCAAGCTCTGAATACTAGGAAGGAATCCTCAGTAAGTGGTAACCGTGAAGTTCAAGGAGAGGCTGGCAGGTCGTGGTCTGTGCTGGGCAGTGGGAGAAGCAGGGTCAGGTTCCGAGGAGCTTGTTTAACAGTTTTACTTGTTTTGTAGATGCCGATGTGCTGAACCACTTTATAGTGTGTGGACACGTACTGTAAAGGTTCATCATTCAGACACCTGGACAATTTCTTAGACCTCTTCAGTGTCTACTTTCAATTGATTCCTATCGGTAATCATAGAACCTCCTTCTGTAACTATAAATATCCTGTTTCTTCCTTTGGACTAATATTCACAGTAAGGGAAAAAATTCTCCAAAAGCTCAAGAGAAGTAATACTGAGTTGTCACCACACCTCCTCTCTCTCCTTTGTCCTGGACTGGCTGGTGTCACCTGTCTTCAACCCTCTTCAACGCTCAGGGCACCACTGGAACTAACAACGTCAACCCCTTGAGTCGAATTCTTCCTTCACACCTGCCTGGTGAAAACTCTGCCCTCTACCTATCACATGGCCCTCGGCCTCCTGCGCAGTTACAAGCTGCCTGCCTTCGGTCTCCCAGCAGCTCTCCCAAGCCCTCCGCAACAGCTCTTGCAGACCTTCGCTCTGGTACCTCCCTGCCCTTCACAGAACATGGGCAAGTGGGCAGTCAGAAGCTCCTCTGTTTCTTGCCACCCACAGGCCGGCCTCTCCATACACACTCCCGTCTAAGGCTGAGCCCTCATCTGCCTCTTCCCACTGCCACAGGACCCCCTCCAGCCATCAGTCCCTTTCTCCGTCTTCAGCCTTGACTCCCAGACCCTCTCTAGCGGTCGCTCACCCCTCTTCCCTTCATAGCCAAGTTTCTTACAAGAGCTATCCACTCTCAAGTTCTCCAGTTCTCACCCCACCCGTTCATTTCTCAGCCTACTGCTTCCTCTCTCATCTTTCTTTCTTTTATTTTAAAATTGATTAATTTATTTATTTGGCTGCCTCGGGTCTTAACTATGGCACACAGGATCTTCGTTGTGGCATACAGGATCTTTCATTGCGGCGCACGGGCTTCTGTCTAGTTGTGGCGCAGGGGCTCCAGAGCTTGCGGGCTCAGTAGTTGCACCGTGTGGGCTTAGTTGCCCCACAGCATGTGGGATCTTAGCTCCCCCACCAGGGATCGAACCCGCACCTCCTGCATTGGAAGGTGGATTCTTAACCACTGGACCACCAGGGAAGTCCCCCTCTCCCACCTTTCTAATAAAACTGATCAGACTAGAAAGCCCAAGACCTTCCTGGTGTCAGGTGCCACCCTAGTGTTAAACCACTCAGCTCTTTCAGGTCTTCTCACTGCCCCTCCTGCACTCTCTCCTCCTACAATCACACCCCTGGCATCCACAACACTACATCTACTGATTTTTCTCCTCCTCTGTCCTCAGGATTCTGTCCCAGGCCCTGCTCTCTAGCTGCACACTCTACCTAAGCAAGATCCTCTGTTCCCACACATCAAACTACCTTTAACCTCATAACCCTGGATACGCATCTCTGGCCCCAAACTCCAGACCCACACATCTGACTGCCTGCTGGATGCCTCCACTCAGCTATCACACAGTCCCTGCAAACCACTTCCTACCTTCCCTGAGCCCACTCCCATTCTTGGGTTTCCTCCATCAGGAAATGGTCCCACCATTCACCCAGCTGCTCAATCCAGAAACTCCTTTTCTTCTCACACCCAACCCCTACCAACCCCACTACATTTAATCAGTTTCCAAGACCTGACAACACTAGTTCTTCAGTATCTCCTGAATCTTACTTTGCCAATTCCCACAACAATGGCTACCTTTAATAAGGCCACTACCATTTTTTGCCTAGTTTGCCAATGGCCTAACTGATCCCACAGTCAACAGTCTGGTCCCCCTTCCTGTCTATCTCCATGATGCTACCATGGTGGTTGGTGGTGTGTCTTTTAGAAGATCAAGTTATGCTTCTACTTGAAACCCCTCCAAGACTTCTTACTGTGGCCAGCAGCGCCTCCCAGCTCTAACCACTGCCCCCTCCAGGTTTAGCATTCACACCATGTCCCCAGTCACCCTGTACTCCCTCCGCCAGTTAACAACCTGCAGTCAGCTCCACACAAGCACCACGCTCCTCTAGCTTCTGCGCCTTCACACATGCTGTTCCTGCTGAACAAACGCGGGAGTGAATGAGAGGAGGAGGAATTAATTTCTTGCTGCCAAACAGTTTCAAAAGCAAAACTATGAAACTCCTTTCAATTAGTTTTACAATGTAAAAAAAATGTTTAAATTGAATGTGAGTACAATGTAACATAGCTAATATAATCCAGGGTGAGTGCCCAAAGTTTGCCTGAGTCTAGAAGTGAAGAACAGAGGAAGATAACAAAGCCCTAGGACTTGTCAGCGCACGGGACACCGCTGCCAGACTGAGCACACGTCCCTGGTCCCTTCTGGCTTCTGACTTGGTGACAGCAGTAATGTGCTGTGTGCCCACCACCCTCCAGGCCATTCTCCACAAGGCCCCTCACGCTCACAGCAAGTTTGTAATAGGCCCCATTTCACGTGTAGTCGAACAAAGGCCGAGCCACCAAGTAACTCACCCCAGGTTTCTTCGCATGAATGGGGAAGGGGCTGGAGTCATTCACAGATCTGTCCCACTCCCTCTCCTGACACCCAGTTTTCCTGTCTCCACAATGTGGGGGTGGGCTAAATGATAAGGGTCTTTGCAGCTCTGATTTTCTATCATTCCAAATGGAAAAGGGTTATGACTTGTGGTCATCAGAATCTCAAGGAAGTATCTGCCAGCCACGATTAAACACATTCAACAGATGTGGCTTCTTCTGTCCCCAAAATGTAAGCATTCTATGATGATGCCCAGGCAGTCACATTCAACAAAGACTCATTTTACAGCTCCGAAGAACAAGTACTCATTGATTGGCTACCATGTCAACCCAGCAAGGAGCCCCAGTTACACCACAGCATGCAAAGCTGCCTGCCAAGGCTGAAGCAGTATTATTCTAACATAATCTTAGAATGCCTTCACACAAGTGGCATCACGCATACACACACACACCCCCTCCTGGAAATTCGCTGCTCGTCTCTCATGTCCAGCTGGCGGTCAGGGTTGGGAAGCAAGCACCTGGGGACGCACTGGCTCATCACCACCACTACCTCCCCCATTCACTTCAGGATGTCCTTACATCCTAACACAGCATATAACAAGAGACAGATGTCACAGATACAAGAGATGTGCATGAAAGTTGCAGGGAACTGGGCTGTCAATTCGGGCACCCTCATTTCATCTTTATTCCTTGAAATTCTCTGTGCTGCTCCACCTCCCCTGTGCCAATCTTTGAGGAGCACCGCCAGAGACAGCTATTAAGCTTTATCAAACACTTCCCAAAGATTCCTTGTCTCAGTGAGGAGCTCTTGCCCAGTGGGTTACTTCTTCCTTGAGCTGCAAGTTTTCCAACTCAAGAGACATACTTAAACACTAAAAGGGGCTTCCCTGGTGGCACAGTGGTTGGGAGTCTGCCTGCCAATGCAGGGAACACAGGTTCGAGCCCTGGTCTGGGAGGATCCCACGCGCTGCGGAGCAGCTGGGCCCATGAGCCGTGGCCGCTGAGCCTGCGCGTCCGGAGCCTGTGCTCCGCAACGGGAGAGGCTGCAATGGTGAGAGGCCCGCGCACCGCGATGGGGAGTGGCCCCCGCTTGCCGCGACTAGGGAGGGCCCTCGCACAGAAACGAGGACCCAACACAGCCATAAATAAATAAATTTTAAAAAAACACTAAAAAAGAAAAGTCAGACAAGACAGAAAGATTCTTCTGGCAAAAGTAGAAGGAAAAAATATAGAATGGGTCAGGAGGTTGTCCTTTGTTCAGGCAAGAAAATGGGGGTATTCAACAAGGGCAGATGTGATAGGGAAAGAGAAACACTGACCACTGAGAGCAGGCAGTTATGGGGCCGCCCTCCAAGCTCTGTTAAAGCAGGTTCCCAAGATTCGACAAAGGACATTATTAACAACACGCATGAGTCAGAGTGGCCCCAGGTCAACCACTTCAGCTTCTTTCAAGCCCTCCACTTTGAGGCGGCCCCTTCTAGAAGCAGGACTTCCTGTCACACAAAGGGCCTCTGTGGGCAGTTCCTCGGCATCTTTTCCTGTGCAGAGCACCAGCACTTTCCGAGGCTCTTCCCTCTCTCAAAGTCTGACTGAGCACTGAGCACTCTAAGGGGGCTGTACCCTGGCTGAAGGGGTGAAATTTACCCGCCCTGAAAACTAGACACGGCAAGAGAGAACAATACCAAAGGACACGGCACACCTGGATGTATACAGCTAGAACTGAAATCTGCATCTATGATGCTTCACAAGACATGCTGGGGTGATCCCTTGATGGCCTAATCACCTCAGGCAAAAAACTCAAGAGGTCTGTGATTGACACTGCTCACCTGTAAAATGGAATCCAATCTGCCTTAGAGGTAGTGCAGATCAAATGGAATCTGTCTGGGGCCTGGCCCAGTGCCACTGTGGGGGGCCTCCGGAGTGATGGTGACTATGGGCCAGCTTCAGTCAAACAAGCCAGGCGCCATCACTGAGGCATTCCCCTTCCCACAGGCTTGACGGACATTTGAACAACCTCCTCCAACACAGCACCATGGCCTAGGAAAGAACACACTATGGGAACAGGAGGGTCCTGAAAGGGTACATGGGGCTGACATTTCAGTGGGAATTCATCAGCTGGAGAAGTAGGGAAGGGCATTCCAGTAGAGGAACTTGCATGGCAAAGAGAAGGTGGGATAAACCAGTGCAATAGAGGGTCACACAGATCCTGAGGTCAAGCCCTGGGAAGTGGCTTTTAAGGAAAGAGGAGAGATAATTTACAAAGGGCAGGGTGCCGATGGTCACACCATCTGGTCGCCAGCCTCAGTGCTTCATTATGCTGCAAGAAGAGTGACTTCTGCTCTGTCCACCTAACAGCAGTAAAAAGCAGCACATCCTGGGGGACTTCCCTAGTGGTCCAGTGGTTAAGAATCCGCCTTCCAATGCAGGGGACGTGGGTTCAATCCCTGGTCGGGTAACTAAGATCCCACATGCCGCGGGGTAACTAAGCCCTCATGCCGCAACTACTGAGCCACGCGCTCTGGAGCCTGCGCACCACAGCTAGAGAGAACCCTGCGTGCTGCAACTAAGAGCCCACGTGCTGCAACTAAGATGCGACACAGCCAAATAAACTAAAAAAAAAAAAAAAAAAAAAAAGCAGCACATCCTGAAAAATACCCACCACGGGAAGGCTAGGAAACCACTGACTAGACTTCACACCCATCAGAGCTCTGTCAGGAAACAAACTACTCAAATACTTCTCAAGCAGTGCTGTAAATATGTGCCTTTGAAGTTAAAAAAAAAAAAAAAAAAGGTCATGCAAACCACAAAAGGGTTTGGTTTTTAAGTATTTTGTAAGTATCTACGCACTCAACTATGGGGCCACTTTCTCAAGACACTATTCCATTTCATTCAAACGTACAAGCTGGAGCCAAAGCATTCTATTCCAGGGAAGGAAGGACACAGTGCCAGTGTGGACCTCGAGTGACAAACTGACAGCTGAGTTCTAACTTGAATGTGATTTTATTTTTTAAAAAGTTCCCATAACATGAAGGACTATCCAGTAATTTGGAAAAAGGAACAGGGAACCCACTTATCAAGCAACAATCTAAAGCTAGTGAGCTAAATAAAGTTTCCCTTAAATGGGGAAAGAGAGAGCAGGGCTTGAACTAGCAGTGGTAGCTATGATAGGTGCAAGTTTTAACTTCTAAGCCTCATTCTTCTCACCTGTAAAATGAGGATAAACATGGCTGACCTACTTCAGGGGGAAGTAATGGGAAATTTAAATGACACGTTCTATGTGAGTGCCTGCATACACGAGGCACTCAGCAAATGTCCCTCTCTACCTGCTTGTCCCTAGTACAACTCCTCCTGGTCCCTGGGTCTCGCTGGCCATGCCCCACCTCAAGGGCAGATGTCAGTTGAGCAAGCAGGACATACACGCTCATCCCTCACTTGTGTCACTGAAAACTCCAGGAACGCAAAACAAATATCTGCAGCGTTAAGCCATATATATATATATATATATATATATATATGTGTACTTTTTCGTTTTTTTTTTTTTTTTTCGGTACGCGGGCCTCTCACTGTTGTGGCCTCTCCCGTTGCGGAGCACAGGCTCCGGACACGCAGGCTCAGTGGCCATGGCTCACGGGTGCAGCCGCTCCGCGGCATGTGGGATCTTCCCAGACCGGGGCACGAACCCGTATCCCCTGCATCGGCAGGCGGACTCTCAACCACTGCACCACCAGGGAAGCCCGCCATATATATATATACTTCTAAAATTTATTTATTTATTTTTTCGGCTGCCTTGGGTCTTCGTTGCTGCGCGCAGGCTTTCTCTAGTTGCGATGAACAGGGGCTACTCTTGCGGCGCGCAGGCTTCTCATTGCGGTGACTTCTCTTGTTGCAGAGCACGAGTTCTAGGCATGCAGGCTTCAGTAGTTGTGACACCTGGGCTCCATAGTTGTGGCTTGCGGGCTCTAGAGCGCAGGCTCAGTAGTTGCGGTGCACGGGCTTAGCTGCTCCGCGGCACGTGGGATCTTCCCGGACCAGGGATCGAACCCGTATCCCCTGCATTGGCAGGCGGATTCTTAACCACTGCACCACCAGGGAAGCCCTATATACAAATTTTTTTAATGATGCTACCTGCCTAATAAACACTTCCAGTTACCAGTTTACAAAGGAGAAAAATTAATGGAACTTCTGTTTATGATAAAATGCCTAATTACTACATAGGCATACCTCAGAGATCTTGCACAAACATGCGCAAGCGTGTGCACACACACACAGAGGCAAAGAGAGTCCATCCTCAATAAAACATTTGTCAGTTTAGTTGGCTCAAGGAATAGACTGTGCCCCAAATTTTTTAACATTTTCAATAAAATATGTAATTTATTCTGATAAGCTCAGTAAAATGGTATTGTCAAAACAAGGATGTTGGGCTTCCCTGGTGGCACAGTGGTTGAGAGTCCGCCTGCCGATGCAGGGGACACGGGTTCGTGCCCCGGTCCGGGAAGATCCCACATGCCGCGGAGCGGCTGGGCCCGTGAGCCATGGCCGCTGAGCCCGTGCATCCAGAGCCTGTGCTCCGCAACGGGAGAGGCCACAACGGTGAGAGGCCCGCGTACCGCAAAAAAAAAAAAAAAAAACAAGGATGTTTTGATCATATTATGTATATTTTTGCCCCAAGATTCTAAAAACATTAACTTTCTGAGTGCCAGAAACCTTGCTAAGAGCTGGGGAAGGGAGTGAAATAAGTCAATAATAAGAGGTGGTCCTGCAGTCCAGGAACCACAGTCTAGCAGGAAAGATAAGACAAGGTCCCACCTGATTAGGCTGACAGGTGGGAGGGAGGAGGGGGCAGGCGGAAAAGCAGTCTGGAAGAGGGAGTGAGAGACCGGGTGCCTGCAGCCCACTGAGAGTGAGTATGAGGTGCTCCAATCAAGGGGAGAATCAGGAGCTGCTCTGAGAGCCTGGAGACAGACTGAAAACAACGCCCACACCCACGAGGGCACAGAAAGCTCCACCCTGGAACAGAGGCAGAACATGGCCACCTCACACCACCTCTGCCTCAGCTTCTTTAGTTCAAGCCACCAAACTGAAAATGTGTCAACAGCTGCCTGTCCCACTTGTCTACACTCCCCCGCTGCAAGGTCCCATGTGATCTGGCCTCAGCTTCCAGCTCCAGTCTCGGCTCCCTCCAGTGCCAGCCACAGTGACCTTCCTCTGGGTCTCCAAATGCACCAGGCTTGGGCCTACCTTCGCCCCTGCTTCCCCTCTACCAGGAACACCCTTCCTCCAGGATCTGTAGGCTTTGCTGCCTCACACCATCAGATATCTGCTCATACATCACCTGCTTCTTAAGAAAGCCTTCCCTAACCCCTCCCCATTCCTCTGACATGTCAGCCCCTAACTCTGCATTATTTCGTTAATAACACTCAGCCCCACATGCCAAATTGTGTACTTATTTACTGTCTCCAGTCACAAGAACGCAAGCTCCTGAAGAACAAGGACTCTGTCTTGTTCACTCCTACATCCCTACCACTGATGCATAACAGGTGCACAATAAACACGTCTACAAGGAATGAGTCAAGGAATGTGCTGGGCTCGGGCACAAACACACAGTATGACAGAACAGACTTGTGTTTTCAGCAGCAAGGCAGACGAGGAATCTTAATGACTCTCTCACTGAAAAATTAAAAAAACTGAATAAAGTATAATTGCATCACTTTATTATGTTATAAAATATAATAAAAGAATCTAAAGATACCAAAAAAGTAAATTTAAAGAAGAAACCCTAGAATATAAGTAGATAAGTCAGCTTTCTCTCTGAGGTGACAAAAAGAGAAAATGTAAAAGAAAGATTAATAGACTTGGAAGAAATAGTGAAATCTAACTTACAACTCATGAAGTTCCAGAAGGAGATAACATTAAGAGCGGGGAAGAAGCAATATTTAAAGATAATTTTTCAGAACGCTGAAAGACATTAAATCACAGATCAAGGAAGCCCAATGAACACAAGCAAGACTTTAAAAAGAAAGAGAGAACCATACCAAGACAAATTAAATTAAAATTGTAGAACCTCAAAGGTACAGAAAAGATCAAATGCAGCCAGAGAGAATTGATATATTCAACATGCTAAGCAACAAAAACTGCCAACCAAGAATTCCAAACCCAGCAGAACTAGTTTTTAAGAACTAAGAACTAGACATTTTCAGAAAGACAAAATATATACCACCAAAAAAACCCTTGCAGAAAAGGAAATTTTAAAGGATATACTTCAGGCAAAAAGAAATTATCTCAGCTGGAAAGCTTGAAGCACAAGAGAGAACGGTAAGTAAATATACTAGTAAATACACAGATGAATCTAAACAGCATTGACACTATGAAACACAGTATCTAATTTATAGAATTAAAAAATTCAGAAAAGAAATACTGGACAAGTTGGAAGGGGATGTGGAGTTAAAATGCTTTAAATCCTTCCATTAGTCAAGAGAAACATAAAGTCATCACTTTAGATTTTGTTAAATGTTTTTCTTAAAAATGGATATCTAGGATAACCACTAAAGGACTAGACAGAATTTAATTTCCAAGCTAAGAGAGAAAAACAAATGCAATGATGGGGGTGTGGGGGAGCAGGAGCACGATGGAACTCAATCAAAACAAAAAGGCACACGTGCGCGCGCACACGTAAACAAACGCACACACACAGAAGAACTGTAGCAAAGAGAAGGCACAGGAACAAGAAAGGGCTACATCTATTCAGTATCACTTCTATTCACATTGTACTGGAGGACTAGCCAAAGCAATAAGAAAAATAAGTAAAAAGTATAAGAATTAGAAAAGGAGAATCAAAACATTATTTGTAGATGATATGGTTTTAGCAAGGCTGATGGACAGTAAGATGTCTGTCTAGAATGACAGCTCTCAGCTATGACTTGAGAGCTGTCTAGTTAAGTACAGTGCTGGGGGCTCTACACATTTGGTTTCATTTAACATGAGGGAAAGACCATTATAAACTTCATTGTACAGAAGAAGAAGCCAAGAGTCAGAGGTTAAATATCTTGCCCAAAGGCACATGGCAAGTAAATGGTTAGTTTTGAAATTAAGCCTATCTGTCTCCAAAGCTTAGCCAGTATGCCTGCCAGAGAGCGATAGACAAACGACGATGGCACCACACGATAAGCACCATCTGTGCTCTCTCACAGGCGCCTACAACGGTGTGATTACAAGTACTGGAGTACAACGAGAAGGAGATTAACCTGAAGAAAGCCAGCGAAGAGAGCCTGGGGCTAGGTCTGAAGTGTGCAGGAGAATGCACAGACGGCAAATGGCAGGTACTCTGGAGAAAGACAGAACAGCATGTACTAAGGTTAAAAGGTGTGAAAGAATCAAGAATGTGACAGTGGGAGAGCAAAAAAGGGAGTAGCTGAATACAAGGCAAGATAAGTGCCACCAGGCTGGGAGTCTTGAAAGTCACACCGGGAATTTGGAAAGTTATGGGGAGGGACCTGATCCAAAGGCCCGTGAAAGAAAGTTCCCTCAGACAGAGAGCAGAGAACAGACCATCAAGCCTGTAGACCTGGGCTGTCCAATACAGCAGCCACTAGCTACTGAGTGCTTGCTTGAAATGCAGCTAGTACAACCAGGGAATTGACTTTTTTGTATCTACTTTTAATTCATTTTAATACAAATAGCCACACATGGTTACCAGCTACCATATTGGACAGTGCAGCTCTAGAGGTTAGAGACTGGAGAAAGAGAAAGGGTTAGGAGACCAGGAAAGAGGAGTAATATTCAAGAGAAGAACAGGCAGGATGAAGTCACCTGTGAATAAAGGGCAGAGGGGGAATAAGGATTAAAAGTTCCTAGTTTTGGAGGCAAGGTAGGTGGTGATGCCCCAAAGAGAAACAGAAAAAATTCAGAAGAAAGAATTGGGTTAGGATGAAAAATACTGGCCTGGGCCAGATAAATTTGACGTACCTGAAGCCCAGCTACATATATACTGTACTGTTCAGCCGTATCAAACTCCCAAACACAGCATATTCCTTCTGACCTCCTTGTCTTCGCATATATATTTCCCCCTGCTTCTCCTGTCTGCCTGACAAACCTCTCTCCAAAACACACCAATCTGTGAAGTTTTCCCCGACCTCCCCCATTCTTCACAGCAGATAAGGTCCCTGTAGCACTGTAAGAAGACTTATCACCCTGGAGTTTAGAAGTCTCTTTATCCGTCTGGACTGTGGGCTTCTCAGGGGCAAGAACTCAGTCTTAACCATCATGGATCCCAGGGCCTACTAGCATCATGCCTGACACAAACTGAGTACACAAGAAACTCCACCAAGCGGGTAAGTTGAATGCATGCGTGCCCACACAAGTGAACGAAGCAAGTGATCCAGCCAGCCAGCATTTAGGTGGACTGTTCCTCCAGGTAGTGACCTAATGGATGGTCAGAAATAAGTACAGAGCTCGCTCAGGTGCCTGCATAGCTGTTAATGAAAGCAGTCAGGTGATGGAACAAGCACAATTTACATAAGTCTCACACCATGACTTTTCATCATTATGACAACCTCTACCCATCCCAAATTCAAACTCTTCAACCTCAGAAGTCTACTGGATGTGCCTAAGACAAATTAATGCCTTAGAAGTCAACATTAAATATGCAACGATTTCTCCTCAAAAAATGGTCCTGACACTTCTCCGCATGGCCTCGTGGTCTTGTTGTGTAACATTCTTCCTGCACAATAAGGGTCAGATCTCACAAATAAGTGAACCTGAGCTGAACATGCTCAGAGGTGGTAAGTTAACAAAATGTTTCTGTTTTCCAAGTCAACAGATACTTGGTCGTAAGTCCACTGTGCCCTGTGCTATTTTTTCTTTATGTGTCAGCTCATACCAGAAAAGAACCATAAAGAGATCACTTCATTGTCTCCATATTGCCCTGTGCTTAATTTATTTTGCTAAATGAGCACTACCAATACATGTTAGGAACTTGAGAATCAAAGAAAATTCAAATTGGTAAGGTCAACATTTTAGCCCTGTTAGTTCCATCAATAACATCTTGTCAAGTAGCAGTCTCCAGCAAAATCATTCTCCCTGATCTCCCTCAAGGACTCCACTGCAGAACAAATTCCAATGAGAAACAAGACTGAGTATGAAATTCGTAGCACAGGCTTCCCATTAACATAAAGAAATTTAAAATCCCATACTATTGTGATAGCCATCGTCACACATTTCAAATTCAGAACACTTTGTGTTAGATTCTTTAAGTTATCCAAAAAACACAACATTGTGCTTTGTGAGTCCACATAGAGATTCATGTCTTATGATTCACGTATGACAGTCTAATTAGAAAAAAAAATTTAGGCCAGATTCCCAGGCTATTGGAGATGTTAAATAGACACCTAGTCTGCCACTTGACATAAAGGCAGAACTGTGAGATGCAAATACATTTAGACCAGCCCAGTGAAACACAACTATAGTGCCTTCAATCTCTGTGGGAAGGAGACCATTGCAACCCTTTCATTCGTTCACTCACTCATTCAAATTAATGGCCCATGTTTTCCATTGTTACTATTCACCCCCACTCTGACCCCCAGCACACACACGGTCCTCTTTACCTGCCTCTGGAGCCTGGGATCTACTTGGGCTACTAGGAGAAGTTTCTTCAAAGCCTTGGCGGAGGTTCTAAGTCCACCACTAGAAGCTGGCCTGGAGAGATGCCTCGAGCAGAGACGGAAGTGAAGAAGGCCCAGACAACCCCAACCTCACATACTCTCAGAGACTTCTGGGCCAAGAGCAGCCTCAGGGGCTGCCTTTAAAGTCCTCCTCAGCCTGCAGCAAAGCCAGCACCACATCCTCCTTCATATATTTAAATTTCACAGGCACAATCAGAATTTACACTAATGTGGACAGAAGCTAGGGGCAAGAAGGAATGTCAAATATTACTTATTACTGACTAGGACTATTATATATTAATTATGTTTATATATACATATATATAATTATATATTTATTAAGGCCAACCCAATATGTATTAAGAAAAGGAAGCCAGTTAAAATATTCTATAGTTAACACGTACTGAAAGTATAGCAGGACATATAAAATGCTAATTGGGGAACAAAGGTAACTAAATTATGGGAGAAGTGAACTAAGCCAGTCCCTGAAGCAGGCTCCTCACCCTTTCTTTAACCCCCGATGTAGTCATCTGGCTCACCAACTGAAAGCAGCTTCGTCAAGGACAATGACAAAAAGTGGTACCAGAATACCAGGAGGGAAGACACAGTCCCAACCTAGTGCATAAAAGCATTGTTCATCTGCAGGCAAAGAAGGCAAGAATGCACGTCCACAGTCAGCGTTAAAAAAACAAAAAACAACAAAAAAAAAACATTGCTCATGTACCCTACTTCATTCCCAGGTTTTATAAATTAAAATAGGTATAACGTTATTGACTGCAATTTCAAGTACAATTAAAATATTTATAAAAATGCCTATTTTCCTGTAGTATATTTGTTTCAGAATTCTCCACAACATATACTCTAAGTACTTCAGAAAATACAAATAAGTGCTATTCTATGAACGTCTCCAAGGCATTTTAAGGTGACTTTGGACAGAGTGGGAGCCACATCAAGGTCTAAGGACAGTCACTCACTGTTCTCAGCATGCCTCTATTTGCATCTAATTCCCATACTTGAATTTCAGAGGATTCAAATTCAATTTTTAGGAGAGACTATTTTTAAATGTTTCTGGAAGGTTGTAGATAAATTTCATTTTTATAAATTAAATCACTACCCCTTTTATTTACATTATAATGTATTATTTTAAAGTCTATCCTATTCCAAAACCCTGTCAGTCCAGACTGAGAGTTAGCAAGATAGAGTTGTCAGTATTCCTTCCTAGGGGCCAAAATGCTCCCACAGAGTTCAGGGTTTTCCTTTCACAAACTGAAGAATCCTCTTTTCAAAGAAGAATCAAGTACTTTCGTCTATTTTTTTATTAGTTATGATTTTATCAAGTATGGATTTCTCATGTAGCAGATAATCGTATAATGAGGTTTTCTTATAACAGTAACAACTGAGTAAGACCTAGTTTAGGGGAGAAACAAGAAAACCTTTATAAAATAGAGAACTGTTTGTTTTTAAGAAAAATCTCTCACAAAGGGAGAAATGTCAATGCTCACTGTGCTTGACAGGTAATTTGTGCATGAGGTAATTCATTGCACACCTATACCGAATGGTGCTCACTTAGGGAAATTCTTGAATAAAAGCTGAGTATTTGAAAATGAAACAAATGAAAATGGAGTCATAAGAAGAAAAAAGCTAGTCTTGGCCAAGTCCTATTAATCTTGAGATAACATGTGGAGAAAGCAGATAAAGGAAAAGCCAATGGCCCAGAAGTCAGGAGAACTGGGTTCCAGACTCACTCAGCCACCAGCAAGCCATGTGACCTTGGACAAGTCAGCAAGGCATTTCACCTCTCAGTCTTAATTCCTTTGTTTAAAAAAAATGAAGGGGGACTTCCCTGGTGGTCCAGTGGTTAAGACTCCACGCTTAAAAAAATGGTTCTGAAGAACCTAGGGGCAGAACAGGAATAAAGACGCAAACGCAGAGAATGGACTTGAGGACACAGGGAGGGGGAAGGGTAAGCTGGGATGAAGTGAGAGAGTGGCATGGACATATATACACTACTGAAT
Organism: Tursiops truncatus; assembly: GCF_011762595.2. Classification (NCBI taxonomy): domain Eukaryota; kingdom Metazoa; phylum Chordata; class Mammalia; order Artiodactyla; family Delphinidae; genus Tursiops; species Tursiops truncatus. The sequence continues at coordinate 6,234,888 of NC_047044.1, read as the reverse complement.
GTAAAACAGATAGCTAGCGGGAAGCAGTCGCATAGCACAGGGAGATCAGCTTGGTGCTTTGTGACCACCTAGAGGGGTGGGATAGGGAGGGTGGGAGGGAGACGCAAGAGGGAGGAGATATGGGGATATATGTATATGTATAGCTGATTCACTTTGTTATACAGCAGAAACTAACACAGCATTGTAAAGAATTATACTCCAATAAAGATGTTTAAAAAAAAAGGACTCCATGCTTCCACTGCAGGGGACATAGGTTCGAACCCTGGTCAGGGAACTAAGATTCCCACATGCCGCACGGCAGGGCCAAATAAATAAGTAAAAATTAAAAAAAAAATTTTTTTTAATGAATGGGCCTGACTATAACGACTCCAAGAGCCATTACAACTCTGAAGATCATGGTCCCACCTTTTTAATTATGCCACCTCCTAAATAACAGAATTATATGGCTGAGCAAAACAGAATACTAACAATATATGAAAGTTGGGGGGGGCTTATTTTTACTACTGGCATAAATCTCAGACCTATAAGACATGCTTCAGTTTGAAGCTAGGATACCTGTTTATTATTTTCATAAATGCAGCATTAAAGTTCACCTAGAATTAGGTAAGACATCTTATATATGAAGAAAGAAGGAAGTTGAGATATTCTAAATCAGCGGTCCCCAACCTTTTTGGCACCAGGGACCAGTTTCGTGGAAGACACTTTTTCCACAGGCAGGCGAGAGGGGGAAGGTTCAGGCAGTAATTCGAGCGATGGGGAGCAGCAGATGAAGCTTCGCTCTCTTGCCGCTCACCTCCTGCTGTGCAGCCCGGTTCCTAACAGGCCACACACCAGTACCGGTACCGGTCCACGGCCCCAAGGTTGGGGACCCCTGTTCTAAATTATAAGAGCAAGGGTGAAAGCTGATTAACGTCTGAAGATAGGAAACCTGATTAAGGTCTAGAAAATAGGAAATATGCAACCTTAAAAGTGTTAGAAATACATACATCACACTAGGTAATGACCTAATGAGAAAATATGCTTGTGTGTGTGGCATAGACTGTACCAGCATGGCACCTTCTGGAGAACAGAAAGAGGACACTGCCTTTCTAACGTTCACAGCAATAGGTAACCCAATAAATAGTGATGAATCACTCACATATCGGGATTTTTTTAAAAAAATCTTCTAATTAGAATTACAGTACTGCATAAACAAAGGAAAGGGAGAGGGAGCCAAAATTTTTCAATTCCAGAGTACGACTTCAAGATAAGAAACAAATATGTACGTAAAGCTGCTCAGCTATTGAAACAATAAAAGTTTTACATTTTGCTATCCAATAAAAATGAAAATAAAGTGTCCAGTGATAGCAGTCAGATGGGGATGAGAGCACAGGGTCCAGATGAGAAGAAAAATAAGAACTGACTGAGGAGGAAGACGGAGGGGGGCCTTGGAGCAAGCCGCATGCTAATTCTGGGATTCTGGAAGACACGGTCATGAAACAGCAACTACAGTTAACTGGAAAAGCTAATTTGTTCATTTTCTATCACAAGTCCCAGTTGTGAGTTTGTAGATTAGCTGTGGCTGTTAAGAAAGGAAGTTGCAGCATGTAATAAACGGAATGCCTGACAGTAGGGGGAAAAGAAACCAACCCTCTATTAACTGTTAACTCAAGTAATTCATTTAGCTACACAGTAAGAAAAAAATACAGGCAGAGGTATGCAAACTAGTCTAAAACATGCCTAAGTTTTTAATTTATTCCCTCTATTTTGAAATGAAGCATGCACATATGTTCTAAAACCAGAGTAGAAATTATAAAGCATAGTCCTTCATTTGTTTGGGTCAAGATGTATTCATCAGGAAAATCAAACATGTACTCTAACATTTTCTCAAAGCATTTTGGATAAAACACTCCACACTGTTCAGTTGATATTGAACTGGGTGAACATTTCCATCAAGAAGCTCTAAAACTAGGTGTGCTTAAAAGGTAAGGGTTCTGTTAAATCAATCACTCTGGAGGGAAAAAAAAAAATCAATGAAAATTTTACTTTCAGCATGTCTCCCTTAAAGGAAATGCATGTTCTAAACAGCACACTCACGTTTTCCTGTCAAAGGCGGCTTCAACTGCCTAACTTTGCAGATCAGCTTCCGTACCTGCCTCCTTCCGTCCCTGCTGGTATGTCTGACCTCGGCTCCCAGCTGAATTCTCCCAGCACATTTCATCATTTCCTGTTGGCTGCCGGCTCCTTGCAGCCGAGATAAGGCCATTCCCCTACACTGCTGCATTCACCCTACAGGCACCAGGTTCTCAGACCACCTCTGCAAGCCTGCTGGGACCATCACAGAAGAGCTGTCTTTTCAGTAAGTAGCCAAACAGAAATCTCAGTATTCCATGGAAAATCAGAGACAAAAGGACTGAGAACGAAAATCATATCACCCCCCAAAATCAACTTATATATAAACTAACTTACACTGTATGTGATGGTCTTAGAGTCTCTTCTTGTATTTGGGATCCTCCCATTTAGGAGGGAAAAAAGACATGCTCTGTTTCTAAGGAGCCAGGAGTTAATGTGACAGGGGTTTACTTGCATGGGATAATCTTCCATTGCCCCTACATGTAAAACTCGGCTTCTCTCTGTGACTCCACACACAAGGCAAAGCAGCTTGACAGTGGGAGATGCAGGGGAAGCCTGACACAGGCTCATGCTGGACACAGGCAGGGGACCCTGGTCTCAGCAGTGTGACTGCCTCCTAGGAACTAGGGCACTCAAATATGCAAGTGTGATTCCGTAGAAGTAAAAATCAACACAAAAACACTTTACTTCCTAGAGTTTTACAAAGAACTGAAAGTGAAGGAAAAAAATAATAATATAACTTTAGGTGAGGAGGAAGAGATCCTATCTCCTCATTTTATTTATTTTTCAAGTGTTGAGAGGTTTCCTTTTTTAAAAATATTTCTGTATTTGCGCCAGGTCTTAGTTGTAGCAGGTGGGCTCCTTTTAGTTGCGGCTCGCGGGCTCCTTAGTTGTGGCATGCAAACGCCTAGCTGCAGCATGCATGTGGGATCCAGTTCCCCAGCCAGGGATCAAACCTGGGGCCCCTGCATTGACAGCACGGAGTCTTAACCACTGGGCCACCAGGGAAATCCCCCTAACTCCTCATTTTCAAATGTATGCGTCCACAAGAACATACTATATTAATTCCCATTAGATAAAGAGGAGGCACAACTCTGTGCCGAGCGAGGCCAGGACAGGGCAGAGCAGAGAGGGACAGAGCAGCAAGGGGTCACCAGGAATGCTTCTGAGCAGTGTTCTGGTTTTTGAGCTGTTATGGGTATGGTGTATTTATGAAAATTCATTGGTATACACACGTATAATATGCACACTTTTATGTATATATATTTACACCTGAATAAAAAGTGTTTTAAGGGGCTTTCCTGGTGGCCCAGTGGTTAAGACTCCGCGCTTCCACTGCAGGGGGCAGAGGTTCCGTCCCTGGTCAGAGAAGATCCCACATGCCGCAGAGCAACTAAGCCCGTGTGCCACAACTACTGAGCCTGTGCTCTAGAGCCTGCAAGCCACAACTACTGAAGCCCACGTGCCTAGAGCTTGTGCTCCGCAACAAGAGAAGCCACCGCAATGAGAAGCCCGCGCACCGCAACGAAGAGGAGCCCCCGCTCACCACAACTAGAGAAAGCCTGCGCACAGCAACGAAGACCCAATGCAATCAAAAATAAATAAATAAAATTGATTCTTTAAAAAAAAAAATCTCGGTTTAGAAATTCCTTAATAGAAAAACACCAATAAAGCAAAGGCCATATCAACAAAAGCCTCAATTATTTGACATGTGATAATCATTCACATTACTCAGAATATTATGATACCACTTTCCCCTCACCCTCCCCACGAAGTCAACCCAACACAGACTTCACCGTACTCTGCCGCCAGCTTAGTTAAGTCAGTTACACCCTTACAGAGGTGCACACGCCACAGTAGCGCCCTCTGATCTGCAGGGAGGCTGGCCACTTCATCCCAGGGTTTGCTGTGGGACAGACAGGATCAGGAACTGAAGGTCTAATGGCCCTAAAGGTCATTTTGTCCAGTGGTGGACACTAAGGCTGGAAAAAGTTGAGCAACAAGTCAAAAGGCTTGCTGAGTACCAAGACAGGCTTTCTAAAACCAATGGCATGGCAGTTATCTTTCAAAGTACACGCTTTAAGTTTAAGCGGCATAAAAATATGGTCGCCAAAGCCTTTGTCTGGGGGTATTTTCTTCCACTAAGAAGGAATACACACCTGAGTTGTTCTAGCAAAGCAAGCTGATTGTCTACCTCTTCTTGCTATCAGCTAGCATGACAGGAAATTCTTCTTTGCCCCAGAGCCCCTCTTAGTGCTCTTGGTTATGGGAGGGACAATCATAGCAAGGTTTAAGAGCCTCATGCTCTTTATTTTTTTTTTAAATCCAACAAACAAAGGCTGCTCAATAAACATTTATATAGTGCTTACTTTATTTATGGTCAATCATGAAAATAACCCTATGAGGGTAAATACTGTTACCTCCTCCATCTTCCAGGTGAGATAACTGAGGCACAGAGAAGTTATATTACTTGCCCTGTGTCCTGGAGCTGGTTCAAGGCGAGGGCCAGGAATGAACCCCAGGCAGTCAGCCTCCAAAGCCCAGCTGTTAACCACTACACCACACTGCCTCTCCATCTTGGCTTCCCTGAAGAATCAGAACTGGGTCTTGGATACAGCTGCTGCTTAATAAAAATTGTATATGAACTGAATTAAGAAGGCAGATAGCAGTAGCACTATGAAGTAACAAGACCAGCTTTCCAGCGTGGCCAGGGCACCTTCTCCCTCCTCGTAACTTCAGCCACATCTCACCAGTGGATGCCTGGCAGGAGGCAAGCTCTCCTGGCCCTCTGGCAGCTCTCCCATCCTGGGGCAGGGGTGCAGCCCCTGGAGGTGGTGCTGGGACAGAAACACTGCTCCAGGGAAACTCACCTGCTAACTTCTAGCATGTGGTGCCTAAACTGGTATTTCTGGTTCCAAACTGGTTTGTCACCAGACTTGAAACCATTGGGCATTCATTCAACAAACATTAGTGCCAGGCACAGTGCTTAGGGCCTCGGGGCCCCATGACTGAAAAGCCAAGGTCCCTTCCCTGCATTGCTCACAGTTTATGGGCACAGCAGAAGTGTAAATAAATTAAAATGGCACCAGCTGATAAATGCTAGAACCAACGTGTGCCAAGGGTTGAGGGAACAGTGTGAAGGGAGCAGGGACCCAGGGTGGGAAGGCTTCACAAAGCAGGGGACACAAGTGGGTTCTCCAAGAGCTTGCCACCAACCTACTCAAACCATGTGGATTAAGGCAGAAAAAAAATTCTGAAGCAGAGAGTCCAGCAAATTAGCTAAAGACTGCCAGGGTCATCCATTAGCTCAGCCATTGTTACCAAGGCACATCAGCAGGGGGATTCCAGTGAACAGCCGTTAACCTAGCAGAACTCACAGAACTCACAGACAGCGTCTCACCACGCTACCTCTTCTATCTGATACCTTTGTTATATGACTGTCACGTGGTGAAAATGGCTGCCTCTACCGAGTTTTTTTTTTTTTTTTTTTTTTTTTTTTTTTTTCCGGTATGCGGGCCTCTCACTGTTGTGGCGTCTGCCGTTGCAGAGCAGAGGCTCCGGACGCGCAGGCTCAGCGGCCATGGCTCACGGGCCCAGTTGCTCCGCGGCATGTGGGATCTTCCCGGACCGGGACACGAACCCGTGTCCCCTGCATCGGCAAGCGGACTCTCAGCCACTGCGCCACCAGGGAAGCCCATCCCGAGCTCGTTTAAAAGATCCCATAAGATAGGTACTACTAGTCCCCTTTTACAGAAGGGAAACGAGCACAGAGAAGTTAAGTGACCTGCCCAAGGTCACCCAGCCAATAATGGCAGAATGGGGATCCAAACTCAGGTTCACCTGATACGTCAAAGCCCATCCTCTTTCTACCACACTCTTATGCCCCCCATGGAACTAGAGCTGTGAAGCAAACTAGGATATTTAGCAACAGGTCATGTCATATGGAGAAAGAGTAAAATTTCTATGTCAATTTCCCCCCATTCCTCTATTGGTCTGTCCTTGCTCTAATACCACCCTTTTTTAAAAAACAGCTTTACTGAGGTATAATTCACATACCATACAATTCAGCCATTTAAAGTGTACAATTCAATGGTTTTTAGTATATTCACAGATATGGCAACCATCACCCCAATTTTAGGACATTTTCATCATCTCAAAAAGAAACCCTGTACTCTTTAGCTACCGCCCCTCTCCCTACCCCACCATGCCTTCCCCCAGCCCTAAGCAACCACTGCCTCTTACAAGGTGATGCTTTCTGTGTTTTTTTGTTTGTTTTTTGGCCACACCACAGGGATCTTAGTTCCCCAACCAGGGACTGAACCCGTGCCCCCTGCAGTGGAAGTGCGGAGTCCCAACCCCTGGACCGCCAGGGAAGTCTCACAAGGTGATTCTTAAAGAGGTTATGGGCACACAGTAATTGGGTTGTTAATAAAACAGTGCAACTTGCAGTTCTGTGCTTTATTCCTCCCAACTGGGCTAAAGCTAACAGCTGAGCCAGGACAGAGCAGGACAAGAGCCAGACGACTCAGAGGCAGAGGCTGGGGTGGGAGGCGGGGGTGCCTGGCATCCCCATGCTACATGTGCTACACGGTTCACATGTCTTGGAACTTAGCAAGCCCTAAATGCAGAGCCAAGCGGCCTAGCGCCAGCAGGGATGGCACAAATCATGCGAAAGCCCTAGAAGAGCCTCTCTAAGTCACAAGACCTTAAACCATTCGGAATGCCCATCCCCCCATCTCCAGAAAGACAAATACCAAGATCATATCGGCTGCCACAAGCTAAGGGTCACCAGAATAGTGTTGTTCTGAGAAGCCAAACCACTTAAGGACTAACAAGAGTCAAGGCTCTGATGAAAAGGTGACACCCCCAAAATCTCGGTTTGTTTATTTGCTCTTCCTCTCAGCCTTCCTCAAGTGCTAAGAAAAGTTGGGGGAAGGGGGTATTACAAACAGACTATGTATATACTCCTGCAGAGCCCTGATTTCTCTGCCACACTTCTCCATACAGGACATCAAAAAACAGCTGTGTGCAGCATCATCGACATGCAGTGGAAAACTACTTGGCGCTTAAAAGGAATGAGCCACTGACAGAAGTAACATGAGGGAAACAAAGAAACATCATGGTGAGCAAACGAAGCCAGATGCAAAAGATACACGCCGTGTGTCTCCTCTTTACATGAAATTCTAACCCAGGAAAAACTCACCTAGGGTGACAGATCAATGTATGCCTGGGGCTGGGGACAGGGGGGCTGACTGCACGGGGGCACAAGGAACGTTTTGAAATGATGGAAATGTTCTGTGTCTTGATTAGGACAGTGGCTACACAGGAGTATCTATTTGTCAAAGCCTCTAAATGAGGGCATTCAGTTGTATGTTAATTAATATCTCAGTAAAGAGAAAAGGGAGGGGGAGGAGGGGGAGAAGACAGGACAGGAGAGAGGAAGAAAGAAGAAGAGGAGGAAAGGAGCCCTCTGCAGAACTTGAAAAACAGAACTTTCTCCTGCTCCCAGCATCCGCATCAGCAACAGCGATGGACATTCACCAGGAACTGAACTTCAAGGTCCTCTGGTTCAAAGGCCAAATAAAATAAGTTCTGTGTAATGTTAGCACTAAGTATATTTTATTAGGTCTCAATTCTTAGCATAATTGATCCTCTAACACACACAAATGATTCTGATGAGCCCGAATGGTCCACTTTCTAACCAGGTTAGCTCAGTTCTCTCCATCATCACTGCAGTAAAATTTGATAATGCCAGTCAGCAACTTAGAAATGGCAGCTCTCAGTGACAGGTTTCAACGGTTGACAGTCAGTAAATAAGTAAAATCTAATAACGATAATTACAGGTATTAGATTTTCCTTTTTTTTAATTGATAAGTAAATCTTAAATTCTAGAAACCTACCATGTTCATAAATAGGTTATATAAAAACCTTCTGATCTTTTTGTTGTTTTTGTTTTTTGGTTGGGGAGAGGATAGTGGCTGTGTTCGAACCCTACTGGTTAGCCTTTCATATTTTTCATGAACCAAGACATAAACAGAGCCATCTTACCTTTAATACTCTTCTCACATAATGTACATAAAAAGGAATAAACAAAGCCAAATTTCTATCATTCTCTATCAAAGAAGGTGCCAGGACAAGCTAAGTACCAGTTCTATCTTTGGCAAAGTTAAAAAAAAAAAAAAAGGTTAAGACCTTTTATATAAGCTTCTTTGCTTCTCTGACACTTGCTGAAAGCTTAAAAAAAAAAAGAGAAAGAAAGAAAATATGAAGCCAGACTAATTAAAGCAGAAAGCCCAATTAAGAAGAACTTCAAAGCACCAAATGTGATAGGAAAAAACATGTTAATTTATTTCCTTATGCATTTTATAAAATGCCAGCATGAGAAGCAACACCTGGACTTCTAACACAACATCTCAGTGGTTAGGATGTCATACAGCTCCTGCCGCTGCCCCCCAGTCCCAGGAACAGCTCGAGCCTTCTTTGGGCAACACACCCAAAGAAGAAGGTCTGAATTCAAAAAAGAGTGGTGCGCAGAGTTTGTGGTGAGTTTTGGGGTATTTTCAGGAACAGAGTTGAGATATGCTGTGTTAATGTTTTATTAGAGGCTTATTGGTGTGATTTCCCCCCTCATTTATTTATACGTACGCTCTCTCTGCTAGACTCTGGAAGTCACAAGCTAAATAATTCACCACACTTTTCCTTAAGCAGCTTAGAGTTTAGTAGGGTAGACAGACAAGCCCCCCAGAGGACCACACAGTGTGACAAGTGCTACGTAATAGACCTAAGCAGGAGTGAAGGGGGTTGGGGGGTGGGAGGCTGGGAAGAGATGTGGGAAGACTCCCCAGGAGAGGGGACCCTGAGCTGAGTCAGGTAAGAAGGGGTTGTGTCACTCTGCATCTGGCTATGGCTTCCTCTTCCCCAGGGGAGAGGGCAGGGCACCATATGAAAGCTCCAACTTCACTGACCAGCGCCTTTCGTTAAGGGCATGTGAACTAAAATATTGCCTGCCATATCAGTAAACAAAGGATGTTACAGCCATCAAGCCACCACATTACAGCGGCCCGACAGCAAGCCCTGAAGAAACTCAGGATAGAAACAAGATGCCCACCATCTAGCAGTCAACTGCCTCAGCCAACCCCGATGGTGAACCCTGAGGAGACTCGGGATGAGAAAGCACAGGATGCTGGCCCCATGTAGCTGAGGTGCATATCAAAGGAATGATTTCAGTGAGCCCAGACTCTTGCATCTTCCCATACATAAAAAAGTGCTAAATTCCTTAACTTGAGATATCTGGTTTTCTTTTATTAACAGTAACCCTTTGATGTTTGGACTACCTGGTCTTTTGTTGCAAAAACTCCTATATATCCTGGCTCCCCACCATGCCTCTTTGGAACAGTTTCTCAGTGTTATCTGAGAAGTTGTGTCCCAGGCTTGAAGTTCTCAGAATGTCCACCAAATAAAACATAACTCTCAACTTTTAGGTTGTGCATTTTTTTTCGGTCAACAGGCAGAATTACCCAACATAAGGCTGCCAACTTTATTTTGTCCACTAAGGACGTTAAGAAAAGAGAAAACCTAGCACTTAGCATTATTCCATTTCAAAGGCATTTTAATAATTTTAAAAAGGTATTTTAACACTAAAAAGTGGGTCATACAACTTCAGAATAAACGAAAAGCCTCAAACTAAGTGTCTTTAGCTTAAACAATGATTATACTGTTGATATTTTGGCGGCACAGCAGTAAAAATACCATCATAAACTTGTGTCTGGAAACCCTGCAAATAGAGGATTAAATTAGGGACTATTTTATGACATTTTATATACATTTGCCAGGATCTTTACATACAATGATTCCACACTTCATGATAGCCCTACAAGGTGGGAGTACTGTCCCTATTTTTCAGATGAGGAAACTACGGCCGACGGGGCAGTGGCTTCTCTGTGGTCACGCAGCAGTGGCTGTGCATGGGCAGAACTGCTACACTTGGTTCCCTCTGACAGCGGAGACTGTCCTGGGTCCCACAAACACTGAGTAGGAGCGTTCTAGGTGACGTCTGAGGTCCTTATCAGATACTAAACATCTATTTTATTGCTGTTGCTTTGGCGATAGCAAAGGAAGAATTCAGTTCTGCCACCTTTTACTTATCTATTTTTGATAGTCCCAAACAACCAACTCAAATCCTTTGTGAAACCAGGAGAGGTATAAATATGTAAATAAATGAACGTGATCCCAAGAACTCCAGAATGCTACCATCACCTTCTCCTTTCTCCTTCCCCATTTTGGACCTGTGCTAGGCATAAGGTGGGAAAGATGGAAAAGATCAAGAACCCCATGTGCCAAGAAACTGGAAACATTTGAACTCTTACTCAAGACTTTCAATCCTGTACTTCAATTTGGCATGTAATAAGAATACATTAAGTGTTTAATAAATGAATGAATCTAAAGCTCGCAGGCACTGTTGAGTGTTATAGAAAGTCAACTTAAAAGACATGGTCTCTAACCTCTAAAAGCTTCCATTCTCTGTCTGAAATATGATTATAAATATAATACAAACTTAGAAGTGTATCTTGTTTTACAAATTTTACGTTTTTCTTCTACTTTCACCATTTAAAATGGAAGTCTACTAAACAGTCTTTTAACACAATGTTCCCAGTCGTACTCTGGCACGGGTCATGATCCTGCCGTGTGAGGACACAGGCCAGGTAACCATTGGAGGCAGGTCCCCTATAGGGTCCTCCACAGACTTCTGCGTGAGAAAAGCAGTACTGAGTTGGGCCAGATGACAAGAGAGGGGCAGAGGTGAGCAGGTGCAGGATCTTGGCACGTCTGTAAGCTTCCTGTGCCTCGGCCTGTAACATGAAGACAGCCTCGATAACCACCTCAGGGCTTGGGAAGACTGAGTGAGATAAGGTACGCGTAGTGTGTTTTTCAATGGTAGCATGGAGATCACCTCCTCAGGACAGAACTGGATGCCCCAGAGGATGCTGATCACAACTAAAGTCAGGGAAGGGTCAAAGGGGCCTCTCCAAGAGTAGGGCTGAAACATAGGAGGCACATACTCAGGCGGCAGCAGCATAAGGTTAACCCCCAGGAAATTCAGAGAGTAGGCAATTAGTAAATGTCGGAAAATCAATGAATCAATGTCATAACAATCCAAATGGAAACAAACTCACAATGACCACAAGGAATGAAGTATGGATATGGACAGGCTGGTTCAGAAGGTCTCATGAAGGAAGATAAAGTGAGGGAACCCTGCCGAGAGGCTGACTGGGCTGAGCACCTGGCAGGAGTCACAGGGAGAAAGCAAGCCACTCAGCCTGGCAGTGGTCACTTTGCATTTGTGACAGGTGACCCATCTTAAGATGAGGGACATGTATCTCTCATGTGTGAAACTAAGCTAAAGATGGACAGGTTACAAAACAGTTTAAATATTATGACCCCATTTGTTTTGCTTCGTTTTGTTTTTAAAGTTGCTATCCTTTAATCATACCAAAAAGCCCTAATTTGATAAAATATCAGACAGAAAAACTGATTAATCTCATTGATATCTTACAGGCAGAGATGCTATTGAAAATGTCCAGCATTTGATAGGCAAGGGGGATGAAGCACATAATTAGATTTGAAAATATATGGAGTGCTTCACGAATTTGCGTGTCATCCCTGCACAGGAGCCATGCTAATCTTCTCTGTATCATTCCAATTTTAGTATATGTGCTGCCGAAGCGAGCACTCCCGTTTGTTTTTAAAAATCACATTTGTGTGTGTGACTTTAACAATCTGGAGAAGTGTACATCTAGGTACTGACAGTGATTTTCTCTTTTCAAAATCTATATTTGTACTTTACAAAGTACATGTACTGATTTTATAATGAAGAAATAAATGAGTTCCTTTAGGAGTTTTTAAAACCAGACAGATGATGCCAAGGCTGGGTTCAAAAGGGCTGTCCAGATCCCCACTACTGAGAGGGGGTTCAGGACCACAACTCGCAGAAGATACAGGGAGGTCACAGGCAAACCTCTGCCTGCAGGGCATGTCACCTTCTGCAGCTGGCTTCACCAATGGTGCAATATTTCTTGGGGGAAAGAGGAGGGACGGGATTCCTGAGCACTCCACAAAATTTATTCCATAAAGTCTGAGATTTTACAAACCACTTCTATAAAGAAACACAAGTTCCAGGAAGAGTTAAGACTCTCCAGCCGCACTGAAAAGCAGCAGGTGCTGGCCCCAGCCTCAAGCCAGAGATCTCATCCACAGTGGGGAAGTTATTTAAAACCTCCACATCACATGAATTAATTCCATGCAGAGGCAGGTCTAAGGGAGACAATCTGGTATATAATCAAGTCTTAGTCTGCTGGATGAAGAGAACCAAGTGAAAGGCCCCATCCCCAGCGCCATCCACACACAGGCAAGGACGAGACTTAGGCTCTCAACAGCCAGACTGCCCCTTCCCTAAGAGGGGACAGTGCCTCTGACAGCTCACATGATCGGTGACCACCAAACGCATTCAATTAACATACACACACAAAGCTGTCATAAAGGCCTGAAACAGGTAAGAAGAGACAAACCTACACACTGGGAGTAGGGCTGGGGGTAACTGTATAAACAGTCACAAGTTAGTACTAACTTCCAGAGCCAAGATCCTTAAAGTGTGACACCACCAAGTGTGCTTATTATACCTCATGACAATGTTCATTTTACAACTCATAACTCGGTGACTGTGTGTTTGCAGGTTAACTGAGGGAGCACAAAGATAGCGAGTTTATCCAGATCCTGGGTCACGCTGTGCTTGTTCCCTCAGTATACCCTTCACAATCCACTGACAATGCCCCACCTCTTAGATAGTCCCTTGGGATTCAGGAGGAGGGGCTAGGATCTTTAAATGGAATCAGTATTTATCTAACTACATTCACTGAAAGACCAGACTCACAATTTGTAAGGTCAAATTGCTGCACATATGAGAAATAGGCTGCATCCAAATTCATTAGATTCAAATGTTCTTTGCAGTAAATTAGTGTGACAATAAATAGTCAAGATTTTCTTTCTATTCCATAAATATATTCCAACTAATTTGTAACCTCATTTTAATTGGAATTATTGTCTGATGGCACACTAATGATTTTTTTTCTTCAAAGATGTTAAGAAATAGTATTACATAGTTATTAGCAGTACCACTTAACATTGGTTTAGCTGCAAGTTTTTCTTCATATCCGGGCCTTGAGGAGGAAACAAATACATTTAAGATGAGTAATAGCCTGAACAACTCTGGCAACAATCAACATCATAACACCTACACTATCAAAAACAACCTGGGATTCATTATAGCTGTAGATTGGAAATGTTTTTCTCTCTCTTTTTTTAAAATTTATTTATTTTGGCTGCGTGGGGTCTTTGTTGCTGCGCACGGGCTTTCCCTAGTTGCGGTGAGCCAGGGCTACTCTTCACTGTGGTGCACAAGCTTCTCATTGCGGTGGCTTCTCTTGTTGTGGAGCACGGGCTCTAGGCGCACAGGCTTCAGTAGCTGTGGCACGTGGGCTCAGTAGTTGTGCTCGTGGGCTCTAGAGCGCAGGCTCAGTAGTTGTGGCGCACAGGCTTAGTTGCTCCACGGCATGTGGGATCTTCCCAGACCAGGGCTCAAACCCATGTCCCCTGCGTTGGCAGGCGGATTCTTAACCACTGCACCACCAGGGCAGCCCTTTCTCTTTATTTTTTATCGAAAATGTTAAACATATAAAAAAGAGAGACTAGAACAATGACCCCTAGTTTCAACAATTATCAACACATGGCCAATCTTGTTCCACCTATGATTATGAAAATTGTTAAATGCTCACAGAAGCATGCAACTCAAATACATCTTTACTTGACCCTGCAGGTCCACAGCACGCATCCTCACGCTGGGAAGAGGCACAAAGCAAGAAAAGCAGGGGCATTGGCCTGAAGGACTAGCAACCCAGTGGGGAACCAGAGCCACATAAAACATGTATAAAATCAAGGAATAAAAATACTAAGCCTGGGGCTTCCCTGGTGGCATAGTGGTTGAGAGTCCGCCTGCTGATGCAGGGGACACGGGTTCATGCCCCGGTCCGGGAAGATCCTACATGCCGCGGAGCAGCTGGGCCCGTGAGCCATGGCCGCTGAGCCTGTGCGTCCAGAGCCTGTGCTCCGCAACGGGAGAGGCCACAACAGTGAGAGGCCCGCATACCGCAAAAAAAAAAAAAAAACTACTAAGCCTGCAAGGTGAACCTCTGCAGTGATAAGCCATGCTGACGTCACTGTACTCCCTGATACAATACATGAGGACAGCACTTCACCTCTGCATATTCTTCACCCAAACTCATCAGGCCAGTCTAACAATGTGAAAAACACCAGGCAAACCCAAATTTGACGGCCACTCCTCAAAATATCTGACTAGCACTCTTCAAAACTGTCAAGGTCATGAAAAATAAGGAAAGACAGAAAGCGTCACAGATGGAGGAGACTAAGAAGCCATGAGGACTAAATGCAATGTGATATCCTGGATTGGATCCTGGAACAGTCCGAGAACCTCAGTAGGAAAACTAGTGAAATCCAAGTAAAGCCTGTAGTTTATTTAATAACACTGTCCAATGTTAATTTCTTAATTCTGACAAATGTGTCATGTTTAGGTTAAGTTAACATTAGGGAAAACTGGGTGAAAGGTACATGAAGAATCTGTTTTATCTTTGCAACTTTACTGTATATCTAAAATGTTTCCAAAATAAAGTTTATTACAAAAATAATAATATAAAAAATTTAACTGGCTAATGAGTATTCATTATATCCTTCAGAAGAAGGAGTCAGTGACAATGTAGTTTTCATTTCAAAATTCAGCCTGGGAAGATGAAACCTAAAGAAACAAAGCAATTTGTTAAAAAGTCTCAAAGAAAGTAAGCACCTTGAAATGAAGGCAGGGCCCCCGGCCACACCAGGTGATTGGTGGCAGTACACCACTGGGGAACCTGTGACTGTGATAATGAACTGGGCTGACAGCCAGAAGTGACTTCCTAACCTCGAGGCTGCCCCTGCCTGGTCTCCCGCTCCACCCAGAGCAGTGCTGGTCAGGCGCCAACCCAGTCTCCTTGTACCACCCTAAGCTGCCCCCAGCCTCCCCCCGGTCCTCTCCCCACGAGCCCATCCTCAGAGCACCAGCACCTCTCTTCATTCACTCGGCAATCTCTGAGGGGCTGCAGGTTACCACTAAGCTGAATGCAATAAAAGGAGGCGGTATTACAAACCACTACATAATAATTCATTTTTTTAAAATAGTAGTTTATCTAGAGAAAAGATGAACTGTGATCAGAACTGTACACCAGGAAACCTGAAGTTGCAGCACTGAACAAGGGAGGGGCTGGAAGCAGCAGCAGCAGCAGCAGCATTCTACCTTCAGTCTTTCTGACCTGGAGACCACGCTTGGAACAACCGAGCCTACGAGTGCTCACTCGTGCTTTTAAATAGCTTTGAACGTGCTTCTTTATAACAGCACCATCCTACATTTGAAATAGGACACAATTCTAGAAATGAAAGTGCAGATCTGGATTTTCAAACTATGAACAGCATGTGGGGATTTCATTCATTCTGAAGCAGATTTAAGATGACTTCTGTGGCTGGGAGCAATGCAAAAGTAAATACCCGTGGCAGAGCAGCCGGATGTCTGCCTTCGCGCAGAAGCAAACATGTCTTGCGCTTGAACGTCAGCCCAAATAAGAACTTATGTGAAATATTCCTGCCCAAAATGCCCTGCAACAAAATTACTGAAAGACAAAGAGAGGAAACCAGCACTGATGTTTTTAAAATAATCTTAAAATAAGATGACAATCTAAAAATGTTGTACTTGTTCTCCGTAACAATTTGAAAATGAACACAATCTGCCATGTTCCTCATCGATGAGGCAATCCCTCCTGAGCAACTTCATTATTTCTGCTTATCCAGTAACTGAAGAGAGTCTTACAAAATGCAAGTCAAAACTTCCCCAGTGCCCTGAAGTATGCAACTAGGAATCTGGCCAAGAGTGTCACTGCTCAACAGCCCTCCACTGAGGCTTCACCCTTTAACGTCACATTAAGAAAAAGGCTACATATGGTTCCCCCATTCATTTTTTTAATGTTTTCTTAAACTAGAAACTTTCCAAATACACCTTGGACTTTACACATTTGTCAGTTTTGCAGAGTTCATGGGCAAGCTCTCAGGC
Organism: Tursiops truncatus; assembly: GCF_011762595.2. NCBI lineage: Eukaryota > Metazoa > Chordata > Mammalia > Artiodactyla > Delphinidae > Tursiops > Tursiops truncatus. The sequence continues at coordinate 6,218,573 of NC_047044.1, read as the reverse complement.
CACATGCCTGTGGCTCCGGTAGGTTTGACAAGCCCCGCACCAGTGCCAGGCGTGGCCCCCTTCCCCAGATAGCCGGTGGGGTGGATGCTCCCCTCTCTGAGCTGCTGCGGAAGCAGGCTGTTGTACTCCATCCAGTCTTAGGTCTGTGCCTGTCCCCTCCTCCTCCCTTCCCCATCCTGTCTCACTGCCCTCGTTTCCTTGGCACCTAGGACAGGGCTTAGTACCTAGGGGCACAGCATATACCAAAAGAAGAAAGGAAAAAAAAAAAAAATCCATGAGAGAAATGGCAGCTTCGCCCTTGGGCGTGTACAGCTCAGGTGTGAATGCCAAGCCTCAGGAATAGAAGTGCACCTCAACTCGAAGCCTAGAACAAATCCCAGGTCACAACCTACCAGCTGTGGCCTCACAAAGTGATTTCACTCTGAGTCTCAGTTTCCTCGACTGTAAAAAGATCAGCCCCTCCCACCCCTTTTCTTTCTCTCTCCATCCCAGACCAACACAAGGCAGCCATGTGGAGCAAGCGTGTCTGCTCTACGGATGCAGCTGACCCTTGCAGAGGCTGTGCCAAAGCCTGGAACACAGTCAGGGCAAGTCAGCACATCCCCCGGCTAGCGCGGCATCTGCTGCGTGCACCATATCCTCTGGACCTGTTACAAAGGTGGTGTTTTGGTCACATTCTGACTCTCTTGTATCACTCTCTCATAGGTCTGAACCTGAGTGAGTTTAACTTATGAACTCTCTCAAACCCAATGCCAACGCTCAATTATTAGCATTTATTAAGCTCCACCATACGCTCACCACAAAGTTAAGTGCTTTCAAGGAATACAAAGATCGTTTAAGTCAAAGCCCCCATTCTTGTGATTTACTCATCAGGAAGATAAAACTAAAATAATTCTATTAAAAAGCAGAATAGAGGAAGGAGGGGTTGCCTCTTCTTATATTGACCAGGTACAGACCGGAAACAGACCCACAGGCTGCAGTAGGAGAGGCACGGAGAGTTTTCGTTTAGTGGGAACAGAGATTCAGTTTGGGATGATGAAAAAGCTCTGGAGATGGCTGGCTGGTGATGGTGGCTGCACGACAGTGTGAATGCGTGATGCTTAATGCCACAAAACTGTACAGTTAAAAATTATCAAAATGGTCAGTTTTATGTTATGTGTATTTTACCACACACACACAATTTTAATTTAGAAAAAAAGACAGACCCACACATATTTCAAGATTTCCTAAGTGACAGAGGTAGAGTCCCAAGGTTCAGGAGGGCCACTCAGTAGTGAGGCTGTCTCAATCAAACATGCACTCAGAAGAAAAGAAAACTAGATTTTTACCTCACACCAAACTCAAAAATCAGTTACAAATTACTCCACAAAGACTAAGGGTTAATAGGAAAAGCAAAAACTTAAAATTGTTAAAAGAAAATACTGAGTACCTTTATGATCTCGCAGCAGAAAAGGATTTCCTTTAAAAAGTCCTTAAAAATACCTATCATAAAAGAAAGGATTAATATAGACAACTACATTGAAATTTTAAATGTTTAACAAAAGACAACATAGTGAAAGTGAAAAGACATGCACAAACTATGAGACAATTCCTGTACCTCATATAACCAATAAATCAACTGGTATACAGAATGTATAAAGAACCCATACAAATCAATAAGAAAAATACAGACAACCCAAGAGAAAAAATGGGAAAAGCCTTAATCAGGCATGTCACCAAGAGAACCCATGAATTGTTAACACCCATGTGGAAAGAGGCTCATCACCCTCAGTAAGCAGGTAAGTTCAGACCAGAATGAGATAACATTTGACATCCGCTAGGTGGGTAGGATTAAGCAGCGTGACCATTAGCCCGTCTGGGCGAGGATGTGAGCAATGGGAATTCACACATGTGTTGGGTGGGAGAGTAAACTGGCACCCAACCTGGAGGAGGTATTTCTGCATGCTGAGCACACTCAACCCCAGAGGCCGCAAGTCTACTCCTATACAAACCTTAGAGGAATGAGTGCGCCAGGAGACCTGTACAAAGAAGGTTCATAACCACAGTACTCCTACTGGTCAAAAAAAATGGAAGCAATCCAATATCTGCTGACAGGAGGATGATAAATTGTGGTCTATGCATGTGATGGTTACATTTTATGTGTCATGAAATACCCAGATATTTCATCAAACATTATTCTGGGTGTCTCTGCAAGGGTGTTTTCTGATAACATTAACATTTTGATTGGTAAAATAGATTGCCCTCCAAAATGTTGGCAAGCCCCAATCCAATCACTTGAAGGCCTGGACAGAACCAAAAAGCCAACCCTTTGTAAGAAGGAATTCTCCACCTGTCAGCCTTCAGTCTTCATCTGCACCATCAACTCTCCCGGGTCCCTAGGCTGCCAGCCTTTGCAGGGAACTGGAACTGCACTACCGGCTTGCTAGTCTCCATAATCACGTGAGCCAACTCCTCAAAATAAATCTCTTTCTGTACATATATAGATCCTATCGCTTCTCTTTCTCTGGAGAACCCAAATACAATATACACAGTGGAATATTATTCAGCAGTAAAAATGAAATTCGCAGATTACTTGATTCCCTTTTGATAAAGCTCATAAAAACTGAATATATTATTTACAGACACATATATATGTGTGTAAGTGTTCTCTTTTTTAAAAAAGCAAGAGAATGATCAAATATCCTGGAATACCTGTGCTCCTGGCAGGAAGCCCCAACCAAGAGCCTCCCTGTGGTGCACAATGGTTTCAAGCTGGGAGGCTGCTTTTGAGGTTTTTATAATTATGCTTCGAAACGTACATATCCATCACCCATTGTTTACATAAATTTTAAGCTAATAAAGCATTTCTAAACTAGAGGCAAAAAAGAATAGTGCTATAAGAAAGACACAAAAGGGGCTTCCCTGGTGGCGCAGTGGTTGGGAGTCTGCCTGCTAATGCAGGGTACACGGGTTCGAGCCCTGGTCTGGGAGGATCCCACGTGCCGCGGAGCAACTAGGCCCGTGAGCCACAACTACTGAACCTGCGCGTCTGGAGCCTGTGCTCTGCAACAAGAGAGGCCGCGATAGTGAGAGGCCCGCACACCGTGATGAAGAGTGGCCCCCCACTTGCCACAACTGGAGAAAGCCCTCGCACAGAAACGAAGACCCAACACAGCCCTAAATAAATAAAATTAGACATTCTGTTAGACATTATATATATATATATATATATAATAATATTAAAAAAAAAGAAAGACACAAGGAAAAAAACACAGGTGTTCAACAAATGCCAGGCTAAAATCAGACCAATGCTGAGACCCGCCCCTCCCACCAAGGCTTTCCAGGCCAGTCTGGAAGGTCTAATCTGACCTGTACCCCTCCAGGGTTCGGATCATTCAGGCCTTCCCTCCCTCTCTCATTTTGAGAACATTGGTCCACTTATTTTGCATGCGGAAGAGGAAGGGGAAGGTTAGAAATTATGACTGGGCTAATTCCTTGCAGAGAGAAAACAGAACCATGTGCACCTGCCAGGCTAAGCCACCTGCTGCTGACCCTCGGTGCCCTAGATGTCATACTTGGTTCCCAGTGCTCCTACTACTACAACAAAACTGCTCCCCTGGCCGTTTAGAGGTGGCTTGTTACTTTTTGCAATCCTCTTCCCCCCTTGACCCCAGGAATTTATTCCTGGTTCCTGCAGAGTGAGAGCAGAAGCCACGCCCACGGTACAGTGGGAAGGGCAGGCCTTAGGAACAGGTGGTCATGTGCTCCAGACAGAAGAGAAACACAGGGCCAGCTCAGGCTGGACAGACACTGCCACAGCGGCTCCTCTGGCCCCTCTCCCTGCAAGCCTGTCAAGTCCAAAGGATCATCTGGGGATCCACAGATGTGAGGGAAGAGTACTGCATGCAGGCCTCCCTGTCATGCCTAGAGTTTAATTAAATGGCCACTTAACGTGCTCACTGCTGAGTTCTGGTAAGTATTTCTGTACTCGTTCTATGACCATTTTTCTTAGATTTTTATTAGGATTAGCTGCAGAATTTTATTATATGCCTTCCAACCATCTGCTGATTTAGTCAACGCAGGTTTTCTTTTTGTGTACTGAATTGTTATGCATGACATTTAATTGAGCACTTACTATGCACCAAGCCCTGCTCTAACCACTCTACATGTAATATCCCATTTAGTACTGACACCAACTCTGTACGATGGCACTCTTCTTATCCTGCTAATTTTACAGATGAGATTGAAGCTCAGGGAGATTAAACCATTTGGCCAAAGTCAGAGTAGTACATGGCAGGACTGGGATACAAAATATGCTCTAAGCCCTAGGCCACAGCTTTCTCCAGCTGACACAATTCCTCACATGAGGCTACCCTTGTACTTCTGGAATAAACCTTGCTTGGTCATGGAGAATTAATCTTTTAACACACTACTGTATTCAAGTTATTGTTTTACTTAGAAACATATTTAGAAATGTTGCAGATATATATATATATATATATATATATAAACATATATATGCACACACACATAGGAAATTGGTCTATAGCTTTCTCTAGATAATAGATGGAACGGGAAATAGGAAACCTAAACACTATAAAGAGATAAGCATATTTAACTACATAAAAATCTTCAAATTTTATGGAAAAAGACATCTAAACGAAGGAAAAACAAATCATAGAAACAGTAGCCAGGGGGATTGTTGTATCTGCAATAGTAACAACAAAGGATTTATAGCCCAATATACAAAACCTCCTAAAAACTGAAAAGAAAAACAATCCAATGCCGGGTGGGGGGGTGGGGGGGCAACAAAAAGCATGTATATAGAATTCACAGAAGAAGAAGAAATACTAGTGGCCAATAAACATGTGAAGTGATGCTCAACTTCACTAGTACAAATTAACAATGGGAAGGAATTCCCTGGCGGTCCAGTGGTTAGGACTTGGCGCTTTCACTTCCCAGCTGGGTTTGATCCCTGGTCAAAAAAAAAAAACAAAAAAAAAAAAAATGGGATATGAATTTTACCCATCAAATTAGGAAAAAAACATCTAGTGCTGGTGGAAATGCCCAGTAAATGGTGTCCTCATACACTGTTGGTGTATGTCCTACAAAAAGGCTGAAGCTATTCAATCTGGCCTAACTTCCAGAAACTACTGACCTGGAGAGATACCCAGAGTATAGTATTCATTCATTCATTCACTCCACAATAAACACCTACCACATGCAGAGCACTTTGTTAAATCTTCGTTCTCAGAGAGCTTAAAATCAGGAGCGTGACAGCTAAAGGGAAGTGAAAACAGCAAGTTGCTGAGTGATGCCTACAGTATTAGTCCTTTTATTAAAAACACACTGATGTTTGTGAGAGCCTGGAGGAAGTTGTGAAGGCTCTGCTACACTGAAGTGGTCAACGCTGGTTCATCTCAGACTGTTGGTGTTGGAGGTTTATTACCATCTTGCTGTGCATACATCTTTTTTGTTTCGCTTGGCATGAGCATATAGCAAAAAATGCAATAACCTGTAACTTTGAGAAATCTAATAAAGAATATTGCAAACAGCTGTCATTGCACACAACAAAGAAGAGCACGAGGTCCACATCAAGTTAGCGGCAGAGCCAAGAGTCCACCCTCTGTCCGGCTGACTGACCGCAAAGCTGGGCTCTTCACTCCAGATGATACCGTTTCTCCTCACTTGAGTTCACCCACCCACACAGGGCAGAACTCAGGAAGACTGCTATGCTCATGTGGGCAGTAAGTTTCGGGAGGCAGTCTGGCAACATTTCTTGAATTCATAAGAATCACATATTTCTTGAGCTCCTATGGGTGATGTGCTATGTTTTTTTGCCTCTAGAAGCTCAGGTGGACTCACTGGAGATGATACAAAAGTGCATTTGCTATCAGGATGCATCCTGGCCTTTGGTTAATGTGTTATCCATTTCATGGGCACTCTACAAAGCGTTTCCCAACAGGCTGCTCTTTGCCTAGCATCCATTCCTCCTCCTTCTGGCAACAACATTCCAACTGGGCTTTGAGGAATCCCCCACCCTCTGGAAACAATCCCCTCCCCAGCTCCTCTGCAGGGTCCCCCTGGGTCTGTGAAGCTACCTTACCCAACGTCTCCCAAGGAAGTGCTTTTATGCTCAGGTTAGCTTAGCACCACAGAACTGTGACCAGTACGTTGTTTCCTGACTGAAAGGAACCCCATCCTTCTTGAGGAACCCCCAGCAACAGGGGTATTATGAAGCTTTGTCACTTAGGAGAAATAGCAAGTGCCTCTACAAAGGATAGACATAGAAACCTCAAAAGGCTTCAGACGTTCTTCCCACTGCCTAAGGCCCAGTGACAGTTACATCTGTTTATATCTCTACTAACAGAAAAATATTCAACTAAAGACAGAAAGAAATGAATGGCCCAGGTCAAATACCTGCTTCTCCATGAATTCTCTGATCCCTTCCTGCTGGGAGTATATGCTGTCTCTGAAGGCATCTGCCACATTTTAACTGTGTTACAGATTCTGAAATACAGAAATTGCCCCCACCAGGCTGGAAGTTTCCTGAGAGCAGAATCCCTGTCTAATTTACTAAAAGACCCCCTTGGCATTCTGGCCACATGTGACAAACAGAACCCCATGTTGCCCAGTGTACTAAACAAGTGTTTGTCCCCAAACCTGTTTATGTCAATTGTACATATAAATTGCAGGGACTGCCCTGGTGGCACAGTAGATAAGAATCCGCCTGCCAATGCAGGGGACATGGGTTTGAGCCCTGGTCCGAGAAGATCCCACATGCCACAGAGCACCTAAGGCCGTGCACCACAGCTACTGAGCCTGCACTCTAGAGCCTGCAAGCCACAACTACCGAAGCCTGTGCACCTAGAGCCCGTGCTCTACAACAAGAGAAGCCACCGCAAGGAGTAGCCCCCATTCACCACAACTAGAGAAAGCCCACGCACAGCAATGAAGACCCAACACAGCCAAAAATAAATAAAATTAAATCTTAAATAAATAAATGCATATGTACTTACAAATATATATGGATGTGTATATGTGAATGTATATATATACATACATATACACCTCACTGTATAAGCCTATGAAATAAGTGTATAGTTGCTAAGATTTTTAAAAAGTTTAAAAACCCTAACTAAATCATAGGTGTGGGTAAGACAGGTAAGATAAGTGGACTGGGTGAAAATTTGTAAAATCTAGGATTTAGCGACTCAGGTTGCTTTACATATCCAAGTTCTCAATCCTCTTCAGGCAAAAACCAATATCAAACAGTAAATTATAGGCATAGTTTATGCAAGAAAACTGACAAGTCTGATCAGCAGATTCAAAGTAAAAGAAAAGGTCAATGAAAGATTGGCACATGAAATATAATCTTTTTTTAAAGTTAGAAATAAAATGCCTAAACTATGCATTTTTTTAATGATTCTTGCTTTACCTAACTTCTTCAGTTAGTTGACTACTGGCCAGTCTCAGTCCCATGAGACAAATGCTAAGCTACCATTGGTCAGGGGTCATATCAAGTACTGGGAACAGCACTGCCTCATGTAAAATAAACTAAGACTCAGCTGAAGGAGCTGTGCACAGGCTATGAGGCACCACACTTAGCATGGCATTAAAAACATTCTTCCCTGCCATCAGTGAAAATAGAACAGCTATACAATTTGCTTAAGACCAGGACAAATTAATAAAAAGTATCTAATTCAGAATTCTCAATTTCCAATCTAAAAGAAAAAGCCCCAAGGAATTCCCTGGCCGTCCAGGGGTTAGGACTTGGCACTTTCACTGCTGTGGGCCCGGGTTCGTTCCCTGGTCTGGGAACTAGGATCCCACAAGCCGCGCGGTGTGGCCAAAAGAGGAAATGAACTGAAATTAAATAAATAAAAATAAATAAAAGAAGGGACTTCCCTGGTGGCGCAGTGGTTAAGACTCCACGCTCCCAACGCAGAGGGCCTGGGTTTGATCCCTGGTCAGGGAACTAGATCCCACATGCATGTGGCAACTAAGGAGCAGGCGAGACCCAGCACAAAAGAAAGACAGGAGGGGGGAGGGGGAGGGGGAGACAGGGGGAGGGGGGAGAGAGAGAGAGAAAGAGAGGAAGAGAGAAAGAGAGAGAGAGAAAGAGGAAAAGGCAGGAAGGGAGGGAGGGAGGGAGGGAGGGAGGGAGGAAGGAAGGAAGAAAAGAAAAAGCCTCAGGTTTCCCTGAAGGTACTCTGATGTTGATATGTTAACGTAATAAAACTTTGCTCCCAAATGGATAACTAATAAGGACCTGCTGTATAAAACAAAAACAAAACTTTGCTCCCACCTGGCACTCATCCACCTCCCCTCATCCACCCCCCCAAATTGAGCCTGGAGATAATGTGAAAACCCACCTGCCAGGGACAAAAGCATGATGCCTATGAGCTTTTGTGCCTGACCCAGGACAGCTGGTTAGCTACACCTGATGCAGAGATGGCTCCAAGTGGAAAAAACACTCCCTTCAGTTGGTGCTTCAGGACATCTGGGAATAAGGAGCAGAGCAAACCAGAAGGAAATGGAAATTAAATTTCTCTTACCTTACCTGTGCCAAAAGATTACAAAGCTTTGGCCTATTTGACCATTTCAAGATTAACTTAGCCTGGGGAAATGCTGAACACATCCCCCTTACGGAGATAGAGGTCTCCTCCTCCCCTTGGCTCACCGACAATGCCACCAATTTAATAACGATGAGATCTTGAAGTCAAGCTGTTGTGAATACACCAAAAGAAGCAAGTCCTTGCCCAAAAGAAGCGGGGTGGGGCAGGGACAGTGGCTGGAAAACAGAAATGAGGCCAATACTTAATTTTCCTTATTCTAAATTAAACCCTAGAGATGGACATATATTGGTTTGTTTCTTCTGTTTGATAACCAAAGGTCAGGAAAGCCGGATGCTCCCTATAAAAAATGAAATCAGGAAGTGTGCAGGGATGGCGCGACTAGAGAGAGACCCTCTCCTTCAGCTGCACACCTCTCAGGGCGGGGTGCTCACCCCCAGAGACTGGCTGGCTCCTCCCAGGGCTGCTCCTGATGGGCTCCACACTCTGCCCCCTGGGGCCAGCACATGGGCATGCTTGGAGGCTCCATGGTGGTCCCAGGCTCTACACACCCCTGGCTTCACTTCCTTCCACACCCAGACCCAGTTCCAGGGCTCAGCAAGGTTACCCTTTCCTACAGCACCCCCATCTGACCGCATGAACCAGTCCTCAGCCAACCCCTCAGAAGGGCCTACCTGGTTTTGAAACACTTGCTAACAGAAAGGGAACAGCACAAAGAACAGCCCCACCCCCGCACTCCACACCAAACACACACTCACACATCTGTCTTACAGCTTCAGGTGGTTTTAACCTCTGCCTCTACACCACATCATATTCTGAATGAAGGGGTCAAGTCTGAAAAAGACCTTGAAACCTGACAAGTGCTCCCCACCCTATCCCCACCCAGAAATCGCTGAGTACACCCACCTTCTCCCCCCAGACTCTACAGCCCTGTCTCCACTTGGAGCCATTCCACCCACCTCCACCCCACCATACCCTCCCCTCACCGACTGCAGCGTTGATGTCCATTAAGGGTTCATATGGAGCCACCAGCCACCCATCCTCACCCCCACACCACCAGCACAAAGGACACATCAAGGTCATCTTGACTGAGCCTCAGGGTCTGGCACACCGCAAAATTCCAGAATCAGGAAGCTCGAATTTTAATTTCAAAATGTTCTACATTATCTGGTCAGGCAACTCCAAGTTGATTTCCTTTTCCTCAGAATTAATACAGAAAAAACAAGCATTAGACAGGGGAGAAACATGAAAAGGGAGACCAGGAGCTACACTGGAGACTTAAAAGAGGACAATGATAGCTAGCAAAAGAAAACTTGCTCAATGGGAAAGGAAAAGCCATCCAAACTAAACAAAATGATGCCGCTGTCATAAGCCACAAAGCTCGCCCACAGAAGTGGTCAGCAAGTCTGGCAAACATCCCAGCTGTTTAGGAAAGAGCAGTGGCCACCCAACTGGAACATCCACAAATATAAGCCAAGGGCAGCATTAAGCTGGTTAAACGAAATTTAAAAGAAGGACCTTGGAGCCTCTCTCCCCTTTCTAGCCATGCTACCACCAGACCAGCTCCAAACCACCACATCTTAGATCTCACACCACAACTGCTCATTCACACCACACGTTCATCAGGGCCTTCCAAGGCCCGCACTGTTCTGAGAGGAGAGAGTACGGGACAGACAGGCCGCTGCTTGTGTGATGGTCTAATAGAGAGGGATGGAGGTAACTTAACACGCACTGAGATCCATGTGTGAGCACGATGACTTCAGACATGCAACAGAGATAGCAGGACAGGGAGCAAATTTAGACTGAGTAGTCAGGGAAAGCCCACTGAGGAGGTGGCTTTGGTGCTATAACCAGAAGGATGAGAAAGAGCCATCCAGGCAAAGGACAGTCCAGGAAGTAGGAACCACATGTGCAAAGACTCTAAGAAGGGGCAGTTATTACTGCATCAAACATTTGCCTCTCTACATACAAACTCTACCCTTTTCTAGCCATTCCACTCTACATACAAACTCTACCCTTTTCTAGCCATTCCAGAAAACTTTCCTGAAACCCAGATCTGATCTTATCCTACTCTTCTGCTTAAAAGCCTTTGTTGATTCCCAATGCCTGTATAATATCCAAGTCCCTGAATTTCTCAAGCGAATTTTACTGTATGGAAATTATGCATACCCACACCACACAGAGATACAGACATCTCCACTGTCTCCATGAAGCCTCCCCTGACTACCATCTCCTGGCTGCACCCACAGCTCTCTCCCCTCACACCACTCTGACAGCTGTGGAGTCTGCTACCCGCTCCATACTTGGTTAATGAGAGGAGACATTTCCCATGGCTGGGGTGTGTCCACATCTCTGCCCCCCAACACAGACCAGGACGGAGCCATGCACATCACAGCATTCAGAGGAACGCAGGACAGACATCACCACTGACACCCTCGCGCAGAGCTATGTGTGAGCGGAGGCCGCGCGCTCACATCCCAGGCTGTCTTAACTGCCCTCTGCAGCCGGACGCTTAGAGAAGAGGCTGTGTCAAGGAGCCCAAGGGTGCCATATGCCTACCAGCCCCATGCTACGGGCAAAGACCAAGACCGGCCTGCCTTCAATTCATGGCTCTGCACCTACTAGCTGGTAAAACTGAACAAATAGCTTAGTTCCCTCTCTGAACCTGTTTCCTTTATGTGTAAAGAGGAGGTAACAGTGTTAGCCTTGAACCCCTACAGTGAGGGCTGGATATAATGTATGTGAAGTACCTCCCACACGGTAGGGGATGAAACACTGATCCCTACTGTTAGCTTTCAGGCTGGTTAGCTCTCCACGGAGGAGAATTCTATCTCAAGCCCCTAAACAACACCCCTAAACGCAGCTGGCTCTTCCCCTCACAGACCTCACTGGCCACCCACCATGGTGGTTCAAGACCACCCACTCTGAGCTCAGGAGGAAAGACTGCACACACCCCTACTGGTACCATGTTCAGAAGTCAGACATGTGCCAAGAGCAGGAGTGGACGGCTACCAAGTGAAACTTAAACCCATTTTCATAAAGATACAACTCAACCTTCTATTTCCCTTACCTCCCTCCTCCCCCTCCACACACACACACAAACGTGAAAGTAGACGGGTAAGATTGATTAATCCTGCCTCCTAATAATTAAAGCAAAAAATACATTATGCAATGAACTGGAAATTTAATTCAAAGGTTCGTATCTCAACAACCCAGGAGAGTCCAGCCTCAGGATCCATCAGCCAAAAGTCTAAAATTCCTTGAACTACAGCAGCTCAGGACTAAAACCACATAGTCACAGGCATGTGGACTGCAGTGAAATGCAGCAAAATACTTCTAAATAGCTCTCTGTACTAAACACAGTTCAGTTAGCATTTCTTGCCAAACTTCTTTCTCCTTCAAAAAGAGACACGGGGGGGGGGGCTTCCCTGGTGGCACAGTGGTTGAGAGTTTGCCTGCTGATGCAGGGGACACGGGTTTGTGCCCCGGGGCGGCTGGGCCTGTAAGCCATGGCCACTGAGCCTGCGCGTCCGGAACCTGTGCTCCGCAACGGGAGAGGCCACAACAGTGAGAGGCCCGCATACTGCAAAAAAAAAAAAAAAAAAAAAGAGACACGGGGACTTCCCTGGTGGCGCAGTGGGTAAGAATCTGCCTGTCAATGCAGGGGACATGGGTTTGAGCCCTTGTCCAGGAAGATCCCACATGCCGCAGAGCAACTAAGCCAGTGAGCCACAACTACTAAGCCGCGAGCCACAACTACTGAAGCCCGCGTGCCTAGAGCTCCGCAACAAGAGAAGCCACTGCAATGAGAAGCCCGCCCACCGCAATGAAAAGTAGTCCCCACTCACCACAACTGGAGAAAACCCGTGTGCAGCAATGAAGACCCAACGCAACCAAAAATAAATAAATAATAAATTAAAAAAAAAAAAAAAAAAGAGACACCAAACGAAACTTGATCCATTCTAAGCAATCCATGCTGGCCCCAACATTCCAAAGAAACATTTTCTAAAATTATTTATTGAGCTTACCATAAAAATTACAATGGCATCACAGGCATCTGGGGGAAAAATGTAGAAATTTAAATTTATGATCTAAAAGATGGTCAAAGAAATAGTATTTTTTTTAACACAATAGAAAACTCATTCTCATAGAGGGAAAATAAAAAGATCTATGTAAGTCTCACTCAGGATTTAAGGGAATCACTGAATAATGTTTTTTTTTTAATTAATTAATCAATTTTAGCTGCATTGGGTCTTCATTGCTGCGCGAGGGCTTTCTCTAGTTGCAGCGAGCGGGGGCTACTCTTTGTTGCGGTGCATGGGCTTCTCATTGCAGTGGCTTCTCTTGTTGCAGAGAACAGGCTCTAGGCGCGCGGGCTTCAGTAGTTGCGGCACATGGGCTCAGTAGTTGTGGAGCAAGGGCTTAGTTGCTCAGCGGCATGTGGGATCTTCCTGAACCAGGGATCGATCAAACACATGTCCCCTGCATTGGCAAGTGGATTCTTAACCACTGCGCCACCAGGGAAGTCCCAATAATAATCCTTTTTAAATGCATCAACATCACTTTCCCCATGAAGGCTGCCCTGGGCACCTGCAGTCATAGATGATATTACAAACCAACAGGTCTGAGAACTAAGGGTCCTCATATTATTCACGTCACATTTGTTCATCCCACAAATGTCTGCCTTCTATTACATGCCAGTACAAAGGTAAGAACTGTGAATTCCAAGATAAAAGGCAGTCCCTTCCCTCCCCCTCACCTAGCCCAGTGGAAGAAGACCAGCAGGTAGTCAGTCAATCATACCATACATGAGGAGCACTGGGACAGGTGTGGACCTTGCACTCTGTAGCCCCAGGGGCAGGATACCTTAGGTCAAGGAGAAGGGGGTGAAACTAGAGCTGAATTTTGAAGGATGAGTAGGAGTTCAGCAGGGAAAGATGGTTAGAAAGGGCATTTACAGCAGATGTAACAGGGTCTGTGGAAAGCACATGTGAGAAGGGAAAAACAAAGTTCAGTGTGGCAAGAGATGAGGTTGAAGGGGTAAGCAATGGCCAGATCACAAGTTTGGATTTTACTGTGATGGCAACAGGGAGCCACTAAAGAATTTTAATCTGGGGACTTCCCTGGTGGTCCAGTGGTTGAGAATCTGCCTTCCAATGCAGGGGACGCAGGTTCGACCCCTGGTCAGGGAACTAAGATCCCACATGTCACGGGGCAACTAAGCCTGCATGCTCTAGAGCCCACGCATCACAACCAGAGAGCCTGCATTCTGCAACTACTGAGCCCACACACTCTGGAGCCCGTGCACCACAACTAGAGAGAAGCCCAGGTGCCACAACAAAGATCCCACATGCCACAACTAAGACCCGATGCAGCCAAGTAAATAAACAAATAAGTAAATGTTAAAAAAAAAAAAAATAGAAGAAGAATGTTAATCTGGTTAAACAGTTCAACTGCTCCCCACTGCTGATAAGGAAATGAAGACTTAGAAGAGGGAGGCCCATAAACCACTATTTCCATTTTGTTTCCTAAGAGTTAATGACAAATGTTAAATAAAATCCCTCCTGGGCTTCCTTGGTGGCGCAGTGATTGAGAATCCACCTGCCGATGCAGGGGACACGGGTTCGTGCCCCGGTCCGGGAAGATCCCACATGCTGCGGAGCAGCTGGGCCCGTGAGCCATGGCGGCTGAGCCTGCGCGTCCGGAGCCTCTGCTCCGCAACGGGAGAGGCCACAACAGTGAGAGGCCCGCGTACTGCAAAAAAAAAAAAAAAAAATCCCTCCTCCAACATTGAATGATGGAAAGCATGGCCCAAAGACTTCTCACACCTGGCCTTCTCTGTGTCTCAGTTTCCTCATCTGTAAAATGGCCTGTAGCCACCCTATAGGGTAGCTGTGAGGACTAAATGGGTAACACAGGTAAAGGGCTTAGAGCAGAGGAAAAGCTCCATTGCTGTTAGATGCTGGTGATGGTACCAGTAGTGCTAGTACTAGTAATACCAGCAGTATAAGAGCCAAGAGAACTGCACACGGGTAAAAAGCGGACAAACGTTTTACTGCCCCCTGTGAAGCTGCTGGCTAGTGGTACAAAAGTGGAGGCCTCTCAGACCCCTTTGTGACTGAAGAGAAAAGAAAAATGAACACCCATTCCCTGTACACACAGTCATAAAGCTGGGCTGAGGCGGACCAGGAGCCCAGAGTGGAGCCACATTCTCTCAGTCTGATGACAGGTCACACTGCTGCCAGCCCACACAGAAGAGAACGGCCCCTCCCACCTTCCTCAACTGCAGCCACGTCCCCAGCCTGGGCACACCCCCACCCATCCAGGCACAGAAGGCTTATTGTCCCTGCACCTCTCTGTACCTGGCAGGCCTTCACAGTCACCTCTGGAAATGAGACACTGCCCGGAACCCACCCACCAGAAAGACCTTAAAGGCTCTGTGCCCAGGCATCTGGAAGGTCCAGAGCAGAGGAAGAGACCCCCTGGGATCCCAGCAGGCATCACCCAGCCCCTTACTCACATGCTGCCCAGTGGTAGCACCTCTTCCATCAAGGGGCTCAAGACATGCATGAAATAAAGAGAAAGCCAGGCTAATGTGAAACTGTCATAAAAGGTGAGAAATCAGGGTGCCTAGAACCACAGTTCCCAGACCTTTGGATTTCACCAACTAAAAACTACCCCCCGCTTCAAATCTGGAGGACTTTTCAACAAACAGTACTGAAACAATTGGGACATCCAC
The DNA here is from genome assembly GCF_011762595.2 of Tursiops truncatus. Taxonomy (NCBI): domain Eukaryota; kingdom Metazoa; phylum Chordata; class Mammalia; order Artiodactyla; family Delphinidae; genus Tursiops; species Tursiops truncatus. The sequence continues at coordinate 6,203,279 of NC_047044.1, read as the reverse complement.
AGGCAAAAACTAAATTTCAATCCATACCTTACACCATACACAAAAAATAACTCAAAATGGATCACAGACCTAAATGTAAAACTATAAAATCTCTACAAGGAAACATTTGTCACCTTGGTTAGGCAAAGATTTTAGTTATGACACCAACCAAAAATGCACAAACCATAGAAGAACAAACTGACTTCATCAAATTTTTTAAACTTCTGCTCTTCAAAACACACCGTCAAGAGAATGAAGACAAGCTACAGACGGGGAGAAAATATTTGCAAATCATATATAAGGACTTATATCCAGAATATACGAAGAAATCTCAAAGCTAATTAATAAAATAAACAACCCAATTTTTTAAATGGGCAAACGATTTGAATAGATAGTTCACAAAGGAAGATATACAGACAGCAAACAAGCACTTGAAAAGATGCTCAACATCACTGGTCATTAGGGACATGCAAATTAAAACCACAATGAGACACCACTACAGACCTACTAAAACGGCAAAAATTAAAAAGATGACCATACCAAGTATTGGCAAAGACATGGAGGAACTGGAATTCTCACTCACTGCTCGTGAGAAATGTAACATGGTTCAGCACTTTAGAAATAGAGAATAATTTGGCAGTGTCTTAAAAAGTTAAACCAACAACCACCATATCAACAAGTCATATGACTCTAGTATCTACCCAAGAGCTATGAAAACATAGTCTGTACAAAGACTGGTACACAAATGTTCATAACAGCTTTATTAGTAATAACCCTAAACTACAAACAGCCCAAATGTCCATCATAGGTGAATGGAATAACAAACTGTGGCATATCCATACACTGGATTAAAAAGAATGAAACATTGATATATGCTACAACATGGATGAATCCCAAAATAATTTTGCTGAGTGAAAGAAGTCAGACTAAAAAAACAAGTGTACACTGTATGATTCTATTTATATAAAATTCTAGAAAATGCAAACTAATCTACAGTGACAGAAGGCAGACCAACAGTTGCCTGGGTGTAGTGAGGGGCCGGTGGGAGAAGCTATAAAGTGGCTCAGGGAAACTGGGGGGGGGGGGGGGGGGGTGATAGATATGTTCATTATCTTGAGTGTGGTGATGGCTTAACAGGTGTGTTCATATGTCAAACGTTATCAAATTGTATACTTTAAATATGTGCAACTTACTGTCAGTTACAGTCAATAAAACTGTTTAGAATTTTGGAGAATTACATAAGGCTGCTAACTTTTTATTTTGTTAAGTAAGGATACTCTTTAAAAAACTACCAGCTCAGGCTTCCCTGGTGGCGCAGTGGTTGAGAATCTGCCTACTAGTGCAGGGGACACGGGTTCAAGCCCTGGTCTGGGAGGATCCCACATGCTGCGGAGCAACGAGGCCCGTGAGCCACAACTACTGATCCTGCGCGTCTGGAGCCTGTGCTCCGCAACAAGAGAAGCCGCGATAGTGAGAGGCCCGCGCACAGCAATGAAGAGTGGCCCCTGCTTGCCACAACTAGAGAAATCCCTCGCACAGAAATGAAGACCCAACAAAGCCAAAATTAATAAATAAATTAAAAAAAACAAAACAAAACAAAACTACCAGCTCATATCAACAACACCAAAAGAAAAGACATTTTAAAACTAAAAGATACAGGACTTCCCTGGTGGCACAGTAGTTAAGAATCTGCCTGCCAATGCAGGGGACACGGGTTCGAGCCCTGGTCTGGGAAGATCCCACATGCCGCAGAGCAACTAAGCCCGTGCGCCACAACTACTGAGCCTGAGCTCTAGAGCCCACGAGCTACAACTACTGAAGCCCGCGCACCTAAAGTCCATGCTCCACAGCAAGAGAAGCCACCACAATGAGAAGCCCGCGCACCACAACGAAGAGTAGCCCCCTCTCGACACAACTAGAGAAAGCCCGTGCTCAGCAACGAAGACATAACACAGCCAAAAAAAAGAAACAAAAAACTGAAAGATAAAAGGTCACCATCTTATACTAAAAGAATCCTGCCCAAGAAAAGGCAGTTGCTAATCTTAACATATAAAAACTACACTGTGAGAACAAGGTTTCAGACCAGCTCTTGTGACCCTCTGGGCCGGGGACATGCTGAGGACTCCACAGTCCTCAGGCAGTCCCCATGCTTGTCTCCATCTCCATCCTGGAGCTACTTCTGGAGGGACGGCACTCCAGCTCCAACGCCACTGGGATGGTCACGTGTACTGTGGGACACTGCAGCTAGGGCAGTGACCCGAGACACTGTGTCCCTCCCCTCCTGGAGGACAAGAAGTCACAAGAAGAATGTGCCCTGAAAGGTTCCTGGAGCGCTGCTTTGCTGCTGCTGAAGTGAACTGACTTGTTTCTAGAAGAGCTGTTTACCCCTGAGCCAGAGTATCTGTGCTTTGCGGCAAAGAAAAGTCATATATGACAATGTTAAAGCTGTTCACTGGGAATCTTCCAGGCTTAAGTCCATGGATAAAATGGAAATAAAATATGAGCTCTAAAAAAGACCATGATATATAAACTAGAATCCTTCTGATACTGTGCCAGAATGCTAACAAGATCCAAAAGACCTCAAGTCCTAGAAGGAGACTTCGGGTAAAATGGCACAATGCAACCGGTCCTCCTCTGGTGTGCCTGATTTAATGCCAAGAACAGCTGAGCAGGGGAGGCCTGATGTTGAACCCACCTCCCCAAGCCCCAGCTATCAGACAGGGAGGGACACTTCCAAGCTCCGCAGGGTACCATAAGCAGCAGAGATGGCATGGGACAAGCACACTCAATAAATAAGTATGGACTTTGTTATTTCCAGAAGCCAGATACACAATGAATCCAGAGCAGTGAGTGCCCTGCTCCACAAGGACCCCCAGTGCACTTGTGGGAACACCCTAACCTGCACACCCAAGCCCCATCTACACACACACGCCCTGCACACAACCACCATTTGACCACCTCTCAACCTGAAGCATATGTACACGATGGCATGGTCCACCCGGTCCAGTGGGACACAGCCAGGGAAGAGGCCCAAACAGGTCTTGCAATTGGGTAAGGGGTTACTGGGACAGGGAATTATGGTCTAGAAGGGGAGGCCAGGGAAAGAAGCCACAACAGATGCCTTCTCCAACCCACCCTGCTCAAAAATCCTACAGGCTGGGCTTCAAACCTAGACTCCTCCAACCCTGCCTCACCTTTTAGACTGGAAACTCCATTTAGAATGCCTCCCGGACTCTCTCAGGACTCAACTTCCAACAATCGCACCTTGGTCACATAACAAAGGGACAACTTCCCCCTCCAATCCTTGGGGCTTCTCCAGACCCAGCTGCCCAGGAAGGACAGCTGGACGCTGCAACATTTAATGAGCACTGAGCCAGACCCACAGTCCAACTGTTCCTCCATGATGTGAGATGGCTATAGAGAAACTTCACCCTGGCATTTAGTCACATTCCAAAATAACTTCAAAGGTGCAGTTTTGTGTTTGACGTGAAGTTGCAGCAAGCCTTAGAAGGAAGCAGAGATATAAAGTTATTAAACGTAAATATTTAAAGAACTAACAGCTGTTAATGCCAGGGGGATGGCAGCTTGCAAACCTCCAGTCAGAATAATGACTCTGTTATGTCAGGGGCTGAGTCAAGATCACTAATACTGTTTCATTCCACCCTCTGCAGAGAATACAAAGTTTTTTAAAGCAACTTTTCAGGAAGTTATTCTGTTCATTGGGTAGTGCCTTAAAAATTAAAACAAGAAAGTAACTGTCTGGTGTGGAAAGAACAGTGTGCATATAAATCTCCTTAGCCAAGTACTAAATAATGTGCATTTCAAATGTCACTCATAAGGCAGTTATTTGGGACTGAGGATGGAATTATGCAATCTTGCTAACAGTAAATATATATTTGGTAACTTCAAGTGTCTGTAACGTCTACCATGTAGAGGCCTGAAAGCATGTTCCACTCATGTTTCCAGCCTTGAGCAAGGCAATTTGATGTGACAGGTGAAAAATTTCTGACCGCTAAAGGAACCAGTCAGAGAATGGACATGTCCAGGACAAAATGGTCACACTTAATTTTTGTTGCCATTTCTGATGATGTCCTCAGGCCTGGCTTGCTGAATTCCACAATCGTAAGCTGCAGACTGATCAAAAGCACCACACTTCCTAGCTATGAGGCCTGTCACTTAAACTCTCTAAGGCCAGCTTTCCACCTGCAAAACAAAGTTGTCATAAGAATAAGTGTAATCATGCATGGAAAAGTAGCGCACCTGGCACAAAATACGCCTCAATAAATATTAAATCGTTAAAAATCTATGTGATAATGATGGTGACGTCAAAAGCCAGTTCAGGAAGGTGAAAGTTGGAAGTGAACTGGGAGGTTGGCAAAGAGCCTAGCCCCAAGCAGGCAGGATGAGGCCTGGATGCTCCAGCCCACCGAAGCTGACCTTCCCTCCATAAGGGACACGAGTTGTCTAACCATATTCTGTCTCCCCCGACTAGAATGTATGGTCTTGGTCTACTGTGTTCCTGCTGTAACCCCAGTGCCTAGAACTGTGTCTGGCACATGACAGAAATTCAAATATTTGTTCAATAAATGAATGGGGATTTAGGAACCTGTCAGAAGTGAATGCAAAAATGTTTGTGTCCATTTTGCCGGGTGGGGGCGGGGAGCGGATGGAATCTGTTTTCATGAAATTCTGAAGGAGATCTGAGACCCAAATAAAGGTCAAGAAGCACAGTGCTGAGTTTCAAGCACATATATCAGAACACCGATGACCAAGGTTAGGTGAGTAAGGAAGTAACATTGCAGAGCAAAATCTAACAAAGAGGAGAGCTTTCCTAGAAAAGAGAAGGCCTCTCAGGGGCTTGCCACCATGCAATTGTCAGCTTAGCCAGGGGCAGGCCCCAGCCTTTAAGTTTGTGGTTGGGATTTGGGAATGTACTTTGCAACTAGAGCCTTACGTTAAAGAGGAGCAGGAATTTGTTGAATTAAAAAATATAGGGACTTCCTTGGTGGTCCAGTGGTTAAGAATCTGCCTTCCAATGCAGAGGACGCGGGTTCAATCCCTGGTCAAGGAACTAAGATCCCACATGACGTGAGGCAACTAAGCCCGCACACAGTAATTACTGAGCAAGCGAGCCACAACTAGAGAGAAGCCTGCGTGCTGCAACGAAAGATCACATGTGCTGCAATGAAAGATCCCACATGCTGCAACTAAGACCTGATGCAGCCAAAAATAAAATAAAATAAAATAGAATAAAATATTAAAAAAAAAATAAAAATTAAAAATATATATGTATCAGTCTGCCCCAGGAAGGCACCCTAGGAGACACTAGTGAGGGTGAACCAGAATCAATGCCTCAGAGAATCGAGGGATCCAGCAGAATTCAAGACACCTCAGGTGTAAGTACCTTCTTTGCTCCCATGGAGACTTCAGATATTCCTCCTGTTTGAACCTGGTATGGATTCTGAGCTCCCAACCTTGCTTCCAGTTCACAGTTCGGCCCAGCCACAATGGAGACTCCATCTCCACAATATGCCCTGATCCTTGAGGAGGCATGCAGATGCCAGACATACAGAAAGACATATACTAAAGTACAGGGCAAACAACTACTGAGCTTGCGCTCTAGAGCCCGTGTGCCACGGCTACTGAAGCCCGCGCACCTAGAGCCCGCGCACCACAGCGAAGAGTAGCCCCGGCTCCCCGCAACTAGAGAAAGCCTGTGCGCAGCAACGAAGACCCAATGCAGCCAAAAATAAATAAATTTATTAAAAAAAATTTTTTTTTGAAAAAAATGTACAGGGCAAGAAAAGGGCAACAATAAACATCTACTGAATTCTCCCCCCAAAAGGACCCTTTTTTAATATTAACAAGGTCCTTAGATCCCTAGATGATAGTACTTTTCGCATTCAATGATTGAGGAAATCAAGATGACAAATGGCTACGATAAATTCAAGCTTTAAAATGAGTTGGTATTTTATTCATTGTAAGCACAGCCATCATTTTTATACAGTAACATATAAATGTTTTGTGTGTCTGTGTGTCTTTGCTTGTGTACAGAGACAGTAAAAAAAAAAAAAAATCCACCTACAAAGTATGCCTGGTGGGTATAGTTGTGAGTGAGCCATCCCTTTGTAATCATCCCCTAGCGTCCTGGAGAACCAGGGTACCTGTGGGGAACCACCAGTGCACTGAAGAGAGAACCTTGAGGCAGATCTGGGTCTAAGGAGTTATTAAGCTTCTGTGAGCCTGTTTTCTCAACTGTAAAGTGACAATCAAAGAGCCACATGGCAGGACAGTTGGGAGGCTCAGAGGCACACAATGGCTACACTAAATGGGGCTCTTAAAGTGCAGCACTCCCCCAACCAAGTACAGGACACATACTCATTCATCCAGTCCTCACACCAATCCTATCATTATCCCCATTTTAGAGGTGAGGTAACTGAGGCACAGAGAGATCAGTAACTTTCCCAGGGACCCACCATAAATTGCAGAACTGGGATTCAAGCCCAGGCAATCTGCCTGCAGAGCTCGTGATGTGATAAACTTGCCACGTAACACCTGCAGCACAGAACACCAGGCTGGCCCATAACCAGAACTCAGCAGGGCTTGTCCCACTGCTCCAAGAAGGCCCTCCTACAGGGGAGAGCAACCTGGGACCAAAAGCCAGCCCCCCATCAACAGCAGGAGCCTTTGCAGCCCCTGTAGATACTGAAAATCTTCTACCCCTACCCCAGGGAGGGAAAGTTCCCTCTTCTTACCCACCCCCCCAGGAGTTCGGGGTGGGGTGCAGTGGGGCGTAGGTTGCTGACAGAGTTCGCTTCTCAAGAGTGGGCCTCCACCTCTTCCAATCACACTACTAACATTAAGTTTCTGTAAGGCAGGGATTTAAAGGTTTGGGGTTTTTTTTCTCCCTGCCTCTTTACTTGTTAGTTAAGAGAGCATGTTATTTTCAACTATTTCTAAATTTCATGAACCTGGAAGTTCCTACTGGAAGTTATAGACAAAAAGCACAAGTCCAAAATAGCAATTCTGGAGCAAAAAAAAAAACTTCAAGGAAGGTGACCTGTCTGAACTTTAAAGGGAGACAATGAGGGGCTTCCCTGGTGGCGCAGTGGTTGAGAGTCCACCTGCCGATGCAGGGGACACGGGTTCGTGCCCCGGTCCAGGAAGATCCCACACGCCGCGGAGCAAGACCGTGCGCCCCAACTACTGAGCCTGCGCTCTAGAGCCCACAAGCCACAACTACTGAGCACGCGTGCCTAGAGCTCATGCTCCACAAGAGAAGCCACCGCTGTGAGAAGCCCGCACACCACAACGAAGAGCAGCCCCGCTCACTGCAACTAGAGAAAGCCCGCGCACAGCAATGAAGACCCAACACAGCCAAAAATAAATAAATAAATTTTTAAAAATAAAGGGAGACAATGAGACAGCCCAGCCCAGCCCACCCCCAATCAAGCAACTTCAGACCCACACCTGCAAAAGCAAGAAGGAAAGAAAGAAATCCAAAAGATAAAAAAAGTCTGGTACTATACCAATCACTTCACTCGGTTTTCATAAAAGGAAGCATACTGCAGCACTCCAATTATCCAATCAAATTATTTTTTTTCCATGACTTCCGCATGGCCAGGACTACCACCTCAGGCCCCACTTCAAGGCCCTTTTTTTGTGGGACTCTCAGGTAAGGCCTACCTCTGGACTCCAGTCACCGGCCCCAGTTCTAAGAAGCAGAAGAAACTTGATGGAACACCGTGCACCTGTCCAACCCAGAATAAAGCTGGGGTTAAGGGCTGCTAAGGAATCATGCTTCATGGTCCAAAGGTCCATGTCCTGAAATAAAGTAGCCCCATTCCATTACATGCCACACCCTGCCAAGCTGGGGCAATTGGGCAGAGATTTCTCAGGAAATAAAACAGGAAACGTGGAAAGGACAAAGGGGAAGCCAAAAACGTGTGCCTCTGGGGCTTGGTAGTTACCATCCAGCTTGGCTGAGAAGCCATAAGGATGTCTTGGGACTTCCACCCAGCCTCTACCAGAGCCTTCACCACACACACAACCAACAGCTCAGCCACTTACCCAGGCAACAGCCAACTCAGACATGTTTAGGCATCTGTGGAAACCAGGGCAAAGTACAATTTCCATACTTCTGATAAAAACACAGATTACCAAGCACAGAGCAAAATATTACTCTAAAATTTGGGTTTATTGACTAAATAAACAGGTGGGGAGGGGAAGCAGGAAGCTAGGCAGCACCTAGCTGAGCCAATGCAGTCAGATTAGCCCTACAGTGCTGGCATCAAAAACCTACTTGCGCCTGAGAAACAAAACTCTTGTTATGCGTCTGTGTTGTTTGTGATTAGTTCCTCTTATTTCTACCTGAGTACATACTAATGTTTTCTGTTTTGTTGTGTTGTGAACGTCAGACTTTCTTAGCTAGGATAAGAGGAACCAAGAAAAGAGGAGTTTTTGCCCAGGATGAGGCCAGAGAACTAAAGAGGAAGCAGCCTTCTGCGGGTGGAGGAGTGTGATGGAGGCACAGCAGGAATCCAAGAGAGAGAACCCGAGGGTGAGAGTTGAGGGCTGGCCACTGCTCCCCACCTGGGGCCTTCCTTGTCCCTGCTAAGCACCTTTTCCTTTGCAAACCCTGAAAATGAACCACCAGGAAACTAGGACTCCACTTAATCTTCAGGTGAATACCTAAGGAACAGTGGAAGGTGAAAAAGTAAGCCAGCCCATGGTGAAGGGACATGGTAAAGGACACAGTGACTTCAGAACAGAAAAACAAACAAGACAAAAAAAGAAAAGAAAAGGAAAAAAAAAGTGTAAGCACCAACACTATAAACCTCCCAATACTTCTCGGACTTCCCTGGTGGTCCAGTGGTTAAGAATCCGTGCTTCCAGTACTGAGGGCACGTGTTCGATCCCTGGTCGGGGAAGTTCCACATGCTGCGCACTGCGGCCAAACAAACAAACCTCCCAGTACTTCTCTGAGATGTTTGCCTCTAGCAATGGTAGGAATGTCCGTGAGAGCAGCATCTAGAAGCTACACAGGCAAAATCCAAAGGATCTCGAGATCCCCCAGGCTGTCCTGATGTGTGACGATACCAGCAGAAACAACCTTGCATGGTCTTTCCCACTATGCGTATTTCAAGTGAGGAAAAGAAAAGAAGAACAAGTTCAGAGAGACTGTGGTTCAGAGTATCATGACAGCTGAATTGATGAAGGAATGCAACCACAAACATTTACAGCCTAGGGAATGCAGAACATTGGCTCAGGTGATCAATAAAGAAAGTAGTAAGGACTTTTTCAAAGACTGTTTCTTGTTTATGAAAGTAAAAACATCTAATTCAAGTAAAATGATATCCAGAAACTTAGGAGGAAATGTGACTCATTTAAGAAAACCTCACAAAAGTTTATCTCACAGATACTTGGAAGTTCTAAAGGCCAAAGCATTTTAAAGAGAAAAAAAAAAAACTCCCTCAATTTTTTTCATCCATAAATATCAGAAAGATAAACCCAGAAGCAACGGAGTAGGCTTTCAAAACACTCTAAGATGTTCATACCCTTTAATCCAAGATTTCTATTTCTGGGAATTTGTACCCAGGAACTAATTACACAAATGAGAAAAGAAAAATGAAATTGTAAACTGCAAATTCATCTAGAATAGCAAAAAAAAAAAAAAAAAAAGTGGAAATAACCTAAAATGTCCATCATTAGGGGAATGTTTTAACCTCATTACATTAACAGAATTAGGGCTTCCCTGGTGGCGCAGTGGTTGAGAGTCCGCCTTCCGATGCAGGGTACACGGGTTTGTGCCCCGGTCCAGGAAGATCCCACATGCCGCGAAGCGGCTGGGCCCATGAGCCGTGGCCGCTGAGCCTGCGTGTCCGGAGCCTGTGCTCCGCAACGGGAGAGGCCACAACAGTGAGAGGCCCGCATACCGCAAAAAAAAAAAAAAAGTACGTAAAGAAACATTAACAGGATTACATAACCATTAAAAATCTTTTTAAGGACAATGATAAAAACATGATATTTGATAAAATATTTAAGGGAATCTGATGAATACAATTGTGACAGTGTAGATTGACGAGAAGGGGACAACCACATGTAGCCAGTATAGGCTTCAAATTGTCTCCCCTGTTTACAACACTAATGACCTTGGACTAAGCACATGATCTCACTACCTGCAGGGCCCTCATGTTCAAACTGGTAACCTCAGAGTCTTGAGTGTTGCTGTGAAGACAGAGGCAATGCCTCTTGCTTCTTCTGAAGCATGGAACAAAGTAGTCAGTAGGTGGCAGCTACTGCTTCTAAGATACATAAAAACCCCTATGCATATGCAAAGTAAAATACAAAGTTTTTTATTAAAAAAAATCTATTTTCTATGTTGTACCTTCAATTTTTAAAAGACTAGAAAGCAAAAACACAAAACAAAAAAAAAGCCTTTTGACACAAAAGGCTTTCTCTAGTTCTCTAGTTGCGCAGGCTTTCTCTAGTTGCGGAGAGCGGGGGGCTACTCTTCACTGCGGTGGCTTCTCTTGTGGAGCACGGGCTCTAGGTGCGCGGGCTTCAGTAGTTGTGGCTTGCGGGCTCTAGAGCACAGGGTCAGTAGTTGTGGCGCACGGGCTTAGTTGCTCTGTGGCATGTGGGATCTTCCTGGACCCCGGAAGGGCTCAAACCCGTGTCCCCAAGCGGATTCTTAACCACTGCGCCACCAAGAAAGTCCCTCCCCTAAGTAAGTGCTTTTTCAATCTCATATGACACCAAGGCGAGGCAAGAGCATTCCCACCGAAGCCAGGAGCTCTGGACTGTTTAGAAGCCTCTCCCTTTCTGCCCTTATCTCCCCACTGCATAAATTATTGCAAACTTTTGGATTATCTTAATCAAGTTAGTTGTAGGCATAGATCCTGTCTTAAACAAAAGACCACATAACTTGCCTCTTTTCTATGTTTCTGAGAAGTGGGGAAGGAAGATTAACTTAAAGATTTTTTTCATATTTGAGGGCAAGTGACTCAGAATACACTTATTCAAGACAGCAGGTAAGTGTGGCTTCAGAGCCAGGCTGAGGGTCAGCTCTGCCGGTGACGCTGTGAAGGTCACTTCATCTCTCTGAGCTTTGGTTTACTCATGTGTAAAGTGAACTTTATCTTGTTGCAAGAATTAAATGAGCAGGAGCATAAAGCTTCTTGTACGGTCCCTCAGAAAGCCCCAGAGGCCTGTCCCAGACGGTGATGCCCTGCCCCCGATCTACCCCCCTCACTGGCTGCCCTCGCTCCTCAGCTGATGGCTACCTTCACTGGTGCAGAGGGCACAACTGCTTCCTTAATTAAAACATTGTCATGTCCAAGCTAAACAGCACCCAGGTAGGCCCGCTCCATCCTCCAGCAATCAGTCAGCTACAAAACCCACCAACAGCAGGCCTGGAGGTCCACATGGGGTGCAGAGCCTGCTCTGTGGTTCTTCTGAAGACCACAACTCACAGACGTGGCGTGCTCAGTTGGCGACAACATAACTGGATACAATGGTACTTAAAAATATGAAAATGTTCACAAACTATGGGTATCACTTTACAATAATAAAATTTCATTTATTCAATAGGAAACTTCAAAGCACTAGCCACAGCTTATTCTATATGTGAAAGACCACCCTGCAGGCCCCAGCAGAGATCCCCATAACTAGGATCTCTAAGAGCTACAGACTTGGGCTGAGGCCCACCTGGGGTCCTGGCTGGCCAGCCTCAGTCAAAACCAATGACCCTCCAGTCCTCCCTCTTATCCTCCTCTGAAAAATGAAGAGGGGAGCAAACCAACAAGGCTGTTCTGAAAACAAAATCAGGACTATGGGAAAATTCCTGGTAAACTGAAAATGCCTACACAATCAAGCCATTCATATATATATTTTTTAAATTACAGAGTCAAGTTATTACTTAAATATTAATTCTAAAAGTAAAAGGCCAATGGAACAGTTTGGAAATCAAGGAGAAACTTTCCGTACTTCTACAACCTTAACTATAGTTGCTGTATATTGTTTTAATATTTTACACTTGTGATGAGTATACCTATTGCTTTACAATTTGCTTTTTCAAGCCTTTAAATTTTTCATTACTTAAGTATGAGCTACTGTCACCATCACACATGGTTCCTTCCAATTCTGAGTCACTAAGGCTAGTCACAACACCAAGGGTCAGGCTTTCTATAACCTAGGTAACATTCAACTCAAGCACAAAATCACCAACCCAGATGGGAGCAAGGCCTCTGTGTGGCAGGGCTGCCCTCAAAATCCAGGAAGGAAAAGATCGCCCTCAAGCCTTCACCCCAACAAAGGGGACAGAATCAGAGAGAAGCCTGGAGGTGGAAAGAAGAGACAAGACAGGCCCTGTGAGGGGCGGGATGGGAGTGTGTTCCATGCAGGGTCAGAAGCCTCATCCATGTCGACAACCTCAACAGCATCCCTGTGACCCTGAGTCACCAAGGAGAGGTCCGAGTATACTGAATACACTTAGGCTGAGAAAAGAATAACACATCTTAGAAGGATTTTCAATAGAATTGGATAATATAACATCAGTTTGAGCCCTTTAAACATATATTTCTCTTAATTAGCAAATTCACTCAAGTAGACCCTGCACTTTGAGCGATACCGAAGTTACTGCGCTGGCACCATGAATCAGGGACAGGTGCTGAGCTCTCGGGGTCTATGGTCCGCTCCCTCACACTGCCCTCCCCAAGTTGTATGAGGAGGGGGCTGTCAATATCCTGGTTTTGGAGATGTTGAAATATTTGGCCAAGGAAGACCATGGTTACCTAGTAGTAGCGCTGGCACTCAAACCCAGGGCTGTGTGGCTCTGAAACCATGTTACTTCCTATACCTTACTGCAAATACTACCTTTTTTCTGCAGGAACTGGCGGTGGAAGTTACACACTAACTGCATGGATTTGTGAGCATAAGCCATATGAAAAGAGAGGCAGAACCCAGGCAGCTGCTGTATTACCAACTAAAAACATAAATTCAGGCAAAGGAACTGAGTTAAGACTGACGCCAGTCCTACTGTGGAAGCCCCTCTCATCAGAGTTTAGCACTGCTTCCTAAGAACTTCCACACTAATCCTTGAGCCTCCAGGGACATAAGTGACTTTTGTTAAAATAAGCCACTTGAATCACCCCTCCCCCATCTGCATTTCTGACTTCTCACCTGACGCTCTCTCTTCTGTGCAGAGCTTCAACCTGCTGTGTCTACTACCCCAAAACAGCTCCCTATTGAACTCCATCTTCCAGGAGGAGGTCCAAACCCGAGCTTGGCCTGCAAGGCAGGTCACACAACCTGAAGTCTGCCCACCCAGCCTTCCCCTCCTCCACCCTCAGCAGCCCCTTCACACCGTCAAGTTCTTTACAATGCCGTGCCTCTGCCTGGGCCTCTCCTTCCAGTCACTGCCACCTGGAGAGCGCCTGGAGAGTGGCAAAACCACTCCGAAGTCACCTCCCTGAAGGCCAGCTTCTGTGCAGTGTCCTGAGGGCGGTCAGATCCACCCTCCTCTGTCTGCCCTTACTTTGTACACACTCCCATCTGCTACTGTCACAAAGATGGGATCGCTTCTAAGCTCACCTCCTGACAGTCACCTGAATCTCGGGATCCCAGAACTGTGAGGAGAGACAAGTGTCAGGGGCACTGCACACACAGTGGCCAGGAAGGCTCCCTTCGACCCACCTTGCCCAGCTCCCATCATCGGCGTACACTCCTTCCAAACACTCAGCCCAGGAGTGAACTTTAAATAAAAAGCAGGCACTTCGACATAGCAGCCTAATGGAGTTCCCCAGCTCATTACTGACAACTCTGCCGCTCTATCAATATATAAATCACAGACAGGCCTCTGGAAAAAAAGAGCCAACAGATGCAAGTTTCCTGGTCAGAGAAAGGCCCGTGAATACTAGCAGACCTCAAGGCAGGTTGTGTAGTTAACTGGATGCCATCCCTGCACGGTGGCAGCAGCCTGGAGTCTACACTTCATCGTGGGCCTTGGCCTCTAACAGCCTCATCTCCTCACCAATGCCTCTCTGGCGAGCAACTCACCTAGGGAAGCTGACACATGACATCACGCTTTATGTTCGATGTCAGTGAGGCTGTGCATGTCTGCCTCATCCTCTCCAGTACTCTAAAGAAATGCACTGTGAAATGAGCAAATACCCTTTTCCATGCCTGGAGAGTGAATGATGTCGGCCAGTCTCCTTACAGGTATCAGACATAACATAATAGGAAGACTGGAGGACACACACACATACCACATTTGAGTGGTACCTACTGTATACCATCCTATTACCTCCATATCTGATTATTCAGAACATCTTTATTATGATGATTCTTTTCATCAGTAATAAACCATTTAACATCTGTGAGGCTTTAAAGTTTAGTATTTTTTTGCTTACACAAGCCCTTTATATAGCTGATACACTGTATTCTGTTAATAAACTGAAAAAAAACAGTCCCTAAAATATTCAGAATCTGGCCAGAAGGCCACAAGAAGTCACTGTTGGATAGTCATGGTCATTGGCACAATCCACACCCAACTCTCAAACCCACCCAGCAGCTCTGGGCCCAGGGAGGGGCCTCTCAGGCTGCAGGAAAAGTCTCATCTGTGAGGACATATTCGACAGAACAAGTCAAATGTTTGGAATTTTCACTTAACATTTATTTCACAAGTTTCTCAAGTACCACTCAACTGAAAAGTAATCATCTCAATGTACTCTTTAATCAATAAACATGAAACAACTCTGCTCAAAACGCTCAAGTTCCACAAATGTTTCCCTATGAAAAGTATGGCACAAAAAAATAACAAAAACAAAATAAGTAACCTTTTGACAGTCAGGCAGAAAGGTGTTTAGTGATCCAAATTCAGACCAAAAAAACAGTCCTTTCAGCAGATGCACCAGTATTTCCTCTACAAGTGACACATTCTGGGATATCTACACTGCCAAACATAACCAACCACCAAGGAAGCAAAACCTAATGGAAAAACCCCAAGCTGGCAACCAGGAGCCCTGACTCTGGTCCCAGGACAGGCCGCTGGCTGTGTAACTCTACTAAAGTGGTGGACAGGTCTGGTACCCCTTTCTCCATCAGAAGAAGGAATATCCATCACCACCCACACTGTTCAGAAATATTCTGGGGACAAAAAATGAGAGGTGAAAATGCTTTGGAATGTGTCTTCCATAAATACAAGTCATCATTATTATTAGCTCAAAGAAGACCAGGAAAATAGGATGACAGAATATCAGAGGTGAGAGGGAGCTTAGAGATGGGATGATCCAGGAATTCCTAATCTGGGGTCCAGGCCTCTGATGCTGTCCACAAGTGTGCTTTCTGGGAAGAAGTCCATAGTTGTTATCAGATTCTCAAAAGGTTAAGAACCTCCAAGGCTCTCCTTTTACAAACATGAAAACTGAGACCATAAGATATGTGATTGTCCTAGGCCTCAGGGTTAGTCAGGAAAAGGCTGGACAGAGCCCAGCGTTCCTAGTCTCCATCTATGCTCCTCCCCCTCTACTATCGCACATTCCAGGGAGGAAAAAAGTCACATAAAGCTCACATAGCTAAATAAATAATTTTTTTAAAAATGGGGCTTCTCTGGTGGCGCAGTGGTTAAGAATCCACCTGCCAATGTAGGGGACACGGGTTCGAGCCCTAGTCCAGGAAGATCCCACATGCCGCGGAGCAACTAAGCCCCTGTGCCACAACTACCGAGCCTGCGCCTTAGAGCCTGTGCTCCGCAACAAAGAGAAGCCACCGCAGTGAGAAGCCCGCGCACCACAACGAAGTGTAGCCCCCACTCGCCTCAACTAGAGAAAGCTGCGCGCAACGAAGACCCAACGCGGCCAAAAATAAATTAAAAAAAAAACCAAAAACCACCACACACGTGGTTTCTAAAGTTATAGCAAAATTTCCATCCTTTTTTTTTTTCTTAATGCTTCTGAGGCCTTTGATCGCTGAGGCCTTTGATTGTTGAGATAGCATTTTATTCATTCTATATTCTCATATGCTGTTCTTTCAGTGCCTAATGTCAGGAAACACTCAGATGATGTTTTAATATTGAAAATAAAGATTTTATTCTAGGAAACAAGAAAACTAGACTACATGATGCTGTTTTATTAAGCAAACAGATAAACATACAATCATGGGAATGACTACAAGCTAATATATAACATAAGTAAGGAGTTTTTGTCATTTTGTGTTTTTAATTAAAATACCAAAGCTTGTGCTCTTAGATGGCCACTGCCCCTCGAATAGCTACCATTGGAACCACACATACGCCAAGAATGTTGCATTGTGCAGAATACTCTGAGAATTCTTCTTTTAACACTGCCTTCAGTCAGCATAGCATAATCGTCTGAATACCACCAGTCTCAAGGCACTCCTACACAGCCATCCCAGGGACCACTACTGGGCCCATCAGGAACCAGGTTTCAGGCACTGACATGCTTTCAGGTATGCGAAGGATCAATGCCAGGGCCATAAAGTAAGGTCTCTACCTGTGGAATGCACACTGACTGACTTCGTAACTAACGCACTGCTGCGCTGCCTTCAGGTATGCCGCTGCACTTCCAAACAATCTTAATTGGAAAAAAACTGAGCCAGCACTATCGCTCATGTGAATGTGGTCATTACCCAAATAATCTACAGGGTGGCCTCCACAAAGTCACCAGTACAATCTGATGGCAGATAAGGCAGGCCCGAGTTAGATGGGAGGTCCAGGTAAGGGTAGCCAGAGAGCACTTGGTAAAAGCTATCATGATCTCTAAACACAAGGTGCCATTACTATTATTAAGGAATCTATGCCACCTTTTTGATATTCCATAACATCCTGGAATCAACTGTGACCTGGTCAGAAGAAGGAAACCTGAGCACCAGGCCCTTAACTTGGTCTGCACAGATTATTATTTAAGTGAATAATTATTATTATTTAAGTGAATAATAATTATTCAAGTGAATAATAAGAAATGAAAAAATGTAAGGACAAATGCCCCTCATCTCCCACCCCAGAAATTGCCTGGCCATCAGAGATCTGGACTGGGCATCCAAGACTGGGAAAGACAACTTTATCTCCCAGCAACAAGCCATGTTCAAAACCTAGATATTGGGACTTCCCTGGTGGTCCATTGGTTAAGACTCCACCTTCCAATGCAGGGGGCCTGGGTTCGATCCCTGGTTGGGGAACTAAGATCCCACATGCCGCGGGGCAACTGAGCCCATGCGCCCAACTAAGATCCGACACAAATGAATGAATGAATGAATGAATTTTTAAAAATCAACACGCTTTATAAAAAAGGACATGGAGTATTTATTTTAAAAAAAACAGATACAGCTTTCTATATATGCCTGCTGTTAGATCATTTAAATATTATGACCTATATCTTATACATTTGAGACTAAAAGTAATAAAGTTTCAGTTCCCCAACAGCATGAGCTAAGAATGATATTTCCATTCAAATGAATTTTTATTCTTCCCCAAAAAAGTGAATTAAGAGTGCAGACCTAATCACTCATCTATTCCTCTGTGTTACGTTACTTTCCCAAGTAATAAATATCATCAGCCTAATGGCCAGTTTCTTAAAGCTGCAAGACAATTGTCAAAAGAAAAACACACCACAGGAAAGTTTTTGATGTAGTGGTCTCATATCTCAACTAACATAACCTCACCAAGGAGACTGTGAAACTCTAGAATTAAGTTTAAGTGCACACAGATTATTGTTTCCCATGTGAATCAAGAGAAACCCCAGTTGCACTGGCTCCCATTCAATGCCTCTATGGGGAGGCTGCAGGCAGGCTTGTGAATCAAGTGTAATAAGAACTTTCGTGCAAGAAGGGGAGGGCTGGCATTCAACTGAGCCCACCTGGTTGGCTCCCTTGCCCTGGGTTAAAACAGAACTTCAGCATATTGGGATAACTGAAGAGGAAGGAACTGCAGAGAAGGGAAGGAATTGGTGTGAGCTCACCGCCCGTAGCCCAGGTTTAAATTCTCTGAGCTGGTCTCCTGATTTTCATCAGGACAGCCAGGGTGTGTTTGGTAAACAGTGTAATGAGTAGCCGTGGAGTCTCTGAGCAGCCAACCCTCCTTAACCACAGGAACACAGGACAGTTGGGGTAAAGGAGAGAAGACAAGACCCAGGAATGGTGCACAGACCCCACCTGAAGGCCGCCTTCCCTCAGGCACCCAACCCGAGAGCAGCATCCTCAAAGGCTGCAGCTGTGTGGGACTCCCGGCGACAGCACAACTCGCTCCCCTGACCAACTCCTCTGAAAAGAAAACCAGCCTTCCCAGGTGGAGCTGAAACCCAACAAGCCACTGAAACTGAGCAGCAGCAGAAATCACTACCTCTCCAATCCTAGGCCTCTCCGGATGCCCCAGCAGGCTGGAAACTCACGTTTCTAGAAATGACAGTCTGGGAAAACTACGAGGGGCAACCGGGCAAACACCCCCAGCCTCTCCTGCCCGTTCCCCCAGTCCTAGGACCCGCTCACAAAGAACGGCTTGCCATCCCCCCGCCCCACAGAGCCAGAAGAGGGACAGGGAGGGTGGGAAGGAAGGAAATGGAGGACGGTCATCAAAGCGCCCCAAATACGCGCGTCCGCATATGTGTCCCGCCTGCTCTGGCCGCCCCCTCCCCTCCAGGCCACCCTCGGGCCCAGCCCTGCCCTCTAACCGGCGCCAACCGGGCCCCCTCTCCTCCGGCGCGGCTCCCCGAGACGCCCGCGCTTCCCCCAGGGAACCCCTGCACCCCTCGGCTTCCCCGCATCCCCTCCCCAAGTCTCTCCTAAAGTCGTCCGTCCCCCCTTCTGCGGCAGCGCTCTTGCCTCCGCGGGCCCCGCTCCCCAACTTCTCTCTCCAGCAAGCCCTCAACCCGAGAACTCGTCCTCTCCTCTGTGGCGCCCCCGCACCAACCCCGCACCCCTCGGCCCCCAGCTTTCCTCAAGCCCAGCCCACCCGCCCTCCGGAGGCCCCTCGACGTCCTCTCTGGCGCCCCCCTCGGCCCCCGGACGCCCCTCGGCGCCCGCGGTGGCCCCAGAACACACCCCCTCCCACAGCGACAGGAAGTTCGCCCGCCGGCGGCGCGGCCCCAGAGGCTGCCCTCGGGCGCGGAGCGCGGCCCCAGCGTGGCGGCCTGACAGGGCGCGGGCCCGGCCGCCGACCAGCGCCCCGCGTCCGTCCGCGGCGCCCCAACCGTCGCGGCGTGCCCCTCACCTTGGCCGCTGTTCGCCTCCCGACACGCCGCGCACCCTTCTCTGGCCGCGACCGCGTCTTCAGCCCCGGCTCCGGCCCCGGCCCGGCTCCCGCCCTCGCTCTGGCCGCACTGTCCAGCCCTGCCCTGCCCCGCCGCGGCAGCTTCTGCCGCCAGCCCCGAGCGCCCCGCCCCCGCCGCGCCCGCTGTGCTCGCGCCATTGGCTGCTGGGAGCCTGCCCCGCCCCACAGCCCCTTCAGCGTCCCTGATTGGGCCAGAGGAGCGACGAGGCGGCACGCCCCCTAGCGCGCCAAAGGGACCTCTCGTGGGCGTCATTGGCGACTACCTTTGTCAATCAAAGGGGGAGAGGCTGCTTAACCGAGGAGAGGGCGGCTGGGGTCACTTTCCCCGAGTCGCTCAGAGGCTGAGGTCCGCAAGACTTACTGCCTGGAGTCAGTGTTTCGGCTTTGCGGGCGCCCAGAGGTGGGGGCCGCGGGAGGGTCGCACCGCACTTAACTGGGAATTCAGGGAAGGTAGTCTTTCTGAAAGTTTTCTCCCCTAAGGCACTCACAGAAGCCAATGTCATCAGGGCTTCCTCAGATTCACTTGAGCCGGCTTAGTTTAAGCAAGACGGAGAGCGGGTGTGTGTGTGTGTGTGTGTGTGTGTGTGTGCGCGTGTGTGTGTGCGCGCGCGCTCGTGCGTGTTCACAGAGCCCACGCGAGGGTTTGGGGAACCGATGCCAGGTAACTTGTCGGGGGGGCCGGAGTAAATAAATAAATGTCAAAGCCAGGATTAGAAACCGGGTCAGCCAGATCCCAGGCCTGAAGTGGATCCACATCACCACCTTGAAAATAATCACGACGATGGTGCAGCAATATGGAAAAACGCTTAAACTAAAATGTTAAAAGGAAAAGCCAGATACGCAATGGTGGGGACTCTAAAACTGCTACTACCTTTGCACAAGGACCAGAAACAGAGTGGTTTTTCCCTTTTTTAAGTATTTGTTCTGTTGCAATGTGCTTGTGATAATAATAATTAAGAAAGAGGAAAAAGAAAGGGACCACCTGCTTTGTGACCTAGAGGGGTGGGGTAGGGAGGGTGGGAGGGAGACGCAAGAGGGAGGAGATATGGGGATATATGTATATGTATAGCTGATTCACTTTGTTATACAGCAGAAACTAACACACCATTGTAAAGCAATTAGACTCCAATAAAGATGTTAAAAAAATAATAAAATCAAGACAAAAAAAAGGATCCATACAGTCTAAAGAGAGGTGGGGGAGGGGAGGTGGGGGAGGGATGGATTGGGAGTTTGGTGTTAGCAGATACAAACTATTATATATAGGATGGATAAACAACAAGGCCCTACTGTATAGCACAGGGAACTATATTCAATATCCTGTGATAAATCATAACAGAAAAGAATATGGAAAAGAATGTATATATGTGTAAAACTGAATCACTTTGTTGTACAGCAGAAATTAACACAACATTGTAAATCAACTATACTCCGATAAAAATAATAATAAAAGAGATACAATTGACATATATATTTTAAAAAAGCACTACCATGCTGTGCCAGGACCAGCTACTGCCAAGAACTCCCTGCCATTCTCCAGAACTCAGCCCACAGGGACCACTCTGCCACCCAAAACACCTCTGGACCATGTGTGCAGAACTCAGTCATCAGCTGGGGTCTCCCAGCCCTCTGAGATCTAGGGAAATTCCAGGTGCACTGCTTTTCCAGGCCCTCTGAAGATCCAGAGTCTCCCCATGGTTTCTGAACAAGTGCATCACCTCTGTCTCCAGCCTCCTGCTCTTTCCCACATGTTCGCTGGTCCTTGCCATCATCCCCGTCTCCATTTGCACCCACTCACATAATCCCCCTTCACACCAACCACTGGTGAGGCTAGCAGGGGTTCCTGCAGACTGAACCCCACAGGGAGGCATCCAGCCTGGCACTGCCTAGCAACACGAGACACCTCCTGAGCCCTTTTGGCCTCTTGGTTCTGAGGTCACTACCTGGCTATGTGACCCAGGCAGCGCTCTGGGCTCTGCACACTGGCTCCCTTCTTTTCTCTCCCCTTCCTTCTGAAGACAAAAACAAAATTCCTCTCATTTCTTTCACCAGAACTCTGACACTTGCTCAGCTCTTTGAGTCTCATCTCTGTTCCAGCAGCTTATCAGGCTATTTTTCCAAAGAGACCTCCCCTTTCCAAGCTGTGAGCATCCCAACTTTGACCCCCACAAACATTTCACAATGTTGCACCCAGCCTCCTCCCATCAGATCCAAACAGGCCGGGAGCCCAATCCTGCCTCTGCTCCTCCCCCACTGAGGGGCCTTGGGCAAGTCGCTGCAGCTCTCTGCATCTCTGTGTCCCAATCTGTAACACGGGGGTGATGACAGAGCTCACCTCACAGGACTGTGGCAAGGAGTAAATGGGGCAAATCAGGTAGAAGCACGGGAAGCAGCTCTGGATGCAGGCGTGAGTGCTTAGTATCTGAGCGGTTAACGTGGTCACACTTTGTCAATGTCATTTTGCTCCCTTCTTCTTGCAAAATGTGCTCATTACCTGAGTCTGGGGCAAAGGTTGACTGGTCCTTTATTAGCCATTTCCCACTAAACAGCCAGGATAAACAGACAGCCGATGTTAAAACATACTTTCACAGAGAACAAAACATTCTCCAAAAAATTTGAAACGTCCAGATACAGTTCTTGTACAGTGATATACGTGTGTCTTCCAAGAAAAAAAAAGTCAAAATCTGTTACAGATATTCACTTGATCGACAAGTACTTCCAATGTTTAGAGAATGTGCAGGGCAAGGGATGGGGTGGATCGAGGGAGGGACGGACCTGGGTCCTGTTTGTGCTCCTGGGAAGACTCAGCAAGGACGTAGAGTCTAGAAGAGGCCTCCCCGATGAGTGACCGCAGTGATCCCTGGAGGGCGACGATATTGAAGGCAGTGATATTTAACTGAGCCAAAGTGGATGGAAAGGATGAGGGCAAAGGCCCAGAGGCAAGCAATCCTGCTGTCCAAGGAGACAGGAGGGTTCTGCTTGGCTGGAGCATGCAGCTGAGCAGTGAGTAGCCCTGTGATGCTGGCAATCTGCTTTGCCACTCCAGGTCTCAGTTTTCTCAGCTGTAAAATGGGTATAATCACAGAGTCTAACACTTAGAGAAACCGCAAGGATTCTTGAGATCACGTCTGTGATGCTCTTAGGACATAGCTGGCACAGCCAGAGGTTGTTGAGCGCTTTCCAAGGACCTGTTTGCATTTTGTAAAAGTGCTCTTTTTAAAAATTTGTGATTAAAAAAAGAACATGGGCCCAAGAACATGCTCTCTGCACCAACTGTTAATAGTCTAGAGACATCAAAGTGTTAACTGTTGAGGCCGGAGGAACACATTTCTGAATATACCTTGGAATGAAGCTCTCCTCTGCCAAGTCATGTAAAGATCTGAATTCCTTGTAAATGTGTCCTTGATTAGGAGGCAATTAACCCAGGCTTTCTTGCTTTGCTTTGTTTTGCTCCACGCCTGCCTGCCTGCACGCGTCTGCTCACATAAAATGGTACCAGCGAGTACACGGCTCCACTCACATGCGCCAGGCTCAACTCAACACCACTGGGCAAGACCCCTGGGCCTGGAGCCTGCTCCCGTCCAAAGTCGGCAAGATATGGTCACATCATCTGGATCGCGTTTCCCAAAGTGGGCATCTCCAGGATGCCCTGCACTGGGATCACCCCATTTCCCACAAGTTCCTCAATTGGTTCTTATGCCTCACACAGTTTGAAGCTCTATTCCTGACACTGACAGATACCCTAACTTTTACTAGGTGGAAAAGCTCATTTGGGGAGTTCAGGGTTACAGTGTTGCCATTGGTGCCAAAGTGGAACAAGTATCAACAATGAGACAAATAGGTTCAAGTTGAGTGTTTTGAAACTTTGAATGAAGGCCTGGCAATGCCCAGACTTTATGTGATACATTGTATTTTCTACCATGTGATAAAGATATAAACTCCCTCAGGAACTCCTTCCTTGAGTCCCTGAATTTCAGGAGGATGAGGAGGTCCTGAACACCACATTGATTCCATTCTGAATCCAAAGTATCATCTTACCCTTTTTCAGGCTCCCAGATCAGATAAATTGAAGGTCATCCTGTGATTGTAAAGCAAGATTTTGTTTTACAGTGTTATCATGTGCATCTATTCCTGTGAATCCAGATTTCCTTGATACAAAATAAAATTAGATACTGAAGTTAATTGTTTTTAAAAACTGGAACAGTCGGGCCTCCCTGGTGGCGCGGTGGTTAAGAATCCACCTGCCAATGCAGGGGACATGGGTTCAAGCCCTGGTCCGGGAAGATCCCACATGCCACGGAGCAACTAAGCCCGTATGCTACAACTACTGAGCCCGTGTGCCACAGCTACTGAAGCCTATGCACCTAGAGCCCGTGCTCCGCAACAAGAGAAGCCACCGCAATGAGAAGCCCGCACATCGCAATGAAGAGTAGCCCCTGCTCGCTGCAACTAGAGAAAGCCCGTGCACAGCAACAAAGACCCAACGCAGCCAAAAAATAAATAAATGAAAAAAATCTATAAAAACAAAACCGAAACAAAAAGATCTCAAACTGTATATTCATCAAAAAAGTAACATTGCTCTTATTATTGGTTCATTTTATAACAAATATGTAAATGTTATGAAATTGAACTTTTAAAAGAAGTTGTACACCAATACTTACATTATAAAATAAATGGACACCAATAAAATGCTGCTACTGATTACATGTAGGATGTCATGGAAAGACTCCCACAATTAAAAACATAAAGAGGTTTTGAAACCACAGCTGGAGACAGTGGGGAGCCCTCAAGGACTGCTCTTCGCCCCCAGACCAGCTATTACCAAAGGTTCTCTGACCAGGAGTGACCTTCATCCGTGTGTCCGTGCCCGACTTGTTGAATCACCATCTGTGAACGCTGGACAGGGGCTCTGCCCTGGGGGCGTCCACATCTCACCTGGGGTGGGCGTGGGCACCTCCAGGTGGGTGGGACTTGGGACCCCTCCTCAGCCAGGGCACGGGATTGTATGTGTCTCCATGTTACTGTCACGGCAGTAGTACAAGAAGCAGCGCCGGAGGTCAGACTTCCACCCCAACGCTGGTTAAAGTGACCACCACCCTGGTCGCTTCCTGGTGTCAGAGGAAAGGAGGAGAGGCCTGAGGGCCACAGGCCCAGTTTTATCTTTTGTGAAAAAGAATTTTCCCCCCTGCCAACAATGAGGGAAACCTAGGACTCAGGCAAAGGCTCAGGGGTTCCTTGTTCTTTTTTTGCTTTGTTTTTGTTTTTGCAGAGCAGTTTTCGGTTTACAGGTTTGGACATGTCACCTCGCTTCCCAGCCTCAATGTGCTCAACTGGACAGGGGAACAGCGGCTCACCACCACCACCACCCCCGCCTGGGAGGGTGGAGGAACTAAACATGCTAATGGATGAAAAGGACTTTGCCTGGTGCCCAGCGCACAGCAGGCGCTCGCCCGACTGATGCTGATGTGGGTATCGGCCCAAACCATCAGGCGCCTCCTTGGGACTTCCCTGGTGGCCCGGGTTCGATCCCTGGTCAGGGAACTAGATCCCACATGAATGCCACAACTAAGGAGCCCACCTGCCACAACTAAGACCCGGTGCAACCAAGTAAATAAATAATAATTAAAAAAAAAAAAAAGACTCTGTGCTTCCACTGAAGGGGGCAGGGGTTTGATCCCCGGTGGGGGAACTAAATCCCACATGCCGCTTAGTGAGGAGGTGGAGCGGGGAGCACCTCCTCATCTGTAAAGGGGAGAGCAGGCAGGGGAGGGGCCTGGCAGGGCCCAGGGGACGTGGCAGCACCCTCTCCCTCTCCTGCACCCCCTGCCCTACAAGAAGCAGAGCCACGGGGTGCCGCTCCCCAAAGTGGGCATGGCCCGGGGAAGGTGGACTTCCAGCCCAAGTGAGTGCCAGATTCACTGGCATCATCTTCCACGAAGGAATATGGGCACCATCCCTCCAGATCACCGGCTGCCCCACCCTGCTGCCTGTGTTTCCACTCCCGCAGCCCTCTGTTCTTCCCAGGCCCAGTTCCTGCCCCCGCCTGGACTCCCTGTGCACCCTTCTCCCTCTGTGGGAGCCTCCGACCAAGTCTGAGATCCGTCAGAAACCACCCTCCAATCCAGACAGCCCCACTGTGGGCAGGGGATTGGGGAGGCCAACTCCACATTGAGCTCAAGAAATTCCTGTGCCCTGTGGACTGCCCATGGTCACCCACTTCCTCCTCTCTCTGGGTCCGGGCAGCAGATGGTAGAGCCACACCAGAGCCTGCCAGGGTAGGTCACGGATGGTTTTGAACCATCTGAACTGGAGCTGTGTATGCCGTGTGGCGGGTGCTCAGAAGTGTGTGTGACGAAGGACTATTCCTTTTCTTCTCCAGGAGCATGAATGATGGACAGCAGTTCAGAATGGGGGGTCAGCAGGGTAACAGGCAGAGGGGCGACATTTCATATTGGAATGCAGTATTGGGCAGGCGGTGGGGTGGGTGGGAGAGATTGGTGGAGGAGGCTGTTTGGGGGCCACAGAACATCAAGGCCAGAGACCCCAAAGGATGACCAGGTGAGTCCATCCCTGCTCCTAAGTTGAGGAAGTGGAAGTCCAGGGAAGTCAGGCGAGTTACCAGAGGTTCTCCAGCCAACAGGGCCAGAGACCCTCACAAACCGGGGTCTCCTGGCTGCTTCTCCTGTGTTCCTTACTTCCCCACAGCAATCCCCCCTTTCCCTCCAACACAGCAGACATGTGACGCCGGGTATCGAGCTGGGCATGAATGAAAACCACTCATTCCCCACTTTCCAGCAAGTAATGCTGGCGGGGGCCAGAGGAGGTGGCTGTGAGCAGTGATGCTGAGGGGCCCAAGCAGTGCTCTGGGGACGGGGTCCCGGAGGGCCCCTGAGAAAAGCAGAGTTTGAGTAGATTCTGGAAGATTCACAGGGCAGGACTTGGAAGGACGGGTCTGAGGGGCAGGTAATGGGAGCAGTGAGGGGCGGGGCGGAGGGGTGTCAGTCAGCCCGAGGTGAAGCACAGGAAGATTCCTCAAGGCTGTAGTCAAACATCCCTCCTTATGGTTTGAGACCAAGGGCAGGGGCGGCCAGCCGAGGGCACGCTCCCGGGAGCTATCCCCTGGGCGTCTGGGTCCTGGCAGCTCCCGGGGGGCTGGGGGGCGAAGGGCCGAGGCTGCTTCCTGCTGTCCCTCCAGCAGGCTCAGACACGCCCTTCCTGTTGTGACAACTCTGTTCTCTGTGCAACTGGTTCTAGCCCGTGGCTTGGGTTTCAGATTTCGGCCCATGCAATCTTTGAGGCTGATGGGAGTATCATGTGGACTCTGGGGAAAGCCAGCCCGTCAAGCCCGGCCTGGCTTCATTGCAGCTCACAGCCTTCTTGTTGGGCGCCCAGACAGTGGGCTCCCCGAGCCAGGGCCTCCCGGGGGCCAGGCCTGGGAGACTGCCGCTACTCCCTCGTTCAGGCAGCCTTCACCCTGCACCTACTGGGACAGATCACCTGCTGGGTGTCCACGGAGGGCCCAAGGGGCTGAACTGGCCCTGGCTTCTTCCAGGCCCCAATAACAATCACATTCACCACCAAAATGACCCCCTTCCATGGCGACAGGCCCCAGGATGGTGCTTTATACAAGAGAACTCCTGCTTCCTCACGACAAGTCCTTTTTGCACTTGGGGAAACTGAGGCTCGGAGGGGTAAAGTGACTTGTCCAAGGTCATAGGCTCTTGTCTGGCTCCAAAGCCATACCCTTTGCACTACCCCACACCACGCTGAGTCTCCCAGTAGAGAGGGCACGGGGAGAGCAGAGGCCCTGTCACTCGTCAGTGTCCCCTGGCCTGGGGGCCTCCCTGAGCACTGGCCTTGGAGCCTGGCCCGATGTCGGGCACTGTTTCCAGGCACTTACTCTGTGGTCTCTGCGCCCTCTCCCACTTCCTTGCTCTGCTGTCCCCCGCTCACCTGCTAATGTGCCCTCAGTTTACAGAAAAACTGATTAGAAAGTACAGAGTTCCCACCTACCCACACCCCCCCACACACAATAGTTTCCCCTATTATTTATGTCCATATTAGTGTGGTGCATTTGTTATAATTGAGGAACCAATATTAATACACTATCACTCACTAAAGTTCAGAGTTTGCATTAGGCTTCATGTCTTGTGCTGCACATTCTTTGGACTTTGACCAATGCATAGTGACATGTGTCCATCCTTATTATATCAGACAGAATAGTTCCATTGCCCTGAAATCCCCCCGTGCCCCACCAGTTCATCCCTCTCCCCACCCCAACCCCTGGCAACCACTGATCCTTTTACCCTTTCCATAGTTTTGCCTTTTCCAGAATGTCATAGAGCTGGAGTCATACAGTCTGTTCCATTTTCAGAGTGGCTTCAATATGCATGTAAGTTTCCTCCACATCTTACTGTGGCTTGATAGCTCATTCCTTTTTATCTCTGATAATATTCCATTGCCAGAATGTACCACAGTTTATTTATCCATTCAGCCACTGAAGGACATCTTTGTGGCTTCCAAGTTTGGGCAATTATGCATAGAACTGCTATAAACATTCTTGAGCAGGTTTTTGTGTGGACATAAGTTCTCATTTAGGTAAATACCAAGGAATGGTGATATTTTTTTTCAGCTTTGTATTTACAGGCTTTTGTGTCATAGAACTGTGAGATCAGAAAAAGCACCTATGAGAAATTTGGATAAATATGGGTGGAGTTATATGAAAATGTTTGAGGCCACCAGAACCGTACTCAAGCTGGGGGGAAAGGTGAGGATGATTTAGTGGGAGGAGAGAGAGGTGAGAGGTGAGAGTGAGTTCACTTGTGTGGAACTGAAAAGTCAAGGGCCGGCAGAGGAGAGTGGCAGGTGCTGGGTCAGAAGATGGTTTAGAGACTCAAGGACGTGGTCGTTTAACTGGGCCTCAGGAATGGGCAGGATTTCAGCAGATGGGGGAGGGGAGGGGAGGGGAGGATGCCAGGTTGTGGGAACAGCAGGACTGTGAGGTGGGCATGGGGCATGAATGGCTGGGAAGCGGGATGCCTGGAGGTTCCGTCGTACCTGTAAGTAGGAAACTTGCTCCAGGCCAAATGACAGGCCTTTCCAGGTATGGGAGCTGAGGCTCCAAGAACGCTCCCAAGCTGAAGGGATTCCTGGGCTGCCAGTTCACTAAAATTTTCCATCTGTCCTCCTGTTCCTTGCTTTCTCAAAGCCTTTCTGTTTGGGCTCACTCGCCTGGAGGCGTGGGACACAGCACCCTCTGGGCAGGAAGTGAGTGTAATGTAACCATGACCCCCACCCCACCCCAGTTTTTATGGCTGTGACTCAACCCTCACCCAGCCCAGGGCTCTGCCAGTTCCCCCTCCCCTGACACTTGCACACGTTCCCACTCCCCAGCTGGGCTGCTCTCCTCCGCAAGCCAGCTGGTGGGACCTGGAGGCTGCTGCTCAGGGGACAGTGGGAATAGAGAAGGCAGCCCCACAACAAAGCTTTGTGATCATTGCTGCTAAAAATAGCAGGACAGCAGGACTTCCCTGGCGGTCCAGTGGTTAAGACTGCATGCTCCCCAATGCAGGGGACATGGGTTCGATCCTTGGTCGGGGAACTAAGATCCTGCATGCTGCACGGTGCGGCCAAATAAAGTTAATATATTTTAAAAATAAAAATAGCAGGACAGCAACCAGGGCAGCCCAGACCCAGGTGCACAAGCTCGGCCACTGCCTCTTCCCAGCTGGCAGGGAAGGATGGCAATCACCCTCATGTCATCATGCACACTTTGGAGACAAGGAAACAGACTCAGAGATGTGATGGTGCGGACCCACACAGACAGTCAGTGGACGAGGGTTCTCCCGGGACTCAGATTCCAGAGTCAGGCTTTGAAATCAGAGATTTATTGAGCACCTACTATCCACTGGCCACTGTTCTGAGTGCTGTGGTGAATGAGATGACAAGTCCCTGTCCTTGTGGGGCAAATCCCCTGGGGCAGAGGGGGAGAGGGATACTCCACAAATCAGCAAGTGAACAGAAAATTTGCTCGCAGGGTCCTAGAACTTGGCCCGTCCTCTCCCCGCCAGCGGTGCTGGGCTGGCACAGGCAAGTTGCTCTCTCTCCTCCCCATGCCCTGGAATGACTCTTCCCCTTAAGCCCCAGATGAAAGTTCTAGGTCACCTCTGAACATTGGGACAGCACATGCCTTCAGCTCAGGGAACTGCTAGAAGCTCAGAGGCAGAGAGGCCCTACCAGCCACCTGTGCCAGTCTTACCCATGATGGATGCCCTCTACCGCACCCCTGGGAGTGGTACCCTCCTGAGATGCGAGGCTCATAAGATGACCCATTCTGCACCTGAGCAATGCTACCAAGAAAGGGCCCCCTTACACCAAACCAACACCTACCGCCCCACTTCTGCCCCCTGCTCCTGGGTCTGCCTTCTGAAACACCCTGACTACATATTATTCCTCTTCACCTAATAGCCCCTCAATTTTTAAAAATTTTTATTTATTTTTTATTTTTAGCCATGCCGCATGGCTTGTGGGATCTTAGTTCCCTAACCAGGGATTCAACCCGGGCCACTGTAGTGAAAGCATGAGTCCTAACCACTGGACCACCAGGGAACTCCCGGCCCTTCAATATTTTGTGTCACCCCTAAATCTTCTCTTCTTGAGACTAAATTTCTTCCAATTTTAAACAATTCCTCACACACTGTTTGCCCCCCACCCCTTTATTTTTTTTTGCGGTACGCGGGTCTCTCACTGTTGTGGCCTCTCCCGTTGCGGAGCACAGGCTCTGGACGCTCAGGCTCAGCGGCCATGGCTCACGGGCCCAGCCGCTCCACGGCATGTGGGATCTTCCCAGACCGGGGCACGAACCCATGTCCCCTGCATCGGCAGGCGGACTCTCAACCACTGCGCCACCAGGGAAGCCCCTCACACACTGTTTGATCTTGCTCTGGCTTGTCACTGCCGCCAGCGTCTGCTGCTCTAACTCTGTCCAGAAGTGCTTCACACAGTGACCACTGAGGGCCCCAGCCACGCAGGACAAATTCCAGCCCGCCCAGTTCTTTCTTACCTCAGCCTGGGGGTGCGTGGCAGTGACCCTGGGGCAGCAGGAGCCACACAGGTGAGGGCGAGGGCCATCACAAATGAGCAGGCACCTTAGACTCCTTCAGTCAGTCATTCAACTGTCATCCATCAAGTGCGTGCCATACTCTGGATCGGGTCAAGCAGAGGTTGTGCTGCCCTCACGGAGCTGATGGTTTTGTGGGGGAGAAAGTAGAAAAGCAGGTAAATACCTAAGATAACTTCAGATAGCGATCAATGCTTTGAAGAAAGCCACAGAAGATGATAAGATACTTTGGCTGGAAGGATGATCAGGAAAGCTTCTCTGAGAAGGTGCCCTAAATGAAGAGATGGAGCCGGCCCCACAGAGATCAAGGGGAAGAGAATTCCACGTAGAGGCCAGTGCAAAGGCCCTGAGGCAGTGGTGAGCGTGGCACCCTCAGAGGCCTCTGTGGCTCCAGCAAAAGGAGCAAGAGTGGGCGGTGGGGAGATGAGGCTGGAGCTTGAGTTTATTCTAAATTACAAGGGAAGTTTTCTTGGTGGGCGTTAAGTCTCAGGTATCATCTGACTTATGCTTTAAAATTTAAGAGACAGGGGCTTCCCTGGTGGCGCAGTGGTTGAGAGTCCGCGTGCCGATGCAGGGGACGTGGGTTCGTCGGTCCGGGAGGATCCCACATGCCACGGAGTGGCTGGGCCCGTGGGCCATGGCTGCTGAGCCTGCGCGTCTGGAGCCTGTGCTCCGCAACGGGAGAGGCCACACAGTGAGAGGCCCGCGTACCGCAAAAAAAAAAAAAAAAAAAAGTGTGTGTTTATGGTGTGTAAATTAGACCTCAATAAAACTGTTCAAAACAAGATTTGAAGATTTCTCCTCTAGCACCCTCTGGATTTTATGCTCCATGATGACAGGGACTGACCCACCTTGTTTAGCAAAGTGTCCCCAGGACCTCAAACAGCTATGACACACAGTGAGCACCCAGTAAATACCAGTAGAATGAATGAATGAATGAAGCCTATTAAAAGTTATAATCTTCAGTTGGGTGCACAGCACCTCACAGCCTCCTTCTCTCTCCTCTCCTCTCCCTCACCTCCCTACTTGAAATACTTATCCCCACGGCTGGTCCACTTCCTCTGGGATCTCCCTGCCACGCCACGACCCTGACCTCACCAGGCCTACCATGGCCCCGGTTGTGAAGTCCCAGAGCCCCTTTCAGGGCTGAGCTCCTGTGACCCCTCGCAGATCTCGTCACGCTTTCCTACATCCCGGCTTCCACGAGCTGCTGAGCCGAGCTCCTCACTCCTCTCTGACTGCCCCTTCTCAGCCCCTTCTTCTTGTTCCTTGTGGCCTCCGCCCTCAGGCAATCTCCTGGAGCATCCGTTCCCAGCTCCATGCCAGTGGCCCTCGATTCTATATCACAGTCCAACTTCAGATCCTCAAGTGCCAACGTGACACCCCACAGGAGTGTCCCCAAGATTCCTCAAGTTCAACATCCCTAAAACTAAAGGCATCATCTTCCCCTGAGCCCTGCATGAATGGTACCTCCTTCCAGAAAGCTGAGCATCCTTCTTGAGGTCTCTCTCCCCTTCTTCACCCATCCTCCCCCACCAAGTCCTGTCGACGCTACTTCCAAACACCACTTTTTTCCCCAGGACACCGTCATCTATTGTCTGGATGACCATTCTCCCATCTGTTCTCCACATCGTAACCTGAGTGACCTATTACAGGTTAAAATTCTTTCAGTTGCAGCCAACTCTCTCTAACTCTGGCTGAAAATAGTGGTGGAGTTACAGGAAGGAGACAGGCAGTGTTCCGTGCAATCGAAGGAAGAACTGAAAGGTCAGGACTAGGGAAAGAAAGTGACCGGACAGCCCCCAGTCTCAGCCTCTGAAGCTTGTTTCTGGAACACGTCTTCAAGGGGCCTTCACCTCAACAGTTTCTGTGCTGACCCGAGTAGCAGACATGTCCCCAAGACCCACTTGGGGGATCAAGCTCCTTCCAGACCAGGAGAAATCACCTGTGCCCAGCAGCCAGCCCTCCCATCCCCCAAGCAGATCAGATGGCTCCCCTAATCCTGAATATCTGTCCAGACACAACACAGAGAGCCAGCCTCTCTTATCCGCTGCCCTCCGCCCCTCCAAAACCTCTGCCCAGTCACAGTCAGCTCTTTCCAGGCCCTTCATGGCCCCTCCAAGGGTCCACTTGAGCAGCCTGCCCTCTGGTCTCACCCACCTCTGGGAATGTTCCTTTCTCATCTCTCTCCCCTTCAGACTGAACTCTGCAGAGCAAGGACTTGCCTGTTTTGCTCAGGGCTGTGCCCCCAGCACCCAGTGCTATCAAATCGCTAATGCTCCTTCGATATTGGGTGATTTAATGTGAAAACAGGGAATTCCGCATGCTAAGGAGAAGTTTGTGCCTGGGACAGACCGTATGTGAGAAGAGTTTGCCTGTCAGTCCAGCTCTCCGGCAGACTTATTTTCATTCTTATTCTGAGTACAAGATTCAGGAACCGAAGTAAACCAGTGACTTTCTCGCTGCACAGTTGTTACATGGAAACAATATTATTTCATAGCCATGAATAATAGGATCTCACTGAACAGCTCCTGGAAAGTACTTTAGTTAACGTAACTTTGCCAAGTTTACCTAATTCTGCTTCGAAGGCTCAAACCCCTTTTACACACACGCCCCCTGCTGGTCAACGGAGAATTGCTCCTGGCTCTAAAGATCTGCAACCCGGGGTGCACAAGCCACTTCCTCCACCAACCCTCCCACCCCCAATATCCTCCTTAGTCCATAACCTCAGCTCTTCTTTGCTGTGCTTCCCTCCAGCCTCTCCCCGCCTCGATCATCCTCTGAACCACCCACAGAGTCTCATCTCTAAGAAGACCTCCCTTGTCACTCTACTCCTCAGTAACATTCAATGGCTCCCTAGTGCCAGATTCTTTAGCCTGGCATCCAGGATCCTTCATAATTTGGTCCTGAATCCTCTTTATGAAATTCACCCCCCACTGCTCCCCTGCCTCCCATCCAGTTTCCACTCATTCTTTAAGACACAGCTCAAGGAAACCACCCCAGATCACCCAGCCGACCCAGAGCACAGCTGCTGGAGCATATATTATTCGTGCCACTTCTCTCACAGTATAGGCTCAGTCTGTCTTTCTCACTGTTCTTACAAGAAGTGGTTTGTGAACTCCTTGAGGGCAGACACCAGGTCTTAAAACTCAAGTGACAGCAAAAAACATTAACTAATGCTGATTTGGCACTTTTGCAATCATTGTCTTTCCTTCTTCGTGATGGCTTTGTGAGGTAGGCGGGGCACAGATTATAATCTCCACCAGGCAGATGAGAAAGCAAACCTCAGAGTCATACAGCAAACAAGCAGCAGAGCAGGGAGAGGTCGCGGGTCTTCTGATACCTGATTCCGTCCTTGTTCTGTTACCCCCTGCAGTCTCCCTTGTGCATCTTCCAACTTCCCAAACCTTCTGAATGGCAAGTGACAATCAATATTTGTTGATTTTATAATCTCCAGTTTCAACCCCTGGATACTGTCCTGCTACCATAGGGACCTGGTGTTGCCCTGCCTTTTCCATAGGCAAGAACACGTTGTGTTGGAAAGAGCTGGGTGGGAAATCACATGCACCGGGCTCCAGTGAGCCTCTGTCTTCCACCAGCTGTGTGACCTTGGGGAGTCACCTCCTCCCCCACATGAAGGACTGGGCAGCATTCTGTGTCTCTCAGATTAGGTGCTGGGTTTTTGTTGTTGTTGTTTGTCTGTTTTTAACTTAGTAGGCCCTCAAGGCTTTGTGGGAAATGTAATTTGTAAAAGTTAAATAACTACACGGCAGCCCCCCACCCCAGTGCCTGGGCCTCCCTGGTTCTCCCCCCACCATCCCCCCACCTTGCAGTAAGGGAGGTGGCTGCATTCCTGAGCAGGGACACCGCAGGCCAGCTTCCTTCTCCAAGCTGCTGCCGGGACTCCTTCATTATCCCCTCCCCACTCACAGCATCTGTAGTACCAACTGAAGAGAAAAACGTGTTTACCTGTTTCTAAGACTGAACAGGACCTCTGCCAACCTTGGGGAAGGACTCAGTCTTTTTTAAAACTCAGCCACGTCAAAACTAGTGCAATTCCCCATGTTAAATCATTAAACATTCCCATAGTCTTATGTTCTTCAGCCAAAGGACAGGAACATCCATGCGGGGCAACAAGGTGGGTGAATCGTTTGTTACCTAGAAGGAGAATGCGCCTGGGACTTTAGGGCACTGGGTGCCTTCTGGGTGACAGGTCTGAGGAGGTGGGCTTTGCTCTGGATTGGATGCTCTGAGGAAGGGCAGGTGATTCTGTAACCAGGTGTCTCAGTAAACCTTGTCTACAGGGAGTGGAGCCTGGGGCAGGTACGAGCAATGATTGGTGAAGTCAGTCCTGTGGCTGGGACAGGGCGGGGGGAAGCTTGGTCATTTTGCGGCTTGGACAATGTTGATGCTGCCATTCAGGTTCAGACACGAGGATGGAAGGATTCTGCCTTGATGATCAGTTACACACTGGCCTGGTCTGATGCCGATGGTCTGTGCGATTATTTACATTCCACAGGAGAACACCAAGCTGCGGGGACCAGGCCTGCTCTTGGCTGTCGGGACTGCTTTCTCTTCCTCGGGGACGATGTCAGCGGACAAAGCTCAGCACTCGTGGGACTTCCCTGGTGGCGCAGTGGTTGAGAGTCCGCCTGCCAATGCAGGGGACGCGGGTTCGTGTCCCGGTCCGGGAAGATCCCACGTGCCGTGGAGCGGCTGGGCCCGTGAGCCATGGCCGCTGAGCCTGCGCATCCGGAGCCTGTGCTCCGCAACGGGAGAGGCCACAGCAGTGAGAGGCCCGCGAACTGCAAAAAAAAAAAAAAAAAAAAGGAGCTTGGAGAATGGCCCTGAATCAGACACCAGAGGCACGACCCATTGTACCAGCAGAGACACCACACCGCAGCCATTGCTGTCCTTCAGGCAAGAGGGTCACCCACAACCTACATCAGCATAGCAATCACATTTGCTGAAAAACCCAGAAAACTTGGGCTTTCTCTGAAGCATCTGACTCAGGTGAGAGAGGAACTAGAGAACAGGGGACAAGCACAGCCAGGCCCGGGAACTCAGGAGGGGAGGTCGCGGAGGCTTGGGCTCTGGGGAGAGAGAAGGCACGGGTGTGATGCTTCTTCTCCGAGAACAGACGTGGCCAGCCCAGCGCTGCCGAGCCTGCAGGGCCTTCGTAGGGAGTCTGAGCAGGACTGAGAGCTGGGAGCGGTGGAGCAAACCTGAGAACCAGGTGGTCACCTGTCACCAGTCGGCCCTTCGGTCGAGGGCCAATTCCTTGGGGCTGTCTCTGCTGTTCACCCACTGTGTTCGTGTCCTAGAGCTGCTGGAAAAAATGACCACAAACTGGCTGGATTAAACAACAGAAACTTATTCTCTTACAATTCTGGAGGCCGGAGTCTAACATCAAGGTGTCAGGGGTGGTTCCTTCCAAGGGAGGATCTGTTCACGCCTCTCTTCGAAGTGGCAGCCGGCAACGCCTGGCTTGCTTGGCTCAGGGCGGCGTCTGCCTCTGTCTTCACACGGCCTTGTCCTCTGTGCCTGTGTCCTCTCTTCTTCTGAAAGGGACACCAGTCATGAGATTTAGGGCCCACCCCAAATCCAAGACGGTTTCACCT
Organism: Tursiops truncatus; assembly: GCF_011762595.2. Classification (NCBI taxonomy): domain Eukaryota; kingdom Metazoa; phylum Chordata; class Mammalia; order Artiodactyla; family Delphinidae; genus Tursiops; species Tursiops truncatus. The sequence continues at coordinate 6,167,281 of NC_047044.1, read as the reverse complement.
TGAGACCCTTAACTAATTATATCTGCAAAGACCTATTTCCAAACAAGGTCACATTCCGAGGTTCTGGGTGGACACGAGTTTTGGAGGGACACTGTTCAACCCAGTATACCCACAAAGAAGTCTGGGGTCATTGGTGTCCCACAAGGTTGAGGTTCTGAAGGTGATGCCCCTGCAGAAGTAGACCCAGGGGCCGAGTTCAAAGCCCTGGCTGGCACTGGAGGCTACTCAGTGGGTGTCAAGTGCTCCAAGGAAATTGCTGCTGCCACCCACAGGGCCCATCCTGGCCAAACTTCCAACCTCCCGGTGTGGAGGGCCACTGGGAACAAGGCCAGCAAGGCCCCACTGGCCCCTCTGCCACGGCTCTGCAGCTTGCCTGGTCCCCCTGCCCAAGCTGCTGCTAACGGCCACAGCCACCTGGGCAATCTGCCAGGCCACCTTCCATGTCCTGTCCAAGCTACAGTGTCCTCACCGCTAACTCCTGGAAGACTTTGCTCAGAATTTGCTCTCTTAGACCCACTCGAGATCCCGGGATGAGAACCCAGACTCCAGATATGGGGCTACCACGCAGCATTATCATATAAGAAAAATCAAGGGAATTAAACTTGAAAAAGAAAGGGAAAAAAAAGGACAATCAAGGGGCAGGGAAGCCCATGGCTCCCTGCAGGGGACCCTGCGGACCCTCAGGCTCCCTTCTGCTAAGGGAGCACGGCAGCCACGGAAGAAATGAGCACGAGATGGAACGCTCGGAACCCTCTAGGCACAGAAGTACGAGGATGCTATCTTCACCTTAAAAGCATATGAGGAAATCCCCTGGAGGTCCAGTGGTTAGGACTCTGCTCTTTCACTGCCGAGGGCTTGGGTTCGATCCCTGGTTGGGGAACCAAGATCCCGCGAGCCACGTGGCGTGGGGCGTTGGAGAGGAGCGTATGAGACACAGTACGGTTCAGGCTGAGACAAATCAGAAGAGACATAAAAATACCTCGTCTGCTTGAATGAGAAACAGGACACAAAATCTGATGGTGCTCCTGTTGCCTCACAGGTGTCCTGAACTGTCCCAGGGCACCCCACTTGGGCACAGCTTCTGTTAATGTTAGTGACCTTGTGGTCACTGGGCAGTGCCAGGAGTCAGGCGAGAGGCCGGCTGGCCGGGGTCCCTGCAGCGGACACTCACCTGCTTCCCTGGGCCACAGGAGGCTGATGGCCTGACGCTGGGGAGACCAGAGAAGCTCCTCCGGGGCTGGCTGGAGAGACAGCAGAGCTGGAAAGTGGACCTAGAGGGATGGTGGAAACTGCCAGTCTCCTGGGGTTAGAAAATCAGGTGAGTTTGGGGCTGGTGGACACCGTGTATGGAGGGCCTCCAGGTCCCCCCAAGCACAGGAGGCTCTGTGGATGGCGCTGAAGAACCACTGTGTGCTGGGAGAAATGGCCACAGGTCAGAAAAATCCTCTGGGCCAGAGGGTGGAACGCAGTTGCATGGGGTGGGGCTGCAGGCCGAGACCCAGTGATCCAGGTGGGAGGCCCACTGAGGAGCCTGTCACCAGGTTTGGGGACTGCCGGGCTGTGAGAGGGGGAACATGTAGGAAGAGTCCTTCATCCTGGGCTTGAGCATCTGCCAAAGAATACTGAGGGAGCAGCCCATTCAGGAGGCAGGCAAATGATGAGTTCACTGTGTGAAAACTCAAACAAAAAGAATCGCTGAAAATGACCAGATGCTACAACCCTCAGACTTCGGGAACCACCCGCTCCTACCCCATCAAACGGAAAAAAGTAATGGGAGCTGATAAGAAAACAAAAATTGTCATCCTGGACGATTCCAAATGGGGACACCACTGCCAAGACCTGAGCCGAGTGACCCGACAGTCTGTTCACAGCCCAACAACTTCCCAAGGCCTCTTCACACATCGCATACTTCCTACTCCTGCATGTTCTAGATGTCCAGAGGAAACATCTGCCCCAGAACATGACATCACTAATGTCACAGTCCATATTTGGCATAAATCTATTTAGCAGACACTCGCTCTCACCTAGTAACCTGGTCACTGGCAAACTATCTTCTTTCCTCCGTGATTGAACTGCCCTCTGAGCTCAGCCTGCGGTCACATTCCCAGCCAGGGACTTCACCCTTTCCCAGACACATCTGAGAGGTAAAAATAAAGCAACATAACGGAGAACCTGGGTTGTGAGAAGTGGTGGGTGGAAAAGCCGTGTGCAGAAGCTGAGGGTGGAGGCCAGCCACGTGGATTCTGTCCCCTCCTGGGGAAGAAAACCCCGTCAGAGCTGGAACTAGAGCAAGGTGGGGCAGGCAGTGACACTTGTTATTTCTAAGGCAAATATAGGTCATCCCCTTCTTACACACTGGGAAGCAGAGGTCCAAAGAGCCGCTGTCAGCCTTGGGACAAACTAATAAATAGCAGAGCCAGGCCTCAAGCCCAGGTCTGATTCAGAGGCTCGAAGCCACACCTGCCATCTAGAGCGGGCCTAAATATTAAGGAACACACGAAACGCCTCGATCCAGGAGCTGGGGCTGTTTCAGGCTTAGCGTGAACACAGCAGACAGATCCCTCCAAGTTGCAATTTCTTTGGACTCTGGCTAAATGCCATTTGTATTACATTTCGTTCACTTTGTACTGTACCAGATCCATTTAAAAGGGCCTTTTCCCCTAAATGGCCGTGAAGCATCATTAAATATACGTGAGCACGTGTATACACACGCGACATGTAAGCGCGACAGGTGTTCGCACATGGGTACAGGAAAGACCTCTATCTTCTATGTCCTTGGCGTAATTATGTTAATAACAAAATCCTATTCCTAACGTTGTAACCAAAAAGAGGTGGGGAGTTGAAAAAGAAACTCAGGACAGTGAATGAAGCATCCGTGAAAAATGTCACCTGTGACAGTAAAAGGTTCTTACTAAGAGGAACACCCCCATGGGTTACTCGGCCGCATCAGTCGCTCTACAGAGGGACACGGGCTGCCTCCCCATATTTTTCTGTAGGTCAGTGGCGACCAGGGTGGCTTGTGGGTAAACACATCACATCAAGAGCTTATCCCGCCGCCGACGGCTGCGAACAGCGCTTACCTCTGCGTCTGTGGCAAACCCAGATGCTGATGTCATATGAGCCACATGCTGGGAATTGCCTGGGCTCATCGGACAGACAGACTCACCTACAAAACCCAGGTGAGTTGTCTGAGAGCATCAAGACAAAGGACTTTGTAACGATAAATGCTGAGGAATATTTCTAGTCGCCTGTTTTCCTCCAAATCGCAGTCAAGCTAAAAGGAATGAAAGCAGCTGTCAGATTAAATGTTTTGCTTTCTCACGGCGGCATGATTTTGTAAGATATTCAGGTTTGGGGTTTGTTTTTAATTTAGTGCCAAATTTTAGAAACGTGAATACCTTATAATAAACTAAATCACACGCTGAAGCTGTTACTCTCTGTGGAAAGAGCTCGTTTCATACATTTGTGAATCAGTTCTTACAGCCCTTATGAAATAGACTGTGATATTGTGATTTACAAGAAATATATATTTGGTCTCCAACCCCTTTCCTGGCACACAGCTCCTAAAACCCTTGTAATTTCCTTTCTAAGAGCTACAGGGACATCTTTGTTATATTTAGTTTTGTTCCCAGTTCCTGAAATTGCTACAGAGCATAAAGGTGAAAAGGGGATCTTTTGTTGTTCCTAACAAGTCCCTTTCAAGCAAGCCAGAGTTTGCGCTACTGACTGGGGGCTGGGGCTCCTGGGTGGCCTCGGATGTGAGCTGGCTGCCTGGGGAACCAACCACGTGATTGGAGGGGTGGGACTTTCAGCCCCACACCTCAGCCTCCAGGAAGGGAGAGGGGCCGGAGGTTGAGTCAGTCGCCAATGGCCAATGATTTAATCAATCATGTCTGTGTAACGAGGCCTCCATAAATATTCCCGGACTATGGAATCTGAAGAGCGTCCAGGGTGGTGTCCCCAGAGAGGACATGGAAGCTCCGTGCCCCTTCAGCCGCACCTCGCCCTGTGCATCTCTCCCATCTGGCTTTTCCCGAGTTGCACCCTTTATGTAAACCAGTAACCTAGTAAGCAAACTGTCTTCCTGAATTCCGAGAGCCCCGCTAGCAAATTAATTGAACCCAAGGATAGGGTTGTGGGAACCTCCAACTCACAGCCAGTTGGTCAGAAGCACAGTGAACAACGTGGGCTTGCGGTCGGCGTCTGCAGCTGAGACGGTGGGGGCAGTCTTGTGAGACTGAGGCCTTACCTGTGGGATCTGACTCCAACTCCAGGCAGACAGCGTCAGAACTGAGTTACATGGCAGGACACCCAGCGCCGCAGCAGAACTGCTTGGTGTGGGAAGATCTCCACACGTCTGTTGTCAGAGTGTCGTGTGAGCGTAAAGGAGAAACAGGGACTTTTCCCCAATAATGGGCTCCTTAACCTTCCAAAGAAATGCCTTTATTTATTTACAGGGTTTAGGAAAGGAAAAAAGCTCTAGAAAAAGGAAGTTTCCAAAATAGGTCTTCAGCAAGGGTGGGTGCAGGCTGGAGTTTTGCTCTCACTGGTGGTCACTTCCAGGTTGTGAGGACGGTCCTCCCGGAGTCTCTCGATCGGCCCCCTCTGGGCCCCAGCGACTGGCCTGGCCGACTCCTCAGCTCTCGGTCAGGCCCGTCGCCCTGTGCCAGCTCCTCGTCGTACCTAGAAACAGAGAAGCATCTCCAGGGCTCAGCGGCAGTGTCGCCATGGCTGCGGTGCGGCAAAGGCCTGTCACCCGGAGAAGCAGCCTGGCCCCGTCCCACACGCCTCCAGCCCACCAACCACTGCCCCAGGCCATGGAACACAAGTACAACTGCCTCAAACTGTTACTGTGGGCGGTCCCCACCCCTGCAGCTGACATTTTATACAGGCCACCAGACTGAACTTGGCAATGACCCCAAGGAAAGGAATGAGACCTCAGGGTAGCGAGGGAGAGAAGTGAGGTCTGGAAATACTTTACACGCAGCATCTCACTCAGCATCTGTGGGGCGAGGATGACTAACCCCGTTTCAGACAGGGCACAGGGTGTGGGTGGCCTGCCCAGGAGGAGGCCAGGACAGGGAGAGGCCCTGCAGCTGGCTCACAGGCAAGGCCAGTGCCGCCTCCACCAGCTGTGACCCCCCACCCCTCCCCCCCCACCAACGTTCCTGCGTCAGGCTGGCGCGGCGCTCAAGCAGGGCCTGGACAGAGGGTACAGCCTGGACTCTTTTGCATCAGAAAGAACTGGCCTAGAACCTCAGCGTCCCTGACCGTTTTGGCATCTGGGTGATCCTTTCTTGCCGGGGTGGGGCCCCTCTTTTGGGGGTCCCATGAGGGTGGTGAAACCCGCAGGACCTGTTGTGGGCCCTGGCACCAGGCAGGCTCCAGCAAACAGGGTCTCCTACCCACCCCCGCCGTAGCTTCACATCACCCTCCTGACTCAGACCAGGAGGCATTATGATTCCCACTTCCTGTTTGAGGAACGTGGGGCTCAGAGGGGTTGACTCAGTGTGCTCAAGTCACACAGCTGGTACGCGGCAGAGGTAGGATTAAATAAAACCCAGGAGTCCGGATTCCTAATTCGGAACTTTTTACCCTGTAGCTCAGAGCGTGAAGTTCCTGCCACTGTTGAAGTGTGTGCGTAGGTATCACTGCTGACCACACCCTGACCGAGGAGCCTCTGTGACACGTGTGAAGACGTTCACATCAAACGTAGACGGTGCTAAGATGCTCAGTTATGTTGTGTTAGCTACATCTTGCTGACTTCTGGGAGAGGGTGTGCTTCCGTTATAAGCTCATTCCCAGAGCCAGAATCCATGGGTTGAGTGTGGGTTAGAGGCTCTGAGGTTGAAGAACACATTTCTGCATTGGGCTTCTGGAGGCAAACGGGGCTGAAAGGGGAGGGGAGGGAAGAGGAAGGCCAGTCGCCGAGTGTTGTCTACGCGGCAGGTACAACGGGGTTTCCCTCTGCCGGACGTAGATGTCAGACCACAACACCTGGGCCCCCCTCTCCTCCCCGTCTCGCTACAGAGAGACAAAGCTGGACAGAGGACTCCCCAGGGACACTGGCGGTTCTGCCCGTGGGGGGCTCTCCCGGAAGCCACCCTGGCCCCTCCCCTCCCCCAGGGACTCCCGTTCATATGTCATCACTCTATTGCCTGTGCGCGTCTGCAGTACCGACCAAAGGGCTGGAGTGACCCCCCCCCTCCCTGCTTCACGGTCGTCCCCAGCATCTCACTCGTGGGGTGGTGTGCAATAAGAATCTGCTGAATAAACAGAGGGGAGACCCACAGGTGGGCTCCCAGTTTCACTGGGTATTTGTGCAGCTTAACAACAAAATGAACTGAAATGAGCGTTTGGCAAGCAGCTGGCAACGGGACTCCCAGGGATGGTGTGCCCACGGACAGAGCGGGCGTGGAGCAGAGTCAGAGACCGGATGGCTCTTCTCAGGCCCCTCCTGTGCTGGTGGGCTGCTCCCCTGGCCTTCTGACAGGCAGAACCACTCACTGTCAGGGTTCAGAGCATTTCTTTTTTGAAAGGCTGTAAAAGTAGAACGGGGCCCCGGAGGGAGCGGATGCAAGGTGCCAGGCCCTGCGACCCCAAGGCCAGGACGGCGAGCTGGGGCAGCGGCAAGAGCGCCTGTTTCTGGTGCCACACCAGGGGCGCCGGCACCCTGGCTGGATGCTCTGAAGGGCACTTGGGAGCACGCAGCGGAATGCAGAGAGGCTGGCACGGCAGGAGGACAGGGCAGTGCCTGTGACGTCAGGGCCCACCCCATGCGGCCCCAGGGCTGTAGGCCTACCCGGGACTCTGACAGGTCGTCTGAAGCACCGGGAGCAGGTCCCGAACGGAAGGATTCAGAACTGTCAGCCCCGCGCTGGGGCTTTCCTTATCACCTCATCTGGGGAGAGGGTGGCGGAACGGATTGAGGGGGGCCCACCTGTTTGTCTCTCCAAGTAAAAGCGCTGAGGCTTCGGACCACTGCGTCTTCAACTGGAAATGGAGCCTCTGCCCACTCCCTCAAGGAGGCAACGGGTTGATGGGGGCAGAGGGTCCCACAGGGCCCTCACAGCCCGCCTCCCCGCCACCCTCAGCTGGACCAAGGCGGACCCACCAGACCCTGGCCAGACTCCTTCCCCACACAGCCCCCCATCTGTCTCAGGACTGGGCCCACGAGGCCCTCCATCACAGTCTGACGTCCGTCACCCGCGTGTCACCCTGCACCACCCACAATGCTAACCCCCGAGGCTCTGGACGGGCCCCATCCTGGCCCCACCAGCAAACTCTCCCTCCCTCTGCGCACTGAGAGCTCTGTCCATCGTCAGCAATGGACACAGCACCCCCCATCCTCCACCTTATCCTGGAAGGTCCCCTTCACCTTCCTGCTCGGCAACCTGGCTTCCCCTGCAGCCCCTGGAGTGGGCCTGTTTTCCCTCCCACTCTGGAGGAGACCCTCCCACCGCAAACCTCCTTCCCAGGTCGGCAGAATTCACCACGCTCACCCGGCCTTGTTGGTCACCTCTAATCCTCCGTGTCACTGCCCCTAATTCCTTAAGATTCAGGCTCTCGGCTCACTGTTGCTGGTGACCGCAGTGACCAAACAGATGGGACCCCGACTCCCTGACCTACTGCCCTCTCCGATGACCTTGTCCTCCACCCCAGCTCAGCCCCGTTTCCAGGGCACCCGACCTTGCCATGTTTGGTGACCGCAGCCCCTGCAAAACCTCGGCCGCCAGCCTCACTCTGACCTCTGCCCCTTCTCTTCCCAGTTCACTGTCCTACAGCCCTGACCCCATGATCCCTACCCACCCCCGCACTGTCCTCATCTGCTCACACCCTCATGCTTCCTTGCCCTTCTCCCGCACCTGGCGAGCACCCCACCCCGGGCACTTCCACCCTCTGCCTACTCTCTACCTCACCTGCGCAGCAGAAGCGCTGGAGGACACAACCGACCGGCCAACTGGTCGCCCTTTCGGTTCCCGACCACCCTCCCCAGGCTGCACACTTATGTCCACATGGCAGCAGCGCTACCAGCCAAGAGCCTGGGATCTGTGCGCTCTGTAAAGCTCACTCACCACTTCTCCATTTTTTAAAAATGTTAAGTTAAACGCACATGTTTACTTTTACAGGATCATGTAATGTGATCCTAACATATTCAGTCCTACGGGTTGGGTGCTGTTCCCCTCTCTTCCTGGCTCCCCTTCCCCGGCCCACACCCCTGCAGCAGTGGTGTCCATGCTGACACCCTAATGCATGTCCCTCCACGCCTCCGGGCCCGTCCACTCTCAGAGCAGCCACCACACGTGGAAATGCCCATCACACCGAGGGAGGAGGCACGGGACCACTGCCCGTTTCACATGGATCACATCAGACACCCTTTCCTGCACCTTGCTTTCCTCCCGGGCCCCCGGCACAGCCCCAGGTCAGTCCTCTTAACGTCCACTCACTCTTCTATGGTGAGAACGAATTGGACTTGCTCGACCACTGCCCTCCTGATGGGTTCTCACTTTCCCCCGCTTTATGTCACTACCAACGTGCCACGTAACCCCTCTGAGCCTTTGCTTCCACACGTGTAAGATGGAGCCATTGACAACCTCACCTCACGAAGTTGCTGGAGAAATGAAATGTGACAACACGTGTGTCAAGCCCTCAAATGCTACGCTTCTTTTCCTCTCACCACCATAAGACAGATCGCATCATCCTCATTAAGAAGATGTACACACGGAGACTCAAAGAGCTCGATTAGTTCCTCGGTGTCCCACAGCTCTCGGGGTGGGCCAGGGCGTGGCCAGCCTCTGCTCCACGGCCGGTGACCAGCTCCTGCTGCCCCAGCAGCAAACGTGGCAAATGCTTCATTAATGTTTCTCAGGCACAAGACCAGACCGAGGCCTGGTTCAGCACGAAAACGCTTGTCTGCTACAAGATCTATCCCATAACACCAAAAAACAAAATACTCTACCCGACAAGGTGAGTCCACCTATACCTAGAAGATCCCAGGTGGGCCCTGGTACCCCCCAATCTGACACACACGAGGCCAGCTGCACAGACACACAAACTTACAGAATTTCATAATTGCCAAGGACTTCCTTTGGGGGTGACTTGTTCCATTTACAGTCTGGAATTTCGCCGTTAGGGACGGCGATGTTGAGGGTGTCATTAATCAGGTTATACTTAAGGATTCGGTCGTTGGCCGTGCTGGAGGTGAGGGATGGGGACGCGTTCACCTACGAGAGGAAAGAGAACACAGCCTTTGGCTGGACCACTTACTCGCCTGGAGCAGGGCCGCGCGCCGCAGATAAGGTTGTGATTCACACTGTCCATACCTAACACCTTCAGGAGCATTTCGTGCTCTATTTCATTAGCTGTTAGGTGAAATACAAACGGTATTTAAGGACAGGATTAGGAACAGAAGCTACAGATCCGTCACCACGCAAACAAAAGTCATAGGTCAACGTCCATCACAAACGTAATTTCAGCGTCTACCTGTGTGATGAGCTCTGTCCTCAGCACCAAAAGCTGCCCAGAGCTTTGCTGGAATCAGTGACCCAATGACCCTGACCAGGCAGCATCGTGGGTCGAGTGAAAGGAAAAGGACCCCTTCTGCTGAGAGAGTAAGTACTAGCTCACCAACAAAGCAACATTCTGACCAGGTGAGGAGCCCGTCCAGGCCTCTGAGGAGGTCAGCCAAGTCACAAAATCCATGTGTTAAAACGTGGCCATTTACTCCGCCGAGAGTCCCACGGGCCCTCAGTCAGTACCTATTTTCCCTTATTTTAGGCACAGTTGTAATGACTTTGGTGGGCTGTTTTCTCAGGCCGTGAGAGAGAAGAGACAGCAAATGGGCAAGTTGTTCAGGCTTCCCCGCCCAGTAGTCAGACTGTGTCTTTGTGCCGCCAGCAGGGTGGACCTCGGTTGCCCCTGAAATTACCACTGTGGTTGATCGTATAACACTGTAATTCTTATTACAAATATGCTACAGTTAAGACCTGTTATTATTTTAGAAGTAATGTTCGCAATTAAGATCCTAGTTCATCAAGGAAAACTTGAGTTCCATTCAAGTTATTTACTCTAAGATGGAGGGGAAAAAAGCATAAATATGTTATATCTAAGGACTGACCTACCTGTCCATCTGTACGCACATTTATCTACACACACACACACACACACACACACACACACACACACACAGCTCGCCCTCCCGTAACCTGTTCTCCTGGCAGCTCCCTGCAGGGCCCCCACTGACTTCCCTACAGGGGACCACTCACTTGCTCTTGTGACTCAGCTTCGCCTGCAAACAGGACTGAGCTAAAGGGCCTGAGCCGTCCCGTCCACATGGGTGTGGTGAGAGGACACGGCACTCAGGGGCACTAGCGGGGAGATGAGTCACCAGAGTGGAAGCCTGCACCCTTTCTGCCCGTCCAGCCCTGCGCCCCTCAGAGGCCTGAGCCCCTCTTCCTGGCAGCAGAGCAAAGCAGGACCACCAGGCAAGGTGGGCTCCGTGTCAGGGCCTCAGACGGGTGTGCCAGCGCCCGCTGCCACTGTCATCAGGAAAAGGGTGTATGAACCTTGCCCTTTCTAGAACAGCCATGACTACATCCTGTCTACGCCTTGAAACGGGCATATGAGTCCACTTCCAAACTACGCCTTCCTCCCAAGAGGATAGCGTTCCTTATTTCCAGACGGAACACTACGACCTCCCAAGGGCTTCCGGGTCTGTGAGCTCCTTTCCTGAATGGGAACAGTGTCCGACAGGGCCAGGCCCCAGGACCTGGGCTCACCCGGAAGCACCCATTCGGAAGGGGGAGGATGGCTCGGGCTCTGTGGGCTGGGCTCGCCGGAGGTGACAGACCGGGAGTGTGTATTCCCCAACCATCAGCAAACCGTCAGACCTGGACATCTGCCCCCCCATCCTACCGCGCCCACCGTGGCCTGGGAAACATCTGGCTGGGGCCGCGGAGCCTGAGGCAGAGGCACCGGGAGGGTGTGGGGCGACCAGGCACGCGGGCATGCAGCGCGTGGGTACCTCGATCAGCCAGGGCTTCAGCTTGTCGTCGATGATGATGTCATAGCCGTAGCACTCAAAGCAGTGTTTGTCGTTGTTCATCACCGGCTGCAGGGAGAGGACCGGCGGGTTACAGAGCCAGAACTGGGGGGCCCAGCCGAGACCCACATCATGGAGATGCGGGATGTTAAAGCGGCAGGACCCTACTCACGGTGGTGATGCCAGCGGCTCACTCCTGTGACCAGCGGCTCCCCATCTCCGCCCTCTCCCCTCCCCCCTTCCTCTCCGTGTTCCTCCCGCAAGGTCGGGGATGGAAAGGGGGTTCGTGAAGCAATCATCGTCTCCACGTCTCATTCATCAGAGGCCTGACGACCAGCAATGAAAGTCTCCGTCGGCACAAGACTTTCCTCAGAGTGGACAGAAGTCCAGCTCCAAGCCCAGGCACCCAAAGTTCAGGCCTGTGCGTCTTACACACACACACACACACACACACACACACACACACACACACACACACACACAAACCCAGAGCCCACCAGGCTGTCAGTCCCTTCACAGACCCCTCGAGATGCAGCGTACGAACCTCTGTTCTCTGTGACAAAAGTCAAAAGTCAAATCCATTTACTTAAAATTTTTCGATTGGGCTTCCCTGGTGGCGCAGTGGTTGAGAGTCCGCCTGCCGGTGCAGGGGGCGCGGGTTGGTGCCCCGGTCCGGGGGGATCCCACGTGCCACGGGGCGGCTGGGCCCGTGGACCATGGCCGCTGGGCCTGCGTGTCCGGAGCCTGTGCTCTGCAGCGGGAGAGGCTACGGCAGTGAGAGGCCCGCGTACCGCAAAAAAAAAAAAAAAAAAAAAAAAATTTTGGATTTTCTTAGGTTTTTTTTCTTTAATTTATTTATTTATTTTGGGGTCTTCGTTGCAGTGCACGGGCTTCTCACTGCGGTGGCTTCTCTTGCTGCGGAGCGTGGGCTCTAGGCGCACAGGCTTCAGTAGTTGCAGCATGTGGGCTCAGTAGTTGTGGCACACGGGCTTAGTTGCTCCGTGGCATGTGGGATCTTCCTGGACCAGGGCTCGAACCCGTGTCCCCTGCATTGGCAGGCGGATTCTTAACCACTGTGCCACCAGGGAAGTCCCTTCTTCTCAGTTTTTAATTCCATTTCAAAAATTGTTCTCCAAGTGCATAAAAAAGCCACCAGCGGCTTGCTTACAACACAGATTTCCAGGCTGCCCAAGCTGCCTGGATTAAACCCTCCAGGAGAGGCCCAGCCAGCAGCAGCGCTACGTGCTCCCCGGGGACTCTCATGCACCCCACAGCGAGGGGAGCACACAGACGTGACTGTGAGGATGGTGAGGCCCATTCATACGTTAGTGGATGCCTGGACTCTCCCTAAAACACTGGATTTAGAACAGGAAATGTCTAAGGGGGAGAGAGCCCAGTGCAGCCCCACTCACTGGAGGAAAACCAGGCTGGGGGGCTGTTTCATCACGTGGAAATTTAGCGGAATTGTTGCATTTCCACTGGTGTCCTAACCTGGCCAGCGCACACACCACTGTCCCCAAAAGCCTCTGCAGCACAGAGGGAACAGAGGACAGTCACTCACCCTCTGTCATCCCCCAGCCCCCTGTCTCTGGCCCTCTGAGCATTCTGCTCCTGAGCTCTGCCTCTCGGCTTCTCCGTGGGCCCCCCACGTGGTCCACACCCTGCACCAGGCCCTCCTCACGAGTTACCGCAGCCTCCTGTTTCCCTGCCTGCCTCTCCCCTAGATTCCCCGAAGGCAACAACCTGGTAAAATCAAGGTGACCAAATATTTGCTAAATTAATAAAAACTGAAAAAATAAATCCCTGCTCCCCAAAGCCTCAGAGCCTTAGAAATCCAACAGCTTCTCAGCTCAGGAGGCTGAGGCCAGGAGAAGACGCTCAGAGGCGCCTGGCGGATCCAGCCTCGAGACAGGCTGTGGAGCCGGGGCCGGGACACAGGCCTGTGTGAGAACTCTTTCTCAGAGTTCTGCCCATCAGGCCAGGACGGGAGCGGAGGCACTGGTTTCATCAGGCACTAAGGCCCCCACATCGCCTGTGTTACAGCCGCTGCCATTTACCTTCCCAGCCCGTAAGTTAGCCTCCGCGGAGCGCGTTCACACAACCAGCCTGAGACATCAGGGTCGTGATCCAATTTCACAGAGGACACCCCCGAGGCCCACGGAGGGCAGGCACTTGTGCCACGTCGCCAGGAGGCACATGGTGGCTTCGGCTTGAAGTCTGAGCCCAGGCCTCCCCACACATCCGCACCGTGACCCCTGAGACACCTCTCTCCAACCGCTAACTAGACTAACTAGACCCTGGGCTTTTCCCCGCCGAGTCCTCCCTGTGGGCCCGAGATGCAGACTGAAGGCACAGGCAGGGCTCATCAGCGCTTGGTGACACAGGAAGAGCTCGATTCAAGGCACAGCAAAGCCAAGGTGTCCACTGAAGGGTCACCTTTCCTGTCCATAATTTTCTTTACACAGTTGTTTCAACAAAGCTTTTCACATACAGGGGAATTAGTATAAGTTGGCAGTTTCAAAGATAAAAATGGGAGAGCAAATTCCCCAGCGGTCCAGTGGTTAGGAACTGCCGTGGCCCAGGTTCAATCCCTGGTCGGGGAAGTAAGATCCCGCCAAGCCACACAGCGCGGCCAAAGGGGGAAAAGAAAAAGTGGGGAGAGAGGGCCTTAATCTTCCACTGAGAAGGTTTCACATAAATCTTTTCACACACGTCCACCTCGCTGCCAAACCCACATCACACTTTCTCCAGAACAGCAATCTCCCCGCGTTTCCGACTCCAGCAAGCGCAGCTCTTTTCACAGCCCCTCAACGCCGGTGTGTGGGCACTACTGCAGTCTGCCCACCGCTACCTGCACCAGAAATAGCGGCCTGCATGCTGGTGCTCCAGGGTTTATCCTTTGCTTTCCCTTTGAAAATAGATGCATACCTGCTTTAGAACAGTGAAACGAAACACAAAACCTTCAAACCAGACAACAGATATGAGACTTGAGTTAAAAAAAAGGGAGGCTCTCTTCAGCCCTAAATGTCTATGAAATAGCAAAGCAGGAAGCCTAAAAATCGGGAGGCTGCTGAAAAGTCCATCTCCAAAGCATCAGCTCATGACAAAACACTCATTCTCGACTCAGTGGGCACAGAAGAGCCGACGATGACGTCACGAGGTCCCTGCCCTTCTGTAGAGGTTCCAGGGCCATGGCTGCAGCAACGCCAGCCAGGAGCCAGCCCCTCTCCCTTCCCGAGACCACCCTGGCCTCTGGCAGACGTGTAGGAGGTGAGACCATAAAAACAGCTATTTTTAACAAAAGAGCCACCTGCACCCCCAAATCCCAGACTCTTGCTAGGCTTGCGTGGTCTCCTTCGCTCCCTCTGCTCCCAGGGCGCCCCGCCCCGCCCCCCAACACCCCTGGGACTCACCGCCACAGCCTTCAGGGACTGCACAATGATCCAGTGGATCTCGTCGAACAGCCTGCTGGTCACCTCCTTGCCTCGGGTGCTCTCCAGGTAGAGTCGCAGGTTGTGCACCGTCCACTTGCCCCCGTGGATGTGGTTGTAATCCTCCTGGCCACAGAAAAGGGGGTGGGGCCCCAGGCAATGCTCCCAGAGGAGCCCAGCGCTTGCTCTCACCCTTGAGCATTTCCTGGTGCCCCTTGGTGTGCGGGGGAGGGGGGCGGGCGAGCACCCGGGAACAAAGCGGATGGGCCCTGCCCCTTGGGGATCTGGGCCTCCTACACATGCGATTTTTTAAAATACAGTTGTCCCTCGGTATCCACAGGGGAGTGGTTCCAGGATCCCCCTTGGATGCCAAAATCCTTGGACGTCTAAGTCCCTTATATAAAATGACATTGTATTTGCCTGTAACCTACACACATCCTCCCCATCTCCTGTGTACTTTAAATCATCTCTAGATTCCTTATAATAGCTAATGTGATGTAAATGCTGTGTAAATTGTAAACACAACATAAATGCTACAAAAACAGTTGCCACTGAGCAGCAAATTCAAGTTTTGCTGTTTTGGAAATTTCTGGAATTTTTCTTTTTTCTGAATTCTCTTTGTTTGGTTGCTTCGAGCAGCTGGCAGGATCTTAGTTCCCCAACCAGGGATGGAACCCACGCCCCCTGCGGAGGAAGCGCAGAGTCTTAACCACTGGACTGCCAGGGAAGTCCCTTTTGGAATATTTTCAACCCATGGCTGCTTGAACCCACAGATGTGGAGCCCTGGGATACGGAGGGCCAACTACCATCAACTCTGCAGTATCCTCATAATCAATGCTTTATCCCTTACAGTGCATGCTGTGGAGGGAGTGCCACCCAGACACCCCTTCAAGATCAAGGCGCTCCTTCTTGCGGCAGAGACCCTTTCAGGGAGCTGCCCTTTGTTAAGAGGACCTGCCTAGTCCAACCCCTCCTCGGGCAGCCCACAGCCAGTGAGGGGTTGGTGCCTGGGTATTGGCCCTTGTCTCCGTCTGGGACAACTCTTCAGGGGCACCCAGCTGCAGAGCGCGCTGAGATTGGCTGGGGTCCCTGCTGCAGCTGTGTCCCCACTTGACCCCCCTCTGCCCGATCCGGCTCCCCCCAACTCCTGGCGTTGCCCCTGACATCGTGCCCCAGTAAACCTCCTGCACGCTCATCTCTGCCTCTGTTTCCTGGAGAAGCCAACCTGGGACACACCGTGCCCCGGGCACGATGGTTTAAGAGACCCACACGTGAACCTCCCTCACAGCATCCCAGCTGTCTGAGAGACTCGGGCTCAGAGAGGCCCCGTTACTTGCCCAAGCTTTCATCCTGGCTGTGACAGAGCTGGGACCTTAGCCCAGGGTTTCCAATGTCAGTTCAGTGCTCTTTCTACTTCTCTGACTCTGAACATTAATTCTCCACACACTGCCCCTTTGGAGGCAAAACGCTAGAAAATACTGACGTGTATTAGAAAGTTATGAGACGGAGATTTCATTTTCTAAGTAGAAAGTTGGTAACTGTGAACTAAAACAAAATCAGCCTAACAAGGAACAAACTCAAAGCAGACTCTGTTTACACATAAAAGCCAAGAATTATCCATATCTTTAAAAGCATCTTTTCAAGGTCAGAAACAAATTCCTTTTACATGTCAGTTCTTACTAAAATGCCTCAAAAGATGAGGTGCCCAAGCTTGTTCACCTCAAACAGGCTCTCAAAAATATTATTTGGTGTTTGTATCCCTAAAAAAAAAGGACTGTAGCCCTAAAATAAATTATAGGAAAAACTAGGCTAACTGTCCAGCAATACCTTTTCTTTTCCTATATACAGATTCTTTTTACTATCAAGAAAAATTTGTTTACTTAAAAAAAAAGTTCCAGAGGCATAAAGTGTACACTTTATGAAAACACTGTCTTACATGTGCATAAATATAAAAAGTATAGATACAGGGCTTCCCTGGTGGCACAGTGGTTGAGAGTCCGCCTGCCAACGCAGGGGACACGGGTTCGTGCCCCGGTCCGGGAAGACCCCACATGCCGCGAAGCGGCTGGGCCCGTGAGCCATGGCCGCTGAGCCTGCACGTCCGAAGCCTGTGCTCCACAACGGGAGAGGCCACAGCAGTGAGAGGCCTGCGTACCGCAAAAAAAAAAAAAAAAAAGTATAGATACAAAGTAATGATACAAAAAGCGCCTGCTTTTTGGCAGTAGGAAAGTTATTTTATCAGAGTTATCTCAGAACATTTTTCTCCTATCAACGTGCAAACACTGCGCATTTCAGGACCCACCCTGCACCCTGGGAAACCCGCCAGCAGTCGTGGTTAAGCCAGCCTCCTGGCAGGCCCCAAACCCCACTCCCGCACTCTCAAGGCAGCACTGAGGTCTCCTGACCTTTCCTGACACTCAGTCCTTTGCAATCTGCCCCTCTGGCTGGACTCTGAGCTTCCTGAGGGCAGGGATGTGTCTCATCATCCTGCCCAAGAGTGCAGGGTGGTGCTCTGCCCCCAGGGGCCCTCAGTGGACAAGCAGATCCACCGGTCCACAGCATTTCTGTGTTCAATATAACATCTATTCTCTACGCAATGCTGAAGCTTTCATTCAAGGGTGAAACGGACGTTTCTCGGAGTAACCTGTTTCTTACATTAAAAAGCGAAGCATTTAGAAATAGGAAGAACGTGGAGAGCACTGCTGCTTCCGGTGCACGTAGAGATGCCAGGCTGAAGACAGCCTCAGCTCTTTCCTTCTGTCTTTTATGCTAACACATATATATGGAATTTAAGAAAAAAAAAATGTCATGAAAAACCTAGGGGTGAAACAGGAATAAAGACACAGACTTACTAGAGAATGGACTTGAGGCTATGGGGAGGGGGAAGGGTAAACGGTGACAAAGCGATAAAGAGGCATGGACATATATACACTACCAAACGTAAGGTAGATAGCTAGTGGGAAGCAGCCACATAGCACAGGGAGATCAGCTCGGTGCTTTGTGACCGCCTGGAGGGGTGGGATAGGGAGGGTGGGAGGGAGGGAGACGCAAGCGGGAAGAGATATGGGAATATATGTATATATATAACTGATTCATTTTGTTGTGAAGCAATTATACTCCAATAAAGATGTTAAAAAAAAATACTATATATAATACCATTCAAATGCTAAGCAAAGGAAACCCGGTATAGTTATATTGTTTTCAGGGAAACTAGACCGTAAGGTAGTAAGTATTGTTAGAGATAAATAGGGTTACTTCATAATAATAAAGAAAGATATAACAATTTTGTATTTTTATATACCTAATAAGAAAGCCTCAACATATATAGGTGAAAAACTGACAAAAGAAAATAGGTCAATTCGTGCGATGAATTGGGAGATTGGGATTGACATATATACACTAATATGTATAAAATGGATAACTAATAACCTGCTGTATAAAAAAATAAATATAATAAAATTCAAAAAAAAATAAATAAATAAAATGGTTTCTTTTCCTTAGTGATGGAAATAGTGACCTCGTGTTTGATGTCCTGAGAAGGCTCATCAGATGGGACCCTCCCAACTTCAGTCTGGCCCCCCCAGGGTGAGGCGGCTTAACAGGCCAGCACATCATGCCCTGTCCTCAGGGCACCAACGGGACTGGAGGTCGGTCACTGTCATTTCCCACCCCTGCCCAGACTTCACAAAATGTGCTACTTGGTTATGAAGGGTGTGGCGTCCCCAAATGGCTGACAAGTTCTGTGCTGTGTCACCTGAGAGACCATTTCCCCAAATTCTTACGAGTAAGGCCTTGGCTGAGTCACCCCTTCCCCTCTAGCTGTGAGCACCCTAACGGCAACGCTCTCTCACTTTGCTCGCAGGAAAACCCGAGGGGCAGGTGAACTGGGGTCAGCCCCACAGGGAAGCCAGTTGCCACGACCAGGACGGTAAAAACCAGGGCTCCTGTTTGAGAGGGAGGCTGGGTGACTTGCCCAAGTCACCCAGAGGTTAAGTGATGGGCACGGGATTGGGCCCAAGCTGGTCTGACCAAACCTTTCAGTAGTTTACTCAGAAAAGCTTGTTTTCTATCAATATTTACCCTCTTTCTATTCAAATGATAAAAAGACTAGGGTATTCAGGCTTCCATTCAAGCAAGACCCAAATAGAAGAGTCTTTCCTATAGAAATGAGACCTTCAGGCCTTGTTCGCCAGGACTGGATTATAGCCCCAAAGCCTGCACAGAACCTACCACGTCCTGTGTCCCGGCCTCCGCTGGCCTCTACAGGGCCCTCTCACTCTACCCGCCTTGCATGGGGGCTCCAGCTGCCCCAACTCCTTTCAGCTCCTGCGATGCTCCTTCCTGTCACGGGGCCTTGGCACGTGCTGTGCCCTCTGCTAGAATGCTCTTTCCACTCCTCCACCCAGGGAACCCCCGCTCAGACTTCAGCTCTCTGCTCAAGGCCACTTGTGCGCAGCGGCCTCCGACCACCTGGACTACAGGCCCCTTCATTCCAAGCTCCTCCAGGCCTGCATCTCTACCTGCAGAACGCGCATCTCAGTTGCAGTGTGATTATTTGATGACTGCCTTCCCCCCACAGGCTCTAGGCTCCATGAGAGTAGGGGTGAAGGAAGTTTTTGCCCATAATTGTAGCCCTCATCATGGGACCAACCCAGACAGATGCTCAGTACCTGGTCTTTAACTGAATGACCAAGCACAGGTTCTCTCATATAATCCTCCCACAAGCCCCACAAGGTAATAATATTATCTCCTCTTACAACTCGAGAGACCCAGGCTCCAAGAGTCAATTAAGTTGCCCAAGGTCCCAGAACTACTTGAATGCGGGACTTTCTCCAAATGCCCCACCCCCCGTGGGACAAGCACACTGGATATTTGGGGTTCCCCCTCCCAATCAGTGCCAGAGCATCTTAAATACAACTCTTATACCAACCCACCCTCTCCTGCAAATAGAAAAATGAAGAAACCCACAAAATCCTCATCAGTGCCAGGGCATCTTAAATTCAACTCCTGTACCCACCCAACCCCTCCTGCAAATAGAAAAACAAAGAAACCCATAAAATCAGTCCATTTCCTTAAGCTCAAGGGAAAAGAAACACTTACCCCGTGTTTCTGAATGGCAACGTTGGTGAGATGAACAAACATGTTGTCCAGCTCACTGGTACTCGGGGTGTATTTTACGGTGCAAAAGCGGCAAAATCCAAGTTTATACCTAAGTGAGAATCCAGATGAGTTCAACACTCTGAGGACAAGCGTAGACAAAATATAACACTTTTTTTCTCTTAAAAGAGCTGCTTTTTGTTTTAAACTTTTTGAACAGCTGCTTTGTCATTTTTTATGGTTCTTTTTACATAATAGCTTTATTAAGATATAATTTACGCGCCATATGACTCATCCACATGAAGTGTCCAACTCAACGGTGTTTGGTATATTCAGAGTCGTGCAACCATCACCACAGTCAATGTTACATCTGCATCACCCCAGAAAGAAACTCTGCAACCGTCAGTAGTCACTTCCCAACCCTGGTGTTGGGCAAACACTAATCTACTTTCTGTTTCTACAGTTTTGCCTCTTCTGGGTGCGTCATATAAACGGAATTGAACAACATGTGGCCTTCTGTGTCTGGCTTCTTTCTCTGAGTATCTTTGTAAGGGTAAAAGAGTTGCTTTTTGTTTTAAAGATTCACATTCGTGTCAAAGTTACTGCCTTACTCAACATGGATCACATGCCAGGCACTACGCGTACAGGGAGTTCCACCAACCCTTGCAAGGTCTCCGAGGAGTAGGAAGTATCGTGTCAAAGCACGGTCTTTTTTTTTTTTGCCACAGCACGCATTATGTGGGAATCTTAGCTCCCCAACCAGGAATCGAACCCGGGCCCCCCGCAGTGGAAGCCAAGTCCTAACCACTGGACCACCAGGGAATTCCCAAAACTCAGTCTAAAGAAATGGAAACAAAACTCCGGCTCTTACATGTAGCAGCGCAGTGGGCGGTACGTAGACACCAGAACATACAAGCGCAGGTCAAACTTCCTGCCGCCGATTAGTAATGGGTTGTTAATGTACAGAGAGATCACGTAGGCTTCCTTGGTAGACTGAGTCATGAACCTGGGCATGTCAAAGTCGAGGTTAGATGCAAAGACCAGAGGTCTCGTAGAGAACACACTTCTGGTTGCCAAGGGGGAGGGGGTCAGGGAGGGATGGATTGGGAGTTTGGGGTTAACAGTTGCAAACTGTTATACATAGGATGGATAAACAACAAGGTCCTCCTGTACAACATAGGGAGATATATTCAAATATCCTGTGATAAACCATAATGGAAAAGAATACAAAAAAGAATCTATATATGTATAACTGAATCACTTTGCTGTACAGCAGAAATGAACACAGCATTGCAAATCAACTGTACTTCAATAAAATAAATTAAAAAAAAAAAGACCAGAAGTCTTTAGTCGGCTGGTGACAAGCCTTGCTGCCTCTCATTAAGTGAGAGGCCAGTTCACGGGGAGAAAACGAGGGTGGGGGGTATCCACAGAGGAACCCCCGGGTGCTGGCATCATGCAGTCAGACTTAAATGCGGGACACAAGGAGGCATCCCTGCCACTCCTGGGAATTCAGGGGAGCCATTGGCCCACCCGGAAAGGATGGCACCAATGGTGGCCTCCAGGCACTTCCCGGCAGTTAAGGACCTCGAAGAGGCAAAGAGTGAGCCTTAGAGTAAACCTCCTGGTGTCCTCCGTTCTGAGGGGCACCCAACCCAGAGAGGAGACCTGACTGACGGTCACGTAGGTCTTCTCTACGCTGACCGCACACACTGCCTGGCGCTCGGGTCCATCCCCACCTCGGCCCCGTGAGGCTGGTGCTACTTGTGTCCCCAGTTTACCCGGCTGAAGAACCGAAGAGTCTATACAACAAAACTCAGGTGGTGAGTGTCAGACAGGGGTTCAAGCCCAGGCACCCAGGTGTTAAGCATGTGCTTCGCCACCTCAGAAGCACCAGGACTGGACGGGTCTCCCCCCAGCTTTCAGGACAGAGAGCGGCCAGCGAGGCTCCCTGCTCCTGTGACCTTACGCCAGTTTACCCACCATCCCCAGGTGAGATTCTACGACTGGTGACGCTACAGTGGCCACAGAGCCTTGTCCTGCTGCCACGTGTATACCTGAACAAATGCTGCACACCTGGAAAAGCAAGCAAGGGCCCCCCCTCCACCCGTGGCAAAGCACACGCAACGGGCTCCCCCACTTACGAAGACGTTTTGCTGTCCCGGGACCACTTTTTGATTTGCGAGAGCTTGTTGATCAGAAAGATGCCCTTTCCCTGGGCTTTGCCACAAGGTTTCATGATCCAGGTGCTAGAGGGGCTTTTCCTGAACTCCTCCACGAACAGGTTGTAGTCGGCAGGCAGCATGTAGGTGACGGGGACGAAGTCTGAGGGTAACAGAGAGGGGACAACGGTGAGCCAGCCCGCCGGGGGCCACGGACAGAAAGATGCTGCCACTGCCTCTTCAGGGCCTGTTTCGCTACCTCATGCCCCCACCCAGCATCTCACAGGGCAAGGGCTTCTGCAGTTCAATCCCGGTACAACGCAGGCGAACCTCGTTTTATTTTGCTACACAGATAATGCATTTTTTACAAACTGAAGGTTTGTGGCAACCCTGCATGGAGCAAGTTAATCGGCACCATTTTTCCACAGCATTTGTTCACTTTGTGTTTCTGTGTCACGTTTTGGTAATTCTCACAGTATTTCAAACTTTTTCATTATTATCATGTTTGCTATGGTGATCTGAAATCAGTGATCTCTTATGTTACTACTGCAAAAAAATTACAACTCACTGAAGGCTCGGATGATGGTTAACATTTCTAAGCAATAAAGTATTTTTAAATTAAGGTATGTCGGGACTTCCCTGGTGGCGCAGTGGTTAAGAAGCCGCCTGCCAATGCAGGGGACACGGGTTCAATCCCTGGTCCGGGAAGATCCCACATGCCGTGGAGCAACTAAGCTCGTGCGCCACAACTACTGAGCCTGTGCTCTAGAGCCCGCAAGCCGCAACTACTGAGCCCACGTGCCACAACTACTGAAGCCCGTGCGCCTAGAGCCCATGCTCCACAACAAGAGAAGCCACCACAATGAGAGGCCTGAAAACCGCAACAAAGAGTAGCCCCTGCTCGCCGCAACTAGAGAAAGCCCACATGCAGCAACAAAGACCCAATGTCGCCAAAAATATAATTAATTAAGTAATTAAGGTATGTACATTGACTTTTTTTTCAGACATAATGCTATTGTACACTTGACAGACTACAGTTTAGTGTAAGGATAACTTTTACATGCAGTGGGAAACCAAAAAATTTCATGTGGCTTGCTTTTATTGCGGTATTCGCTTTATTTTATTTTAAAACTTCATTCTTTTTATTTGTTTACTTATTTATTTGGGGCCACACCATGCAGTTTGCAGGATCATAGTTCCCTGACCAGGGATCGAACCCGGGCCCCTGACAGTGGAAGCGTGGAGTCCTAACCACTGAACCACCAGCGAAGTCCCATTGTGGTAATTTGCTTTATTTTGGTGGTCTGGAACTGAACCCACCATACCTCTGAGGTCTGCCTGTAATGAGTTTTCTCTTTTAGCTGTGTGCTAAGTACTTTACAAATCTGTATTATTTAATCCCCACAGTAAACTGTAAGATAGGTATTGTTATCATTCCCATTTATCAGATTAGGAAACGAGGCCCAGAGAGGTCACTTATGTACTTTTCCCCACGTGTGCTAAAGGGATTCTGAAATTACCCAACAGCCCAGCTTTTCTCACCAGACGGGGCAGGGACACACTGTGCTCCCCAGGCACTGCTGGACACAGTAATGGTCCCTCCTGGCAGTCTGTAACTCAGGGAGTGTCCCCCACGCCCACCACCTCCTGTGCACATTCCCAAGGCACTCACACAAACTCAGATTCCAAGTGGAGCCCCCTCCCCCAATTCTGGAGATGCCTGGAATGAAAGAGGTGCCCACAAACACATTCATCCCTCAAAGCCAACAGTCACCATCTCGCGGTCTTGTGCCACTGGAGAATACTCCACTATCTATTTAAAACGTGAGGCCGGTGGAAAGGACACAAACCCAGGTAGAGGTATTTCCCACTTTCGTCCTTCTCTGCCAAAGGACTCCCTTCCTTCTCCAGCTCTTTCCTGTATCTCTTGATGTTTTTCACCATCAGATCCTTCCGCGTCAGTTCATAGTGGTTCGGGAAATGGTTGACTATTTGGTCATCTGAGAGCCGGTAGCCAGTCTCGACACTAAAAACATTGCGGATGGTTTGCACACTCATCCTGAAAGAGAAGCACAGAAGGGATGTGCAGGACAGAAGCTCAGAATGTGTCCATGTGGAGGCGGGTGTCATTAAAGCCCGGGGACTCCTGACCAGGAAGCACGCTCCCTCAGAGCTTACCTGTCCCCAGCCCGGCACCGAGCCAGGTGCCTGGCCCACAGCAGCAGGCTGTGTGTCCGCTGACTGTACCTCAACTATCTGAGGCAGGGGCTGTTTTGACTCTGCCCTGATTGGTTGTACTCTCTGGCACAGAGTAGATGCTCAATAAATGTTTATCAGTTAATGATAACATTGATTTTGATACCCAACTAATGAAAGTCAGACTCTGAAGTCAGGAAACTCATTGACTCAATATCTGCACCCAAAGTCAGGAAGGACAGGGACCCCCTAAAACCAAAACCCCACGGACTTCCCTGGTGGTCCAGTGGTTAAGAGTCCGTGCTTCAACTGCAAGCGGTGCAGGTTCCATCCCTGGTCAGGAACTAAGATCCCGCAAGTCACGTGGCAAACCCAAAAAATTAAAAACAACAAAAAAACGGGGGTTATTTAAGGACCCTGAGTTGGCATGTGATATTCTTGGAGAGACCCCTGACAGGCCAGCTAAACCGCGAAGCCCCCAGTGAAATGAGAGTTGAAAGAGAAATAGATTCCTTCTCATCCTCTAAGAAAGCCAGTCTCCCTGCCACACCTGTCTGACTTCCCTAGCCACCCCCAGAGAAGCAGGAAGGACAGAAGGGCTGGTACCCACAAGGGAGTCCTGGAGTCACAAGACAAGGCAAGGTCCTCTCTGTACTCCCTGCCCCCAACCCGCCCCCTCCCCATAGCACCAACCAGAGGGTTTCTTTTGATTCCATAATCCTTAGAACAAAAGGATTAAAAGGATTAAAAAAAAAACAACAACACTGTTTATTATGGGAAAGCTCAAACACCCGAAGAAGTATAGAGAAAAGTGTAACAGAAGCCCGTAATCCAGCTTCAACAGTCACTGCGAGGCCAGCCTTGCTTTGCCTGTACCTCACAGCACTGGCTTATTTTGAGGCACTTCCCAGATACCATATCATTTCATCCAAATTATTCCTGTTAGAATCTCTAACAGTTAAGGACTCCTTTTTATATTATATGATATGCTATTTTACACTGTTATCACAACTTAAAAAAAAAAGGAGCGCAGCCAATTCCATTTTTTTTTTTTCCTGCACCATGCAGCTTGCAGGATCTTAGTTCCCAAACCAGGGATCGAACCTGCGCCCCCTGCAGTGGAAGCGCAGAGTCTTAACCGCTGGACCGCCAGGGAAATCCCAGGAGCAGTAATTCCTAAATATCATCAAATATTACTCAGTGTTCAAATCTCCCCAGTTGTCTGATAAATATTTTTTTACAACTTTTGCAAATAAGGGCCAGGCCTTCTGATTAGTTGTTCTCTCTCTCACACATCTCTTTAAATCTATACATTCTCCCCCACCCCTCCTTAATTTTTTTCTAGGCAATTTATTTGTTGAAGACACCGGGTATCTGTTCTGTAGGGGTTCTCACAGCTTCCTTATTTATCATGCTCCCCAGGGCCCTGTACTTCCTGTAAGTTGGGAGTCAGACCTAGAGGTCTGATGAGCTGCAGGCTGATGGGGGCAGAGCTGCGTCCCAGGGTGGCATCCAGCCGGAGAGCCTCTCCCTTCGGGATGTCAGTGACTAATCAGCTGCACTGCCCAATAGAAAATGTGACCCACAGCTGAGTCACATAGTGAATTTTCTAGTAGTCACATTAAAACAAAAGTTAAAGGGGGACTTCCTTAGTGACACAGTGGTTGGGAATCCGCCTGCCAATGCAGGGGACACGGGCTCGAGCCCTGGTCCGGGAAGATCTCACATGCCGTGGAGCAACTAAGTCCATGCACCACAACTACTGAGCCCGCGTGCCACAACTACTGAAGCCCGCACACCTAGAGCCTGTGCTCCGCAACAAGAGAAGCCACCACAATGAGAAGCCTGAGCACCGCAACGAAGAGTAGCCCCCGCTTGCCGCAACTAGAGAAAGCCCGCGTGCAGCAACGAAGACCCAACGCAGCCAAAAAAAGTTAAATGAAAGAGGTGAAAGTAATATTAATGTATCTTATTTAACCTAATATATCCAAAATATTATCATTTCAACAAATTACCAACATAAAAATTTGTGATGAGGAATTTTACATTTGTTTCTTCGTACTAAAACGGGAGCGTACGTCACACTCCGGCACATACGTCTCTGTCTGGACCAGCCACACTTAAGTGTCCTATTGTCCTGTGGTCAGCGGCCTCCATCCTGCACAGGTGTAGATCCTTAGGCCATGAGGGGTTGCAAAACAGTGAAATTCTCCTTTTTCATTCCGCCTTCATTTATCGGCAGGAATATTTCTACAAGGAGAAACTTCCCTTCGTCAACAATTTAGGTAACCCATGAATGGTTCGTACAGGGAAGACTGAGTAAGTGTGTGACTCTTTCCCTTTACCAGTTTTCAAAATAGTGAGCTGGTTCCCTACCACCCGCAGACGTGTGGTGAGCTGTGTTCTGGGAACCTATCACTGCAACACGAATTACCCAACGTTAGCTACTTAAGACAACCACCATTTTATGATATCTCGAGGTTTTGTGGGTCAAGAATTTGGGCAGGGCTCAGCAGAGCGCTCTGCCCCAGGCAGCACTGAGGTCGCTGGGTGGGATTCAGTCGGCTGGTCTGGGGGCCCCGAGAAGGCTTCTTCCACATCCGGCACCTTGGCAGGCATGGCTGGAAGGTGGGTGCAGCTGCAACTTCTCCAGCACAACGGCCCCGGGACGGGCAGGCTTCTCACGTGGCAGCTCAGGGCTCCCGCAGGGGGTTCCCACACAGGAGGAGGAAGCTGCTGGTTTCTTAAGGCCTGTATCACACTGACTGGATCACACTGACTGCATCCCACTGGCCAAAGCAATCACAGAGCCCACCCAAGGTCAGGAGGAGGGGAACGAAGACCCCATCTGAAGAAGGAAGTGGTGTCAAAAACTCTGTGGCCATTTTAATGTGCCACAAATTATGTGGGGTTTTGTTCCGTTTCAGTTCTTTTGGGGGGCATTTTTATGAACTCATAGATTCAAACATGATTCATGAGTTTCAGTCTGCTGTCATTATTCTTATGGAAGCTCTAGGTGTCCCTATTTGGGGCAGAAGGAACTCTGCAAGCTGTCTCCTGAGTTTTATTAACCTGAATCCAGCAGGCCTCGACGACGTCCTCGCTTTCCCTTAAGACAAGCTATTCCAAGCTCACCTTGTACAATTCTTCCTGAGGCCCAGCATCAGGCATCTCTCCAAGGAACAAAGGACCCTTTGTTATAAATAAATGTTCACCTACTGTGTAGCCTGATTGTAAAAAGGGTCCCAACTGTCCACCCCTCAACTCCCATCGGGAGGTGAAATATATTTCCCCTTGAACTGGGGCTGACCTAATGCCTTTCTTTGGCCAAAAAGAAGGGCAGAGTGATGGTGTGCCATTTCTGAGACTAGCCCCGAAAGGCCTTGAGAGCTGCCACCTCCCTCTTGGGCCCCCGACACCACCACGAGCCCAGGCTAGCCGGTTGGAGGGATGTGAGAGATTTGTGGAGAGAAGCCCCTGTCGTCCTAGCCAAGGGCATCCTAGACCAGCCAAGCCTCAGATGACCCACCAGGTGACAGCAGATGTGTGAGTGAAGTTCTGCCAGACCAAAAGAACCGCTCAGCCAAACCCACAAACTCCTGTGCAGCAAAAAGTGGTTGTTGTTTCAGGCCCCTAAGTTTGTGGTGTTTGTTACTCACCATCAGTTCGGCAATGGATAACCCATACACCCCCTCCAGGAGAGCCAGTGTTTACCTGTTTCTCACTCCTTCTACTTCCTGCCCACATGCAAGCTGTTTTCGCATAGTTGTTATCAGAATACAAATACAATTTTGTAATATGTTTTTCTTCACACTTACTGTTATTCAGTTTCCCAAACTGCTTTATAATCATCGCAATTATTTCAATGGCTGTACCGTAATCCACTTGGTTAATCTATTCACCTTTCCCCAACCAGTTAATGTTTAGTTGTTTCCAATATTCTTCCCTAACCAATTTTTAAGACCCGACAGGACACTTAGTGCTTAAAGCATGAGCTCTCAAGATATCTCAAATATCCAAACTTATCATACTGTTTAGCTCTTTTCTTCTCCGTCATTCTCTTGTTGGTTAAGAAAAGCTCCAAAACGCTTCTCGGCATGACGAAGCAAGCATTCAAATCCCCACCCCCCCACCCCCATCCCTGGCATGTGACCCCCTGCCCAGAGAAGCCGAAAGAACGTGCTGAGTTCTGCTGGGCCCCACAGCACTGGGCAGTGGGACACCAAACAGCAAGTACAAAATACTGTCCTGTTCAGCCTTCTTTTCAGAGCTCCCATGAAACAGGGCTCTGGATAAAGGATTTCACTTTACCTTTGAGAAGAAAGAACGTAAACTTGACACTAAACCATACACAGGCACTGAACTACTCCATAAACACCCTTCCTCTCTGCAGTCCACACTCCTGAAGGGAAATTAGGTTGCAGTTTGTTTGTTTGTTTGTTTATTGGACATGCTGCCTGGCTTGTGGGATCTTAGTTTCCCAACCAGGGATCGAGCCCAGGCCCTCGGCAGTGAACGCGCAGAGTCCTAACCACTGGACCGCCAGGGAGTTCCCAGGTTGCAGTTTAAAGGGCAGGTGACTTCACTGCTGCCAGGAGCAAAGCTAGGGTCACCTCTCCATCCACCGCTGCAGCTGGAGGCTGGGTGCTGCCTACTCTGTGCCCAGGCCCGGCCAGGCTCCGGGGATGCTGACATAAGCCAGGCCACGTCCTCATTCTCCAGGGGTTCACAGTGACACTGGAAGAGGGGACAGGCCGGGAAATCACAAATCACGGCACTCAGCATTTGCTGCCACGGCACCTGAATAGAGCAGCCTGGGAGGGCGCGAGAGGCAGAGGTGGCTTCCAGGGCAGGTGTGCTGGTGCACAAAGGACAGTGGCAGCACATGCTGATGGGGCGCCCGCCATGCGCCAGGCGCTGCCCCGAGTTCTGTGCTTCACTGCTTCCTTGAAACCTCAAACAACGGTATTTGCAGAGAGAGGCCAAGTCCTCTGCTAACAGCCACACAGACGGCAGCAGAAGAGCCAGGGCTGAAGCCACGCGTGGCTCTGGCTCCAGGGTCTGGACATGTAACCCCTGGATGCACTGCGTCTCCAAATGGGGGGCTGAGGAGGCATAGAAAGCGTAGCACGTACACAGACGGAAAAGAAAGACCGTTTCAGCAGCGGGTCAACAGGGGAAAACGCGCAGCCCGCTGCACCGGCGGGGACCAGGGGAGGAGTGGGGAAGGGAAGTGGCTGAGAGAAGCCGAGTAACGTCTCTCAAGGTGGCGGCAGGGAGAGTGAGTCCGGGGCGGGGGATGTACAGGGTGACAAAGCCCCTGCCGACCCCGACGTGTGCCCCCACTGGCCCCCTGCCCCCTCAAAGGTTCACTGCAGTGCTCTGGACCCAGGAGCTGCACAGGGTCAGCCAAATGTTTAGCTGAGGAACCCAGCAGGGATGTGGAGGCCGCCCCGAGGGAGGGAGCAGACCAGGCCTGGACCAAGGAGGACACAGAACCTCACCCTGAGGAAGTGAGAGGCGAGGAGAGGAGTCTAGGAAGCCTCCAGGCTCCTAGCTGGGTGGTACCACCCGGGACTCAGGCCCCACACACTGCTTTTCCAGCCTCACGCATTTCTGCGGTTTCTCAGTCAGTCCAGCCGGCACCCTCTTGGCCTAACGGGAGGGAGGTGAAAGGAAGCCCCGAGCCCTCCCCACAGCCCTTTCCCCAATCTCCTCCCCACACCACCCCACAGGATGCTGACCTCCCCAGCGCACCCCGAGGTGCCAGGCAACAGGGCACCACTGTGACCAGCACGAACTGGAGGCGGGTGGGGCTCTGGTTTCTCACCCAAATTCCCACTGCCGTGTAACCACACTCAGCCGTGCTGAGACATCCCGGGACCTCCTGATAACCAGGAGCAGGGGACGCTCCACCACGTATACTAACCCAGGGCCTTCTCCCCGCGCGCACGAAGGGCCCGGATGAGCGAAGTGTAAGGGGAGGCGGCACGATGGCGTGGGGGCGCCTGCACAGGACAGTCCGTGCGCCGGTATGGGATTAACCGCGCTGATAAACGGGCTCTGGAAGACAACCAAACCCTGGTTTATACTTACCAGTAAAAATTCCAGTCCTCGTTTTCTGTCACTTGGACCCATCCTCTCTTTTCAAAGTTATTTATCAGCACCGACTTCTCGATATCAGTGACCCATTTCACCTTTCCTGCCATAATCCTGGAAGAGATCACCTTATCGGAGCCATGAAACTTAACAGCTCACGTCCCTTCGCCCAAAGGAGTCCTCTACACGAGGCGAGCAGACGTCCCCCACCCCCAGCTCAGTCCTCCCCACAGTGGCTCTCAGCCAGGGCAGCTCACCCCCGGGGGACATCCGGCAATGCCTGCAGCACTTCGCTTGCCAGCACTGGGGGTGAGGGATGCTTCTGGCATCTGGGAGCAGAGGTAGGGATCCTGCTCAACGCCCTCCAACGTACAGTATGCCCCCCGCCGGCCCCCGCCAACAAAGCATCCAGCCCCAAAGGCCAGGTGTGCTGAGACTGAGAATCCTCGTTAAGCGGGAAATAACGGCAACACACGCCGAATGGCAGCTGTGACTGGAACCACGAGGACAGGCACGAGGACAGGCACCACTGTGAGAGCGGAGGCAGCGGGGAGGCTGCCCTGAGCAGGGACCCTGGAGCTGGCTTCTGACGGGTGGGTGCGAGTACTCACCCCAGTCTGGGCACCCCCCGTCCCCTCAAGTTCTGCCTATCTCCCTGCTGCTTCCGGATTCGCTTCACCAATTCACTCTCTTTAACTGTGGGTGATCTTTTTTAATATCTATCTATTTGTTTA
This sequence comes from Tursiops truncatus, assembly GCF_011762595.2. Classification (NCBI taxonomy): domain Eukaryota; kingdom Metazoa; phylum Chordata; class Mammalia; order Artiodactyla; family Delphinidae; genus Tursiops; species Tursiops truncatus. Next base: position 6,136,521 of record NC_047044.1, on the reverse strand, counting down.
TTTATTTTGGCTGCATCAGGTCTCAGTTGCAACACGCGGGATCTTTTTAGTTGCGGCATGTATGTGGGATCTAGTTTCCCCGACCAGGGATCAAACCCGGGTCCCCTGCTTTGGGAGCATGGAGTCTTAGCCACTGGACCACCAGGGAAGTCCCTAACTGTGGGTGACATTAAGTGTTTGTCTCACCACATCAATCCTGGTGAACAAGCAACGTGGCTCTCACTGTACTTAAAATACGCAGCCCCCTGGCCCTCACCTGCTTTTCCAGGTACATCTTGTGCCACCTTCTCCCTCACCCGTTGTTCCTGCCACATTGGACTTCTCTGCCCACCTCCTCTTCTACCTCAGGGCCTTGGCACATGCTCTGCCTGCAGCACTCCGCCCTGCTCTGCCTGGCCAAGCGACCGCCCACCAGTCTGCCAGCATAAGTGAATGTCACTTCCTCCACAAAGCCTCTCTGACTCTCCAGACCAGCTACGCAGCCCCTTGGCACCCTGCAGTTCTGTCCTTGCTAGAGGGCAGGAGCTGGCTTTCTTTGTCACTGCTTTGCACCCAGGGCCTGGCACCGTGCCTGGCATGCAGCAAATGATCACTTCAGAGAGAATGAGTGACTGTGGTCACAGGCCTGTCAGTACCACCATGTGACTTTGAGAAAGTTTCTGGACTTGTTTCCTCCTTTGAATTCTCATTTTCAAACTGCTGGGGCAGCCCAGGATTCCAGGCTCCCACCCCAGCGCCGACCAGAGACGGCTGCATTTGTTACGCTTCTGTGTACCTCTTCACAGAAGGTGAAGGGCTTTCAGGAAGGGCTTCTGTGAAAAACTGGGCTTGAAAGCTGGGGGACCTGAGGAGCCTCGAGGGCCTTTTATGAAAGGAGGCACCTCCCCCATGGACTTATAACAGCTTCACGTTTGGGGCAACTTAACCGGGCAGAAAAGGCATGGGACGTAGAGATGGGGACCCAGGTATGTGTTGCTTGGGAGAGGAAAAGAGAAGACACTCTCATGATAGAATCCACCAGGCGGAGCTCGGGGTGCTTCCACCCAGCATCAGCCCACTCCCTCCTCGTGTTGCCCAGCAAGGCGGGTAGTATCATCGAGGCGGGACTGTGGTCAAGCATAGGTCCCGGAGCTTGGGTTTGAGGCCCAGCTCCACCGCTCACGAGCTGTGTGACTTTGGGCAAGTTACTTAACCTCTCCGAACTTGTTTCCCCCTCTGTAACATGGGGATAACAACAGTCTCTATCCATGTCATAGGCTGGAGTGAGAAGTAAATGTGGGAACACACGTAAAGCACCGAGAACGGTGCCTGGCACGTAAGAAGCACTCAGGAAGCATCTCATACGATTGTCATTATCCCCAGTTTTCAGAGGAGGACGCTGAGGCTCAAAGGTTAAGAGCCTGTGTAAGAACAGACCAAAGGGACTGATGGTGGCTTGAGCCAAACCTAGGGTGACCCTACGCTAAACCTCTTTCCACACAGCCCAGCCCTTCCCTCTGTGAACTTGGCCTTCATCAGGATGATGACAACGCCCACAGCGTCAAAGCGAGGAATAAATGGACCGCTCTCTGCAAGCTCTAAGTGCCACGTGACAGCCACTAAGGTTGCTGACTGATTGGTCATGACCCACGTGCAGGTCAGCAGCCACCACACGGAAATGATGGCAGAAGCACCACAGAAGCCGAGTCCCCGCGTGCCGGTAACTCGTGTCTGTACCGGAGCAAACCCCGCACGCCTCACACCCTCTTGCACTGTCCAGGCCGACTGCTGAGGGGAGTTTACTTTTTCACCACCGGTGATTTGCACATACTGCGTGTGTTACAAATTGAAGTTTTGTGGCAACCTTGCATCGAGCAAGTCTGTCGGCACCATTTTTCCAACAGTATTTGCTCACTTCGTGTCTCTGTGTCACAATATTCTTGTAATATTTCACACTTTTTCATTATTATATGTGTGCTACGGTGATCTGTGATCTAGTGATCTTTGGTGTTACTACTATAACTCACTGAAGGCGCAGGTGATGCCTACCATTTTTTAGCAATAAAGTATTTAGTTAAGGCATGTACCTCTTTTAGACAAGTTGCTAACGCCCAATACAGTCTGCAGTACAGTGTAAAGATAACTTTTAAATCCAGTGGGAAACCAAAAAACTCATGTGACTTGCCTTCTTGCGATAATTCGCTTCACTGCGGTGGTCTGGACTGGAATCTGCAGTTATCTCTGAGGTCGGCCTGTATTTGATTTCAGTCTGAACAGCCCTGCATCCCTGACCAATCCTGCTCGTACTCTGCCCCCTAGAGTCCAACTGCAGACACAGGATTTCGGTGAGAATCACCCCCGAGCCAGGTAGCGCCTACACCACAACCCACACCCTGCACTTCAAGCGCCAGTCTCACTGGGCGACCTCACTCCCGCCACAGCTCCCACCTGGAGATGACGCAGAAGTAAGAGCAACAACACAGAATAATGGTAAAGGCCATGCTTTATACGTGTGCTGCACTTCAGTCATAAAATAGTCTGAAAATACTTCCAAGGGTACACTCCTAAACCCAATAAGGCCGATGGGGCAAATGTTCTCACCTACACTTTACTGAGCAGGAAATGGAGCCTCCGAGAAGGGTAGGCTTCCTCTCGGCCCCCTGCACCCTCCACCTGCCGTGTGGACAAGTGGTCACCAAGGAAAACATCTCAGCCCGGACCTACCATAGGTACTTATGGAGCCACCGGGAACATCCAATTTCTCTTCAGTTTCACCAAATTTTGACTCGGATTCTTACCTAAAATAAAATACACAAATGATTGGCACAAAAACAGACATAGGGATCAATGGAATAGAATAGAGGGCCCAGGAACTTCCCTGGTGGCGCAGTGGTTAAGAATCTGCCTGCCAGTGCAGGGGACGCGGGTTCGAGCCCTGATCTGGGAAGAGCCCACATGCCACGGAGCAACTAAGCCTGTGCGCCACAACTACTGAGCCTGCGCTCTAGAGCCCGCGAGCCACAACTACCGAAGCCCGTGTGCCTAGAGCCCGTGCTCCGCAACAAGAGAAGCCACTGCAGTGAGAAGCCTGTGCACCACGACGAAGAGTAGCCCCCGCTCACTGCAACTAGAGAAAAGCCCACGCGCAGCAACGAAGACCCAACGCAGCCAAAAATAAAAAAATAAATGTATTAAAAAAAAAAAGATTAGAGAGCCCAGAAATAAACCCACATACATATGGTCAATTAATCTTTGACAAAGGAAGCAAGGATATACAATGCAGAAGACAGTCTCTTCAGCAAGTGGTGTTGAGAAAGCTGGACAGCCTCATGAAAATCACTGAAGTTAGAACACACCCTCACACTACACACAAAAATAAACTCAAAATGGCTTAAAGACTTAAATATAAGACATGACACCAAAAAACTCCTAGAAGAGAACATAGGCAAAACATTCTCTGACATAAATTGTACCAGTTTTCTTAGGTCAGTCTCCCAAGGCAATAGAAATAAAAGCAAGAATAAACAGATGGGACCTAATCAAACATAAGCTTTTGCACAGCAAAGGAAACCATAAACAAAATGAAAAGACAACCTATGGACTGGGAGAAAATGTTTGCAAATGATGCAACTGCTTAATTTCCAAAATATACAAAGAGCTCATACAAGTCAATAACAACAAAAAAAACCCAATCAAAAAATGGGCAGAAGACCTAAATAGACATTTCCCCAAAGAAGACACGCAGATGGCCAACAGGCACAAGAAAAGATGCTCATCATTGCTAATTACTAGAGAAATGCAAATCAAAACTACAATGAGGTAACACCTCACACCAGTCAGAACGGCCATTATCAAAAAGTCTACAAATAACAAATGCTGGAGAGGGTGTGGAGAAAAGGGAACCCTCCTACGCTGTCGGTGGGAATGTAAATTGGTGCAGCCACTATGGAAAACAGTATGGTGGTTCCTCAAAAAACTAAAAACAGAGCTGCCATATGATCCTGCAATCCCACTCCTGGGCATATATCTGGAGAAAACTAATATAATTTGAAAAGACACATGCACCCCAATGTTCATAGCAGTACTATTTACAATAGCCAAGACATGGAAACAACTTAAATATCTACCAACAGATAAATGGATAAGGAAGATGTGGTATGTATATACAACGGAATATTACTCAGCCATAAAAAAGAATGAAATAATGCCATTTGAAGCAGCATGGATGGACCTAGAGGTTATTATACTAAGCCAAGTAAGTCAGAAAGAGAAAGACAGATATCATATGATATCAGTTATATGTGGAATCTAAAATATGACACAAATGAACATATCTATGAAACAGAAACAGACTCACAGACATAGAGAACAGACTTGTGGTTGCCAAGGGAGACAGGGTAGGGTAGGAAAGGATTGGGAGTTTGGGATTAGCAGATGCAAACTACTATATATAGAATGGATAAACAACAATGTCCAACTGTATAGCACAGGGAACTAAATATATTCTATATCCTGTGATAAACCATACTGGAAATAAATATGAAAAAGAATATATGCACGTATAACTGAAACACTGCTGTACAGCAGAATTTAACACAACATCGTAAATCAACTACACTTCAATAAAATTTTTTAAAAATTAGGGGAAAAAAAAATTAGGGGAACTTCCCTGGTGGTCCACTGGTTAAGAATCCACCTTCCAAGGCAGGGGATGCAGGTTCGATCCCTGGTCGGGGAACTAAGATCCACATGCCGCAGGGCAACTAAGCCCGTGCACTGCAACTACTGAGCTCGCGCGCCTCAACTAGAGAACCCATGTGCCGCAAACTACAGAGCCCATGCGCCGCAAAGAAGAGCCCACATGCTACAACTAAGACCCAATGCAGCCAAAAATAAATTAAAAAGAAAAAATAATTAGGGATTTCCCTGGCAGTCCAGTGGTTAAGACTCCATGCTTCCAATGCAGGGGGCACAGGTTTGACCCCTGGTTGGGGAACTAAGATCCCACATGCCATGCAGCCAAAATATTAAAAATGAGAAAAAACATTAATACACAGAGAAATGTACACAGCACAAGATCAAGAGGTGTTCTAACAGTTTATGAATACAGCCAAATGGTAACTAACCAGAACATTCAGTGGATGGCGTCTTCTGTTTAAGTGCCCAACGGAGGATGCCTTGGGTTCCTCTCTTGTCGTGATAAGTACTTCTGAATTAATTACTTATTGGCTCCCGCTGACCTTCCCAAGCTGCCAGGCCACCCCTTCACTTCACGCAGCCCTTGCTCTGGCTGAACGCACCCCCCTCTGCTGCTCCGTGCTCATGTGCTCGCCCGCGAACCTGTGCCCGCGCTGTCCCTCCATCCTAACGTCTCTCTCCACCGCTCTTTATCCAGCTCCACCAACCACGCGGGGCACAGTTCAAAGGCCACTTCCCCCGGGGGCCATTCTCATCGCCTTCACTGGAATTAGTGTTTCCCTCCTCGGGACCCCCTGCAGACCCTTCCTGCCATCCTTGCGGGCACTCAGAACTTCCCAACTTGCATTTCAGTTCTTTATGTATGTTCCTTCCATAAACGTGTGAGGCGAGGGACTCTCGTAGTCACCCGTTTCCCTCTCAACCCACTGATTCTAGATTTAAAGGGGAGCATTTGAAGCGAACCCTACAGTCCATTTGCCCGACCCCATTATCTCCAGCCCTTCAGCACATGAGACGCAAAAAATGACTGCTTGTTGTGTGAGTGACTGATGGACAAGTCCTCAAGGCTGGGTCCTTGGAACCCGACTCATTGCTTCCCTGAAAATGTTATGGGTGGAACTGTGCCCCTGAAAAGATACATTGAAGTACTAACCCGGGTACCTGTAAACATGACCTTATTTGGTCGAAGTATGGTCTTTGCAGTTACGATGAGGTCATTCGGGTCAGCCTTAATCCAATGACAGGTACTCTTATGAGATGGAAAGCTGGACACAGACACACAGGCAGGGAACGCCTTGTGAAGACACAAGAACGGACAGACAGACAGAGGGAAGGCAGCCATGTGCAGATGGAGGCAGAGATCGGAGGTAAGGCTGCAACAAGCCAAGCAATGCCCAGGGCTCCCAGAAGCTGGAAGCCGCAAGGAACCCTCCCCTAGAATCTTCAGAGAGAGCACGGCTCTGCCCAACACCTTGATTTCAGGCTTCTGGCCTCACTGCGCCACCCAGTTTGGGGCACTTTGATACCGCAGACCTAGGAAACTAATACAAGAGACAACCATCCTAAACACTAGGGAAAAACGAAGAATAAGAAATGTACACCCATAAGGAGGTTTACGTATATATATTTGGGGAACAGAGCACAGTAAAGCGCTGAGCAAGAAGACAAGAGAGACATTTACGGTTAAAAAAGGAAAAGATGAAGGAAGGCCCCCTCTCCTTTAAAAGAACCTCTTTTCAGAAATGCACCAAATCAATGTGGAAACCGCCACTGAGAGCAGATGAAAAGGCAGCCTTGGGAAGAGCCAAAGGAGGGAGGGCAGTTCCCTCCACACCCGAGGCTTAGAGACCCAGCTCGGTTAGAGACGCATCTGAGCCATGGAGCCTCCGCTGCGGATCCTGGCAAGTCCTCCCCCGGCCTCAGCCTCCCCAGTGAAATAAATGGGAAAGAACTGACTCACTCAGTTACAAAGCAGAAAATACCACACCATTGTAAAGCAATTATACTCCAATAAAAATGTTAAAAAAAAAAAAAAAAAGAAAGAAAGTGACAGCTCCTGGGCGGTGCTGCTGGGATTACTGCAAGGTCAGGTGGGCGTGGACCTGGCACACAGCAGGTTCTCCAGACCGTGAACTGGGTTTGAAACGAGTGCATCAGGCAGAAAGAGCTTCACCCTGAAGCTGCCCCCGAGGCTCCGCACGCGCCTCCTTTCCAGCTCCTCCTCCCAGCGGGCTTGCCAGGCCCCGCCCTTACACAGTAAGTGAGTACGTATTTCTATCATTTCTATCATGGCTGAAACAACAGCTACTACTCCCCGAACACCAGGATGCATCAGGCCCCGGGCTGGGTGGTGTGTGTGTAGATCCTTCTCTACTGGGTACATAGTTACGGCTCACCTGAGGCCGGCAGGCAGGTACTCTCCCCACTTACAGACGGGAATGTGGGGCTTGGAAAGCAAGAGGCAGAGCAGAGACTGCTGCCGTGGCCACCCGCACAGTCTCCCTCCCACACGGGGTGTCAACCGTCATTACATGCATCCCCCTTGTCAGGCGTCATTGACCCCACAGGGCAGGGGGTGGGCCCCCCAGCACCCAGCCAGGGCCAGGCACAATGAGGGGGCTCAGGTATGATCTGTAGAACAGACTAAGGAACCAGCTGGCCCATCCCCACATTACGGAAGCCAGGGCTGACGCCTTCCCAACCCTAGGAAATACTAGGCCTTATCTATTTATCAGGTAAATAGATAAATACCTGATGTCAGATTGTTTTCCTGTGGCTTCCTCCTAAAATAGAAAAGAAAAAAAAAAGTGGAATTAGCTGTATTATGTGATGAACTTGACACATTACCTCTCTACTGGTTCATATGAACTGACACCTCAGAATTTTAAGCCACAGGGTCAGCTACTTTCAAACTGAGCATCATAAAAACCTAATCAGGAAAAGCAGAGAGTGACATGCCGGTCCTCATGCTGCTCACAGCTTGAAGTCAGAGTGGGCTGACACTGCCTGAGGCATGTCAGCCTCGGAAAGCCATCCTAAAACCAGACAGTTGCTGGTTATTTCCAGAACGCCGTGGGTCCCACTTCTGGGGCAAGTGGGCAGGATCTTCACAAGCCTGAGAACAGGTTTCCGCCGGGACATCCCTGGGCGTCCGGGCCACCGATAGTGTAGTTTCTCATCCATCCACTGGGCACCGACAGCCACCCCGTGCCAGGCGGGTGACGGGAGACGGAAAGCCACCCGGGACCAGGTGCTCCTGGACAGTCCTGATCCAGCGAAGGCAAGAGACGCGTTCAACCAGCGGCAGCCCCAGTGGAAAAGTGCTTTAACAACCTAACAAAATCCAATCTCAGTCCTGGGGAGGAAGTAACCATCAGTCCAGTCCAGCAGCAAATCATGCCCGCTCCACCCCCAGAAAATTCCGGATCCGTCTGTGTCTCTCCCCAGCATCCCCACAACCCAGGCTACAACTGGCTTCCTTGGCCCCATTCTCACCCCATGGCAACACATTCTCTACCCAGCAGCAGACCAATCTTTTCAGACACAAAGCAGATCTTGTCACTCCTTTCATAAGCCTGCAGCGGCTTCCCACTGCACTGAGAATAAACCTAGCAGTCCACCCATGGCCTGCAAGGCTGGCCCAGCGTGACCCGGGACCCCCATGCCTCTCGGGCCTTGTCTCCCAGCGCCCTTTCCACCTGTCTTCCCTCTCCAGACACCAGCCTCTTTCAGCTCCCCACACCCGCCAAGTGGCATCCAGTCTTAAGGCTTTGCTCTTCCCCCACATCTGGCCCTTTCTCCAAGGTCAGCTCCTCAGACTGGGCTTCCCAATCTCACTCCTCCCCCTTTACAGAGCTGTCGCTTTACTTCTCCGTGGTGCTCACGTTGTACACAGTTGTTTAGTCGGCGCCAACTCAAAGCATGGTCCGCGGACCAGCAGCATCCGCATCACAACCTGGAGCTCGTTAGAAACACAAATCTTCCAGCTCCCCCCATGCACACACAAGAGTGTACACATTCAGACTCTCTGGGAGCGGGGCCCAGGAATCTGTGTCTTAACAAGCTCTCGGGCGATTCTTATGCAAGTGCAAGTTTGAAAAGACCTGGCCTATGAGACTTCCCTGGTGGTCCAGTGGGTAAGACTCCATGCTCCCAATGCAGGGTGCCCGGGTTCGATCCCTGGTCAGGGAACTAGATCCCGCATGCCTGCCACAACTAAGAAGTCCATATGCTGCAACAAAGATCCCGTGTGCTGCATGCAACGAAGACCTGGCACAGCCAAAAATAAATAAATAATAAATAATTTAATTTAATTTTTTTAAAAAGGGACTTCCCTGGTGGTGCAGTGGTTAAGAATCCGCCTGCCAATGCAGAGGACACGGGTTCGATCCTGGTCCAGGAAGATCCCACATACCGCGGAGCAACCAAGCCCGTGTGCCACAACTACTGAGCCTGCGCTCTAGAGCCCACGAGCCACAACTATGGAGCCCATGCGCCACAGCTACTGAAGCCCGCATGCCTAGAGCCTGTGCTCCGCAACAAGAGAAGCCACCGCGATGAGAAGCCCGCGCAGCTCAACGAAGAGTAGCCCCCGCTCGCCGCAACTAGAGAAAGCCTGCGCGCAGCAGCAAAGACCCAACGCAGGCAAAAAATAATTAATTAATTAATTATTTTTAAAAAGAAAAGACCTGGTCTAGTTCATGTATTTGGTTCCTTGGTGACTGTCTGTCTGACACAGATACGGCACATTGCGAGCAGCAGTGCTGTGCCACGTTATCTCCTGCTGAATCCCAGCACCCAGAACAGTGCCTAGCAATAGCAGGCTCTCAACCAATACGTGACGAATGAACAAAAATAAAGACGTGAATTCCCTCCACACACACAGTCAAACAAGCACTGTTTGTGCCAAGCAGTGAAGTAGGCGCAGCCCAGCCCTACAGGGGCTGTAAGCCCCAAGGGGGAGACCCAGGAAACCATCACCCATAAACACTTCCACAGCTTTACCCTGGTGAGAAATAGGAGGCCGGGAGGTTAGCTGATTTCCACCGAGCGAGGGAACATCTTGGGAAATCTCTGTGCCTACAACCCCAGGAGGACAGAGCTCTGCCAAGAGGCCTTTTACCTCCTGGAGTAATGACTACTCCCAGACAAAAGTTAGAACAACCTCTGAGGAGAAACAGCGGAGGGCGGGGGACTCACCCTCATGGGAGTCACTTCACTCTTCTGGGTCCAGCCATCGGAAAATGGGAGCAGTCTCTGCCCTCATCCCCCTACCCCACTTTGATCACTATCAGTTTCAATAAAGTCCCAGCTGGGCTTCCCTCGTGGCGCAGTGGTTGAGAGTCCGCCTGCCGATGCAGGGGACACGGGTTCGTGCCCCCGGTCCGGGAAGATCCCATATGCCGCGGAGCGGCTGGGCCCGTGAGCCATGGCCGCTGAGCCTGCGCGTCCGGAGCCTGTGCTACGCAACGGGAGAGGCCACAACAGTGAGACGCCCGCGTACCGCAAAAAAAGAAAAAATAAAGTCCCAGCTAGGCCAGGATCCTAGGACACTTGCATTCTTTTCCAGCTAGTTAAGTCTTTTTTGAAAAGGCAAAAAAGAGCCATCTTTAAATAAAGTAACAATATAAATGACTTCACATCAGTGCCGTGCAGCATTCAGTCGCAGCTGTGTTGCCCTGCCCGTCTCCTCACCCCCATGCTCCACGTACCTGTTTACCAGTGCCTGTAACTCCCTGAGTGCAGGGCAGGGCCAATCTTTTTGTACTGTCACAACCCAGCACCCAAATGTGCTCATTAAATATTTCCTGAACAAAGAACCGCTTTGCAAACCTCCAAACGGCTTACAACGACCAGAGACTTTTAGGTCTAGAATGAATCCCCTGTAATGCCACAGCTACTCTAGGGGTGTATGACTACCACCACCCCACCCCGTCTAATGATGGGAAAACAGTCCCCCAGAGAGAGGTGAGCAGGGCGGGGAACACTTATCTCCTGTCTCCTGTCCAGAGCTCTAGCCACAGGTACACCGCGCCCTGCAAGATGCCAATAGGAACAATACAGATTGCAAATGAATGAAAAAGCCTAGGAACAATGAAATTCTGGGATAACCAATAATAAGAAGAATGCAATTACAAGGATCGAGCGGCACAAGTTAAGTCATAGGAACTCGGAGGAGGAAGAGGGGCACAGTGGTCAGCGCAGGCTTCCCGGGGAACGCGAGTCCAGCGAGCAACATCTAAACCGCACCTTCCCGGACCCGTAGACCAGGGCCCACAATCGTTCGCGCATGCGCACTCGCCCACTGAGCACGGCCACACCCTCGGTCCCCGGAGGCGGCGGCCTCGGCGGCGGGGTCTCACCTGTGGGCGCACAGCGCGGAGGAGCGCCCAGAAGCGCGGAGCACGGCGGCCCAGCGCCGCGGCCCGGCCCCGCCTCCAACCCCACTCGGCGCTCAAAGGAGGACGCGAACCGCTACCCGGCGAGGACCGGCTCTACTTCCGGGGCGCCGCCCTGGCAACCGAAGACGCGGCCTTGCCAGCGCCGCGACTGCTTCCGGGGTCAGACTTTCCCTGCCGGTCTCTACACCTCTATGCCGGTGGCCTGCTACGCCTGGCGCTGAGATCCAACGAGGAGTCAGTCGTCCACCCCCGGGAGCCTTGCAACCTTCAGGGCCCAGAAATGAGGTTGCGAGGGGTCGGGATCGAGCCTGATAGTGGGAGGTAGAGCGGTATGATGCCTGGGGCCCTGGGTCCAGTCGGCTCTTTATCCCCTCTGCTGCTCAGCTTCCGTATCTGTACAACTAGGACTGTTCATAGCACCTCCCTAGTGCTATTGTTGTAAGGATAACAAGTTGTGCTCAGCAGCCAGTAATCAATAAATGGCCTACTCAAAGGTAACCTCATTGGTGAAGGGTTCCCTGAGCGTGGGACAGGTTTAGGTCCTCAAACTAGATTTTTAAAACGCCTTCTGTTAGGAAGAGGCAGCCTAGCCTAGTGAGAAATTTAAAACTGAAGCCAGGGGAATTCCCTGGCGGTCCAGTGGTTAGGACTCCGCGGTTTCACTGCCGAGGGCGCGGGTTCAGTCACTGGTTGGGGAATTAAGATGCCACAAGCCGCGCACACGTGGCCAAAAAACCCAGAAAAACAAGCCAGGCCTAGACTGAATCCTTGCTTCAAATCTACTAGCTTTGTGGCTTTTGGCAGGTCACCGTCACTTCTCTTGCCTCAGTTTCTTGTCTGTAAATGGGACAGTAGCACCTATATTGAAGAGTTGTTGGGAAGATTATTTAAAAAAAAAAAGGCACAAATACTAATTGCTCAAATACTTGTTGAATTAATACAAAATAAAAGAGCATGTACCCCAGACATCTGTCAGCCATGAAAATGTACTTGAAGGCAGCATAAAAGAAGAGACACAGAATTTACATCCCTGCTCTGTTACATTCTAGGTGTCTGGGCACGGGAAAATCCCAGCCTTTTCTTTTTTTTTAATAAATTTATTTATTTATGGCTGCATTTGGTCTTTGTTACTGTGCGTGGGCCTTCTCCAGTTGCAGCGAGCGGGGGCCCTCTTCACTGCAGTGCATGGGCTTATCACTGCGGTGGCTTCCCCTGTTGTTGCGGAGCACGGGCTCCAGGCGCGTGGGCCTCAGTAGTTGTGGCGCACAAGCCCAGCTACTCCGCGGCATGTGGGATCCTCCGGACTAGGGCTCGAACCCACATCCCATGCATTGGCAAGCAGATTCCTAACCACTGTGCCACCAGGGAAGCCTCCAGCCTCTTAATTACATTTTTTTCATGGAGAAATGGAAATAATGATCTCCATTTCTCAAGAGTGCAAAAGTGTTTAAATTCCTAGGTGAATAGCACCTAGGAAGATGTTTAACATGTCTTACCATGTCCTGCCCCTGTGCAGAGTACATGCCACTCCAAACAGCGTCACCAGCAGCCAAAATACCAGAAGGCTTAGGTACAGGCAGTGGGAGGAGACCAACAGCACAAGAGCAAACAGTAGGAAAAGTTCTAGCCAATGTGAAGAATTAACTGGGAGCTAGGTAGTCCCAGGAGAAAGACAGGAAACTAAGAATCTCAATGCTAATCTAATCATGTAAATCTAGTTAAAAAGTCTTTAAGGACTTTCCATTGCCATCAAGGTAACATCCAGACTCCTTAATATGTTATTAGTTTTAATGTAGTTAAAATCTGTTAACCTTTTTCCTGTATAGTATCTCAGCTTCCTGTTGGACCTAGAAAGATCCGTCTTCACAAGTTGTAAAAACATAACTTATAAGAGGCCAAAACTACAATCAACTAAGTTAAATGATAAACTGAAAATGTGTCCATCATCTGAAAAAGCATTAGTTAATATCCACAATATACAAAGAGTTTGTACAAATCGATAAGAAAAAAATACAAAAATTGGCAGAAGAAATGGAACCACAAATTCCAGAGCAGAAGGATAAAGAAAGATGGTAAGTAAAAATATGAAAATATGCCCAAGTCACTAAAAATTAAGGATATTAAAATGTTTAATGAGGTATTTTTTACTGACAAAATTGGCAAAAATTTAAGATACAGTTACAACTAATGTTAGAAAGGATATGGGAAAAAAGCACTCACATCCACTACTAATAGAAGTGAATATTAGCATAGCTTTTAGAAGGCTGGCAATTGGGCAATATTCATCAGACTTTTAATACATGTTTAATTATATACTCTTTAACCTATAAATCCCAGTTTTAGGAGTTTATTCTATAGAAATTCTCTCACAGGTAAACAATGATATGTGTACAATAGCATTTAAAGCAGTATTATTTCTCATAATTAAAAACTGGGGGCTTCCCTAGTGGCGCACGGGCTTCCCTGGTGGCGCAGTGGTTGAGAGTCCGCCTGCCGATGCAGGGGACACGGGTTTCATGCCCCGGTCCGGGAAGATCCCACATGCCGCGGAGCGGCTGGGCCCGTGAGCCATGGCCGCTGAGCCTGCGCGTCCGGAGCCTGTGCTCCACAACGGGAGAGGCCTCAACAGTGAGAGGCCCGCGTACCGCAAAAAAAAAAAAAAAAAAAAAAAAAAAAAAATTGGGAAAAATATAGATGTTTTTTAGCAGAAGTCTTATTGGCTAAATTAAAGTTCATCAATTTAATGAGATAGTATTTACCTATTAAAGGGATAAAGTGGATCTACGTGTGCTGACCTGGAAACATATACATAATATATTAAATGAAAAGTGAAAATTACACAACTTTGTATAGTATGATTTTAAAAATCATTAATATGTATATGCATTATATATAAGAGGCATAAAAAAAGCTTGAAAAAAGATATGCAGTTACTGTTAAGAGTCATTCTCTTCAGGAGTTGGCATAGAAAGTACTTTCTCTTCTTATAGCCTATATTTTTTATTGTCTGAATTTTTTAGTAGCACAAAAGTATTATTTTTAAATTTTTTAAAGCTTCAATAAAATAAAGTTAAAAAACAAACTTTTGGGACTTCCATGGTGGTCAGTGGTTAAGAATCCGCCTTCCAATGCAGGGGATGCAGCTTCAATCCCTGGTCGGGGAACTAAGATCCTACATGCTGAGGGGCAACTAAGCCTGTGCTCCACAACTAGTGAGCCCACATGCTCTGGAGCCCATGCACCACAACTTCATTGTGTTGCAATGAAGAGTCCACCTGCCGCAACTAAAATAAAAATAAAAAATAAATTAATAAATAATAAAAATAAATATTTTTAAAAATTAAAAAAATAAAATAAAAAACAAACTTTTTTCCATTTTGAAACAGTGGACTGAACATCTTTTCACACCCCAAAATCTCACTGAAATGGCAGAAGGAGAAATAGAAAAATACAATAGAAAATTAACTATCCAGGAATCTGAATACCAAAAACATGCAAATAAAGGAATTTCTCTAAAAGGTTTTGTTTTAAGATCATCTGTTTCTGGGAACTCCCTGGTAGTCCAGTGGTTAGGACTCGGTGCTTTCACTGCTGGGGCCGGGTTTCCATCCCTGGTTGGGGAGCTAAGATCCCGCAAGCCCTGAGGCACGGCCAAAAAAAAAAAATCATCTGTTCCGAAATCATGCCTTTGTGGCTAGTGAGGATCCGTTTGTCATTCTGCGTTATCACTGGTGTTCTTAGCTCCACCAGGCAGGCAAGGGGGATTGCTCATATGGGGCACTCCCATCTTCCTCACATGGGCAGAAGGACTCAGGCACAAGGGGAGATGTCACCTTGGAGTATCACAGCACAAGTTATGGCAGATCCCAGTTTATACGTTTTGAAGGATAACCATTGTATAAAGTACTAAACTGCAATTGTTGGTTGTTAAATTCTTTTCAAAGACACATCTCCCTTTTGGTGTTAAGTTAGTTGAACTACAGACTGCATAAGTAATCATCTGCTAGAAATCCATGACATAGTTGGAAGACTAGTAGAAATACTCCCAATAGACAAAAAAAACAGTGAGGAATTCCTGGAAGATGAGATAAGAACAGATAAACGGGCAACCCCAATAAAAATGAGGACAAATGCTCCCCAACATGCAAAGGAGAGAAGTTCCACCCATAATCAGTTTTCTGAACAAAACTCTGAAATTACCCTGAGATAAGAAGCAGTGACATGGACAGTTGGCCAGAAAATTAAGTAAGGTAATCACTGGTCGGTCTCCTTAGAGAGCAGTCCTCTGACACTTAGGATAAATCCATGTGTCTTAGTCCATTTGGGCTGCTCGAACACAAAAACACCAGCGACTGGCTGCCTTCTAAACAACACATATATTTCTCGCCATTCTGGCGCCAGCAGATTCGGTGTCTGGTGAGGGCTTGCTTCCTGATTCATCTTACTGAGTCCCCACATGGCAGAAGGAGTGAGGGAGCTCTCTGGCGGCTCATACAGGGACTAATCTCATTCATGAGGGCTCCACCCTCATGACCTAATCACCTCCCTAAGGCCCACCTCCTAATACCATCACATTGGGGATTAGGATTTCAGCACAGGAATGAGAGGGTGGGGGGGGGGTCGGGGGTGGTGAGGGGAGACATAAACATTCAGTTCAGTCCGTGAACCTTGAGAATAGTTCATGAAAGAGAGAGTTCAGACACTCAGCCAAAAACATTAAAGACCAAGAACATTCAAGAAAGGCACAAAATTCAGCAAAAGGAAAACTGAATGCCAAGGAAACAGTTAACGCAGTTAAAATACTAGATCAAGAGTCAGCAAACCACTGGCCGAATCCAGCCCACTACCGGCTCCAGAAAGCTAAGAATGATTTTTACTTGTGACCGTTTGCAGCCGATTTGTTAGGGAACACGCTAACTTTGGACCCCAATTAAGTGAAATTATCTCCCCTCCTCCCCCTCAAAGAAATCCATTCTTCTCATTAGTAGACCTGTATTACAAAAAAAATTATGCTCAATTGTTATTATATTTTTATTTCATCAGTTAAAAAGTTGTGAATTTTTTAAAAAAAGCAATGAAAATCTAGGAAGAATATCAAATAAAACTTAAGTAAGAAAAATAAATAAATAAAAATTTATTTATTTAAAAATAAATAAAAAAAAATAAATAAAAAAAAAAATAAATAAATAAATAAAATAAAAATTTATGTAACGAGGGAAGTCCCCTCGTTACATCCTCTCAAGGACCGTGCTTGGTGAGTAGTGTTATCTCATATTTCTTTTTAATGTGGTAAAATACACACAACATAACGTTTATTATACTAACCATTTTTAAGTGTACAGTTCAGTAGTGTGATAAAGTATATTCACATGGTTGCATAACCAATCTTTAGAACTCAATCATCTTGCAAACTGAAACTTTTCCCACTAAACACTAACTCCCCATTCCCCTCCCCCCAGCCCTGTTGACCACCATCTACTTTCTGTCTCTATGAATCTGACTACTTCAGGTGCCTCACAGAAGTGAAAACATTCAGAATTTGTCTTTTTGTGACTGGTTTATTTCACTTAGCATAATGTCCTCAAGTTTCATCCCTGTTGTAGCATGTGTCAGAATGCTTTTTCCTCTTTAAGGCTGAATAATACTCCATTGTATGTATTTATCATTTTGTTCATTCATTCATCAGTCAATGGACGTGTATTTGAGTTGTTCCCACCTTTTGGCCATTGTGAATAACTCTGAACATGGGTTCAAGAGTCTGCTTTCAATTTTTTTGGAGATATTCTCAGAAGTGGGCTTGCTGGATCCTATGATAACTCTGTGTTTCGTTTTTTGAGGGGTGTCTACACCATTTTAAGTTTTTTTTTTTTTTTTTTTCATTTTAAGTTTTGAGGCACTTTATTTTTAAAAAGCTGGTACTCAAGTACATAAGTGAATAAGAACTTAAAATTCATCATATGGGAATTCCCTGGTGGTCCAGTGGTTAGGACTCTGTGCTTACATTGACGAGGACCTGGGTTCGATCCCTGGTCGGGGAACTAAGATCCCCCAAGCTGCGTGGCTCGGCCTAAAAAAAAAAGAGTAAACTTCATCATACATTTATTTCATTTTTCAGTTTGACCTTCTAGTAAATCTTTAGCATCACTGATTTTGGGCTGCTATATAAAGAGATCCCCCCCTTGTCATGTGATTTAAAAGCATAGCTCGTTAATAAACATTTCTTATTTTTCCTTTATTGGCAGTAGGGCTTACACTAATTACCATGCTAATGCTGCCTCCCATTTTGTCATTTTGGGTTCAAACCCACCTCTGTAATAACCACCACAGAAGGCACATTTTGGTAGACTGAAAAACTTGAGGCTTCATGTGTTTCCTGGCTTGCAAAGCATAAGACAGCCTACAAGGGCTTCCCTGGTGGCGCAGTGGTTGGGAGTCCGCCTGCCGATGCAGGGGACACGGGTTCGTGCCCCGGTCCGGGAGGATCCCACGTGCCGCGGAGCGGCTGGGCCTGTGAGCCATGGCCGCTGAGCCTGCGCGTCCGGAGCCTGTGCTCCGCAACGGGAGAGGCCACAACAGTGAGAGACCGGCGTACCGAAAAAAAGAAAGCCTGCAAACTCTGCAGCAGCAATGGTCAGTCCAACTGCTACCACTGTACTGGCTGTGGCTCCCCTGGCTCCACCCCGAGCGAGGTTCATCCCAGCCCAGAGGCCTCGACCACCCTGGCTACAGCATTTCATACCCCCGCCAAGAGGGCACAAGGGTTCCAATCTGTCCACGTCCTCACCAATACTTATTTCCTGTTGTTGGGTTTGTTTATTTATTTATTTAAATAGCAGGGATCCTAATGGGTGTGATATCCCCACTCTTTAATATGGTATCTGAAAAAAAAATGGAATCTGAGGCTTGAAGGCACTAATTAACTTGCCCAAGGCCGTGACGCCCATTACTATTATCAATCCAGCTGTGACTGGCACTGAATGACCTGCCTGACTCATGCTGCCTCCAAGGGCGGCTTGCCATTGTCAAGGTGCCAGCCAGAACCATTCAAGGATTTCGATGGAGCCCCAGCCCAGTTCCCTGAGGCCATGACGAACCTGCAATGGCGCCCAGCATTACTACAGAACCAGCACCAACCCACCACCCTGCTTAGGCTCAGGCCAGCCAGCTGGCCCTGCCCTGCAGGTACACAGACCTCTGCTCCCCCCACCTTACTGGGGTCCCTAGTACCCTCACCCCGGGCCCTTGCTGCGTGAGGCCAGAAGGCCAGAACCAAGATCCAGACCGAGCATCCGCTAGGGACTGAGGAAGGGACTGGACACTGGAGCCCAGCTCTGGTTCTGTCACACCCATTTCTGGCCCCAGGATGAGGGTGGGGGGAGGGGAGCTGCCTGGCCTGGGGCCAAAGGGGTAGAGTCCCTGTGGGCTCAGAAATGGGTGAAAAGGGGGCTTCCCCGGTGGCGCAGTGGTTAAGAATCCACCTGCCAGTGCAGAGGACACGGGTTCGAGCCCTGGTCCGGGAAGATCCCACATGCTGCGGAGCAACTAAGCCTGTGCGCCACAACTGCTGAGCCTGTGCTCTAGAGCCCGCGAGCCACAACTACTGAGCCTGTGTGCCAAAACTACTGAAGTCCGTGCACCTAGAGCCCGTGCTCCACAACAAGAAAAGGCACCGCAATGAGAAGCCCATGCGCCGCAACAAAGAGTAGCCCCTGCTTGCCGCAATCAGAGAAAGCCTGCGTGCAGCAACGAAGACCCAACACAGCCAAAAATAAAAATAAATTAATTAAAAAAAAAAAGAAATGGGTGAAAAGGGAATTCCCTGGTGGTCCAGTGGTTAGGACTCCATGCTCTCACTGCCGAGGGTCTGGGTTCAATCCCTGATTGGGGAACTAAGATCCCATAAATTGCACAGTATGGCCAAAAAAATAAAAGGGTGAGAACAGACCCTCTTGGGAAAACCCGTCAGTAATAGCATCTTTCTTGATACTGTGGTTGCCCAAGAGTGGGTTTGAGCTCTGTTTAGAAGGCAGCACCAGCATTAGAAAACAAACATTGTCATTATCATTTGAAAGATAATTACGGGGCCCTTACCCCAAGCTTGGCTTCAGTGGGACAAACACAGGTCCCTTGGGGGAGAGGGACCATTAGCGCATAAGCGAATAAGTACTTATGTACTATTTGTGGACAAGAAATACACACAGGCCCTGTGGGGCCAGTGATTTCTGACCTCTGCAACCTGTTCCGGCTTCCTCCATTTCACTCCTTTGTCTATTAGTTTCTCCTGTCACTTCCTCTTTCTCTCTTCCCTTTTTTTTTTTTTTTTTCCTCACTAGCATGGCTTGAGGGATCTTAGTTCCCCAACCAGGGATTGAACCCGTGTCCCCTGCAGTGGAAGCGCAGAGTCTTAACCACTGGACCACCAGGGAAGTCCCATCTCTCCTCCCTTTTTTTCAAAATCGGTGGTGAGTCTACTCTGGGCCAGGCCCCTTGTGGACTTGTCCTTCCCCTCACCCTCCGCCACGCTGCTCCCCACTCAGGCAGAAAACACAACCCCGAGCACCTTGGTTTCGCATCTCGTGCCTGTGTCCCAGGCCTGGCCCTGAATGCCCTGTGGTCCTGTCCAGAAGCCCGGGCTGCGGGGCCAGGGCCCAGGCTCCCCACCCAGCCCCCAAGCCAGGGCTGGCACAGGGTAGCTGAAAGAGGGGTAAATCCGCAAGCAGGTGGCGGGGGACACATGGCTGCTTCAGGCTTCAGTCTTGTCCCAGCTACACGCCCCAGGGGGCTCATGGACCCAGCAGAGGGAGGAGAGAATCCCCAGGGCTTTGAGGCTGAGAGGGAGTTCAGAGGTCAGAATGCCTGTCACCGCACAAAGTGGACGCACAGACAGCTTCTGGAAAGAGCCTTCCGTGCCCAGAGCCAGTGGGCGGGTGAGGGCAGCTCCTCAGAGAAAAGCCACCTGGGCTGGGGCGGCACTTCTGCAGGGCCCAGCTCTCTTCTGTGCCCACGGGAGCTCTCCCCTGGTCTTCATGCTGGGCTCCCCCCCACTGTACCCCAGCCGGGGTCAGGTGTTCAGGCCTTCCGCCAGGTAGCGCTGAGTAGGTGTTCAGTCAGTGATAGAGGAAGGAGCCGCCCCACCACAGGCTGTGGCTTTGGACGCCTAACCTGGGGTGCTGGTGCGGGTCTCTCCTCTTTCAAATGGAGTTACTAGTAGATAACGAACCAGCTTGGGGGATGGGCGCTGCGAGGACTAATGCAGGGGAGGATGTTGAGGACAGTTCAGGCACAGAGGGCTGTTTCTATCATTACTGTTGTTGTTATTGTTATCCATCATTAATGAAAAATAGGCCCTCAGGTGAGGATCACATGCTGTGTGTGTGTGTGTGTGTGTGTGTGTGTGTGTGTTCACCCACAGCAGGACCCAGGTTTGGAGAGTTGGGATGAGGGTCTGGAAGGGAAGGGACTAGAGTCTAGACCTTCTCTACCAGACAGATCTCAGATTCCTGGGGAATCTGCCCTTCCCTCCCTCCCCACCCCTGCAAAAGGGCCCCAGCACAGACACAGAAGCCCCCGAGGGAGACTGGGCTGATCTTCCCAAGACTCAGGGTCCTGCACGCCCCCCATGCCCAGTGCCCAGTGCGGCTCAGGAGTCGAGCCCTTGCAGACATTCTTGCCTCAGCCTCCTCCATATGGCCCAGGCGAGGGCCACTGAAGGATGGAGGGAGCTGGCAGGTGCCAGAGGGATTTGAGCCCAGGTCTGCGGGACTCTGCATCTGGGGCTCTTTCTTCCATAGTAGCTGGCGGCAGGGGGACTGTGGACAGACAGTTCTGTGAACTATGGAGGCTGAGAAGTGGGGATACAGGTAAGGGAGGCTCAGGGAACCCACTTATGGGGCCGACCAGGACCAGTCCCCTGCGTGTCCCCACTGCCTGCCTGTGTCTTCTCGTCTCTGTGCCCCATGGAAGGTGACCAGTAAGGACTGGGAAGAAAAGGCCTGAATCTTGATCCTTTTCTTCAGGTCTGAGCTCGGGTCTACAGGCTGCTTTCTGGGCCTCGGTTTCACATCCCGTAGTGTCTGTGCACGTGCCCTTGCAGCACTGTCACTGGAATTCAACAAACTGTGTAAGGCGCACGGACCCGAATTTATTTTATTTATTTATTTTTAAAAAATATTTATTTCTTTCTCCTTTCTTTCTTTCTCTCCCTCTCTCTCTCTCTTTCTCTCCCTCTCTCTCTCTCTCTGCACTGGGTCTTAGTCACGGCACCCAGGATCTTCATTGCTGCGGCATGCGGGTTTCTTAGTTGCAGCATGCCTGCAGGATCTAGTTACCCGACCAGGGATTGAACCTGGGCCCCCTGCATTGGGAATGCGGAGTCTTACCCACTGGACCACCAGGGAAGTCCGCGGACCCGAATGCAATATGCCCTCGTCCCTCCCTTCAGCCCAGTACACCACACGCTTTACCCCCACTCCCCGAAACTCTACTGCTGGCCGCTGTTTATAGACGGAGGGTGTGGGGAGGAAAACATCTGGAGGTGGCCAACAGGGAGGGCTGGTGTTGGTAAGGAGGTCATAGAAAAGTTCCTGCCAATGAATTAAGCTACCCAGCCTCCCATGGGAACATGAGAACGGAAGCCCCGTTCACACCAGGGTCTCCGCATCGTCCCTCTGTGGCCTTGGAGGCTGACACCGTTATCCCTGTTCAGCACAGACGGAACCTGAGGCTCATGGAGGCAAGGAGGCTGGCCCAGGCCCCGCAGTTCTCCTGGGGCCCACACGGACCTGGGCCACGTCCCATA
This sequence comes from Tursiops truncatus, assembly GCF_011762595.2. NCBI lineage: Eukaryota > Metazoa > Chordata > Mammalia > Artiodactyla > Delphinidae > Tursiops > Tursiops truncatus. The sequence continues at coordinate 6,114,645 of NC_047044.1, read as the reverse complement.
GAAAATGTGCAAGGACATTCTGGCCCAGGCAGACATTTGGTCCTGAAAGGGCTGCACTAGGTTTCATTTCTTCCCTCAGATCCAACAATCCCACCCTCAAAGGCACTGGGGTGTCAGAGGACTCAGACCTCTACGCCATTGGCTGAATAGTTTTTCCCGGTTCCAACCACTCCTCTAGACGCTGAGTCCCCTGAGGGCAGGGGCTTTGGACACCCTCTGTTGTCCCCAGAGTCATGCTGCCCAGGGGAGATGCTAAGATTCCAGTTGGGAATGAACGAATGAGGGACCTTGAAGCTGGACGTCAGTCATACCTGAGTTCAAACTGGAGTTTTATGGTAGACCCGGCCTGTTGCTGAGCCTGTCACCTTGCTCGTCTGGGAACTGGGCTCATAAAACACGCTTCCCCAGATTATAGAAAAAAGAAATAAATGCTGCAAGGGCTTCACAGGCTGTGCACGCCAGCCCAGCACAGGCAGCTAAGCATCTGTTTCCAACCTCGACCAGGTTCCAAGCCGGGGCCTCCTCTCCAGAATTCTCCTTCCCCTGAAGCGCATTCGACTCACTGACGGCTCAGCCCAGTCCTTGCGGGGACGAGTATGTCCTGCCACCTGGCGGGGCTGGCAGCTCCCTCCCTTCCGAGGCCAAGGGCCAGACTAGCCTTTTCTGTCAAACGCCCACACTTCAGCTTTCCGATCTCCACACCTTTGCTCATGCTATCCCTTCCGCCCAGAAAATCCTTATATGAAATACCTGGGTCAGAGAACACACGCATCTGGCATGTTTTGAGACGCTGACCAAGCTGCCCTCCTAAGAGGCGGCATCCAAGTGTATTCCCAAGAAGACAGGGTCCCCACAGCTTTGCCAGCGCTGTTTGCTATCAAAGGCTTAGATGATGGACAGTATCGTTATTGCTTTATTTGCACTTCTTCTGTTATTAGTGGGGATGTGGGAATACATACACTTCCTCAGAAAAAAGGACAAGCCTTCAGATTTTTTTTTTTTTTGCCTCACATTATGGCTTGCGAGATCTTAGCTCCCTGCCCAGGGGTTGAACCTGTATCCACGGCAGTGAAAGCACAAAGTCTTAATCACTGGACTGCCAGGGAGTTCCGCGGAAGAACTTTAAATACAAGGAAATTGTTTCCTGGAAATTCCTTAGCAGTCCAGCGGTTAGGACTCCACGCTCTCACTGCCAAGAACCCAGGTTCCATCCCTGGTCGGGGAACTAAAATCCCACAAGCCGCACAGCACAGTGAGGCCAAAAAAAAAAAAAAAAAAAAAGAAAAAGAAAAGAAAAGAAAGAAAGAAATGATTTCCTGTGAGAGAAACCATCCCCAAATGCTGTCTCCCAGGTCCTCCTTGCTCTTCCAGGCAGGAGAAGCGGAGTTGAGAGAGTGGTAATTAACAGTCATGAGACAGGGAAACCCAGGGCCTGGAATGAGAAACTGGCTCCTGAGTCGGGTGCACCATTTCACCTGCCTGGCCTCAGTTTCCTCCTCTGTAAAGTGGGACCTTCAGTTCTTAGCCTGGAGGGTTGTTGTGAAGATGAAACGGGATGGCAAAGGGGAAATTCACTTATCTGTGAAACAGATGGCTACTGAGGGCCCAGCATGTGGGGTACACGGCCTCCCGTCTCGGGGTACAGACCAGGTCTTCCTAGGGGCTTCCTCCCCCAGAGCAGAGGTGTGGACAGCAGCTGCCGCTGACACCATGGCCAGCCGTCCCTGCTGAGTGCCGGCTGAGGGAGCTGCTAGGGCTGCTGTTATTGTTTTGAAAAAATCTGCTATCATGCTGATAAACTCGGCTGTCAGAAGGGATGTTATTTCTGGGTGAAAGGAGATTCTGCAGGACTGGGGCTCCTTCCTGCCGGCACCCACGTGGGCCTCGTCCCTCCCGCCAGACCCAACTTGAGCGATAACCTGGGGCCTTGAGTCTGCTCCTGGCAGAGGACGGTGGTGGCCGTCACTGCAGGATGTCCACAGCCTGCTGTCCAGGGCCTCTACAATGCTTCAGGAGCAGATATCACCCCCTCCCTGACCCCGGATTCCTGGAATTGTCTGACCGAGTGGAGGCTGTTCTCTGTCCCCCTGACAGGTTGCATGAGATTAGGTTATTTTGGTCACACGGGCCATTTAGTCTTTTGGCCCTAGCGCGTGTCTATTAAATTGTCGTGGCTCTGAGCTGAGCGACCTGGCTGGTTAAGCCTCATAATCTGCTCTGAAACGTGCTGGTTCTGTTTTCAATTGTGATAGTCCCCTTGTCACCAGCACAGCTGGCCCCTCTGGCTCCACCGCGGGCTCAGCCTGCCAAGCACCCCTGGGAGCTGTAAACCTGGGTCTTGATTAAAACCCTCGCTCTTGGCCGTCTCAGGTCTGATCATTGTGCTTTGTAGTGTCAAGTTTTCATTCACGTACCCGAAAGTGCACCAATCTGAAGCATTCACCTCAGTGCATATCTACAGGTGCAGGTACCCCTGCGACCACCATGCATATCAGTCCAGAAAGTTCCCTCATGCCCCTTTCCAGTTAATACCCATCCCACCTCGGGAGGTGCCCACTAGTCTCACCTCCATCCTGTAGATTAGTTTCGCCTGTTCTTGAACTTCATATAAATGGATTCATACGGTATGTTCTCTCTTGTGTCTGGCTTCTTTCACTGTTAAAAAGTTACTGTTTTGGGAATTCCCTGGCGGTCCAGTGGTTAGGACTCGACGATTTCACTGCCGAGGGCACGGGTTCGATCCCTGGTTGGGGAACTAAGATACCGTAAGCCGCACGGCAAGGCTAAAAATTAAAAAAAAAAAAAAGTTACTGTTTTATGACCAGAAACATAATACATGTTTATGGCAAAAGTTACAAGTAATGTACAAGAGAAAGAAAAGACCAGTGAGTGATATCCACACCTGTTACCCAACCTTGACCTTCTAGTGTGTTCCTTACAGAACTTTCAAGGCAAATGAAAAATACTCTTCTACGTAAATCAATTCACATTATACTTATTCTACAGTGTTTTTATCTCATTTAACACAGCACAGGTACAGATGTCTTTCCGTGTTAGTCTACCTCAGACTTGCACGTTATATTCATTAGAAACGAGTCCCCAGGGAATTCCCTGGTGGTCCGGTGATTAAGACTCTGTGCTTCCACTGTGGAGGGCACGGGTTCGATCCCTGGTTGGGGAACTAAGATCCTGCAAGCCGTGTGGTATGGCCAAAAAAAAAAAAAAAAAGAAGAGTCCCCAGATCTGACCCACATTCAAGGAGAACAGAGCTGCCATCAGCTGAGACGGGGAGACTGTGGGAGAGGTAAGTTTGGGGGAGACGAGTTTAATTTGGCTGCATTGGCCTGAAGTGCCTCTTACATATCAGGAAGGGAGATGGAGAAGCTTCTGTGAAGTCTACTGGTTGCCCACTTCTGTTCTCCACTGCTTTCCTGGGGCCCTTAGCCATCTGCTTCCAGGCCCCTTGGTCCCCGCTCCTGGTGGCGCTCTGCTCCTGGCCGGCTGTGGCCTCCCTCCAAGGCCGGAGGCTCTCCTGCATCAGGCGCCCCCGCCAGCTCCTCGAGTTCAGAGGCCCTCTGAGCTGGCTGGAGGCTAGAAGGGGCCCAGGAGTTCAGCTGCCTGGAGCTTGGGCGGCGCTGCTGGCCTTGGGCCAGCTCATTACAAGGGGTTTGCAACAAGCAGAAAATTTTAAGGGACCAGAGGGGCAGAAATCCATCTGCCTATTCATGGCTGTGAGGAGGCACCTGCCAAAGCTTTGGGGGGGAAATTGAGTCCCCCCAAAGAGGTGGCTGGGGTAACTCTCTTCTCTGGGTTTCCAAGATGTTATTCAAGCTGCCAAGAACCAGCCTTGACTTTCAAAAATCATCTTAGTGCCATCGATTCTTGTCCCCAGGGGCCTCCCCAGGTGGCACCCAGGGACCCCACCCCACTCCGATGACTTCCTCTCCATCTCCACTGGCCCTCGGCCGGAGACCCACCACACACCAGGCGCCAGTCCTTGGCCTTGACCTCGGTCACCCCTGCAGTTCCTGGGAGTTCTCGGAGAGGCCGAGTGCCCTCAGCTGTCACACAGCCTGGACTCCGGACCCTGAAGCCTGGGGTCCTCGTGGCTACACCAGTCACACAGCCTTGACTGGCCCTGTGTAGAGTCAGTCTACACCTGCCTGGCAGCAAGTCTAGGCAGGGCTGGCCTGATCCAGGTCTCTGAACCCAATGCCCAGGGGAAACTGAGCCGTGCAAAGGTTCAACTCCCCCGCCCGGGACCACCATCACCAGACTCCGAGAGGGACCAACGCCCATGGGCTCCTTGTGAATCCCCCCACCTTCCCTCACAGCTCCAGGGACAACCGTGTAAATGTGCATCCTCACCCCCTACCTGGGGTCCTACAAGGAGAAGCCTCACCCTCCCCTCACACGCCTTGCTAAGGAAGAGAAGGAAGCCGTGAGCAATTTTAAAATGTCGTTCAGAAAGCAGAAACTAACACACCATTGTAAAGTAATTATACCCCAATAAAGATGTTTAAAAAAAAAATGTCGTTCAAGGGGGAGAACTGTCTGCGCGTCTGAAAACCGAGGGAGGGACAGAGGGAGGAAACAGACCAAAAATAGACGAGCGTGTTGGCCCCAGAATGCTCACCCTCACGCATTCACTTGCTCTGCAGGTATTTACGGAGCACCTACTACACGAGCTGTGAACAAGCCAAGTCTGGCTTAGTCTCACTGGGGGGCAGGGAGCCAGGCAATAGACAAGTAAACAGGTAAATACATATGCGAAGAGCAGAAGGTGCTGTGAAGGAAGATAAAGCGAGGGGGGAAGAAGGGGAGCAGTAGCCCCACCGACCACTGGGTGACCGGAACAGTCGTGATGTATGAGTTGGGTGTCACCATCCCCGTTCCCCAGAAAGTGAGGGAAAGTGGAGCTCTGATGCATTAGGCCAGGGAAGGGAAGGTCCCGTCTCTCATCCCTCAGCATCCACACCTCTCTACGCTGCAGCTCAGCTGGCCTCTCTGAGCCTCAGTCTTCTTACCTGTAAAATGGGGATGTAATAAGGTTCCCAGAGGCTTCACAACAGCTCTGTCCACAGAGGGCCTCACTAACTGGAGGACAGTGAGTATGGCTGGGTGTGGAACACAAAATAAAGGAGGCGGAGCTTTGGGGGAGGGGCAACCTGGGCACTGTTATCAGTTGGATGGAGGCTGGGGCGTTCCGTTCAGGAGCCCTGGGCATTCTCAGAGACTCCGAGGCATCATTTCCTCTCTAATACCTCCCCACATGGCTGCCAGATTCCAATTCCCAAAGGTCTATTCCCTCTTCTGCTCAGAGGCCTTCCATGGCTCCCAGGTACCCACAGGGCAATAAGGCCAAACCCATTTTTCTGTTCCAGTTGGAATCCAGCCCCTTTCCAGGGTGCCCTCAAATACCTCCTCCTCCAGGAAGCCTTTCCTGATATGCTTGCCTCCTCTCTAGGATCCCAGCTCCTAGTTTTCCCTCTCCTGAGCTCCTGTACTTCCTGCCTAAGACCCACTGTGAACTCTATCCTTGTTCTGTCTCACTTGGAGCAAAAGGCGCTTGCTGCTGTCTCTGGCTCAGCTCTGGCCTGGGACGAGACCAAACATACTTTTCTTCCTCTTCTTAGAATAAAAAGTGATGTATTTCTGATACTAGCATAAGTTAATGTACTTCTGTATAGAAAACCGGGAAGATACAGAAGAACACAAGGCCAAACATTAAACTGCCTATCATCCTTATGCCCAGAGATGATCACTATTCCCATTTTGCAGGGCTGTATTTCCTTCCAGACTTTTCTATATGGATTTTTTTTTAATGTGGGATTGTACTGGACACACTGATCTGTAAAGTGTATTTCATTTAATAAATGACGCATCTCCAAGATACAGTTTCTTTTGTGAATATGTCAAACTCTTCACCAGTTCTTTCTTTTTTTTTTTTTTTTTAATTTGACTGCACTGCACGGCTTGCAGGGTCTTAGTTCCCTGACCGGGGATTGAACCCACACCCTCGGAAGTGAAAGCACGGAGTCCTAACCATTAGACTGACAGGGAATTCCCTCAAACTCTTCAGCAGTTTTTAATCCCTGTCTGCAATAAGAGCCTCTGGGTTTACCCATCACCTACTGGGTACCAGGCATCACGCTGAGGGCTTCCTGTGTGTTCATCCTCACAGCAGCCCTGGGAGGTGGGAAATTTCACAGAGGATGGGACTGAGGCTCAGAGAGGCCCAAGCACCTACCTGACGCCACGCGAGTTTTAGGTGCAGAGTCGGGATTCTAACTCAGGGCTGTGTGGCCCCGAAGTCCCAGCCCTCACCCACCAGGCTGCAGGTTCCCTCCCCAGAAAATGCTTTTACCCCAATTGCCATTTTGTTTCACTTCAGGGGGTTCACAGACCCCCAAATCAGACAGGTCAGAGAGACCTGGGTTCAAGCCCTAGCCCTGCAATCTCTTGGCTGTGTGGTCACGGACCTCTTAGGACCCATCTCCGAGGCTCGGTTTCTTCATCCGTGAAGTGAGGAGATCTACCCTTCAGGAGGCCACACAGCCTCTTGTCCTGGGAAGGTATCCCCACAAGGTGTCCACCAGGTGGGCGTGGGTGGAATGTCACCGTGAGGTTGCTCTAGCTCCTGGCAAGAAGCTCAGGCCCAGCTCAGGAGAGAACCTCGAAGCCCTTTGATGGGTCCCTCCTGATATTACAAAGTCCCTGTCAAAGCTGGAGGATTTTCCAGATAAGGTGTCCCAAGGCTGGGACAATAGTCTGGGATGGCACGTGGAAAGACAGCCATTTAAAACCTGCTCTGGCGTCTGGCTCCACAGGTGGGTCCTGGATGCCAAGGCCAGCACTCGGCAAACGTGCTTGGCCAGCCCTCTCCCTGGGGCTCCCACCTGCCCTCTCCTCCCCTCCTGGGTCTTGGAGGAATGTTCTCATAGGAATGTTCTCATCTCTCTGCAAGGCGTCCTCACTTCTCTCAAGCCTTTGCAGGAAGGTTGCGTCCTCACCGAGGCTTCCCTTGACACCCTGGTTAAAAGACCCACCCCGCCCCCACTCTTCACACACTGCCTGGCTTTACTCTCCCTCCTTGAGTGCACGCTGGTGCCCGGCTGCCCAGAGCTCTATTCTCCTGTCACTGGTTTCTCCTCCACTTGGATGTGGGCCCTTTATTAATGCCATGAATATGTCGTCTCTAGATCCCCATCACCTACCCCCCTGCCTGGCATATGGTAGGTGTCAATATTTGTTAAATGGATGATCAGAGAAAGTCACAGTAAGGAAAAAACTCAACCCTAAGTTGGAGCAGAGGGTCTGCTGGGTCATGGATCCCTGAACTGCGGAGAGACATGGTCATGGCCTCAGCAGCAGGGGCTTGCCTGGGGCTCGGAGAATCCGGAGGCTCCAGAGCAGGCAGCTCTTCAGGAAGGAGGCCCCTAGGGAAGGAAGGGACTGCCCACGGGATCGTGGTGTTTTATGACGCAGGATCCACAGCCTGATGGCCTTGGGACAGGCCAGCAGATCCCGATGGGGAAGGGGAAGGTGAGGCCCAGGAGGTTTGGAGGCCAGCCATGGAGGGTGGAAAGGACACTGCAGCAGGAGTAGGGAGACCCAGGCTTCAATCTGCTTCTGCTGCTCAAGGGCTGGGTGGTCTCCGGCAAGTGGCTGGCCTCCTTTTTCAGAGCCTCAGTTTCCTGATCTGTAAAATGGGTCCACAAGGTCTCTCTTGCCTGTACATGGACCCTTTGTGGGTATACGGGTGTCTGTAACATGGGACAGTGGTAAGAATTACAGGTGATAATAGAAAGTGCTTAGCCCTGGGGTTGAGGGATCTGAGGAGATCCTGGCAGCTCCTATTGTTATTGTTACTGCTATTATCATTTGCCATCTAATCTGTTCTGGACTGATAGGAAGGCAAGGCCTTCTACAGGCTCAATTCCCATCCAAAAGGCTTTTCTTCCTCCTGTCCGTTTAATCTGCATATTATTTGGGGACCTTGCAAGGCAAATATTTTCACCCACCCCCTCCTTGGGCACTTCTATCCCCCATCTGTCCCTAAACTGTCCTCCTTCCTCCAGCTGTTCCGCTAATGTTTACTGAATGCCTACTCTGTACCTGGCACCATGGCTTCAGCCTTGAGACCCCTCTGGAAGCATTCTTACACACATAGATGAGACCATGCCATTGCTTCCCCTCTGAGTCTGTTTTCTCATCTGAAGAGTTGCTTTTGGAGAGAGGTCCCTATTTTGGAGGGCTCCTCCCTCCGCCTGTAAAGCACCCTGTGGCTATTAGCAGCCCAGGGAAATCCAGGCTTTGTAGGGCTTGGAGTCAATGTGATTTGGGAGGCCCTCAAAGAAAGGATTACAAAATCAGAAGAGGCCAGAAGAGAGGGTGGGAGGGGCCTTGAAGCTTAAACTCTGCTGGGAGTTTACTAAACATTTGATGATTATCTCCTCTGATCCTCCCTATAACCCTATAGGGTGGTGGTGGGGGGAGGGGGCATGCCGTCATCCCATTTCACAGATGAGAACAATGAAGGAAAAATCCGTATCGGTGTCATCACTCCAGAGGTGGGAAGAAGGGGTGAGGGGATCTCCAACAGGTAGCAAATGGCAGAACTAAGGCGAGGGGAGCTCCCCGGACCCTGCTGTTTCTCTGTTCCAATAGGCGGCAGGACTGAGGTAAACAAGCTTTGTTTTGTTCCTGGGACAACAGCTACTTTGTAACCCCAATGCTCTGCTCTGCATTCCTCTACCTCAACACACCCCAGCAATAACAGGTTGGGGACTCGAGACCCTACACCTCCTTAGCCCACCCCAGGGCTGGGTACCACCCTGCCTGGACCTTTTCTGATTTCTCCTCCCTCCCCCGAGGCTCTGGGGGCCCTTCTCTGCCACTCATCTCCCCCTAGGCCCAGGAGCGCCAGAGCAGGGCGGGCTGCCCCCACTATGGCGATGGGAACGGAGGTGTGATGGATGGTGCAGCTGGAAGGATGCGGGGTGGGAAGGCGTGGGGCAGGAAGACCCCAGGCTTTGGTAGAATGCTGCTGATGCTGTTTCTACAGAAGTTTGAGTCTTAGTTTTCACATTTGTGAAATAGGCTTAAAAACACCTGACGCCTGATGGTTGCCAGGACCCGGGGGAGGGAGGAATGGGGAGTTACTTTTTAGTGCTATACAGTTTGTTTTGAAAGATGGAGAGTTATGGAGGTGGATGCCAACATTATGAATGTATTTAATACCCGTGAACAGTACACTTAAAAATAGTAAAGATGGCAAATTTTGCTATGTGCATTTTACCACAGTTTAAAAAATTGAAGAAAAAAAACACCAAACAAAACCTAACTCCTGAAGCTGCCAGCACTAAGAGCGCCAATATTTGAACGCTGAATTCATGCTGTCATTTAGCAGGTCATTAAGTCCTCTTTGAGCCTCGTGGGCAAGAAAAAAGCATCAATCCCCTAGGAGTTCTTTGAGGATATAAAGATCCTGGAATACCCACCCAAACGCAGCCAGGGGATTCATCCACAAATATTCCCCGGAGCAAACCAGCGCACGCGACAAAACAAACCTGCAGACCGCAGGAGGCAGAAAGACAGTAAACAAGTAAACAGATCACGCTTGTAGCAGCTCTGTTGCCATTCGGACCCGACTGGGTCCTGGAGTCCGTGCTATTGGCCGGGGAGGCGGCCCTGAGGGCGGGCCGGGGCGGGGCCCGGCGTTTTATATGGTCGCGCGCGCGGGCCCCTAGCCGTAGACAATACGCCTCCCGGCTCGAGCGCTGCGGCCGCCGCCACCGTCACCGCCATTGCCACCGCCGACGCGAGGTGAGTCCGAGCCCTGCCCCCCCTGCTGTGACCCTAACTCCGCTGGCGTCCGCCCCTCTGCCCAGCCCGAGCCCGGCAGGTAAGCGCCCGGGGTCTGCCCTGGGCGCCGGCTGGAAGGTGGGGGACCCGTACCCAGGTTTCCCTGTCCCGGGTGTTACTCGCGGGCGACGTCTGGGGACCCCGGCTCCGAAACACCTCCTCGCTGGCGGGGGCTCCAGTTCCCGGTTGGCGACCGTGGCAGCCGGGCCCTCTGCGGGCCTCAGTCTCCGCATCTGTGCAATGGGGCGGCCCCTCTGCGCCGCGCCCCGGGAACCCGGCGCCGCATCGCCCCGCTCCTCCCTCCTGCGCGGCCTCCGGGGCCGGGCTCCCACGTCCTCGGGGGACGGGCCAGAGAGCGGGGCTGCCAGCCCAGGGCCGAGGCCCAGGGCCGAGACGGTACAGCCGCGCGGCCACCAAAAAACGGAAGATGGCGTCGAGCACCGGTCCCCGCCGACCCCGGGGCGCCCCGGAGCCGCGCACCTTCGAGGGGCCCGAAACCGGCCGGACTCGGGACGCGGGGAAGTCCGGAACAGGAACTGCGCGCCGAGCGGCCGCGGCGCCCTCCTCCTACCCACGCCCAGTGCAGGTGCGCCGCGCGGGGAAGGCGCCCGGCTCGCTTGTGTAAACCGGGGACCGCCGGGCGCCGCGGCGCTGGAGGGGCCGCCGGGCGCGTTCTATCCGGTGACCAAGAGGGGTCCAGCCGCAAGCCCCGCGCGGCCCCAACCAGCCCTGGGGGTGGGGGTGGGGTGCCCCGGGCTCGTTACCTCCTGGGTGTGAGTCGTTTTGTAAACCGTTCATTGTTACTGTAATTTTCGCCAGAAGGAGCCACCCTGGGGGCCGGGTGTTGCTGCTGTTGCTCTTGCTGCCGCTGCTGTTGTAACATTTTTCAAGCACCCATGTGGCTTGGTTTTCTGCGCAGGCTTTGCTCCAGCTGCCCAGGAAGGGAGGAAGGGAGGAAGGGAGGAAGGGAGGGTTATCGGTTTTATCCTTACTACGCCAGGGAGGGCTCTTGTGCTGGCCAGCCTCCAAGGATGGTAGGCCTCATTTTACAGATGGAGAAACTGAGACATAGTTCAGGAGGCATTATGAGCCGTTTCCTAGAAGCCAGGCCAAACTCTCCACGCAGCCACTTTCCAGCTGTGTTGTCTTAGACGGGCTACTCCACCTCTGAGCCTCAGTTTGCTCATTCTGTAAAATGGATCCGTGAGGTTTCCCAACAGGGACGGAGGAACACCACCCCCAGGTGTTGGTGGCTGTTACTGACTTCTCTGGAGTTAACACTTTAATCTTATTTCTACTTATTTTGGACATGCCCTTGGAATGGGTCCTTAGGAACAGCACTTTTTGGGTGATTTGCACCTGGTCCCTAAATGGCCTGGATTCCAGTCTTAGCACCTGGCTGCTGGTGCTGCTTGTCTGTGTACCCCCCATCTCCCCCCCCTTCTCATTCCAGGATTTGGGGATTTCCCACCGTTTTAACCTCAAGGTCACTGTGGCTTCTTCAGCCTTACCAACATTAGACTGTACAAGTTTATTTTTGCTTGGGTTTGGTTTAAAATGCCTGAGGGGTCTGGAGAGGGTGGCTTCCAGAGTGTGAGCTTTCAGGGAGTGCCTCAAAATGTCCTTTAGCGTGGGGAACTTTTTTTTTTAATTTCTTTTTGGCTGTGCTGGGTCTTTGTTGTGTTGCTGCGCGCGGGCTTTCTCTAGTTGCGGCGAGCGGGGGCTACTCTTCGTTGCGGTGCGCAGGCTTCTCATTGCAGTGGCTTCTCTTGTTGCGGAGCGTGGACTCTAGGTGCGCGGGCTTTAGTAGTTGTGGCACGCAGGCTCAGTAGTTGTGGCACACGGGCTTAGTTGCTCCTCAGCATGTGGAATCTTCCCAGACCAGGGATGGAACCCGTGTTCCCTGCATTGGCAGGCGGATTCTTAACCACTGCAAGGGTGGGGAACATATTTAATCTACCTTCTAAGATGGCTGCCAGGTGGTCTTTCTTTTTCTTTTTTTGGTGGAACTATGTCAGCAGGAATATTTCTCCAAGCATCAGGGATTCTGTGTGGCCTTGCATGGGAGGGATGGAGTGATGTACTTAGCAGCGCGGTCTTTGTGCATGTCAGACTCATCATCTCAACTCAGTTGCTGCCTTCTCTGAGAAGTCTTCCCTGACTACCTGATCTAAAGCCACAGCCCTCCCACTCTTCCCAGCGGTCCCTCTGGCCTAGTACCTTTTTTTTGGATAGGTAAGAAGTGGATTTATTTAGAGACATACACATTACATAGACAGAATGCGGTTTGTCTCAGAAAGTAAGGAACAGTCTTGGGAGAAACACTCCAGAGTGTGGGCTGGCCTAAGACTTGACTATACTGTCTTCAGGACACTCAAGACAGTGTGGGAATTATGTGTGCTCACTTCGTGTGATTTACACTAGCCTGTAGTTCCATTAGAAGAGGAATTTAGAAAGGTCACACTCATTAGAGCATCTCCAATGCCCGTCACAGCCTGGGCACTCTGGGAAGAAGCTGGTTAGACGGTTGTATGTATGTTTATTGTAAATTTTCTTAAGTGGTTAGTAGGTATAAAAACTGAGCTGCAAAGAAAGCAGAGAGCAGTGTTATAGTCCATTTTTTCACGTCCAATCCTCTAGTAAATGGAAGGGGGCACACTGCGAAGGGCTCCATCCATCGGTGGGTCTTGACCCTGACCTCGGAGGTGTTTTCCCCTCTCCCTGGAAAGCATCCTGTTTTTAGTGAACCCATTAAGTTTGTAGACAATTAATGGCTTCTTGCTTCCCCTGCCGTGGACATAGTGGATCCCACGAGAGTCCGGCTGTTTTTTTCTTGGCTCAGAACAATTCCAAGGGGTTTCAAGGAAGTTCCCGGCACGCTCGGGATTTTGTTGTCGGCGGCCACCAGGAAGCCTGCAGCGGGTCTGGAGTGGACGTGTGCAGTCGTGGCTTTGTCCTGCCGCGGGTTGGTTGGGGCCGGGCCCTGGATGTAAGCAAATAAGTCCCCGGTCCAAGTCCCTCATGGGCCCTGAGGCAGGCAGGAGAGGCCAGGGCTGGTGGTCAGGGCACTGGGGCGGCTCGCGGAGGGCAGCTGATTATCCTAGTGTCAATATTAGGATGTGACGACACAAAACACCCGCTGGGCCTTGTCAGGCACTGCTTGGTAAACCTGTTTTTCTGGAGGTGGGAGAAGACACGGGGTCACCCAGAGTCTGACAGGAGATGCAAGCTCTGGGCCGGAGCGGGCAGCCCCACGTGGCTATCTGGGGAGGGTCACTTGTGTCTGGCTTGGACCTCAGAGGAGGCTCTGAGTCCCGGCAGGGAGATGGGCCGGATTTCCCGTGTGCCAACAATGACGCACCCGGGAAATCCCAGCTCTGACACAGGGTGGGCATGCGCCTCTCCTGAGCTCCAGACTCACCAGACGAGAGCTTCCCATTAGTGAGCGCTGACCGTATACCATGCGTGCAGCCTCTGCCTCCTCTCAAAAGGTGAGGCTGTCCGGTCCAGGGTGCCCCAGCCAGGAGCCGACTGTCCTGTGAGCCCAGTTCCCTCATTCTATTGGACATTGTACTGTCTGGTTCCCACTGGGCTGTCCCCGCTCACAGGGTTCCTGCTCTGAGCCAGGGCAGATAGACAGGTAAACATTTAATGAGACCCGTCATGGGCTAAGTGCCTAATCCAGGTCTGTTTACGCAGGATGCTGGGTACGGAACAGATAATTCTGTCCTGGAACGAGGTGGGTTCTGGGCTGGGCCTGGAGGAAGAAGCAGGTCCCTGATGCCAACCTGGGGAAGGCAGAAGGAGGGTGTAAAGGTGGGGTTGAGGGTGTGAAAAGGTGGGAGTGGGGAGCTGAGATCTGTCCCAGGGAGGAAATGGGAGCCCCCAGGGCTGCTGACTGGAGCGCTCCGTGACAGGATCTCGTGAGTGGTTGAGACGCCACAGCGCTGGAGGGAGACCCAGACCTGAAGAAAGCAGGGCGTAGTCCTTCACTTAAATTCTTCTTAGGTACTTTAATTGAAGTATAGTTGATTTACAGTATTGTGTTAGTTCCAGGTGTACAGCAAAGTGATTCAGAAACAATATATATTTAAAAATTTTTTTTTCCATTATAGATTATCACAAGACACTGAATGTAGTTTCCTGTGCTATACAGTAAATCCTTGTTTATTTTATATACGATGGTGTGGGGACTTCCCTGGTGGTCCAGTGTTGAAGACTCCGCGGGGTAGCGGGTTCGATCCCTGGTCGGGGAACTAAGATATCCCGCATGCCGCCTGGCGCGGCCAAAAAAAAAAATAGTATATGATAGTGTGGATCTGTTAATCTGATACTCCTAATTTATCCCCCCCTTCCCCTTTTGTAACCATAAGTTTTCTGTGTCTGAGTCTGTTTTGTAAATAAATTCATTTGTGCTGTTTTAGATTCCACGTATAACTGATATCATGTAATATTTGTCTTTCTCTGTTTGAGTCTAGGTCCATACATATTGCATATTGCTGCAAATGGCAATACTTCATTCTTTTTTATGGCTGAGTAATATTTCATTGTGTACACACACACACACCACGTCTTAAAACCAGTCATGTGTTGATGGGCACTTGGGTTGTTTCCATGTCTTGGCAATTGTGAATAACACTGCTATGAACATTGAGGGTGCATGCATCTTTTTGAATTTGAGTTTTCACCTTTTGTAGATACATGCCTAGGATTGGGATTGCTGGATTCTATGGAAGCTCTATTTTTAGTTTTTTAAGGAAACTCCACACTGTTTTCCATAGTGACTGCATCAGTTTACATTCCCAAAAACAGTGTAGGAGGGTTCCCTTTTCTCCACACCCTCTTCGGCATTTACTGTTTGAAATACATGCTCCTTAAACTGCAGACCCAGGCGGTATCTTGGCACCTTTCCTTTCTAATGGTGATGGAGAAGCACAGGGGTGTCAACAGGACTTGGTTGACTGGGATCCCCTCCGACCTGGCCTGCCAGGGTCTCCTCACCATGTTTCCCCTGCCTTTTTTCTGTTCAATTCATTGAAGTGTGTATTCTTACAAAATACCACAAGCTGGACGGTTCATAAGCCACAGACATTTATTTCTCACAGTTCTGGATTCTGGAAGTCCAAGGTCAGGGTGCCCCAGACTTCCTGTATCCTCAGTGGAGGATGGGGAAGGGAGCTCTGCTGGGCCTCGTTTAGAAGAGACGAAACCCACTAGCAGAGCCCTCATGATCTGTTTGCCTCCCAGCGGCCCCACCTCCTTTTCCCATTACTGGGCATTAGGTTTTCAACTGAGGAATTTGGGGCGGGACAGAAACTTTCAGACCTCAGCAAACTGGTTGAAAACCATTTCAAAATTAGTTGTCAAGAGAATTATTAATCTTTTACACTTTCTCTACAGTTTGTTTGTTTTTTTAATGGATATTTGAGCAGGAAAGGACAGAAAAGAATCTGTCCCCAATGCTTGTTTTACAAGTGAAGAATTAGGGGTCCAGAGGGGCTAAGGAATTTGTCCAGAGTAGCACAGCCAAGCTGGAGCAGAACCCAGGTGTGCGCCCAGCCCAGGGCCCCTTTGCTACAGCGTTTCCATTCATAAATACTGTGTAAGCAGTGAGAAATCAACATCTGCATAAACAGCAGGTCCTGCTCTTGTCACTCACAGCTAATCGTGACTTCTTTCCACGCTACCCAGAGGCCCCAGCTCCTTCCATTTGTGCGGGGCCAACCTGCCCAGGTGGGGAGGAGAAGAGGGCGCTGGTCTTGCCTCGTTCTTCCCGCTGACATTCCGGAGCTCATCGGGCCAGGCGCTGGGGACCTGGAGCCCAGTCAGCCCTGAGCAACTCCAGCCAAACTGTGACCTTAAACTGCGGCCAAGGGTGTGTCCTGGGGTTGAGGCCAGATTTAATGTAGCTCCTCCCACGTATGTGTGTGACAAGCCCTTCCCGGTTCCAACCCTGAGTCCTGACGGAGGCTGGACTCTAGATGCAAATAAAAAGGGTGTGGGGTTACTGAGCGAGAAGCACCGGGCCCAGAGTGGGCAGCCTTTGCCTGAGGCCACCCCAGCCTCTTGCTCGGTGGCTGGCAGTGTTTGCGCCTGGTCCCAGGTGGCTCAGGCCAGCACCTGTGCTGGGGTTCAAGGTGGAAGGAGGGCTCCGGTGCTGCTGCGGCAGTAGGACTTGAGCGGGGTCCCTTCCAAGCTGCAGCTTTCTAACTCCTGCCCACCCCACAGGTGAATTTCCAACCTTTTGCTTGAAATAACCTTTCCCTCTCCTTCCTTTCCTCTCCCTCCTTTCTTTCCTCTCTCCTTGTCCCCCAGGTATTTCTCCTTCACT
Organism: Tursiops truncatus; assembly: GCF_011762595.2. NCBI lineage: Eukaryota > Metazoa > Chordata > Mammalia > Artiodactyla > Delphinidae > Tursiops > Tursiops truncatus. Next base: position 6,098,447 of record NC_047044.1, on the reverse strand, counting down.
TAAGGGAAGTGAGCCCCACCCACATCAGACCAGCTGCTTGGGACGTCTGCAGGTTCATAAGTCTGGACCTCTCCTGCCAGGTGGGGAGGGAGCGGTGGTGCAGGGGCGGGGAGTGGGGCTGGGAGGGGTTGGATGCCTGATTCCTGAAACAGACCTTTAAGACAAACATCAGTATCTGAGACCGCAAATTAAAGCTATGAACTTGAAACAGTTGCTTTTGCTTTATTTTCTGAATCAGTGATACCAGCATATGTTCAGGAAGAGGAAAACATTTATAGTAAAAATTCAGTCTCCTTCCTACCTTTGTCCCAGAGAGGCCGCTTCCCCTCCTTACTAATCGCCTTTCTCCTTCAGGAGATGCACTCACGCAGGTGGAGGTGTTTGTCTTTTCTTCTTACCCCTGTGGCAGCACCGTTAAGTCGTGCCCCCTGCTGTGTGCATGCACCTTCAGGATCTTGGCCCAGCAAGATCCTGCCAGGTACAGGCCGGCCTCACTGGAGGACACATTTCCAGAAATTAAAGGGTTGTGTGCATTTGTGACTTTGGTAGAGACTGTCAAACTGGCCCCCAGAGAAGTAGGGGCTAGCTGTTTCCCATTCCCTTCTGGGTCTGTTGATTTCTTAACCAGCTGTGGAGCCCCTGCTAGGTGGCAGAAAATGGGCAACAGTGGTATCTTTCATTCCTCTGAACAGTCCTGGAGGCTGTGCCGCTTCTGTGCTGGAGAGCCCTCTCTGGTTCTGGTCACACAGCCGTGGCAGAGCTGGGACTGGAAGCTGGGTCTGTCTTGCTGAGGTCAGGGCTTTTCCACTTGATGCTTTGAGCATTGGGTGCTCTGTAAGCCAGGGCATTGCCCTGCTCATGGAGGGGGCGGGAAGCCCCAAAGGAAAAGACTGGGGACCAGGGCTTTCCAGCTGGATCCACCCAGCAGCCACTGGCCTGGCACCCAGGACTGCATTTACCAGATGGCTCTGATGTGGTCCCAGAGGGGTCATCACCTGTTCCTGCTTTGCTGCAAGGCCTGCAGGGACAGGGGGAAGGCTGGGCTTCGGGCAACTGAGGGTCCCCCCTCCAAAGAGGGGGCAGCTGTTCCCATCTCAGTGTGTGTGTGGAAGAGACACAGCCAGTGACACTGCAGGCTGGCTGGTCCAGAGCCTGCCCTCCCTTCCAAGCCCTGCAGGTGTCCTCATGGCTGTGGGGACAGCAGTTTGCATCTGGAGCTCTGGAGGAAGATGGGTTTCCACTGAGTGTGCAGGAGGGTATGTGTGGGCTGCAGCCTGGGTGGGTGTGCCTTCCTTTCACCAAAGAAGGGTTTTAAACTACTCATTTGCAAATATGCTGGAAAAAAATAGATGCTTGAAACCAGTCCAGGCTCCTGGATCTGCAGCTGCAGTGACCTCAGTACTTGGCTTTGTTTAGTCATTCGACAAGCATTTATCTGCTCTGTGTTGTGTGCCAGGAAGCAGAGATTAACAGTAAGGGCAGCTTCTTTTTACGTGTTTTTTTTTTTTTTTTTTTGGCCACACCATGTGGCTTGCGGTATCTTAGTTCCCCCACCAGGGATCGAACCCGGGCCCCCTGCAGTGGAAGCTCGGGAGTCCTAACCACTGGACCTCCAGGGAAGTCCCAGCTTGTTTGTCCCCCGTGAAATGGCTATTGCTAGTGTCCTCATTGAGGAGTGAGTAAGCTTGGCACAGAGGTTGACTTACCCAAGGACACCCAGCAGGGACCAACAGGGATGTCGAAAGGAGACTGAGGATGGCCAGTGGCACTGCCCAGGCAAAGACTAGAGGCTTGGCACGTCTGGGTACGTGCTCTGTAGTGTGGTGGGAACCAGGTCCAGGATTGGGGTGGCAGGGCTAAGGCGACCAGGGGGAGAAGAGGGCCCTGGTAATGGTGTAGCATGTCTCCCGAGGGGACTGGGGAGCTAAGAGGGGGTGGCAGGGTCAGATTTGAGGCTGCTGAGTGGAGATCAGATTGGAGACCCCAGCAGGAGCAGGGCCAGACAGGAGGGACCGGCCCTGGGCCTCCACTGGGGTGATGCGGTAGCTGGGAGGGACCAGAGCTGGCAGGCTGCCGTAGGGACCCTGCCCCCAGCCCTCTGGCCACACTGTTCTCTCGCTCAGATCTAGAGGCCCAAGGACAGCCTAGGCCTGACTGCTGATTCTCCTCCATTGATACCAGCCAGAACCTTTGCATTGGCTAGAAGCAAGAGGGCAGAGGACTTGGATTCAATCTCCACTTCTCTGACTTAGATACGGGATTAAGTGGGGAGCATTTTAGAGTTAATCCATGTACAGGGAGGGCTTAAATCACTGCCTGACGATAGTAGATACCCAGACATGAGCCAGAATTATAAGACAATTAGTGCTTGTTCTTGCCTGGAAGAGGAACCCTATTATCTTGGGACCATTATCCCCATTTAACAGATAAGGAAATTGAGGGTCTGGCCCAAGATCTCACTGCAGGCGAGTGGGTGGGTTAGGACGTTAACCCAAGATCCCCCCACCTGTCCTGGAGCATCCGTGCAGGGCTCAGATGATGAGCAAGGGGAGAAGAGAGTCTGGTGTCTTTGTTCTCTTCCCAGGCCAGCCCAAGAGAGGTCCGGAGGGGTCTGGGGACCCACATGAAGGTGCAGACGTGGGTCCTGCCCCCAAACAGTTCAGTCTGGTTGGGGAGGCACCACTCCGTTGCTCAGCCATCCGTGGAGCTGGTCAGACACAGCACAGGCCTCACCCCCAGCCTGGCCAAGCTGCCGGTAGCCACTGTCCCTGGTCAGGCACCTGCCTGGTAGGGCCCCTCATCCCATTTGGTACACAAGGTGCCCGGGATTCTAGGCGTCTACTGGGGACGAGGGATATTGAGGTGGGTCAAGGTGAGGTTCAGGCCATGTGCCCAGTGAAGTCCCCTTGTGACCCCTTGGGAAGGGGTGTCCACGGGACCATAAGCCATCCCTGGGAAGAGAAGAGCCCCGTGCTCAGGGGGCTGGGGAGGGGGGGAGGGGTGAGGGATCAGGGAGACTGATGCAAATGACGTCATCTCCCTGATGGGGTAGCTTTCCCTGGAAAATATCCATTTGCATAGACACCCTGGGGCCTGGGGCCTGAAGGCAGCAAGAGCTCCTGGTCCCAATTCCTGAAATGCCAGCCTAACACAAGGTCAAGTTCACAGGGCTTACAACCTGTGCAGTGTTAAAACCTGTCTCCATTTATCTGGGTCTTTTTTTTTTTTTTTGCGGTATGCGGGCCTCTCACTGTTGTGGCCTCTCCCGTTGCGGAGCACAGGCTCCGGAAGCGCAGGCTCAGCGGCCATGGCTCACGGGCCCAGACGCTCCGCGGCATGTGGGATCTTCCCAGACCGGGGCACGAACCCGTGTCCCCTGCATCGGCAGGCGGACTCTCAACCACTGCGCCACCAGGGAAGCCCTATCTGGGTCTTTTAAGTCCGTTAATGGAATTTAAAATTTTTGTCCATAAAGATTTTAAGCATCCTTTCTTAAATTCATTCCTGATCAAAACCCTTATATTTCTGTAGATGTATTTATTGTCTATAATATTTTCTAGTTGCCTTGTAGGAATGCTGTTTTTTGTATGTTGATCTAGCTTGTTAAGACTCATTTACAGTTTTCTTGAGGTAAACCTAACTTAGTTGAGCCCACCCCGCCCCAAAGTGGTGTCCATGCACCGCCCCAACCCCGCGGGGGTCCGGGGCCTGGGAGTAGGATTTGTGACCTTGGTTCAGCCTCCCCTGATCAAAAGGGGAAGGGATGAAAGTCACCCCTGGCTACAGAAGTGGCTTCAAGCCATACTGGTTTTGTCGTCTACTTTTTCCTCAAGGATGGCCGGTGGGCCTAGATTCGCCTCATGGCTTCTCACCGACCCCCAGCAGCCTCTAGGACAAATGTATGAAGACTTAGGCACCCGGAGTGGTACCTCTGCTGGGTGTGGGGTCTTAGGAAAGTCCCCGTGACCCTCCCTGCTGGTTTGGGGGAGTCGCTAGGTCAGGCCCTCTTAATACTTTGCCTGCAGGTGCCCTCAGCAGGTGGCAGCGCCCTTCCCCCAGCCCTGCCGGGGGCCACCCTCCCTCCACCCACCAGATCTGACCTGACAGCTCCTTTCAGCCCACAGGGGAAGGGGCTGTCCTGACAGGTGCGGGTGGCATATGTCAGGCCGGGGCTCTTTTGTGGCCTTTGTGGCTGTGTTTACACGTCTGATCTCTCCAGCCCCAGCTCCTGCGGACCTGCCTTTCACACTGAGCTTGCATCTGAACAGATGTAAAACTGTCTCGCTCTCAGGAAACTGAAACAGCCATCTCTCTTTGATACAGATTCTGGGCATTTATTCTCTCTGGAACAATGCTGTCCTTATGTGGTTTTCTTTCTCAAAGGCCCCAGACCCCCCAGATACCTGTCTGCGCCCTTGATGACATCATGTCCATCTCTGCATGCAGTTTGGATGCACTGTGGAGAATAACTTGTCTAGACTTGCCCCGAGACACCTGGAGGACCCAGGAACCTTAACCTGTGTGCCCACGAGCCCCTGCCCTGTCTTTCTTTGCATTTCCAGCCGTCACCCTTTAATGCTGAAAGCACGCGGTACGCGCACACGTGCTTGTTTAGCTCTGTGTCTCTGTGCCCGTGCACGTCCTGCCTGCAGTCCACTTCAGGGATGAACGCTGGTCCACTCTGGCCTGGGGAGCAGGAGACTTGGGTGTAAGCCAATTAGTTATTAATACAATTAATTTTTTTTGGCCGTGCCCCGCGGCACGTGGGATCTTAGTTCCCCGACCAGGGATCGAACCCATGCCCCCTGCAGTGGAAGCGGGGAGTCCTAACCACTGGACTGCCAGGGAATTCCCTACAATTTATTATTATAAGAATGATGGACTGAAGTACAGAGGTCATAACAGTGCCTGTTCCCCCCGTGTTCCAGGCTCTGCTCAAAGTACTTAAAGGAGATTCCTTCATTCCCCAACAGCCCAGTGTGTGGGGGGGTACCTTACAGATGAGAAAACTGTGACATCACACAGCTGCTGAGTGGAAGAGCTGGGATTTGAACTCGGGCCCTTTGGTTCTTCATTCACTATATTCCGGACTGAAGGCTGTTTGATACAGTGTGGGGTAAATTCTGGTGAACACGGTCACAGGCCTCACCGGCTATCACAAGCGATGATGTGAACATGTAAACACAGCTGCCCAGGCTGTGTCTGCTCCCTTTCAGCCCCCATGTCAGACTTCTGAGACCTCATTGACCAGAATTGGGTGACATGCCCACCACTAGCTGCAAGGCGTGCCGGGAAAGTGAGAACAGGAGTGTCAGACTGCCTTAGATGAACACAGATCAGGGCCACCCCAAAAACTAGTTCTATTAGCAAGGAGCCAGGGGAGTGGAGAGGTGAGACATCAAGCGAAGAAAGGAGGTTATAAAATACTATGTAAGGAGTGATCCCTTTTTTTTTTTTAGGTTCTCATTAGTTACCTACTTTATACACAGTAGTGTATATATGTCAATCCCAATCTCCCAATTCGTTCCCCCCCCGCTCCCTGCCCCAGGAGTGATCCCATTTTTGAAAATGTGTGTGCTGCGAATGTGTTTAGAAACTGGCAATATCCCTCTGGGAGTTGGGATTGTGGGTGACTTTTCCTCGTGTAGCTTGCATTTGCTTTTTCTGCTCGAGGGGCGTAGCAATTGGAAGCTGGCAGAACCCAACGAATTGGCTCTCCTGCTGGAGCCCAGCCTTAGGCCACTGTGACACCAGACACTTGGGTTTTTTAGTTTGACTACAGGCCTCTTGGGGGCCCGTATTAGAAACATACGTTTGTAGTCTGATTTGCTCTTTTCTTTTTTGGCCGTGCCCCACGGCTTTCCGGATCTTAGTTCCCCGACCAAGTCCTAACCACTGGACCACCAGGGAATTCCCTGATTCTCTTTTCACAAAAAAAAAAAAAAAAAAGAGAAAAAGGCAAGGGCGCTTATGAGTCTTCTCCAAATCCCTGAGGGGTGTATGACAGAACAGAGAGGCACAGTGACTTGCCCAGAGGCACACAGCAAGCATACACAGCAGGATTCACGCCGGGGAAGCTAGGGTAGAGGTAAGGTGACTAGTGAGCGACACCCCAAAGCATCCAGTCTACTTCTTTTTTCTCCAGAGAAGAAATGTATCAAGCAAGACCCCTCTCTAGGAACCTCTTTTTGTACACCTTCCTGCAAAACCATGGCCCTGGCTTCCTGGATGACCAAGGTGAGGGGCTACCCGGCATGACCAATATCTTGGAGTTCCACCCTGTCTCCCCCTACAGGTAGGTCCCAATTGCCTCTGGGCCCTGCCCATCCCCATTGCTGGTCAGTGACCGTGGCCGGGTGGTTAGCAGACCCTTCTGGGTTCTCCAGACAGGGCTGCAGAGTGGAAATTCCCTGGGCGTGGTCACGCAGGCAGGTGCCCTGGGTGAGGCAGCTGTGCTCTGACAGCAGCTCACAGAGGGGCCCCCTCAGAGCACCCAGCATATTCATAGTCCCAGGATGGCACTGGCCATCAAAATGACTCAAACTTGTGGCCTTAAGACAGGGTGCCTCCTGGCCCTCAGGACCACAGTCACCTCAAGGCCTCTTAAGAGATGGATTCAGTTTTAGAAAGTCAGAAGGAGGCCACTGCAGATGCAGACCTGACCCAGTTGTCAGGGCAGCCAGGAAGAGATTGTCCCAGCATCAGCACCAGGGTTCTGGATGCTTCCCCCTGCTTTAGGCCTCAGGAATCGCTTAGCCGTTAGGTCCTGGACTTGGGGTTTGGGACTGGTCGGGACTTCAGGGCTGGAGGGACCTGAAAATCTGCCACCTGCCCTTCCACGCTGCATCTGTAGATGGAGCCCGGGGCAGTGTTGTCCTGACTTGAACCCAACCCACTACCTGATTGCCGGCCAGCCCTCCCTAGCAAACCCCTACCCCAGACTGGGCAGATGGCCAAGGCTAGGCTGGGAGGGGCTCAGGGTCCTGGGAATTCCCAGCCAAGTCACCGGGATGGAATGTGGGCAGCCCGCTGAGAGCAGAGCTGAAGCTGGCCCAGGTGCCCGGTGGGCGTGTGCACAGCCCCGTTTCCATCAGGGACTCATTCAGTGAGAATGGGGGGCCTAGACAGGGGCCAGGTAGCCCCCCCTTTCTGAGAAGGGGTGGTACCATCAGAGGTAATCTCAGGATTGGGGTCCAGGGGACATGTGCCAGGGTCCCTCCCAGGGTTCTCTGGGGCACTCAGTCATCCTGGGAGGGGAAAGGGAAGCTGACTGCTGTCACAGGCTCTCAGTGTCTCCCTGCACTCCCACAAGGGGGGGCGGTGGGCACAGGCTTCTCCTGGGCAGCCCTCTCCCCGGGGTCTAGGACTTGCACTCCAGGGGAGGGGACCCCACGGGCTTCTTCTGAAGCAAAGTGGGAGCCAGAGGAGGGGTGTGTGAAGGTTCCCTGCCCCCGAACCTCGCGACGAACCTGTCGCGACGAACCAGCGCAACAGCTAGCTCCCTGTGGCCTCCCTGCAGTGACGGCCCCCATTACTTGGCCATGCAGCTGGCCTCCATTGCTGACGAGATGGAGCTGAGGCTGCTGCTACCCCAGTTCGTCGAGCCCATCCGGATGACCGTGTACAGGTGACGAGCCCCTGCCCGGCCCAGGACCCCCACAGACCAGGGCTGGCCCCCGGTGGCTCCGCTCCTGGGCAGCCCTGAAGCCCGCAGCTCCCCCTTCCCCCGCTGGCTGGATCCCCAGCTCCTGGAGCTGGCCTGGGCCACAGACCCCGGCGCCTTTCTGTCCTCCCCTCATCGAGCCGAGGTAGCCCCTTCCCAGCAGAGCCTTGACTTAAAATGACAGGAATTGCTGAGTGAGCCAAGACGCAGCTCTGTGCCCAGCCGTGTGGGCGGAGCCTTCTGCATGGCACGGGCTCTCGCGTGAGGACTCGGCTTCCGGGAATTGCCGGCTTCCTTGCAGGTTCTCGGAACCTCACAAAATTGCCCAGGTGGGGACGGAGAGACCCTACCGCAAAAGACCGGGATGCAAGCTGACACGGTCCCTTGGTCTCCGGGGAGGCAGCCTTCCTCTGAGGAGCCCGGGCCTCTCAGAACACGGCTCCTCCTCCCCTGGACCTGCCTCTGGGCCGGTGGGCAGCGGGGCGTTGCCCTGGGTCCGGCTCCGGGACGCAAGTCCAGACCCCTAGCAGGATGACTACGGGACCACCAACAGCCCATGGAGAGAGGCCTCTCATTGGTGGAGGCGCCCAGGGAAGGGGGATAGGGTGACAGTTGTCACCTCCAGTCAAGGCCGTCTCCGCCCCTGTTCCTGCGTAATGGCCCTGCCCCCCTTTGTCTTACAGCTTGTTTTTCCCTACAGCCACATAGGACTGAGGGACATTCTTAGAAGTTTTATGGTGGCTTTCACTAACCTCAGGGAGAACAGAAGCCTCTGGAGCTTCCTGACCCTCAGGGACAGGGTAAGCCTCGATTCCATGACCTTGACTTACATTCCTGCCAGTGGTGCAGCTGCTCCACGGGGCATACCCTCTCTGGATGCCACAGTCCGCACCACTCCCTACTACCCGGTCCTGCCTGCTTGCCCCGTTTCTACCGCTGCCTGGTCCCAAAGGCCTCTGGGTTTGAGACTCCGGCTTGTGGACCAGATGCACGAATCCTTGCCTGCTTCCACACCTGAGCCATGCTTCTCCCTCTGCCAGGAATCGCCTCCATGCGGCTGACTGGTGGCTCACAGCGGCTCCTTGTCCTGAGCAGCTTCCCTGACTGCTCCCCTTCCCTCCCCGCCAGCACAGCAGAACGGCCCCCACACCAGTTCCCGGCAGACAGGCAGCCCCTGGTGGGCTGGCCTCCGCTCCTGCCGTGTCCTCAGGGCCACTGGCCTCTCCTACCCCTCCTGTGCCCCTCGGCTTTCTGGTCACCTCGCCCCAGACCGCCCCCCCCCCCCCGCCCAGTTCTGAGCGGAGCGCTCCCCCGCCCCGCCCTCGCCTGCCTTGTCCCTGCTGGAGGTCCTCACTCGTCCCCACCTTCATCCCGCAGGTGTCCCCCAGCCCGTGGCCTGAGCTGGCGCTGTCCCTGCTGCTGGTGGTGACGCTCAGCTGGGGGCGCCGCCTCCACTGACCCGCTGCTGGCCCGCGTGGGGTGGGGCTGGCCCCCCGCCCGCTCCGCCACCACCCTGGAGGTGGCCTTGTCGGTTTGGCTGGCTTTTAACTGTTTTCTGTTGCCCCTTTTTTATATTTAAACTCCGAGTGCTGGGACACTGAGGTTCATACTAGTTTTTCCCTTGTTTTTGTAAGAGAAATGAATTTATTTTACCTCTGGGGTCATTACTGGTTAATGACCTGCTCTCCTGGCCCCAGCCTGCTCTGCGGGGGCCTGTCCTGAGGAGGAGCCTCCCTCTCTGGGGTCGGTCAAATAGTGCGCAGCGGGGGGAGTGCTGGCCACACCCCCGTATCTGTGATGCCCGTGGCAAAAAGAATCTGCTGGAATAGATTTCTGTGGGGTGAGGAGAGCTCAATAAAATGTTGGTTTCCAGACAGCCTCTGGTCCTCTCCGGGGGTTTGCAGTGTGGGCTGCATTTTGCCTGTGGGTTGGGGGAGGGCAGGGCGTGCTCCTGGCCACCTGTGCACCCACGTGTACCACACAGCCTCCTGGCTCCTTCCTGCACCTGCAGATGCTGGCGTGTCTGGCCCAACACAAGCTGGTTCATCCCTCCTTGTCATGCCTTAGTGCCTGAAGTCTGCCATTAGGGATTATTTCCTTTAGGCTGTCAGTGCCTCCTGTAACTGGGCTGCCTGCTCTCCCCCCATCTGCTTAGCCAGCGCTTCCTTCTGGAGCAGTGCAGTCTGTGGGGATTCTCGCAGCGGTATGGTGCGGAGAGGGGGCTGGGCAGGGGGCACCAGGGGCAGGATGCCAGGCCTCCCACCCTGCGGGCTCGGCCCACCCCAGACCTGGACCCAGTGCTGTTTCTAGATCCTGCCAGGCCATTTTGCCTCTCCCCACCCCCAGTCCCCTACCTCATGCCAACCGCGGGCTGGGGTGAGCCACCTTCTTCCAGCTCCCCCACCCACATTCCACTCCCCCAACCCAGCACCTCCTGCAACCTCGTCTTCCTGCCCCCTCCTGAGCCCAGGGCTGGGGAGCCTTCCCTGCCCTCCACTCAGCCCCGGAGCTGATCCAGCAGATGCAGCTGCCTCTCCACCTTCCGGCCAGGCTGGTCAGACCCTGGCCCACTCCAGACCCCGCAGGAGATGCATCCTGCCCAGTCCCCCAGCACCTTCCAATCCTCATGACTGAAGGGACCACGTGGCTTCCAGGCCTTATGCCACAGCTCCCCAACGTCCGGCCCTTCGCAGCTTTAAGGCCTGACTTCACTCCCTTTCCTGTGTAAGGTGTCACTATGCCAGGCCCTCAGAACCTCACAGGGTGAGCCCAGAATCTCCCAGTTCCCAGGCAATTGCTCGGATGCCCCATCTGTGGCAGGCTGTTTCATCTGGAAAGGTCCCTTTCTATCCCAGACAAGTACCCCATCCCCACCAAGCTTATAGACCTGGAAGTGATCCCAGGCCTCACCCTGTGTGGATGTACCAACTCCAAGGCCCGGGCACCCACTGTAGAATCAGAGTGGCCAAGGATGTGGCAAGGCTAAAGCCAGAGGCACCTCTTCCAGGAAGTCCTCCCTGACCACCCAGCTTGCTCCATCCTGAGCTCTCAGGACAAACTGCCCACCCAACCATGTACCCACGTGATTGCGGCCAGGGTTGCCTGTGGCTTCTCCAGGAGTGTGGGGCTCCTCAGGGAAGAGACAGACTGGAAACACTACATGGGGCCCCCAGGTGGCAGCTGATGCTGGCTGGGCAGTGGCCTCTCCCTGCAGGAGTCTGGGGATACATTCCCCAGGGTCATCCTGTCCTGGGGTTTGCAACATTCTTCCCACCCATGGGTATCAGGAGCCCCCACTGTACTACATCAGCTCTGGGGCAGGTTCTGGGGATGTGAAGACAGCATGGGTGCCTGCCTCAGATCTCACACCCATTTTGGGGAAGGAAAAAATGCACATAAAGCAGCCGAGAGTATTGTCGGATGTGTTCTGAGGGCCCCAAAGGACAGAGAAAATGACGGGGCCTGCGGTGGGTGAGAAAAGTCCTCGCTGAGGAGGGGCTGGGGGATCCGAGCTGCAGTACAAAGGCCCTGGGCTGGGAGACAGGCCTGGGCATGGAGGCAGACTGGCCAGCTCGGGGCAGCGTCTGACCCACTGTGTCTCCCAGTTCACACAACCCTGGGGCCTTGCTAGTTTGCTACAACTTTAGCTCCCACGCGGTGCTCGACCTCCTGAGCAGATGCGGTTCCGGCCGTTTGGGCCAGCACTTCACTCTCATCTGCTCCAGACAAGCCCACCCGACTAGGGGGAAACTGAGGCCCAGAGGTAGGGGACTTGACCAAGGGGACCCAGGCTTCCGTCACACCAGGGTCCTCCCACCCCAATCAGATTGGGATCCAGTCAAACCCGCTCCGGCTGCTCCACATGGCAGTTTCCACGGTAGCGGAAAGATGCTCAGCCCTTAGGAGCTGAGAGTGGCTTCAGTCTGAGTCAACAGCAGTACCAGAAAGCACTCTCCAGTCCCTAAAGGGAAGAGCCAGAGGCCTGTCCCTCTCAGGCAGAGGGCAGGGGTCACCCACTGGCCTCATGATTCCTAGGGAATTTCCACACAATGCCCCCCGACCTCCTGCAGCAGTTCTGTGGCAGGCCCCGGGGCACTGCCGCACGCAAAGTGGACACACAGACCACGGGAGGGGAGCGGTGCCCAGTTCCAGGTAGACCTGGGGAGTCAAGTGGCTGGAAAGAGAAGCAGGCCAAGGTTCTCCACGGACATGGAACCAGAGATGTGGTGGCAGGTGCGAGTCCCAACTCGGGGTGGGCTAGATCCTGCGGACCGAGGACAGCACTGGTATCGTCCCCAAGGGCACAGGAACTGTCCAAGGTCCTGCCAAGGAACAGGATGTAGGGTCCACCATGGCCCCCAGGCCCTCACCCTAGGACTCCTCCCAAAGCTCCCTTCACAATCCCCTGCCTCTGTCACTTGTCCAGATTCAGGGTCAGCAGGGGCAGGGCAAGGGCCTGCCCACCCAACCCTCCAGGGCTCCTGAAGTAGAGATGCAGCCCTGCCCACCTGCGTCCCTGAGTTCCCTCCTACTGGGCAGCCCTTGAGGCAAAGAGCTATGTCCAGGGGAGCAGTAAGGCCTGCAGACCCGCCCTCCACCGCTCCTCCGGCTCCCTTGCGTGGGGCTGTACCCAGAGCTGCCCGCAGACCAGCCAGACACCCACAGCCTGGGCCGTGCAGGGAGCTTGCTTTCTCAGAGCTCTCAGCAAAGGGGATTCCAACAGCCTCAGCATTGTTTAAAAACAATAACAAAGTTCTCTGTGAAGGTTTGAAATTTTCTGAAACAAAGTTTGAAGATATATAATAGTTCTTTCTTCATTGTGCTCCAAAGAGCATGCAAACCCAGGCCCTGCTGAAAATTGGGTTCTGTGGCAACATATGCAGTGGTTCTCAGCGTGGAAGGGCTGTGGGAACGTGTGGGCATGTTTGGGGTCACAATGCCCGGAAATGCTACTGGCATGTAATGGCTAGGGGCCAGGACAGCTGCCCACAAGCGCGGGACAGTCCCATACAATGAAGACCAGTTCTGCTCAAAGGCCAACAGGGCCCCAGTTGAGAAACACAGAACTAAAAATGGGAAACCCTTAGGAGTTTGGGGTTTGAGTTTGAATCACTTGCTGTACACCAGAAACTGATACAACACTGTAAATCAACTAGACTTCAATTAAAAAAGAGAAACCCTACCCAGGGTTTGACATGTGCCTACACAACAGCAACATTTAAAGACAAGTTCAGGGACTTCCCTGGTGGTCCAGTGGTTAAGACTTCCCCTTCCAATGCACGGGGTGCAGGTTCAATCCCTGGTCCGGGAGCTAAGATCCCACGTGCCTCGAGGCCAAAAAACCAAAGCAAAACAGAAGCAATAAAGACTTTAAAAATGGTCCACATCAAAAAAACATAAAAAAGGGCTTCCCTGGCGGCGCAGTGGTTAAGAGTCTGCCTGCCAATGCAGGGGACGTGGGTTCAAGCGCTGGTCCGGGAAGATCCCACGTGCCGCGGAGCAACGAAGCCCGTGTGCCACAGCTACTGAGCCTGCGCTCTAGAGCCCACAAGCCACAACTACTGAGCCCGTGAGCCGCAACTACTGAAGCCCGCATGCCTAGAGCCCGCACTCCACAAGAGAAGCCACCGCACCGCAATGAAGAGTAGCCCCTGCTCGCCGCAACTAGAGAAAGCCCACGTGCGGCAACGAAGACCCAATGCAGCCAAAAATAAAAATAAATTAAAAAAAAACAAGCTCAGGGATTTCATTCCCAATATGGTTTTCCTACTATTGCTGAATAATGAAAAAAATCACCCAAGAAGTTTAGAATGACTCGTATTTAATATTGCTATTAGGAGCAGAGAGTCTGCGCCCTGCTCCTGGTGTGGAGCAGCTGAGGACAAGCTCTGCGGGTGGGCCTGAGCCGAACCAGGCCCCAGGCACACAGCAGACACTCCACGACTGCAGTCTAAAGGGCTGACTGGGGGTGGGGGAGGAAACAGGGCCCTCAGCCGCCCTCCCCGCACCACTCCCGCCTTGCTAAAGGACCCTCTTCCCTACCAAGGCAGAGGCCACTCACTCCCTGGCATACAGCAGGCACTCAGTACTTTCTGTGCGGTAAGTAAACAGATGGGGCCCTGGGTCTCCCAACTGTTGAGTGAAGGGGTGGACGGAATGGCTGCCAAGGCCCACTGGGTCCTAAAGCCCTTCAACCTCAGTGACAAAGGAGCTAAGGCTCTGGCCGTGTGTGGCCCGAGGATGCTGGGGCAGCAGAGGAGCCCGTCTGCCACTGGTCAGCCTTGTGGCCATGCCACCTGCCCACGGCACCCACATGGCAGCAGGCCAGGCCTTCCCAGTCCTCAGAACACACCTGCCAGCCAGGTCGTTCCCGCCCCTTGTACAGAGGAGCCCCTGAGCCCCCGAGAGGCGGAGGGGCCTGCTCAAGAGGCAGGGCAGGAACTCACCAGTCTTCACAGAACCGTCATGGCTGCATCTCTCCCCGGCACTCGAACGTGTTTCAAGCGGGGAGAAATGGACTGTGTCATGTAAAGAAATACTCGTTTTCAGTGCTTTTTATGTGGCGCTCAAAGCACTCTGCAAACAATCCCTCCCGATCACTTGCAGGCGGCGGCCTGGCTGGGCTCGGCCCACTGGAGCCCCTTCGGCCTCCTCAGCCACGCGCCCTCCACGCCAAGGTCCTCGGGAGGCCCCTACAGGTTCTAGTGCAGGTCCTCGTCAGCCTCCTGCACCTCCACGTGACTGTAGGACCTCCAGGCCTGCAGGTTACAGCTCTTCAGGATGGTTCCCAGCTGCTTCCCAGGTCCTACTTCAAAAGTTTTGGGGAACTCGGTGCCTTTCTTCCTCTCGTATACGGCGTGCATCGTCTGCTCCCACTTCACCGGGGAGACCACCTGCCGGACCAGCAGTTTCCGGATGTGTTCTGGATGCATGTATCTACTGCCATTAACGTTTGAGTGGACGGACACCAGAGGCTTCCTGACATCAATTGCCTTTAAAACTTGTGCCAGGGGCTCCAAAGCTGGCTCCATGAGGCTGGTGTGGAACCCACCGCTAACCGGCAACATCTTGGTGCGTCTGAAGTGATACTTGGAGGAATTCTTCTGGAGAAACTGCAGAGCCTGGAAGCAAAAGAAGGGACGTTTAAACCAAGCAAATCTTAGGGGAAGAAACAGAGAGGCAGTCACCACTGGCTGATGTCACAGTCCTACGTATAGGACCTGCTTATCTCTACACACCAGCACCGGTTACTTCATCCTGCACAGCTGCCGAGTCGTGTCCCAGAAGCCCTCACCAGCCCGGTGGCCCCAGGCAGCCTCTCTGAACTTCTTTTAGTCCATCCATAAAATGAGCACAATTTTACCTACTTCTATATAAGATTGCTGGGAAGTGATCAAATAGGAGGTATCTGATGAATGAAAAAGCAGTATCTAGTAAGTGTCAGTTTTCAATTAGAATTCTGCTACTCTTCATAATTTTTTTAAGCCTGTTTTCTTGTTACTCCATAACCTTCAAGATGAAAATTCACAAGATTCCAGCCTCACTTCACAATCCAAGGTCTGAAACCCCTCATCTGGGCTCCTCTAGAGAAGACAAGAGCTTGATTAAAAGGGGCCTCTGGGACTAACAGGCCCCAACTTAGAACCACTTGCAAACATCTTTAGAACAGTATATATTCTTAAGAGACCCTGTGCCCTCGGGACACAGCCCAAGGCCTACCACCCTGACAGCCCTTCACTGGGATCCACCAAAGGCCTTCCTATGCACTAAACCATCTGCCACGTCCCTCCAACCTGACACCATCCACGGCCTGCTCAGAAGCTGGGCCAGCTGCTCCTGACGACTCAAGGTAAGTCGTGGCAGCTGCGTGACCTTGGGCACTTTACCTGTCAGTGCCTTAGTTTCCTCACCTGTAAAATGGCGATAACAACAGTTACGTCACAGGGCTATGAAGAACTATGCTCGGTATACAAACCCTAGAGAGGGGCAGCGATTATTAACTTGTTACCAAGCCCATCCATGTCCACCGGAAAAAATACAGCAGGGTCTGGAGTTCCCTGGTG
This sequence comes from Tursiops truncatus, assembly GCF_011762595.2. Lineage (NCBI taxonomy): Eukaryota > Metazoa > Chordata > Mammalia > Artiodactyla > Delphinidae > Tursiops > Tursiops truncatus. Next base: position 6,082,721 of record NC_047044.1, on the reverse strand, counting down.
GCCTAGTGGTTAGGATTCCAGGCTTTCACTACTGTGGCCCAGGTTCAATCCCTGATTGAGGAACTGAGATCCTGCAAGCTGTGCGGCACGGCCAAAAAAAAAAAAAAAAATACAGCGGGGAAGCTATTTGTGCCCCGAAAGGGGAGGGATGACTATTTCTGGTTGGATGGTGCTCATTCGTCCCTCTCTGTGGGCCCCGCCCTGCAGGAGCTTAGCCTGCTGCCCAGGCACGGCCAGTTCAGCCCGAGGCTCATCACGTGTCACTTCCCTCTGCCGTGAGTCAGTCCATCTGTTCCACACCACCCCCCCCCCCACCCCGAGGCTGCTCAGCCGCCTGAGCCTTGGGGCGAAATCCAAGTGGAGCAGAGCCCAGCACAGCGAACTGTCATGGAGTGTGAACCATGCGTCTGGGAAGCACGGAGGGGTCTGGGCTGTCACTGCAGCAGAGTCTAGCCTGACCTGACTGACCTGGTGCTTCACACCCAATTCCACGCTCCATCCATCCCCACCTCACTGAGGGATACGCCCCCAGCGCCTCTCTGAACAGGAGACTCTTGGACTTCACAGCTCAAGCCCTTCCCACCACGCCTGGACACTTCTGATCACCGGCATCTACGGAGACAGCTGCTCGGGGGCACTTCTGCACCACCGCCACGGTCTCTAAGTGCTTTCCATGGGAAGCCTCTGGATTCATCCAACTCAAGTCCCAGGTCAGGGCCACAGGAGTCAAGGACACAGCCTCGGGGTCCAGAGGCTCCTCTGGCTGGCTCTCAGGCCAGGCATGGGTCTAGCAAAGGGCAAGGAGTTTTTTCACATCCACTGTTGGGAAAGGGACTCACCTGCTCAGGGGACTCTGCCCGCACCTAAGCTGTTTGCTGTAGCACTTCCAACAGCACCAAAGGCCAAACCTGGGAATCCCAGGAATCGCCACCTGCACTGGATGCCCACCTGTCTGGGAGCCTGGGAGACTCCTGCCTTGACTGGGGGGCCCCTCCTGGCCCACTTATGGGCTTCCTTCCAAGGCTATTAATGGGAATAAGCAACCAGCTCCATGATTCGCTTGGGGCCACCGTAGCTGGTCTTCCCGTCATCTCAGAACTGCCCCAGAGGCTCTCACTGATTCAGAGGAGATACGTAAGGACACCGGCATACTGGCAAGGCCTTAACAGGGAGATGAACCAGCATGGTCAAGTGGAGGAAACTTGGACCTCAGAGGGACGTGGACGGGAGCTCTCACCCTGCCTCCACCACCACTAAGCCCTTGGCCCTCTGCCTCACCTTCCCGGTGTAGAGCTCCCGTCCACAGAGCACAGGACCAGACGGAGGACCGGAGGAGACAAGACGGGGAAGCACCCATCCGGTCTGCACTCAACACTCCCCAGCCAGGCACACGGTACAGAACTGCCCCTTCCGTCAGGCGCTCCTGTCTGCCTGGGATGCCCCTGCTCTTGACAACCTCATCCTCCAGGCACCGCCTCCTGGCACCCTGGTAGTCAGCCTGACCCTTACTGTGCCCTGAAACCTGGAGTCATCCATTCACAGCCAGCCTTCCTTTGACAGCAGGAACCCCGGCTGATCCGTCCGTGTGTCCTCAGTGCTTGCCACACAGGAGCTGCCCGAGAAAGGATGTCTGGGGCAGCAGTGAGTGGAAGGATGGACAGAAGGAAAGGCTGCAAAAACAGACACCTAAGAAAAAGTAGAGCAGGGCAGAGTAACCCAGCAGGAAACAGCTTCTCTCTCCAAAGAAGCAACTGGACCATAGGCTGTAAGAAGCCCAGAACGTATCACAGGAAGGCCCTGGAGATCATCTGGCCCAGCCCCTTTACTTTCCACGTGGGCTGGAAATTTGCCCAAGGTCTGTACATGGTGGAGCGGAGACAGTACCCCAGCCTCCTGCCTCTCCCTGCAGTGCTCGCTCCACCACACACACCCCTGGCCCCCAGATGCCTCCCAAGGACCAGGGCTGGGCAGAGCACCTGTTACGCTCTGTGCGCTCCCAGGTGTGGAATAATTCCAACCTTCTGGACTGGACGGGGGTCTAGGAAGGTTGCTCCCGTGAACACCCACCTCCAGGTGTCCTGAGATCACCCTGCAGTCGGGAAAGAGGTAGCTGGACACCTCGCACACGGGGTTCTCTATGCCCAAAGTCCTGCAGTGCTCCTGGGCCTCCAGACAGGCAAAGGTGAACTTGGACTGAGGCTGGCCGACGACAGACAACATCCCACTGGGGACAGCTTCCGAGGCTTCCTGCATGGCCTCAGCTCGGATTTTCACTGCATACAAACCTACCCAGAGAGAAGTGCATTTGGAAAAATCAAGGCACGTAATGGAGAAGAGAAGCCCAGACCCAAAAAGCAAAGCACAAATTCCACACTGTGTGCTGGAGACACTGATATTGGTATCCATCACCAGTCTACAAGCCGCAGTTCTACGTACCTGAAACCATACATATATGGTACCACCATCATCAAAAGGCAGGGTGCTGTCCCTGGCACAACCTCAGTGTCCACTGACAGATGGATAAAGAAGACGTGGTACATATATATGATGGAATATTAGTCTAAAAAAGAATGGAATAATGCCACTTGCAGCAACATGGCTGGACCTAGAGATTATCATACTAAGTGAAGTTAGAAAGACAAACACCATGTATCACTTATATGTGGAATCTAAAATACGACACAAACGAACATATCTACGAAACAGAAACAGACTGAGATATAGAGAACAGACTTGTGGCTGCCAAGGGGGAGGGAACATGGCGGGGGGAAGGATTGGGAGTTGGGGATTAGCACATGCAAACTATTATATACAGGATAAACAACAAGGTCCTACTGTAGAGCACAGGGATATACATCCAATATCCTGTGATAAACCATAATGGAAAAGAATATGAAAAAGCATATATGTATAACTGAATCACTTTTCTGTACAGCAGAAATTAGCACAACATTGTAAATCAACTATACTTCAATAAAATTTAAAAACAAAACAAAAAAGAATGGACTGCAATTACTGGACAGCTATCATCCTGGTCCTGGGCCAGACCAAGGAGCGGGTAAGGGACCAATCCAGGGTTTGACGGGACAACAAAGTCTGAGGAACAAACCCTGCACCCTTTCTCTCTAACACACTTTCGTTCACCCGGCACCGTATTATGTCTGTACTGGACTTTTAGCCCTTACACAAGCAGAACTGTGGAGCAAATACATTAAAAGCCTGTGTTAACAGGCAGGAGAGAACCCACAGGAACGTGGAAACCCTCCCAGGCAGGCATTAGATAACTATGCAAATTGTCAAGTGAAAAAACACAGAATGTCAATAATCCTGCAAATTACATACACATAAAACTGTATTTGTATAAAACAGTTTTATTAGGATGTGGAAATATGAAAAATTTTTTCCACTTCCTTGATAATGCTTCCTTCCTATAATGCTTTTTTAAAAAACAATGAGGTGAATTTCACATAAAATATAACCAGTTTCAAGTGTATAATTCAGTGGTATTTGTTTTGTTCATGTTGTACAACCACCAGCTCTAGTTTCAAAACTTTCCATCAGCCCAGAAAACACCTCATTTCTCCTTCCCTCCATGCCCAGTAACCTCTCATCTGTTGTCTCTCTGGATTTATGTATTCTGGACATTTCACATAAAAATACGTGATTTTTGTGTCTGGCTTCTTTCACGTAGCATGTTTTTGATGTTCATCCACACTGCAACGTAAGTATTTCATTTCTTTTTATGGCTGAATAATATTCCACTGGATGGATCGACTACAATTTGTTTATCCATTCATCTGATCATGGACATTTGGATCATTCCCACCTTTTGGCTATTATGACTAATGCTGTTATAAACATCTGTGTACAAGTTTTTCTGTGTGGACATATGTTTTCATTTCATATAGACCTGAGTAGAGCTACTGGGTCACATGGTAATTCTATGCTTAACTTGAGGAAACACCGAATTGTTTTCCACAATGGCTGCACCACTTTACATTTCACCAACAATGTGTGAGGTTCCTATATCCTTGTCAACACTTATTATTTTCCTCTTTTGGATTTTAAATTAAAGCCACCCCAGTGGGTATGAAGTGGTGCCCCACTGCGGTTTTGACTTGCATTTCCCTAATGATTGGTGATGTTGCGCATCTTTTCATGTGCTTATTGGTCCTTCGTATATCTTCTTTGGAGAAATGTCTATTCAAGTCCTTTGTATTTAGCTATAAGCAAAAATGTTTACATGTTTATACACAAAAATCTTAAGAAGTGGAACTGATATGGCTCACGATCAAACACTGATTTATTCTTTTTCACTTAATGAGAATCTATTGATGATCTACCACACGACAGGCACTGGACGTACACGAGTGGACTAAGAATGCACATAAGTAGAGGCAGACACTAAAGCAAGAAGATTTCACAAGACTACAAGAAGAAAGAAATTCCCTGATGAACCCTTCAAGCTTAAAAGGGAATCAAGGTGAAGTCTGGTCCTCAGGTCCCATTGTCACCCCCACCCATGGCTCCCTTCTCTATTACCCCTGAGTAGGTCCAGAATTATTTTTGGTAGTGCCCCTTGTCCTCAGTAAGCCCAGCAAGACAATACCCCATGCATAAAACCGAACCTTGGGACTTCCCTGGTGTTCTAATGGTTAAGAATCCGCCTTCCAATGCAGGGACGTGCGTTCGATCCCTGGTCACAGAACTAAGATCCCACATGCCACAGGGCAACTAAGCCCATGCGCTCTGGAGCCCACGCTCCGCAACGAAAGATCCCCCATGCCACAACTAAGACTCAATGTAGCCAAATAAATAAATATTAAAAAAAAAAAAACCAAACCTCTTCCTATGTACCTTCACAAAATTCCATGGCTCCAGCAAACACTAGGGCTGCAAATTCTCCCACACTGAATCCAGCAGCAGCAACACAGTTCTCAATAACCTGCAGCGACACATGCAGAAGAACATGAGGCCAAGTTCTCAGGCGAGTTCAGTCCGGGGCTCTGCACTTTCAAGCTGACAGGGGTTCAGCAGTTCAGTGAGCCAGGTTCTGCTGGCCTGGTGCTCCAGCTAGAAGACAACACACAGAAGTGGCCTTGACTATCACTGATCCAGCCCTTTACTGATGAGGAACTTTAACTGGCAAAGCAAGTTAAAGCCTACTGGCGGACTCCTTGGTTGAGCTGTGATGCCAACCCAGGGCTCTGGATTCTCTTGCTTCTGCCCTGGTGCTGCCCCTCAGGCTGATGGAGACAGAGGACGCTAAGTACAGAAGTTAAGAGCATGACCTTTAGAGTCACCTCTGGATTTGATTTTTAGCCTGGGAGAGTTCCCTAACGCCTGCGCCTCAGTTATCTCATCTGTGAAATGGGGAGAGCAGCAGGACCGACCTCACAGGGCTGCTGAGAGAATTACATGGAGATAACACCCCTACATCGCTCAGCACAGACCTGGCCCAGGACAGGCACTGGATGAATGTTATTATCATGACTCGACATGACCACTTAAACTAATTCCTTTAATATCTCTGAGTCTTCTTTCCTTACCCACTAAGTAACAGTACTTACCTCACAAGGCTGTTGTGAGGATGAAATGGGGGTAAAGTACGAGCTTAACATTTACTGTTGTGATGATAAATATTAATAGCAATCATTTCACAACTTCAAGTGAACTGATACTTTCAGATATCACCTTCTCAATGACCCTTCCTTTACGGGTGAAGCTTAATCCTTCTAAAATCATTTAGTAATTAATTAAATGATTAAGGATCATTTAAAATCGCAACCCGGCCCTCCACTCCCTGGCCCCTTTCCCTGCTCTATTCTTCTTTCTGAAACACTTATCTTTAACACACTACGTAATTTACATAGCATATTTATTCTCTATTATCTATCTCCTTGCCCTAACATGCAAGCGCCCCAGGCGCAGGGATCCTTGTTTTGTTTGTTGTAGGCTGTATCCCCTGGGCCTACAACAGTGCCCGGCACGGTGGGAACTCAGTAAGGATCTGCCGAACAGATCAGACCTTGGAGCACGCCGGCCTGGCAGGCTGGAGCCTCGGCTGGACCGCGACCTAACTGTGAGAGCTCGGGCAGAGCCCATTCTCCCCGGCCTGCCACCGGGCCTCGGGCCTCACCGCGGGCTGCAGGTGATGCAGTTTCTCGACGGCGGCCAGCGAAGCCACGAAAACGGCGGGCTGGCAGTGCACGGTGCGGTCCAGGGCCTCCTGCGGCCCATGCAGGCTCAGCTCCAGCAAGTCGTAGCCCAGCACGCGGTGGGCGGCGGCGTAGAGCTCGCGGACGCGCGGGTAGCGGAGCAGACCGCGGCCCATGCCCACCACCTGGCTGCCCTGGCCGGGGAAGAGCAGCACCGAGCACTGGCCCGGCAACCGCCGCACCGAGGCCTCCCGGGGCCCTTCCTCCGCCGCTGTCGCATCTCGCAGCAGCTCCTCCACGTCCACCGCGCCCGGGGGAGGCAGCAGGAAGCTCGAGGCGCCGCGGCGGCAGCTCACGCCCCGGCCCCAGGCCCACGCAGCCCGCGCGACCCGTACGTTCATGCTGAGGAACCGGCCCCACGCGCGTTACCAGGGCGACCGAGGCCCGACTGCGGCGGCGCGGCGCAGCGCGGCGCGGTCCTTGACGCATTTCCTGCCGGCGGGGAGAGGCACCGCTGGGCGGAAAGAAAGGTTCCGCTGTTACCGATTCCGTCCCTGCTCTGAAACTGTCGGCTGTGCGCCGGGTGATCCACACGCTTACCTAAACCTCCGCAGGAAAAAATAAAACACGACACCGCACCACAATGAGCCCTCAAACATATTTATTAAGTAAACAACTCAATGCAAGGTAATATTCAACCTAGCATGGGAAAAGTACTTGAAACGCTTCCACATTCTTTCTTGCATCTGATTTTCCCAGCACTGTCCTCTTTGATGTTTCCTACAAACCAGACACGGTGCCAGGCACAAAATAATCGTCCAATTAATACTTGTCCCGTTGAACAAAGCCCTGGATATTTTTCAGACATTAGTCTGTTTAATTCCTCACAGCAATGCTGTGACGAATAGGTGCTATTATTATCCTTAGTTTACACATGAGTAGACAAGGGCTCAAAGACAGGTGGTTAGTGACAAAAGGAGGACTGGAAATTGGGGGTGCAAGGCTGGGTCAGAGAGAGTCTAATTCTGACCTCATCTCTAACTACATCCCTTTACGCCCCCTGCTCCTCTTTCATTCCCTGCCAGCCTCTTCTAAGGAGCGCAGGACACACACACACACACACACACACACACACACACACACAAGCTCACTCCACACCTCAGAATGAGGAAGATCTAGGTAGACCTGAGGTAGGAGATAGATGGGCCGCTGGGCTGCACAACTGGGGTTTGTCAAGTGGAGTAAAATTGAAGCTTTGTTCTCACCCAGGCACTCCAAAGACAAAGCTAGTGGCAGAAGCTGAGCTCTGCTAAGGTAAAGAGATAAGGCACCCACTCCTGAGGTCAATAAAAACTTCCCTGTCTGCACATGCGCAGGAAGGCTCCTTGGGGGTCAGAAAGGGAGCAGCCGCCACCCCACAGTATGTGTGGACATACACCCAGCTAGAAGGCCTCTGCAGTGGGATCCATCTTAGCAAAATGTTGCACATGCATGTTGGGGAGGGTCCTGGGACCCATCAGCTGTGAAAAAAGAACCGAGATAATTGGCCAAATGTAAACCAAGACCCGAAGAACTGTCCTATATACGTGATTTAAATCACCTCATTACTGAGCTCCTCATTCAGGACTCCCACACTCTCTGTGGGTATATTTCTGGCTAGCTTCTGACTTACTGGCCCCCCCTCATTAGAGAGAAGGCTGGTAGCCTTTCCCTCCAGGTGTGTATTTCTGCCCTGCTTCTGTCTTAAACAAACTGTTTGTCTGTGTGCTCTCCCACATGTTATGCTGTGTCTCTAATAATAAACTTTGTACCTGATTTTACAGTTTTTGCCTTCTTGAAACACTCTTGCTTTAAAATGGGGGAAAGAGCTAGGGCCCCTTTGCTTCTAGTCTCTAGCCCCTCGTGGTCTAGCAGCTACGATTCCTGGTTTTCATCTAGGCTATCCAGGTTCGACTCCTGGGCAGAGAACTACAATCTCTCTTCAGGACTGCTCACTGCTGTCTCTCCGAGATCAGACTTACATCATCAAGTCTACTACAGTGAGCTTGTCCTGAGAAAAGAATCAGATGAGCTCTCAGGTCATCCGCAGCAGCCTTGCTTTTGACACGGAAAAGGAGGAAGTGAGGTGCATATCCAGCAAGAGGAGATTAGTTAAATAAATGATGGCAAATCTATACAATGCTGTGGTGATAAAAGATATGGAGGAGGTTTTCAGGTTAAGGCATGAACAGAGCACACGCTGCCTCCAGAAGCACATAAACCCAGAGGAAAGGAATCTTTTAAAGACATAAAACAAGGACAGGGAGAACAGGAACAGCAACAGAATCTCTTCAAGCTGGAAACCAGGATGAACAGTATTATCTGATTCAGGAGACTCCAGACGGCCGAAGGCTGAGAACCAACCCTTATTCATACAACAGAATCCTTAACTGCTTAGGAACTGGTAGCCCTAGGCACTTCTAGATCTAAGGGTTAAAAAAGGCTGAAACTGGGCTTCCGTGGTGGCGCAGTGGTTGAGAGTCCGCCTGCCGATGCAGGGGACACGGGTTCGTGCCCCGGTCCGGGAAGATCCCACATGCCGCGGAGCGGCTGGGCCCGTGAGCCATGGCCGCTGAGCCTGCGCATCCGGAGCCTGTGCTCCGCAACGGGAGAGGCCACAACAGTGAGAGGCGTGCGTACCGCAAAAAAAAAAAAAAAAAAAAAAGGCTGAAATTAAGAGAACTATTTGAAGGTGTCTTTCAAGAACAGTTAGATCTTTAGATGTCTTCCCTCTCTTTAGCCCCTGGGTGATACCTCTCCCTCATTCTGGCAAATGCTTAGCTCTGGAAAGGGCTGGGCAGGCCAAGGATCATGGTGAATGTGGGTTCTCTGCTGAAACAGGTGGATACTGACTGCTGAATGCAGAGATCTCCTCCCATGCTCCCAGAAACGTGCCGCCAGACCCCTACCCTCCAGGCAAGAACTGGAGGGCCTTGGGGAATCTGACCAGTACAAGAGGAAAATGCTGAAGATATTGACAGTCCAGGAAGTTACCAGACAAATGACCAACAAGTTCAACTTACAGTGAAGCTAATTCAACAAATACCATCCAAAGACTTATTTTCCTTTTTTCTTCTTATCATGAGCAGCCAGGCAAAGATTCCCAGGCATCTGAGGAAAGCCTCTTACACACAGAAAAAAATAAAATAAAATAACTACAATGCATAGGAATCAGAGACTATGATGAGAGAAGAAAATAATTGTTTTAAGAAAATTATCCTTGATAGTTGAGAGGTAAGAGAAGACATTGCATCAGTGAAAAATGTACAGGAAGTTTTAATTTTTTTTTATAGTTTTTTTTTTTTTTTTTTTTTTTTGGCCACGCTGTGCAGCATTCCAGATCTTCCCCAACCAGGGATTGATCCTGTGTCCCCTGCAGTGGGAGCATGGAGTCTTAACCACTGGACCACCAGGGAAGTCCAGGAAGTTATTTTTTTAAAAAAAAGAATCTTGAGAAAACAACAACAACAAAAATCCCTTGGAAATAAAAAAATAGGATAGCTGAATTTTAAAAAATCAATAGAGGGCCAAGAAGAGAAAGTTGAGGAAATGTCACAGAAGTTTACAGAAAAAGAAGAAAGCAAACCATGAGAAGCAGGAGAGGAAGGGAAGTTAGAAGACAAGCCCAGGAAGTCCAGGATTCTGAGTAATAGGGATTCCAGAAAGAGAAGTGAGAAAATGGAGGGAAGGAAATCATCCCCTCTAAAAATCCAGTTTCTGAAAAATAAAAGATATGAGTTTCCTGAGAGCTGGAACATTGGATGAAATTAGACCCACATCGAGGAATATCAGCATGGAATTCCAGGACTCTGGGGACGAAAAGCTTAAAATCTTCCAGGAAGAACAAAGGGGGTTACACACAAAGGCCCAGAACACAGAATGGCTTCAGTCTGCTTATCACCACCATGGCAGCTGGAAAACGGCATGTCTCCGTGATGCTGAAGGACCATGATTTCCGACTTTGAATTTTTACTCAGTCAAACATCAGTCAACCACAGGACAGAGTGCAAGATCTCAAAAAAGATACCTCCTATGTAGCCTTTCTTAAGACTGCATCCCTGGGGACTTCCCTGGTGGCGCAGTGGTTAGGAATCCGCCTGCCAGTGCAGGGGACATGGGTTCAAGCCCTGGTCCGGGAAGATCCCACATGCTGCGGAGCAACTAAGCCCACACGCCACAACTACTGAAGCCCACGCGCCTAGAGCCCGTGCTGCGCAGCAAGAGAAGCCCGCACCGCAATGAAAAGTAGACCCCGCTCACCGCAACCAGAGAAAGCTCACGCGCAGTAACGAAGACTCAACGCAGTCAAAAAAAATACATTAAAAAAAAAGACTGCATTCTTGGAGGATGGGCTCATCGCCAACACAGGGGGACCAGGAAGGGCGAGATGTGCTGTCCAGGAAATGAGAAGCCAGCTACCACAGAGGGGTCAAGGCCACCCCCAGGCTGGTGGTGAAGAGAGATCCCAGGATGACCTGTGCACCAGGCCTTCGAGCAGCCGGTACATCAGAGATGCACAGAGGGCTGTCATCACCAAGTTGCCACCTGTCACTGTCCTGCCTGTTTAGGAACTGGAATGTCTGGTGAGCCTGGCCTAGGTTCCCGTCCACATTTGGCTGTCTTGATCACAGGCTGATGAGACCCTGTTCTCCCTTCCATGTTCTGCTGCCTGGCTCAGTGAAGGACACTGTTCCGTCTCACGGAAGTGTCCACCCCCGCTCCTGAGGTCTGGACACAGGTGCAGTGAGCTCAGAAGCAAGAAGACACACAGCCCATGCCTCTATTTCATATTGAATGTCCACACCACAGCCTGGCGGGATGTGCCGACAGGGGAGCTGCACACCCAGCCTTGCCCACCAGCTGCCCCAGAGGGACTCCTGTCAATGCTCAGGGAGGCTGAGGCCAGTCTGTGCCCCAGCGGTTCAGTTCAGTTTCACCTTCGTAGGGGTCTTCCTCTGCCCCGGCCATCATGTCCACTCTCTCCAGCCAGCTGCATGCTGCCCCTCAGCTGTTGGAAGCGAATCAATATAGGGCTCAGGGAGACATACCTAAGGGTCTTAATAAAACTCTAAAGGAAAGTAAGGGCGTGTTTAACCCAAAAGTCAAGACAGAGGTGACCTCTGGAGTGGCAGGAGCAATCCCCAGAGAGAGCGCCAGGAGGTTCCTAGGGCCCTGGGAATCTTCTTCTTATTAACCTGGGGGTGGACAGACGGCATCTTGTTATTATTCTAAAGCGCACACGTGTTAAATGTAGACAAATTTTTGATAATGTAGAAAGAGGTTTCTGATTTATTGTAAGGGGAAGAAAACAAATTACAAAACCAATTATTTCATGAAGGCATTCTTGTAAAGAAACATGTGCACATGCTTAGAAAAAGGCATAGAAAAACTCACAGTGTTGCCTGTGCTTGGGTAATGGGAGAGTGGGTGACTTTTTTCTTTTTGCCTGTATTTTCCAATTTCCTTACAATAAATATGAATTATTCATGTAAGAAAGTAAACACACAAAATATAAGAAAATACTGTACTCAAATCACACTTAGAATTGAGAAGCCTAATGAATGACACAATAGTTAAGAGCTCAGGCCCTGGACCGCAGGGGTATAAATCCTGACTGCATCACTGACAAGCTGTGTGACCTTGTCACCTCTCTGAGTATCCTCTGGGGTTTGGGAGGGTGTGTTCCATGTTTCCTTCCTCGATTGACTGAGGCCGGGGGCTGGGTTTGCTTGTGTTGTACCCTCCAGGGTTGAGCCGAGAGCTGGGCAACCTGTGGTGCTCAATATATACATCCCTTGAGGTTGGCACGTGCCAAATGCCCAGGAGAGGCTCCTATGCTCAGTGCTGTGAAGTTCAGAGGTCACTGCCCGATTAGAGTGGGGGTGGTACAGAGTCAGCGTTCTGGAAGAGCTTCCTGGGGTGACACTGGGGAGCAGTCAGACTTGGACACGTGGAGCTGCCCAGGGTGGGAGTGAAGGATCCTCTGTGCAGGGGGAACAGTGTATGCAAAGGCACGGAGGTGGGATAGGGTCAGGCAGTCAGGGCCTTGAGTGCCAGGTACAAGGCTTGGACTGTATCCTAAGGGAGCAGAGGAGGGGCATGGAAGGGGCTCCCTGGGGGCCAGTTAGGGAGGATGATGGCCGCTGCCCAGGCTTAGGTGGGGTGTGTGGGGTTGGGCAGAGGGGGGCACAAGTAACGGGAGGCTTCCCAGCACCCCAGGAGGGGCATCCACATCTCATCTAGACCTGCAGTGTTAATCCCTATGGCAGCCACGGGCCCTCTGAGCTGCAGGGGCTCACCTGTGAAAAGGGTGGGCCTAGTGTGTTTGTTCTCTGCCCGCCCGCTGCACCGGGCCCTGGTGCCCAGCAAGTATTTGGGACCAGAAATCGCTGCCTCCCAGGATGCCCCGTGGGCCTTGAGCCCTGCAAGAGGGAGGGGAGAGGCGGGAGGGGAGAGGCGGGAGGGAAGCTGCATTGCCTCCCCGCCCCTCTCAGCCGAGCCACTGGGCACCTCCTTACAGGAAGCGGGTGAGGGCTGGCCGCTTGCTGGGAGGCGTGGCCAGACCAACTTCGTGAGGAACAGTAGCCACAACGTGTGGGCCCATGGTACCTTGAGGGATCCAGGAAAATATTTTCATTTCTTTTAAAATCAGAAGAAAAACGTGAAAAGAACCCAGCCTGGATTATACCTGCCTTTATACAAACGCAGTCAAAGGTAGAAGAGGTCCATGAAGGCAAAAAAGGCAGGGCCTTGGGAAGTCAGACTTCAGCCCAGGAGCAGCAGGCAGGGTTCACCTGGGCCTCCCGACCCCCACCCCAAGTGTCCAGTTCGGGCAGTTGTGGTTCTGGCAGTCTGCGGGCCCCGCCAGGCCAAGTTAGTCAAGGGGGGCAGTGACAGGCCCTGGGCTGCAGTAATAAAGCAATGCATGCAGATGAGGCGGTGAAGTGCTCAAGGCCTGGGCCTGGACACGCTGTCCCATCAGGGTGACCCTGGCCAACTGGAGGCCACCTCTGGGCTGTGATGGTCACTGAATGCCAAGCGCCTGTGGTCTCCTGCGTTACCATGTGGCATCCTCCTTAGTCCCACCATGCTGTGCCCATTTTACCGATGAGGAGATGGAGGCGGAGGGAGCCAGCCGCAGAGAGGCTGGGCCAGGGCTGCCTCCTGTCCTGGGGCAACAGCTAAAGGAACTGGGGCTCTCCTCCGGAGATGGTGGCCGGGGTTGCTGTGTAGAAGGATGTTCAGGGCTCTGCCGTCAGGCGACGTAATTGCCCTCTCTGAGATCGGTGATCTCTATCGGCCCACTTTACAGATAGGAGAAATGAGGCACAGGAAGAGACGCGACCTGCCCGCAGAGCCGGCAGTGTCTGCGCGGCGGGGCGGTCACGGTGGGAAGGAGAAGCGGCCGGGAGGCGCGCTCGTGCCCGGGGGAGGCGGAGGCGCGTCTTTCTGGCAGGGCGGCCAGAGGAGGGAGCGCCCCAAGCCGCGAGGTTGTCGGCGGCCGCCGCCCGGGTTTCCAGCCAAGCCGGGCGGGGCCGGGGTGGGCGGGGCCTCGCGGGCGGGTCCGGGTCCGGGCCCGGCCCCCACCTCCCGCCGCGCAGTGCCGTTCCCCTAGCGAGTCGTCGTCGCCGGTGAGTGGGTTCGGGGCTTCGAAGGGGCGGCGGGAAGGGGGCCCCGTGCGGCAGCGACCCACGACAGCGCCCACCCGCCGGCGCGGGGCCCGAGGGGAAACTGCGGCGGGAGGTGGCGGGGACCCAGGGGGCGGCCGGCCGGCGGGAGGGGGGCGGTGACACCCCTCCCCCCGGCCCTGGCCTCAGCGGTCGGCGCTCCTGCGCGGCCGGGTTCCGGCGGGATTGGGGGCGCGGAAGGGGGAACTTGGGCACCCCCGCCCCGCCGCACCCCGCTGGGCCCTCGGGTCCCGCGGGAAGCGGAGCCGCGGGAGGGACCAGGCACCCCCGCTTCCCGCCCAATCCGGTAGTTGAGCAGCCGCGGCCGGCAGAGGGCGGGAGTGGAGGAGCGGGATACCTTGAGGATCACAAAGTGCCTGGGAGACCTCGGGCTCCTGATCCACTTGAGACACCCCATTTCTAGGGAGGAAACCCAGGCCAGAGAAGGGGAAGTTATTTGTCCAAAGCCAGTGAAGGCCCCGCGGAGCCTTAGGACCGGGTCCCTAGATCCCCGTCAAGTGCTCAGATGCACTGTAACCTACACGTCCCGGTGTGGGCTGGGCATCCGCTGGGACTTGCCTGTCCCCTGCCCCTGCTGCAAAGGAGCTGGGAGCCCAGGTGGGAGGGGTCGTGTTGTTCCCGGAAAACTGGGTCCAAAAGGCACAAGCAAGCAGGATTTATTCCTTCCAACAAGTAAGGAGAGCGCCTCGGAGCTTTCCCAAAGAAGTGTCTCCCCAAACAGCCAAACTGGGGAAGTTTTAAGCTGCCTATTCATGAAGGGGCTTGAGCAGAGGAGAATTCAACATAGAATTGGGGCAGAGGTCTATAGAGTCCAAGCTTTAGTTGATTGAAGTTACGACGGGTCAGCAAAGCTCAGCTTCTTGTCCCTTAGGTTCCAGCTGATCTGGTAGCTGGAGCACTTGGGGTGAGGGTAGGGAGATGTGTTTAAATTCTGCAAAACAGCTCAAAAACGTGTTTCGGGGTAACCTTTACCACTGAGACAGAACTGGGAGTCTTTACAACTGACTTATTATCTTTGCTATTGTTATTTCTCTTGCCTGATAACAGTTGTCTGTTCTTTCATTCCCTTAAGATTATTAGAGGCCTGTTCAAGGGCAAGCCCTGTGGCCAGGCTTCGATCACAAAACGGCTTAGGCCTAAAATGGCTTCTCTTGTGTCAAGAAAGCCACGCACGGTTCTCTTCCTTGGGGGGCACTCGACCCTATCTGCTTACAGGGGGGCTTCCAGCTGTGAACACATGGCTGAGTGCCAGAGCCAGCCTTGCCGAGGCCTGTGGCCCGGCCCGGATTGGGAGCCTCTCGGGCTGGCCTGCTAGGGCACGATGGTACCTGGTACCAGCCACATGCTGCAGGGTGGACGGCAGGGGCAGGGGCAGGACTCGAGCCTCCCCTAAGGATGTGTAACTGAGGGTGTCCCAAAGGGTCACGGCCAAGGATGAGGCTGTGTACGAGGAGCACGGCCCAGAGTGCCTGGTGCACAGCAGGCCCACGGCCCAAAGGCCAGGCTGCTTGGATGTGGGCCGAAGGCCCCAGTGTCTCTCTGGGGAGTGGCGTGGGGAGCCCGACACAGGGCAGCGGGAGGCCAGGGGCCGCTCCCAGGAAGCAGTAGCTCTTGTCCACTGGTTGGGAAAGGGGCTGAGGAGAAAGGCTCTTCGGGGAGCAAGGAGACAGGCTGCTCAGCTTCCGCATTGGGAGCCTCAGACAGAGCCCTGGGCCTCCAAGGGAGCCTCTGAACTGGGGGGAAACTGACGCTCACCCAAGAAACTGCCCAGGGGCACAGAGCAATGCAGCTGGGGTTCAAATGCTCGTGGTCTGATTTCAAAGCCCTGCTTCCTCCACAGTGCATGCCCAGAGGAGTGTGTGCCTGGAATGTGTGTGCGTGTGTGTGTGTGTGTGTGTGTGTGTGTGTGTCTGCCTGGCCATGACTGAATGGTGTCCAGCTGGTTCAGCCAGAAACCAGAAACCGCTGACAGTGGATCGCTGAGCGGGGGTAGGGGAGGTGCTGACAGGGGGCGAGCGTACTTTGTGCCGTATACACTTTTGACTTTTCATTACTTCATTTCTGAATCTGTCTCTTATTTATATTTTCTTTTACTTATCTTCGATGGTGCCAGCAATGCCTGAGCGTGCTTTCTGTCTCAATAGTCATTCTCCGGAAAGCAGATTCCCCTTTGTCACCCCCAGCCCTACCCCATCCCAGACCAGCTGGGTTTCCAGACCTGCTGTCTGTTACATTGGATACTTTCATAATGAAAAAGATTAACAGAGGTTATAATGAAGACGATTAGCTGTGAGTCATTTAAAGAAAAAAAAAAGGAGCCTTAAAACAGGTCCCTGAGACCATCGGTGGTGGCTTGAAGGAGACATAGGACCCAGGAGGGGCTGGGTACAGCCCAGGAGGTGGGGACCAGAGAAACGGCAAAACTCTGTTCTGTTTCTGAGCAGCAGTTCCTGTCACCTTCTATAGGGAGGCCTCAGAGAACAGAAAGCTCCTCCCGAGGCCCACTGTCACCACCTCCCTTTCACAGACGGGGCCGCAGAGGCCCAGGAGTGAAGCATCGCTAGGAGAGAGATCCTAGTCTCACGCCAGGGGCAGGGAGGATTCTGATCCTGAAACTGCTGTCCGCGGGCCCAGCTGGGACCTGAGGCCTCGTCGGGGCTGGGACCCTGGCCCTGGTGCTGGGGAGGGAGAGTGAGGCTGTTGGTCCTGAGAGAATCCTCTGGCGCCCAGGCAGGGGGTGGAATGGCTGAGGTGGGGTGGGAGTGCCCTGAGATGAGCCCTGGGCCCCCCCCCCCGCAGGTTTCTGGGGCAGGGCTTAAGGGCCTTGTCACGATGGAGGAGGAAGCTGAAGAGGGGAGGTGACACAGCCCATCGTTGTGACTGGCTGTGTGGCCCAGAGCTGAGGCCAGCAGACTTCCAGATCAGGAGCTGGAGGGGTGTTTCAGGAAGTCTCAGAGTCACCCAGACCTGGAAAGTTCTGTGACTCCCTGTGCCTCGGTTTCCTCATCTGGAAAGTGGAGCCCACTATGGAGGCCGAGAGATGTGGAACTCGGGGCCTGAGAAGAGAAGCAGCTGGCCTCACCCCTGCGGCTGTTGTGAAGCCGCGATGACCCAGGATGAATACAGCCGGGCCCTGCACCAGGCTCCGCCCCCCACCCCTCCCGAAGGCCTTGCACGGTCTCCTGACCCCAGGGCCTCCACTCTCTGCTTTGCCCTTCTTGGCCGTAGTTTCAGTGGCCCCAGGCCTTGAGGGCGGGGCCTTTTGGAAGCATTTTCACCCACTGAGCGTTGGGTGACCAACCGGCTGACATTTTCTCAGCCTTGGGTCTGCGCCATGTGGCTTCTTCTCCTGGAGGCATGAGTGGTCCCCAGCACTGACCCCCACATCCCCTGGCTTATCCGGACCTCCCTTGAGCCTGCCCACAGCCCCACGAGGCACACAGGGCAGGTTACACCCACCTGATGTAAGGGGAAACCGAGGCCCAGAGAGGAGCTTTGGCTCGGCTTCACCAAGAGAACTGCAGGCAGGGCCGAGGTGGGCGCTTAGTCACCTTCTGACGGGAAACAGATGAAGGGCGGGTGGGTGGCTTTGCGTCTCTGCCTGAGCCCTGCGCCCCCTCCCGGCCACTGGAGTGGCTCTAACCCAAACCCTAACCCTAACCCTTAACCCCATCACGGGATGGATCTCCCTCAGGCCTGCTTGGGCCAGCTGCCCCGCCCTGCCCCACCCAGCATGACTCAGCTTGGTGGGTCCCCTAATCGGGTGATTCAAGAGCCTGGCAGTCCCCGTGAGGCCCCAGGAAGCTCTTTGCCTGGGCTCTCTCCTTGTGGGGCATTTGACCTACCTGTTTTCTGACCCTCAGGCTGGGCAGACCCTTTAATCCCCTTGGCCCGGTGGTGCATAAACACAGCAGCCTGGAAGGCTGAGCAGAAGCGTGGGCTCAGGCCTCACTCTGTCACCGCAGGGGGGAGAGCCGCCACCTCTTCCTGGGTGTGTTTGTTCTGCACAGCAAGGGACCAGGGTGGTGGGCTCTCCAGCCCCGTCGGCTGGCATGCTGGGGATTTCCCGGGCACCGGCTGGGTGCCGTGGCAGGGTGACACGAGTGCCCCTGCCCACAACGCCGTGGGGAGAAGTAGGGACCCAGGCTACAACGTGGGTGAGCCTCGAACACACGCTCAGTGAGAGAAGCCGGACCCCAAAGTCCACATAAGGTGTGATCCCATTTGTGTGAAACGTGTGGAAAAGGAAAATCCACAGGGACGGAAGGCAGATGGTGGTTGCCAGGGGCCGGGGGAGGGAGGAACGGGGAGTGAGCTGATGGGTGGGCGTCTTTTGGGGTGGAACTTGGTAGAGATGGTTGCACGACATTGGGAAATGTACCAAATGCCACTGACCTGTGCACTTTAAAATGGTTCATTTTATGTTATATGACTCTCATTTCCATTAACCAAAAGCAATAAGAAATAGAAAACAAATAAATGATCAGCAAACTCTGAGGGGTCTTTATGGCAGGTGGGTCAGGGGTGGGGCTTAGGGACCGAAGCAGAGACTGTGAGCGTTAGTGTCCAAACCAGGGTCCTTCTTTTCTTTTTTTTTTTTTTTTTTTTTTTGCGGTACGCGGGCCTCTCACTGCTGTGGCCTCTCCCGTTGCGGAGCACAGGCTCCGGACGCGCAGGCTCAGCGGCCATGGCTCACGGGCCCAGCTGCTCCGCGGCATGTGGGATCTTCCCGGACCGGGGCACGAACCCACGTCCCCTGCATCGGCAGGCGGACTCTCAACCACTGCTCCACCAGGGAAGCCCCTTCTTTTCTTTTTAATGTTTCATTTTGAACTAATTTTAGACTTGCAGTAAAGTTACAGTGGTAGTGCAGAGAGTTGCTGCGTACCCTTCACCCAGCTTCCCCTAGTGGAACCAGGAAATTCACACCGTGCCGGTAACCCTGCTAACGTGCTCAGCTGGCCCAGGACCCCATCTGTCTGGGATCCCACATTGCGTTTAGCTGTTATTTGTCCTTAGTCGGTGACATTTCCCTCCGTCTTTCCTTGCCTTTCGTGACCTTGACCCTTTTCAAGAGTGCTAGAGCGCAGGCCAGGTATTTGGTCGAATGTTCCTCCGTCTGGGATTGTGACGTTTTCTCATGATTGGACTGGGGTTTGTGTTTGGGGCACGAATACCAGAGCGAGTGTGTCCACCTCTGTGAACCGTGTCATGTGTCTTACACTGGTGGCATTAACCTTGGTCACCTGTAAAAGGAGCACTGCTGAGAGGGAGGGGGGCCATTCTTTTGGGACAAAGTGGGCATAAATTGGGACCTTCCTGGGAAAAGACACAGTTCAGCCCCCGACCCCCTGGGCCTCCGTGACCCTACCTGTGTGTGAGAGTCAGTGCGAGGTGAAGCCCTCCCACCTGCCCAGCTCAGGTCACGGTCCAGGGGAGCCCTCAGGCACTGAACACAGCTTGTTAGGGTCGCCGAAGGGCTGTCACTTGGCTGCGGGTTCAACACGTTTATTAAGCAGGCTGAGCAGGGCTGTGCCCCATGGCGTAGGTGAGAAAGCCGGCTGAGGTGGCCTGGGCTCCCCCGAGACGACACAGTGGTGGCTGGGTCCCAGGGCTCCACATCCACCTGGCAGCAGCACGGGGCCAGTGCTCTCCTGGCCCCGGGAGAGGTGGGCCTTCGTACTGTGGTGAGATCAGACCCTCGCCCCCACCCCAGGAACACTTGTGTGCACCCTGGAAACCAGAGGGCCGGGGGGTGGGGTGAGGGGGGCGGGGGGAGAAGGACAGGAACCTTTACTTGTCACCAGCCAGCCCTGGGCAGTGTTCGTCCTCACGGCTCATCTGTGCAGTGATCGTGGGGAATGAGCTCACTGTCCCCACTCGACAGGCGAGAAAACTGAGGCCCAGGGGGGGAGGAATCAGAGTCACTAGATGGCAGAGCCGGATTCTGCTGGATGCCTGACACTCTCCGACTGTTCCTTTTAAAATTATGCTCATTATAGACATTTCGGAAAGCAATAACAAAGCGTCGTAAATCCCTCTGCTGAGTGTGGGCCTTAGACTCCCAAGCTGCCCGCTTGTGGAGGGGCCCTGGGCAAACGCCCCCGCCGCTCTGCACCATGGGTCCGTCGGCAGGTGGGATAAGATGGTGTGGGACCCTCAAAGGGTGAGGACAGAAAGACAGTGTTTGGGTCGGGCCTGGGCCTGGGCCAGGCTCACAGCCGTTCCCCAGGAGGTGTTTGTTTTATGAGGGTGATGGCTGCTAACGTCTTCACGCACTTGTTACCGTTTTTAAAATGCATATCCGTTTTTTGCTAAAATTGGAATAGTTCTGTATCAATTTTATATTCTGCTTTCTGCACTTAATGTTATGTTGAGGACAGTTTTCACATCACTAAAGAGTCCTCCAAGCTGGACTTGGGGGTTGACCCATCCTTAACAGCCCCCGGTGTTGGGCACTGAGGTTGCTTCTGCACCTCATGGAGCTTCGTGCCGCCCCAGGCCAGCCGCTGCTCCTTCTGCCCTGGGCAGCCTTCGCCCTCCACCCGGAAGCCCCGATGGCTGCCCACTGCCTCCAGATGCGCACGGCCTCTTCTGGGTACCTGCTGCCCCGTCTGCCTCGTGCCTCTCTCCTCCCCCGCCGCAGTCCCCTCCCGTGTCCTGGGAGAAAGTGCTCCGTGCCCTTCCAGCACCATCTTCTCTCTGACCCCGGGTCGGGGTGCCCTGTCTGAGGTCTGGGCCTCTTCCGCTCCATCCGCCGTGGGTGCCCAGCCCCCGCCCCAGCAGGCCTTCCTGCAAGTTTGCTGAACGTAATCCATCTGTGTGGCTTCTTATCTCCTACAGACACTCCCGGCTTCTCCAACTAGAGTCAGGGCGTGTTAGCAGGAGCTCAGCCCCTTCATTTGGTGGTGGGGAAACCGAGGCCCAGTTGGGGGTGCTGATAGGCTTGGGGTCCCACAGCAGGTTAGGCAGAGCTGGCCCCCGACCCCAGCCCAGGGCCCCCCCGCTTGCTGTCTGGCTGGACTCTCAGCCCCAATGAGCTCAGCTCCCCGGGAGCCTTGAGCACTGCTGGGCGCCTAGTAGGTCCTCAGCTCAGACCTGGGGGCTGCTGGGCAAGGGGGAGTGTTTGACGAGCAGAACGGAGAGACCTGAAGATTGGGTCCCCTCTGTCCCTGCCTGGGGAGCTCCAGCCCTGGAGGTGGTGGTGACAGCATCCAGGCCTTCCTTGCCCTGAGCGCCGTCAGCCTCTCAGGGCTGCTGAGGGGCCCTCACCAGCCTTAAACTCTGTCCCTTTCCACCCGCCACGTCCATGGCCCTGGGCGTCAGGGCCCAGCAGCTTTTCGACCTGGGCAGAGCCTGACCCCAGAGTGCTGTGTGACCCCAGGGAGGCTGTTTTCCCTCTCTGGAACACAGGGAAGGGGAGGTGATTTCAGGGTGGGCCCGTGGGATGATGTACAAAGAGACCCCTCCTACACTGGGCTGGACCTGGTCGGCCACGTTGATGTCCTGTTCATTTGCCGGAGGCCACGGTATGTTGGTGGGGAGCGGGTATTCGAGCCAAGCTCTGTCTGCTACCTGTTGTTGCGTGAATGACGAATGACTGAATGAGAAGTATTGGAGCGTCAGGCGCAGGGTGTGGACCGAGGCGGCCTCACAATACCGCCTGGGGAGGGGGGCTGGGCAGCCTTCTTGGTGGAGGGGACCCAAACTGGCCGTGATTGAGGCAACAGAGAGGAGGGGTCACTTGCCAGGAGACCCAAGGCCAAGGGTGAGGGTGAGAGCGCACAGGAGCCTGGCATGGGTGGACATGCAGCCGACAGGGCAGCCTCGTGGGTGGGGGTGGGGGTGGAAGCGCACTCCCTGGGGCCCTTGGGCTGGGTGGGGCTGCAGGGCGGACTCAGCACTGGCCCCCCAGCCTCACACATCTTTTCTGCACCTCCTGCTGTTCCATCAGTTGACTGGTTGAGCCATGAGTGATGAGGGTCTGGTAACAGACCCACCCCGGGTTTGTGCACAGTAGGTCCTCAGGAAGCGCCAGGGGAGGCCCCGCCCCAGCTCTGGAGCATCGCCGCCTCTCACCCCAGCCCTGTCTTCTCTTTCAGAACTTTCCGGAACAGCAGCTGCAGCAGCAATGGCCCCGCCCTGGGTGCCCGCCGTGGGCTTCACGCTGGTGCCCAGTCTGGGGGGCTTCCTGGGCTCCCACTGTGTCCGCGGGGAGAGTCTCCGCTGGTACGCCGGTCTGCAGAAGCCCTCGTGGCACCCGCCCCGCTGGACGCTGGCTCCCATCTGGGGCACGCTGTACTCGGCCATGGGGTAGGTGGGCATGGGTGCTGGCCTGGCAGCTGGGCCTGTCCACCTGCCGGGGCAGGCAGGGCAGGGCGAGGCCCAGGCCCGAGGGCAGAGCTTCTCCTCCAGAGCGGGAGCTGTGCAGGTGTTCCTGGGGCAGCGGGTACCACTTCCTGGCCTCGTTTGGCAAGTGAGGGTGGAGAAAACTATGGGGCCTGTTGGTTACACAACTGAACTTTTTCCTCTGGGGCCTCCTGGGAGGGGTGGGCAGCCCTGTACTGGCATTCTGGCTGTTTTCACAGCAGCAGGCTGAGGCCGGCTCAGTGTGCAAAGTTCAGACGTGGGCATGTGGATGCTGCCAAGGTCGGTAGCAGTAAGAACAGCAGTAATAGTAGCCATCTGTCGAGCACCTGCCCGGTGACAGGCTTTGTCTCGGTTAATTTTCACGACCCCCGCATTCGACAAGGGACCTCCCACAGACACAGGGCTTTGGAGTCGGGGCCCTACAGGATTTCCTGGACTAGACCCAGGAACTGCCACCAGGCAAAGCAGGACTGGATGGGGGAGTGCCCCCCCACGCCACCCCCCGGTGGCTCCAGTGGGAACCGCACCCAGGAGACTGGTCGGCTTCCTACCCTTCTCTGGAAGGTTCCCTGCATACTGGTTCTGTGCCAGCCCAGTGCAGGGTGGGGCTGCAGAGGGCAGGTAGCAGAGACCAGGCTGATGCCCCAGGGTTCTTTTTTTTTTTAATTTAAAAATTTTTATTTATTTTATTTTTATTTATTTATGGCTGCGTTGCTGCACGCAGGCTTTCTCTAGTTACGTCAAGCGGGGCCTACTCTCCTTTACGGGGCGCGGGCTTCTCATTGCGGTGGCTTCTCTTGTTGTGGAGCACGGGCTCTAGGCGCGCGGGCTTCAGTAGTTGTGGCTCACTAGCTCAGTTGCTCTGTGGCATGTGGGATCTTCCCGGACCAGGGATTGAACCCGTGTCCCCTGCATTGGCAGGCAGACTCTTAACCACTGGGCCACCAGGGAAGTCCGCCCCAGGGTTCTGATGGGAGTAAGATAGTCCTGGAAACCTGGGTGTCACCTGGGCCACACCCTCTGCCAGCCCCAGGCCCTCCTGTATCCTGCTTTCTCCTCCCCGTCCCGGCCCAGGCACCACTGTTTCTGCCTTAACTTGCTCCAGCCTCCAGGCCTCCCACCGCCATCAACATCCTGATGGAGCATAAATCTGGCACCTCTCTTGTGGAACCCCGTGGAAACTCCCTGTGGCCCAGATAAGGTCCAACCCCTCACAGAATAAAAAGCCCAGGCTCTGGCCTCAGACCACCCGGGTTCAAATGCTGACTCACCTACTGATTGCCTGCCACGAGCCCTTAGCGCTTTGACTGTCTGTGCCACAGTTTCTGCACCTGTAACATGGGAGTGGTAGTACTGCCCATCTCATGACGTTACCATGAGAATGAATGAGCTAATGCTCGGAAAGAGCGGTGCCTGCGTGTGTAAATGCTGGAGGGCATTAGCTATTATTATTGGTGGTGTTATTGTTGTCCTCGTGGCCCTAAGAGCCCCATGACCAGGCCTTCTTCTGCTTCACCTCCCCAGTGCCCCCCAGACTTCACCAGTAACATAGGCTCACTCAGGGGTCTCGTGCATGCCTCTAAGCCTTTGCATATCCTCGTTGCCTCCCCTGGCAAACTCATACTCATCCTCTAAGGCCCAGCCCAAAAGTCCCATCCTGTTTACTTGCATGCCTTATGTGCTTCCCCCTTTATAGAACTGATGAAGATAATAATGTCAAATATTTATTGAGTGTCCCATGTGCCAGGTACTGCCCTACGCACTGCCAGTGTATTAAGTAGAATCTCCACAGCAACCCCGTGAGAAACAAAGGCCCAGAGAGGTTAAGCAACTTCCCTGAGGCCACACAGCAGTCAGTGGCGGGGCATGCCTGAGCCATCAGTGTGTGGTCCCAGAGGTGAGCTTGGCTTCTAGCCCTGCAGGGAGGCTCCTGGCCTCTTCCCTGTTGGTGCCCTGACCGGCAGCCTCTCTTTCAGGTATGGCTCCTACATGATCTGGAAAGAGCTGGGGGGCTTCTCGAAGGAGGCTGTGGTTCCCCTGGGCCTCTACGCTGGGCAGCTGGCTCTGAACTGGGCATGGCCTCCCCTCTTCTTCGGTGCCCGACAAATGGGTTGGGTAAGTGTGACCTTGGCTTGTCTCCCTGGTCCCTGGAGACGGCCCCTCCCTTGGGGGACATGGGGCATCACATCCCAGACCCCCAGGGTCAGAGTCTAAGGGCGGGGGCAGGGGAGGCACTTGGCTGCTGGTTCACGTCTCCTCAGAAGCTCTTAGGGGACCAGGGCCCCTAAGCTGCTCTTCTTCCAATGCAGGAAGCCTTGTGGGGCTCTGATGGGTTTAGGGGCCGTTGGTATAGGAGAACCCACATTACACCTGGTGCTGTGCACCCCACACATGACATAGTCAGGGAAGGCAATTGTTCCCATTTTACAGATGAGGAAACCGAGGCAGAAAAGGGGGAGGGGCTTGGCCAGGTCACTGAGAGGCAGATGGAGAGTTCCCTCAGGCATTGTGGTGGTGGGCATCTGGGACACACAGCCCCATGGGTACGTGGAGCCTCAGGCCTCCCTGTCGTCCCTCTGTGTCTGTGCAGGCCCTGGTGGACCTCCTGCTGATGGGTGGAGTGGCGGCAGCCACGGCCGTGGTCTGGCACCAGGTGAGCCCACCGGCCGCCTGCCTGCTCTAC
This sequence comes from Tursiops truncatus, assembly GCF_011762595.2. Lineage (NCBI taxonomy): Eukaryota > Metazoa > Chordata > Mammalia > Artiodactyla > Delphinidae > Tursiops > Tursiops truncatus. The sequence continues at coordinate 6,057,783 of NC_047044.1, read as the reverse complement.
CCGTACCTGGCCTGGCTGGCCTTTGCGGCCACGCTCAACTACTGCGTCTGGCGGGACAACCAGGACCACAGCCGTGGCCGTCGGCTCTCGGAATGAAGGCGCCCCGTCCTCCGAGGACTGCAGCCACTGCGGGTCAGGCGTTGCTGGTGGTGGTGGCCCCCGGGCTCTCCTGGCCGCCAGGCTGCCTGTGTGTCCGGTCTCAGCCCAGGGGTCACCAGCAGTTTCAGAGGTGCTCCAGGCCGAGCCCCCACCCCAGAAACAGAATCCTGTGCTTTCTGCACTGCTCGAAGATCGCTGTCAGAATGTGGAATTTTATAAGCCAAATAAAGTTTTTCAACCTCCTGGCAGTGGCCTTTTTACTTGGGGGGGACCCTTGGCCGTGGGGAGGGCGAGGGGCTCGTCCTCTTGCTGGATGCGTCCGGGTTGTACCATCCAGATGACGCTGGGCCCGGCCGGGGCTTCGCCACAATTCTCGGGACCCTTCCAGGAGCGGAGGTGGCCTGTCCAGGGTGGAGCAGCAGACACTGGCATAGCTGCAGCTGAGGAAGGAGGCCCTGCCCACCTCCCTCACGTCCAGGAAGCCCAACCCAGCCACTTGAAGGGCACAGGCCCACAGCCTGCCTGGTCCAATGCCTGACTCTGCTCGGGCGCCAAGAGTGGTCCTCTGCTGGCCTCAGCCAGGATGGGGTTGGGCCCAGAGCAGGGGACACCGACCAACCTGTCCCTGGGGTGCTGGGACTCATGCCAGCCTCACCCCGTCAGGGACAGCCTCGCAAACACTCCATCTGGGAGGGGAGGTCAGAGGCAGTATTGGCCATGCCCCAACCTAGCAGACAGCTCCTCCCTGGCCCAGGTCCACCCAGATTTGGAGGTGTCACCCCCGGCTTCGAATTGGGGGACCCATGACCTGTGCGGGCAGCTGTTGGGAGTGGGGCCGGGCAGAGCCTCTTACCCAGGCTGCTGCTGGAGCGCCGACTCCTCGCCCTCTGAGTTCCTACAACCTGTGCTGCGCCCGGCAGCAGACTCCTAGGACCAGGGCTGGTCCAAGCTGCTGGCCTTTTTGTTGCTTGTCTGTTTTGGTTTCGGTCATTGAATAAGTTAATTCAAATTAAGTAAAAATACAATGTCCGTATCTAGAGCTCACACTCATTTTGGCAGCCGGTGGCTTTTGCCGCTCCTCCCTCTCACCTTGCCTCTTCCGTCCTCACATCCGGACGTGACCACTCAGTACGGAACGCTCTGGGAGATGGGCAGACAGCTGACTGCATTCTTCTGAGAGAAGGGGCAGCTCTTTCAGTGGCTGTCACTTCGCCCACACTCAACCCTGGTGGAATTTCACGCCCCACAGACTGTGCTCAGGAATCCAGCAGCTTGGTAGCCACGAGCACTTAGCTGAGCCCTCGGCCAGCTCCCCAGTTCTTCTTCTTCTTTTAAAAAAAAAAAACCTTATTTATTTTTGGCTATGCTGGGTCTTAGTTGTGGCATGCGGGATCTTCACTGCAGCATTCGGGATCTAGCTCCCCAACCAGGGATCGAACCCGGGCCCCCTGCATTGGGAGTGCAGAGTCTTACCCACTGCCCCACCCGGGAATCCCCTCCCCAGTTCTTCTGATGCTCATTAGAGCAGAAGCGTCAGATGGGGGACTCTGCACATCCTTTTCACTAATTTATTTCTAAAGTTCTCCAAGACGGTCAGGGGTGCTCCGTGGAACATCGTGGGCACCCGTGTGCCTGCCAGCCTTAGCACATTGCGTGTACCTGAGGCTTCTGGAATCTTCTCAGTGGTGCTCACGCAGAGCCCTTTTTTCCATTCCGTACATTCGTGGGTTTGTTCATCTCTAGCAACATCCCACATCCTTTCTCCTGGCCACAAAAACACACACGGCCATAGAAACACCCAGGAAAACGGGCGAGAGGAGGGTGCGTTTTGCTGTTTTGTTTGCTACTTTCTCACGATGCTCTCCCCGTGCTTCATGATTAGATGGCATTTCTGAGCTGTCGCCACCCACGAGGGACTTCAGGGTTCTGACAGTCTCTGTGTTGGTTTTTTTTAACATCTTTATTGGGGTATAATTGCTTTACAATGGTGTGTTAGTTTCTGCTTTATAACAAAGTGAATCAGTTACACATATACATATGTTCCCATATCTCTTCCCTCCTGCGGCTCCCTCCCTCCCACCCTCCCTCTGTGTTGGTTTAATGGGAAAATCCACAGCACGCAGATCTGTCAGGTCCTTCTGGTCTGCGTCTCTCCTGCAGCTGCTTCATTCAACTGAGATCTCCTTAAATCCGTGTGTCTGAACCCTTCTCGGTCCGACTAGCCATAAAGGATGCGAGCAAGAGTTCACACAGCCCAAGAGGGCTCGGCTGGCCGGTGGTCAGCAGGGAAGCGACAGCAACTCTGTTTGCCGGGCATTTTGATGTTATGGTTCGGGCTCTGGACCCTGCAAGATGAAAGCCTGCCTCTCCTGTAGCAAGAGATCCTATTCTGTGTCCATGAAAGTGCTGCCGTGTTTATTGGCCATAGGTCATCACTGGGGACGTTTTCTAAATTTCACCGTCAGCATCTCAAGCTTCACCTTTTGGATTTCTTCTGTGTCGCCCTGTCGAACTTTGGTACAATTATCACTGCTAGTGGGACTCTCCTGTCAAGCCCAAACGTCAGAGTCTGGCTTCTGATGAATTCTTAAGCCAGAGAAACTGACTCAGGTGAAGATGGGTACCAGAAAGTATCTAGAGGGATAAGAACCGTCTCCACAGCAACGAGTCTTCTGGGACCCTGGAAGCCCAGCTTGATGGTCTTCCTGGGGGTTGTCTGATTTTCACTGATCAGAGGTGTAAGGACCTCTGGAATCGGGGAAAAGCACATTTATAATTATGGAAAGCCTGGATCACGTGGCCCTCGGATCCGTGACTATGCTGATTCCACTGGGATTGCACTGGGCAACCAGGTCCCAAGTTCACTGGGAACCAGCAGGAGCATCATGGGAGGCATCTGATGAACAGCCTGGTGTGAGCACCTGTTCTGAGGGGCACGGGAAGGACCCTGGCCTGGGTGTCAGGGGCCCTCTGCTTTCGTTTTAACCTTCAAAACCACCAGGGGGAGCCACTGTGCCAGCTGACAGGGCCCACGGACCATCCCCCACTGCCCTGTGGGCAGAGTCTCCTATCATCCCCACCCCCAAGATGAGGAATCAGGCAGGAGGGAACTCCATCCCCGAGGCCCCCAGGTGTAAGCACGGAGCCCGGATTCAGGGCTCACAGGGGGACCGAAGCTCCTGGGTGTTGGTCATGATGCAGAGATGGGCCTCAGCTGCACATCTGTCCCTACCGCAACCCATTCTGAAATGGAACCAGTGCTAGGAAGCCAAGCTTTGGGTCAGAACCATTGCCTGTTTATACCCTCAAATTCATGCTGAAATCCTAACCCCCAGTGTGATGGTTAGTTGGTGGGGCTTTTGGGAAGTGAGTGATTAGGTCATGAGGGTGGGGCCCCCACGTATGGGATTAATGCCTTTAAAAGAGGCCCCAGAAAGCTCCCTCGCTCCTCCCACCTCACGAGGACACAGTGAGAATACAGCTGATTATGAACCAGGGAGAGCGTCCCACCTCAGGCAGCAAATCTGCCACCCCTGCGACTTTAGGACATCCCAGCCTCTAGAACAGTGAGAAAGAGACCTCCGTTGTTTAAATCACCCAGTTTATGATATTTTGTTAAGAGCAGCCCAAACAAAGACAGGGACTTGGAGGCCTAAATACTATCCCATTTCTTCTGTTTCTCAAAGCATACGTCTTGATATTTTGGTTTTCTTTGACAATGAGCAAGGAAAACAACTGATACACCACACAGGGCTGTGGTTCCAGGGCCCCCAGAGAGGAAGGGAGGCAAGAGTAGAGAAGGCGTACTTTATTGCGGTACAAATCAAGTCCAGGAGGGGACAGGACGCAGCAGCTCTCCCACGGAGAAAACCAGAGATGAGGTGTCCTGCCCTCTGAACCTCTCCTTGGCCGGAGGAAAGGGTGTTTTCCAGAACACAGGCTGAACTTCTGGTTAGCAGAGACAGTGGACACACCCCGAAAGACACGAAGCGGGAGGCGCAGTCGAGTCCAGTTTTGCTACAAGGATCGCTCTTGGCTTCAGAATGAAACAAGCACCTCCCAACACACGCATGCATGCACGCGCACACACACACGACATGCACGCACACACGTACACACACATGAAAGCTCTGCAGGCAGCTCCTCTGTGAAAGTCACACCCGCCGTCTGGTTAGCTGGGCTGGGCGCGCTGTGGCAACACAAACTACCCTGGAAACTGACTCAGAATTTCAGAAACAAAATTAAGGAAAGAACAAAAATTCTGTATTTTCTTCCCGTAAATGAAAAAGTTACAAAGACCCCACATTCTGACTCTAGCTGGTGGGAGACGGCGTTCTCCCTGGAAGCATCCTTCTCAGCCGCCCACTGCCTGGTGCTCTGCTGCCCACACCTGTCCCCGAGTCCCCTCATTGGAGCGTCCCAGCCACCCTCAGGCGAGGCTGGAAACACTGCAGTGCCCAGCGGGCAGGGAGGTGCTGGTGCCACATCTGGCCCTTTCCACGGGGCCAAATGGAAAGGCAACAGCAAGCAAAGGCAGTGGCTGTCCTGCCCCGGAGCTTCAAGGGAGGTTGCTGGTGAAGGGGGAGAAGGTTGGGTCTGAGAAGCAGGCTCCTAGGGGGGACCTGGGGACGCCTGTCACAGGGCCTGGGGTGGAGTGTGGGAAGCAGCCAGGCTGGGCCTGTTAACCGCTGGGCTCCCATGGGCACTCCTAGGGAAGCTCGTTTCTGACAACACCGTATCGTGTTCCCCAGACCCCTTTCACTAACGCCCTCTGGAAGCACAGCACCCCAGGAAGCGAACTCTCTGGAATAAAGCCCGTGGCTGCGCTGAGACCAATCACCAAACAGACACAGACGGCAGTAAGGGGGGTGTGAGCAGGGGCCTAGCGCTCAGCCCTGGAGGCAGCACGGCTGGCCCTGCTCCTGACCGACGGGGGAGGGGTCCGGAGCCGCCAGGGTGTGAGGCTGGGGCCACGGCGGCTCACAGGGTGGGGGCAGGAGGAGTGGGGGCGGGGGGCGGGGGCACGGTGCAGAAGCAGCTCCGGGAACAGAGGCTGCGATCCGCCCACGAGCACCCACAGCAGGGCCCGCGGGCGCCTAGACGAGGCGGGTGACGGGGCAGCTGTCAGGCTCATCCAGGTACAAGGTGCTGAAGACGTCGTTGAAGAAGGTCGGGTGGCACCTGCAGGCCCGCTCACAGTCTGGGTTGAAGTTCACCTCTAGGAGCTGCGGCTGCATCACTTGCTTCCCTGATGCGCAAAAGCACGGGCACCTCACTCCCGGGAGGTGGGCTGGGGGGCCCGGCCTGAGGCCTGCTTGCCCAGGGGGAAGCCTGGAGCCACCTGCAGCCCCAGGAGCGACACGAGCCACCACATCCCGGGGACTCTGGAAGGAAGGTGCGCGGCCAGGGCTGCCGTTCCCCCTGCCCTTCACGTGGGGCCCCTCCCCTTGTGAGCTCTCTCCCGACACCACTGCCGCCCACTGCCTTCCCCGCTCGTGCTCTGCCCTGCAGGCCGTGGCGCCGAAAGGTGGGCCTCCTCTGACCCAGATCTCAGGCTAATTCGAGGCAAGTGCTGACCGTGGCGAGGGAGCAGCGACGCCCTCCCTCTGTCCCCGTGTGGGCTGGGTGGGGAGGGCTGAATGACCACCTTTGGGTAAGTGGGGAGGGCGCTTTGGATTACGGGGCAGGGGAGCCCCCTCACCATCTGGACGGCTGTCCCACTTCAGCATGAGGTCAATGGCATACATGGCTCGGGATGAGGGGTAGTTGCAGAGGCCCAGCGGGGGCGGCCTGGCACACGCCACCTGGAACAGCTCCGTGAAGGCCTGGAAGATTTCAGCCTGGGGGCCGGGGGAGGCAGGGTCAGGGGCCCACACGGCTGACACTGGGTCCAGCCCTTCAGGGCAGCCTCTCCACATGGGGTTCACAGCCCCTTCCTGAGCCCCGGTCCCCAAACGGCCAAGTCACCTCCTCCGACATCCTTTGTGACTCCACACCTGGCCACAGCCACCTGTGCCCTGCTCCCTCACTCCTGGCATCCACCTCCTGCAGAGCTGCCTGGGTCCCCCGCCCTGGAGCCCACGGCCCCTTCTGCACCAAGCCAGGCAGCGCAGATCCCGAAACGCTCCCCCCAGCAAGTGGCGGCCAGCTTGTGTCTCGAAGCACGTCCCTGTGTGCCCTCAGGTGTGCAATTCCTGGCACACACAGAGCCCTTTGCCGTCTGGCCGTCCCAAGCGTGTCCTGAATACCCCGCCAGGCCCCCTCCAAGGAACCCTCACAACACCCCACCCAGGCCAGAGGGGAGGAGGGGTCTCAGCCCACACCGTCTCCCTCACCAGCCCTGGTGGGAAGAGCAGGACCATCCAGAGAAGGCAAAGCCCCCACCCCCCCCACCCCGCGCCTGACGCTGGTCCACAAGGCAAGCCCCGCCCCTCCAGCTCTGCCAGGACTCACCTGGACGCTCTTCCACGGGAATTCTGGGTATTGCTTCTCAAACTCCGGGACGAACTCGTCGTAGTGCATCTGCAACAGACACAGGGCCCGTCGAGCTCTGCCCGGGGCCTCCTCTGGGCAGGGGCAGGGGAGGCCTGGCCTGCCCCACTTTCACGTGGAGCCCTGATACTCGCCGGGGCCCCAGGTTGGCGCCAGCAGCCTCTCCAGCTCCACCCCCGCAGGGCACAAATGGGAGGCAGGACACGGGGTCTGAGCTCTGGACACATTCACTCCTCGGAGTCTCAGTGTCTCCATCTGTAAAACGGGACGCTTCCCGCCCAGCAAACCCACTTGGCATGGCTGCCGTGAGGCTCCAGTGAGGCACTGAACGTTGGGAGGCCCGGGCCAACGTGTCACCACGTCCATCTCATGGTGGTCACTGGACGCAGAGCTCGGACCCAAGTCTGCAGGGCCCAGGCCTGAGCTCACTGCCCGGCCCCGGCTCAAAGTGCCTGAGGACAGCAGGGGCTTCTCAGGCCAAGATGTCACCCAAAACACACCTGAGCAAGCGGGCCGTCAGCTCAGGTTTCTCCCAGAGAGGACCAGGACGGGCTCCCTATGGAAGCCCAACGTTCTCGCCCTGCTGGACACGCATCCCCACACGCGGGGGCTTCAGAGGAAACGTGACCCTCGGGACGACACCTGCTATGTAGAGGAAAGGCACTCAGGTCCTCAGAGACAACCTCAGCAACATCCCGGGACCCCGGCAAGGGCTCGGGCTCCTAGGGACCAGCTGTCAACACAGCCCAGGACAAGAGGAGGAAGGACCAGCAGCAGCCCTGCCGGCCGTGCACGTGGCCTGGCCACTCGGACGACGCAGCGCTCCCTAGAGGACTTCTCAGACATGGCACAGTGAGAGCTCGGGGCAGGACATTTACTAACAAATCACCACGGAAACACAATCCCCACATTCAGGAGTGGCTGCTTCGAGGGAGGCGGGACCAGAGGCCACCTGCAGGCCTTGTGTGGAGCGGGGCGGGAGAGTGCCTGTGCCCTACTTCCGGTCTGCCCAGAACAGCCATAACCAACCTGCTGGTCCAAGAGGACCTCGTGGACCACACGTCGGGGGGCCTGTTTCTCCTTCCCTTCTGCCTCCACCCAGAGCCGGCCTCTGCCTCTACCCAGGCTGTGCCTCCCCTACCTGTCCCAGGTGCACCACTGGCCAGCTGGGGGATCACGCCCTCACCTCGAAAGGAGCTGTGCTGACGCCCTTTGCTTGCGGTGCCCAGAGAGCACGGGGAAGACAGAGGGCCCAGGGTCCAGACAGGGTCACAGGCCAGCAGAGCCGCCCGCCCTGGGGGCCATGGGATGCGAACCTGTGCGCCTCCCCACCCCTACCAGCATCCTCATGCTCAGCGGGTGCTGAACAGAAGGCGGCCTGCGCCTCCCGGCTGAGACCCTGCTCTGCTCAGACTTGCCAGGGGACCGGGAAGCCTCAGGGGCCCCCTCAAGCCAAGCAAGTGCCCCTCAGAGCTGCGGAGGCAGCTGTGGGAGGGGACGCAGGTACAAGAAGGCAGCTCCCCTGACCGTTACGCAAGCTGCCGGAAGACAAGCTGACGGGTGTCAGGTCCCGTCTGGGCCAGCCTCCACGGGAACCCCTCCCCAGGCCGCGCCAGGCCCCTACCTGCTTCAGCACCAATTCCGGGTCGTAGTTCATGACAGTGAAATGCTTCTCGTAGTCGTCCAGGTCGTTGAGTGCGAAGGGCCTGCAGGACAAGCGGACAGACGCTCGAGTGGGCATCCCGGGCAGATGCTCAGAGCCCCCTGGCCGGGCGCCGGTTCCCCCAAGAGTGGGGCCCTACACTGCCCCCGCCCCCCCCCGGCCAAGGGTTAACCACGAAGATCCCCACTAGGCCAGTAAACGTCGTCGTGGTCTGAGGGAGCAGATGCCTGTTCCACAAGGTGGTGGTGACACACACAGGGTGAGAATTACTGCCATTTAACAGAAACGGGCTCAGCGGGGTCCCTGCTGGGTGCTTGGTGGTAAAGGAGCCCCTGTGCAGGCGTTCTCATCCCGAGTAAAAGAGGGGCCCTGTCGCCCAGCCCCCAGCCCCAGCCCAGTCTCCCCAGTTACCGGTTGGAGAACCGCAGCCAGAACACGTCATAGACGAACAACGTCAGGGGCTTCACCGACCGCAGGAGCACGATGTAGCGGATGTCGAACTTGACCCTCCCCACATCTTCTCGGAGGAACAAGACGGGACTTTCAATGTATTTGGACACAACCTGAGGACACAGATGCAGGCTCACAGGTGGCCTGTTACACCTGGGCCAGGACAGAGCACCCCGACCTCCCCAGCTGTGGCTCCCACTCGTGGGACCTCCAAGTGCTGTCACCGCATCTGGAGGAACACTCACTCCTGAGCCCACCTCCCGTCCCGGTGCCACGAAGGGACCTGCTCCCTGCACTCCGTGTCTTCCTGTCTTTTCAAACCTGTGTCTTAGCTGCAATGAGTTCTTTATCTTCATCTTTAATTGAAAAAAAAGATGCCACCAGTTTTTAGCTTTGAAAACTGGATTCAGATTCTCAGCCATAAATCCACTGACTCCCCATCCCACCACTGGAAGACTGCACAAGGGTCATCGCAGTGGCATTTTCTCTCGGGCCTCTGTCCAGGTGCAGAATCTTGTGCCCTTCAATTCCCCCACTGATGGGCCCCATGCCACTACAGCGCTTTCGTCCAGGACCCCGTGGGGCTCCCTGGCCTGGCCACCTCCCTCCTGCCGCGTGGTCCTGTGAGGCGCGGTGCGCGCGGGGATGCAGGTCAGACACACCCAGGGAGGCTCCTTCCTCTCACCCGACTGTCACACAGCCCCTTCTCCCCACTGGCAAGGGCAGGGGAAGGAGTGGGGGTGGTGAGACTCCTGTGAGCTGAAGAACGCTGACGCCGGGACCTACCCACAGAGGTCCTCGCAGAGCCCCCCTCCCGGCGCCCCAGGGGCCCGCCCACCTTGGGGGAGCTCTCGCGGTGCCGGATGATGCTGTGCAGGTTCTTGGTGATGTGGGTGTCCAGGCTGCGGGCCAGGTTCCAGGGCTTGCAGATCCAGTGGTTGTCCTCGCCCCTGGGAGCAGAGGGGATGACCAGGCTGTGCCCTGGGCCCACCCTCCTGGGCACTGTGTCCCCAGTACTGTGGCAGCAGAGCAGGGGCTGAGGGAGGGGTCCCAGAGGAGACCTTAGGGGCCGGGCCTCGGGGGTGAGGAGCCGCCCTCCGGGAGGAAGGGCCTCCGAGCAGCAGTGCACCCAGAGCCTGCAGCTCCCGGAACCGTGGCCGCCGCACGGCAGGCGCTCAGCCAGGGGGCGGGCCAGGCAGGGTGGCGGGGACCACGGGAGCCTGATGGGCGTAGGGTCTCGGCCGCCGCGGCTCCGCGGGGCGGGCAGGGGTCCTCACCGCCTCTCCCGCTGCTGGAAGTAGCTGACGAACTGGGGCAGCTCGGTGCGCAGGTTGAAGGTGCGGGGCAGCCAGGCCGGGCCCTCGGGACCGCCGGCCCGGCGCGCGACGGAGGCCAGGCAGTCCTTCACCGTCAGCAGGTTCTCGCAGGGGAACTGGTTCAGCAGCACGCTGGGCCTCTCCCGGCTCAGCCTTCTGCGGGGCCCAGGCAGGCGCCACCGGTCAGCGGGGGCGGGGCCCCCGGGGGCGGCGGCGGGGACCGGGCTGGGAGGCACCTCACCTGTAGTCCTTTAAGTGCGAGAAGTGGTAGAGGATGTGGGCGTCCGCCTCGCTCTGGGTGAAGGTGAAGCGCGGGTGGCTGAGGTGGCCGAGCACCTGCTGGACGTCCGTGTAGACCCTGGGGGGGGCGGGGCGGGCGGAGGTCGGCGGCCGGGCTCCGCCCCACGGCCTCCGCTGGGCGCTCGTCTGCCCAGCGACGGGGCCACTCGGACCCTGGCGACCCCGGGACCCCCACCTGTGAGACGGCACCACAGGGCCACCTCACACGCCCCCCGAGGACGAACCAGGAGAACCCGAGCGTTTCGTCAGGCAGGGGCTCCCTCCTCCCACGTGGAGGCGCCCCGGGGGCCTGCAGGTGAGCGTGTCTCATTCCACACCGGCCCGGGGGAAGGAGAGGACAGGGCCTGGGAGCCTGTCTGCCGGGGGTGGTGGATGCGGCCACGCTGTGGAGTTTCAAGGCGGGAGGGAGGCCTGGCCCTGGACGGCGATCCAGGGAGGAAGAGAGGCGAGGGGCTGGCTGCTCGGGCGGGGCCGTGGAGCACAGCTGTGGGGAGGGGGCGAGGCTAAGGGGGCCTCCGTGCAGCCTCCGACCTGAGGGGGTGGAGGGATGCTAGGCGGTGAACTCAGGTAAGGGGAGGAGGGCCAGGCTGCGGGCCAGTGGGAGGAGACCCCAGAACCTGGGGGAAGGGGTCAGTGGAGCATGGTGTCCGTTCCAGCTGGAGCAGGTGTGGGCAGCCAGAGGGAGGGCCTCCCCCTGGAAACAGAGGCCAACCTGCCCCTGGCTGACCCAGGACCCGCCGCCGAGCCAGCTGGACGCCTGGTGGGCGTCACCCAGGACCTCCACTTCCTCACCCATAAAAAGGGAGCATCTGCTTCCACCCCGGGTCCAGCCTGGGCTTGCTGGCCTGCCCGGCCTTACGTTAAGCTGCCAGCCCACACCTGCAGACACCTGGGCGCGGCCCCCCTGGCAATCTGGGTGGCTCTCCTGGGTGCCCAGCACCGTCACTGTCGGCACCGGCTCTCTGCTTCCAGAGGCCGCGCGCACCCCAGCTCACCCTCACTTCTCGGGCGCTCTCTCTGTGAGCCTGAGACCCCGCCCGTGGCGTTTCCGTCACTGCTGTGCTGCCAGGGGGCAGAGGACTTACTGAGGCCGCCCTGTACCGAGCACTGTTCCAGGAGTTGTGGGGACTGTGAGGCGTGTATGAGGAAAGGGACCGAGGCAAAGGCTCAGCACAGGCTGGGGGCAGGGTGGGCTACGCACTTGAAGACGTGGTCGCAGGGATACACCGCCGGCTTGATGGCCAGTGGCAGCTTCTCCTTGTTTTCCTCCAAAATGGCCTAGAAGGAAAACACTGGAGGTAGAAACAGACCTTCAAAGAAAGGAGCACATGCCTCCCCATCCCGTACATCTGGGTTTTGGGATCCCAGGGGGCACACCTGGACCTCAGGTAGAGCCCTTCGCAGGCACCGCAGCGCCCAGAGCCCTCTGACCACCCCCATCCCAGGACTCCGGGGCTCAAGGCCCCTCAGGTGCCGGACAGCCTGTTCTGTGTCAAAAGAGCAACGTACACATTGCTCTACATCTGCTCATTGCTCTAAATGCTTCCTCCAAGTCACAAGCAGCCCAGAAGGCGCCCAGCCTGTCCTGGGAGGGGGCTACCTGGTCCTCGGGGAGCCCCCAAACGCTGCTCTGAGCTTAAGCGGTGTGATGGTTTAAACCATGCCCATAGGGACTCCCCAGGTGGTCCCCGGTGAAGACTCCGCGCTCCTAGTGCAGGGGGCCTGGGTTCGATCCCTGGTCAGGGAACTAGATCCCACATGCTGCAAACAAGAACCCGCATGCTGCAACTAAAGATCCCACAAGTGGCAACAAAGATCCCATGTGCTGCAACTAACGCCCGGCGCAGCCAAATAAAATAAAATAAAACGTGTCCATAAACTCCTCTACATTCCTTTTGAAAGGCAGAGTTCATTCGTCTCCCCTTGAGCGTGGGCTGGGCTGAATGAGTTGTTCATAACAAATAGAAAGAAGTGGAACAACAGTCCCCCAGCCCCAGCCCCTGAAAACAGGGAACAGCAGCCCTGACCTCCAGTCCCCCAGCTCTACTCAACCCTCAGGAAGGACGGTTCCCAGCATCGGGACCCCGGGGTCTGGGCCCCAGGCAGCTCACGTCTGCTCCCTGGGCTCTGAGCCCCTTGTCTCTCAGACACCCCCAGACTCTCCTCTCCCCCCCACGGCAGCTGGTGCTCAGCAACATGTGGTGACTGGGTGAAGAAAGGTCCAGGAGCCACCAGGCAAACGGGCCCGGGGTCGGGCTGGAGGCCACACCTGGTAGTGCTCGTCGGCTGGCTCGGGCGTGGAGGAGCTGAGGTCCAGCAGGTCGGCGGGCGCCCAGGGCAGCAGCACGCACCTCCGGATCAGAGGGTCGGCCTCTCCGTAGGCAAAGTCCCGGGTCACCTCCTCTGCACCAGGACACGCGGGCAGTCAGGGAGTGGCAGAAAAGCACCGGCCCTTCCTTGGGGTGGGCGGGCTTTGACTTACCGCCCGTGTCCAGGTCCCTCAGGGGCCACAGCAGCGTGTAGGCCACCCGCTGGGGCATGTAGAAGAAGGGCGCGGTGGCGAAGCTGGGCACGTCCGCGTGCTGGATGCGCGAGCCGAACTCGTCCATGATGTACCACACCGGCACCTTCTCCTCGGCCGTCTGCGGGCAGAGCACACGCCACCCTCGCCCACTGCTCCGCCTCCCCGCCCCATCCCCGACCCAAACACCTACCACTGGCCCGTCTATGCCCACCTCTCAGAGCCTGGAGCACCTACCACACACGCCTCCAGTCCCTTGAACCTGTGGCCTCCGGGCCGGCGGCCCTGCCCTGGCAGACAGGGACAACAGGCCAGCAGGCTGCGGTGTGATCACGTGTGTGGCAGAGGTGTGCGGAAAGAGGGCACTTAGCCTAGTAGCTACATGGATGGTCTGGTTCTGTGTGCAGGCGGAGGAGGGGGGAGACTTCTGAGTTCAGGGAAGGCTTCCTGGAGGAGGCAACAGCTAAGCTGAGATCAGGAGAAGCAACTTTTGCCTTTTCCCGGACTGAAGGTGGTGAGGGGCTGGAACGTAAGGGTGGGCCTGGGGAGGCCGGGGAGCGGGGGTGGTGATGTAAGCCCAAGGATATGCTGAAGGGACTCAGCTCTACTCCCGAAAGCAGCAGGGTATCACTAAGGGCTTTTAGGAGGGTGACGGAACCAGAAGAGGCCAGGAGAGAGGCAGCCAGGTCACTGGGGTCCGGGAGAGGCTTGTGTACCGTGAGCCCAAAGGTCGCATGGACACCTGGGTCCCCGGCACCGGCTGGCCCGAGGCAAAGAGTAACAGGCGCGTGACAGAGCCACGGGGAACCAGGGTAGTTTCCACTGGCCACATAAGATGGGTCTATTCGCTTGCGGGGTAAGAGGACACCTCCCGCTAGCCCTGACGGCACAGGGCAGCGAAGGCCTGTCTGCCTCCCCTGGGGCCCGGCTGCCCGCTCACCCCGTGGGCCAGCTGGTAGGTCTGGTTGAACTTCCACATCTCCTCCAGCACCAGGTCCACGGCCTCGGTGCTGGGCAGCTCGCCGTGGAACTCGATGCCCATCAGGTTGGCCATACGGTGCAGCAGCCCGGGCACCTGCTGCAGCTGCTGGCGGGCGTGCGCAACGCGGCACGTCCAGGCGTGGTCGATAAGGAAGATGCTGCGGGCACAGGTTACAGGTGAGCGCCAGGCTACCACGCAGGCAGGGCAAGAAGGGAGGGTGGAAAGAGGGCCAGCAGGCGGGATCCGCCTGAGGAAGAGGCCGGGCTGAGGCCTGGACGCCGCACCAGGCCTGGGTGGGGGTCCTGGCTCTGCCGACCACCCGCTATGCGGGCCTGGGACAGTTCCTCTCCCTTTTCCAGTTTCTAAAACAGGGCAACACGGTCCCTACCCGCTATCACCGGGCTGACATGAGCATCAAATGAGACAAAACAGCATGCTGACCGTACACTGAATCCTCATGTATTCAGTGATCACTACGGCGATCACCGCGACAGTTAACTGTCCTCAACTGGATTTTGAACTGCTGGAGGGCAGGCCCACGCCCCCCAACCTTGCTACCTGCAGGCAGACACGCAAAGGAGCCCCACTCAGAGCTCACTCGCGCTTGCCCGGGACTTCTGGGCAATTCTTGGGAAGCGCCAGGGATTTCTGCGGGAGAGGCTTCAAGTCCCCCCGTGTACGGACACCTGCAGTCCACACAGTCTGGTCTCACTGCAGGGGCCCGGTGGGCCAGCTGCACGGCTCTCACACCAGCGTGGTGGAGCGTAGGGTGTCCCCACTGCAGGCCCAAGGACATGACTGCCCCCAGCCCACAGGCCAGGCTGCCCGGACACCATCCAAGCCCTGCTGGACTCGGAGGCTCTGAGCGCACGGGGTTCTGCCTGCTGGGGAAGCAGCCCTGGCCCGGCGCCCTGCTAACAGGGAGGCACAGCCACCGCTCTGGTTCTTAGGTTAGGGGTCAAGCTCAGCAGTAGTTATTACTGCACTTACGTTATTTTTTGTTCGCATATCCTGAAACAAATGATTTATTCCCGTCCTCGTGCGTAGAGTTTATGACCGTGTGAGACACAGCCAGGCCTTCCAAGTGGAGCGTCTGGGGGTGACCTGGGCAGACGCACACAATGGCTGCTGGACATGGTGGCGGCGGGGGAGGATGGAGGCTGGGGCCTGGCCGTTGGGGCGGGGTGGGGCGGACTCACAGAGGTCTGGAGGGAAGAAAGGCCCAGGAGCAGGAAGGACGCCGGCCCCATCCCGCCCCAAACCTGCCTGGCGGTGTGCGTGGAGGGGGCAGAGGCCGGGAGCTGCTCGAGGTGGCCGCTGGGCCCGAGCCCCATGGCTGGCACAGGCGGCAGCAGAGCAGGCGCCCGCGCGGGTCCGCTGTACTGAACTTAACGAGAAAGGGGAGCCTGCAAGTTTCTGAGTCGGAGGGCACGGGGGTGGAGGAGCTTGGCTGCTGTCATGACCCGTGGGGGCCCTCCCACCCCACCAGGGGCTGGTGAAGGAGCCAGACTTCCCGGAGGAGCTACGGTCACAGGGGCCCGGAAACCCCCAGAGGCCAGCAAGTCTCTCCCTCAGGGTTCCGGCGACGTCGGGCCGAGGGGCCTGTGGGCCTCTCCTGGCGGAGGGCAGCCCCTCTTGGCCCCTGGGAGGCAGGAAGCCTGGGGGCCAGGATCGGCTCTGGCCTTTCTACCCTGTGGCCTCGTGCCAGGCCCAGGCCCACTCCCAGCCTCGGCGCCCTCACGCGAGGAACCAGTCAGGCCACACTCCTCACAAGCCGGGGTGCAAAGCGCAGGGCTCCGCCCAGAGACAGATTCAGCAGGACCGGGGCGAGGCCCGGGCGCCCTGGAAAAGCCCGGGCTCACGAGTCCAGGCTGCCCCGGGGTCGACACCCACGATCTTAACTAGCTGTGTGACCCTAGGCAAGTCCTTCCCCATTGTTTCCTCATCGGCAAAACGGGAACTTGTCACACCTCCATGGAGGGACCGCTGGGACAGTTAAGAGGCGTGTGGGGGGGACGCTGTTCTCAGGACAGCATGAAACACGACTAACGCAGGAGCGTCGCCAGTGTCGGGGCTGACAGGACCTTGTCTCAGGGCTAAGGGGCCAGCGCCTGGCACCCAGGAGCACGTGTGCTCGCGACGACAGCTCCTCCCTAGCGGCCACGGCCTTGGTGACACCTTTGTAAAAGGGAGCCCGGCCCTGACGGCCACGGTGCGGGTGAAAGGCATCGGCCTACGGCTCCTACCTGTTGGGGTCAGCCGCCTGGAGCCCATTCTCGTTGGTCACGATGACCTTGTAGCAGAGCTGGCCGCCTGGGTTGGGCTTCTTCCGTGCTTCCTGGGCCGCCTCGTCCTCACTCTCATCCTCCTCCACTTCCTGCACTTGCATTATCCCGAACATCTCCCCAGCGTCGAAAACCTGGGGGCCACAGGAGGGGGTGTTGGCAGGAGACCCCATTCCTGACCCGTTCCTTCCGCCACACCCCGGCCTCGAGGACAAACTGAACCCCTAGGAGAAGTAGGACCTCTTTACTGCCCAGCTACCCATTTTATAGGTGGGGAGATGGGTTCCTAATCAGTGAGAATGAGGCCCTAACCTCCCCCACTATCGCTGGCGCTATCGTCCAAGGCCCCTCAGCCCGGGGGACCCAAGCTTGGAGGCGGGACTGCATGCATGTGTCCCATGATATCTAGTCTGGCCTCTTGCATTATAGGGAAAATGCGGCTCAAAGGGCAGAGCGGGTGGCTCCGGTCACGCTGGAAATGACTGGAAGAGTGAGGATCCTGGTGGCTAGGGACTGCACCCCAACTTT
Source organism: Tursiops truncatus (assembly GCF_011762595.2). Classification (NCBI taxonomy): domain Eukaryota; kingdom Metazoa; phylum Chordata; class Mammalia; order Artiodactyla; family Delphinidae; genus Tursiops; species Tursiops truncatus. The sequence goes on along the minus strand of NC_047044.1, from coordinate 6,041,147 downwards.
GTTCTCACCAGCACCACCAACACCAGGGCAGCGGAGGTGACCCAGAAGGAAACAGGGGCCCAAGAGCCTCCTGACGCCACCACGCCAGCCCAGGTCTGCACAAACCATGGCCTGGGTCTAGTGTCCTGAGGTCCTGGGCCAGGATGGGACAGAAGGTAAGGGCCTTGGTCCTTGAGTTTCCCTGGCAAAGGGCAACGCCAACCACACGCAGCTGGTGAAGGGGACAAGCCAGTCGGTCCCCATACAGCCACTCATGTACCTGGTGTCTGCCACAAGTCGGCAAGGGGCCTTAGGGCAGATTCTGCAGCCAGGCTATGTGACCTTGAACAAGACACTGAACTACTCCGTGCCTCAGTTTCCCCATCCATACAATGGGAATACGAGAACCTACCTGAGGGGCTTGTTGGGAGGATTAAATGATTAACACACATGAAGAGCTTAGAAGAAGCTAAGCTTGGCAAACCCTCTGTAAGCACTTGCTACCACCACGACACTTTTGAGACTAGTCTCTCACCTGGGAAGGGGGCATCAGCCACCTTCCAGCAGAGCTGAGAGTGATACGTCAACCAAACAGTACACAGAGAGTCCGTGGCATAGAGCAGGGACTCAGCGAAGGCCAGCTGCCCCTAAAACCTTTCTCATGACTCTACTAAAGACAGAAGAGAAACTCATCCCAGTAGTTGGAAATCAGCCATCTGTTCAGGCACCAGCAGCTTGGATGTGCTGGGCAGGACGGGCACTTGGGGGTGTGAGGATGAATCACTCATGACCTTGCCCTGAGTGGCAGAGGGGCCATCTGAGAGGACCAGGTAAGCGGTGCGGGGGCCTGGAGGGCCGGATAAGACTTTACGGGAAGCCGTCACCTGGGGTGAGCGGTGAAGGAAGGGGAAGATTTAAACGTGTGGCCATGCCGTGGTGGTGCAAGGACTCCAGGCAGAGAAGCTGGGGTGGGAAGGGCTGTGGAGCCGACCAGGTCCATCCGCAGGGGAGCTCGGGCACTTTTTGGGATGGCGCCTTTAACCCCCCCACCAGCCCACGATCCCAGGGTGAAACCACTACCCTCCCTCCAGTTTGGAGATGAGAAGAGAGCAGCTCAGAGGCTGGGACTCACACCTTGGGCTTCCACCCAGAACCCCGTATCCCAGCCCTCTACCCCCAAACCTGACAGGAGGGAGGGGACAGTACAGGGCGTGGCTTCTCCCAGCTGTGAAACGGGGGTGACCACCATCCCCTCACAGAGGGACTGGAGGAGGCCCTAACGAGGTAAGGAAGGGGAATGGTTTTGCAGCTGGGAAGTTCCTGCAGACAGAAAAGAGCTGAAATTTACTGTAAAACACTCCCCATCCTTTCCAAGGCACCGGGTCCCCGGCTCACGGGGGGCTGCGGGGCCCCATTCCCGGGTCAGCAGGTGCCTGTGGCCCTCCCCCACACCTGGGCGCACAGCAGGCTCGGCAAAACAATGGCTGCAGGTCTGGGTCTGGCCGTGGTGACTCACAGCTCTGCCCATAACCCATAAGGGCAAGGGAGGGTCACGGAAAAGTACTGGCTGTCCCTCCGCAGAGCGACAGTGGCCAGGCGGCCTGCAGATCTTGCTGCCAGGATGGAGGGGACATTACACTCTGGTGACTATGAGCTGGGCATGCCTCTCCACCCAGTCCCCCACCAAGACTGTGGAAGTCAGAGCCATGTTTCCTGGTCTTCACTTTCCAGGGGGAGACATGGACTCAGACGGGCAAGTGACTTGCCCAGGTGAGTTCACTGCCCGCAGAGGCTGGCAGGGCCGGAGCCAGGGTGTTTCCACCTCGTGCTCCTTTCACCCAGTACACGAGGACCTTTTTATCCTAACAAACCGCTGGGGTCCCCTCCTGCCCAGCACAGGCCTGGGACTAGGGTAAGTGCTCAGGAAATGCTGGCGAATTGAGAGCAAGTCATAAGGGGGAAGGGAATTCACTGTTACAAAAGGTAGGTACCAATAACACTGCACCTTTTTTTACAGCAACTACTTGTGTTTTGGGCAGGAAGGTACCTGGTCCAACCCTGATTTTAGAGGCAGAGAGACTGGCTGAAAGGGTGCAGTTTGTCCAGCAGCCTTTTCCTGGCTCCAGGGTCCCACCTCGCCACCTGCACTGCTCAGTCTGTCTCGGCCCAGGAGGCAGCCCCTGCAGGAGTCTGGTTCCAGCTCAGAAGGCCCCAACAGAGCGCCCGTGAACGTGCTCTGGCTTCAACACGTGGGCAAACCACCAAAACCCAAGGCCCACCCCTCAGCCAGGACCCTGCGGAGGCCCTCTGGAGACACAGGCTAGAGCACAGGCCAGCAGAAAAGAGCCGACCCCACAAAAAGGGAGACCCTTGAAGCATGGGAGCTCTTTTCACTTTTTTTTTTTTTTTTTTTTTTTGCGGTACGCGGGCCTATGGCTCACGGGCCCAGCCGCTCTGCGGCATGTGGGATCTTCCCGGACCGGGGCACGAACCCGTGTCCCCTGTATAGGCAGGCGGACTCTCAACCACTGCGCCACCAGGGAAGCCCTCTTTTCACTTTTGTTTGGATTCTGTCTCCACCGCCCACAGCCTGTCTTCGTTGATATGCAAAATAAAGGTGACCCGGGGCTCAAATCAAATGAAGAACAACGAAAGAACTCTGTGACCTAAACAGTTAAAGCCACACAAACTCACTGGACGTCTGTTTTCCCTGAGGCAGGCAGTGGCTGAAAGCAAGCTTCTAGTTCTGAAGTCTGGCAGACCTTGGGAGTGTCACTTCCTCTTCCTGAGCCTCAGTTTTCTGCGCTGTATAAAGTGTGCGTGATGAATCTTACCACCCCCCGCCCCAGGACTGCTCTGGGCTCGGATGTGTGGAGGACGCAGCACAGGGCCTGGCACACAACGGGAGCCAAAGTTCATTTCAGTTCCAGTTCTCGCCGCGGCCCTGGCCCAGCCCCAGATGCTGGCAGGACCAGGGACACAGGTACAGGCTCTGGCCGCCACTCCTAGGCCACAAACCGCCATGGAGTTCAAGTCTAAGTCGGTCGTTAAGGCATTCGTGGCTCTTCATCCTCAAACCACCGGCCGTTTCCCCTGCATCATCCGTTAACGCCGCCCCCCAACTCTCCGCTGCGCGTCTCACCGAAGCCCGCCCCGCCCCGGAACGCGCTCGCTCTCCTTCTCCCAGCCACCAACTCCCCCAGGCGCCCTCCCAACCTCCTCCGCACGCGTCCTCCAGGAGGCCCTCGGCCGCCCCACCCCAGCAGCTCTCGGCCGAGAGCCGGCCCGCAGACCACACCCTTCCTGGTAGAAGGGTCCAGAGCGACCCACCCCCGGCGCTCCCCGGGCTCGCGCTGACCAGGACTGGAGGATGCGCGCCTCGAGGACCCGCATCCCAGCTTCACTGGCACCTCTCAAAGGGATCCCGGGGCGCTCCGGGCGCGCCCTGCACCCCGGTTCTCCCCGGCCGGCGCGTCGCCCTCCTCGCGTCACCCCAGCCCGCACCTCGTGCTCCAGCTTGTGCAGGAGGCGGTCCCAGTACCGCTCGGGGACCCCCGACGCGCGGAGCGCCGGGCCGTGCAGCGCCGCGAACTTGGCCCGGGCCCGCGCGTCCTCCTCCGGGTCCGGGCCCAGCTCCGGGTCCGGCTCCAAGCTCGGCGCCGACTGCGGCGTCAGGACCCGGCTGCCACGCTCCAGCCTCGCGTCGGCCTGCATGTCGCCTCCACCAGCGCCAGCGCCAAGTCCAGCGCCGCCGCAGCCCGCAGGCCCGGCCCTCTCGACTCCGCCCGCCCGCCCGCCAGCCCGCCCCGCCCTCCTCTGGGCTCCCCGCCCACCACCTCCCGCAAGCCCGCCCACACTCCTGGCCTCCAGGCTCGCCGAAGGCAGCCGGGGCGCAAAGCTGAGGCGCTGCACCCGGGGAACCCAAAGGCCGGGCCTTCCGAAGGGCATGCGCGCGCCACTGCGCGTGCGTGAGCGCGCGGGGGTGGTGCGTTTGTGGCCTGGGGCGGCCGGCGTGTGCGCACGCGCGCCTGGTCGGGGCGGTGTTTTCTCTTTCAGCCCGTGGCTACCCCGGGGGATGCCGGGAGTGAGGCCTTCCAGACTCCACGCGGTCGGAACCGGAAGGGATTCCAGGGAGTGCCCAGAAGGGGAAACCGAGGCCCAGAGACACTGGTGTCCCGCACCGACCATCGGTGTCCCGCACCGACCACACCGACATCTTCCCAAGCGCAGAGTGAAGTTACAGAATTTCAAAAATCATTCTTTGATCGTCCTAGTTGTTCCAAGTTCTGTTGCTTTCATAGGGGTGCGTTTCGTTATTTTCCCATTTGCAACTTCTCAGTAATTGTAATTTGCTGGAAAGCTCAAAGACTAAAGGGTTTTTTTTGTGCTTCAGTTACTGAATATTTTGATTAAAACTTATTTATTTATTTATGGCTGCATTGGGTCTTCGTTGCTGCACAAGGACTTTCTCTAGTTGTGGTGAGCTGGGGTTACTCTTCGTTGTGGTGCACAGGCTCTAGGCACGTGGGCGTCAGTAGTTGTGGCACACAGGCTCCGTAGTTGTGGCTCGCGGGCTCTAGAGCACAGGCTCAGTAGTTGTGGCGCATGGGCTTAGTTGCTCCATGGCATGTGGGAGCTTCCCGGACCAGGGCTCAAACCCGTGTCACCCTGAATTGGCAGGCGGATTCTTAACCACTGCGCCACCAGGGAGGTCCTTGATTAAACCTTTTAAGCTGAATTTGAACAAAATGCACCAATGTAGAGGACTCGTTCAGTGTGACTAGGACACTTAAGTTGTTATGCAAAAGCTCAAACTTCCAAACTCCAGTTGATGATGATGAAATAAAATTCATATTTTATGGCGAGATAAGAAAAACATAAAACTTATCTGCTTGTTTGGTCCTCCTCCCTGCTCCCCTCCCCCGCTTTTTAATTTATTTTTAAATTGTTTTACTTTTTTTTTGCCCACGCCGCATGGCATGTGGGGTCTTAGTTCCCTGACCAGGGACTGATCCCCCACCTGCTGGATTGGAAGCACGGGGTCTTAACCACTGGACCGGTCAGGGAAGTCCCTCTCCCTGCCCTTTAGTGTATATTGTGCATCCACATTTACCCGACCTCCTTGGGAGATAACCTTCTTTCTTAATCTCATCAAGGATCATTACTCCTTAGGAGATGACCTTCCTTTTTAATCTTAGAAGAGGCAGCCGTGACCCATGACCTACTACTTGTTTTGTACCCGTAGATCTGGATTGTGTAAACTGTCATTTAACATATAGCCCTCTGTCTCAAAAACTTATATCCCTGTGCTTTGACCTCTAACAGGCAGGACAGTCCTTAGAGCTCTCTGAAAGACTTCCCAGGTAATAATCCTCAATTTGGCTCAAATAAAATTTTCCATTTCTTTCTTAGATCGACTGATTAATTTTTTTCATTGACGTGGTGAAGAAACATGTTACAGGGAAAAACATGTTACTACCATGCTGAAGTGCTTTTTTTCCATTTAATGTCAGCTTTGTCACGAAAATTTTGCCGTTCAGTTACTCTGTGAAAAAATATTTGTAAATTTTTGACAACTATGATTTCTAATTCAGTTTTACAGCTTGTTTGGATGTAATTCTTCACCACATCCAATTCCAGGTGTATTTCTGCTTCATGGGGTTCTTTTTTTTTTTTAATGGCCGTGCAGCTCGGCACTCGGGATCTTAGTTCCCCGACCAGGGATTGAACCCAGGCCCTCAGCAGTGAAAGCACAGAGTCCTAACCACTGGACCGCCAGGGAATTCCTGAGGGGTTCTTAATTTAGTAAGAATGTTAGTCCCCCTATGCTGTGCCTGTTGAACGTTATGTGAGTATTATCACCGCAAGAAAAAAATGTCTTTGGTGTTCAACTTATATTAGCTGAGTAGCATTCACAATGATGTTAGTTTTGCACTTTGGAGAGAATGAACTTCCAAAAGCTTAATTTTGATTCCATGAATCGGAGGCAAGAAATGGCAGCATCTAATGACTCTGATAACAATATGGCATCCACAGTGGAATAATTCCTCAGCCAGTGGAGCCAACACATTAACAGTGGAATGAGCACAAGAAAACTTGGAATTAGAAAAACGAGTGAAGCTAATGTATAAAAAGTCATTTGATCTAAATGAAGAGTCATGATTTACAGAATGAAATGTCAACCCACTTCTGCAGCTTCATATGTTAATTCATTTTGGGGCACAGCCTTCTTAAAATAATTACTAACTTTCGAAGTCAATGTGATACTTCTGAATGAGAATTGTGTCATCTGGTTTGGTTTTCAGTTAATATCTCTTTGGCGCCCGGGGTGAGATGTAAATGTCCACAGACATTCTGTCAAAGTTTCAGTTTCATAATCGACTCTGAAAAATGGAAATATAAAATTTAATTTTAAATTAAATGTGGACTTTAAAAAACGTTTATTGCTCCTGAAAAGGTTTATTGCACAATAAGACAAAAAATACTAGTAAACAAAATATAAATAAAAAGCTGTGGATTTATACCGTACAAGAGGGCACAAAACCCTCTGAACAGCAAAAGTGTCCAGACTTCTCTATTCAATCTGCAGCAGGACCACTCAGCCTCTGACTCCTACATGGGACTCATGCACACAAACTCCGTAATTTCCCGGAGGCTTCATGCATCTTGGAGGCCACAGAACAGGCACAACTCAGGTGGTAGGTAGGCAGGGGCAGCAGGACCTCACGGTGAATAGTTAGTACATAATATTATATTATAACTAGGTAAGAATGACTGTGTACTTCACAGGCCTGATCACTAATAGCAACTATGTTATATCGTTTATCTTGCCTTATAGTCTGTGCCTATACAGATATATATCACACTTACAATAATTATTTTGTTATGAGCAAATATATGTTGCACTGGCTGAAAACCTATCTGTTGTCTTAGCGTCTGCATCTTCCTCGCCCTCCGTATCAGTCTGTAGTTTACCCACTCCATGGGACAGTAAATCCAACTCAAACTGGCTTAAGGAAAAAGGGTATTTACTGGCTTCCACAGAGTTATGGACTGGATGATTGTGTTCTTCCGAAATTCATATGTTGATGCCCTAACCCCCAATGTGACTGAATTTGTAAATAGGGCCTGTGAGGAGGTGATAAAAGTTAAAGGAGCCCATAAGGGTGGGGTCCTAAACCAATAAGTCTGGTGTCCTTCAAAGGAGAGGAATAGATACCAGAGCATTCTCTCTCTTCACCTAGTGAGGACAGAGTGAGAAGGTGGCTATCTGCAAGCCAGGAAGAGAACCCTAACCTGCACCTTGATCTTGGACTTCCTAGTCTCCAGAAGATACATTTCTGTTGTTTAAGCTGCCTCGTCTGTGGTATTTTGTTATGGCAGCCAGAACTATCACATAACACATAGCAAAGGAGTTCAGTGGACTTCAGGTTCAACTTGATCAAGGAGCACAAACATCACCAGGATCTACGTTTTCTGTCCTTGTCTCAGCTCTGCTCTTCTATGCATTGGCTTCCCTCTCTGATAGGCTACCCTCTTGTGTGATGAAGTAGCTGCGATAGCTCCAGGCTACATCCTGCCAGGGATCCAGTCCCACTGGGAAAGGGAGCCTGAGTCTCACAGATTTTCTCTCACACTGGTCAGGTCCTGTGAATGTCTCTGACCCATCCCTTTGACAGGGCAGGCCTGTTTCTCATTCTCCTCCCCAGATGCAAACCCAATCGAATCAGATCCCTACTTGAAATCTTTTGTGATTACCCAGTGCCCAGGAATAAAAACTCAGCCCTTCATGTGACCTCAAAAGTCCTGCATGGTCCAGCTCTGCTGACCTCTTTCGCCTCCTTTCAGCACACACTCTTCTCCTCAGTTTTGAGCCCCACCTTGCTGGCCTTATTCAGCTTTAGGACTGCAATGCCTCACCATTGCCTCCAGGGTTTTCACGTGCTGTTCCTTCGGCCTGGGAGCCCTTGCCCTCTTCCAACCTTGTTAATTCCAACTCATTCTGCAGGTCTCAGCTGAAATGTTACCTCCACAGGGGGCCTCTGAATATGCAGTTTTAAAATTTATTTATTTATTTATTTGGCTGTGCTGGGTCTTGTGGCATGAGGGATCTTTGTTGCCACTTGCGGGATTTTAGTTGCAGCATGAGGGATCTTTAGTTGTGGCGTACAGGATCTAGTTTCCTGACCAGGGATTGAACCCAGGCCCCCTGCATTGGGAGTCTTAACCGCTGGACCACCAGGGAAGTTCCTGAAACAACAACAAAATGTTTTTTATTGGAGTATAGTTGATTTACAATGTTGTGTTAGTTTCAGGTGTGCAGCAAAGTGAATCAGTTATACATATACATATATCCACTCTTTTTTAGATTCTTTCCCTATATAGGTCATTACAGAATATTGAGTAGAGTTCCCTGTGCTATACAATAGGTCCTTATTAGTTACTTATTTTATATAGAGTAGTGTGTATATGTCAATCCCAATCTCCCAATTTATTCCTCCCCCTGACTTTCCCCCCTGGTAACCGTAAGTATATTTTCTACATCTGTGACTCTATTCCTGTTTTGTAAATAAGTTCATTTGTTTCATTTTTTTAGATTCCACATATAAGCGATCCTGGGCATATATCTAGAGAAAACTATAATACAAAAAGGTACATGCACCCCAATGTTCACTGCAGCACTGTTTACAATAGCCAAGACATGGAAGCAACCTAAATGTCCATCAACAGATGAATGCATAAAGAAGATGTGGTACATATATACAATGGAATATTACTCGGCCATAAAAAAGAACAAAATAATGCCATTTGCAGCAACATGGATGGACCTAGAGATTCTCATACTGAAGTAAGTCAGACAGAGAAAGACAAATATCATATGAATATGCAATCTAAGCAACATAAAGTCACGTCTCTGCTTCACTCACCACTCCCCCCACCCCCCCACCCAGGGATAAGAAGAGAGGAAAAGAGAGCGTTTGGGGGAGAAAGAATGACCAAGGCACAAGGTGGCCTTTGGTCCTGAAAGCTTCTCCTGCTAGGAGCTGTGCTGAGGGTGCTTGTAGAAAATGTGTTTTTCTTGCACCATGGAGCCTGTTCTCAACCAAAGAGGCAGTGATCTGCTTCCACGCTAGGGGAACGAGTTGGCTGGTTGCGCTGACCGCTGACCAAGAGACCGTGGGCTTGTCTCCCAATGGCATCTTCCTAAGAAAATGTGTTAAAACCATGCCTCTCCCTTTGTTATCCTTTTAAATAGTTAATGCGTACAAGATTATAGTTGAAACCCTACGTAGGTTATTAACCAACAACCCTGCTCTGCTTTCCTCCACTAATTTACCTTCTATCCCCTGGCAAGGGGAGTCATTGTACTGGATTAGAGGTTTATTATTTCCATGCTTTAAAAGTTCTTCCATTACATATAATTGTGTGTTTAATTAAACAGTACACTGCTTAGTTTTGTTGGTTTTTGAGATTAAAGATATGGAGTTATGATTTATGTGATATTCTTTTTTTTTTTAAATGGTCCATACTTTTGACCAGATTTAATAGCTTTATGTATTTTTGGCTGTGTCGCGTCTTCATTGCTGCGCGCGGGCTTTCTCTAGTTGTGTCGAGCGGGGGTTACTCTTTGTTGCGGTGCACGGGCTTCTCATTGCAGTGGCTTCTCTTGTTGCGGAGCATGGGCTCTAGGCACGCGGGCTTCGGTAGTTGTGGCTCACGGGCTCTAGAGCGCAGGCTCAGTAGTTGTGGTGCACGGGCTTAGTTGCTCTGCAGCATGTGGGATCTTCCCAGACCAGGGATCGAACCCGTGTCCCCTGCATTGGCAGGCGGATTCTTAACCACTGTGCCACCAGGGAAGTCCATGGGATATTCTTTTCCATTCAGTGTTATGGTGTTTTATTTTGTTCAGACAGTTTTCACTCACAACATTTTAAATTTGTATTTATTTATTTATTTTTGGACATGCTGTGCAGCTTGAGGGATCTTAGTTCCCTGACCAGGGATCAAACCTGTGTCCTCGCAGTGAAAGTGTGGAGTCCTAACCACGGGACCGCCAGGGAATTCCCACTCACAACATTTCTGACACCAAATGTGTGTGCTTTTTCCGCCACACCAAACATTTCTCCAACTCTTTATAATTTATAATTCAATTCAGTTCTGACACTATCTTCCTGGAGTTAGACAGGTTAAGGGCTCAGTCCCACAAGACTCCCCTGCTACAGATGCAAGTCACGTGTCCCAGGTTGTCACCTGTGCTTCTAACCAACCTGCTATAAATACAGGGGGGATCCCATGACCCCCTTCTTGGGTTCGGTAATTTGCTAGGATGGTTCACAGAATTCAGGAAAGAGCTTTGCTTACTGTTACTGGTTTGTTATAAAGGATACAACTCAGGAACAGGCAGATGGACAAGATGCATAGGGCCAGGTGTAGGGGAGGAGCTTCCGAGCCCTCCTGCGTGTACCACCCTCCCGGCACCTCCTCATGTTCACCAACTAGGAAGCTCTCTGAACCTCATTGTTTGGGGGTTTTTATGGAGGTTTCATGACGTAGGCGTGATTGAATAAATCGTTGGCCATAAGTCAGGTGGTGGAGCTGAAAGTTCCAACCCTCTAATTACACTGTGGTCTTTCTGGTGACCAGCCCCCCTCCTGAAGCCATCTAGGGGCCCCGAGCCCCCAGACATCTCATTAGCATACGAGAGATACAGCACTCTGGAGACTCCAAATGGAGCTCAAAGACCAAATACGTATTTCTTATTGAATCGCACCAACCTTGACAGTCCACACTTTTAAAGTATACAATTCAGTGGGTTTTAGTGTATTCACAAGCTTGCGTGGTGTGCAAACATCACCGTGGTCTGATTCCAGAACATTTCCATCACACATGGGCATCAGCAGTCACTCCTCATCTCCCATCCCCCATCCTCCATCCCCCTCCCCCTCAGCCCTTGGAAACCACGAATCTACTTTCTGTCTCTGGATTTGTCTATTTTGGACATTCACAAAAATGGAGCCATACAACACGTGGCTTTTGTGACTGGCTTCTTTCACTCAGCATAATGTTTTCAAGGTTCATTCGTATTTTAGCATGTACTTCATTTATATGGCTGAATAGTATTCCATTGTAGGGGTGTACCACATTTGGTTTGTCCATTGATAAACGGATGGGCATTTGGGCTGTTTCTACTTTTTGACTATTATAATAATGCTGCTATGAACATTCATGTATAAATTTTTGTGTGAATATGTGTTTTCAGTTTAACTATCTGAGGAAACACCGGCCTGTTTTTGTACAAGTTTTGTACTTTTTTTTTTGCCTGCGTCGAGCGGCTTGCAGGATCTCAGTTCCCCAACCAGGGATGGAACCCAGGCCACAGCAGGGAAAGTGCTGAATCCTAACCACTAGACCACCAGGGGACTCCCCAGTTTTGCACTTCTTTGGTTAAATTTGTTGCTAATTATTTTATTCTTTTTAATACTATTGTAAATGGAATTTTTCTTAATTTCATTTTCAGATTATTCATTGTTGATGTGTAGAAATAGAACTGATTTTTGCATATTCATCTTATACTCTGTAATCTTGCTGATTTTATTTATTAGTTCTAACAGGTTTTTTGTGGATTCCTTAGGATTTTCTATATACAACCTCAGGCCATCTGCAAATAGAGATAGTTTTACTTCCTTTCCAACCTGGGTGCCTTTGATTTCTTTTTCTTGCCTAACTGTCCCGGCTAGAACCTCCACTGCAATGCTGGGAGCAGACATCCTGGTCTTGTACCTGAACATTATGCTTTAAACATATATCCCTATTGTTGCATGAGGTAATAATTAATTTCACTGTTATATAATATTTAATTGTGTGACTACTGCAACCTTCCACTGATTGACGTTTAGGTTACCTGCAGCTTTTTGCTCTTGTAAACACGAGGATATGAATATTCTTGTATGTTTCCTGGAACACATGTGTAAGAGCTCCTCCATTTATACCTAGCAGAGTTGATCCATATCCTCTCTGACTCTTACTACTCTTATCAGACTGAATTTTTGCCAGCCTCGTGTCACAGTGGTATGACCTTGTTGTCTTCATTTATATTTCTTTTTCTTTTTTTTTTTTTTTTGCGGTACGCGGGCCTCTCACTGTTGTGGACTCTCCCGCTGCGGAGCACAGGCTGAGGACGTGCAGGCTCAGCGGCCATGGCTCATGGGCCCAGCCGCTCCGCGGCATGTGGGATCTTCCTGGACTGAGGCACGAACCCGTGTCCCCTGCATTGGCAGGCGGACTCTCAACCACTGCGCCACCAGGGAAGCCCTGTATTTCTATTTTTATTAATGAGGTTGAGCATCTTTTCAACTGCTAATTGGCCCTCCCGTTTCTTCTTTCGCGCTCTCTCTTTTTTAAAGTTGAGGTGCTGGCCTTTTCTTCTTATTGCTTGTAGGGTTTCTTTACATAATCTGGATACTAATCCTTTGTAAGCTAAACATGTTGCAAATGCCTTCTCCTGTCTGGCCTCTTCTGTATGGTATCTTTTCAAGAAGAGAACTTTCAGGACTTTCCTGGAAGTCCAGTGGTTAAGAATCCGCCTTACAATGTGGGGTCGCTGGTTCGATACCTGGTTGGGGAACTAAGATCTCCCACACCTTGGGGCAACTAAGCCTGTGCGCCGCAACTACTGAGCCTGCATGCTGCAACTAGGGAGAAGCCCGCACACTGCAACGAAAGACCTCGTGTGCTGCAGCTAAGGCCCGACACAGCCAAAAATAAATAAATAAACATTTTTAAAAAAGGAGAGAACTTTCAAAAAACATTTTAAAATATCTATTTATTTAGGCTGCTCCCAGTCTTAGTTGCGGGATGTGGGATCTTCATGGCGGCATGCAGGATCTTTTTAGTTGCAGCATATGGGTTTCTTAGTTGTGGCATGAATGTGGGATCTAGTTCCCTGACCAGGGATTGAACCCAGGCCCCCTGCATTGGGAGCACTGAGTCTTACCTACTGGACCACCAGGGAAGTCCCAGAACTTTCAAATTGTAATGTAGTAAAACTTGTTCATCTTCTTTATTATTATTATTTTTAATACATTTATTTACTTTATTAATTTTTTTTGGCTGTGTTGGGTTTTCGTTGCTGTGCGCGGGCTGTCTCTAGTTGTGGCGAGTGGGGGCTACTCTTTGTTGCGGTGCGCGGGCTTCTCAATGCGGTGGCTTCTCTTGCTGCGGAGCACGGGCTCTAGGTGCACAGGCTTCAGTAGTTGTGGCACGCAGGCTCAGTAGTTGTGGCGCATGGGCTTAGTTGCTCCGCGGCACGTGGGATCTTCCCAGACCAGGGATAGAACCCATGTCCCCTGCATTGGCAGGCGGATTCTTAACCACCGTGCCACCAGGGAAGTCCCTATCTTTTGTTTAATTGTTGGTACTTTTAATGTCTTGTTTAAGAAATCTTTCCCTCTTAAGTTCAGAAATATATATTTTCCAGATCTACAAGTTGTCAAGTTTTCCTTTCGTATTTAAGTCTTAATGCATCTGAAATTGATTTTTTGGGGTGAGGTATGGGATAGGGACCCAATTTCTTTTTTTTTTAACATATGGATAAGCAATTTTCCCATCATTGTTTACTGAAAAGTCAACTCTTCCCCAGTGACATGTCATGTACCGCTGTCATCCCAAATGTGTGCAGGTTTCTTTCAGGCTCAGTGATCGTCAGTTGGTCCGTGTGCTCATCTCTATATGAAATTCATCCAATTTTCATTTCTCTAGATTTTAGTAGCACTTGATTTTGGCTTGGGTTAGTTCTTTCAAATTATCCTTCTTCTGCAGAAGGGTCTTGGCCATTTTTAGCCATTTGCTTTTCCATACACACTTTTGGGAAAGTTTTGAATTGCAGATTCAGTCATTAGTGGTAAGATGATTCTAATTTTCTATTTCTTCTGTGTCATTTGGTTAAGTTAGGGTTTTTCTAGGAATTTATCCATGGTATCTAAATTTTCTTTTTTTAAACATTTTTTAATTAAAAAATTTTTTTGGCCTCACTGTGTGGCATGCGGCATCTTAGTTCCCCAACCAGGGATCGAACCTGCGTCCTCAGCAGTGAAAGCGCAGTGTCCTAACCCCTGGACCACCAGGGAATTTCCTTTGGTATCTAAATTTTCAATCTATTGGCAAAATATTATATATACTGACCCTCCCAGAACTGCTTTAAAATGTGAATTTCATTTGTGCAAATATATTATGTATTTAATCTCTTAATCCTAAAATGGAAAGGAAAAGCAACAGATGGCATCTACACTTTATATGCCAAGATGCTCTCTTAGAGTTTGGAGAGAGTCTGGGAGCAGCGTACTGTGGATCAGGCCAGTTCCAGACTGAGGCAGAGCTGGAATCTCCTCCCCAGTCACCACAGCTCACAGAGCAAGGCCGGAACAAGCTGGACTGTGGGCCTTCTGCTCTCTTAGAATCTGGAATTCACCTTGGATTTTGGAATCTGGAGAATAAGTAAGTCCACGCTCACCACCCCATTTCTCTTGCATTTGTGGGCTGCCCTGCTTCTCAGCTCATTTTCCAGTCCAAAGAGCCCATATCTTTTGATCGTGTCTTCATGGGAGTTTTGGTAGAAATCGTGTGTTGTGTGCTCAGAGGATGTTATCATTGTTTTTTCCTTAAAATTAAAAAAAAAAAACTGTGGTAAAAGATACATAATATAACATTTACTATTTAAGCCCTTTAAAAAAATACAGTTAATCAAAAGATACATGCACCCCAATATTCATTGCAGCACTATTTACAATAGCCAGGACATGGAAGCAACCTAAATGTCCATCAACAGAAGAATGGATAAAGAAGATGTGGTACATATGTGCAATGGAATATTACTCAGCCATAAAAAGGAACGAAATTGTGCTATTTGCGGAGATGTGGATGGACCTGGAGACTGTCATACAGAGTGAAGTAAGTCAGAAAGAGAAAAACAAATATCATATAATATCGCTTATGTGTGGAATCTAGAAAAATGATACAGATGAACTTATTTGCAAAGCAGAAATATAGACATAGACGTAGAGAACAAACATATGGACACCAAGAGGGGAAGAGGTGGGTGGGATGAACTGGGAGATGGGGATTGACATATATACACTACTATGTATAAAATAGACAACTAATGAGAACCTACTGTATAGCGCTGGGAACTCTACTCAGTGCTCTGTGGTGACCTAAATGGGAAGGAAATCCAAAAAAGAGGGGATGTGTGTGTGCGTGTGGCTGATTCGCTTTGCTGTACAGCAGAAACTGACACAACACTGTAAAGAAATTATACTCCAATAAAAGTTAATTAAAAAAAATATAGTTGGGCTTCCCTGGTGGCGCAGTGGTTGAGAGTCCGCCTGCCGATGCAGGGGACACGGGTTCGTGCCCCGGTCCGGGAGGATCCCACGTGCCTGGGCCCGTGAGCCATGGCCGCTGAGCCTGCGCGTCCGGAGCCTGTGCTCCGCAACGGGAGAGGCCACAACAGTGAGAGGCCCGCGTACCGCCCAAAAAAAAAAAAAAATATATATATATAGTTAAGTGGCATTAACTACATTCACATTCTCGCGTAGCCATCACCTCCAGCCATTTCATCTTCCCAGACTGAAACGCTGTACCCATTAGACGCCAACTCCCTGTTTCTCCTCCTCCCCAGCCCCTGGCGACCCCCATTCTACTTTCTGTCTCTGTGGATTTGACTCCTCCAGGGACTCATATAAGTGGAATCATACGGTGTTCGTCCTTTTGTGACTGGCGTATTTCCCTCAGCGTAACGTCTTTAAAGTGCATCCATGTTGTAGCACGCGTCAGAACTTCACTCCTTTTCAGGCTGAATCAGATTCCATCGTATGGATAGACGCTGTTTTATTTATCTCTTCATCCATCGATGGACACTTGGGTCGTTTCTACTTTTTTTCTTTTTTTGCGGTACGCGGGCCTCTCGCTGTTGTGGCCTCTCCCGTTGCGGAGCACAGGTTCCGGACGCGCAGGCTCAGCGGCCATGGCTCACGGGCCCAGCCGCTCCGCGGCATGTGGGATCTTCCCGGACCGGGGCACGAACCCGTGTCCCCGGCATCGGCAGGCGGACTCTCAACCACTGCGCCACCAGGGAAGCCCCGTTTCTACTTTTTGACTATCGGGAATAATGCCCCTATGAACACGGGTGTACAAATATCTCTTCGAGACTGCTTTCAGTTCTTTTGGGTACATTCCCAGAAGTTTCCTTAGGCTTTTAAATCACTTCATTAAACCAAGAAAAAAATCTGGTGTTTATTGTGTAATTTGGGATATTAATGTCATTTATAAAATTGTTCTTTCTCCTGTCGAGTGCATGGTACCAGAGGGTCTCCACATTACTGAGAACAGTGGCTATTAGCCTTTTTGTGGTTCTAGATTTCTTTGAGAATCTGATGAAAGCCATGGGCCACATTCCCAGAGAAACGCATGCATGTGTGCTCACAGGCACGCGCACGCACACACACACAGAACACTGATTGTGCATCTAATTTCAGGGGTCCCAGATGCCCTGGTGCTCACTGACCGTGACCCCTGTGTAAAGGAACATCTCTCCTTTCATGATGACGGTCATGAGGAGAAATGGGATTTGAAACGCGCAAGTTTCACTTTCTGGGGGCTCATTTAGGAGCACGTTTCCTAACTTTGGGTGTCCTCCACACGCACGTCTCCAACTGCTGCTTTGTGTGCCGGAAGCTTTCTGTAGCTCCTTTACTTTCAGTCTTCAATACAGCCAGGGAATTTCTGAAAAAACGGTCTGATTCCAGTTACCTTTTCCACCGGCCTCCGCGCCCCCTACTGCCTCTGTCCTAACCACTGATGAACGAGAGGAAGGGGCAGTATTTAAGTTCATTTCCTGTTTATTATTAAAGTGATTTTTCACAAATGTTTAATTACATGCATATGTATGAACATGATGGAGAAAACAAAACTTGGAACATTTGAGGCAACTAAAATAGAAATGTGGTTACATTGATATTTGTCACCCTTGCAGGCAGAGAGATCGCCAAAGCGCCTGTACAGTACCGCCAGCGCCTTCGCAGAAGCCCAAACTGAAGGCTGCGAGGACGAGGGTCAGCGCTGCGGTCCCCCACCCAGCCCCGCACCGCCCCCAGTGGTGTTCAGACAGCCTGTTTCAGGAGCCACATGGGCTGGGTCTGCTCACTCAGACTGTTTAAGGTTTTGAGCTCAGTGGAATAAGAAGTTTCCCTGCAGATCTACGTGGCCTCTGGACTGAAATACAAAATACTTGGCATCAGCCAGCTTTCCCTTTTTTCCCCTACTTTTCCCCACGCCTGTCCGCTGACGAGCTGGCAGAAGGGCAGGTAGGGGAGGGGCACTTGGCATCTTGCAGGGCTGTGCGCCGGCCTCGGCTCAAGGCACCCAGAGCCCCCCAGGGTGAGCGCCGAGCCATGGCCCGGCGTACCGGGCAGGCTCAGTTTGAACGGAAGTGACCTGTCCACCCGGGGAGAAGGCAGAAGGCCGTCTCTCTCTAAATGAGCTTTTAGCGCTTGTTCCAGAGCGGGGAGGTCACTAGGTCCACACCCCCTCCTCCCTCTTGCCCTCTCCTTCATGTCCCCCCAGCCTGGGCCCTCCACTGCCAGGCTGCCCTGCTGAGTTTCCCCATCTGTAACGTTCAGTGATCAGCATTTCACAGGGGGACATTTCCTACTTTGGGATTAGACGGGCTTGGGTTTGATTCCCAATTCCATGAGTTCCTAACGATTCGCCTTGGGCCTGTCGCTGGGCCTCCCAGCCTGAAGAGCACTGAGCACGTGCACATGTTATGGGGCTGAGCCCCGGGGGGTTTGGCGGGGGGCGGGCGGGGGGGACGGAGGCGACTCTGGCCCTTCATTGCTTCCTGTTGAGACTTGGGGAACAGACAATTTCAGAGACTCCATCCAGGGGCTGGGAGGCCTCAGGGAAACAAAGGGGCCTGCTCTGGGGGGCCATCCGTGCAGGCTGCTAGGAAGGGGTGTGCGGCCACGCCCATGTCGCCTGGGCCTCTGCTGGTCTCCATGGAGCCAGGCGGGCGGGCCCTGCGGCTGGCGCATAGTGAGTGCTCAGGACTCACTGCTGCAGGTGACGTGTGGGCGCTGAGGGGCAGGGGCAGCCCTGGAGAGCAGCAGCTACGTGCTCGGTCTCCACCTGTGCGACGGGCAGTGTCCCAGACATCGAGTCCCTCTGCCTTTGGCCTGAATGACGTCGGCTCGGCGCCGTTGCCCTTGTCAGAAGGGCTGAGCTGCCACCACGTGGATCTCTGGTGAGGAAAGGGGTCCTTGGTATAAGACACAGTTTGCCAGGCTGACAACCCCCCAAGCATGCAGTAGAGGAGGCAAACAGAGCCACGGTCCCTGGGTGACGAGAAAGGAGCCCCCCTTCCGGAGCACTGACCGTACCGGGTGCTGGCAGAGGGCGAGGCGTCAGGGCGGAGACCAGCGTCCTGGGCGTGTTGGCTGGGCTCCGGGGTCCGCAGTCCTGGCTTGTGCGCTTCTCTCTCCGCCCGGCTGGCTGCAGCTTCTCCTACGAGGTGTCTTTCTTGAAGTGTAGCTTGGTGACCAGGCTCTGCTCTGCCCCTCCTGCAGGTGCCCTGCACCCCACCCGGGGTCCTGGGAGGCGCGGGAGGGAGGGATGGCCTTCTCCTGACGGGAGCGCTGGGCTCTGCCACCTAGGCCTCCATCACCTTTATCTCTGTGACCAGAGGGCTTTTCAGGGCATCCTGTCAGCCCCTGGGCTATGGTCTCTCTGCCTTTCTAGGAGCCTAGCACACAGTAGGTGCTCAGCAAACTTTTGCTAAGTGACCCAACTTAGTTCAGTCTCTTAGTTTTCAGCTGGGGCGGCGGAGGTGCTGGAAGTCTTATTCGGCCCCTGAAATGTCACTTAGGCCCCTGCTCCAGCTCCAGCAGGTGGGGGCGGGGGGGGGGGGCGGGCTCTTGTTGTGGAAGAGGGGTGACCTTGGCTGTTCTTCTGGGAGAACGAGGGTTCAGGTAGGAGAGGTGGGTTTGTAAGAGGTGTGGGGAAGAGGGTCTCCATGGGCCATCGCTCTCTGGAAACTTCTTGGCCTGGGGTCTCAGTTCTACTCTATCTGCGTGTCCCAAACCCATGGATGGCAGGAGGGAAAGCTGCCCGAGGCCACCACCTCGGGCCCCACGGCCTCCTCCAGCCTGTCACCACAGAGGCGAAGAGCTGGGCGGGACTGAGGAAAGAGGCCACCAGCCCCGGCAGGTGCGACCTGCTGTCTGACCCTAAACGGAGAGCCCCGGGGGGAGGAGGGGGGCCAGCCCCGCGCAGCAGCTGCAAGGCACAATCGGGGAAAAGGAGCCTAGTTCGGGGAAGCAGATGAGGCGACTTCAACACTCCCTCGCTGAGGGCTTGGCCACTAGACCTGAGCAGATGCCTTCCCTTTCCTGGGCGCATTTCCATGGAAGCAGAGTGTGCCAGGAAGTGCCCAGCCCATGGGGCAGAGGTCCCTCAGTCTCCACTGCCATCCCTGCAGAGCTGCTCCGGTCGCCCCAGCCTGATGCTCTGCTGGGCCAGAACCAAGCTCATCAGAATCGCCAGGCCTTGGCCCCTGCTTTCAGTCCTGGCCAGCGGGCAGGCTTTTGCTTCCAGCAATGTGTTGCTTAGCTCCTTTCCTTGGCGTTTATCAACTGGCTAGCCCCTGAGGGTCCGTGCCAGGCAGGCCCTGGCTGGGATGGGTCTGCGGCTGCTCAAGGCCAACGTCCCATCCCGGAGTGGGATGTGCTCCTTCTGGCCCAGCCCCTGGCAGCTCAGGCCTTCTGCACTCCTGTCTCGGCTTCTGTCCTTCCTCAGGACTCACCGCATAACGGCCCTACCTGGGCCAGTCCTTGTCCGCCTTCCCTTTTCTCTCCACCTCCACCTGGAGCCAGGTGGAATAGCCACCTTGTGTCAGGCAATCTACCATCTGCGTCCACGACACAGAAACACGAAGAAACAAGCTTTGTTGCCCGGGTAGATCTCCTGGGACCACCAGGCCCCAAAGTGTGGCGACAGCTCTGCGTTTAATAAGTGGGACCCCCAGGGTTCCCAGCGTGGGGCTGAGGGCTGACGAGGTTCAGGAAAGACCCCACCCCTGGACTCTGAGTCCCCTGATGGCGCGGCAGGTGGCTTTACTGGGGAGGGAGGGCTGGATGGTGACAGCAGGCGGCTGGCGAATTTGGATTGCGGGCTCCCTGGCACCGAGACGGTGCGGGGGCCACGTCTGCACTGCCCCGTCCTGCTCTGCCCGGGAGACACGGGGCACGGTCTGACCACAGTGGTGGCGAGAGCCGTGGATCGGGGTGGAGCCACCGAAAGGGTGGGTAGGTTAGTGGGTATGTGGGTGGCAACTGCCGGAAACCACCCAAAGGAGCAGCAGGAAGTGTTCAAGAGAGATGAGAGCTCTTTCTGGTCCCCTCTGGATCAAAAAAATCCTTTTTGAGAGCATTAAAAACCACCCCCAAAACCAAAAACCCTTCCCAGTGCCCTCCCCTGGGTAGCTATTGCTGGGGGCCGATTCCGGAGGACACACCTAATTTCTGGGGAGGACCAGGGGCTTGACGCGGAGGACAGGCCTCTTTCTGGAAACTGTGACTGGCCTTCAAGGACTGTGACCAGGGGAGGGGCAGTGTGGCCTGGACGGGGCTCCCCAGCTGACACTGCGCTACCGACCAAGTGCAGCGCCCTCCCCACTTGAGTTGGATTTTGGAAGAGAAGGTGCTGACAGCAGCATTAGTCAAGCTGGGGACCCGCCGCTGAGGACGCAGGTAACGGTGGTGAGGAACTCCCGAGCGCCGAGCCCCGCTGTGGACTGTAAAATCCGCCCTGACCTGTTCACCACCCAGCCCGGGACCTCCAGGCCTCACGCCCTCAGCGCCACAGCCATTCTCAAGGGCGTGCTCATCCCTAGCGGCACGCGTGGGTCTGGGGCGAGGAGGAAACCACCTAGAGGCGACCAGGATGGGTGACGGGAGTTCGTGTGAGGATTCGCCCGTGTTCTTGGGATTCTAAATGTCTGTTAACCCCAAAGCCACAGAGCACCTGCGTGTCCCGCGGCTGGTGGCAGCAGCAGCGTGGCAGTGGGCGAGGCCGCGGCCTGTCGGAGGTCCTCGCTAGCTCCACCCCAGGCCCTGGCTCCTGGCTGAGTGGGACACGGCGCAGCCCGGTCACACTCCAGACTTTGCTTCTTTACAGAGAGACTCTGTGAGGGAGGCCACAGGGTGCAGCAGAAAGAAGACGGCACCGGAAGCCGGGCCTCCGACAGCCGGCCTGCCTCTGCCGGGGGCGGCCCCCGTCCCGGGGCCCGTTTTCCTCCCTGGGCCCCGGTGCTCAGCACGGCCTGTGCTCAGGGGCAAAGCCTTGCCTTCCGGTGGCAAGGGTCCTCAGCTCGAACTCCACGGTCACGGCCTCGGGTCAGACACAGGCCCCTTCTAAAGTTTACCACTGGGCCCCGTGACCCCAGGAAGGGGTCCCAAGGGACACCGCTTTCCACTGCATTCCACTGGAGGGCAACGTGCTGGCAGAGCGTGGAGCCCAGTCCCCCAAGCGTTTGTACTCCACCGCGTGTCCAGGGCCGACCTGCCTCACCCCCGGTCTTGCAGGCTCCTGGCCTTTGTAAACAGACGTGGCAAGTGCTTGGAGGAGCAGTTTAATCGGTCAGGGAAGCCAGCGACAGCTGGGAGAAGACGGGGCGATTAATATTTACAGTTGCTAAAGAGAGTTCTCCTAAAGTACCCACAAATAGAAGTATATATATCTTTATCTTTAGATTCATATACACATAGTACTTAATTAGATGCTCTATCACGGGAAAGCAGAAATCTACAGTTTCCTCTCCCAGCACCTCTTTTCTGTCCCATCACAGAATCCTGAGAGCCCAACCGCACTCGCCCGTGTCCTGGGCCCACGGCCAGAGGAGCTGGCGGGTGTGGACGCCCTGCCAGCATCGACACTGGCTTATCACAGCCCCCAGACGAGCCTTCACCACCCCTGCTTCCACGGCCTGGCCTCCTGTCTTGGATTCTGCCTCTGAGAGCCCCCCTGAGACATGGCAGCCATGCCCCTCTCTCCCCTGAAGCACCAGGCAAAGGGCACGTGCAACCTCCAAAGGTCAGCTCTGCCCGGGACCCGCCTGGGTGGTGGCCGAGCGTCCTGGGTCCGGGTGGCGCCCGCTGGTGCCAGCTCAGGAGAGGGCGCTATTGGTGTCCTGGAAGGAGCAAGAAAGGCTGCCTTAAGCAACGTTTTCCCACGGGGGCGACATCAGAGGAGTGCAGCCGGGCTGGGGTCTCTGCCTGCATATGTGGTCTCGCCCGCCACGGGCTGGCCAGCGATTCCTGAAGGGCAGACGCCACGGCGATTCCCAAGGCAGCGTGGAGGCCCACGGAGCCGCCTTTAGCTTCGACTGTGGAGGGGAGGAGCTCTCTCCTCCCCGGGTAGCCGGCACCCCAAGCAGGGCAGCTGCACCAGTGTTATTTGTAGGGTCGCAGGAACCGGGACACCTTGGAGCGCAGCAGTTTGATGAAGGACCGTGGGAACATCTCCTTGGACTCCTGGGCTGTGTACTTGAAGTAGTTCTGGGGATGCGCCAACACGTCGAAGAGGGCCTTGATCAGCTTCTTGTCCTGCAAGACACGTGAGGCCAGGGTGAGGAGCCTGGGGCCAGGCTGGAGGGCCCTGGCCGCTCGCCTCTGCGATGCCCGGCGCCCTGGAGGGGCCTGAGGGTGTCTGCAGGGATGGCGGAAGGGGGAAGAGGCTGGGCTGGCTGGTGTGTTTCAGGACCCTACAGACTCTTTGCCACGAATAGCTTTTCGGTTTTAATAGCCTAATTGGTTTTTTAATAGTCTATTCGTTTTAACTCTTGGAGTTCCAGTCACATTTTATCTTAAAAGGGTGCGCTGCAAAAACACAACAGCCAAACCCCCCAGGTTGAAAACCAGAGCACACGGAGTAGACAGCAAGGCTTTGGAGGCCGATAGGCCGGACTGGAAACCGCAGCTGCACCATCTCCTCCCTAGTGCCTTAGCCCTGGGAAAATGGCCCTGCTGCTCTGACCTTGAATTATTCATCTGAATGACGGGGTGATGATCCCTCCTCTTAGGGCTGGGCGGAAAAGGAAATGGAGTCTTGAGAGCCAAGAGCCTGGCCCAGGGGTGCTCGGCACAGGTGTGCCGCGAGGGTCCAGGCGGCCCACGCTCAGGCGCAGTCACTCACCAGCTGGGCACCCTCTCAGAGCCCAGCGTCATCTGTAAAGTGGGGCGATGCCACCCTGGAGGAGACCCTCCAGTGACCGGCAGCCACCGCACCGCGTGCTTCCTGCCCCACGAGCTCATCGTCTCAAGCGGCCGTCTTGGGGTGTGACTCGTCCCGGCGTGTGTGAGCGGGCACACACACACACATGTGCACGCGCACACACACACACACACACACACACACACACACTCCCTCTCCCCTGTGTACACATGCACCCACGCCCTTGGAGACACTGGTGGAGCTCCTCCCATGTGCTGGGTGCAGTGCCAGGTGCCGGGGAGAGTGCTGAGGGGGCAGCCCTGTGGTTCCTTCCCCATGCGGGGGGGACGGGGCCCAAATAATCACAGGACAGACCTAAACTGGCAGGCCTGACGGCCAAGAAGGGGGCCACCTGGGGCCCTCAGAGCGCAACCTGGCTCGGGAGGCCCAGAGGATAGGACGCAGCAGGGACGGGAGGACGTCCACTGAGGAGAGGATGGGGCGAGCGTTCCTGGGAGGCCGTGGCCAGTGAGGTGGGGAGCGGAGGCCTGAGAGCCGCCGTGGAGGCAGGTGGTAGCCGTGCCAGGCTGGGCCTCGCTGGCCAAGGCTTGGTCCTAAGAGGTGGGAACACTTCTAGCTCTGAAAAGATGCTCCCAGCTGCAGGGTGGAGCTGAGGACAGAGGGCCGGGGCGAGGACGAGAGAGTCAGGCACTGTCAACAGGACAGAGTCGGAGAGGCCAGGACGACCCTCTGGTTCCCACTAAACAGACAGGTGCCTGAGGAGGGCGACGAGGGGCTTCGTGCCCCGAGACCCCCAGGTCTCATCCGGGTAGGGCAGCAGGGGGCAAACCTCTTGGCTTACAAACTGCCTACTGTGTGCAGGAGTGCTCCAGGCCTGGGCTCGGAGACTCTGTGAGCCATCCCAGTTTCTCAGACGCGAGGCGGGGCTCAGACAGCTTGCCTCAGACACCCAGCTGGGAGGTGGCAGCTGGAGCAGAAGTTAGCGAGGGACTGGCCGGCCCCGCTCTTACCCTCCACGCCACCCTCGGCTCCCAGGCTGGGGGTGCTGTCTGCCCAGGGCTGGGCCGGGGCCAGAGCCCAAGCCAATCCCTGAGTCTGGCTCCTCACGGTGACAACCTGGGCCCTGACCCGGCCTGTGCCCGCCGTGTGACGGCCACAGCCCCCAGATGACTAGGTGGCTCTGCTTCTCAGGACGTGGGCGGGATGAGGAGGGAGTGAGTCCCAGAGGCAGCGGAGGATTCTCCTGATTTTAAGAGACCACGCTGTCGGGCTCTCCCCATTTCACAGATGAGGAAAGTGAGGCTAAGAGCTCACAAGGAACCTGCCCACGGGCATGTCAGCAGGTCCTGGGCTAGAAGGACACATGCACTGGACCAGCCCTGCCCCTGGCCGCCTGCTCCCATCACCTTCTCTTCTCCTGTTATCACTCTCCTCTCCTCACTTCTGTGCAGGGCTGGGGTTGGGGCTGGGGGCAGGGATGGCCCTGGATCATCACAGGCCACCATCGCAGGATTATATGATCCCTTCCCACAGGGACGCTCACTCACTTTCAAAATTTCCTGGTGATTCTCCGAGGCGTAGAGCCGTCCATCGCGGACGATATCTTCTATTAACTTCTGGTAGTCCTCTGCGAAGGCGCCGGTGAGGAAGGGAGGAAGGTGAGGGTAGAGGCTGAAGGCGAAAGTCCCTCCTGCCTCCTGATCCCGTTAGCCTCGGCCCTCCCCCAGGGCTTCAGACTGCGTGCCTTTGTCTCCTCCACCCACACTGGTCTCCTCCAGGTTTGATTAGCTAGAAAACCCCTATACAACCCTCAAAACCCTGCTTGGGTAGCACCTCCCTCTGAGGCCCACAGACACCACTAATAGCTCCCTCATCTGCACCACCCTGTCCCCGTTATGGGCCTGTCTGGACCCCACAGTCCCCCAAGGCTGGAGCTCCCTGAGGCCGGGGAGGTGTGATTTGTTTCGTGTCCCCAGGGCCAGCCTGGGTGCGCAGTGGGGCCACACTCACCGTCGTAGGTGACATAAGGTACTTGGAACCCTTTGCCGCTGTTGCCTTCATTGGATTTGAATTGGATCCAGAGCTTCCTGGAGCGGGAGGTGAAGGCGATGGGCCTCTCGTAGGTCTGGCAGGTCTCATAGGTGGTGATAGAGGTGGGTGAGGCTGGGGGCGGGGCAGGGGGTGGAGGCACGTCATGGTTGAGCTGCCCCAGATCCACAGCTCCTTACCCGGTCCCTGACCTCCTGCCACAGGCCTCTGGCCTCCCCACTCAGTCAGCCTTCCAGCACCCACAGCACCCAGTCCCCCAAACACTCCAGCTCTCCAGTCCCCGCACTTGTTCCCTCGGTCCCAAACGCCCTTCCCGACCCTCAGCCCCAGTTCCTACTTGTCCCTCTGAGACAAGTTTCTGTGCCTCCTCCTCCAGGAAGCCTCCCTGACTGCT
Source organism: Tursiops truncatus (assembly GCF_011762595.2). Taxonomy (NCBI): domain Eukaryota; kingdom Metazoa; phylum Chordata; class Mammalia; order Artiodactyla; family Delphinidae; genus Tursiops; species Tursiops truncatus. The sequence continues at coordinate 6,015,442 of NC_047044.1, read as the reverse complement.
CCACCCCCACCCTACTCTGTCTCCTCTCTGCTCTGTGAACACTGTACTACAGCCCTCCTCTATAGGGTTGTCACTGTCTCCCTGCCAACTGCTCCTCAAGGACAGGGCTCACACCTGCACCCAGCACAGAGCCGGGGCTTGGGTGGAGGGTCAGTCTCCTCTCCCGGTGAGCAGATGAACAAGGGTGAGCCTGCTGACCCCTGGGGTGCCTGGGGCTGTCCAAAGGGTGCCCCACTTCCTCACTGCTCCCTGGGGGAGCTTTCCTGAGGTGTCCTCGAGGTGGGAGAGGCTGGCCTCCCTAGAGCTCAGCTCTGTGGACAGACAGTGGAGGGGAAGATGTGGACTAGGGAGGCTGGTGATGGGAATGGGTGGGGGAGGTCCTGGGCTGGGCTCTGACTGGCTGTAGGACCCTGGCCGGGTACCTTGCCCTTCTTGGCCTCCCAGGCCGCCCATTCACACACTGGGGGCCATTTCCTGCTCATCAGCTGCACTGAGTGGGCGGTGCAGGCACCTGGTAACAATGCAGCACACAGTGGACAAGGCCCTACCCCCTCCCCCGTCCCCCCCACGCTCCTGCTCCTCTGGCTGGTCTCTGTGTATCAGACACATCCCAGGCCCCGGTGGGCGGACACATTTTTGTGTCTGTCTCATTCCCCTCCTTCTTCCCTAACATTCTGACCTGGGGCTTGCTCCCTGGGGGCACTGTGGCCTTACCACAGCAGCAGCGAGGTCCCCAGCCGAGGCACAGGCCATAAGGGGTTCTACCCAGTCCCTGGGGGCGTCTCAGGGCTCCCCACCTTTCTCGCTGCCGTGGCCATTTGGGCATGTGCTCGTGCCCACCCACTGCTGAGGGGCTGGCCCGTCACCCAAAGTCTCACCCGGAGCCCCCATGGGGGTGGGGAGCTGGGACGCTGCAGCTCACAGAGCGGGGGAGCGGCGCCCTGTGTGAGTGCACAGGCTGGCCCTTCACCACCCCTCCAAGCACAGAGGGGGAAGAGGCCCTGTGGGGCAGGGGGTGCTCCTGGGGGCTCACCCTGGGCGGTGTGGCGGGATGCGGGAGAAATGGGATGAGAGACAGACTTGTGGTCAGCATCGAGACCACACCTGACCAGGTCCTGATTCCCACACTTAGGACACACCCTAAGCTCTCCGGACCTTTCCACACAGCTCTGGAAAGCCCAGCCCCTGCGGTCGGAGGTGAGTGCCCCGCGGAGCTGTGCCGCGGGGGAGGGGTGGGCGTGTGGTTGAGGCCTCCCCCCTGGACGGCACGTACCGCTCTTCCTCATGACCAGGACGTCGCCACACCCGTCCTCGATGGGCAGGAAGATCTCGGGGACCACGATGAGGATCCTGCGCTTGGGGGGCGGCGAGATGTGCCACACGCACTCGGCGTTGGCCGGGTAGTCGCCAGGGTAGTTGGGGGACTCGATGTAGCCCGTGTAGTCGCCAAGCTCGCCGCCGCAGTGCTGGTCTGTGGGCACCACGGCCCGTGCCCTGGTCAGGCCCGGCTGGCCCTCAGGGCAGGGCTGGTAGGTGCTCCGCCCCCTCTTTGGCCCCCCTCTACCCGGTCCTCCCCGCCAGCAGGCCAGGCTCCAGGCCGGTCTTCCCTCGGGGACCCCTCAGCGGGGAGCGGGTCCCCGTTCCGTGTTGGTTCTCGGAGGCCCAGCCCCGGGTGCCTCCTTCCTGGGCTGCCTCACCTGGACCTCCGCGGCCGGGCCTCGTCCTGGCCTCCTGCCTGGAGCTGCTCGCCCCCCCGGCAGGCGCGTCCATGCCCCCGCCGCTGCCAGCTCCCCGCCAGCCCGCGCTCTCCTCCGTGTCTCAGCCGAGGCCAAGTGCGCCCCAACGCCCCCTTTCTCTCCACTCACTCGTCTGTGCAACCCTTTGTTCCACATCCCCTGCGTGCCCCCCAGGTGCCAGGTGTGGCCCTCCCCAGGGAGCAGCAGGCTCAGGGACCAGCAAGAGACACGCTTCCCCACCTTTGCAAGTCTAGCTAAGCCGTGCATCCTCAAAGAGGCCAAACGTGACTTTTTTATGAGCTAAACGGTTCCTAGCTTAACTGCATAAAGGAAGTTATGCAAAGAAAACTGAGTGTAAATACTAAATACACGTCATCTTCCCACACATTTACCGAGTGTAGATACTAAATACACGTCATTTTCTCACACATTTTCATTTAAAGATTTCCTCGCATCAAAATTTCTGGGAAACGTTTCATTTTCACCTTATCATTCCAGAAGCTTCCCTCCCACTTTTCCCCCACTTTTCCTCATTAGGACGTTTAAACACTTAAAACCCTGCTATGCTGAGCTGTGGCAGGAGGCCGCGAGCCCAGCGGGGGCAGCCCGGGCAGAGGGGACGGCGTCCACGTCGAGGATTAACTCTCCTTGACGGGCCATTAGGCTGTTCCAAACGTGACCAGCAGCCCAGGAAAGGAGTCACTGGCTGGAAAGTGATTAGGGAAAGGGTAAAATACCAGAGCGTAGGCCCTAAAGGGCTCTGAAAGGTGAATGAGAAATCCCTAAAGACAGCACCCTCTGGGTTAGGCCCAGACGACTTGCTGGCGAGGGGCTCGGAGATCTATTTCCCAGATTGTCTTACGCTGCCACGTTTCTTTTGGCTAAAACGGGGCTTCCTACAGACACAGGGCGGCCGTCTGGTCTCCCTCTTCCTCCTGCACCCTTGGTACACCCTGACCATCCTGCGCCTTCAGAGCTGCAGGGTCTGGCGTGGGCAGCTGCCCCACAAGCCTCCTTGGCAGGGGCCCTGACTCTTCCCTCCACAGACCCAGAGCCTGGAGTGGGGCCTGGCCCGGCACTGAGGCGCAGGTGAGCCACGGGAACCGATGAACGACGGCGCGATCAGGTTGCCCCGTGGAGCGCAGGGGGCTGGCCAAGCCGGCCGCACCTTCCACACCACAGGGTGTCCCACCGAGTGCATGTGCGGATGTGACGGGCCAGGCAGGAGTCACCGGCCTCCCGGTCTGTGTCACCGCGGACACGACCTGAGGTCAGGACTCCCCCTGCCCTCACAGCCTGCCCCCCGTACCCTCCCGGCACCCGCAGCTCCTCGGCCGTGGGAAAAGCAGCACCTACTTTTGCAGTGTGTGACGTTGGTGGAGCCGTCGAAGTCTGTGCTGGTGTTGCCAGGACAGGTGATGCAGTGGTTCTGGCCAAACTCGGGCTGGTAGGTGCCGACAGGGCAGCGGATGCACCGGTGGGTGGTGGTATTGTAGTGGTGGCCGGGGGAGCAGTGCACTGTGGTGGGGGGGGACCGGTGGGAAAGGGCAGGCGGCATTCTCCCCGGGACTCCCTGCCCTTGAGGGCTGACTCAGCACAGAGTTCAAGGCCCCTCCCCATTGCCCGGTAACCTTCCACCACCCGCGCCCAGTCCCTGAGTGGCCGACCCATCTGCTCCCTGCCCCTGCCCGCAACAGTGCAGGGTGTGCCGTGGACCACGGGTTCTGAGCAGTGAGCCAGGCAGACAGAGCCCTGCCCTGGGGCCAACATCGTACTCCGGCTGCGTGGGATGCCCGTCTGTCCCTCCACTGGGGATAATAAACGGAAAGTGAGATGCCGTAGGGCCGGCTGTGGAGGGAGGCGAGGGAAGGCGGCATCGAGGGGACCGACGTGGAGACCCGAAGAGTGTGGAGCTGGCCCGGAGGTGGGCCGTGTCTGTGCCAGCTGTGGCCGGAGCAGAGGTCAGGGGCCACGGTGAGCGCTGGGCTTTCCTCTGAGAGAGGAAGGCCACCTGGAGCTGCCCCGTGTCCCCGGCTGCCGCACTGGGAGTGGGCTCTGGGGGAGGGGGGAGCGGAGGCCCAGGCAGGCCAAGCCAGGGCCATCGGGGAGGGGTGGCGGTGGCCTGGGTCAGGGTCACTCTGCGTCTGTTTATTATTTTATTTTATTTTTGGCTGCACTGCGTGGCATGCAGGATCTTAGTTCCCCGACCAGGGATCGAACCCATGTCCCTGGCAGTGGGAGTGCGGAGTCTTAACCACCGGACCGCCAGGGAAGGCGCAATCAGGCTGTTTAGAAGCTAGAGCTGCAGGGGCTGCGGACAGACTGGGTGTGAGGTGAGGGGGAAAGAGCACTTAGAGTGACGCCAAGGCTCCCGTGAGCACCTGGCAGGAAGAGCCGCCGTGCACCAGAGGGGAGCCTGGACCTGTGGAATCTGAGATGCTTGTTAGATACGATGTGGAGCTGTGGCCTGGCGGGAGGGCAGAGTCCAGTTCAGGGGAGAGGCTGGACGGGGAACAAGCTGGCGGCACCCGTGCAGAGATGCTACCTAAAGCGAGCAGATGAGTTTATCCAGACTCGAGAACAGCGCGTGCAAGGGGCCTGGGACGGCCCAGCACTTGGGGGCGGGGCTGCGGGAGGCCGAGTGGGGCCTGGGGCCCAGGCGGAGAAGCGGCAGGAAGAGCACCCCAAGGGGGCCACGTCCCAGTCTCAGGAGACGCGGACAGAACTGACTTGGGCTCCAGCAACTCAGGGACCCTGTGGGCCGCCTTGATGGGAGCAAACGCTGGGCGGGCGTAGTGCGGTGACAGTCGGACTGGCTGGCGGGGATTCGGAGAGAATGAGAGGAGAGGAAGTGGAGTCCAGACACTCCTTCTGCGAGGCTAACGGTAAAGGGGGGAAAACCCGGCAGGAGCCAGGGGGAGGTGGGCTGGAGAGCTGGGGAAGGTTCAGAGTCTGCATGTCGGGCCATCAGCGGGTGGGGAGGACTGTCCCTCTGTAGAGAGTCGAGCCTGGGGCGGCGGTGCAGCTTCGGTGGTGTGGAGGGGAGGAGGGGCCGCACTGCAGGGCCCCAGCAGTCCTGACGACCTCTGACCTCTGACCTCACCCCACTGCCCCTCCTCACCTTCCTCCCCTCCCAACCTTCCTCCCAGTGCAGCTCAAAGCCTCCCCAGTGTCTTGAGGAGCTGGCGGCTGGGGGCTCAGAGCTCCGGGCTGGAGCCTCAGCGCCTGCCTGGCTCTCTCATCCGAGCCCTCAGGCAGGCCTGTGCTGGACCCCCGCCGTCCCTGTCCTCGTGTGCAGCACAGAGCTCGTCACCAGCGTCCACTGCTTGAGGCTCCAGGCTCCTCCTCTGACCGTGGAGGTTTGCCAGGGCAGGAAATGAGGGGCATCCAGGGAAACTGACCCCGAGCGGAGGGGTGGGTGGGGAGTCCTCACCTTTGGCCTCACAGTCTTGGAAGGCGGCTGTGCCCTCGTGCTTGGTGAGCAGTCCCCCTCCGCAGGGGAAGCAGCCTGTGCGCCCAGGCTCAGGCTGGTACGTGCCCACGGGGCAGGCCTGGCAGGGCCGGAAGCCGTCGGTGGAGAAGAAGCCTGGAGAGCACTGGCCTGCAAGTCAGAGGTCACGGCTCAGGCTCTGGGGCGGGGCGCCTCGGTCCAGGCGCGGCGCTCAGCTCAGCCCTCGCCTGTCCTGGGAAAGGCACCAAGGCACCGGGGCGGCGGGTCGTGGGGGAGGAGTGCCCTGTGTGGTCTCGGTCAGGCCTGGCTTTTCCCCTCCCACCAGCTAGAAGGGCCGTGGGCTGAGAAGTGGCCTTGCTCCAGAGCTGAGAAGTGTGGACACCACATGTGGAGGTGGGAGGTCATGGAGGCCGTTTATTTAGGGGGCTTTGCCCAGGGGGCGGGCCACACTGTCTTCACATGAGGACCTGGGGCTCTTAAGCTCCAGGCTGATGCTGCCTTGCCTATCTGCCTGGCTGGGCCTGAGCGGAGGGAGGGGGTTCTGTGAGGTCCCTAGGGCACAGCTGGGACAAAGGGAGGAGACAACACGTTCCAGCAAGATGTCAGGATGTAGAGGGTATTCCGGCACTGAGCAAGGCATGGGTTTAGTGCCCTGGAATTCTCTGCTCCCCCAGTGGCCTCTCTGTGCTCTCTGACAGGTACTACCTCCCCTGGGGCACAGACCACACTCTCCTGGAGGGGACAGGGGCCAGCCTGCAGGGACTCAGGGCTGGGCTCTGATCTCTTGTGTCCCCCAGAGAAGGCTGGAGGTCTCCGCCACCCTAAGGGTCCCACTCCCCAGCACACCTTTCCCCATCCATTCTCTTGGGTGAGCCCCACAATGGCCCGGGAAGGGAGGCTGATGGGGGGAAGGCTATAAGCCCATTTCACAGATGAGGTTAAGTGGGGTAAGTAAATGGAAAAGCTCTTTGCAAACCAAATTGTGCTCGGTAAGTTGAAAAAGGGCTCTGCAAACCGTCCACAGGCCAACTGTAAAGGTCTCTGTGTAGAGCCCATTCTCCCCAAGTATCTGGCCGCACTCCACAAAGCTTCCGACAATGATGGGTGCCCCGTGACGTGTCACGTGTTTGGTCAACTATAAAGCACTACGTACCTCCGCTATAAGCGGACCTGTAAATGAGCAAGTGGTAAACTGTGAAGTCCTTTCCAACCTGCATGGTGCAGTTTTAAAGGGCACCAAGTGCAGCCCAGCGCCGGCTCACCGCCGTGCACTCTGACACATGACGCACTTTGTAAGTGCAGCTGCGTGGAAGTCCTGACAGGCTCTGGAAACGGCAAAGAGCTTTACAAGAGACCACAAGGCACCCGGGCCTTTGCCTTGGGAACCTAGGTGGAGACAGGAGGTGCCCTGTTCCCCCACCCCCGGCTGCTCTTTGCAGGGAGGGCCCCTACTCGCCTCCACACTCGGATACGTTGCGGGCACCGGCCAGGCCGAGCCCGTCGCTGCTGGGGCAGGGCGTGCAGCTGAGCTGGCCGTTCCCGTCCTGGTAGGTCCCCGGCGTGCACGGCACACACTGGCCTGGCTCTCCGCTGAAGTAGGTGCCAGGCCCGCAGGTCACTGCGGAGGCAACGTGGAGAGACTGCTGGGGGCAGAGGTGGGGAGATGCAGCCAGGCGGTCTGGCCGTCTGTCTGCTGGTGCCTCAAGCCCAGGCTCTGCCCTTCCACATAGGGCCCAGCTCTCGCCCTTGTGGCTCCAGGGGCACAGAGGGGCCCAGACCCATCCCAGAGGAGCCAGGCGGTGGTCATCTGTGAGGACCCTGTCCTGGTCTCATGCGCCCTCCTGCCTGCTGCCACTCAGGGTCCCCTGCAGATCCCTCGCCTCAGCCCTCTCGTAAGTGTCTCTGCAGGGACTTTCGTCCCCTCTCTGCTCCACATGCTGCCCTCCAGCCCTGGGCCCTCGGCCTGTGTACCAACGGCCTCCTAGATGCCCCACAGTCAACTTCATCCAAACCACGCTCCCCTGCCGGCTCCCCCTTCCTTCCCCGTGAGGCGGAGTTGGCACCTGAGGACGTGGGGCTCAGGTGCAGAGGGGCTGGGGGAGCGACAGGGGCCTGGGGGCTGAGGATACAGAGATGCTGGGCTGAGGAGAGCCAGTGTGGTTGGCTGCATTGGCCACGTAAGCAAAACTGATGAGTAAGTAAGGGAACTGACGGAGAAAATAAGTTAAGGAGAAAGGGAGCTGAATGCCTCATGGGACAAGATATTTAGAAACATGGAAAAATAACATGAAAAACAAGTTAGAACGAATACTGAGGTACTGAATTGGAGGTACTGGTATGAACTCATGGTTTTATAAAACACACACACACACACACACACACACACACACACACACACACACACAGAGCTACAGGAATAGCATAGGTACATAGGTCTCCAGGTAACATATGCATACCTATACTTTCTAGTTCTGTCCAATGAGAGGGCAGTGACACTCCAGTAGCAATGAGTACCTCTGCTCTCGCTTTCTACACACTCTCCTCCTCTAAAAGGAACAGGGGTCCTTGGAGTTTTGGCTGATTCCAAGGCAGGGGAAGCACAAGCTGAGTCTGAAACGTCTTTAGTGCTGGACACTCAGTGAGTGACGGAGCTGCGTCAAAGGACACAGGGGCCGAGCTGATGGGGCGCCCACTGGCTGAAGCGGGGGCGATCTGAGCACCGAACTAAGCCACGTTAGGAGTGGATTACAAGCCAGTGAGGAATCTGTGAGTCCACACTGACATAAATGCATAGGTATATAGATACATGCCAACATGTGGGAGAAGGGAAAGCTCTCTCTTGCACTAGAATGCTAATAAATGTAGGAGGGATGATAGAAGTAGAGAACACGGCTTGGCAGCAAGTGTAGAGGTGGCTAATTTGGCGGCTGTCAGCGAGTGGATGGTAGTTTGATGGGGAGCGGGGTGTCGTGCACACTCCAGTACATCCCCACGAAATCCTAATCGATTGCAGAGGGAAAATGGTGAATTAAGGTGGAGGAACCAGAGGTGGACCAGGGCAATACCCTGTGCCTCCTGACGGGGGCGCCGAAGAGCAGACGTGGAGCGTGGTTTTCCCGCCAAGAACGCAGGCCCTGAGTCTGGTCACCAGGAAACACCGGACGCAGCTGAGGGTCACCTTACAGAACTTAGGGCCAGCCGGGGGCAGGACAGGAGAGGCAGGGGAAGAGCCAGGAACTGCTCCAGATGAAGGATTCTGGAGACATGACCACTAAACACAACACGGAGAGGAAAGGGATGCTGTCGGAAGAGTTGGAATTTAGCAGGTGACGTAAAGGGACACAAGCGCGCCACACGCACGGGAAAGCATGACGGCGCGAATGCTGTCAGACATCGCAGTGGGGGGATCTGTGTGAAGAAAATACGCAAGTTCTTTGTTCTGTCTGGCAGTGTTTCTGAAAGTTTGAAACGTTTCAAAATAAGTGATTAAAAATAAAAGAATGACATCCCCGAGTCCCTCCCCCTCCCCCCTTGCGGGGAAACGGCGCTGTGCCCACTCCACTGCCCCTCCCCCCACTCCTAAATCCCACCTCCTCTCCAGCGGCTCCCAGCTTGTGTCTCCGGCCCAGGCTACACTCTGTGCTCCAGATCTGTGGCTCCAACCTAGTCAGCGCCTTCACCAGGACGACTCAACGAGCGTCTCAGACTAACAAGGACAGCTGGGACCCCCGCCTCCGCCAGCCCCCTCCCCCAAGTTTCTCCCAGATCTGAAAACAATGCCATCTCTGCCCAAGTGGCCGGAACCCTTGGAGTTGTCCTTGAAGCCTCCTCCCTCACCTCCCTCTCCAAAGCGTGCTCTCAATTTCTCTCTTCCTTGTCCGCCTCTCCTGCTGCCCCTGGTTCCAGGCTCTACCATCTCTGGCTAGGTCTCCGCTCTGCTGCCGCCCCCCACTTGGCCTTCCCACGGCAGAGGGCGAATGAGGCTGCTGCCAGCTCAGCGCGGGCCAGTACTTCCCAGCGCGCCCAGGGCAGCACTGGGGCCAGCAAGCCCTCATCTGGCCTGTGGATACGCTCACCTGGTGGCTGCCTGCCTTCTCTCCCATGTAACCATCAACCCCACTAGAACCAGGACTCTGTCAAGTTCACCTCTGAGCCACCGGGGGCTGTCTCTAAACCCATCGCCTCTGGATGGGGGCCGGTCAGGTCCCCAGCCTCGTTCACTGGACCTGGCCGCCCTGCCCACGGCCCCTGCGGTGGCCTGGCCTTCCCTGCGCCAGGCAGCACCACCCCCGCCCCGCCAGGGGGCCCTCAGCCTCCCGGGCATCTTCACTCTGCTCCCCCTCTGCCCTCAGCTCCCACACGCCTCCGCTGGGAAGGCTTGTCGAGCCACACGGACTGGTCCCATGCCCCTCACATCCCTCGGCTGGGGCCTTGCTGTCCCGCCCCTCCTCAGGACCGCGGGCAGGGTCACACGTACACTCGGTCCCGGCGCCAGGGGAACGCTCTTTAATGCCAGCCGTCACGTCTAAGTGCCGCGGCGCTTCTCCCCGGCAGGCCTCCTTGTCTCCCCCTGTCCTGGCCTGACGTGTCTGTCTCCCGTGGGCTCTTTACCTGGGCCCACACGGAAGGAAGGACAGAGAAAGTCCGCGGGGCGACACTGGAGCGGCTGAGGGCAGGCACTCACCGCATTTGCCGTCCTGCAGCACCTGGCCTGTGCCACACGTCCCCTGGCCCTCCAGGGCCTTGGCCGGCCGCTGGGCCACCTCGTACTCAGCGCCTGCGACCTGGACGGAGAAGTGCTGCCGGCTGACAGACTTGCGCAGGGTCTTGACGGCGGCCTGCAGGCTCTGCTCCACTCGCCTCCGCACGCACTCGGCCTCGCAGGTGTCTGCAGGGGCGGGCGAGACCCGAGCTCACGACCCCCCGCCCCGCCGCTGCAAGCCGTCTCCCCGCCAGGCTGCCCTGCTAGGCGCTGCGCTGGGCCGCGCCTCTGCTCAGAGCCTTCCCGCAGCGGCCCCGGGCCGAGGCGCCCTTGCTGCGAATGTCTGCCAGCAGGAGACTGAGGCTCCAGGAGGCCGAGGCTGCGAGAGGCATGAGCCGCTCAAGGGCCCCGCAGCAGATCTGAGCAGAAGCCTGGCCTCTGCCTCTGCAACACGTCCCCTGCCCAGGGCACAGCTCGCCTCAGCTCTCATTTACAGCCCAGAGGGGACTGCTCACCTCAGGGCACAGCTCGCCTCAGCTCTCATTTACAGCCCAGAGGGAACTGCTCACCTCAGGGCACAGCTCACCTCAGCTCTCATTTACAGCCCAGAGGGAACTGCTCACCTCAGGGCACAGCTCGCCTCAGCTCTCATTTACAGCCCAGAGGGAACTGCTCACCTCAGGGCACAGCTCGCCTCAGCTCTCATTTACAGCCCAGAGGGAACTGCTCACCTCAGGGCACAGCTCGCCTCAGCTCTCATTTACAGCCCAGAGGGAACTGCTCACCTCAGGGCACAGCTCACCTCAGCTCTCATTTACAGCCCAGAGGGGACTGCTGGTGTGAAACATGAGCCAGCACCCCACAAGGGCCCTGCTGGAACCGGGCAAAGACAGGTCCTTGCGCCAACGGCCCACGCCTGCGGAGGCTGCAGGCACGGGCCCCTCCAGGCCCTGGTGAGGGCGTGGAGCAGTGGGGAGAGGCCTGTGGCTGTCACTGCAGCCCCAGCCCCGCTCCTCTCGCGGCCCTGGGCCTCCTCTTCCACCCTGGGCTGGGTAGCTGCTCTGAGGGCCCGGCCCTGAGCCCTGCCAGGTGCCTGGCTGGCCTCCACCTCTGGTAGCCGTGGCTTCGGTGGAAGCCTGGCTTCATGCCCAGCAGACCTCCCAGTCCTCTGTCCTCGCTGAGGCCCTCAGCACCTCCTGCGGGGACTCCTCACCCACCTGAGGCCTCTTCCATCTTTGTCTCCACCTCGAACTCTGCAGTGATGTGGGTCACCTCCTTGGATGGGGACTTTCGGCCACGGTGCCTCTTCTTGGAGGAGTCACACTTGAGGGTCACAAAGGTCACGTGGCAGTTTTCTGGACAAGGAAGGGGCCACTGTGGCAAAGGTGGCACGGGGCGGGGAGCACGGTCCTACCTCACCCTGCACACAGACTGCTGGTGGCCAGGGTCCCGCCCTGCCTAAGAGTTCATGTGCAGACGGGGAAACTGAGGCTGGAGAAGGCCAGGTCTCAGGAGGGGCCGGGGGGGCTGAGCCAGGCCCTGCACCCAGCCCTCCCGAGGCCATCACACCGCCGCACGTGAGGCACTTTGCGTATCTTCCTTCGCAAAGCCGTGCAGCTCCAGCTCGGGGCCGCTCGGCCCAGGTTAGGCCTGCTGGGTGCCGAGCTTTGTCAGGTTTGAGGAGGAACCCTAAGGTGTTCGGGAATCTTCGTGGAAACAGAGCGGGCATGCTTTCCTCCTGGTCCGTTCCCCCAGGCTCTCCCCCAGGCTGCAACACCCTTCTGGGCCACCCTCATTCTAGAGAGAGCCGCTGAGTGAGCCCGGGGTTCCTCCCGTTTGGACACGACCACGCTGCGCGGAAAGCCCTTGCTCTGGGGGAGCCCATTTAACCCTGAGTGAGGTGGGCCGATGGACCCCAGGGATGCTTTTCCACTCAAATGCTGGCTTTCTTCCCCAGGGACACCACCACTGTCTATGGTCCACCAGGTGTGGCTCCTGGGGCTAAGGGACCACGGTGGTGAGGACGAAGAGAGGCCCCTACCCCTGGAAACCCAGTCCCGCTGGACCCTGGGCTCCCAGCCCCCAGGCCTGGGGACCTCCCCCCGCCCCCCGTGTGGGCGGTGCCAGGGCGGCCCACTCACCCAGCAGCAGCTGCCTCAGGGCCTCCTTTGCCGGCTCCCGGCTTCGGGGCCGGAGGTGGCACTTGGCATCTCGAATCTTGAACCGGGCCTTCTGCCTGATGAGGGTGGCAGGGGCACCTGGGGAAAGTCCAAATCCCCCCAGGTGGCGGCCTCTCCCTTGGGCAGGGAGGTGGTGGGGCCGGGGGCTGCGGAGGGAGTGCCTGAGCGTGAGGGGGCTGCCAGGGGGACAAACCCACTGGGAGCCGTGGGTGGGGACCTCTGCCGCTTTGTTTCTCTCCCTGAAAAAGGTGCAAGGGTGGACGGTGGGGTCCTGCTCGCCCCAGGGGCCATCCAGGCAGCGGTCGGTGGAGGAGGAAGGGCAAGCCTTCTGCCTCTCCCCCATCACCACAGCTACTCTATGCGGCTGGCGCTTTCAGGAAAAGGGGCAGCACGGACGGGAGAGGGAGGCAAGGAAGGGAAGGGGATTTGCAATGATACAGATGCCAGAGCCGCTGGGTCCTTCCAAGAGCAGAGCAGACCCTTGGACCAAAGAATCCTATAGTCACAGAAGCTTAGGATTACATCATGTATGTATTAAGCACATCGTTGAATCCAGCCTCTTGAATAGGAAAAGCTGCCGAAGCACAACCTCCTGCTGGCAGGGGAGCTGGCTGTGTCCCAAAGTGCGTGGGCGTGTGCGTGCTTCCAGTGTTCCTGGGGGCGGTGGGGCGGGCGGGTGGTCTCCCAGGCGAGCTCGGACTCTGGGAGGTTTTAGAACCTTGTGGCCGCAGCAGATGTGACTCCCTTCACTGAAATGGAATCTGAGATCCATAGACCACTTTAGGGAGCACTTTAGGGTCACTAAACCACTCTGGAACCGTGGCCCAGAGCCGGAAGGGCCCTTCCATGGTCCACTGCCCTTGGGCTGGGACTCAGCTTACAGCCTGCTTGCTTCTGGGTCCTGGCCCTGCTCTTAGCTCCCTGGCACCCTGAGCCATACTGGGCAGGCCCCAGGCCAGGAGGCCTTCCCTGGGCCATGCCCCTCTGTCTCCCCCTGGCCTGGTGCTGGACGGAAAGTCAAGGGGTCCCGCAGGTGCGTGTGGCGTGGACAGGCCAGGGACTACCTGAGCAGCTGGGCCCGGTGCTGGAGCCGGTGCTGTTGCGTTTCTGTAGCATCTTGCCCTGGAGGCCCGGGACACCGCAGCTCAGGCTGTAGCTGTCGTCTGAGTCTGTAGAGAGGCCAGGGCTGAGGTGGGCCTGGGTGCCCCCCCTTTCAGCACCCGTACATCCTGGGGGCCTCGGAGGGGTCACTGAATGCAACGAAGGTCAGGACTGACCCTCACGTCAGTCTGTTTCTGCTACACGACTACAGGCTAAGTGGCTGGGCAGGAATGCGTCCGCTGCACTTTTGAGAAGGACACTGCGGCCCCCACAGAACCGGACAGCTGCCCAGGGTCACTCAGTGACCAGGGCTGGGGGTCCTCATTCCTAGGTTGGGCTCCTCTCCTGGAGAACAGCAGGGAGCAGAGGCTGGACCCCAGGGAAGGGAGCCCCGCCCCCATGCCATCCCGGGGACAGCCTTGGGTTACCTGGCATGAAGAGTGTGCGGGCCAGGCAGGACAGGGAGCAGATTTCCACACCGCCCACCTTGCCGCAGGACAGTTGGGCCTGGGGTGAGGCCTTGGCCCGAGAAAGGCACTTGCCCGTCTCTGAGGAGAAGGAAGACACAAGAGGGGCTTGAGGGGCCAGGGGTGGCTTTCTGGAGCCGGCAGGGCCCCTGAGCATGGACCAACAGGAACTCCCACCACACGTCCATCCCCTGGCCAGACCGTCTTGGTGGGAGGGGGCTGGGAGATGGCAGGGTCCACATCCGTTTGGACGTAGGGGGATGCTGGGCCCAGGGAGCGGTTTGCTCCCTTCTCCCTCCAACACCAGTCCAGGCTCTCTGTGAGAAGGTCCACTCCCTGTGCCCCGATCCAAGGGCAGGGCTGGACCCTCCAGAGCAGGTGTCCCTGCCCATCTGGGGAAAGGAATGGCTGAAAATGGCCATGGGCTTCTTGGCAGTGACCAAGCACGGGAGGGTCACTGGGAAGCCCTCTCTGGGGCAGCCCCCAGACACAGCCATTAGGTGTTTGACGATGTCCAGAACTGAGCTCTTCAGAGTTTCTCATGTGGAGTCGCCCCAGGGAACAGGCTGAAACAGGGGACTTACAGCTGGAATAAGGGGAACTGCCAGCCTGGATGATCTTAAACATGTGGCTGAACATTTTAAAGGAAGTGTCTTAAAAGGACACAATCTAGAAATGAAAACAAACTCACGGCCCTCCAGATGAAACATCTGGCCCCCAAACAAACTCAAAACCAAAAGGCCTTTGTCCCCCAAGGATCAAGAAACTATGAACAAAAACACCTGCAGATCATACAAACCAAAAGGGCTGCTGAAGAGCCCGTGTTCTCACTGGTTAAGAAACAGAAGGACAGCCATCCCCAACCTTCCAAGGGAGACGTTAGCCCCCAGCAGTTCCCTGTACTTCCTCTGACTTCCTAGAGGGGATTGTCCGCAACTACAGATGGACAGCACAGCTTTCCTGTGCACGCCCGGCCCTGCACGTGCCCGCACGTCCTTGTGGGGACGTGGGGTATGCAGACACTGATGCGTCTTTCCCGGAGCCATTTCTCAGGGCTTTGTTGACAGCGAGCACCTTCGAGGGACGAGGTAACATCTCCCTGCAGACAAGAGCAGCCTGGCTTCCGTTCACTACAAAAGCGAGGGGTGAGTTTCCCAAGCTGGGCGTCCTTCAGCCAGGATGCAAATTTCCTGTCTGCGCGTCCTCCTGGGTGGACGGGACCTGGGGGGCTGCTGGCTGTGCTGTGAGTTACGAGGCTCTTGGACTCTGACCCGGGGGTCCCACGAGTCCTGCTGGCGCCCACGGAACAGGGGCAAGCTAGCTTACTCAGCTTGCGTGCAGAGGAGATCTGACTCTCCGCTGTGTACACCATCCATCCCACCACCTTAGGACATCGAAGCCCTCAGAGAAGAGGGTAAAGTCGCCTAAAAAGCAAGAGGGAAGGTCAATCGACTGGCAGTAAGGAAAAAAAGGGGAAAAAAGTACATTTGCCTTATTGTAAGCATATCTGGTTGTGAGAGAATATGCAAGAAGATGAGAAGAAGCAAATGTGAAAAGGGTCAGGGATTTGTAAAAGGCTTGAGGGGACATGAACTTGATTTGCTTTGGTTTATTAAAACCACTCAAGTAAAAACCATAATTCAAAAGGAGTCATGTACCACAATGTTCACTGCAGCTCTATTTACAACAGCCAGGACACGGAAGCAACCTAAGCGCCCATCGACAGATGAATGGATAAAGAAGATGTGGCACATATATACGATGGAATGTTACTCAGCCATAAAAGGAAACGAAATTGAGTTATTTGTAGTGAGGTGGATGGACCTAGAGTCTGTCATCCAGAGTGAAGTAAGTCAGAAAGAGAAAAACAAATACCGTATGCTAACACATATGTATGGAATCTAAAAAAAAAAAAAAATCGTCATGATGAACCTAGGGGCAGGACGGGAATAAAGACGCAGACTTACTAGAGAATGGACTTGAGGACACGGGGAGGGGGAAGGGTAAGCTGGGACAAAGTGAGAGAGTAGCATGGACATATATACACTACCAAATGTAAAATAGATAGCTAGTGGGAAGCAGCCGCATAGCACAGGGAGATCAGCTCGGTGCTTTGTGACCACCTAGAGGGGTGGGATAGGGAGGGTGGGAGGGAGACGCAAGAGGGTGGAGATATGGGGATATATGTATATGTATAGCTGATTCACTTTGTTACAAAGCAGAAACTAACACACCATTGTAAACTAATTATACTCCAGTAAAGATGTTCAAAAGAAAGAAAGGAAAAAACCCCACTCAGGTAGTGGGACTTTCTAACAACCCTCAGTTCTTTCCTGAGTTCCAGCCTGTAACGGCTCCTTTGGGATCATTATCAGAAAACAAGCCTCCCTTCTCTAGGTCAAAGGCCCTGCACGTATTGTGGGGAGGAATCTCCTCTGCAAATGGAAGTACCAGCTAAAATACACCTGCGGCGTTATTGTTAGAAGTCTCAGAAAATTCTCCTACACGTGATTCAGACGACAGCCGATGGGAACCTTAATATACCTCTATTATGTACCATCAAAAAACTGAATCCCTGGGGCAAAGTTTCCACGACATCAGCAGAACGATTGGAGGAGAGCCCAGGAAGAGTCCAGACTGAATCCTCCCTGATTGCCAGAAATCATTTTTTTTTTTGGTATCAACATGCAAAGGTTAGGCCAGGCTCTCAGGAGGCAAACTCAACAACTCGGGGAGCATCCGTGACCAAGGCTTGTCCTTCCTGCCTCAGAGCAAGCACAGCCTTGGATAAAGTCGTTGAAACGTCTTCAGATCTTGTACCAGAAGCACGTTTCAATCTGAGGGTACCACATGCAGTACGATCCCTCCTGTGACCTGAAAACACCCAGGACTTTTTCTGCTTGTCAGTGAACTAATCATGGTGTCTGGCTCCTTTCTCTTTCTCATACTACCGTCGAGCAACTCTCCTACCCCTTCCTCTTTTTTTTTTTTTTGGCTGCACCACGTGGCTTTTGGGGTCTTAGTTCGCGGACCAGCGATTGAACCCGGGCCACAGTCATGAAAGTGCCGAGTCCTAACCATTGGACCGCCGGGGAATCCCCTCTCCTACCCCTTCCTGAAGGAGGGACTCGTCTCTGTACTTCAGAAGTGTTCATATCCAGAACAGATCTTTTGGATGCTCTACACCAAATCCCAACTTAATATTGCTTTGTTGATGGGACTTATCTTAAAAAATGAAGAGATCCTAAAATCCATATGGAAATTCAAGGGAAGTTCGAAAACAGCTAGATCAATCTTGAAATATGAAAAACAAAGTAGGAGGACTCACATTTTATGATTTAAAAACACTATAAAGCTACAGTGGTGTATAGGTATGAGGACAAACAAATAGGTCAACGGGACAGAACTGAGAGTCCGGAGACAAATCCATACATTTACGGCCAACTGATTCCAAGAGGACGTGAAGATGATTCTATGGGGAAAAGGAATGGATTTTCTTCAACAAATGATGCTGTGACACTCGAAGAACCACATGCAAAAGAATGAAGGTGGACCCCTGTCTCACACATATAAAATTAATTCAAAATGGATCAAAGATCTAAATGTAAGAGCTAAACATATAAAGCTCTTAGAAGAAAACAGGTGTTGTCTTTGGGAACTTAGATTAGGCAATGAACAGTTTCTTAGAAGTGACTTAAAAAACACAGGCAACCAAAGGAAAAAAGAGATACACTGAACTTTACGAAAATTAAAAACTTTTGTCATTCAAAAGACACCATCAAGAAAGTGAAAAGACAGCTCACAGGATGAGAAAACAATCTTTGCAAATCTTATGTCTAATAAGGGACTTGTATCGAAAACATATAAAGAATTCTTACACCTGAATAATAAAGACAAAGAACCCAATCAAACAATGGGCAAAGGATCTGAACAGACATTTCTCCAGAGAAGACACACAAATGGCCAATAAATACATGAAAAGATACTCAACGTTATTAGCCATCAGGGAATTACAAATACAAACCACAGTGAGATACCATTTTACACCCAGTGAGGTGACTATAATCAGAAAGTCAGCTAATAACAAGTGCTGGTGATGACGTGGAGAAGCGGGAGCCCTCACACACTGCTGGAGGGAGTGGAAAACCCTGCAGCCACTTTGGAAAATAGACTGGCAGTTCCTCGAAATTTAAACACAGGGTTACCATATGACCCAGCGATTCCACCCCTAGGTATATACCCAAGGAAATTGTAAACATACGTTCATACAGAAATTTGTCCATGAATATTCATAACAGCATTATTCATAATAGCCAAAAACTGGCCACTACCCAAACGTCCATCGACTGATGAGTGGATAAACAAAATGCAGTATAACCGTACAGTGGAATGTAACTCAGCAATAAAGAGGGATGAAGCACTGACACATGCTACAACGTGGGTGAACCTTGAAAACATCACGCTAAATGAAAGGTCAGTCACAGAAGGCCACACGTCGCATTCCACTTACATGAAATGTCCAGAGTAGGCGAATTCATAAAAGACAAAAGTCGATTATGGTTGCCTAGGACTGGGGGGCTTGAGGGAAAATGGGGAGTGACTGCACGGGGTTTCTTTGGGGAGTAATGAAAATGCTCTAGAGTGGATTGTGGTTGCACAACTCTGTGATTATACTAAAACACACTGAATTGTACACTACATGGGTGAATTTTGTGGCACGTGATTATATCTCAAAAAAGCTGTTAATAAGAGCAAAAAACAAAAAGAAGACAGACAGGAGGCTTCCCTGGTGGCGCAGGGGTTTAGAATCCGCCTGCCAACGCAGGGGACACGGGTTCCAGCCCTGGTCTGGGAAGATCCCACATGCCGCGGAGCAACTAAGCCCGTGCGCCGCAACTACTGAGCCTGCGCTCTAGAGCCCGTGAGCCACAACTACTGAGCCTGTGCTCTAGAGCCTGCGAGCTACAACTACTGAAGCCGGTGTGCCTAGAGCCCGTGCTCTGCACTGCAACAAAGAGTAGCCCCCGCTCGCCGCAACTAGAGAGAAACCACACACAGCAACGAAGACCCAACGCAGCCAAAAAAA
The DNA here is from genome assembly GCF_011762595.2 of Tursiops truncatus. NCBI lineage: Eukaryota > Metazoa > Chordata > Mammalia > Artiodactyla > Delphinidae > Tursiops > Tursiops truncatus. The sequence continues at coordinate 5,996,719 of NC_047044.1, read as the reverse complement.
AAAAAAAAATAGTACTTTAAAAAAAAAAAAAAAAAGGAAGAGCGATAGTACCAGGCTGGACAGGCAAGAATCCTCCGGGCCGGAATCAAGCCCGGAGGGGCTCCAGTTGGCTCCAGGGCCGCACCCGTGGCTCTCTCTAGCATGTTAAATTGCTAAACATAAAAGGTAAACATGCACATGAGCGGAAGCAGTCAACGTTAGAACGCTTTGAAAACAGAGAGGTTTCCTGCACATAACGGGAGCACAGAGGCCCACAGCAGAAGAGGTGCAAGTCGGTGGCAATGTTTCCGGATCATCATGTGAAACAGGCTGCTCTGGTCCAAGTCCTGGGGCAAGGACAGAGGGGCCCAAGGGTTCCATCACACACACACACTGTTTGGCTTCCTACTCTGTAAAGAAGCGGGGGGAGCAAGTTGTAAGAGGCATGAGGACGATGCCTGGTGAAGCCAGAGCGGCCTCCTGGGACCACCAGACCACCTCACTCAGACGTTTGCTAACATCTTTCCTAAGACAACCCATCCTTGCGGGGACAAACTGGTGGTGACATTAGACAACGTTGGTGAGAAGCTTTTCCAGGGTGGCAGAGGAAATGGCCAGTTCGTGGTGTGGCTGTGACCTTCAGAATCCTGGGTAAAGGGTAAAGATGGGACATGCACTGGAACCAAGCCCTAAGGGACACTTGGAGCGCGTCCAGATGGATTTCATGGGTTATAATTATGCTCTAGTAATAGTATGTTTACTTTCTGGATGAACTGAAGCAGTCTCTTGTTGAAAAAAATAACAGCACTCATAGGAGCTAAAATATTATTAGATTTTGTGCTCCTTATTTGGGATATTCCAACTTATTTACTTAGTAACATACGGACACATTTTACTGGGAGAGTTATTCATGAATTACTCAGAAATATCACAGTCTTTATTACCCCTAATTTTTCTTAAGAAACAAAAATGAATTTTTCAGAACTCACTGTAAAGTCACCACTTAGATTTTTTATTTTATAAATTTATTTATTTTAGGCTGTGTTGGGTCCTCATTGCTGTGCACGGGCTTTCTCTAGTTGTGGCGCGGGGGGGGGCTACTGTTTGTTGCGGTGCGCGGGCTTCTCATTGCAGTGGCTTCTCTTGTTGCGGAGCATGGGCTCTAGGCACGCGGGCTTCAGTAGTTGTGGCTCACGGGCTTAGTTACTCCATGGCATGTGGGATCTTCCCGGACCAGGGCTCGAACCCGTGTCCCCTGCATGGGCAGGCGGATTCTTAATCACTGAGCCACCAGGGAAGCCCTAGAGGTCTTAAACTGAGGTTTTTCAGAGAACCCCCAAAAGCAGACAGTTCACAGAAATTGACTGTTACCCGAGATTCTCAGAACCGGCTGACGGCTACACGGAATAGAGAGCTTGTGCCTAAGACCACTGGAATAAATTCTCCTAGATGTCTGTAACCACTGATTTCCACACGCTCTTTTGCAAACCTTTGCTCTTCATTCTTCGGATCACATTTTCCCACCTTATGCATTTAAGGTTGTACACTTCTGCTTTACCCTATCATGTTTCCCTTACAAATAACTCACCTAGATCTAGGCCTTACTAGTGATAGCCACCATCCTGATTCTTTTTTTTTTTTTTAATAAATTTATTTATTTACTTTTTGGCCGCGTTGGGTCTTTGTTGCTGCACGCAGGCTTTCTCTAGTTGCGGCGAGTGGGGGCTACTCTTTGTTGCGGTGCGCGGGCTTCTCATTGCGGTGGCTTCTCTTGCTGCAGAGCACGGGCTCTAGGCACGTGGGCTTCAATACTTGTGGCACTTGGGCTTCAGTAGTTGTGGCACGCAGGCTCAGTAGTTGTGGCTCGCGGGCTCTAGAGCGCAGGTTCAGTAGCTGTGGTGCACAGGTTTAGTTGCCCCGGCATGTGGGATCTTCCCGGACCAGGGCTCGAACCCATGTCCCCTGCATTGGCAGGTGGATTCTTAACCACTGCGCCACCAGGGAAGCCCCTACCATCCTGATTCTTTAAATCAGTTCTCCCAAGCTGTCGCTAGGGAAGCCAACATTTAGAAATGTTATAAAGTATGTTACACGGACGTAATTATGATTGTCTTTGTGGGCGATACATAAAGAAGGAAAATGCCCTCCCATCAGGAGAGACCGGTTCAGCTGTCTTGCAATGTATCTGACTGTTCGTCACAACACCGCCCACAGACAATATACCTACAGCTCCACTGAGGTTGACCCCGTGTCTCACATGGACATCTGATTCATGGGTGCTACCCCAGGACCTCAGCTAACTGCCCTGTGGGTCTCTGAGACTGTAACAAGTGAACGAGTCCCCGGTACCCTCAGTGAATGATGCCCTTTTCAAAGCGTCTAACGGTAGAACACTTTCTGAGGGACATAATAATACCTGGTGAAGCAGACGGTGGAGGCTCTTGGCCCCAACCAGAGGGACTGGACAGCTTTAGTGGTCATCAAACATGTGTCCCTCACTTAGGGTGATAGAGTGAATAATACAGCCTAGGGCATGGCGTGGGGGGCAGGACAAAGCGCTCTGCCTGCCTAGTGCAGGTAGTTATAGATAATAGTATGACCTTGGATCTCATGGGCAACCAGGGCAGTTTGTGGCCCTGCCGATACTTCATTTGGAACCTGGATTCACAGTACAGGTGAGGTGGAACTGTCTACTTCAAGGCTACATGAGAGAGCAACCTGCATACTGTGGACTTAGGGAGCAGGTGGGGCCGGTTTTCCTGGTCAGCCCTGGGAACCCTTAAATCATGCTTCTAGAGGGCCTTCCTTCCAGCACCTTCTAGTAATACCTGCAGTCACACTTGTCTGTCTCATCCTTCCACATCTACTGTCTAGAATATCAACTGTTTTCGCGTATAGTCCCAGCAAATGGCTCAGAGACAAAAACGGGATAAAACCTCCCCGACTGACTGTGACCTGACGGTCAGACCTCCACCGATGACCCTTCCTGGAGGCTGGTTTGGTGGCAGTGGTGAAGATCTGGACAAGCCCTGGTGGCCTCTCCTGCAGCTCTGACTGAGGAGGGACGACCGAAAAGGGGACTGAGAATTAACAAACAAAGAAACATGTCCTCATATCCCTAGAGAAAGCCTGTACCCGATAGCTCTGGTCAGCAGTAAATACCAGACCTCACAGGACCCTAATGATCAGTGGACACACCTCGGAAAGCCCATCGAAGGGCGTGGGCGTGGCAAGTCAGCCAGCTCTGGGCCCCTTCACTCAGCGATCAGGCTTCTGAGGCTGGTGTGAGCCCCGTCTCCCTCAGCGCCCCGCAAAGACATGCTGCTGAGACTGACATCACCTGCCTTTAACCAGCACAACTCCACACGAGCTCTTCCCCCAAACTCTAGGCAAAACCAGCGGTTTGCTTTGCTCAACCAGACTGCCGGGGCAGCATAGCAATTCTTGCTCAAGTAAGCAATAAACTCAGCTGTCTGACCTCGGGTGACTAAGTGATGGTATCCATTCTCTGATACTTTCGTTCATTCATTCAACAAATCCTTCACTGAGTGTCTATGGCTGCTGGGCCTGTTCTAGGGGCTGGGGATACAGCAGTGAACAAGACAAGCAAGGAATACCTGCTCGGGTGTGCAGAGTGTATGTTCAGCGAGGACAGACCGACAACACCCCGCGGCAGCCAGTGGCTGCGATGGGAGGAGACGAGCGTGGGACAGCCAAGAGGCGGAGGGCGCGCAGAGGGGGGCCGGCTGCTGCTCCAGGTGTGTGGTCAGGAAGCCCCCCACCCCAAGCAGACCCCTGCAGAGAGTGACGAGTCCTCTAGGCTAAGAGAAGAGCCTGAGCGTGGCTATTTTGAGGTCGGGGGGCTGCACCTGTGAGGTCAGGGAGGCTGGCACGCGGTGGGTGGGGGTGAGGGTGGAGGGCAAGCAGGCCGGGCTGTAGCAGCCTTTGGGCCATTCCAGGAACCCAGACTTTGCTTCTGCACGATGAGGACTCCCTGGAGGGCTCTGAGCCGAGAGAGATGAACTCTTAGATCTAGAAGGCTTACTCTTGAGGCCCTGGGGATGCTGGAGCACGGCGGGGCAAGGACCTGAGAGCCGTTCCTGGGACCCAGTACAGGCCCGGCACACAGCAGGTAGTCAGTATGTGTTTATGGAACCAGTGAACGTGGACCGTCCAGCACTCAGCTGAGAGGTGCCCCAAGGCCCCAGAGCCCAGCAGCAGAGGGTGCAGGAGCCCTGAGCTCTCTAGGAGGCCCGCCCCTTGCCAGGCCAGCGGCGGGTGTACAAAGACCCAGGCGCTCCCCGGTCCAGGCTCTGCTGCTGCTGCACCCCGTGTAACCACCCCTCCCCTCCCACCAGCTTCCTTGGCAGGACAAGGGGAGCTGGGGCTACTGAGGCCTCCGCGCCCTGCTGCTTCTGAGTGTCAGCTCCTCCTGAGTCCACAGCTCTGGCTGCACACGCTGACCCCCAGGTCTCCACCTCCGTGCTCCCCGTGCCCCCGCCCCAAGCCGTTTCTGCGCCTCCAAGCGTGCTCTCCCCGCTGCATCCCCTCTTCTTCTGTCAGCCCTCATTCCCATCAGCCGTATCCCAGCAGCAGAGAGCACCTGCCCGGGAGCCGCAGCCATCCAGGCACCAGGGGAGGTGCTGGCACCCAGGCCCTTCTCAGGGGTCCTCGCGATGGCCCGCCCCAGGGCACTCACCCACGCAGTCCTTCCGGTTCCAGTGGAGACGCCTCCCCGGGGGGCAGACGCATTCGTAGCTGCCCTTGGTGTTGACACAGCCCTGGTCGCAGCTCCCGTTGTTCATGCTGCACTCGTCCACATCTGGAAGCACAGGTAGGCGTAAGGGCAGGAGGGGGGGCTGGACGGTCCAGCCGAGGCCACACCCTTGGGGCTGGCAGGGCAGGACCCACCCAGGACAGGAGGGCCGAGAATCCCCTGACCCTGACGCCAGCCTGATACTGTCACTGGATGCAGACATGTGGTTGCACACGACACACACACGAGCTTGCACACACACAGGGTTCCCGCAGACACCAACACACATCCCCCCCTCCAGGAACCGCAGTGGTTTGCTGAACTTGGGCAGCTGAGCCCAGACTTGGGGGAGGGCAGAGAAATGGCACAAAATAAAGTTGCAGTCAGGTCTTGTGGGGCCGGAATGATCAGCAACGGCCCCGGGGTCCTGAGGCCGTATCTCACTGTGGGACTTCGGACGTGCCCTTCCCAGCCAGTTTCCCTCCTGCACAACAGGCACCTGGGCACAGGAAGTCTCCCCTGAGGCCCCGCCTTCTTTTGGGCCAAAGACCTGTGTGCAGAAGCTGGTGCCCAGGTTTTTGGGAGTCCCTGCAGAAGAATCTGCAGCTCACCCCACGAGCCACGCCCCTAGCACCAGCTGTGCCTGAGCCCACCTAAACTTCACAGCTGCCCAGCAGGGGAAGTGTGGCTACCACCAGGTCAAAGGAAAGGGAGAGACACCAGGGACCTCAGGGCCATTCTTGACACCCCCGCCAGCTTCACCCCCCAAGCCTGTACATCCCCATGTCCCATCATCCATGGCACCTAAAGGCATCTAGAGCCTTCCCTCTCTCCACATCCCTCCCCACCCTGCCCAGGCTCCAGTAGCTCTCACTCCCATGCCTGGAGCCGTGTCCCCACTGGTGCCCTGGGTCCCACTCTCCTAAACACGTGGCAGCTGGAGGGATCTCGTTACATGAACTTGAGCCCGTCACATCCCTGCATAAACCCTCCAATGGCTTCTCATCGCACTGGGAATAAAGCCACAAGTCCCCTGGGGCTCACGAAGCCCTGTGTCCCCTCTGTCTGCACCTCCCGCCGTGTGCCCCTTCCCTCATGGGACTCTAGCCCCACTGGCTGCCTCTCGGTCCCTCGGTGCTCCTCTGCCTCAGTGCTCTTGCACACGCTGACCCCTCTGGCACGCTTCCCCCACCATGACCCAAACACTCCTCCTTTAGGAGCCCCCCATTGTCCCCACCCTCTGCCCTTCTCTGTTGTTACCCCCTCCGCTGGAATGAACTGTTTGTGGGATCCTCTGTGCAGCCATCCTCCCTTCCGGACTGGGGTTTCCCAGAAACTGCTGTTTCCAGGCCCGTGTCCACAGCCTGGCTGAGGCCTGGCACCCAGTGGGTGCTTGCTGCCCCTCCCCCCACCCTCCCGCCTTACCCTTGGCTGACCCCTCTGCCCACCAGTCCCTCCCAGGCCCGTCAGAGTCAGGGTCAAGGTCGGGGTGTGGGGTGCAGTGCAGGTGGCCGTGCGGCCGGGCGCGTGCCTCTGGGGGGAGGTGGCCCTGGCGGGCGAGCTGCAGACCTCCGCAGTGGGTTGTCCCATAGAGTGTGTAGCCGCGGCGGCACAGGCACTGGAAGCTGCCCGGGGAGTTGATGCAGATGTGGTCACAGGTCCGCTCGAAGGAGCACTCGTCGACGTCTGTGTGGCCACAGGGAGACAAAATGTGGGAGGAGGTTCAGGGTGTGGTGGATGGCACGGCCTGCCCCTCGCTCAGTCACTCAACAGACCTCTGTGCCCGACAGTCCTGGGGCCCCAGGCTCAGAGCACAGCCGACGCACAGCAAACGCCAGACTTCGTGTCGCTGCCCGATTTTCCATTCTGTCTCCATTAGCCTCATGTGTCTGGGTGAGAAGCTGCCTCACATCTTTTCTGGAGGTGGGCAGGGTAGAAATATTTTGAGTAGAAGGGATTATTACGAATCCCTGCCATTTTGATATCTCCCATTCCAGTGGGATTAGGGTAGGTATTTAATCCACACCTGCAGGAAACCAACGGGCTTGCCTGGGGAAGGGGCTGAACTGGGACATGAAAACAGACCACTTGACTGCCGACCAAAGTGTGTTCCCCATCACCCCAAGATGTCTCTGGAGAAAATGGGGAAAACAGCACAGACAGAAAGGGGGATGGGGGTAGGGATGATGCCACCCATGAGGAATAACAAAGTAGCCTTGATAGTATGTGACACTTGATTCTGACCACCCTGGCAGCCAGGGTAAAAAGGGAACGAGGGCGGGCCACAGACTGCTTGCTGCTGGAAAGGAGGAAATGAACTACGTGTTTGCAGGAGACCAATCTATCCTGGCCGTAAGTTCTGAGCAGGGTGGCCCCCATGGGACAGCTGATGGGGGTCCCGAGGGCAAGGCAGACACTGACCTGCCTCTCCTTGGGCACTGCAGCTGGAATCTGTTCTTTGAATACATTTGCTCACGTGCCTACAGACGCACTCATAGCATATGTGTTTGTAATAACACGAGCACGAGGAAGGAATCACTGCGAATGCTCAAAGGAAGATGTGATTCCTCCCGGGGGTGGATCTGGGAAGAGCTCCTGGGGCTGTGGCACCTGGGCTAGACCCTGAAGGATGGGGCTAGCCCGGAATGAAGGAATGAGAGTGGGGGAAGGGCACTCCGGGCAAAGGCTGGGAGGTGACAGCACTGGATCCTCAGGGATTGTGTGGAGCTCAGGGGGGCTGGGGAGGTGTCTGGGGTCCCCATCCCAAGGGCCCTGCGTGCCTGCTGGAGCTGGGGACCCAGGGGCTGTGCTGGAGCAGGGGTGGGCCGGAGCCCCAGGGCCTTGCAGAGCTGAGTCAGGAAGAGGGGGGAGGAGACTCAGCCAGAGCCCGGAGCAGTCCAGCCATTGCCCGCTCCTCTCCCAGGGCAGCTGGGGATGCAAAGCCAACGGCCCTCCCTCAGCCGTCCACAGAACGCGGCAAGGCAGATGGAGAAACAAAGCCAAAGTGCAGAGGAGCCTTGATCGGAGCCCGGACGGGTGCTGTGCTCCCAGCAGGCCCCTGTGCCCCGAGAGGAAGACAGGGCCAGGTCGCCCGAGCAGCGAGGCGGAGGCCGAGCCCAGGGAGGGGAAGCGACGGGCTCAGGTCACGTGCTGAGCCCCAGGACAGGCTGGCCTTGGACCCTCCCTTACCAGCCTCTGCTCTCGCCTTCCTCGGGGCCCTCAGGGCCTCGCGCTGCCCCAGGCCGGCCTCTGAGCACCGCTACGAGGCGGATGCTGCAACCGCAAGCCAGGTGCGGCCCGGTGCAGGCTGTGGCTCCTGGGACCTCGTGGAGATGAAACGACGGGACGGCAACAGGGTAACAGCGATGGAACTGAGCCGGCCCCCCACCCCCTGGCCCCGCCCTCTGCGCGTATCCCCGAAGCCGGCTCCTTCTCAATGGCCTCATCTAGCTCCACGGGGCTCCTTCTGGTTCCTCACACCCCCTCAGCCCAACAGCGCCACTTCCTGGTCGGGTTTGCCTCCCTGGCTCCTCCTGGAAGATGCCTATTCATCCTTCAAGCACTTCCCCAGTGTCCCCTCCCACAAAGCCTTCCCTGACCCGTCTCTCCACTGCCCATCCTCTGGGCTCTCACTGCATCCAGGATGCCTGCGGGACTTGTCCCGGGCTGTGATGCTTGGCTTCTGCCCAGGTCTCTCTTCCCATTACCCCTGCTCCTTGCAGGTGCCCAGGGACCCTGAGGAAGGGCTGCTGGAGCACGCCTGCCACGTGCTACAGCTTCCACCAGGTGGCAGCATCCACCTGGCCTCTGAAGCCACTGACGGTGGCCTGGGAGGCCCCCTCTGGAGGGAGGAGCCGGCGCCACCTGGGACACGGGCCGACCCCTCCCTGGGCCTCAGATCCCCTCTATATCAGGGAGAGGTGGGGCTGGATGGCTTCTCAGGGCCCCTAGAATCATAAAGGACGGGAAGACAGGAGGGCAAGCGCACAGGCTAGGGACACAAAAACTACCCCCGGCCCCTCAGGCCCGGCCCGGCCGGCGGACACGCCCACCCCAGGCTCGCCTACCCTCCTGGGAGCCTGTGTGGCCTGAGAGGGGCGGGACCCCACGAGGACCAGGGCGGCTCACCTTGGCACGTCCGCTCGTCCGTCAGCAGCTTGTACCCCTTCCGGCAGCCGCACTCGAAGCTGCCCACGGTGTTGCGGCAGAAGTGGTCGCAGCCTCCGTTGTTGACCAGGCACTCGTTGATGTCTGCGGAGCCGGGCGGCAGGACGAGGCGAAGAGAGTGGGCTGGGCTGCGCTGCCCGGGCCGCCTCGGGTCCCCCGGCTGAGCCCAGGAAGGGGGGCTGGCTCACAGCCGTGGGGGTGGGAGGACGGGAGACACCGCTGCCCCCAGGACTTGGCGAGCCTGGCGTTTGTGCACCGAAGGGAGGGAACTGGTGTCTGCGGTGCCGGGCCAAACAACAGGGACCGGGACGCTCCCACGCCCTTTCATCCCCGGGGAGGTGCCAGGGAGGTGGGGAGGCCGGGAGCAGGGGGCTGCTTCCCGGAGGCTGTGACTCTGGGCTGGGCGAGCTACTGGACCCCTGGGGCCTCGGCTCCCTGTCTGTTAAAATAAGGATCAGAGGCGCCCCTACGTGGAAGGACATCACGAGGATGAAATGAAATAACATCCCTAAGGCGCCGGTGCTCAGCCAGGGCCCAAACAACTCTTTACAAAGTAGGTTTATTGCTCCTGCTTTACTGATGGGGAGACCAAGGCCGGGAGGGTAACTGGCTCCAGGTGCCGCGGCTGGTGGCGGGAACGGGCGCTCCTGGGCCGCCTCCCTTCCCCGCCTGGTTCCTGCCGCTCCCTCTTCCCCATGCCTGCAGGTGAGTTTGAGCTGTTTCTTCACTGGGCGTGTCACGAGTTGCGGCTGCACCCTGAAGGCCCCCCAAGCACCCCCGCCGGTGGGCCTCGGCTTGCACACCTCTAGTGATGGGAGCTCCTTCCCTCACGAGCCCCCCCCCCCCCGCCATGAGCTCCCTCCCACCCTCCTTGCCCTGCTCCCCTGGGCTTGTTCCCCGGGCTCCCGGTCCATCTGGCAGACTGAGCTGTCAGAGACCCTGTCCTTGAGGTACCTTTTCTCACTCCGAAGTTCCTCTTGGGCTCCGGCTCCCGGGCCCCCCACGCTGGTCACCCCCCGCCGGCCCCCCAGACCTAGCCCAGCAATTGGAAACAGAAGTAGGAGATGACGTCCAGGAAGGTGTCCCCACCCTGACCGGAGGAGGGCACAAAAGGAAGTGGTGAAAGAAGCATCCCCCCGCCCCCGGCAGAGAGAGGACTTTCTGTGCTGGTCACTGGCCACATCTTAACAGAGCTGCTGACTCAGACTCCAGCACCCGCTGAGCCTGGCCTGAGTGTGAGGCCCGGACACCCCTGTCCCATGTAACTGGCACGGCCAGTTGTCAAGGTCAATCTGTCCCCATTTCCCCGAGCCCCGCGGAGGAGACTTGGTCCTATTCCAAAGACTCCGGTCTCAGGCGCGGCCTCTCACCACGCTGCTCCCAGCTCCTTTCCTCAGATCGAACGGGCTGGACTTGACACCTGCTGAGAAGTCCTCTGGCAGCAGCCCCACAGAATGCTCTTCACCCCAACAAACCCCAAACGTCAGGAGAACGGCGGGGGCGTTAAAGAGAGCAGGGCTGAGACCCCCGGGTGGGCAACGCTCGGAGCCTTTGCGAGGGGAACGGGCACAGCGAGTCGGGCAGGGGCAGACCCAGAGCTGCTTTCCTGCGGAGGCCCGGGTGGGGCTGGGCTCTGGGGAACACAGGACACTCAGGGGGTGTGCCCGCCACCTCCTTGCCCTCGGCCAGCCTCCCCGAGGTCCCTCTGCCCCAAGGACCCATTCTGTTTGCGTATGCTGACGATTTCGGTGCCAGGAAGATGGGAAGGGCGGGGAATCCGAGGTGGCCCCACTAAGGGAGGCCGCTAGGGCGTGTGTGACCCTGGCTCTGCCTCTCACGGGCTGGGCCTTCACCTCTCTGCACACAGGAGGTGGTCTACGTGTGCACCAAAATGATGGCTAAAAACAGAGACCGCTCAGCACTGCGAACTCTGCCTGTGCCCCGAAGCCTGTGTTTCAGGAACAAAGCGGCCTCAGGATGAGCCCACGCCCCAGAGGAAGTAGCAGGACCCTCTGGGGGTCACGGCACCTGCTGGGCGGGCATCACCTCGTGCTGGCGACCAGGCCAAGCACTTTCTGGCAAGGTCTCGTGTGACGGTCAAAACAACCCGAGGCCAGATCTCCCACTTTCCGGGGGAGGTCACAGCTCCACGCAGGAGGCCGACTTGAGCCCAGCCCCAGGTGTCTCCAGAGACGGCCCCGTCAGTGCGGCACGCTGGCCCTGCGGCCTTCAGAGGAAGTAGACCTCGAGTGCAGCGAGGGCCTGTCCAGGACAGAGGCTGGGGCTCTCCGTCGCCCCCTCCCCCGGGGGTTACAGGAAGACAGGGGAGATTCTGGCTAAAAGCCTCTGACAGAAGAACGGAGGGCCCGCTCAGCTCCGTGACCCTGGGCAGGGCAAGGCCCCTCTCTGAGCCTCAGGCTCCCCATCTGCAAACTGGGCTAATAGCAGGCACCTGTCCAGCATCCTTCACTACGACTGAACATGCAGACGGGGCTCGCCTCCTCGGGAATGCCTCAGGCCTTCTGGAACCCCCTAATCCCATCCCCTACCTCATCTGGGCCTGTCGGCTCGGGGCTCGCCTCCTTGGGAGTGCCTCAGGCCTTCTGGAACCCCCTAATCCCATCCCCTACCCCATCTGGGCCTGTCGGCTCAGGGCTCGCCTCCTCGGGAATGCCTCAGGCCTCTGGAACCCCCAATCCCATCCCCTACCCCACCTGGGCCTGTCGGCTCAGGGGCTGTCACGGCAGCTAGACAGGAGGTGTGAGGCGCTGTTCGCTTGAGGCCCAAGCTGGTGTAGCGGGCTGCCTGGGGGTCAGAGTCGGGGAGGCCCCGTCCCAGGCTCTAGCCTCAGCTGTAGTGAGGGGGCAGTGGGCTCGCACGGCCCCTCGGCCTTCATTCTGATGAGCCTCTGCCGCCTTTCCACCTCCCACCCTTCCAAGACCCCCCTCCTTCTCTACTGTGCTCCCACCGGGCCCCACCAGCGGCCAGCAGTCCCCTACCTGGTTACAGAGGCTCACGGTCTCCCTTCCACACCCTGGCCCAGCCCGGCGGCCCCGCCCTCCTCTTCTCTGCACGCTTGGATCCTGTCTCAGCAGCCCTCACCCCACCCTGCCTGGGGAACAAGCACCCCCTGGAAAGCCTTCCCTGACGTTCTCTCCAGAGTTAGCTGCTCCCTTGTCATGGGACCTGCCTTCAGCGGGATGACAGACGGGGCACCTGGCTCCCACCTGGAGCCCCAGGGCCCAGCATGAGGCCTGCACAGAAGGATGGGGCACTGAACGAATGGATGAACGAATGAGTGAATGAGCGAGTCGGGGGGCTGAGAGGTTAGTGGAACATTCGATGCGTCACCCAATGTTTGAACATCAGTGCGTGTTGGGGGGAAAGGTGTGGGGTGAGCTATGGGAGCACGCAGTAGGTTGGTTGCTCCTGTCCCCCTCTGCCCACCCCACTGAGGGGGCGCAGCCTGGCAACGCAGAGGCCACGTGGATGCGGGTTTTGGGCCTGTGGGAGTGGGCTGGCATCACTCTGGAGCAGCTTAGGGGGAGGGCAGGCTGCTGGGCTGGGCTGGCCGGGCACAGGGCAGGTGAGGGAAGAGGGCCAACAGGCAGGGCTGGGGGCGGTCCTCCCAGACTGGTGCTGGGAGGAGGGGCTGGTGTCCCTGAGGAAATCCAGGCTCTGGCTCAGGAAGTTGAGGCCCCAGACCTCCCTCCTCTCAGAAGGGCCAATTAGCAAGGTGCCCGCTTCCCAGTATCGAGCAGGACAGCGCCAACCAGGGAGCCCTGCGACTGGGCTGTCCACACTCTTGAGACAAAGCAAGGGCACGGGGCAGATCCTGCAGAGCCCCCCACGGCCCTGATGTTTTGGGGCAGGCCTCCACCTGCCCACGTGATCCCCGGCCATCCTGGGTTTTCAGCTCTGGATTTTCCCAGACCTCCAGCCACTGGTCTTGCTTAGCAATGACCTTCTGGCTTCCAGAAAACACTGAACCTTCAATATCCTCCTCTGGGCCCTGCCAAGACGAGGGCGTGCATGCTGACCGAGGAGCCAGCACCCCAGGGCCAGGGCCTCGGTTTGTCGGGGATCCCCAGCTGGCTTGCCCCCCGCCCCGAGCCCCCGCACCCTGCCCTGCGCCCCTCCAGCCAGGCCCCGGGAAACTCAGACTGTAAGCCCAAGGCTCTAAGACTCCAAACCCGGGGGTCTTGAGGTCAACATTTGGTTTCCAGGGTTCCCTGATTTGGAGACGCTATGATGTTCCTACTATATAGTTCTGGACCAGTCCCACGATCCTCAAATTCTACGTATAACAACATTCAGACAGCTCTTCTCCACCTCTGCTGCCACCCCGGGCCCAAACCATTGTCACCTCGAGCCTGTTCTTCCCGACCCTGCCTAGAAACCCGTCCCAACAGTGGCAGGGACTGTCTCCAAACGAAAATCTGGCCTGTGCCTCCTTGCCCAAGAGTGTCTGGCGCCTGGCCGAGGCTCACAGGATGAAGGGCCAACCCCTTCTCCTGGACCTCCCCTGAACCTTCCCCAGATCTGGGCACCCTGGCTGCGTTGGGTCCTGGAACCCCAGGCCTCTGCACAGCAGTCATGTTGCCTGGATTAGAGCCTCTTCCTCCATCCTCCCCGCTCTCCTACCCCCTGCCCAGACTCAAGGTGGGGTGAGGATGGATGCCCCTCTCGCCAGCAAGGATGGGCAGGGGGCAGCAGTCAGCGTCCCCTTAGGTGCTCCTTGTGGGCCATGTGACTGCTGAGGCCCCTTTCCAGCCCAGACAGGTCGGCTCCCGGCGGCGAGCTCCTGGCCTCGAGTCCGGAATTAAGCCCTGCCCTACCCCGCCGGTCCTGCGTCAGCGCTGTGCCTTGGACGGGGTGTGGGTGGCCCGATTCTACCTTCTTCTGTCCTGGCTCCAAGGGCAACTGGCTGGACCTGCTGTGACATTGCTGGGCTATGAGGACGGCTGGGTCTGCGGTGGACCCTGGCCAGCCCTCCTGGCATTAAGCCCACGTGGCAAGGCCTCAGAGAGCCCCCGCCCACCCGGAACACCCCTCGCTCTAAGTGGGCTGAGCGGAGGCTACAGAAGGACTTTATTTTCAAATAAACAGGTGGGAGAACGGTTATTTCTGTCAATAATCACTAGGTTCTTCCCAGCAGAGCGGCTGGGGAGGAGAAGTCACATGCTGTCTATTTTTACAGGCTTCAGAAGCCCATCTCAGACTATTCAAAATCACCTGAGCCTCCGCTGTCAACCTTCTCACCCACTGGGCTTTGGAAGTTCTGGCTCCTTTGCCCTTCCATGCTGGCCTCCGGGCCTGCCCGCTTCCCGGCAGAGTGATGGGAGGAGGGCAGCCAGCCTGGGCAGGGATCTGAGCGCTGGTCTGGGAGTGCTGAGGGGCTGCACCTCACTCCTCGCAAGGGCTGCCTCCCGGCCCAAGGCCCGCAGGTCTTTGCCTGGGCTGGTGCCCCCGTGCTGTAGGGCTGGTGCCCCCGTGCTGTAGGGCTGGTGCCCCCGTGCTGTAGGGCTGGCCCCTTCAGTCCTAGGGCTCAGACAGCTCTGGCTTCCCAGCCCCTCTGCTTCCTGTTTCCTGAGGGGTCCCCAACACGGCTGAGCCCCCGCGGGCCCTCAGGAACCTCGGAGTGAGCCGGGGACAGTGGGCAGAGAAAGCTCACCCTTCTCTGGCTTCCAGCAGCCGGCAGACCGGCCCATTCCTGACCTTCCCAATCCCTATTTCTAATTTTGCATCTTTAGTCCTCTGGTTGAGATCCCCCTGCACACCTTCCCTCTTCCAGTGACGAGGACACACAGTGTCCTCAGTTTGCTAACGCCGACAAGAAGACCATCCTGGGCTGGTCTGAGCCCTGTGCCCTGCTGCCCCCAGCTCTGCAGGACGCACCCCGGCCAAGGTGAGTGAGCACAGGAACCAGCCTGGCCCTGCCCCCTGGGAGGCCACAAGGAACCTCTGCCGGCCTAGGAAGCCCAAAGAAAAGGTACCCCGTTTGTGCAACCCAGGGTGAAGCCACATTCTTCGATATCAGAGCCCCGCCTGAACCTGTCAATATACAGTGGAACTGGGGCTCCCTTGAGCCTTGCTGGGGAGCGCTGGTGCTGACTCTCCCTCTTCTTAGCTTCTCCAACAGAAATGCACGTGGCAGCTGACCACCCTCGCCCCTGAAGCCATGTGTGGTCGCACACCCAGCCCAAGTGTGCCGCCCCGCTCCTGCCCTGCCTGCACCACCCGGGGCCCGGCGAGGGAGGTGGTGCACACTGACCTTTGCACGTCTTCCCATCCGGCTGCAGTGTGAATCCAACCGGGCAGCTGCATCGCACGCCGGTGGCCGTGTCCTTGCACGTCCGGTCACAGCCTCCGTTATTTACTGCACACGTCTCTGAGGAGGGAAAGAGAAAAAGACACTCTCAGTCTCCTTGGACAGAAGCCACCACCTTTCCCCACCTGTGGGGGGAATCTCCTGAGACAGGAGACCTGAGTTCAAATTCTGGCTCTGGGGACTTCCCTGGCGGTCCAGTGGTTAAGACTCCGCGCTTCCAATGCAGGGGATGCGGATTCGATCCCTGGCTGGTGAACTAAGATCCCACGTACCGCGGGGTGTGGCCAAAAATAAATAAATAAATGAATGTTTCCAATGCAAATTCTGACTCTGATACACTCTAGCTGTGGGGCCTCTCTGAACCTCAGGCTCCCCATCTGTAAAATGGGAGAATGACACTGTTTCCCCTCTGATGATGATGGATGGGAAAACTGTTTGCAAACCGCAGGCAGCGGTGCCAACAGGGTCGACACCACCACCAGGGCCAGTGCTGGGCTGGTATTTAACCACCCAGGGACAGATTCCTAAACCCTTGCCTTGCCTGGACTTGGACTCCAAACCCAGACAGGCAGTTACTGGGGCTCCCAAACTCGTCTCAGCGCGGAATGGCTTGTGGCCCTGGCCGTGGAGTTGCAAGGGGAGGTTCCCAGAGCCCGCGCACCATCCATCACCTTGATGAGGCTCTCAGCCCAACATCTGTTCTCGCTGAACGATAAGCCAAAGGCGTCTGTTTTTTGTCCACTTGAAGCTAGTCTAGTGCTTTTTTTTTTTCCTCTTGCAAATTCAAAGGGCTGGAGTAGCTGGGGCATAACTAAGGTCACTGAGCTCGTCGTGCGGTGAGAATGATCCTCCCCAGGCCCGGAGAAGGGGCTGGCACACCTGGGTCACCGGGGCACGTGGAGGAGCCTAGTTCCCGGGCCTCTGAGCCTTTCAACCTGGGTTTCTTCCTGAGCATCTGGCGTGCTTTGGTGTTGTGGGAACTTCCCTCTCCCCTTCGCTGCTAGGAAGGGAAGCGCCAAGGGCCCCCACCTCTTGTAACCTGAAATCCCCTGCCTGTCTACCGTGGCTGCCCCTGGCTGCCTGGCCCCAGCGGGACTCTCCCCAGAACTTTCCCCCTACCCCATTTATTCTGTCTGTCCTTCTGTGGTGTCTGCATTCCTGCAAGGTGCATTCTGTTTTCTCCGGGAGTTTGGGGATGAACGCAGGAGTGATGACTAAATGAATACATACCCCCAGTTGCCAGGAGTCTCTGCTGCTAATGTCTTTCCTTTGAACTTCAACTTGTAGGGGGTGGACGGAGCAGGGAGAGGAGGAAACTGGGCTTTCCCTGTGTGTGTGTGTGTGTGTGTGTGTGTGTGTGTGTTTCTGTGGGGTGACCACGATGGCGGCTGTCCTTAACACCCTGAACTCGGGGGCTGCCTGCTGCCCAGGGCCGCTGCCCGTTTTCTCGAGGTTGAAGCCTTCACCGCGGTAGGATGAGCTGTCACCGCTGCCGCAAGGCCAGCCTCCTCGCCCCTGCCTCCCCCCAGGCTCCAGCGTGCCCCCCAGGCTCCAGCCCTCCAGCTTCCGTCTGCCTGCTGCGGGGCACGTTGCCCAGTGGCTGGGAGGCCTCCTGCCTGCTCATGGGTCAAGGTCAGCGCAGAGACCTCCACGAGCAGCCTCCAGACGCAGAAAGGAGGCCTCCGCCCTCCGTGTGCGCATGCGGGCTGGCCTCCACGTGCGCGTGGGCCAAGCTCTGACCCGCACACGCCTGCGCAGGCCCTCTTGTCTCCCCCGCCGCCCGTCTACTGGGGCAGTGGAGGTGGGGAGGCCAGGGTGTGACTCTGGCTCTGTCGCTCACTGAGTGACCCAGCGAGTCCGCCCCTCGGGGCTCGACCTCAGCACCTACACCTGGCAGGTGAGGACGGCAAGCCTTCCCTCCCAGGGCTGAGGGGAGGATCAAAGACACCCCACACTCAACAGCGTCTGGCCCAGGGCCCAGCCTGGAGTAGCTGCTCAACAATGTTAGCTTCCTACCCTGAGGTTACAACCAGAGAGGGAAATCCCGCCTCCGGCCCTCAACTCCAGAGCCAAGGTACCCCCATGTGCCTTTCCAGCCTTTTACGTGGGAGAGCCCCTCTCTGGAGAGGGGGCAGAGAACCTGCCTGTTTTCCAGGTGCAGGTAGTTAAGGCTCAGGCCTTGGAGAGGCAGGGGGAAGGCCCGAGAGCAGGGGGCGGGCAGCAGAAGGTGTCGAGAGCTTGGGCTGGGGCACAGCTGGGTGGCCTTACTTGGCGACAGCGGGATGACCACTGGGTCTCTCCATGGTGGTGGAGGTGGGACGTGGCGTGGGCACCGGGGACTGTGTCCCTGAAAAATGGACCCGGCCAACCAGGCTCCAGGGGGCTTGCAGGCCCTTCCTGTCTCTGGAGGCCCTGATGGGACTCGGAATCTTGGGCCTCCCGAGCGACCGGGGCCCTGGAGACCTGCTGGCCGCACCTGCCCTCTGGGTAGGAGAAGGAGGCCGAGCTGGGGCCGGGGTCAAGCCTGGATGGTCACTCGCTCTCTGCGCCCTCAGGGCAGGTCTCTCCCCTGTAGCGAGCACCCTTTCAGTCTCCTGTGTTACCCTAGACAATGTTTGGTACAAGAGCTCTTTGGGCTCCCCTGGGTGCTGGCCAGCCCATCCCACAGGCATCGCTGCACTAGGCTCCCCCACGCTACAGCAGCTCTGTGGACGGCCCCTCGCCTCCCAGGTGCAGAACTGGTACCGAACACTGGGAATCGGCGCAGAGCAGCTGGGCTGGTAAGGGGCAGGGCTGGTGGGACCCGGTGGGTGCACTCTAACCCACCAGCAGGCTCAGATCTCCATCCAAGCCAGCCCCAGCCAGCCCCAGCCGGGGCCCGCACAGCCAAGCGCGTACCTGGCTCTCTAGCTCCTGCCCAGTGCGCCCCGTCTCCACGAATGCTACTCCATCTGCCCCAAGGATGCGCCTTCCCCCCCCATGGGCCCTTTGCAGGTGGAGAAACCGAGGCTCAGAGGAGTAAAGGACCTTTTCTAGGCAGGATTAGCTGCACGATTTGTGGGACCCAGTGTGAAATAAAAGTGAAGGGCCCTTGTTCAAAAATTGTTAAGAATTTTCCAACAGACAGCCGAGCACTCAGCCAACTGTGGGCCCTTCTAAGGGCAGGGCCCCGGGTGAGCGCACAGGTCACACAGCCACTGGGAGAAGCCAGTACTGGAACCCAAGACTGTGAGACTCCAAGCTGCTGAGTGAGCCAGGCCTCCGGGGGGGATCCTCGGGGGCGGCCTGCAGTGGGGCAGCAGAGCCAGTGGCCTGAGGGGGCAGCGAGGTGCGCCCACGGGCCTCCTCACCCAGCGAGAGGGGAGAACTCTCACCCACAAGGCTGGGCTGGCGTCGGGGGACTGAAGTGGGGAGGGGCTTGGGAGTGAGCCCCTTTTCAGCAGATGGGAAAACCCCAGATGTGTTAAAAGGCCAATCTTTAGTGTTTCCCTGGGGGAATTCTGCTTTGGGCCACGCCGGGCGGGGCGGGGGCGGGGAGGGGAGCGGTGGCACGGGCAGCAACTCAGCAGGACGTGCCGTGCAGCCCGGCCGGGGCTCGGACGGCAGCAGGACGCCCCTTGAGTTGGCGCTGGGTGCTTGCACCACCCTAGGTCTGGGGCGAGGTCCGGCCTGAAGGACGGTCTCAGTCACAGTGTAGTGGCTGACGCAGCAGCCACAGGGGCAGAAAACACCGCTCGGAATGCTGCCCCGCAGGGTCGGGCACGTCCCTTCACGTCTCAGAGCCTGAGCTTCTGGCCGCCTGTCGTGGAGATGGAACACCTGCCACCTGGTCCTCGCAAGGCCCAGACAAGGTGCGCGCGTGACGGTGCTCGGTCGCGAGGCCCAGACAAGGTGCGCGCGTGACGGTGCTCGGCGAGCTGTCACAGTGGTGACCGCGCGCGCACTCCTGGTGCCACCCTTAGGACCTCCGCCTGTGGAGCCTCAGTACCCAAGTCAGCTGCTGATCCACCTGACCCCTGCTCTGCGCTGGGCAGACGTGCCTCACGCCCAGTCCCTGGCCTCTGGAGGTCTCAGCCCAGCGGGGCAGCGGACGGTTCCCTCCTCTGTGCAACCAACAGTCTGGGATCGACTCCTTTGGTGCTGGGTGGCCGTGAGAGAGGAGCTGGAGATGAACCCGACACCGACCCAGGCCTCAGGGGTTAGTGGTTTATCCCTGGGCTCACCCCCAGCGCTCAGCCCACCTGCCCCAGCCTCCCGCCTTTGTCACGACTCAGGAGGCCCCTCCCGAGCTCTCCTGGCGCCCGCCCCCCCGGCTCCCCCAGGCCCTGGGCTTGCATCTGGGCGGTGGTCTCCCCCAGTGACTACTCACTCTCCAGGTGACCCCCGTGCCCAGCACCCAGGGCAGGACCGGCACGGCGAGGGGCCTGATTTCTGCTGAACCAGCAGATGAAAGAACAGGACTCTGGAGGCCCCATGAAGAATGAGAGGATGCGAGGTGACCGAGCCCCTGTCCCCTGCCGGGCCTGGTGGGGGACAGTGTCGGAGATGAACCCGACAGCACAGGGGACCATGAGTCTACCGGCAGCAGCCACAGTCACGGGCACTGGAAGGTGACGTTGAGGTGGAAGCGGGCTGGACTGAAGGGCGAGAGGGTGGGAGGGAGCTCAGGCCTCGGAGACCGTCTGCAAACAGCACGACACGCTGACCACAGGGCGCCAAGGGGAGCCGCCTGTGGTGAGACGCGGGTCCAGAGGCCCGAGGGCCACACTCAGCTCCTGACACGCTGTGGGGCTTTGGGCAAAGGGTCTTCCACCTGCAGCTTGTCGACCGTGCAGGTTTCTGGCCCCGCCCCCAGAGGCTCTGAGCGGTGGCCCAGGTGTGGGCACAGCGACCTGCAGAGACCCCGCGAGCCCAGGGTCTGCCCTGCCCCTTGACGTGGCACCACCCTGGTGGCGGGAGTAGCCCGAGTCCCCTGCCGAGATCTGTCAGGCCTCAGTCGGGGCTGGTCCACCGGCCTTTCTGCCGCCAAGACCACCTGCAGCCCGCTGCGAAGAGGGGTTGGCTGCCGGCTCTCCTGGCCCAGCCGTGGACACCCTGACCTCTGACCCTTTCCCCTCAGTTGATTCCTGAGCCTTCTAGGGTTCCCATCACTTTGGGATAAAGGCCACGCTCCCCGGCAAGGCCCTTACACAGTGGTCCCAGTCTCCCCGGCTGCCCAGTCTCTACATGCTGGCCCCCCGACCTCTGGATCACCCTGCAGCCCGTCATGAGCAGTGTCCACAGGCTTGAGTCCCTCACCGAGCCCCACAGTGAGGTCCATCTTCCTCATGGGGTCCCTCTGGAAAGTGACGAGAGTCAGGCCGACAGAATTGGCTTCCCCGGCCACCTGGCCAGCCTGCCGCGTGCCCGCGCCCTGCTCCCATCCACTCTGCCTCTGGGTCCCCCCCTCTCCACGTCTGCCCAGAAGCCCCTGCTCCACCTGGGTCGCGTCCGCTTCTGAGCAACACCTGCAGGGGGCGCTCTAACCCATGGTGCTGGACAAAGCCACCCCAGAGCGCCTGGGCCTCTGAGTGGAGCTGGGCCCTGGGGTGCAGGCTGGTGGCCGCTGGGATGGTGACAGTGTGTGTGGAGGTCCTGGGCGGAGGAGGTGGCTGGGGGCAGGTGGTCGTGGAGGCCAGGACTGCAGCCCGACGAGCAGGGGGCTCCCAAGCCTGAGCGTGAGGGCAAGTAGGAAAGGAGGCCTCGCCAGGCCCCACCTGGCACCCAGCCCCGCCCTCCGCCTGAGGCCACTTCTCACAGCCCTCGAGGGGCTGGCCTGGCCTTGGAGCACGCGGCCCGGTGACTGTGAGTTCCCCTCGGCCCTGTGCTGACTACCGCCCGGCCGCGAGGAGGTAACAGGTCAGTGGGTCCACGCCAGCCCTCGGGGCTCCACCTACCGGGGAACTCGGTCCTGTGCAGGGCCGCTCGCTGTGGGGTCGGTTTCTGTCCGGAGAACTGTCTCCTGCAGACACCAGGGGGCTTGGGATTTCAGGGCAAGGCCTTGTCACGGGCCTGCCCGGTGAGGGCTGTTTTCACACTAGTGCTCGGAGAGCAGAACCTCCCGGACCTGAGGACGGTGCCCTGTGGTCTGCGGCGAGAGCTGCAGGGGAGAGGTGAGCTGACCCCGGGGGGAGGTTTCTTTGTACGCTCTGGGGGGATCTCGAATGGCCCAGAGGACACGGAGGTTCTATACTGAAGCAGGCGGCAGAGCAGGGCCCCGACAGCAAGCCTCACCCCTGGCCTCTGCCTCTCGCCTTTTCTGACAGTTAAGTGGACGGTGCTGCGGGCAGCCTCTCCCGTGAGGCCATCCTCAGGAGCGCGGGCACAGCATCACATACCCGTTCCACAGGAGGTGCAGGAGGCTTGGTGGGCAGAAGCAGCCTGAGAAAGGTCACCTGGCCGGTGACCTTTCCTTGGTGCTGCGCCGCCCCTCCAGCGGTGTGTGAGCGGGGAGGTTTGGGTGTTAGACCCTCCTCCCCGGAACACCCACCAACAGCTGCCAGCGCTCTCCGAGCTCTTAGCGCCAGCCCTGGGCAAAGTGCGGGGAGACAGGCCCGTCACCAGCCCCCTGCCCTGGAGGGAGTGCGCTGCGCTGTGGGGGTAGGGCAGGATGGTGTGGGGCTGGGCCAGCCACTCACCTCCCTGGGCCTCAGTTTCCTCATCCGAAACGCTGAATGGCATCCTTGCAGGTCCTGGGAACACTGACTATGTCTAGGCACACAAGCACTTAGCCCCAAGCCTGCTCAACAGACGGGAAGCCTCGTTCCAGGTTCCTGAGGGGGTGCGGCCTTCAGCCCTGGTGTATGTCCCCCACGCCCCCCACGCCTCCCCCCCGTCACTTCTTGGGGCCAGGGCCGGGGGCAGGGCAGAGCGAAGCCGGCCCTCGGGGTCTGCATCTGCCCTTTCTTTTCACAGTTCCAGTCTGTGAGCTGGGCGGGCCTCCTGGAAGGGTCCAGATTCTGGGCACCTGGCTGGCCTCTGAGAGGTGCTTATTCACCCTTCTCGTTCTCCAGGTCCCCCTTCTGACTGCGTCAGCCCACCTACGACCTGACCAAGGTCAGGCAGGCCCTGGGCTTCCCGCCTCACTGCCTGGGCCTCGCCATCTCGAGGCTGTATTCCTTGCTGGCAGTAAAATGCTAACGGCCAGGGGAAGAATGGGATGTGACCGGGCACCTGGGGCCTGCCACACACACGGCCAGGTGCCGCACGCCAAGGCTCTCGCCAGCCTGCTTCAGAGGAGGGACCACAGCCCTCTTTCTGCAAAAGACAAAGCCGAGGCTCAGAGACGTGAGTGCGGTGATGGGGGCGCAGAGCCCAGGTCTGGCTCCAGAGTCTGGGCCAGGAGCACAAACCAGAAAGAGGAGTTACGGTTAGCGCAACTCCCGTCAAGTGTCCCTGCTCTGAGGACAAACACACAGCTCTTAAAAGAAAGATACAGCCTGGCTGAGCAACCCCAAAGCGCCCCAACTTCCTTGGGACAGACCAGGAAATCCCGCCACGGAAAGCCCTGAGCTCTGGCGACGCGCTGGTCAATAGTCAGCGGCCGCCACCTGGCCTGCCCTTGGCTGGAGCCAGCTAGAGTCACCCACATGGAGGCAAGCGTGGGCTTCAGGGGCAGGCCCTACCCAGGTGGGTGGGACGGGAACCAGTGGGCAGGGGTACCGAGGCGCTTGGTCATTGTCATCTGTTTCTATACTCTGGGGCTCCTCTGAAAACTGTACTGAGAAAAAAAGAGGTGCCTTGGCCTCTTTGGGGTGCCTTCCATTCGTGGCTCTGGTGGACAATCAGTATTACCACTCCAGGGCCCCCCTGAGTGTGGCTGGGCAGGGGAGCCACGCTGACCAGCAAAAACATCAGGAAGTGGGCATGGGGAGGGGCGACCAGGCAGCCAGGGACACTGAGGTATATCCCTGAAGGGACTGGGGACCCACGTGGACCGAATCCTCAATGAAAGAGTTAAAGCAGGACAGAGGAGAGGGGGCCGGCGGACGGGGTGGGGCGGCTGGGGAACAC
Source organism: Tursiops truncatus (assembly GCF_011762595.2). Classification (NCBI taxonomy): domain Eukaryota; kingdom Metazoa; phylum Chordata; class Mammalia; order Artiodactyla; family Delphinidae; genus Tursiops; species Tursiops truncatus. Next base: position 5,973,434 of record NC_047044.1, on the reverse strand, counting down.
AGTCTCGTAGGTGAGTCAGGCCCGGAAGGAGTGCGGAGGGCTCAGGTGTGTCCCAGCCCAGGCTTCCCGGTAGGTGCGCTCTGAGCCCACTGCCCACACAGCTGCAGGGACCCCTTCCACCTGCAGTCCCACCTCACAGAAGCCGCCCTCAGGGTTTCGGGGAGGGCGTGCTCACACCCACCACTCCCGGGACCCTGCCCTCGCCCCACTCTCATTTCTGGGGGCTGGGAAAGTGGCAGTCACAAGCGTGCTGTGTGTCAGCTGCCTGTGGAGGTGAAGCCTCCCACGGCTTTCACACTTGATGAGATGAGCCTACAGACCGGCTAGAATCAGAATCAAATTTCGTCTGAGGCCCAGATGGAGGCGAAAGCTCTAAGGCCTCAGGCTCGACAGGAAGCCAAGGACTTCCGGTTGGCTGCTCTGCGCCTTCTCAGGACAGGGGCTGGACTGCTCCCTCTAGCCACACTTGGTCCCCAGAGTGCCAGGGCCCAGGTGCCAGGATGCCTGGTTTTGCCCAACTCACAGGGGGGCTGTGGGTGAGTCCCATCCTCTCCGAGCCTCGGTCCGCCCACCCGGGGCCAGCCAGTGCCCTGCCTCCCCTCCTTTTCTCTGACAAGCCCCGCCTGGCACCCTCCCTCTCCCCCAAGTTCGACCCCCCGACACAGCTAAGTCACCAGGTCCCACCTCCTTCCACCAGCCCATGGTGCGTGTGTGAGAGAGAGAGACTGAGGACGTGTGTGTGACTAGACTGAGGACAGGAGCTCAGAGCCTCAGCCGGGGACCCCAGCTGACCAGAGACCAGCCGCACGTGGGACCCGTTCAGTGACGGGGTGAAGTCTGACCACCCCGGTTCTTGCTGAACACGAGCTCCGTGCCTGGGCTCAGCCCTGTTGGCAGGGAGGCTGTGGCTGGAGGGGAAGGGGCCTTCCCCGGGCCGCAAGGTTCACCCGCCCTCTCCCTCCAGCTGGCCTTCCTGCTGAGCCTGACCTGGAGAACTGCCCCGTGTCGTCACCCACCTTGCCTCAGATCTACCCTTCCCATTGCCAGGCTCATCCAGGCTCCAGGCCCCGCCCTTTCTCTCCTCGCCAGACACCTGCCTGCGTGAAGAGTGAGCAGTGAGGCCCTACGCATCCCTGGGCACCTCCTCCAGGAAGCCTTCGTTCCTGCTCCGAGGCAACCAGCTTTTCCTGAGGTCCTGCTCTGCGCAAGGCCCTGCACTGTGTCCCCAGGGGCCATCAGAGCACCAGAAGCTCGTAGGTTCCCATCACCCGCTGCCAGCCACCTCTTCAGAAAGTCCTTAGTACTGACTCAGCCTTTTGTGCAGGGCAGTGGACACACCTGATTGCTGGAGCCTCTAAGCCCACCCCTTCGTGGTTTCCAGGCCAAGCCCGATGGCCCAAGTCAACGAGACAGCCTCGTACAGAGAACCTGCAGAGAGCGGGCTTCTAGCCTGAGCCTGTCCCTGTGTAACCAGAGTGAGTCCTCTGGCCTCTCTGGCCTGTAGCGCTCTCGTCTGAGAACAGGGCTACATCTGTCCTGCCCAGCACGGACCGGGGGTTCACAGAGCTGTCGGCCAGCCCACAGCTTCCTCACTGGGGGAGACCTCAAGCCTACTCCCTGGCACTCAAGGCCACATCCCTCCCTCAGCCCCACTCAGACTCCTCCCCAGATGCCTGGGCTCCTTTGAGGTCCCTACGAGGACCACAACACTGACTGACCTCTCTGGGACCTTTAGGCTCTGACCTCCACGGTCCTGTGACGCCGACACTTAAGATGGCCCACGTGGCCATGACCTCTGGGTTAAGCTCAGCTGTGCAGGGTAACTTACGTGTGACCTTGGGCAAGCCAGGGCACCCCAGCGAGCCTCAGTTTCCTCCTCCGAGATGTGAGAAATGCACCACCTGACCTCACAGCTCCCAAGGCTGGTGTGACCTAACAGGAGTGCCACAAAGAAGGTCGTGACAATCCCAGGTGACCCGATAGCTGTGCTCCAGAGGCCTGACAGCTAGTGCCACCCAGGGGCCAGCGACCCCAGAACTGGCACTGGCTGAGGGGCAGAGGAACGAGTGAATGTGGAGACAGATGGCTCTTCTGTTCTGCAGACCGAGCTCAGGTGCAGAGCAGTTCTTTTCTCCGTTTTCCTCACCCTGCCCGGGATCAGCTACACCAGCAGGCCTCCAGCCACCCGGAGCGGCCCCAGGTGTTTCTGGGAAAGCTTCCCTAGAGTCTGCATCCAGCCCAGGGCAGGGCTCAGAGCGCAGCTGACATCACATGGACCCCCGAGGGGGGCGGGGGCCCGAGGGGGGCGGGCTGGGGAAAAGTGGGCTTGGGCTGGGGTCATTCACGGACTGGGGAGCTTTGGGGCCAGAAGGGGCTGCCAGGTGACCCTGATCAGTCCTCCCCTCTCTGGGTAGCAGATTTCCCAACTATAAAGCAAGCAGGGTGGACTGGACACCCCGAGACCCTGCTGCCCCGCATTTAGATGTAATTTTTTTCCCCCTGCACGTGGTTCCTCTCTGGCGAGGAGACAGATAAGGACGTGCTGCCTGAACCCCTGTTCTACACTAACACCCACTTTGCTTCTGCGTCTCAGCGTTGCTTTGCTGACCCTGGAACCCTAACTGCACATGTGGGCATTACTGCGAGTAGAGGGGGTTTACAGAGCACATGTCCTTACACGCAGAAGCCACGAGACACTGCCTCTGGGTTCTTTGCTACAAACACACAGAGAAATACATGTATTCGATGAAGGGTAAAAACCTTAAAAAGGAAAAAGTGAGTTCACATCTGGAGCAGAGCCCCTCACGCTCACCCACGGCACGCACGATCACACACACGTGGGCACACCGCACAGATGAACAGTCCCCACACGTGCTCACCCCACACGCCAGCACAGCTCTCACAGCCTGACATACAAGTACGCACACAGACACCCCACACGCCAGCACATACCACACACACACACACACACACACACACACATGAACAAAGGTGCAAGTACAACAAAGGAAGTGGAAGAAAAGTGTTACCCATGAGTAGCCGCCGTTTCCCCCGCTTGTCCACATCAGCTACTGACGTGGCATTGCACTGAGAGCGCTCAATTGCAGCCTCATCCTTTTCTAAAACACAAGTAAGGGACAAACACGGAGCCGGTGGTTAATGAGAGCCCACTTCCCGCGGCCCAAGACAGTCAGCCTCTTGGCGTGGCGCATGCCGGGCCAGCGCGGCGTCCTCGCCAAGGGGCTAATCCCAGGAACCTCCAGATGGCGTGTTCAGGGCAGAGCGAAGAGGCGGCAGAGCGGGGGAGGGGGGCAGAAGAGGGATATGACCACAAGAGGACGGGGGACACAGGGCCCATCTGCAAACAAACACAGGAGGAGGCTGAGGTCAGAACAGACAGGACCGCGTGCGGAGGGCCGGAGAGGTGGACAGCACCCCTGCGGAGCTCACGAAGACCCAGGCAGCTACAGACACCCCGGCTCAGGCTGAAGACGCAGGCACAGGACAAGGCCCAGGCCGAGGGGGGACAGGACCCGCGAGGTCCGGTGATGGATACGCCTGGACAGCAGACGCCCTGTCTCAAGGGCGTGAAAATGCGTCCAGCACTCATGCAGAATTAAGAACAAAACATACAGAGGGACAAACACGCGTACACTCAACAGTGGATCCAACCGAACAGACACAGAGAAGCCAGGGGGTCGATTTGGGCAGCGCTGGTTGCCTGCTTGTCTATGGAGGACTGGAGCGAGACACTCAAGTGCTCAACGAGAGGCTGCAAAGAGGGTTGGCCGTTTTAGGAGTGTGCACAGAGAGACAGCCGGCCGTGCGGCCGGGAGCTGCCGGCATGTCCCCGTAGAGGAGCACGTGAGGTTAGCTGGCTCGCGTTTCTTTGCTCAGTGGGAGATGTGTGGGGACATTCGCTCCCGGGTGAGCCCGGGGAGCAGTGAGCAAAGGCAGATGAAAGGTTCTCTGGGCCAGCAGGGAGTAACGGCCCAGCGCCCAGGAGCTGGGTCTGGGAAAGGATTTCTAAGGAGAGGGGAGGGGAAGGGGCAGGGTGAGGGAAGCTATGTTAGACAGCAGATCCAAGCAGGGACCTTCACGTGCAGCAGACACTAAAGGATAAAAAAATAAGAGAGGATGAGCCAGGTGCACAAAGACAAGAAGTGTTAGACGAGGCTGGGCGTGTGTCTGGCCGGCAGCTGTCTGCGCTGCTCCAGGGGCTGGAGGAGGCAGCTCCACTGCAGACGCAAACGCTGTGGGAGACCCCAGCAGACGAGACAGGAAGGGGGCCGGCGGGCCGGGAGAGCCCCCGGGGTCAGTGGAGACAGGGAGAGAGGTGGGAGAGGGAGTTCTAGATGGGATCAGGCTGCAATAGAGACACTGGTCTGAGACCGGGTTCTGCTTTGATTATTTTTTTTTTTTGGTTCTTTGGTTTGGTTTGGCTTTTGGCTCTGAAAATCATTAACGAACGTCAGTTATCAGACAAGACAGGCAATCAGGGACCATCACCAGAAAAGCAGGAGGAATGAGATAAAATGAAACCCAAAATGGCTGTCTGAGAGGAGAGACCACACAGAGGAAGGGAGAACCACGCAGGCAGCACCTGGGACGACAGCCCGGGACTGGGACGCGACCGCTGCTGCCCGGCCCGGCCCCTCCGCCCGACTCCCCCGGGGCACAAGGGAGCAGAGCCACGGGGGACAGAAGGTGACAGCAGACTCCGGGCTTCATGGCTTTGCTTGCTTGCCAACCCTTTTCTGTTACTTGAAAGTCCCTCAAGAAATATCTTCTGAGTCGATAATAAAAAAACAGGGCATTTTTACAAAAAATGAATATGATAACTGACTTGCGGGGGGGGGGTGCTGAACTTTGCCAGTGTTGTAGAGAAAGAGGAGGGTGAACTCTGGGCACCAACTTTGAAATTCCTCTTTTTCTCAGTTAAAAAGTAGGCTGTTAGTTTTGAGTGGGGAAAGAACTTACTAGTGATTATAAGTTGAGATAATCACAAATACTCAAGCTTCCCCTTGCAACTAAGGACCAGGAGGACGGAGGTGACAGAGACTGAAACTGACACTCTTGCAACAGGTGAGGTGACACCCGAGGGGTGTCAGGAGGGGGCACCCGAGAAGAAGGGGCTCTAGGTGGGAGAGGAGGTCCGGCGAGAGGCCCCGTAGCTCGGGAGTGGAGAGCAGTTAAAGACACCCAGACCTGACCCGGGATTCACACCAGCCCTCTCCCCTGCTGTTCTAGACAACCAAGACTGAAAGCAGTTTTCTGAGAAAAGCTCTTGGTTTTCCAGATGCTGTGGGCAGCTCACACCGCCAAGGAGGTGGTGATGCAGGCTGGCCGAGTCTCCGGTGTGTCTCCACGTTAGGGGAGGAAACCCCTGTGCTTCAGGAACAGAAGCTGCCCTCCAGAGGCGCACACACCACCCTCCTCCCCGCAGATCACCTGCCTGGAACCACCTGCACGCGGAGGATGAGGCCCCTCAGAAAACCCGCGGTGACACAAAGCAGAGGCGCTTGGTCTGGGTGGATGGGCGACCCTGGGAGGTGTTCACAGAAAGCTCCCCTTGGGGTCGCCCGCCAGCCCCATCAGTATCGTGGGGGGCTCCCTTTATTTGTCCCCCTAAGCTTCCTTCTTGGAAAGCAGGATGCAGTGGGGTGTGGCCACTTTCGGGGGGCAGGGTGGCGCAGAGCGCTGGTGCTCGGCCGAAGCGCTTACTCACCGATGCATGTCCGGCCGTCTGAGTGCAGGGCGTACTTCTGGTGGCAGCCGCACACGGGGCCTGTGTCCGTGTCCTCACAGCTGTGCTGGCAGCCTCCGTTTCCATAGTTACAGGTTACTAGTTAGGCCCAAAGTGTACACACGTGTATGTGAACAGAATGACAACAAAAACGATTAGTTTATCGCCATTGGTTGTTTCTTTAAGGGATGGGGGAGGAAAGTGGGGACATGAGACAGTCAGCCCAGAGGCACACATTTCCCTGGACATCAGCCCCTCTGGGGTCTTGGGTGGAATCGCTCACTCCCTAGAGGCGAACTGGGGTGGGACAGAGAATGGACTTTGGGTCGTCTGGGCTTCGAACAGAGCTGGCACACAGCTGACGCACTCAGATGGTGTTAGTTGAAGAAAGGGATAAGCTAGACAATTTCATCCTTCCTAGGTTGCATAAGACACTTTACAATAGCCTGTCCCGATGGGGCAAATGTCTGTGAATACCAGACACACTCTTCAAGGCGGTGGGAGGGGGCAGGCCCATGGGAGGGGTGGCGCTCATTTCCTTAGCTCTCGTAGACCTTTCTTTCTTTTGCTTACGTCCTGGGGCACGTGGAAGGATGTCCCCATGGATGCCTATTCCCTCCAAGTCCCAGCAGCCACCTCAATCTCTATCCACTCTAAGCCCTAATCCTCCCAAGGAAATGTCCAAACAGACAGAACATATGCAAATCAACGTCATCTCAGCTGCAGGTTTGAAAATGACCTTTTATTTAAACGTGTTACATAGTGTGCAGGGCCTACGGCCTGGAGGAGCTGCTGCCCTTGAGCCCAGGATCTTAAAATGCTTCCCAGCATCAGCAGCCCGGGTCGCTGAAAAGGGGGCTGAACAAGCAGGAGCCCGTCTGAAGCAGGGAAAAGGAGAAGTTCAAGTTGACTGGAAGGAATACACATTGTCCTCTCTTCCCAGGGTGAGGGATGTCGCGAAAGGAGATCCAAGGTCTCCACGGCAGGGCTTCCTGCTGCCCCTGCTTTACTCCGCTGTAGGATGACAGGGCGCCCGTCATCTGTGTGCAAACGGTACACCGGGGCCTTGAGGACAGGGTGTCTTCCTGGAGACCTCATCCATTTGTCCAGAATTCTATCTACACTCTGAATTTATCTGAAAGCCCTGATGATGATCAGGTATGCAGAAGTGAGTCTCAGACCAACCACAGTCAGAGGGGCAGAAAACTCCGAACTGGCACAGCCTGAATGATGTTTTAACAGGTGACCCGTGAGCAGGGCTGGGGCCGGAGGGAGGTCACGTGGTGGCAACTCCCCGGTGAAGGATTCCAGGTGTTTCAGAGCTGAGCTCTGCAGCTGCGTTTCCCGGGTACTCCTCCTTCCACCCAGAGAACAGCACGGAGGCTCTGGGGTTTCCAGCCTGAGCGACGCTGGCCCTGCCGACCTGGCCACACGCGGTCTCCCTGCCAGGTGAGGAGGGCGCGAGGAGAATGGGTCCTACTCACTGTCCCAGACGCTGTCCTCAGCGACCAGCGGCTGGCGGGCTGCCTCTTCCACAGGGAGCTCATGACCATCCGAAGGAGGGACCCAGCTTCCGGGGCGACATTTCAAGGACATGCAGAACTGCTTCAGGAAACAGCTGGGGCTTTGCCACCAAGCCCTCTGGCCCCTCTGTGTGGGAGTGTCTGTTCTCCCAGCATTTCTGGGTGCCCGGCAGCCTGGAGTCAGGGTCTCTCACCTCTCTGCACAGGAGGAGCCTCAGGGAAGCCAAGGTCCCAGGGGGCTGCCGCTGAGCACGGATCTCAGGTGAGGGGAGAGCCCCACCTTGGGCTGAATATCACGTGCCTTTCCGGACTGAGAAAAGCCCCATTCAGGGTGGGCAGGGGTGGACCAGTGAGGGGACAGTTCTTTCCAGGCTCTGGGCTCCAGGAGATGGACGGCACCCTGCAAGTGGCTCTACGGAGGACACGGGCCTGTCTGAGGCAACCGGAGCGAGGGCCACTTTCTCGCTCCCCCTCTGCAGGCCCGCGTGCATCTCCCAGACCACACGGGCCGAGCTGTGAGCACGTAGAGAGCCTATAGCACGTACACGGAAGTAAATACTGGAGCCCTGAGCTCCGAAAAGACCCAGAGAAGGATGGAGAAAACCTCCTCTGGCCCTGGAGTGAGTCCTGGGCTCTGGAGGGAGGAAAGTTTGGGCAGAGTCCCCTGTGGTCCTGATCGTTCACAGCGGCTGCCTAGGCCAGGCCTCAGCCCCCGACCCAACTCCAGATCTAGAATTTCCTGGGCCTCAAGTGAGCTCAAGGGCTAGAGGGAAGTGTCAGAGCTAACTTTACGCTAATCCACGTTAACCACACAGAAGAAACCAAAGCTGACGGGGTGGACAGCCAGGGGTGCCGTCCCTCGGCAGGAGGGCTGCAGGGCAGTCACCCACTCCTGGGCTCCAGGATGGGTACTGGACTCTCCACACACCTTGGCAACACCCAGCCACTGGGCAGAGACGGTGGGACTCTATCTGCTTCACCAAAAGTTCGGGGCGCGGGCTTAGCTCTTCTCTGTCCGGGTGGGGCGGGGGAGTCTCGGCCGTGCACAGAGCTCTCCTTATCCCTGACCTCTCAGACCAGGCTGGTCCCTCAGGAGATGCTCTCTGAGCAAACCGTCCCCTTGTAGCACTTGTAGCACTCGCCCCACACGGAATCATAGGATTAGGCAGCCTGTGAGTCAGTCCCAGCCACTTCCTGGGGCCCACGGCTCTCTCTCGGGCACCTAGCTCAGGGCTTGGCCAGGGCGGGCATCAGCCAGGCTTGCGGACTGAAGGAATGTGCTTTCCTCCTGGCCAAGCCTGTCAACAAGCCTGCCCACGCCACATATGCTGGTCCCTGGCCTGTGTCCTGAGGAAGCTCAGATTACCCCACGGGGAGGACTGGGAAGCTGGAGTTATTCCTTCTCTGTTCTGAAGGTTGCCAGGTGGCAGGAGGTTTCTCTGCAGCTAAAGGGATCCATCTGCTGTAGAGGACAGGAGGGCCTGGGTTAGAGCCGGGCATTTCCCCGTCAACAGCGTCCCTGATTGGTCCTCCCCTTGGTGACAGTGTATCTATTGATCACTGCGATCCCGCAGGAATGACTAGAAGAGGAAGGCTGGTCCACATCTGGGACCAACCTGGGCAGGACGAAGTGTCTTCACCTTGGGAAACGGACGAATCAGGCGTGGGGGCTGGAGCACGAGCTCCCTTGGTGACAGGGACTATGTCTGAGGCATGTGGGTCCCCGAGATCTCGATGACTGAGGAGAGTGGAGGAGAACTGGAAGAGTCACGATGACTAAGGACGACGGGCTGGCAAAGGCCAGCTGTCTTCTCCACAGAATGAAGAATGGAAAGAAAGCCCATTTTCTTTAGGAGAGCTGGTCAGCGTCTGTGTCCTGGTTCAGTGGCCAGCCTGGGAGTTGGACTCAGACTCCTTCATACCATTTTTCTGCAGCAGAAGGTGGGCCTGGTATGAAGTGCTTGTCTCTGGCCAGAGACGGGCAGCAGTCACACCAGCCACCCTCCACTCTTTTCAGACACACAGCAAACATCACACCAATCTGGGCACCCCGGCTGCCCGGCGAGCAGAGGCCACGTCCTGCCACTCCCCACGCAGTGCCGGGAGGATGCACTGCGTTCGAAGCTTTGAGGACTCAGTGTGTTCAGCCACCGTCTCACTTCGTTTGCTGGCTCCCATTCCTACTGGGAAGTGCCGAGTGACCACATTAAGAGGCTGGATTACGCCTGCGTCCTGCAGGCTGACCTCCAAGCTGGTCCTGAAACGGCACCTTTGACCAGAGGCCTCATTCAATCCAGATTCCCCAGGGTGTCATCGTCTATAGTGGGCCTTTCAGGGCTAGGCTATGAGCTCTGGTCTTTGATCCTGGAAATAAGCTCAGTGCAGCCTGCGCTGGGACCCCCCCAGAACCAAGCTCTTTGCCTTCTTTTTTTTTAAAAAGTAAATTAATTAATTTATTTTTTGGCTGCATTGGGTTTTCGTTGCTGAGCGCGGGCTTTTTCTAGTTGCGGTGAGCGGGGTCTACTCCTCGTTGCGGTGCGTGGGCTTCTCATTGCAGTGGCCTCTCCTGTTGCAGAGCACGGGCTCTAGAGCACAGGCTCAGTAGTTGTGGTGTGCAGGCTTAGCTGCTCCGTGGCATGTGGGATCTTCCCTGACCAGGGCTCGAACCCATGTCCCCTGCATTGGCAGGTGGATTCTCAACCACTGCGCCACCAGGGAAGTCCCCTCCTTGCCTTCTTTATACCATTCTGTTACCAAGGGCTGCCCTGGCCCACTGCGAACCCACAGTCCCTCCGTTCCTGCTGGAGAGCTCGAGCACAGGGCCAATGGGTCTCTCGGGTCGGGGGCGGGGGGGAAGGAGGAGGTTACGATGAGCACTGGCAGGGTTGTCACGCAGGGCCCCGCATAAGATCCAGCCCAGGTCTGGGGCTGTGTCAGTGGTACTATGCCAGGGAAACCCCGAGCCTGGGGCTTACGGCCCTTGTCCCTCATGCCTCCCAGGCCCCTTCGGGGGGGGGGGGCCCTGCCCTTCTCTCCCCCCAGGGGACTGAGTGCCCTTCTCAGGCAACGTCCAGCAGACTGGACAGACCCCCCACAAAGCAACGGCAGGAGACGCGTGGGAATGTCTGAGCCCTTTGCCTCCATCTACCTACGTGTGCAGTCCTTCTGGTTGTGGGCAAGGTCAAAGCCGGGCCTGCAGTCACAAGCCACGCCACCTTTGGGCGTCTCCCGGCAGATGTGGGCACAGCCATGGTCTTTGTTCATGCAGTTCATACCCTCTGGGAAGAGACAGACAAGAGAGGGGTTGGGGACCAGGGAGAGAGAAAACTTCAGGCTTAGAAGAGAAAACCGGCGAAATGTCACAAACAAACGTCGTGTTCTTGGGCTGCCGTCGGCACGTGCATCGCATGCACACGGGGGGTGCACCTAGTCATCCAGATGGCGATCCCCTAGGGGGAAACTGAGGACACGGTGCCCAGGTCTAGAGCCAGGCCTTGCTCGGAGGCCGGAAATGAGCTTGCAGGACCCATGGAGGAAACGCTCCTGACCTGGGTCAGATTACAGGGCATGGGCTGCAGGGTGCTTCCCAGGTCAGGGGTTTAGATGGTTTCCCCACGAAAGCAGACGTGGGTGGCGTTTAAAACGATGGCGGTGCGCAGCACTTTTCAGTTTGTACGGGGATGCCACAAGCCCCCGTGGGGCAGGTGGAGACTTGCATGTCAGGCTGGGCACACAGGGGAGTGCTGACGGGTCAGGGTGCCGACACGCCCCGGCCGGCCTCCAGCTGCAGTGCTCCCCGGACCCACGGAACCCCCAGCCTCAGTGCAGAGCCCTGCAGGCCCGGAGCCCCGAGCAGGCGTCCCTCCGCCCTCCGTGCTTATTCCGGTCCAGGCCACACACGTCACTGTTCTCCTAATGGTAGCCTGAGATTCCTGCTGGTCGGCAGATGTTCCTCTTTAAAGCAAATATGTGTGCAAACCTCAGGCACCTTTTCCTCCGAGGCCTCAACTTAAAAGGGCAGCTCGCAATGGACTCCCCTGCTGGCTGGGAAACTTCAGAAATGGGAGGCTGTGGCAGCGGCTCAGGCTGGGCCACGCCACTGCCTGCTCGGCACCCCATGCTCTAGCTGCAGCGGGCTTTTTTATCTGGAGCCTGTCCACGTTGGCCCTGCCCGGCCGGCCCTTGAAGCTCGTCCTCTGGCCGACTCGGAAGCCCTGTCCCTCCCAAGGCCAGCCAGGTTCCCTGCCTTCTCCCCTCCCAGAGGCCTCGCTGAGTGCAGAGCTGGGCTGCCCACGGGCTTCGAGGGCAGGAACTGTGGCCCATCCACCTCCGGAGGCCTGGCCTCTACACACCACCCAGTCAGCGCCCGCCAAGCATCTCGCCAAAACGCCCTGATGTGATCAGGGAGAAGAAGGGTTCCCTGGGGTGGGCCGTTTGGCCCCTCTCCTGAGTCGCCCACAGTTTTGGGGAAATCCCCTCCACCCCAGAAGACGATCCCCCTCCCTGTCTGCCCGCAGCGGCTCGGAACCCCCTTCAGTTGACCCCGGTTGATGTTTATCTTCCCGGGGATTTGTGAGGAGTTTCCAGAATTTATGAGGTCAGGGGTCAAGTGAGAGGTTAGAGGTCACAAGTCCATCAAGAGGCTAAGTGCAGATGAAAGGAAGGGCTGCTGTCCGCCCACACGGCCCTGAGACCTCCTCCCCCAGGTGACTCACCGGCCTCCTGTTCGAGGTGAGGACTAACTAGCTCAATCTTGACCTCGGCCACTTGAAGCATGGGCGGGGGGCAACTGAGAACTGACAGATGTTTGAAAACACAAACACCCTGGCAGCTACCATAAAGACTGAAAAAAGTCTGAAGTTGAAGAAAACAGAAACAAGTCAAAATGAATGAAGCAGACATTTTGCTCAGCGCACCGACCTCTGGTTTCACCTGATTTTATTACTCTCATTATTCCTTCACCTTGATTTTCTCACTTACGCAAGTCAAATTGTCCAACTGGAGCCCAAAGAGCTTGTGTTTCTGTTATGGCTATAAATATTTACTAGAGATTAAATGGGGAAATTTATCTCTATTGGTTTATTTAAAAACGGAAATTTAAACTTTATTACACATCAACATTAGTACGTCTTTGGTTAAAAACGGTATTTTCTAAAACAAGGAGAGTTGGCTGAGAGGAGGGGCCCTTGCAGAGGAGAAGGCGGGGTGGGTGTGATTCTCGACCATACTGTCTGGAGCCCTGGCCCCTGGTTCTCCAGGCACTTGTCACCCTTGCCTGTACGGGCGGGAGTCTCTGTCGGCTGGGCCTGCTGCAGACTGGGCGCTCTAGGGGCCAGTCAGCTACTGCTGTGGCTCCGAAAGGCGTGTGCACTGTAAGGCCCGTGCCACTGCGGCCCTCCCTCCCCCGGGAAGCCTTCCTTGGCCCTCAGGCCCGTCAAGGGCCTTTTGGACACCCATGCTCTCCTCGCTGTGGGGTAGCTGTGTGGCTCCCCTCTGCTCTCCAGGTGACTCAGGCTGAGCTCTGGGCCTCCCCAGTGACCTCATCGTCCAGGGCAGGTCTTGCCCAGGAGGGGATGCTCCGGGTCCCCACAGCAAAGGGAGGGGAAATGGAACAGCCTTGGGTCTGGGTCTCCCAGCTGGAAGCGGCAGCCACCAGCAGCCAGGCTCACGTACGGCTGGACCGCTTCTGCTCAGCTCGAGCGCTTCTGGACGCTCCTGACACGGTGGTTGTGAGAACATTGCCATCATATTTAAAAATGACCCTAGCAACCACCCCAAAGAAGGCCACAACGGCCTAGCTGGGGGCCGGGGGTGCGGCTTCCTCTGTGCGGGTGACTCAGCCCCTTGCCCAGCCGTGGACGCGGGAACTGCGTGACCTTCCCCTCCACTCTGGGGCGGCACTGGCTTCCGCGGGCCACGAGAAGCTCGGCTTCATGGCTGGCAGGACCACAGATGGTCAGGGCTGGACGGCTCCTTGCCATCCATCTTCCAAATGGGGAAAACGGGGCCTCGAGGCAGGGGTGGCTGTCCCAGATCATACGGCAGGCCTGGAACCCAGGCCGCTGGGCTCCCAGCCGTGGCTCTCCTGGTCTGGGGGTCACTGAGCGACCCTTGTGGGACTCAGGTGACGGACAGGCAGCATGCATTTGCTGGGGGGTGAACAGAACTAGGAACCCGGCACAGAGCTGGGCTAACAAATGGTACCTGTTACTATTTGTTGTCCTCAGAATTAAGAGCCTATGAAAATTCAAGGCAAATTCAGACTGTGAAGCTCTCCGGGCAGCCCCTCAACGAAGCACAGAACCCCTCGCTCCTCTCTGACCTTTACCCGGCTGCCGCTGAGCACGAGGGCGGAGCCTCAGCTCACCTGCAGAACCATCACGAAGCCTCGTCTCTCCTGCTGGTGTCACCTCTCTAGCCTTTCCAAACAGCGTGGCGTTCCTCGAGCGGCCGTGCTTTACGGCAGCTGGGGTCCCGACCTCTCACCTGCTTGTCCTCTGAGTCCCCGCTCTCCCTCTGCAGCCACCACCGGCCTTCCCACTGGGCTGGACGTATAGCAGAGCGGCCTCGGGCGGGCCTGGCCCATGCCCTCTGCAGCTGCTCTGTGAAAGGTGACGGGCTCTTACGAGCAAGGTCACTCTGGCGGCGTCCTAAGCAAGGGGAGCGCTAAAGGGCTGGCCTATGAGACCCACGCCTCAGGGCAGCACCGAGCTGAGTGGCTCCCCTTGGCGGCTAACCGAGGCCTTCCTTCACTCTCCGGGCGCGGCTCAAGCTCTGTCCCGCAGACCGAGGGTCCTGGCTTTGTCTCTTCCTTCCAGCTGGCGCAACGCTAAGGGCCGGCTCTGCGCTTCTCCCGTGCCTGTCTACCTGCGGCCGCCCTGCCCACCAGCCAGCGAGCTCCGAGAGGCCGTGTCTTGTCCCTGCTGTGTCCCGCGCCCAGAACCCTGGCTGCACACGGCAGATGCTCAGGAGATCTTACTGGGGAGCGGATGCAAAGGCGCCAGAGGGAGAGTCCAGCCCCCAGGCCGGCAGGCCAGCCTGGCCACGTGCTCACACCATCAAAATGCTCCGAGGAAGGCTGAGCCTCGTGCAGGAGGGGCCGGGGCCAGGGCTCCCCTGCTCGTACCTGACCCTCTGGTCAGATACCTTCTTCCCTTTTCTCAGCTGACAAATGGGCTGTCAGAACGTGTACCTCCGAGGGTTGCCGTGAGGCTCAAATGAGAAGACCGTGCAACGTGTGTGGCACAGAGCGGGTTCCTAAGGAAGGAGGACTGTTCCTAGAGCTTTTCTACACTGCTGCTGCTTCATCCTGCCTTGTGTAAAATGCGTGTAGCTGCTAAGTTGCGCTCTCCTGCCAACCGTGGGTAATTTGAGGGGAGACCTGACCTTTACTCTTTCCTGTATCCCAAGTACCCAGCACGGGGCCTGCCCCGAGTTAGGGGTCAGCAAACAGTAACTGAAAAAAAGCAAAGAAGAATGGGGGCGAGAAAGAGAGAGAAGGGAGGAAGAAGAGAGAAAGAGGGAGGGAGGAAGAGGAGAGAGAAATGAAGCCTTTCTTACCTCAGAGCAGATTAAACCCATTGCCTATTATTTAGGGGACAAGGCGAGAGGCACAGAGAATTTGGAAAGCACTATTGTGGCATTCTCTGCTGTGTGTTCTGTGAAACACAGCATCCCAGGTCGCCTGAGGTAGGGAATTCACAACGCACGTTAAAGGCTCTGAGAAGTCCTGCAGGCACTCGTGGATAGCCCCCTCCCCCTCACTTAACACAGTATCCTGGGGAGCTCTGCCCCAGCCCCTCTGGGAGGCTCTGGGTTACAGGCTTAGAGACCCCAGGGTGGCCCACTTCAGCCCCTCACCTTACAGATGAAGCCACGGTGGCAGAGGCACTGTGGAGGCGCAGGGCGGGGCAGGGAACACGTGGAGCCTGGCATGGCTTCCTCTGTGCCTCAGAGCCTCAGGGGTAGAGCGGACGGCTCTCCCTTCTTGTCCGCCCAGGAAGGCGGTCCTGAGCACTGCGAGCTAACAGGGGTAGTACTGGGAGGGCTACTGCTGAGGGCCATAGGGCCAAGTGGAAGTTTGGATGTGAAAGGTGAACCCCGGGGCGGGGGCATGCAAGGTGCGTGTTGCCAAGCACTTCTGCTGCAGGAGAATGGTCCTGGGCTCCACACTGGAAGGGACTGCAGGTCCCCCGCCCGGCTGCAGCCCCATGCCAGCTCCTCTGAGGCAGCCCGGCCCGTTCCCGCCAGCTCTGGCTGGCACACTGTCTCCACGGGCTTCTCCAGAACAAGGGCGGAGCCCAGAACTGGGCACAGAGCAGGCTTCTGCGAGCCTGCGGGACCGAAGGGCCCTGTCTCCCTCTGTCCTCCTGTGGGCCCCTGCTTTGTACCGTGTCTACTCTTGGGAGCTGGACCACAAGACAGCTGCCTTGGGGCCAGGCGCAGCCACTCCCTCGGCCTCACTCCGCATCGTGATACCATGCAGTGCTGAGTCCAGCAGAAAGTCCTATTCATCTCCCCTCCTCGAGGGGAAGAGAGATATAATTTCAGAGTTGTTCCCAGAAATCCTGGTCTTCAGGGGCCTGGTGCCAGTCAGGCCAGGCTGCCCGCCAGGTCGAATCTAATTTGATCCAATCCATCCAAATCCAATTACGTTCTGCAAACTCGGACCGAGTGTCTCCTCGGTGCCCAGGGTGGGGCGGGGAGCAATGAGGACACAGAAGCTTTGCTGACACGTCGCCAGGTCCACATTCAGACTGACGCTCGCTGCATGACCTTGGGCAATCCCTGCACCTCTCTGAGCCTTAGTTTTCACCTGTGAAAAGTGAATAGTTGTCGGACCTGCCTCCCAGGCACTCACTCAAGGTGCAGGCCCCTCCTCTGGGCCAGTGGGGCTGGCTAAGGGTGCAGGTAAGGACCTGAGGGACTTCATCCTGGGCAGGGGGAGCCACTGAAAGGTTGTCAACTGGGCAGCGATGCACTTTGTGTTAGAAAGATCTCTGGATGCTGTATGGAGGCAACCTGCTGGGGCAAGAGTGCGGGCCAGAAGCAGGTGGGAGGCTGCTGTTATCACCCTGAAAGGGACGGAGCAGCCTGGAGGGGCGGCAGCGTGTGTGCGGACAGGGACAAAGGCTGGATCTGGGACACACGTCAGAGCCCCTTTCTCTCAGTTTTCCAGAAGCCGTGATGTAGGGACTCAGGCTCTGACTGTACTTTCATTTAATGTAACCCTCACCGTAAGCCTGGAAAGTGGGTATGACCGTGAGGCTGGATCAGGGTTGGGGAAAGACGTGCCAGGGCCACACCGTGCACAAGAACTCCGGGCTGCACCTTCCTCTCCCAAGCGCCCCGAGCTTCCTTCTGACGGGCCCCTCCCCAGGTTCTTGCACTCTCTAGGCCCGGTGACAGGCCCCCGCAGCCCTTTCCCACCAGGGCCTATTTTCCCAAAGGCCTCCTATCATTTTTTGAGGCTCTACAGGAGTGTGCACAGAGATAAACGATGGCGGACTCTGCCTGCCCCAAACCAGTGCGTTCATCGCGCCTTCTGTAGAGCAAAGCTCACGGATGCATGTAAAGCAGGGCAGTGGGGCTGGGGGCCGATCTGTTTGTACTTAGGGGCAGCCTCTCTCGTAGCCCCTGGCCCAGAATAACAAAGCTGGATGTGTGCCTCTCAGGGGTCGTTGCTATGGCGACTTCATCAATAACATCATTTTCCGCATCCCTGTCCCTTAAACACGCAGGAAGGGAAGGCAAGCTGGGAACGGCAGAGCGGGGAGAAGAGAACAATCACCTTGTTACGTCCTCCCCCAACTCGGGAGGAAGGGATTTTCCTCCCCTTCCACCTCATCAGCAGAAAATTACGGAGCCCAGGAAGAGGCTGGAGCCTTGGGGGTGGGGGATGCCAGGAAGAGGCTGCTGCCTTCCCCAGCCCAGACTCGGCAAGCTGGCCCAGCCAGGCAGGGAGAAACAAATGTGGGCCCCCACATGCTTCGAATGGGGGTGCTGAAGGGAACGCTAGCAAGGTCCTGCCGCGGGGGGAAAGGCAGGGGCGGCAGCAAGGATGGGACCGTGGGAGAGGTGACGAGGACAACAGCTGTGCCCGTCCGCCCAGAGCCGCCTGTGTGCCAGGCTGAGCCACGCGCTTTACATGTTATCTCACGAATTCTCCCCACCACCTCAGCAGGGCGCTTCTGTCCGTACTGGCCCACTTAACGGATGGGAACACTGAAGCACCGACAGGTTAATAACTGAGGTGAGGGGGCTGGATCTAGGGGCAGCCCTGAAGCAAGACAGAATGGGGGCAGCTCTGGGCTGCAAAACAGGAAACTGAAACTCGCTGCAGACGGATGACGACCCACCGCAGCTACCACTGTGGAGCGCCTTCTGTGCCCTAAGCACTTTACGTGAATAACCGCCTTTAAGTCTCAGGACCATTTTTCAGAGTAGATGCTATTATCCCCACTGTGCGACTGAGGAGAGTAGGACCCAAGAAAGGCTTGGTAACTTGCCCAAGGGACACGGACGAGACAGGCATACCGTGTTTCACTTCAAAACCTGCGTTCCCCGTGGCCTTCTAGGAGGCAATGGAGCATTCACGGCCAGGGGAGGGGCAGGGAAACCCGAGCTGTCCCCTTCTCTTCCTTACCTTTCCCCAGGGTGTGAAGCACGGAAACGACCCAGCCCCTGCCCTCCCTGGCTACGTCGACTTTTCCACATTCTGTCTCTCCAAGCCCATATCAAATGCCAACTTCTCCAGGATGCCTGATTTTTCACGCCGCACAGAGGCAGACGTGAGAACACGGGCCCTTACCATCTCACTCTGCAAGGTTAAGTAGTTCTGTCATCATTTTACAGAACCATTCAGAGAGACTGAGCAATTTGCCCTTGGTCACTTGGGTAGGATGTGGTAGAGCTGAAACTTGAACCCTGTTCTGTCTGACTTGAAGACCTGCCCTTCTCCAGCTACAGAAGGAACTTTATAGAGCATAAACCTGACTGTATCTTCCCGTTGCTAAAAACCCGTCAATGCTCCCACCCCAGCCGGGGCCCAGGGTTAGGCTGAGAGTTCTCAGTATAGCACTCTAGGTCCTCCCCATGCTCTGCCTGCCACGGCTCCAGGGAACAGGGACACTTGGCTGTTGGCCAGCAATTTGAGGTTCTGCTTGGGTGTCACCTCTCCCAGGAAGCCCTCCTTGATTCCACCCTCCCCTCAAGTCCCTCGGCTGGATTAGGGGCCTGGGCTTCCACAGCCCTCTGGACTCCCCTCTCTCATAACACCCGCCACACGAACTGTAACTTCTGGGTTTGCTGGGCTCCCCCCACCAGACTGGGGGGGGTCCTTGAGAGGCAGGGCCCAAGCCTGAGTCATCCCTTTGCCCTCCCCCCACCCCCCGGCCACCGCACAGTGCCCATTTCAGGCCTGAGAGATGTTCGCTAAACCTGGCTACACTGGCGAGGCGCCTGGGCTCAGCCACTCTGGGCTTTGGACTCTGCCTCAGAACAGCGGCCAGTACCCGGGCAACAGGACGTGTCTGTCTGCAGGCCCAGGCCCGGCTGCTGCCTGCAGTGCAGTGCTGGCCCCAAGCCTGTGCCGCCTGCCCGCCCGCCCGCCGGTCCGGCTCCACCTCGATCCCCTAATTACACTCCAACAGCATCTGTGCCTGGATGGTGCTGGGAGAGCCTCTCATTATGGGGCCTGGGCTTAGCAGAATGCAGGGCTCTGTCTCCCACCCTGTGCCCCTGAAATTACATCCTCCCGGCCAATTCCAGGCCCGGCCGGGGCGCCAGCAGCCGGCTGCCCCAGACTAGACCCGCAGCTGACCATGAGCCCAGCCCACCCCAGGCTGCATCCCTAGGGGTGGCCCCACCTGGGAAACAGGAGTAAGTCTGTGGGCTTCCACTCGCCCGGAGCGCCTCAATGCCAGACCCCATGCCAGGCTCTTTGCCAGCTTCCCTGATGGACTATCTCCACGATGCTGAGTGCCAGGTACCGCCAGCAGGCTCACCAGACAGGTGACGATGTGAGGCTCAGAGAGGCTCCCCCACCTTGTGCGGTGGCGCGGGGACCCGACCCCCGGCCAAGCGCTCACTTCACACCCCAGCAGCCCTGTGCTCACTTGGCTGCCTCACTGGCCCTCGAGGGGACTCTGCTCTGCTCTTCCTCCAGCGCCTCGTTGTTTTCATCAGCCCGATCCTTTCCTCGCTGCTCCCCACTGCCCAGTCCCCGCACACAGACCCTTGGGCCGTCCCACCACCTCCACCCCTGCCTTCAGGCTGGAGGCCCCCTGCCAGGGCCCCGGGGGGACTGGCCCTTGTCTGTGCACCCTGCCTCCCCCGCAGCACCTGCTGCCCAGCTGGTGCAGCCTCGGCAGTCCAGCCCTTGTGTGATTTGACCCCCGACGCCCTCCATGTTTATCTGCTCACCTGCCTACGTGCTTTCCTTCCACAAATATTTAGGTAGGGTCTCCCGGACACCAGGCCCCTCCTTCTGCAGGACCAGCCCGCTGCTTGTCTGTGCCTCTCATCCTGCTCTGCTCTCCCAGTGGCTGGACCACAGCTGAGCCCGCTGTAGGTGTGCCACCGACACCCACAGCGTGGCTGGCCCCGAGGCGCCTGCTCACGTACAGACAGAGGCCCGTCTCTGAAACCAAGCCGTCCTGCTTTGAGTTTACAAACAAGCAAACAGCCAGAATGGACTGGTTTTCTGGAGCACCCAGAGGAAGCCTCTCCTTCCCCACTGAGGAGGCTGCAGCCCACCGGACGGGACTTGCCCTGAGCCATGCAGCAGTTAGCACAGCGTCCACGTGGAGCCTCCTGACTCCCGGTGGCTCCCCTGACTCCCCATGCCTTGACACTCAAGTTCAGTTTTCCTTTTTTTAAAATTTATTTTAATTTGTTTGGCTGCACTGGGTCTTAGTTGCGGGACGCGGGATCTTTAGTTGCGGCAGGCAAACTCTTAGGTGCAGCACGTGGGATCTAGTTCCCTGGCCAGGGATCGAACCCGGGCCCCCTGCATTGGGAGCGCAGAGTCTTAGCCACTGGACAGCCAGGGAAGTCCGAGTTCAGTGTTCCTTCCATCACAGCAGGAGGTGGCTCACGAGGCACTGCTGGCTCAGGGCTGTCGGCCAGCCTTTGGGCTCACCCTCTCCCTCCCTCCCTCATTGTACGCCTTTGCTGAGCACCACCCGCGTGCAGGCCGCCGGCAGAGCCAGCCAGGATGCACACACGTCACAGGGGCATTTTCAGCTAAGACCAAGTCCTCTGCCGCAGCTGCTCACTGAGTGGGCAGATTCTGTGTACATGGACAGGTGGACAGATGGACGGATGGCCAGCTGAGACTGTGGCTGGCTCCTGGAGAGCCAGATGAGAGCAGAGGGGCAGGGCTGGCCTTCTCGGAGAGCAGGGACGGACCCCAGCCTCCCTTCAGCCCCTCACCTCTGGTGCCTTGACCAGTCCTGGCCCTGGGAGCCCCTGGAAAGCCTCGTCTGTGAGATGGGAGGGAGCCTGCCTGGTGGCTGTGAGGACCACGCAGCAGTGCGTGCGGACACACGTGGACAAACGTTTGCAGAGCTGCAGCTGCCACAGGAAGGTCGGCATCGCTGAGGTGGGGCGGGCCTGCTTTTTACCAGATCTACTTCCCATGCCTATTCCAGCCCTTTCTAAGGTATGTGGCCTGGAACTCGCTCGGTTTCCTCCTCTGTGAAGTGGAGAAGGGAGGTCATTAAAGGGCCCTAAAGAGGTGATGGCCCCAGCTCAGGGTCCCTGCCCACCCCCTACCCCGGCCCCGTGTGGCCAGCTCTGCAGTGCCTGTCCCCTCTGAGCCGCCCCTCACCCTGGACCCCTGCCCCCTCCATCCCCTCCCAGGGCTAACCGTCCTTCCTCTTCCCGTCCCCTGAAGTTCCCTGGCTGATCGCTAGGCGTCACCACGAGCACATCCAAGCCTCTCTGAGGCCCAGGTGGCTGGGACCACAGGCCTGTGAGACTTGCCTCCTGGGTTTTCACTCTGCTTGGGCTCCTGAGGCTAGGGGTGCCCCCTTCCTTCCCCAGGGTTGCCAGACACAGCAAATAAAAACACAGGATGCCTGGTTAAGTCCAGATCTCAGGTAAACAAGTATTTCCTGAGTAGAAGCATATCCCAAGTATTGCATGGGTCATATTTACACCAAAAAAAGCATTCATTATTTACGTGAAATCCAAATTTAAATGGGTGTCCTGTATTTTATCTGGCAACCTTATCCCTCCCTCCACAGGGACCCTAAAGGGAGCCATGGGGGGTCAGTCAGCTCACACAGGCCCCAGGCCATGGCCTGGCTGTGACCAGGGAGCAGGTCTGTTTCTCTCTCCTGACAGGTGACCAGACGAACGTAGCCCAGGTGCAGGAAAGGCCAATGTGGCGGCTGAGCGAGTGACCCCCCAGCAGCTCTGGGGGGCCCTGGAAGAGAAGCTACAAGAACGCTGGGGGTGTGGCAGCAGGAGACTCCCTAAGGACACGAGCAGCTCCCAGGCGCCTCAGCCGGTGCCTCACCTCCACTGCCCGCCACGTGCTGGGCTTTGGAGTCGCCAACACCTGGGCTCTGGGCTGGCTCGTCCCAAACCAGCTGTGCCCGCTGTCCCTGGCTGCATCTCCGTTCCCTCCCCTGCACAACAGGGTGGCAGCTGTTACTTCCCAGGGTCCTTTGAGGATTAAAGGGCACCAAGGACTTGGTACACAGTAGGAACTCAATAAATGTTGAGCACCTTTCCCTTTCCCCAGGGATCGTATCAAGGGCATGAACAACCACCTTTGGCAACTTACGCCGATTCCCACCATTTATTCTAACTTGAACAGACTGCCGAACGGTCACTTCACTCGGTAAACAGATACTTGGGCACGCACTGGGTCAGCCACCGTGTGGGCCTGGGGGACAAGGGGTCGAGTCTGGGGCAGTAGGGAGGATCAGTGCTCCAGGAGAGGAATCAGCTCGTGCAGAGAGGCTGCCACGCTTGCCTCGAAGTCAGAGACGGCTTCACGAGAGGAGGTGAAGCGAGATAGGCTTTGAAGGATGACGAAGAGTTCTCCAGAAGTGAGGGGGATGGGGAATGGCACTTGAGGCAGAGGAAATAGCACACAGCAAGGCCCATGACTGGTAAAGGGCTCCCCGGTCGCGGGGAGAACAGAAGGCAGGTGGGGGATGGGCGAGGGGCCGCGCTCTGGAAGGCCTTGGAAGGCGGTGAAGGCCGAGCTCCTGGTGCGGGAGAGACAAGGGTTCGTTGCGGCAGCTTCAAGACACGCACAGCAGGGAAAGGAGGCGCAAGAAGGTCCTCAGTGGGGAATGACATGCCCAGAGGGTCACGCGGAACAGTGGCTCCCACTGCTGTCAGAAGGCGGATGGGACAGGGGGGCCAGGGTGAAGCCTGGCCCCGGGAGGAGGGTGGAGAGGCAGGGCCCCGGGGCTGCAAGGGGCTCCGGGCAGTGGGCAAGTCCTGCTCCCTCCCCTCTCTCCATTTGTTCATTCAGTATCGTTGGTCTCAGGAGTTGGTAAGACGTGGGTTCAAATCTTGCCTGTGCTACTTACTCACTGTGGACAAATCTCTTGGCTTTCTCACTGGCAGAATGGGGTAACACAGCTACACGGCACATCTGGTCACTCCCGTCACAGTCTGGGCACAGTGCTTGGCACACAGTGATGCCCAGTGACAGGCGACAGTGTTACCACTTTCAGGTCCGGGCACTCCGCCAGGGGACAGAGTATACACCTATTCTCTCATTTTGGTCCTCATAAAAATTGCTATAAGGAACACTAATGTTTGTCCCATTTCACAGATGAGAAACTGAGGCCCCAGGACTTGCAGCCGAGAAGGGAGCCAGGGCCAGGGCCAGCTACCCCTGCGCCGTCCACACGAGGAGGCCGAGGTCCTGCAGCGTGGAGGAAAGCCCACCGCCAACGCCACTAAGTACTGGGGTCTCTGCAGGGCTGCCTGGCAGGGGCTGGCCGGAGGCCAGGCCAGGAGGCCAGGGAGTGAAGCTGGGCACAGCAGCCGAACGAGTTGTTTATGGGATGGGAGGCTCGTAAAAAGTAACGGGCTGGATTGACCATCCCCGCCTCCAGGGCCGTCCTGGGCTGCAAAGGGCTGGGACAGGCCTCCTCCGGCAGCACCATAAATCTGCCCACTAAGTGCGAGAGCTGTTTGTTCTCCCACCCACCTGGTCTGTAGGCCGGGGCGGGGGGAAGAACCTGCCCCACGCTCTGCCCCGACGAGCAGCCAGAGGGGCAGCCCTGAGGCTGGGGTGGGGTATTCTCCGGCATGGCCACCATTTCCCCTCTTTTAAAACAGAAAATTCCCAGCCGCACACACCCACGGGGAACCTAGAACCCACAGCTGACGACAGAAAGCCCTGGCACAGGGCAGGGGATGTCCCTGGCCCTACAGGAAGCACGCTGGGGCCTTTTAGGTCAAGGCCTGGCCCACACCCCATCACGTGGGAGTCACGCCCCGGGAAGCAATGGGAGCCGGCCAGCCAGGCACGCTGATAGGACCCTAAGCTGGCGTTCGGCTGGGGTGGCTCGGGAGGGACCGCGAGCCTCTGTCCACGGGCATTTGAGTGCGGAGATGGGGGTGGAAGAGGAGAAGAAAAACTACCTTAGGCGTCAGAAAGCTGGCCTCCCATCCTGAGGGCCGCCTTGTGCTGTGGCCCAGCTGGGGTTCCCTCCCGCGCTGGGGTGCCAGTGCTCACCCGAAGTTCTTCCCGGGGTAGCTGCGAGCATCACAGCAGTCACGGTGCAAGAGCACCGTGAGCTGCGGAGGGTGGGGCCCGGCCGGGCGAGGACCCCTGCTGGCTGGGACAGGAGGAGAGGCGGGAGCGGCCCGACAGGAGGCAAAGTCCAGAGGAGGGTCAAGGACCAGCCTGGAGGAGTCTGAGGGGAGGGCCCGGGATGAGCGCCGGGACGGGGCGGCAAGGGCGGCCATCTCCCCTGAGAACCACCGGCCCTCTGCCCTGACCCGTCCCCAGGGACCCGTGCCCGAAAACTGCCCGGGGACCTCTGCCGAGGGGTCCCCAGCCGGTCGTGCGGCGGTGTGGGCTTTGGGCGGCGGGCTCAGGGCGAGGCTCCCGGCGGCGGCTGACCCGGGGCGGCTGAGGCTGCGGGGCCTGGGCTCCACTTCAGGGTCTGAGTGCGGCTGGAAGGAGGGCTCTTCTGCAAGTGCCACAGGGGAGCCCAGCCCCCTTCCTGGCCTGGCCCCGGGGCGGTGAAGTGCAGCACAGAACGCAGAGCAGGGCTGTCCCCATGGCCCCCTGCGGGGAGCTCAGAAAACTCCCGCGCCCCTGCCTCCCCAACCAAGCCCGGTTCCTGAGCTCACACCCACCATCCCGGCCACCTGCTCGGGCCCCAGGCCGAGTGGGCGAGGAGAGAGTGTGGGCGCCCGCCCTGTGCATGAGCTGCCCCGGGCACCTGCGGTTAGGACGCCGAGCCAGAGGCTGAGCGGGACCCGGGCTTCAGCCTCATGAGAGGCTGGCCGGTCCCGCTGTGCGCCCCAGGCTCCCCTCCAGGGCTCCGGACTCTAGCAAGAACAAGGCCCCACGCGGACCAGAGCCACTGGACCCTCCTTCAAACCGCCACTGAAGTACTCCGCACCCACGTGATGCGGGGGCCGCGCCTCTCTGCGGAAGGGCTGCCTGCCCTGCTGCTCGCCTTCCGCTCACCCACCGTCCCGTCCACCCACTGCCCCCGGTGAGGTCCTGACCCTGACGGCCACCAGGGCCACCTCCCAGAAAATCGCTTCATCTCCCTTTCCAGCCCACAGTGGGTAGCGATCTTCCCCAAATATGGATCATACGCCCACCCCTGGGGCTGACAGGGGCCCCGTCACTGTCACAGCAAAGTTCAAACCCCTGCCACACACGCTCTCCTGCCCCTCTCACTTCTGGCAGCCAGGTCTGGTTTCAGGCTCTAGGACCCACTCTCTCCAATGGGCAAGGAAGGCTGCAGGCGCACTGACTCTTCCAGAATAAAGTTGGAACCTTAGACGGCAGAGAACCCCCGGCCAGAGGCGAGAGGCCAGGCCGGCCTGCACGAAGGGCCCAGCTGGACGACCACAGGGTGGAAAGACAGGAAGGGCGCCGGGGGCGGGAGCGGCAGGACCCGGAATCTACACGTGACCCCGTGAGAAAAGTATCAGGTACAGGGAAGGGGCTCATATCCGAGTCCCCCTTCCTCTCCATTGAGGCTGCGTGACTTATAGAAATGACCTGAGGTCAGGACCAGCGCTGGCACCCAGCCCACCAGGCTCTACCACAGAATCACGTCCTCAGCGAGACAGTGCTGGAGGGTGACCAGTGTCTGAGGGCCCTCCCTGCTCAGACGCCATCCCAGAACTCAGGCCTAGAGCGGGCTGTGACTGCACGTCTGTCTAGGGTCTCTGCCTCTCCATCTTCAGAGCCCTGCTCCAAGTTGTCTTCCAATGTCAGCTGCTTCCATTACTCTCAACCCAGGTCTGGACCCAGGGGGCCCCGCCAGCTTCTCGCCCTCTCCTTCCCATCACCGCCGCGCAATCCCCCAAAAGCCCCCGGCCGTGCCGCCCGCTCTCCACTCTTCAGCTCCTTCTGAGGCCACCCACCCTCAGGGGCTTCTTCAATCCCTCTCCACCTCCCCCAGGCTCCCAGCCCTCAGGCAGAACTAAGTTCCCTGTGACCTTAACAGGCTGCTGGCCGAGCCCCTCAGCACTGTGGCCCAGGGCCCGAACTGACCACCCAGTACGTGACGCCACGCCACGCCACGCCCTGGGCGCAGACGTGAGCATCACAGCCCCAATCCAGGTTGACCGGCGCACTGGGTGAGGAGGTCCCTCTTCTCTTTAGAACCCAATTTCCATGCCTGACCAAAGAAGGGGTGAACCACGGGATAGTTGTAGTCTCTTTAAACACTGGGAGGCGGCCACAGAAGGTGGTCATGATTTGAACCCACACTGCCTAGGTGCCAGTCCTGGTACTACTCCTAGGATCCACGTGACCCCGGGCGCATGACCTGCCTTGTTATTTGCCATCTGCACGTGGGAAGTAATAGTACCTACCCCGCAGGGCTCCAGGGGTTATGAATGAGGTAATTTTAGCGTGACAATATGCCTTGGTCTGCGTGGGACAGTCCCAGTGTATACCTGCTGCCCTGTCACAATTAATAGCGCCTCCTTTCACTCTCAAAAGTGTACTGGTTTGAACGTTAACTTACATAGCCCCCTGGTTAAGACAGGCAAAGTGCTCACAACGTGCCTGGACGAGTATCAGCTACTCAATTATTATTAAAATGCTAATTGCTGGCTGCCGAGGCGGTTACACAGAGCCACGTGCAATAAAGTGGCCGAGAACCAGACTCTCACACCGTACTAACGCAGCTTCCTGGACTCGATACTGTTCTCTAGTGATGTGAGATGTGACCGTCGGGGGGAACTGAGGGAAGGGTATGTGGGATCTTGCCTTACTATTTTTGCATTTCCTTAGGACTCTACAATTACTTCAAAATAAAAAGTTTCAAACTTCCAACCCTATTGTTTGGTGTCTAGCTACAGTTGGGTACAAACTTACAGACAAAATGAACAGATCCTAAAAATACTTCACGTAGGCGTCTCATACACAAAAGGATGAGCTCTCAGAGAGCTCCCAGAGTATACCTGCAAACTCGGAAACAGGTGAAAACGGCTCCTGTGAGCAAACAGCTGTGGCAGAAGCCAGGAGCCCTCAGGCTCACACAGTCTCCGCCTCTGTGTGGACCCAGGGCTGCTGGCTTCACATCAAGACTCCCTACAGACAGGGGTGCGGAACGGCAGTATCAGAAGAGCTACCTCCAGCCCAGAAGCTGGGCCACTCAGCACGGCGACAGACATTAACAGGCATTCTCTGGCCTTCAGAGGAGTGGCCGTCTCAGTCACTGAGTTTGTAGCAAAAATTGTGAATTGTAGGGAAAAGAGGCCGGGCCAACTTAGGCTGTCCCTCTGAAGAGAGACGGGATTGGGTGGGCCACCTCAGGAGGCCTCCACTACGCAATGTTTTTGAACTCCTGGTGCTTGAAGAGGCACACTTGGTACCTGGGATGCTCACGCTGGAGAAACGTCTCTGCTTCTCGCAGGCCTCACCCTGCCTGGGCCGGCCGCAAGCCTCATCGGAACCCTCCACACAGGCTGCCCAGGCTCAGAGGCCAGCCCGCCAGAGCACGGGGTCCTGCCGTGCCCCTGGCTGCATCCTTGGGCGAGTTTCCTATCCTCTCCGTGCCTCGGTTCCTTAGTCTGTAAGGATGCAACACGCGAGTGCGTGACAAGTGCCCGTCACAGTGACTGGCATGCAGGAAGCCCCCAGGACGTGCGGCTCTCACCGTCACCGTCATCGCCGAATGCAGAAGAAGCCAAGACTGCCTATTCCTGGCTCCCACCTCTGATTTTGGCTGGAGCCACGATTACCCGTGATGCCAAACCTTAAGCTTTGTGAAAACGCGGCCCTGAGTGTCACCAGGAATGCCGGTGGTGGGCGGGC
The DNA here is from genome assembly GCF_011762595.2 of Tursiops truncatus. NCBI lineage: Eukaryota > Metazoa > Chordata > Mammalia > Artiodactyla > Delphinidae > Tursiops > Tursiops truncatus. The sequence goes on along the minus strand of NC_047044.1, from coordinate 5,945,668 downwards.
AGTGCCGTTTCCTACCCATGTTTATATGTGCATTTATACAGGCTCAGAAGGATATTAAACAGAACATGAAACGCACTCAGGTAAACCCGTGACGCCCCTGCTGAGAGAATGCCAGCCTGGCGTCCGCTCTGCACGGGCCTCAGCCTTGCAGGGACACGGGTGCTCAGCTGCCCCGTGGCCAGTTCCAGTGCCTCCAACGTGGGAAAGGAGGCAGCACGGCAGGGCTCCGGCGTGCAGTCAACTGTGCAATGGCCTCTCAGAGCCTCTGGGCCCCTACCACTGGGTCCAGAGCCTGGGCAGACCACAGCGTCCACCAGCACGTGCTGACCAGGAACCTATCTGCACGACCCGAGGATGTGGAGCGTCCGGGCCCAGGGAGCCGCCCAGAACCGAGCGTCACTCTCCTTCCTCCCTCAGGACACAGAGGGGTGGGGAACACGGTCCCCGCCCACAGGGAGCTCCCAGGCTGCAGGGACGCAGGCGGCAGGTAGAAAACTGCCTTCGGTGGCCAGCAACGGTGGGGGGTGGGAGACAGGCAGTCCTCTGAGCACAGACGAGGCAGAGCCTGACAGTGATTCCTGGGCCGGCTCAGGACAGGCTGTGCAGTGACTGGGCGCTCTCACCAGGGCTGAGTGGGGCACCAGTCAGTAGACAGGGTGGCCCGGGGAGCAGCAGGGGCAGACAGAGGCCCGATGTCCTCTTTATGTCTGGGTTCCCGACTGCCCGTGCCTAGCAGGGGCCTGGCGCGCTGCTCAGACCTCCACAGGGAGGACGGGGCTGGACGCTCCTGGGGGGCAGGGGCTGGTCTGACCTCTGCAGCCCTGGGCGGGTCAAGCAGCGAGCGAGCTAGTGCTGGATGCACGGCTGTCTTGATGGGCATGTCCTGCCCTGAGCACAGACAAAGCCAGGTGCGAGGGCCGCCGGCTCACCCCTCGGAAGGGAGTTCCTTGAGGAGGAGGCCTGACTCCTGATCGCCTCTTCACCCTCGGCTGACGCTCAGGCTTCAGCCAGCAGCCAGCACGCAGCAGAGCCTTGCTCAGCGTGCACCCAGGCCCCGACTCTGCTGCTGGCTCGGGAAACTGGCCCAGAGGGGGTGAGGCCCTGCCCTCTCGGGGCCTGTTTCCTCATCTGTGATAAATAACGATAATAAGAGCCCACATCTATTGAGACTTTCTTTTCAGTATCTTTTTAACTCTATGAAGTAGGGACTTTGACTATCCCCATTGTACAGACCAGGCACAGAGAGGTTAAGTGACTTGCTCAAGGTCACACAGCTGACAGGTGCTGGAGCTGGGATTCCAGCCTAGGCTGTGGGGCCCTGGAACCTGTGCTCCTAGTCACGGCATAACACAGAGATGACAGGTCCCCTCTGTGCCAAAGGGCCCTCGGGGATGAACTTTGACAGGTACAGCCCCTTAAGTGCCCCTGCCAGCCTGTCCTGCTGCCTACAGCTGTGGGGACGATGTGACACTTCCTCTCACTCTGGGGCCTTCCACCACCACCACAGATTGGACCACTGCAGGCACCTGGTGAGGCTTCAGAGCCCGGCCGTGCAGGACAGCTTCCTGCGTCGGGGAGAGGGCACACGTGTCTCAAACCCACTACCATCGGCAACAGTGGTGGCCCAGGATCAGTGCCAGGGAGAGAGCAATCCTCCACCAGGCCGGCCAGGAGACCATTCTCATTACTGTCTCTGCTGTTCAGACGGCCACACTGGAGCCCCTAGGTCCCTCCCTCCAGAGTGGTTTTCTCAGCTCACTATCACAAGGTAACTCCTAGGGTCCTTATTTAGCATTTCATCCCCTTTCTGGATGCAAAGCTTCACAGGGATCATGCCTGCTTTTGCCCACACGGGGATCCTGGGGACCAGCCAGCACCTGGCACATGAACGAATGGAAGAGTGACCTGCCATCGCACAGCTCGTCAGAGCTGTTGGAGCTCCTTCGTCTCCCTAAATCAAGTTTGCTCAGACTGAAAGAAAGGATTCGTCACTGGAAGGAAAGGGAAAAGTTCATCCAGGAGTCAACACCTTCTTGGAGCATAGATACGACATAAGTCTTTTTAAAAAAAGAGCAGGCACGGGAGAGGGAGGGAGCTCGAACGTGCTAGCCGCTTGGTGGCCCGTCTACTCTGGGTACTCTGGGACCGGGGAGGCCCCCTGGGAGCATGATTACAATGGAGAGGCGGAGGCTGGGAGTGGCCTGGCCCGGCTTCCCCCAGGCTGTGGGGTGGAAGAGGGACTTAACGGCTTGCTGGACCAGAGGCTGAGTGGGAAGTGAGTGTGGGCTGTGATGGAGCCAGAACCAGCTCAGCGAAGTGCGGAGCAGAGACAGGCCACAGCTCTCAACAGCTGTGGGTCCCCTCCCACCCAGAGCTGGGAGAGAGGAACAGCCTGTGTCCCCAAATCAAGCATGAGTTCTAAAGGCCTAAAGAAGCTGTCTATGTGAGTTGCCACTCCTAGGGCGGGCACCGCACTTGACCCCTTCAAAGCATTTCCCCTAACGGAGCCCTCACTTGCCTGGGAGGGATTGCTGGTCCCAATTTATAGACAAGGAGACCCAGAGAGGCAGGAGTAACTGCAGAGGCCATGTGACCAGTGGAGGTGAGAACGGCTGAGAACCTAAAACCCACAACCCCAGCCTGGCCAGATCCACACGCCTCCGGCCAGGGTTTGTGTCATCGCCTGGGAGGTGGGGCCGCTCAGAAGGTCTGAGCCCCGTGGCCTTGTTTCTCGGCCGGGAGCCTGGAGCAGACCCTGCTCACGTGTCTGGTCCCCTCTAATCAAACCCAGCTCAGGGGAGGCTCCAAGGGGCTGACAGGCATTAGGAAGAGTCAGGTGACATGAGGAATCTGATCTGGGGAACAGAGGCCACTTAGGTACAAAACAAGCTGGGTCTCAGCACCGTGAACGTGCTCTTCTGAGCTCTAACAATCGTCACTGAAGGTAGCACGCAATCACGATGAGCAACTGTCCTGACAACCAACAGAGGCTCAGGAGGGAGCCGCGTGGCCAGGCACCCAGGCCCGTCCCCACCCACAGGCACGACCAAGCGGCTGGCCAACGTCCTGCGCACTTGTCCTGTCCTCTTGGGACCTTCCACAGAGCCTTCGGGAGCCCTGGAAATGCTGCCGCTGGTCCTTCAGCGGGTATCCAAGAAGTTGTCTCCTGTTTTTCAGATTGATTCATTGCCCAGATTTAAAAATTAGGAGACTGACACAAAAGTCCTAATGAGAAAAGGGACTCTTCTTTAACCAATATGTCCGTTAATGTAGATTGGGGTTAGTCCCCCAAACCTGTATTCTGGTTACATCTAGATTCCTGGCTTCACCTATAAATCCAGATCTGGCCACCCAGGCCTTTGGGTGGGGTGAGGCACGTAGACTCCAGGCTCCACTGCACGATTCGTTTGAGGCCCAGCCCCTGAAGCATCTGGTTTCCCTAGACGTCCCCCGCCCTTCCCCTCCAGCATCATTTCCCCGCCTCTGCTTACCCAGCTTCCCATGGCTGCTCCCCGCATGAAATCCAAACTCCCGCCCACATTCCACCAGCCTCATGGTCTGGCCCCTGCCAAGCTCCCCTCATCCTGGGATCACCGTGCCCACCATCCTGCCCTTCATTCTGCGTTTCCCGGGAGTCTGGTCCATTCCCACCTCGGGGCCTTTACACACACCCCACCTGGCCTCACAGTTGCTCTCCCTCCTCGTTCCATTTCAGCTCACACGTGGCTTCCTCAAAGAGGCCTTCAGCGCCTGCCTATTTCTGTCTGTTCCTCTCCCTGGTTTCTTTCCTTACCAGCCTCATCATGTCACAGCTAGCGACCTGGGCTGGAATCCTGACTGCCGTGTCCCTAAGGTATGACCTCGGGCAGGTCCCCTAACTTGACTGGGCAGGGTCCTCACCTGTTGCAGGGTCATAACACCCCGGCCTCGCCAGGCTGCTGTGAGGGCCCAGCTCAGAGTAAGCGTGTGACCCCACAGCAGCCACTGTCGCTGTCCCCCCATCATCGTGCCCCCCACCGCCGGCCGATGCTGAGGTTTGCTTTGTAACGTCCTTAGAACAACGCATGCTCACAGGCCAAACCAGGACCTGGTTCCACACCGGCCACTGTCTTGCATCACGCTCTTTCCCCCTTCCCGCTCACCCTCTTTTCAACGGGGGGCACAGCTCCACCTGGAGCCCTGCTCGCGGGAAAGCTGCTCTTCAAGGGAACAGGGCACACACAGCCCGGCTGACAGGGGCTCCGGCCGTCCCGGCGTCGGGGACGTTACAGCTCGCTCAGAGCAGCCGCCGCCCGGTAAACCCCTCTCCCCGATGAGAGCAGGACTCCTGTCCCACCCCCAACGCTCACACTCTTCCTCATAAATCTGCTTTTTATAAAACTCAGTGTGGAGCCAGGGTCCTTGCTTTGGGCAGCTCGACCCCACAGCCCCACAGCTGGGAGGTCTTCTACAGTGCCGTGGACGTCTGGCCAACGCGCCCGGAGCAGGTGCCCAGGGACCTCGGAGCTCGGCCTTTCCGTCCTTCTGGGGACCCGGCAGGGATGGGGATTATCGGGCTGTCTTGTCTTTGAGGAAACCGCCTAAACAAACGCTAAGAATTCTAAGGAGTCCAGTAGAGTAGTTCTGCTTAATTACCCTGGGATTTGTACTTCTTAAATGTTTTTTGCTTTTCTATCTCAGGAACTGTTTTCAAATAAAGATCATGCCCAGGGCCCCCAAGTCTCACCTCACAGCCTCTGTTAGCTTTAGCGCACGCCAGCACTTTACTCCCAGGATCTGGTCCTATCCTCCAAAGACCCTGCCGGGTCAACACCACGGCCCCGTTTTGCAGATGAGGAAGTTGAGGTTCGGAGCTGCAGAGCCGCCTGAGGAAGGGCTCCCAGCTAGGGAGTGGCGGAGCTGGATTCACACCCTGTCGGACCTGGAGCCCAGCGCCCGCCCTTTTTATTCCCTGCCTCTCAGTGTGAACCGTGCCACAGACCAGAGATGAGGCCCTACAGGGCCCCTCCAGCACCTCCTCCTTGTCTAGCGTCAGCGAACGGCGAGGGGCTGAGGCTGGAACCGTGGGGCTGCCTGGTCCTCCTTCCGCATCTGCTCTCTTGAAGGTACAGCACAGCCGGCCGCAGGAGGGCACAGCCGCTCTGCTGCAGCACACAGCCCGCCTGGAGATTCTGGGCTTTGCCATTATCTTAGCCAGGATGTGCCTCCACGCCTTCCAGAATGCTGCTTCCTCTGCCTGGAAGCCACATGGGTCCTGGCTTCAGGCCAGCTGTCCCATTTCACAGCCCTGCTGCTTTGGGCCCAAACTGACCACCACTGCCCTGACACCAAGGGCCTTCATTTGCTGGGCTCAGCTGGAGGCCAGGCTCTGTCCCAGCCTGGGGCTGTCCCCAGGCTCCCCAGGCACTCCAGTTGGCTGGAGTCTTCCTCCTCTGACCCTCTGCACTGCCCCGAGCTGGCCTGCCATCCCACCCGGCCTACAGAGAGCAGCCGGCTCCTGACCCCAAAGGCCCTCTGCTGGCTGGTGACCCAGTGAACACGCAAGAGACTGAGAAACGAGCCCTCGGCCCGGTCAGACCTCGAGCCCCCCTCAGGGAAAGGGGACCGTCGGGAATGGGGCCCCACTCTTCCTAGCCACATCCAGCCCCCAGCCCAGAACGGAAAATAGCTTCTCCGGACACATCTGCCCATCTGCGGCCCCATCTCGTCCCCACGTAAGAACACCAGAAACACCGACAGCCCTGCTGTAGGGGCAGAGGGCGGGAGCTGGGAGGTGTCCCTGCAGAACCGACACCAGAAGCACACAACAGCCATGCAGGCCCGCACCAGAGTTCCCTGCCTTGACCCTGAGGCCCCCAGGATCAAGACGCGGAGAGGGGCTTCCCAGAGGCCACCTGTTTCCACAGGGGAGGGGGCGTGACGGGGCAGCGCGAGCCAGTACGCACCGTTGGAGCGGTGGATGCAGGTGTGCTGGTTGTCGCTGAGGAAGAAGCCGCTGTGGCACTGACACTCGTAGCTGCCCATGGCATTGACACAGATCTGCTGGCAGCCGCCGTTGTTGTCCTGACACTCGTCCACATCTGTGAGAAAAGGAAGAGAAGGGGACAAGAGAGATCACACCTGGAGCTACAAGTGAGGCGTGGTCACCTGGAAGGACACGGATGCCATCAGCTCTCCTGGCTGCAGAGCGATACCACAGAGGTACCGCTCGGTGGTACCCCACGGTGGTACCCTCCAGCAGTACTTCATGGAGTTACTCCACAGAGGTAGACGCTTACAAAGGCTGCAGTGCTGGCTGGCCCTGGCTTTCCTGGGTGGCCAGCGCTACTCTAAACGTCTTACCTGCGTTAACACCTTTAATTTTCACAGAAACCCTATACATCAGATCTAGGTCTGGGTCTATTTTACAGATGAGTAAACTGAGGTACAGAGAGGCCAAGTTACTTATCCAAGGTCCCACAGAGGCAGGAATCGAGCCTGGTGGTCCGCCTCCCAAACCTGGGCTCTCACTGATGTCACCTAACCCTCCCTCTCCAGGAAGACCTGCAACTAACACCATCCACGCCCGGCTCGAAGAGCGTTGCGAACCAAATCCCACCGTCCCCTTTCTTCAGTCACACCTCAGATCTGCAACCCGCAGTACAGACCTTGCGGCAAGGGAGAGGCTGGAGGCCAGGGCAGCCTGCTTTCTGCCTCGAAAACTGATTTCAAAAGCCCCGAGAAGGGGAGGTTTTTAAAAGGCCCTGACCTCTGGCTGCCGAGACTGCTACGGAGAGCTGCTGAGCGGTCTTTCCCACTCTCCGGGAGAGACAGACCTCGGGGTCGACACTCAGTTTTGACCAGAGGCTGCTGGCACAAAGGGTGCTATTGGCTGAAAGGAGCCTTTATGAAGTTCTGGTCTTGAACAGAACAGCATGTTTCAATTACCCAAGTCATAACCCTCTACACTGTCAGCTTGTTTAATGAAAGAACGGCTTCTTAAACCTTAATGTGCCGTGTCTGTATTGTCATTTTAATAGGCAAATATATGAAACCACAAAGGCAACGTGAGCTACTGGCTGCTTTGAGCCAATCCCACGACCCCCAACACACGGGCGTGCACACACACACACTCACTAGCTTTGGCACTGAACTTTTTAAACAGTTCTTTTTTTTTTTTTTTTTTGGCGGTACGCGGGCCTCTCACCGTTGTGGCCTCTCCTGCTGCGGAGCACAGGCTCCGGACGCGCAGGCTCAGCGGCCATGGCCCACGGGCCCAGCCGCTCCGCGGCACGTGGGATCCTCCCGGACCGGGGCACGAACCCGTGTCCCCTGCATCGGCAGGCGGACTCTCAACCACTGCGCCACCGGGGAAGCCCCCTAAACAGTTCTTTTTAACACAACCACCTTTAAGTACTGGCACCAAAAGGATGTGAAAAGGTACAGACTCAGGCAGACTGACCTGCACTGAACCCGGGGAGGACTCAGTGCTGGCGCTATGTCAGCTGGGTCCTACTTCGGCTCAGGGACAACGGACCACTTCCCCACCCATGAGACCACACTGCTGCCTTTGAGGCTGACGGCGAGGCAGGTCATTATTCTCCTGCAAGCTCAAATGTCAGCCCTGTGGCAGCCAGGACGGAGGCAGAGCTCTGAACTATAAAAGCCACCAACAATTAGAGCTAAAACGGTAAAGGTGGCTCTTGCTGAGAGGAGACTGACAGGGGGTTCCGGGGGAAGCTGGGAAGGATAGAGAGGGATTTTTCGGAAGACCTTTCTACACTCAATGAGTCTTACTGATGGTTCCCTAAAGGCCCAGTGCCAGGGTCACCTTTGCTGGGGGCATCTCCCCTCCACACCCCAGCAGCGTCTGCCTCTGGGGGTCTGCCCCCGCCTGCACCAGACCATGAACAGCTCTGAGCCAGGCACTGTGTCCTGTTCATCCTATTAATAACATAAAGCTAACCTTCCTGGAGCGCTCGTCGTGTGTCAGGCACAGGGCCTCACTCCACCCACACGCCCGATCCTTGCGGCAACACTGAGTGATAGGCCGTGTTACCGACTCCATTTTACAGATGAAGACACTGAGGCACTGAGAGTTGAAGTAACCTGGGCAAAGCCACAGAGCTGCTTGGAGCAGAGGCAGGGCTCAGACCTGCTGTCCAGCTCCTGAGCACGCGCCTCTGGAGCCCTTGCTAAGCTGGCCACACCAGCAAGTGCGTTCAGACTAAGGTGATGAAGAACCGGCTGCTCTTGAAACGAACTCAAGCTGGGTGTCAGCTTGAAAGTATCTGCAAACACGAAGCTGGGGCCAGCCTGCATGAGTAACTAAGGAGAGTCCCAGCATACCGGCTCAGCCCCGTTTCTGTCCCAATAACACCCGCCAGAGGCTCCGAGGCCCGCGTGCCGGCACACACGTAAGGATAAGATTTGAACACGGGGAGCCGCTCCCGGGACGTGTGCGGACTGAGTCACGCTCTTTGAGGTTCTTCCCATGGCTCTCAGGTCCTTTGCTCTGTACCTCGGCTTCCCCAGCCCTCGCAAAGGTTCAATTGGTAAAACAAGCCACAGATACAGGCCCTCAAACACTGAATTCATAGTGTGGAAACACTACTTCCACCCCATCATCAGTGAACTCCCTGGTTCCCCCATCTGGCCTGGCCCACCCCGTCACCTCACTGGAAGCTAGGAACCAAAGGGCACTGACGTCACACACCTACAAAGCCTCAGCGAGCTGGCAGGGTGGCTGGGCCTTGCCACTGTTTACACTAGCGGGGAACAATGACTCCAGCGCTGACGAATAATTTGAAACAAATGCGAAGCCATGTAAACATTCTCCCCCCACCCCTCACCCCGCACCCTCGCTCCCAAACGATAAAGCCCTAAGATTAAGCAGGAGGGAAGAGGGGGCTGCCCGCTCTGCACCCTTTTTCCACTGTGGCCCAAACACAGGCCTCCCCCAAGCTGGGCAGGAAATCCGTCTCAGAATTCCTTTGGGTAGCCTGCAGTCATCACCACCTTCTCTAGAGACTGGCTGAGAACTGGCCTCATACCCCTCACACCCCTGCGTCCCCAGCCCTCCGCATGGGACCCACGGTGAGGTCTGAACGGTACCAACGGAAGCAGTTGGGTCCTTGAGATGCCTGCCCGCCGGCCTAGGACAGACTGGGTTCCCCTGGAGGCCCGGAGCAGGCCCGGCAGGCACTGTGGGAAACAATTAGCTCCTTGGCCCTCCTGACTGGGGCAAGCCCGGCGCACACGGCTCCTTGGTCCCCACGGACTTGGCACATTCTGGTATACGAGGTGCCCCGTGGCAAGGAGACAGCCTACATCTGGGAGTCGGGCAACCTGAGTTCCGCCCCCGGCCTCTTGGCCCGTGGAGGGTGCCCAGGTCTCGTCCACAGGAAGGACCCAGACTGTGTCCTCCAGGAAGCCCTCCTGGAGTGCTCGAGATACACGCGGTCCTCTTCCTTCTCTCCTGGGGAACTGACTGCTCCATGCTCGGCTGGGCCCCTATGTGGGAGCCCCCCACCTCCTACATGAGTATTCACGTTGACTGGTGGGGCTGGCAGCCTCCTCATCATAAATAATAGCTCTCACTGCTGGCCAGGGCCCGGCTGGGGAGCTCAGGCACTGTCTTAATACGTCTGCACAACAGCTCCACACAGGGGGCATTATTCTTATCAAGCCAATTCTCACATGAGAAGCTGAGAGGGGAAGAGACTTGCCCAGTGCTCTAGAACCGGTGGAGGGGGATGGGAAGCCCAGCGAGACTGGACCCAAAGCCCTTACTCTACTCTTCCATGACGTGCTTCTCTGAGTGAGGATGCTTCGAGGCGAGTGTAAGCTCCCTGGGCATCTGTTCTTACAATCGTCCCCCGGCCCACGTGCTCACGTCTCTAAAACCCGGGGCAAGAGCTCCCTCCTCTCCAAAGTCTTCCTGGTGCCGGGCAGAATTTGCTGACCGCTGGCTCCCAGACCAAGAAGACCTTTGTTCACAACCTTCTTCCTCTGCCCCGGACCTCGGGCTTGGCCATGCTGTCTCTGCTCTGGGCTGTTGTCAGCCCAGAGTCTCCTGCACATCCCTGCACCCAGCAGAGGGTCGGGCTGAGTGGGTGCTCAGGAGTGAGCGGGATAGACTGAAGGGCACACATGTGCTGCACACACCAGTGACAGGGAGCTCTACCATACAAGGCCAGTCCCCCGGAGCAGGGCGCCGTTGCGGTTCCTTCTGGGCAGGCCGAGGGGCTCATTCACGGCTCTCCATAGCCTGCCCACCTCTCCGCCCGCCCCACCGACACCCGCTGTTCTCTGAAACCCTCCCGTCAATCACACATGCCTTCACGCGCACATGTGCACCTCTCCCTGGGACGCCCTCTCCCTCCTGGTCCAGGCAGAAGTTCTTCTTGCCTTTGAAATCCACTGGAAGCACTTTTGCTCATTCCCTCCGCAGACACTGAGTACCCGCTACGTGCTCCACTCCCCGAAGTGATACCACTGGTTAAGCCCCTGCTCGGCGAGCTGCCGGCGGCGTGTGGGACCCAAGCGTGGAGGCGGAGGCTTTGTGGAGGAAGTGATGGGAGCCGAGGCTGGAGAACAAGAAGTGAGAGATGCGGAAGCAAAGTCTCGTGGAAGGTGCGGAGCGGGGCACAGGTGGGGAAGGGCTGCAGCTACTTGGGCAGGAGAGGAGTTCTGGAAGCTCTGTGGCCTGCACATCCCTCCTCAAGAAGATTCCCCCAGGGCTCTCGCAAAGCCAGCCCTGTCTGGGTCCTCCTGGCCCCCTCCCACCAGTCCTGCTGGCAGAGGGGACAGTCCCTGGGGAAGACAGAGTGTCACCAACCACCAAGGCCTCGGGTGGAGGCTGAGCCTGTTTCTGATCCACGATCCACGCTCCCTGAGCGAGCTCTGGGTGGGACGGGACGGGGGAGCGCTCCACCTCTGAATCTTGCTGGCAGCTCGTGGTCCTTCGTCATTATTTATCACCACAGCTGAACGTTCCCAAAAGGCAGGGAGCTCCTCGGCACAGGGACTTGGCTACAAAGCAGAGAGGAGGCCCCGGGGGTTCTGGGGCAGACTCTAGGAGGCTCCTCTCGGGAAACCCTTTTAACGGGCAGCAGAAGAGATGGACAGAGTGTGGAGAAAGGACCCCAAAGGCTCCAGCGCTGTGAGGGTCTGGCACAGAGCTCATCGTGGGCTGCCTGGTCCAGCCAGGTCACCCTCTGGGAAGGTCCCGGCCTGCAGCCTCCCCGGGAGAACGTTCTCCCTTCCACGTCTCCCACAGACCTGTCTTCAGCTGCGTCCGGGACTGCTGGAGCCCCCGCCCTTCTGGGTCGGGGTGCTGGTGGCAGGCCAGGGTGCTGGCAGGGGGAGGAAGCTGAACGGCAGCCAGTCGCTGCCTTGGGGGCCCCAGCTGGTGGCGCTGGGGACACCCTCTGCAACAGATCGTCCCATGTGGTCTGGGGTGAAGACATATGGCCTGGGCTCCTGGGAGGCTGCTCCCCAGCCCGAGGCCCCACGCCGGGTGCACAGTGAGGACACGGAAGGTGGGAGGGAGGGAGGGAGGGGGACAAGGGCGCCCAGGAGGGCCAAAGAGGGGCCTCGTTCTGGCTCTGCCCGCCCCCCTCCCAGCCACCCTGGCCCAAGAAGCCCCCTCCCTCCGGGGGCTTGCCCCACACCCAAGCAGTCACCAAGCCTGGTGACTCTCCCTCTCCGCCCTGCCCGTCTGTCCTGCCTCTACTCCCAGGGCACAGCCTTGCCTTGGGCCTCAGCCTCTCCCTACAGGCGTCAACACGCTCCTGGATCGCCCGGCCTCTCGTCTCTCCCTCGCAATCCCAGGGCCCACTGTGACGACTCTAGTCGGAACAAGACACAGCACCCCGGCACCAAAGATCAAGTCCAAACAAGGGGTCTGGGGTCAGGTGCCCCCTGCCTCACTCTGCCCTGCATGAGCATAGGTCCGGGCACCGGGGTCGGGAGAGACGGACCTCAGCTGTGGTTTCTGCCCACTTCTGTTCAGTGCCCACCACTCACAGGGAGAAGGCCGCCTCCACTCCCGCCAGCTGCTGAAGGGTCCTATCTGGGATGGGCCCGTGTGTGGGACGGACGAGGCTGTTTTCCAGCAAGAAGGCATCCCAGAGCCGGCACCGACGGGCCGCGGGTCGGCCTGCTTCTGAAAGGCCTCTGCAGGCAGGCCTGTGGTTTGCCCAGGAGGTCTGCTTCTTGGCCCAAGGTGCCGGTGTTTGTTTTTATTAATAGCTGACTGTCTGTCCTATTTTGGGCCCAGAATCCAGGTTTGCAGCTATTTATAACAACTAAAAATTACGTCTGGATACAGCTTTGGTTGCTTCGTGCTTCCCACGAACGCCTCACAATTTGAAACAGAGACTCTGTGTTCTGCCTGAACCCCACCCATGTTCTCCTGGCTGCCAAGAGCCTACTGTGTGTCAGGCCCTGTGCCCGGCCCCAGCACCCCAGCTCCCAGCACGGGTCCGGGAACAGAGGCAGAGGCACTGGCCCATCTCAGAAACCGAACTCAACCTCCAACCCTGAGAACGCCCTCCTGGCCCCCGGGGGCTGAGGCCCCAGCCCTCCCCCTCCTGAGGCTCCTTTCAGAAGGGAGGCTTAGGCGGAAAGTCCCCTTGGCCATCGAGCGGCTCTTGCAAAATTGCATTTGATGGGTTAAGTGTAAATAAATGAGAACCAGATGGATTAGATTTCGGGTGGAATACACACGGGTCTTAGAGCTTTGGGGCCTGGGTTCTCCCAGATCCAGGGCGCTCCCCGAGCTGTCAGAGGTGCTGGCACGGCAGGCAGGAGGTGTGACTTGAGTCTCCTGGGACCCACCTACCTCCTGGTCCGGGCATCCGCTGGGGCCTTCTCTGGGGCTCCTGGCCCCCCAGCAGGTCGGCTGTGTGTGGGAGACACAGGGTCTCCTGCCGTAGCCCTGCTCTGATGCCGAGCCCCTTGGGCTGGGCCTGTCCCGGCTCAGCGCTGGGAGATGAGGCACATGACTGGTGGGGTCAGCTTTCCAGACCAGCAAGCCCATTGCTCACACCCAGACGCAAGGAGCCAGCCCAGGGCGGGCCAGAGCTCTGTTGAGACTGCTGTGCTGGCCTGTGGGGTCTGGTCACTGCATCCCTCATCTGGGCCTCACCTTCAATCCCAGCTGCTGCCTGTGGTCTCCCAGTGACGGCTGAGCAGCAACGAACATCGAAGGACCAGGAGTTTGCTGCCCAACTCCAGCTGACGGCCGCTCCACCTTATAATAACCTACATGGTGTCCCCGTGCAACCACTACCCGCGGGTCCTGGCTCTTGGCCCCCAGGTCACACCAGCTGGGGTACAAGATTCAGTAAGTAACTTGCTGTGTGGCCTTCGGCACGGTGCTTAACCATTCTGGGCCCTGGTTTCCTTCCCTGTAAAACAGGGATAACAGTAACTGGAGTTGTTTTGGGAATTAAGAAGATAACGGAGGTAAAGCACTTAGCACAGTGTCTGGCGCACGCAGGCCACCCACACGTTAACAACTGTTGAGCAAAGCCAGCACGAGTGCTCCAGGGGTCACAGGCGGGAATACCCTCTGGGGGATGGCAAAGTCCCCCCCAAGTGGGAAAACCGACAACAAAGCGCATCCGAAGGGAGCGCTCAGTCTTTTTTTTTTTTTTGAATTGATTTATTTAGACGGCAGGTCAGTCTTGCCTCGGCCTTCCGGCCTCCCAGCAGAGCAGCCTCAGCTCCTGGAGTTTCTCCCTCCTGACGTAGGTTCTGGCCTGCTCACCGCCTGAGTCGCCCTTCTTGGGGGAACACGCCTACCAGCTGCTTAACAGTGGAGAGATGCCTATTCAAATCTTCTGCCCACTTTTAAACGGGGTTGTTTGCCTTTTCACTGTTGAGTTGTAAGAGTTCTATATAAGATATATAATTCTCGATACTAGACCCTTGTGGGATCGCTTTTTCCGACTTCATGGACAATCCCTCCTTTAAAGGAGCCTTGGGTGGCCCCAGGCCCCAGGAGGTCAGTGCACCTATGGGGGCCACATCCACAAGGCCTGGGCTCCTCTTGGGCTCCGTTCCTGGAAGATGTCACCCTGTCCCATGGCTTTTCCAGCCACTTAACGTGCCAACACTGCCCAAACCTCTAGGCCTGCCTGCTCCACCATCCTCCAGACTCAGAGATCAGCGCCTGTACTTGGTTGTCCAACAGGCAGGACAAACCGAACACGGCCCACGGCGAACTCCTAACTCCACTTCCCACAGCAGAAAACAGAGCAGAACAAAGCACAGCGCGGTCCCACCCCCAGCCTCCTGCATCTCGGCAAACGGCAGCGCACCCCACAGCGGCTTCAGCCAGAACACCTGCTAGTCACCGGGCACGTCCACGCACGGTGTCTGCTCTGTGACTGTTTCTGTCTCCCCGGGGAATACAGAGTCTTTGAGAACAGGGACATCTTGAGTGTGGCTGTACCTCAGGGTTTTAAACAGCGCACGGGGCACATGATCCGTGTTTGCGGACCGAGTGACTGACCGAGAACTGGCTGGGAGAGGCAGCTCTGGCCCCGAGGCCCTGGCTGCAGGCCTGTCCCATCAGGGATGGGCTGTGTGGCCCTGGAGGGGCTGCCCAGTGAGGCAGCTCTAGATGACTGATGGCACTGAGTGCCGGCTGGTGGGTCCTTGGGGCGTAGAGTGAGAGCTGGTAGGAGAAGAGCTGTGCTCGTGGGCCTGCCTGCCTCAGCCTCGCCCAGCAGTGAGCCCCATCGTGGTGGTGGGCACAGCCCCGCCTGTGGGCAGCTCGTGGCAGGATCAGGGTGGAGCGGGAACAGATGCCCTCAAACACTGCCAGCCCGTGAGCTTTGGGGCTCAGTGAACGAACGGAGCCACGTGGGGCTCCTGGTCAGTCAGCACAGCCCAAAGTGTCTTCCTGCTTTGTGGGCGCTTTCACCAGTATGAGGACCAAAGTCTTCAGCTGAAGAAAAGCCATTCTGACCGGGTAGTGCTTCAGGGGCGGGTGGAGGGGGCGGGGGTTTGAAGGCAGTGGAATGCCCTGCTGAATGCCTCTTCATTGCCCTTTGTCTATGGCAAGACCAGCTCCTCCTTTAATCTCTCTAGCATGGGCAGGAGAGGAGGCTGCAGCAGATGGAAGGGAACCCCCGTTCCTGGAGCCCCTGCTGTGCAGGCACGCTCATTACAGTGTCC
The DNA here is from genome assembly GCF_011762595.2 of Tursiops truncatus. Classification (NCBI taxonomy): domain Eukaryota; kingdom Metazoa; phylum Chordata; class Mammalia; order Artiodactyla; family Delphinidae; genus Tursiops; species Tursiops truncatus. The sequence goes on along the minus strand of NC_047044.1, from coordinate 5,930,497 downwards.
CATTCGGCCTCAGCCCGGGGCAGCAGCAGCAGCGTTATAACCAGGAGCGCCAAGCAGTGAGCGGCCTGCCGGCGGTCACCAGCGTGTGGGTGACGGAGCCAGCACGGGAACAGGACGCTTTTGTCCGCCCGCCCTCGGGCCTCTGACAGCACAGCTGTAAACACGATCCTGGTTGGACACCTATGGGAGGCACTGGAGTTTTTAAAAATTTCTTTTGATGAGGATAAGAATGCTGGACTGGAAAGAGGGAAGGGGACAAAAGCCAACCAACCAACCAAACCCTGGAACCAAAGCAAGACGCTCTAAGAAAAGAAGGGGAAATGCTCTGCCAGGATTCTTAGAGAACATCCTCAGAAATGAAACAGGCCCAGCTGGCTGTGATGACCTCCGCGGGCCTGTGGATGGGGCAGGCAGAGGGTACGTCTTTCCCATTGCCTTGGGAAAAACGCCGCAGAATCAAGATGGGCCCAGGAGCTCCCCGTGCCGCCCCGATGGACACAGGTCCTCTGGCTGGTCCATCACGCCTGACTCTGGCCAGGTCGAATGCCTTGCTACCAGCACAAATTTCTCACCACTGGTTCTGCCTGGAATTCTGAATACCTTCAAGCATCACATCTTCCCAATGAAACTCAGCATTTCCTTCCACCTTCCAAAGCTGCTGAGTATAAAATCCGGGCCTTTCCACTTACCGGGCTACTGTGGGTGCTTCCTGGAGGCCCGTTCCCGTCCTCCTTCCCGCCAGTGGCCTCCACTGGTGGCTCTGGGAGCTCTCCGTGAGTGGCAGGGCTCCCGCCCCAGCCTGCCATGGCTCCTTCACCTGGCTGTCTGCGAGGCGGCCTGCTCTTCCCACGCTCAGCAGTCCCTCATTGTCAGGCACTGGGTAGGTCAGGCAGCCACAGCAAGACTGCGAAATGATTTTATGCCAATAGAGTTGACACGTTCAAGAAAGTAGCAGGCAGAGGGGCTGGAAGAGGGCAGAGGTGGAGGCTGACGTGGGCACCAGGGAGCTTCGTGGAAAAGGCAGCACCGGGCTGGCTGAAGCCCCGGAAGGACCGTGTGCCTCCCCATGGCTGGCCCCACCCTACCCCGCCCCTTTCCAGCCCAGGTTGTGACATGACCTTTCCATAGCATTCCTGCCCTCGAGAACTTAGCGTGGGTCCCTATCACTTGTCCAATAAGACTTTTATTATTCCAAAATTTGAGTTCACAAGGAATTTTGAAAAACAGCGGAAAACAAAAGATCAACAAATTTACACTCTAGCTACAACCCCAATCATGAACATATTGTACTTCGGCCTTTTTTCACGTCCTGAGTTTCTGCTAGTGCTAACAGATCACTCTGTACGTGACCGTCCCACCCTTCTTCACTGAAAGCTGAGTTAGTGCCCTTGTCACGCTGGGGCTCAGTCCTGGCCGCCCTTCTCACCTGCCGCTGTCCAGGCCGTAAGGGACCCCCCTCCCACCTCGGTGTGCTGTCTCTCTTCCACCCCATTAGTAAACTCCCCTGCGAGGGACATGTCTGGGTAGCCGTAGCCCTTTTAATTTTCGGGATTTTTCCTCCAGATGGATTCCCAGAAGTGGTATTCCGGGGCAAAGGCCACAAGCTTTTTTATTTCTCATCCCTCCCCGTCAGACCCCTGTGACTCTGCACACGGTTTGCTGACTTCCCCGCCCTAGAGTGTATCTGCACGAGCAGCCGTCTCATCTGAAGTCATCTCTCTAATGCCCACGTCTTCCCCGAGAGAACTGGGATTAGCCACGTGTGCCTGTCCATTCATTCACTCACTCAACAAGGCAGGGGATAGGCAGTGGGCATGAGGCCAAGGCCTGCCCTCAGGGAGCCGCCCGACCAGGGGGAGAGAAGTGGTAAGACCAGGTAAGACCAGGGATCGGGAACCAAGCTGAGAGGCAGGGGAGCCTCTCCCTAAACTGCACGAGGACCAGCGCGGGGAGAGGTGTGTCTGGGCGTGGGATGCCTGCCGTGTGTGTGTGTGTGTGTGTGTGTGTGTGTGTGCGCGCGCCTGCACGGGTTTGGTGAAGCTGGAGTAGCACGTAGGGCCCTGGTGGCTGTCGAAGGAGGGGCTAGGAACCAGGCTCGCACCTGACATGCCTAAGATGCAGCCAGAGGTGATTCCCTGCCGCTCCTACATCTGCAGGTTTCAATCTCCAGATCTCAGGCTCAGAGAGCAATGGGCACGCGTGGCTCTGCTGGCAGGCCACCACCGCCCACACCACTGTCCACGCCCGAGCCCACTCTCCCACCCGACCGAGGCTTTTCCATCTCCCACACCACTGTCCACGCCCGAGCCCACTCTCCCACCCGACCGAGGCTTTTCCATCTCCCACACCACTGTCCACGCCTGAGCCCACTCTCCCACCTGACCGAGGCTTTTCACCTCTAGGCTTTGCGTCGGCTGTTCCCTGCTGCCCTCACCCCACCTCTGCCCCCACCTGGTGACCTTTCACTTACTGCTGGCAGGGTGAGATGGCCCCCCTCCCTCCCCGCCTCCCCCCAGGACTCGGTGCAGTGTTCATCACAACAAGGATGCCGCTCTGGGAGTACTTCTGCACAGAGCCTAGAACTCCCTGAGAGTGCCAGGCACAGCTAAGTCATCTCTGGACCCCCTGACCTGGCAGATACGGGCACTCAGGGGGTCAGCTGCTGACCCAGAGGTTACAGACCCTTTCTCCCATCCGGACGGCCACAGCACCAGCAGCTCTCACTCAGCGCCTACAGGCCGCCAGGCCCTCCACATCCTGGACTCTTGACTCCAGTCCCACACCCCAGCCACGTGATTACACACCAAGAGGGAAAAAAGTCTTCTGGGGCGGGGGGAAGCGGCGTACAAACACCAGTGCACGATCATAACCATACAGTCAGCTCTACACACAGATGGCATCGGACAAGAACACGAGGACACGAAGGCTGTTGACCTGTTGCGGTGGCGAGCTAATGGGGGGATTATTTTCTGTCTTTTCTATCGATTTCTCTGAGTGTTTCTGTGTGGTTATTACACTTGTGGAAGATGGATAAGTAAACAGACCTTTTCAACTCTGCGTGACGAGCACCGTGACTCTGGTCGGTCCAAGGGCGGGGGTGGGACCCAGTCAGGCTGCCGGGAAGGCCGGGGAAGAGGTGCAGAAGGATGGACTAGAGCACTCGGGACAGGCAAGGGAAGACGTTCTCCAGGTGGGAGGAAGCAAGAGCGCAGGGGGACAGGCTTCGTATTCACAGGGAGAGAAGGCAAGGCTGGAGTGGCAGGCGGAGCCCAGAGCCCGAGAAGCCAGCTGCCAGGCTGAGGACCCCAGACTCCTCCAATGGCAAGACGGGCCCCAGGAGGATCCCACTCAGAGAGGCCTCCACCAAGGCTCATCCAGACGACTTCACTGGCATCTGACCCCTTGGCGGCCAGCACGTAAGCCAGGGCAGGGCAAGTCGGCCTGTGGGATCCTCACCCACCATTAAGGTAACACCTGAGGGGTTACTAAAGACCCCAGACCGGGCTTCCCTGGTGGCGCAGTGGTTGGGAGTCTGCCTGCTGATGCAGGGGACACGGGTTCGTGCCCCGGTCCGGGAAGATCCCACATGCCGCGGAGCGGCTGGGCCCGTGAGCCATGGCCGCTGAGCCTGCGCGTCCGGAGCCTGTGCTCCACAACGGGAGAGGCCACAACAGTGAGAGGCCTGCGTACTGCAAAAAAAAAAAAAACACAAAAAACCCCAAACCAAACCAAACCAAAAAAAAGACCCCATACCAAGCAGCTGGGAGGCTGCCACCATGGCCACCTACTTCCAACAAACAAGGAGTGCCAGCCGGGTGCAAGCCCTCACTGCCCGCCCGTCTATTTCCAGCTGCATGTGGTTGGGATGAGGCAGATCCAGGGAGGGGGCTGGAGCAGGCGAGGCGTGGGGGTGGCGAATGGCCACTATAAACAGCCTGTCGGCGGTGGGGAAGGACGGTCGCTGCAGCATCTGAGCAGAGGCAGCCAGGCCCGGCCAACGTCCGGGGTGACCCCACCACCAGCCAGGGCACAGACTGCTCCAAAGTCAGCAAGGTTACTGGCAGAGGAAGGACCGCACTGCACACGCTGGGGCACACGTATTCGTCGACAATGCCCCTGTTTAGGCACACGGTTCAGTGCTGCTTTGGGGCATATGTTTTGGTGGTGAAGTATTTTTAAAGAGCCTTCACAAGACACTTATTTTCTGTTTATTTCTCTGAGTTCTGACCCAGCCCTTGGCATACGAACTGCAAACAAAGATGAAGGAACGTGTCTGCTCGCCTGGCCTGTGCTCTGCAACTGGGTGTTTTTCTTTGCTGTTTATGGACTTGGCATTCTCTGCCCTGGGACAGAGCAGGACTTCTTCCCCAGGTCACCAAACTGAGATCTATTCAAAGGTGAGGCTGCCACAGGGCGACTGACGGCACATTTCAACACAGTCCTACCAGTGGGAAGGGCCGCCTCGTATTGTGATGTGGTCTCTGACCTGAACATGCAACCAAAGGGAGAGCAGGAAGGGGAGGCTCCTGACGCCCGCTGGGTGCCTCCCTGCCGCCACACGGACCACCTTGCCTGATGCCTCCAGCTCCCTCCCAGGAACATCATCTCTCCTCTTTTTGGGGTAAGAACAGTGAAGTGCTGGCCCCGAAGCCCGGCTAGGAAGGGAGCTGGGAGCCAAGGCTGATGCGTCTGCTTCCAAGTCCCTGCTCTCCCCTCATCTACAGCAGAGGCTAGAAGGAGCTGGGCCTGGACGTGAGGACAGGGACAGGGGAGTCCTAAGCTCAGCCAGCCACGGAGGGCTGCAGTCACGCGGGCTGCTAAGAGCCCCCCACTGCCCGCCCCTGCTACCGCCACGCAGATCTCAGAAGTTCTGAGAGCGCTGAAGCTCTGCCCCCATGCCAGGCTTGTGCACGCCCCACTGTCAAACCGCGCTCTCCTGGAGAGTCAGAATCCAACCTTCTGCCCGCTTCACCGGCCAACCACCCATCCTGCCATCACACCAAGCAGCCTGCACTGGGCCCAGGAACGCAGGGCTAAGTCACTCTGAAGCAGGGCTCTCCGGGACCTCCCGGGGCAGCAGAGACCCGCCCCTGGTGTCCAGGGACAAGCTAGGAGCTCAGTGCTGAGGCAGAGGGCAGCCTGAGGGGGCTGTAGGCCCCCAGAGGAAGGGTATGCAACTCAGGGAAAGCTTTCTGGAGGGGCTGATGCCCGAGCTGAGTCGTGACAAGCAGGCGTCAGCCAAAGAAAAAGCACTAATGAAGAGCACGGAGAGGGGTGATTCGGGCAGAAGGAAGAGCAGGTGTAAGGATACGCCAGAGCAGGAGAGCGGGGTACCATTTAGGGAAACGCAAGCTGTCTGCCATGCTGGAGATTACAGTTCTGAGAAAGAAGTAGACAGGGACTGCAGCTGGTAGGGGCGAGGAGCTTGGCCATTGTCCCTGAGGACACTCCAGGCCACCAAGTCATCGAATCACAAGATGTTGGAGGGAGGAGGGCTCTGACACAGCAGCCAGGCCAAACAGGGGTTCCAAACAGTGCTCCTGGCCCCAGGGACCTTGCAGAAGTAGGGAGGGGCTCCATGGAGCACAGGGCTCTCATCCCTGCCAGTCCTGCCTCCCATTTCAGCAGAGTAGTGTGACCACCGTATGATTCTGCTTGAAACAAATGGTTCTGCTGCTGGAAACAAAACCCCATGAAATCTCAAAACCATTGGTCAAATCCCATCCCTATTTCACAGATGATGGGGAAACTGAGGCACAGAGAGGTAGGGAGTTTCCCAAGGTCCCCCAGCAAGTCCATGGCCCGCAGAGCCTGATTCCTGGCCCACTGCGCTTTCCCCCAGCACTCGCCTGCTTCTTACAGAAGCTGCCCTGCCCCACCCCTTCCCCCGGCCCCCGGTCCTGAGCTGGCTGCAGGCATGAGGCTGGAGGAGGCCACTCCACCCCCCAAAACAAAACCTGGGTCTCAATCCATCCACCTCCCTCCCTGCTCCGGGATCTCCCTGGTTCTGTAGTGATTTGGGGAAGGAAGGAAGTCCATTTACAAAGATGCACACTGTTGTCCCGTGTGTTTCTTTTCTTCAAGCCAAAGAATTTCCATCAGATCAACAGTTGTAAAAAGCTGGGAGGAGAAGCAAGTCTGAATCCAACTTGTCCTCGGACAGCAAATCCCTCCAACCAAGCGTGTTTAGACCACCTGAATGTGGGCCAGACTAGGGAAAAGCAGGGAGGGGAGGGTGTAAATGGAACAGGAAGAAACCTCTCCAGTTTACCTTGAAAAATACTGGCGTTTATGGAGTAAGTATAGGACTGTCCGAAGCTGTTTAGTTTTACATTAAAATGTTCAGCATTTTTTTTTTCCCAGCAAGAAATGCATTTGAGCTGCTGAAGTATGAAGACAAATAAACAGAGGCAACTCGAGCCTGCGTTAGGGGTTCAAGGGAGCAACACATTGTCTCCAGCTGTCCTCCAGGATGAGAGGGGGCGCCTTCAAAAGGCCTGGAGCGCGGCCCTTTCATCCTGCCAGGGACCAGCCCGGCGCAGGGAGAGCTGTGACCGCTGCGCCGACGCGGAGCATCTGGGCCTCTGCGGTGCTTCCCTCCCACGTGTGCAGCCCGGCCCCTGGGCCCGGCTGCCGCCTCCCAGGATCCTCTCCTCCTCTTCTCCCTCTGCCTGGTGCCCTGTGGTGTCACCTGCACATCTGATCCTACCAGGCAGGGATCATGTTCATTTTGTAGAAAACAAAACTGAGACTGAGAAAGAGGGGGCAAGGGTCCAAGGTCACAAAATGAGTATGTGGCAGAGCTGGGATCGGAAGCCCTGATGCCACGTGACCCATGCCGACGGATGAGTGCACAGGAACCAGTGCAGGAGGAAGGAGAGGTTTCTGAGCCGGGAGGGTGGTGAGCACCGTGTGGAACACAAGGAACAGTCCCCAACGGTCCCCTGAGCTTCACCCCCAGCTCGGGGACGAGGCTCGTCCCCCTGCCTCTTCACCAGCTCAGAAAGGACATCCATTTTCTTTAAAAAGTATTCTGACTTTGCACACCAGGAATGAGTGATACTTAGGTAATTCACATCTGCTGAGCCCTCGTCGTGTGCCAGGCATGTACCTTGCAAAGCTTATCTCCTTTGGTCTCTGCGTCACCCCCGTCAAATAAGCGCTGCTGTTAGCCACGCCGTACAGACGAGGATACAGAGGCCCAGAGACGTGACGTTACCTGCTCATGGTCACACAGTTAAGTGACGGATCCAGGACTCAAAGCTGGGGAGGCCGAGTCCCGCTGCTTCCTGAGGGCCGGGACTACGTCATCCGTCTCCCAACTGCGAGCTCCCAGCCCAGGACGTGGCACCGGGCAGGTGCTCGTGGAATCTTATGAAACGAATGAACGTTAAGAGCTCTGGATTTTGACGCCGTTTAGAAGCTCTAGGCTCTCACGCTCTCCCCGAACCCCAGACCTGACTACCCCACAGACCTCTGAACTTGTGTACCATTTCCATTCAGAGGGCTACTGATTATCTCAAATTGAACTTGGCCAAACAGACTCTTAGCCCACCCCGCTCCCCATCCCACAATCTGTCCTACCCCCCAGTCTTCCCCGTCTCAGCCGCAGCAGCACAGCTACACAGTAACTCCGAGCAAAAAACTAGTAGTCCAGGGCTTCCCTGGTGGCGCAGTGGTTGGGAGTCCGCCTGCCGATGCAGGGGACACGGGTTCGTGTCCCGGTCCGGGAAGATCCCACATGCCGCGGAGAGGCTGGGCCCGTGAGCCGTGGCCACTGAGCCTGCGCGTCTGGAGCCTGTGCTCCGCAACGGGAGAGGCCACAACAGTGTGGCCTCTGTTTTTGTTTTGCGTACCGCAAAAACAAAACAAAACAAAACAAAACAAACAAACAAACAAAACCTAGTAGTCCATCTCGATTCCTCTTTTCCCCTCACTTCTTACATCTAGTCCATCATCAATTCATTTTGGCCCTGTTTTCAAAACATACATGAATTCAACCACTTCTCATTACTGCCACCACTGTCACCTGGCCAACCAACATCTCTGACCCAAATCGCCACAGGGGTCTCTGCCTCTTATTCCAGGTAACACATTCTCTACTGAGCAGTCAGAAAGCAAATCTCTTAATTAAGTCAGTCCCTGGTTAAAATGTCCCGTGGTTTCCCAACTAATTTAGAATAAAATCCCAACTCCCTTCTAGGGCCCACAAGGCTGCACATGACCTGGCCCTGCCCGTTCCCGACCTCGTCTCCAGACCCTCTCCCTCCCTCCAGATCCTCCAGGCACAGTGACCTGTGCCCAAACTCACGCAGCTTGTCCCCACCTCGGGCCGCCGCTTTGTCCTCCCCGTCTGCCTGGAGGGAAGGTCTTCCCAAGATCGTCACAGGGCAGCTTCCTCCTCCACTCTGAGGCCCCCTTCCCCAAGTGCCCACCCCCCCAAGAACGTGGATGGACCTTTGTAACTGCCTTGACAGGTAGAGCTGGGTGAAAGTGACTTCTGAGACTAGACTGGAAAGCTTCCATGCACCTGTGTCTTATTCTCTTGGGACCCAGCGGCCATGCTGTGAGGAAGCCCACACCAGCCCACGCGGAAAGACCGCGAGAGGCTGCCCGTAAGTGTTCTGCCTGACAACCAGCATCAACCGTCAGACGCCAGCAGAGAAGCCCCAGATGAGTCCAGCCCCCATCAAGTCATCTCTGGCCTCACGTCTTCCCAGCCGAGGCCCCAAACACCGTGCAGCTCAGAGAGCCGTCCCTGCTGCGTCCTGCCTGAATTCCTGACCCACGGAATCTGCAAGCAGAGTCAAAGGGTGTTTTATGCCACTAAGTGTGGGGTGGTTTTTATGCAGCAGCAGTAACAGGAACGCCGCCCTCTCCAACACTGTCATCCTGCCTCCATCACCTTCTATCACCTTATTGTATTGTTTTTCACTGGAGTTGACCTGACTCAGCTTACTTTACTGAGTTACGGGTTTACCTGTGCCCTGTCCTCCCCCCTCCCTAGGGCGGGTGCCTGGTTGCTTTTGGTCGCCACTCACTGTATCTTCAGCACTTAAAACCAGGTCTGGCACACGGCAGGTGCTCAGAACAATGTTTTTGAACAAACAAATGGATGAATACTAGGTGGGAGGCTTGTGTCACTGCGAAAAGAGCCCTTTCTACCTGTCATTAGAAGCGTGGACATTTCTGTGTTTCTCGTGAACCTGGGAGTCCTGTGACACATGCTCCGTCTAATTCACCTGGATCTCTGCTATGTGCCCAGCACGGAAGTGTGCTGAGCTTGAGGACCCTCTTCAAACTCATTCGTTCATTCATTCTACAAATGTTTATTATGTGCCTGTGATATGCCAGACACCACACTAGGTTCAGAGGAGGAAGACGAGATAAACAAGATAGCTTCTGCCTGCAGGAGAAGAAGGGAGGACCCCAGCGCAGAGCCACAGTGCAGGTGTGTACCACGTGGTCACAGAAGACTCTGGAGCAAAGGGAGGTGGAGGTTGGGTCTCGAATGACAAGTAGGACCTCACCAGGTCATGCTGGGGGAGGGGTCTCAGGGAGCAGCCCTGAACAGCTGGGAAGGGTAGGAGGACCGTGTGGATTTAAGGAAGGCCGGGCCAGAGGGTGCAGGTGGGCAAGGATGAGAGGTGAGGAGAGGAGGCTGGCAGCAAGCACCCTGGCCTGAGGGCTTCGTGAGCCGGCAGGCAGAAGAACTGGGTGCTCCCGTGAAAGTGATGGGAGCCACACGAGCGGGTTCAGTAACAACAGGGCTCCGCTCGTTCACACGGGGTGAGACAATGCCCCAAAGCAGCTCAAGGGTAAGGAAGATCCTGCCTTGGCCCGGGAGGCAGGACAGACCTGGGGGAAGTCTCTGGAGCAGGGGCCGCCCTCACGCCCTCCAGCACGCCGCCCACCAGCCTGGCTTGGCAGACGCCAGGGTTTCTCAGCGACTCTCAAACTCAGAGCAGGGCACATCTAACCCCCAGTGAAGGAAGCCCCTCCCTGATCCGGACCAGCCTCCCAGAGCTGGTTCTGTTCCGGGTGCCATGAGGCAAGGGGCGGGCAGTGGCTTACAGGCTTGAACTGGCAAACGCACAGACCTGGGCTCTGTTCCCAGCCCTACCACGTACTGGCTGTGTGACCTTACACAGGTCACTTTCCCTCTCTGAGCCTCAGTTTCCTCATTTGTAAAGAGGGGATACTAATGGCTTCTGCCTGTGGATGCTGTGAGAACTGAACGACGGCACGTGAGCACGACATCCTGGGCGACTCCAGGTGCACGGCAGAGGTGCGGCCGAAGTTCCTCATCTCACCTAAGAAGCTGACTACCTAGCACAAGGCCGGGCGTACGGTAGGTGCTCCGTAAGTGTTAACGGGAACGTAGCGATCCGGTTAACAAAACAACTGTTCTGTTGAACCTGGCTCCAGATGACTCCTCTTCATCAGGGGAAAAAGTGCTGAGAAGCAAGTCCGAAATTCAGACTGTGGGCAACTTGAGAACCGTATTTTGCAGTAAGTCAAGATAAAGACTGGGGTCGCAGAAAACATCTGGCTAAGTGAACTAATGGCTTTAGGGAGAAAGGAGCCTTGCTTTGTGGAGTCGGGAAAAAATTACCCACTGCTGGTTTTAATTTAAGATGAAAAAAATCTTATTCTATTAGCCTAAATATTGCTCTTACGTCCAATTGCGTGGAGTTTGGAATAATATTTTTCAAACAGAACTACTGCTATTTCAAGTAATTACAATGCTAAAAGCAGTCATCTGGGGTTGAGCAAGGATCTCATCATGGTTTCAATTCCCTCTGGTGTCATTTTCTGTTATATTTGAGAAATTCCTCAATAAAGATGTCAAATAGAAACAGGGTTTTACTCCCCAGAGGACAGATTTGGCCATCCTCCAGGACACAGTCCCAGGCAAGCCATCTCCACAAGAAAATAACCTCATTTGCTCAAAAAAAAGAGAAAAGGTTCAACTGTGAAAACCCAGGCAAGAAAATAACCCTTCAGCCATCAGCCTCATTTCTCCTAGTTAGCTCAGAATGCTTTTCAGACTGTGCTGACCAGGCTCGGTTCCAGCCACCATCCCGAAGGAATTCGGTGGTGGTTGAGAGCGGAATGTTACAACCGGACGAGACTTTTGACCCAGACTTGGAGACAAAACAACAGGAGACGCAAACAGGCCTAACTGTCCCTGACGGGTGATGGGTTGTGGAGCGGGGCTCAGAGTGACTGACCAGAGACGGTCAGGACCGCGCAAAGCAGCGAGAATGCAGAACACAGAAACTTGCCACCACTCAGTCCGCTTCTCACCCCTCCCGAACACCCACTGAGGGCAGGCCCTGTGCTGGAAGCTTCATCAGGCAGTGTGAACACAATTCCTACTGAGACAGAGCAGGCAGTTAAATGACCAACAGGTTGTGAGCAATAGGGAATGGTGGGGAGTGCAGCAGTCGGGAACGTACACACACCCTCCAAAGGGGGCAGCCATGGTGCGGCTCCTGCCGGCTGCTGCTGGTACCACACTGAGACGTGGGCAAGAGGTGCCCCTGCTCTTGGCTCAATGCCTTGAGGGTCCCTGTGCTGCCCCTCCTGTGGCTGCAGCCCTTCCAATACAGTAAGGAGTCCACAGGGGGTCATGGCACCTGGAACACATACCCATCCTTCTAGACCACATTCTGGGTGTCTGAGACCCCAAAATTCCCTGTCCACATGGCCCAAGCCTGTCTCTTCTCAGAGGGACAAATAACAGGACCAAGCCAAAGGGAAGATGGTCTGGGGGCAAATGGTCAGAGCTTACACATTCAGGTTAGGGTGTCCTCAGGCTCCCTGTGGTGCAGGACGGAGCCAGGGGTGAGAAGAAGGGGCGGAGAGCAGGCACTGCCCATGCTACCACTTTCTGGCACAAAACTCCAAGGAGTCCTAGATTTCTAAATTCCGGTCTAGCCTTCCAAGTCATTAGGAACACTTGTCAAGGCAGAAAAGATTGAACATATTCTAGTTTGAAGCTTCGTGATGACTTCCACATTGGACCACATGGGATAATGCACCCCTGCCCAAGTCCCACAAAGTCAGGGGCTGGGTGACTATGGCCAAGCAGGAACAGTGCTGGAAATATTGATTTTTATGTGACACCCCTTGATTTATAAATGTTGACAAATAATTCAATCACCACCACCATCGTCACGGTCATATCATCAACATGGCGGGGAGAGACCAAACATGTTTACAGGCTGGAGGAGGGCTGTGGGCTGCCGGCTTGAAACCTCTGCAACACCCAGCACCCGCAGAGAATTTCACATCAGTACGTTCAGCTCTCCAGGTCTACTTTCCTATTTAATTGTCACAGTGACACCGAGACAGGCATTTCTGACCCGCTCTGCAGTTAGGGGCACTGACACGTGGAGAGTCAGTAACTGGTCTCCAACATAGAACGCATGAGTGGTGGTGACAGAATGTGGGTCACATCTTCCAACTGCAAGCCCAGCTTCCTCGTACAGTGTTACTTGTTTCAGCCAGTGTCTATAAGCCTCCACGATCCCGACACTGTGCTGGGTACTTTTTCAGCGTTTTATGGGTGAGGGAGTTGCGGCTCTGAGAGCTTACGCGGTCGGGCGGGGCTGGAGCCAGTGGGAGCCGAGGTCTGTCTTCTCTAGAGCCGGAGTTCTGTCTTGAGAAGGAAAAAGCCCAAACATAAGGAGGTCTGTCGGGAAGCGTCTGCCCCAGCTAAAAGCAGAGGAGCAACAGAGAGAGCCTTTTGTCGGCTGCCGTATGTGTGAGCTAGAGCCGTAGGAAGTTGCAATCTGTGCTCGGAGGCGGGGGTGGGTGGAGTCTTACCCAGTTCCTTAAATTGATGAGTGTAAAAAGAATCCACCGTGAAAATCCTGTTGAAACAAAGACCTGCACAGACTCCATTAGTCTGGAGGCGTCGGGTACACCTGCCGTAGCCAAGAACAAGGGTGATGGGCTTCCCTGGTGGTGCAGTGGTTGAGCGTCCGCCTGCCGATGCAGGGGACGCGGGTTCGTGCCCCGGTCTGGGAAGATCCCACATGCCCCGGAGCGGCTGGGCCCGTGAGCCATGGCCGCTGGGCCCGCGCGTCCGGAGCCTGTGCTCCGCAACGGGAGGGGCCACAACAGTGAGAGGCCCGCGTACCGGAAAAAAAAAAAAAAAAAGAACAAGGGTGTTTACAAACAGGTGACTGCCCGGGGGCTGCAGACGGCAGGCCGGGCCCCCACAAGGCCTCGGGGGCGTCAGACCAGCCCACCGCAATACATCTGGTCCGCAAGCCGATGACCAGCCTGGTGCCCGTCACGTCTGTGTGCTCGGTGGGTGCCGGGCACTCTCAAGATGCTTGACATCCACGATCCCACTCAGTCCTCGCGAGAGCCGTGCCAGACAGGGGACTGCGAATTCTGTCTTGCAGGTGATGAAACTGAGGCCTGGAGGCGAGTATCACCTCCAGGCCAAAGGTCACGCAGCTGATAACTGGCAGAACCAGGATCTGAGCCCAGAACTGGCAGTTGCCAAGGTCCGTCTTCCTGACCACTGGGGATATTGCCTGCTGCTCCATAGAGACCGTCAGCTCTGCTTTCACGGGCTAATCAGTGTCTGAGATGTGCTCTATCATCTGAAGAAAGGGGCGAGCGACTGGGAAAGTTAAATGCTTACGCTCTTGGGAGGATTAAAGGAGAGAAAACTTGAACAGCACTGAACTTGGCGTCCGGCACAATGAACGCCGTGCAGCCTCGGTTCTCCGCGATCTCACCAAAGGCTCTGCCTGCTGTGGCAGCCCCACCTCCCGCTCTTCCTCCCAGCACCCCCCCACCCCGCCCCCCCCAGCCCAGCCTCAAGGAGCCACCCACAGCTCTCCACGCAGGCTCTGCCCTCGACCCAGTAAACTGCTCGCCTACCTTTGGAGATCCTGTTGGATGCAGTCCCCCTGAGGAGTCAGGCCCCGCCACGCCCCAACCCCATGCAGGGGTAGCTCTTCGCAGACCCGTCTGGGCTTTAACAGTCCAGACCTCCGTTTTGGCACTTATTTGGGGGTGTAATTACATGTTTATGGATCTGTTTCCCATAACAAGCTCATCTGAGATCCAATATGCATTCAACAGAAACAGGCAGAGGAACTGAAGACGAATACACCACTAACTGTGGAAGTTGCGGAGCACTTGGGATGTCCAGCTTCTGTGCCATACACCAAAAAACCCGCTGCCACAATGGAAGGTTTACTGAGCCCTTCCAGGAAGCACGGCATCGAAAGTCATAAAAAAAAGTCCAAATAATCCTTTTGACCCAGTAGTTCCAGGAAGACTTGCTAAGGAAACAGTTGGGGAAACAAGAAAAAAAGTTTTATGCCCAGAATCACCTCTGGATTCTGATGGTAAAAACAAACAAAATAAGCAAGGAATTTCAACGTCCAACCACAAAACGGTGGCTGAGTCACCTACGGTAATACTAATGCTTGTTTGTTGACAATTTATACTCGCCAAGTGCCAGCCACTTCACTGCGCCATTTTATCCTCACACACAACCTAGTGAGGCAGACAGCGTGTTATCCCTGTTGCAGTCATGGTGACAGGAACCGCTCTGAGGACTGAGAGCCCTGGGACAGGCACACTTCTCAGCCGTCTGGGCACGATCGCAATTTCTGCTCACAGCAGCGTGTGACACAGCTGCTCTTCACACCCTCCCTTTACCAACAAGTGACTGAGGCTCAGAGATGTTAAGAACGGGTTCACAGTCACACCACACTCCGGCCAAGTCCACGGTCTTACCCTCTAGGCTCCAGCCACCGTTCCCCAGGTCACTCAGCAGCCGGTAGCAGAAGAGGGCTTGGGGGACCGGGGCATCTGCTTTGGGACCACGTGGTTTCTACCAGGAGACCTTCCTCCTGCCACAGGCTGCAAACCACCTCTATTATGGGTTGAATTACATCCCTCCAAAGACGGCGAAGTCCTGACTCCCAATGCCGGTGAAAGTAACCCCTTCCGGAGACAGGTTACTGGCAGATGACCAAGTTAAGATGAGGTCAGTAGGGTACACCCTAATCCAATATGACCGTGTCCTTAGAAAAAGGGGACATTTGGCCACAGAGACAGGCATGCAGAGAGCAAAGACAATGTGAAAACAGAGGGAGAATGTGATCTACAAGCAAAGGAAAGCCTGAGGCTACCAGAAGCTAGGAGAGAGGCATGAAACAGGTCCTCCCTTAAAGCCCCCAGAAGGAACCAACGCTGTTCACGCCACAACTTCAGATTTTAGCCTCTAGAACTATGACAGGATACATTTCTGTAGCTTAAGCCACTCAGTTGTTACTTTGTTACAGCAGCCCCGGGTTGTTAGTCACTTATCAAACTATGAGGCAACTAGGAAAAGGGTGATAACAGGGGCCAGGCACCTGATCACAACTACAGTGTAACCACACCTGGCTGCAGAGAGACGCCTGAAGGCAAACACACCACAGTAACCAAGATACTTTCCAGTTTTATCTTGTGCTTCCACGTTTTCCCAATTTGACCCAGAAAGTTTGCGTTACTCATAAGTTTTACACAACTGTTTTAAAAATATGTGTATTTGAACCAGGAGAATCTGGAGGTGTGTAAGAATCCTTGTTATGGGCTGAACTGTGGTTTCCCCCAAATTCGTATGTTGAAGGCCTAAGCCCCAGTACCTCAGAATGTGACTGTATTTAAGATGGGACCTTTAAAGAGGTAATTACGTTGAAAATGAGTCGTCAGGATAGCTTCTACTCCGATATGACTGGTGTCCTTATAGGAAGAGGAGATTAGGACAGAGAGAGAGACAGGCATCAGGTACCTGCACGCAGAGAGAAGACCATGTGGACGCCCAGCGAGAAGGGGGCCAGCTGCAAGCCAGGGAGAGAAGCCTCAGAATAGAAAGAGACACATCAACACCGTGACCTCGGACTTCTAGCCTCCAGGACTGTGAGAAAATAAATTCTTGTTGTTGAAGCCCCTCAAGCTGTGCTCTTTTGTTACGGCAGCCGTAGCAGACTAAGACAAGGAACCAAAAGAGGGCAGTCCTTCCCACGACCCCCCGCACTGCCAGCTGGAGCTGAGGAACAGGCAGGGTGTGCCCCGCGGGCAGGGCACAGCTGCTTCACTCACCCAGGCAGTTGTGTCCGTCGTGTGCCAGCATGAAGCCGTCAAAGCAGGTGCACCTGTAGTTCCCCGGGATGTTGATGCATTCGTGGACACAGCCCCCGTTGTAGTAGTCGTTCTCACACTCGTCGATGTCTGCAAAATGAGGTGCACGAGAGGTGTCAGAGGAAGAGCCTGGGGGTCCCCTCTCCCCCCACTGCTGAAGTCACCGGGACATGAGTGGTTAGGGGATGACTCAACAGGTGTTCACTAAAGTTCGTGCTGGGGGCGGGGGGCCCAAAGGTTACAGAGATGAAGATTCTGGCTCTGCCACGAGGTTGGCCACCGCCTTGGGGAGCAGGGCCACGTGCCAGGCATGTTTGGGATGATTTTCAGATCCCCCCTGCAGAGAAGCAGGTGAGATTCCCACCCCTATCTTCCCCCTTTGAAGCCCTCTCAACACTAACAGCACGCAGGGACCCCGTCTAAAATCCCCCCAAACTGCCTCTTTTCAGGATATCTGAAAGCTTCCCAGAGGTGGAGGCCTCATTACTTGTGAGGCAGGGGGTATGAGATAAATGAGCTTTGCACACCACCAAAAAATGTAGCCTCTGGAATGAGAGAAAAGTCCACATACTCCCCCCAGAGTTTCCTTCCAGATCAGCGTCTGAAGTCTGAATTTCTACCGCTCCAGTTTCCTTGTCACAACAAAGCCTTCTGTCTCATAAACAGTGGCCAATAGCCTTTGTAAAGGTCACCCTTTTTCCTGTTTTAAGTCTTTCTCAACATTTCCCATCACAGGTCAAAGAGCTATCAGTTCTGAAGTTCCAGAGAGATCGGAGAGACCCTGGAGAGCAACAGAAGCGAGTCTAGTTAACATTCAATGAGCTGCTTCTATGCCCGAGTCCCGGGGGGCGACACCACGCGCCATCACGGACCCAGTCCCCGTGCTAACTCTGAGACATAGGCACCATCGTTGTTACTCCAATTTTACAAGGGCATCGGAGAAGCCGAGGCACAAGGAGGCCACACCCTTGCCAACGGTCACACACCTAGAAGGGCTGTAAGTGGGATTCGACCAGTGCAACCCCCCAAGGCAGCAGAGGGGAGCGGGTGTTCAATCTACCCACCCAGACCTCCACAGGCTCCGCAGAGAAGCAGGAAAGGGGGCAGCCAGAAGTGTCCCACAGCGGAACCAGAAGTTCCCCAGCGGAACCGGAAGTGTTCCCACAGCCAAACCAGAAGCAGTGCTGCCCCGTCTCAGCAGGACTAGAAGTGCTTTGCAAGAGGCTACCACGTGGGAAGAAGCAGTCTCTCCTCTACCTGGTCGAAGAGGGATTTTCGAGGCCCGGCTCCAGCTGTGAAAGCCAGGAGGGGCCCAGCCTGAAGAGAGGGAACTGAAAGCAACCCTGGCCGTTCCTGCAAATGCCTGAGGAGCTGGCGCAGGGAGACATCCAGCTCCACGCTCTCTCCGAGCGGCCCAGAGGGCAGAGCTACTCACAGCCGGGGAAAGCCAAGGGGGCCAACTGATGTTCACGGGCAGGTATGTCCATCTGGAGGACAGGGCCTGTCTCAGGAGGTAGTGAGCTCCCTGACTCTGGAGGTGATCAAGCACTGTCTGGGACACTGCCAGCAGAGGGAATAACTTCATTGGAAACTGCAGCACTGAAAGTGCTGGAATACAGGGTCTGAGCTGCGCAGCCTCCTCCTGGTGCCCACCCACCCTGCCACGATGAGGGAAGAATAAGGTTGCCTGGATCCCCAAAGGTGCAAGAGACAGGGGGTTTCCTGCTGCAGAGGCCATCAGTGTCAGCTGGGAAGCTGGCTCAATTCTGTAAGTCATTTGAATTGTTTTTAACCATTATACTTAATGCACTTAGACGTTTTAAATAACATTAAAGCAGGATGTAAGATTCTGTGTTTGAAAGGGCACATGGATTTATAAAGACAGATATTGATTACTTCCCAATCTCTGCAGCTCCGACCTTTTGCTAGAGCCCCAGATACACCGATCCAACCACCTCTCCCCCTAGATCATCCACACTCACGCCAAAGGCAACATGGCCCAACTTTAACTCATCCATCTGCACTTCCCTGGGGTTCCCCATCCCAGTGAATCCTGTTATCCTTCCACCTCTCCGCTGACACCTATCAGCTACCAACACGTGAATTTTCTACACTCTTAACGTGGGTACAGTCTGCTGACTGGTCGCCCGTTTCCACCGCCTGTACGCGTGAGCGTCATCTCTCATCTGATCCGAATCAGCAGCTCGCGAACTGCTGCCTCCCTCCTTTCCTTCATTCAAGCAGGTGACTCAAAAGAAGACGGCTTCCCTGGTGGCGCAGTGGTTAAGAATCTGCCTACCAATGCAAGGGACAGGGGTTCGAGCCCTGGCCCGGGAAGATCCCACATGCCGCGGAGCAACTAAGCCCGTGCACCACAACTACTGAGCCTGAGCTCTAGAGCCCGCAAGCCACAACTACTGAGCCCACGTGCCACAACTACTGAAGCCTGCGCGCCTAGAGCCCGTGCTCCCAACAAGAGAAGCCGCTGCAATGAGAAGCCTGCGCACCGCAACAAAGAGTAGCCCCTGCTCACCACAACTAGAGAAAGCCCGCGCACAGCAACGAAGACCCAACACAGCCAAAAATAAAAATAAAAAAAAAAGAAGAGGGCCTGATTCCACCTGTGGGGGTGGAGCCTGATCAGTCTAACTCGGAGACAGTAGATGGCATAGCAACTGCTATGGGTCCCAGGGTGGGCACATGACTCAGGCTGGATCAGTCAGACCGAGGGGAAGGATTTTTATTCCATGCTTGGGCAGAAGAATTCTCTCTCTCTCATGCCGTACCTCAGGATGCAGGTATCTACTCCTGAAACATATACCAGCTTACTTAATTTTCACAGCAACCCTCTGGAGTAGGTATTTTAACTCCATTTTATGGTTAAGCAAAATAAAGGGCAGAGAGGTAATTGCTCAAGGTCACATAGTAAGTGGTAGGGCAAGGATCAAAACACGTGTCTTTCGGTTTACAAAGCCCATGTCCTTTCTGGTAAGTTAGAATGCCCATGACATGCCAGGCATTGACAGGCAAAGCACTTTATATATGTTATTTCACTCTTGGCACATTTACCCTATGTACCAAGAAAGTGTAATCTAATCATCAGAACACCCATTCACACCTGCATCCTTCCACTTGCGCCACATCCATACACACACACACTCGTGTGTGCACCTACCCGTCGACCCAAATAGCCAGCCAGTCAGTCACGCGTCCACTCATCCAAACATCCACCCACCCACCCACTATCCATCCATCTAGTCCCTCCAATAAGCTATTCATTCAGACACCCACCCCCACCATCCTTCCATCTGCCTATGCATGCTAAAATCTAGCCATCTAAATATCCAGTCAGCTGACCACCCTTCCATTTATCCAATCACCTATTCCCCATCCACTTATCCAGTCAAACATCCACCCGTACAAACTGCATCCGTCCATCTAAATATTCAGCCAGACACTCATCCTTCCATTCACCTAAGCATCTATTTATCTAAATACTTATCCATCTAAATGTCTAACCATCTATCCATCTATTCATTGATCCAAACACCCACCCATCTATCCAAACACACACACACACACACACGCACCCCTACTTGTTCATCCATCTATCCAGCTCAACATTCACCCATCCATCCAACCAAACACCTATTCATCCATCCATCAGTGACTTCAAACATCCTGCATCTAAACAGCCTACAAAATACACACAAAAAGGTTTTCAAAAAGAACAGATGTTAGGATGCAGAAAGAGAAATGAGGGTTGCGGAATAAAGGAAAGCTGGGCAGTGTATGCAGAAATACACTTGGTAATTCCAGCACGATGACAAAAGGAAGGCCTCAAATAGGACTTTGAGTTTCCTAGAAACCAAGGCAAGGAAGGAAACACGATCAGTTATAGAGTCACCACATCCATAAAATTCCATTGAACAAGCTGCTTTGAGGGTGATAAGGTCTGAGAAAATCGTCTTTCCCCAATTAGGATAATCATACACCCATATTAGCCTGGCATAGTTCCAGTTTATGCTGTTGTCTGGGTATAATTTTTAACAGCAACATTTTCACTATCAAAATGATAAACTACTCGATCACCATGCACAAAAGACGTTATAAAGAGATTGCTGGAGAGTCCACAAAACAACTCTAGCCTTTTCCTTCCTCTGACTCCCCATAACGTAGGCCACGGTGGGCGCTGCTGGGCTGAAGAGTGCAGGAACGTTCGCTGCTCACATTTCTTCCCTTAATCCAGTCCAGAGAATTCCCCCAGATCTGAGCACCCCTTAGAATTATCGGTTCCTCTCCAATCCCCAGGCCTGAAGCGCTCTCACAGGCTTCCGAGGCCAACCTGCTTTACCCACCCACCCAGCATCCGTCCCGAATGGAGAACGTCTGCTCACAAACCAAACCTTCCCTGATGTTCTGTGTATGTGCCTTGAATTTTTGTTCTTTAAAATCGTGTGAGCCTCCTCCTTTAATACATAAGAGATAAACACATAAACAAATCAACCAAAAAATAAATCCCTGCCAAAGCTGGTAGATTTATTATTGTAAAAAACTCATCAAGGAGCCATCAGCCCCAGAGGAGGTCCTGCAGGCCTCCAAGATGCCCAACAGTCTCAGACCACCTCAAAAAAATTTTTTTTATTGAAGTATAGTTGATTTACAATGTTGTATTAACGTCTTCTGTACAACAAAGTGATTCAGTTACATATATATATTCTTTTTTAAAATAGTCTTTTCCATTATGGTTTATGATAGGATACTGAATACAGTTCTCTGAGCTATACAGTAGGATCTTGTTGTTTATCCATCCCATATACACTAGTTTACATCTGCTAACCCCTATCTCCCGTGCCATCCCTCCCCCAAACCCCTCCCTCTGGCAGCCACCAGTCTGTTCTCTATGTTGGACCACGTTTTAAGGACTGTTAAGGTCAGAGAATGAGGAAAAGGCGGTTGGAGAGCGGAGAGGGTAAAGGAATGGAGGGGGGCAGAGCCAAGCTCTCTAGATCTTTACTCTTTTCTTAAACTTTGAAGTATAGTTGATTTACAATATTGTGTTAGTTTCTGCTGTACCGCCAAGTGATTCAGTTATATATTTTCAGATTATTTTCCATTATAGGTTATTACAAGATATTGAATATAGTCCCCTGTGCTGTATGGTAAATCCCTGTTGCTTATCTAGTTTATGCTTAGTAGTTTGTATCTGTTAATCCCATACTCCTAATTTATTCCTCCCACACTCCTTTTCCCCTTTGATAACTATAAATTTGTTTTCTATGTATGTGAGTCTGCTTCTGCTCTGCGTATAGAACCATTTGTATTATTTTTTAGATTCCACATGTAAGTGATATCATATAATATTTGTCTTTCTCTGTCTGACTCACTTCACTTAGTAGGATATTCTCTAGGTCCATCCATGTTGCTGCAAATGGCATTATTTCATTCTTTTTATGGCTGAGTAATATTCCATTGTGTGTGTGTGTGTGTGTGTGTGTGTGTATCTCACATCTTCTAAACCAACTGTCTGTTGGCGGGTACTTGAGTTGTCTCCATGTCGTGGCTATTGTAAATAGTGCTGCTATGAACATTAGGGTGCATGTATCTTTTTGAATTAGAGTTTTCAGCTTTTCTGGATATATGCCCAGGAGTGGGATTGCTAGATCATATAATAGCTCTATTTTTAGTTTTTTAAGGAACCTCCATACTGTTTTCCATAGTGGCTGCACCAACTTACATTCCTACCAACAGTGTAGGAGCGTCCCCTTTCTCCACACCCTCTCCAGCGTTTATTACTTGTAGACTTTTTGATGATGGCCATTCTGACTGGTGTGAGGTGCTACCTCATTGTGGTTTTGATTTGCATTTCTGATAATTAGTGATGTTGAGCATCTTTTCTTGTGCCTGTTGGCCATCTGTATGTCTTCTTTGGGGAAATGTCTATTTAGATCTTCTGCCCATTTTTTGATTGGGTTTTTTGGTTTTTTGTTTTGTTTTGTTTTTTTGATACTGAGTTGTATGAGCTGTTTGTATAGTTTGGAAATTAAGCCCTTGTTGGTCACATCATTTGCAAATATTTTCTCCCATTCCATACATTGTCTTTTCGTTTTGTTTATGGTTTCCTTTGCTGTGTAAGAGCTTTTAAGTTGGATTAGGTCTCATTTGTTTAGTTTTGCTTTTATTTCTTTTGCCTTGGGAGACTGATCTAGATATTTACTCTTAAAGGACTGTTGTGAGTTGGACTGTGTCCCCCGAAAAGAAGTGTTGATGTCCTAACCCTCAGGACTTGTGAATGGGACTTGATTTGGAAATAGGATCTTTGCAAATTTTAGGTAAGGCTGCAGTGGAGTAGGGTGGGCCTAAACCAGTGACTGGTGTTCTTATAAGAAGGGGATTTGGATATAGACGCACAGAGAGGATGTTAGGACAGGAAGGAGAAAACCAAGTGAAAACACAGACATACAGAGGGAAGACGGCCACAGGACCACAGCAGCAGAGATCGGAGTGATGAAGCTGTGTGGAAAGCAGGTGTGACTGCTGATTCCATTTTACTGATGCCGAGAAACGAGGCCCAGCATGGCTGAGGACCTTGTCTGCAGGCCTCCAGCCAGGGGCTGCGTTCAGACGCAGGCTCTACTCCCGCTGGAGCCGCGTCCTCGGGCTGCATGAGATGAATACTTATAAAAAGTGCTTCATGCTCCAGAAAGTTATCAAGGAGAAAGGTGGGGAGGAGATGTCATGTGCATCACTGCTTTTATTTCCGAGGTCTGTACCTGCTCTTGAGGTTGAGGGGCAGTGACAGAGATGGTTCATCCCAGAGAAAGTGGGCAGGACAAAAAGTCTGACCTGAATGCTAAGGATGAGAAGTCTCAACGGCTCGCCTTAAACATCCCTGCTCCTTCTCCGGCCTGGATTTTTTTTTTTTTTAAATGAGAACTCAATTCCCAACAGAAAACAGCTTCCAACATCCAATAGAGCAGAGAAAAACAGCACGGGGAGCTGCTCGTGGGATTTTAAAAGGTCAGGCAGTTCCACTTTTCCTATAGTAAAACGGCAGTAGGCACACACGATCCCACAGCTGTGGTTATGTACCAGCAACGCTGGTAAGGACTCGAGTGGGATGAGTACGGTTTTCTTCATTTAACTCAAAACTGATTCTCGCTGCCCCATAAAATATACATCCACTCTGTAGTGCCTGTAAGAGATTCTACCACAACGAGTCAGAGATGCTTCTCATTTTAATCCTACTTAGGGCATTTTAGTCCTAAAACTCAGACTGACCGGGAAGGTTCTCAAAATGAGGCTTTTGAAAGCATCTCACTCTCCGCTCTCAGAGATCACTACCGAAAATACCTTCGCGTTTCCCCTTGAAATTGGTATTTTTCTCAAAATTCCTTGCAGACAGTGGAGACCAAACGCTCTAACAAAGAACTCTTCCCTGGCTGGGCGTTTGCATGTCTTCTCCTTTGTCTGGGGGCTTTAGGAAAAACCGTGCACTCCTTAGATCAGGCAACCATTCTGGGAGAGATGTATGGCTTAGGAAGTTGAGTCCTCATTGGTGAATAAATCTTAATCCAGTTTGTCGGCTAATTACATTCGCGGGAAGGTAGTTTCGCAGGGCCGCCTAGCAGGAAGGATTAAGCCTCCCCCCCATTGCCGGTGCCACAGGGTTAAGCTCTGGGTTTGTAATGACTGAGTAATGAGACCCGCTCTCGGTGGACCCCTGGCATCCATCGATCAGGTTTCCCTTCTGCTGAGACAATGCCAGAAGTGGGCCCAGCAGTTAATTATGGGAAAGGTCAAAGGTCATGCAAAACCAACACAAATCTATATACTTTTTCATTCCTAACTGCACACAATGACCATGGCTCAGCCAGAGGGTGGGAAGGTCCTCCCCCCAGCCAACCCATGATCCAAGGTAACCATGGGGTCTGAGCTGCTCGCTGACCTCTCCCAGTGGCCCGGACGGCTTCGGGCCTCCTCCACGCTTCTGCCTGTGCTGCCCGGAGCTCCTTCCCCTTCACAGACACCTACACCCTTCTGCAGACTGAGCCCCAGCATCAGCTCCTCCCTGAAGCTCTTGCAGATCCCCTGGCAGATGGGGCTCTTCCCCACCCTCTGGACGCCACAGCTCCTTGAATGGACACTATCGCTACTCTCACTTGCGATGTATGTGTCCTTCGAGGCTGTGAGCTCCATGGGGCAAGAACTGTGTCCTGTTCAGCTGCAGGCTCAGCAGTCGCATGGTGTCTCCTCAAAAGTCTGCTCAGCATTGAACGAGTGAGTAGCCCTCTCGATTGGAGCCTCCGTGGACGTGTGAGGCCGTACGCAGGCCCTTTGCTATGAGCACCCTGAGAAGTGGGTACCAACATCTTTTTCTGACAGCAAGGGAAACCAAGGCTCGTAGGTGTTACCTGCCCTGCCGAAGGTCACACAGCTAATACACGTGGAGCCAGGAAGTGAGCCAGGCTACCTGACTTCGAAGGATGCCGTCTCAGTCACAAAGGGCCACGTTTTGTAGGATTCCATTTACATGAAGTCTCCAGAAAGGCCACAACTATTGAGACAGAAAGCAGATTAGTGGTTTCCGGGGACTGGGGGGCTGGGGAGGTGGCTAAGGGGTACAGGGTTTCTTTCTGTTGTAATGAAAAGGGTCTAAAGTTGATTTCGGTGGTGGATACACAACTCTGTAAATACTGAATCGTATACTTTAAGTGGGTGCATTGTATGGTATGTTTTCCTAAGTTAATGCTCCCGGCACTCTCATCCACCGCGCTGGCGAGTCTCTGGGGTGCATCTGCTGGGGTGCAGATGCTCACCCTGGACTGACCTCGAATGCCACCTGTCCAGCGCGGGCTCAAGGTGGGCTTTGTGATTCCCAAGTAACAGGCAGGACTGGCCTAGCAAACCCAAAGGACCAGTTAATTACTCCTCTTCTCCCTCCAAAGCACCCTGGACCCTTCACTGGGGGCTGTCCCCAGGCTCCGACGTCGGGCCTGGTGGGCGCCGAAGCACCCTGGCTGGCAGAGAGCTCACCTATCCAAGTGTTCAGGACGGAAGTGAGGAGGGGCCCCAGGAGGCTGCTAGCCCAGAGCTGGGGCTCCCACTACTCTCCCACCAGTCAGAGGCATGGTCATTCTCCCACCCGCTGAGCAGACTGCAGGCTCAGAGGGGCTGTTCCACGGGCCCAACCCCCTTGGAACTCAACAGAGGATCATTGGAAGTTGCCTGAAAGCCTGAGCTGCTGCTTGGAATGGGTCAGCTGGGGTCCTGGAGCTCCACCGATGCGCCCCTGGATTTGATAAAGGGGTAACCGAGCCCAGAGAGGGAAGCTGCGGAGCTAACCTATCAGCAGGTCGAGGCCGACGGCAACTTGAACCAAGACTCCCAGCCCAGGCGTCCTCCCCTAACCTCACAGGCCGCCCTCTGTGCTCCAGCAGCAAGGGCCGGAGCTGCCCTGGTGCAGTTTGATTTCATTCTCTTTCTCTCCAAATCCCCAGTGGAGTTTCCTTCTAATGACAATAAGATCGGGACCAACTCCCCGCCGCCACCTTCTAATGGCAGGTGGCTAAACCCTTACTACAGGCCAAGTAGGAAGGGCTTAACTTCTCTCATCACAGAAAGAGAAACTGAGGCTCAGAGAGCTGAAGTGACTCGCGCAAGACCGCCCAACTAGTAAGTGGCAAAGCCAAAACTGGAAGAAGCCAGGCAGGCTGATTCCAGACTCCACCGTCCTAACCTTGACACAATCACCTGAAGAATTCCCCACGTCTCCGTGAACAGGGAGCCAGGGCCCACGGTCCTCGTGGAGGATCAAGCCACCTCCCCGACTTCTTCCCTCCTATACCAGCACCTTCCCCGTCCTGGCCCCTGGCCCTCAGCCCAGACCCTGGCCACGAGGAGCTGCCAGCCTAGAGGGGGAGGGTGACCCAGAGACAGACGAACATCTCACGTGGGGACAGCCTTGCCGCCAGCGCTCCGGCTGGGCCGGGCCTGCCTTTGGGGCTGTCAGTGGGAAGGGACAGGCGGTTCACAGTCCAGCTGGAGCCCACCTGGAACCCCTACAGACTTAGCCCGCACTGTGCGCCACCATGGCAAGGAGCACACTGAAGACAGAGCTGCCCGCTGCAGGGGTCCAAAGGGGCCTGGGGTATCCTGGCCCCAGCCCTGAACTCTGCAGTCAGCACATTAAGGCCCAAGAGGTCCACAGACCTGCCCAAGGTCACACAGGTTGGCACCCAGGCCTCCACGGACTACACCCAGCTCTACTCCCCTCGACTCAAGGGGCAGGAGGCCCACACAGAGGCAGGGTGGCTCCGGGACAGAGGGTGCATCTTGGAGCCCACGGAGGGAGCGGGGCTGAGCCACGGCAGCAGCCAGAAGTCCAAGCTGGCCAGATGGGATTTTCCACTCTCTCCTCCCAGGGGCTACAGCCCTGGCGCATCTGGAGGACCCCCTCCAAGTACCCTCCGAGACCCCCTGACCTTGCCGGCACACACAAGCCCTCTGGCACTCTTTGTCTCAAGGCCTTTGGGGAAGGCTGCCATCCACTTCAGTAGCATTCAAAGGCCAACAGGCCCGTAGTTTATTTTCTTAGAAATAATGGTTTTTTCTGGTTAGCATTCCTCCAATGGAAAAACAAATCCAGCCACTGTAACAAGGAGCGGCCAAGAGGAAGCTAGAGGGCCTGGAGGAAGGGGCCGAAGAGGCCTGCTGCCTGGGGAGCCTGGAGACGAGGGGAGGGGTGGGGGCAGAGGCCCTCTAACCCTAGGAGAAATGGGGATTTAGAGAAGAAAGCAAGCTCGACGTGCAGGCCCTGGTGCTGTCTTCAGCGCACTCTCACATACGGCGAGGTGGCTTTCCCTCCCCCAAGCCCACTGCAGCGCACATTCTGGGAGGCAGGTGCCATTGCTCCCGTTTGATGGGTAAGGAACCAGGTCTCAGGAAGGTTAGGTCACTTGCTGGACTTACTGAGTCGGCAAGGACAAAAACAGGCCTCTGCATCCTTGCTACAGACACTCCCGTGGAGCAGCAGAGCTGGGAGGAACGTCAGAGACCCGCTCTGCTTTCCTAACTCAGCCCAGATGACACCTCTCCAGGGAACCCTCTCAAACTCCCCCCTCCCCAGGCAGAGATATGCGCCCTCTCTCGTCCTCACCCCCACTGAGTCTGGTCTGTATTTCCATTGCTGTACTTGCCACGCGCTGTTATGATCACATCTTTCCCAATCTGTCTCTCCCCTAACCGGGGAGGTCAGGAAAACGTCTTGGCCCCAGCACCAGGCTTGGCACAGAGTAGGCACTCAGTGAACATTCTTGACACTGAACTGTATCTAGTCCAGTGGCCACATTTCACACACGGGCAAACTGAGGCTGAGGGAGCCAATCACCTCCAATGCTTAAACGCCAACGACTCGAGCTTTCAATTTTTCCTTCCAGAAATGGACGTGGACTCCGAGAAGCCTAAACTCTGCAGCAGATCTGGGACCAGTTGTAAGCAGCACTGCCTAATTGCTAGCTGACAGCAACTTGGAATTTTAAGTCACATCCAATTTCTTCCCGCCCGCTGGTCTGCTGGACTGGAGCGCTTTCATCTTCAGCAGGGCACACATTAGCATGCATAATTGCACGTTTTAAGACTTGAAGAAGAATTTCCCCTCCTCCCCGCTCCCAGCCCACCTCCTACTGCCCTTTCCTGGACTCCCAGAAAGCAGAATTTTATCTGGAGTCTCAATAAAGTGTGTAATAATGATGATGAAAATGACTGAATAAGGTCATAGACATTATTCCCTCAGAAGGCCAATTGGTCTTAAGAATTTTTTTCTGATGTTAAACTAAATGGATCACTGTATGCGTTATTAGGAGTTTTGTTAAAACACTTAATAGCATGCCCTGTAATCTACCTAACTTCAGTGACTGACAAGTAGACCCCGGGGATATAAAATTCAGGAAGTGACTACTTACATTCATTACATACATGCTAATTTTGTGATCTCTGATGCCCATAAGGTTGTCATTTTTTTCCTTTTCACAAAAAAGGGAAAACAGTAATATATTTGATATACTGTGGCCAAAACAAAAAGTTATTTCCCTCAAGAGTTTTCATTATAACATTTTGGAAAAGGCCCGAGTTGGAACATGCAAGTGGAATAAACCACTTGAATAAATGGTCTAAAAAATTAAGTAGACATAGAAGGGGTGATGTGCACTGCTGGTTCAGACTAAACAGTGATTATCAGGAGGGCCTCAGTTATTTAAACAAGCCATATGAGGATGGTTTTCTCCACGTTTGGGGTCTGGTCCTGATTATAAATGAGAGCTTTTAATTAAGATTAGTAAGACCCAATTCAGGCTATAATTTGGTCCTTTTCCTTAGCGAATGTCTATGAAAACAAAGCAATTAAGGTTAAATGAGTTGAAGCATTTAAAGGGGATGAAATGCCCCTTCCTTGTCCCCGGTCTGCCCCCTCGGCAGAAAGAGTACACACAGGACCAACTAATTCAGACCAGGAGGCCAGCACAGAGCTGGCCCTGGCGGCCCCCTAAAGGCCCATGCACGAGGCGCCTGGTGAGGGGGGATATAGCAGCTGAGCTAAATGAAGAGGGATGGGGAAACAGAATGTGCAAAGGGCCTGGGGTAGGAAGGAGCTGGCAAGTTTGAGGAGCTAGATAAAGACAGTGATGCTGGGGTGTGGTTAGAGGAAAGGATAGAGAATGACAGCAGTTCAAAGTGGTTAGCTGAGGGGTATCTCCCAGCTATCAGGGCTCATAGGGCCTGGCTCAGATGAGCTGATGGCAGTGAGGGGAGGTGTGAAAGGGTCTCCCCAGACCCCTCTAACACTCCATAGCTAAGGAACTCCTTCCACTGCATTTAAACAGGCTTATGGGGGCCTAGACCACTGCTTGGACCCCACCGCTGACCTGGGTTGGAATCCAGGCCCTGCCGTCTCTCAGCTGGGTGACGTGGTTAGAGACTGACCTCCCTGGGCCCAATTTCCTCAACCTAATTCTGTCACTGGTCCCCACCAGATATCCTTGGACTAATCCTTTCCCCTCTCAGGCCTCAGCTTCCTCATCTATAAAACCTTCAAAGTTTGGGAGGCTTGGACTTCCCTGGTGGCGCAGCGGTTAAGAATCTGCCTGCCAATGAAGGGGACACGGGTTTGAGCCCTGGTCCGGGAAGATCCCACATACCACGGAGCAACTAAGCCTGTGCGCCACAACTACTAAGCCTGTGCTCTAGAGCCCACAAGCCACAACTACAGAGCCCTCGTGCCACAACTACCAAAGCCCGTGTGCCTAGAGCCCGTGCTCCACAACAAGAGAAGCCACCACAGTGAGAAGCCCCCGCATCACAACAAAGAGTAGCCCGGGGTCGCTGCAACTAGAGAAAGCCCGCGCGCAGCAACGAAGACACAACACCGCCAAAAATAAAATTAATTAATTAATTAAAAACAAAACAAAAAGCCCCACAAAGCTTGGGAGGCTCTGGGAGGCCTTTCCTGATATCCCAGAGATTGATAAGGGTCATTCACTGCCCACCAACACCAGCTCTGGGCCCAGCCCTGAGTGAAGTCACATGGGTCATCACAACCCAGTGTGACAGGAGCTCTGAAGGAAGGATGCTCACAGGTGACAGCTGACCTGTCTGGGGCATCAGGGAAGGCTTCCTGGAGGAGGTGACTGCTGGGACTCATCCATGCACGCTTTCACCCAACAGAGGCCTTCTAAGCCCTGTGCCAGGCCTGGTGCTGGGTTCTAGGGGTCAGAGCTGACAGACCCTGCCTTGGAGAAGCCCACACATGGGAAACATCACCGTAGTGTGACGTGGGCTAAACGAGGGCTGTATGGGCCTGGGGAGGGCAACAAATGGGGCGGTCATCTGTAAAACCCAGGGGCTGCCCTGGAGGCCCGGTAGAGTTCACTCCAGCTCTGCACATCCATGAGTTTACCTCAAGCAACTTCAGATCCTGTCAAAATGCAGATCATCAAGAAAGCACTGATTTATCCTCAGCTTTGCTCAGCGTCTTTTGCAATGTCTGAGGCACCTCGTTCTGGCTACAGCAAGCCCCCTGCCAGCATTAAGCTGACCATATGTGGCCCCAGGCTGCTCCCTGGACACACAGTGGCTGCACACGTGGAAGCCCCATCATCACCATCACACGTGAACTGGCCACATGGCAAGATGGCCTTGAAGGCGTGTGAGAAACCGTCCCCGGAAGGGGGTTCCGGCTGCTTCAGGTGCCAGGTTTCCTAAAGGGTTTTCCTCAAGCAGCGGGAGTTTCAAGGCAACACAGTGAAGGGTACGAAAGGCTCACTCGGTCCCACATGGCGGGGCCATAGGCTGATTTCATCCTGGGGAGAGCTAGGGAGGCTGTGGAAGCCGCATTCTCTGGACCTGCTTTGCTGAGAATCTGTCCTCTGTGTTTACCACGGTAAACAGCAAAGTCTATCAGATCTCTAGGACACGGCAACTCATTTCCCCCCAGACTCCAACCCCACGCTCTGCAAAACCCACACCAGCTCAGGACCTGCAGATAAAGGGGCCCAGGGAGGGAAAGCAGGTTTCATCTAAAGTAGAAACGGCCGTCTGGAGGGTCTGGTGATTGATTATTGATGTCTGCTAGGGGAGAAGGTGGCAGCACAGTATTTGCCAGTCCTGCGGTAGGGTTAGTAGAACAAAGGAAAGCCTTCTGTCACTCGTATCTTTTACTGCACATTCTTGGTAAATGGTCATCTGTGAATGGCACACACGTCTGTACGTCTCTGTGGGGATACGGATATATGCATACGGTTTATCCGAATAGTCAATGAACCAGAACACCCCATTTCCCAGCTGGGAGTTGT
This sequence comes from Tursiops truncatus, assembly GCF_011762595.2. NCBI lineage: Eukaryota > Metazoa > Chordata > Mammalia > Artiodactyla > Delphinidae > Tursiops > Tursiops truncatus. Next base: position 5,899,484 of record NC_047044.1, on the reverse strand, counting down.
TGGAAAGACAAGGCTTCACCCCTTTCATATACTGGACAACATTATGATCATCGATATCATCAACAGCTTCATCTTCATCATCAATATCACTATCATCAGCGTCATCACTGCTAGCATCACCGTTGGTACCACCATCACCGCCATCATCGTCACGGTAACAGCAGCTGATGCTTATGCGGTGTGTCCTCTGTGTCAGGCTCTGTTCACATGCTTTATACACATTAATTCACTTAATTCTCACACCATCTTTATGAGGTCGGACTATTATTGGCTCTATTTCACAAATAAACAAAAGAAGGTCTAGTAACTTGTCCAGGCTACACAGGCAGGATTTAAACCCAAGCAGTCTGGCTCCAAAGGCCACGCTTTAACCACTATGTTCAACTGAATACTGACCGTTCATTCCCTCTTAGAACAGAGAGCCCCAGATAGCAATAACTGTGTGCAGAAATGGCAGCGTGGAGAAACGGGCCCACCAAACTTGGGCTCTAGTCCCAACTCAGACAAGACCCCTGCCTTCTCAGGCCTCCATTCCTCCACCTGTGAGCCAGGAAGTGAACACCTGGATGACCCCCAAGGCCCTTTAGGCAACTACTGCCCAGGGCCTGCAAGTCCCTCCAGATTCCATGGCCTCCAGAAATCTCTGCAAGCTCCTCCTGGGGAAGCCAGTGGGGGTCAGATGGCCCACGGGTGAGCCCTCCAGAGGCTCCACCGGTTCTGACCGACGACTGTAGGTGGGTCCCCCAGGATGAGAAAACCTCAGTGCAAGTGGGACAGTGTCCACTCAGGTCCCCGGAACGCACAGCAGCGCTCATTCACAGAGCGCTTCGGGAGCAAGTGGCCAAACGGCCCCTCCTTCGGCGCCTGACGGTTGCTCTCCGGGCTGTCCACACGGCAGCCCAACAGCTGCTGAATTACCGCCTGTACAATCCTCACCGGTTCTTTAAGAATTTCCACTGATACATAATTTCAGCTCATGCACCCCAACTAGGCTTGAAGGTCCTTTAGGGGAGGGACCAGGTTGCACCATAGCTATCACCTCTGAGGTATACAGCAGTGGGCGATTTTCAAAGGTCTTCACCATACGTGATGTCATCTGAGCCTAAAACCACTGTGAGAGGCAGTGAGAAGAGATGATGACGATGATGACAATGCAGGTAATGGTACCTTCCCCTGTATGCTGAGCACATGCTGTATACCGAGTACCTACTGTGAGCCAGGCACTGAGGCTGCCAGGGCCCTGGGATGCTACACAGTGTGTCATTCAATCTTCAGGATGCCCTGAAGATTCATTAGGAATTAGCCAGGACATAAAGGGAGGGAAAGGAGCTCCCAGACGGGGGAAAACCTGAGCTGGGTCTCAGAAACACGGACTGGCCTGGTATATATATGTGTGGCCCGGGCACAGGGCCTTCTGCGCTTCAGGAGGTGAGGCAGAGGCCAGAGCCAGGCTGGAGAGACAGGGCTCCTGGCAGTTCCTGAAGCACAGTCACAAGGCTCGCTCTCTTCTGTCCTCACACTGAGGACATCAGGCCCCCGGAGCCAGTGAGTGTGACCCCCAACCTGGGCTCAAGCAGACTGGAAAGCTGGAACTGGACTCTGCAGGACTTCCGGGCAACAGGTAGGACACAAAGCACGGGCATCCTGGGCAGGGGACAGCAGGAGGCGACCTAAGGAGCTGGGCTGGAGAAGGAACAGGCTGGGTCAGGGGCTTAAACCGGAAGAGATGGGGGTCACCCTGGGCCCTCCCTGGCCAGAGGGCAGAGCAGAAGGTCAGAAAACAGTTGCACAGAGCCTCACATGTGTCAGCTGGAACCACCAAGCTAACGTCCGGGTCCTGCCAGCAGCCAGCCTGCTCTATCTGCCTCCAGCCTGGCCTCTTTCCAGAGGTCCGTGGGTAGGCGCCAGCTCCCCACTCCGGCTTCTGGGCCCTAAGCAAGGCCAGGGATGTGGCCGAACCAGGCGCGATCCAGGACAGTGTCATCTGTCCAGCACTCAGCCTTAAGCAGATGCCCAACAAATGAGATGGATAAACAACGTCAGCATCCCAAGGAGGCAGAGCCGCGTCTCCTACGAAACCCAGCTCCTGTGAAGCTATATACAGAAGGAAGAGGCACCCACCTTGTTCTCAGGTGCCACTTTCCTAACGCGAATCTCACACTTTGAAAAAGGAAGCTGGCAGGGCTCAGAGAGAAGATAAGGAGATGCGAGAGAGCCTTGGGTGGGAACTAAGAGACCTGGGTTCGAGTACTGGCCACGCCACTGTGAAACATGGGCACCCTGCGGGAGAGGCTTCTCCAATCTGAGCCTCAGTTTTCCTCATCTGTGAAGTGGGGGCAGACAGGGAAGATTTGAATCTTGATTCTCACCCAGGGGTGCACAGCAGTCATGTAGAGAGCTGTCTCCAGCCCCCTGATGCTGGGCCCTGCCCCAGACCCTCGGAGGCAGAATGACCGCACAGACCCTCCTGGACAAATGTTCCCAAAGGTTCTGTCCGGCTTGGAAAGTCCTGGCTCCAAAGACAGCTGAGGCTGCTCTTCCCTCCAACCTTCAGCCTGCTAGGGAGGAGGTTTCGAAGGCCACACGGTCAAACCAGCACCCCAGGTGCAGGGAAGGAAGGCTGGACAGACAGACGGACATCACACAGCCACCAGTCTCTGCCCAAGCTCTCATCCTCAAGACAGAAGACCTGAGCCAGCCCCACAGACGCTGTGGCTGCTACGGCGCAGCTCCCTTGGGGAAGCTACACAGGGTACACGGGTAGCTTCAGATTTGAAACTAGGGACCTTGGTGGGGTCACCCCAGGCCTTTACCCCACACACATCCAGTCAGGGACAGATGGACAAATATATCACTGAGTGCTCCATTTCAATTTCTTTAAAAAAAAAAAAACAAAACCAAAGTTTCAAACCCAGGGAGAGTTAAGCACCCCACGACTCCAAATATCTCCTCCAAGGAAGCAGCACAGGTTCCCGGGGAAGCCCGCAGCCTCCATCCCAAGGCTGACAGAGGCCGCCTGCAATGACGGTGGCGCCCGCGGGTCTGGCTGGAGGGCTGGGCTCACCTTCACACTGCCTGCCTTCCCCCTTGTAGCCTGGCTTGCAGAGGCATTTGTAGGACTTGGGCGTGTTCTGGCAGATGGCGTCGATGTGGCAGTCGTCTGTGCCCTCCGAGCATTCGTCCACGTCGACGGCCCCTGTTGGAGGGGGAACCACGAGTGAGGTGTGGCCTGAAGAAGTGGGCAGCTAGCGCGGGGCAGGGAGTTCCTTCTGTCCCTCGCCCTTCCATTGATCACCGGGGTAATTAACAGTAAGAGCCTTCATGTGACCACCTGGTGTGACAGGCAGCGACTGGTGGCATCTTTGGGGTGGCTACTCTGTGCCAGGCACGTTACCAAAGTGCCGGGTCTTATTTAGTGTCACAACAATTCCAGCAAGTAGAGCTATTCTTCCCACTAAAAAGATGAGAAAACAGAGGCTTAGGAACAGAACGAGAAGCCTCTCTGTACGTCTTGCTCTCCTCACAAAGCATCTCTCCATCCCTCCTCCACTCTCCTTATTCTAGAATTTAGAGCCAGAAGCGTCCTCGGAGGAATTTAAATCCATCCCCTTTGGGTTACAGATGGGGAAATGGAGGCTAGCATGGCGCGCTGAGCAGAGGCCAGCAGGCCCACGAAGGAGATCTGAACGGGGGCCCCACCCAGCCCCTAGGCTGTGGAAATAAAGGATTCTTCACCTGGCCTCCACAGACCCATACCCTCGACGGGGCTAACGGGCCTCAAGGAACGGTTCCGGTCTCCCCAGCCTCCCCACCTTGGAAATCTAGGTTCAGTCCTGGTTCTCTTATTCCAACTTCCAAACCCAAGTTAGTTAGGTTGTGAGGGTTCCTGGCACTCCCCACCTCCTGCCCGCAACAACCCGTATACACCTTCAGTTGGAACAGCTGTTGGGCAAATAATGTAGAATAGATTCTGTGTATCTGTGTATACACCTCCCCCCGCCCCGCAGCTCAGACAGGGAGAGGACCCTCAGAGCACGGAACAGCACAGCCAGAAAACCGTAGCTGTAATCTAGGTTCATTCCTCGGGTTATAAATGAGGAAATTGAGGCCCAGAGAAGCCTGTTGCAGGTCGGTAGCTCATTAGGAGCAGAGCCTGGACTCCGCCTCAGGGAAGCAGGTCCAGAGCTTTGCTACATGCCGTGTTGCTTCCAGCCAGCCAAGAATAGAATACAGATGGATGACAGACAGGCAGAAGGACTCGGAGGGGAGCACAAGGAACTCTCAGTAGCCACCCTGAGGGCAGTCCCCCAGGGGCAAGCCTGGGGAAGTCCTGGAATGTCCTCCTCTCTTCACGCCTCCGGCCACTCCCTAGCCTGTCTGGCCCTCAAGACTGTCCACTCTGAATTATTCCCCTGAATAGCCTCTGGGCTCTAAATCTGCATGGGGGCCTCTGTGAGAGAACCACTGCCCCCCGCCCAGGACTCTTCCTCCGTGCCCTAGTCCCCAAGGCCCCAGTGTGCCCCTAAAGGAAGAGGCATCAAAAAGAAACACAACAGAATCACCTCCCTGCATGCTCGCGCACGCGCATACACGTGCGCACACACACACACACACGCACACACACACACACACACACACACACACGCACAAGGTGGCATCCCTTCTCAGGGTGGTTGTATCTGCTCAGGTGAGCAGCCCATCCTCTACAGCTGCCCCGAGGAAGGTGGAACGGGGGCCAGGAGGCAGTCTGTGTAGGAGACCAGAGCCAGCCATCACATGGCCAGGGGCCAGCAGGAACATCGGGCCAGCAGAACATCCCCCTCTGGAGAAGCGACCCCAGAGGGACCCCCGAGAGGGGTGGCACAGCCTCAAGGGCAGGAAGCCAGAGACCAGAGGGGGTCAATGGGCACCCTTCTAGGGGGAGAGGACTGGGGCCGCTTCTGAGACAGGACCAGCAGGGGCAATGGATCACAGATACAGCTCTTCCCACTTCCCAAGGGTCAGTGCACGGTGATGAGGGAGGTAAACTGCCTGGGGCTCTGGAGCCCCTTGTGCCCCCAGTCTCACACGTAGGTACGTGTCTTCGTGGGATGGAAATGGATGGATGTTAGCCAAGAGGCAGTGGGGGCAACCTCCCAACACACCTTTTAAACATGTCTTTCAGTGAGTGCTGGGGAGAGGGCACGCGAGTTCGAGGACAGAGGGAGAGGAAACACAGGCCATGGGTTCTTGCAGGTTCCCTGGCCACAGTCCTGGCCTGGACAGCCCAGCCCAGTCCTCCCATCACAGGTGCTTGTTTGACATTAGTGGTTTCATAGCACAAGGCTTCCATGGGGTGGGGCTGGGGCTGGGGAGTGCAGACAGACACAGCAGAGAGACCAAGACAGAGGGAGACAGGCGCATACAGGAACAATCCAACAGGGCTGAGGGACCTCAAAGCCCAGGAGAGACACCCACAGACACGTGGGGGTGTGGCAGTAGGGCCCAGTTTCCCTTGGGGCCACAGGAAAGACAGCTCGGCTCCAATTGTGGAATAGTTTAAATGGCCCGGCATCCTCACTCAGGGTGTAACTCCCAGGAATAGACCTCCTGCCACCAAACGCAGACCTCAGGGAGCCCCACGCAGCAGCCAGGGGAGCTCAGAGAAGCCAGGGAGAGCGCAGCAGGGTCTCTCCCCTCCCTTCAAGGAGGGAAAGGAAGGAAGCTCCTCTATGGGACAGGGTCAGATGTGGGAGGAAAGGATGTGTCTTCAGCTCTGCGGGACAGCCCCCTCCAGACACCCGAGGGAGCAGGAGGGGAAGGGGTGGAGTGCCGGGGTCCCTGCGAAATCCGTGGGGCGCTCCCACCTCGCCTCTGCTGCCTGCCCTAACCATGTCCCATGCCTGATGCTCGATGCTGGTTCCCTTCTCCTGTGTCTCCTGCCTCTCTCTCCTGGACCCCCTCACCGTGTCCGATGTCTGGGCTCCCCTCCCTCTGGTTCCCATGCATCTCCTTTCGTCTGTGTCTTCCCTCAGCCCTCCCCCTCCTGTCTGTCCATCTGTCCATGGCTTTCCAGCCATCTCCATCCTCCTCTCTTTCCCTCTGTCTCGCTGCCTCCTCCCTCCCCCAGTCCTCCCCCCTCTTTCTCCGGTGCCTCTCCGCTTGCACCTCTCCTCCTCTCTCTTCCTTCCCATCCCTTAGTCCTGCCCTCACACCTCCCTCTTCTGAGCCTTTTCCTTCCTGCTACTCATTTGCCTCCTTACTCCCTTCGGTTCCCTCCTTTCCCTCTTTGGTCTTTCTGGTCTCCACTCTTCCAGTCTGTCTTTCTCTGGGTTTTTTTTTCCTGTGTCCTTTTGTGTGCCTCCTTTTCTGTCCGTCTGTCTCTCCATCTAACACCTCCCCCTTCTCTTTCTCTCTGCGTCCGTCCTTTTCCCCTTGCTCACCTCCTCCGGGTCTCCCCTCTGGGCCTCCTGCCGCCCGCGCTCCCGTCTCCCCTGGGGGAGAGCCCGTCTGGCTCCGGGGTCCCCACTCCCTCCCGCCTTCAGGCGGGGAGCGGGGGACGGCGGGGGGCCCTCGGCGGGCCGTCGTGCTTTCTTTCTTCCTCCCGCCCTCACACTCCCCCCACCCACGGGGCTTCAGCCCACCCCGCCCCATGCTGCGGCCCCGCCGGGCTCCGGGAGCCTCGCTCCGCCCGGGCTGCGGGGAGGGGCGCCCCGCGCCGGCCGCAGAAGTTACTTTGCAAAAAGGCAGGGCGGGGCGCGGGGCCGCGCGGGCTGTGGCCCTCCCGACGGCGCGGGGCTGGGGGCCCGGCCGGGACCCTGCCGCCGCCGCCGAGCGCCCGCCGCCCACCGGCTCAGGGCTTACCTGGGAGCCCGCTGCCCCCCGCCAGCCGCCCGCGCGCGCCCAGGACGAGCAGCACACACAAGTGCCAGCGCACGGCCGCCGCGCCCATGCTCACTGCGGGCCGGGCCGTGCGTGCGGGCGTGCGGGGCGCGAGGACCCCGCCGACCGGCCGCTCGGCGAGCGCTCGTAGCTGCTGGTTCCGCGGCCAACGCTCGGGCTCACAGTCTCCGAGCCGGCGCGGCTGACGAGCTGACAGCCGCGCGCTCATTGGCCCGCTGCTGCCGGGGGCAGGGCTCCGTGAGAGGCCGGCCAATGGGGGCAGGCCCCCAGCCAGCGGGGGGAGGGGAAGGGAGGGGCGGGGCGGGGCGGGGGGGTCGGACCGGGCATCTGGGGGCGCCCCCTCCCCTCGGGGCGGGCGGCAGGTGGGGGGTAGGGGCCGGATCGCTCGACCGTGGGGTACGCGGTCTAGGCCAGGCTGGAGCTGCCTCTGAGGCTTCTCCCTCCCTCTGTCCCTGGATCACCGCCCCCCCACCCGCGCCCCCCAGCCCCTGTCGTCGAGGGTGGCCGCTCCTTTGGGGGCAGTACCCATCAACCCACCAGCGCGCGCGCGCGCTAACACAAACACACACACAGACACACACACACACACACACACACACACACACACACACACACACACACACACACACACACACACACACGGGAGAGGAGAGGGCCTGCCAACCCTCCCTCGGAGGTCGAGAAAGGCCCAGCGGCATCCATTTGTAGTGAAAGAAACGCAAATCGCTCACATTAGAATTGCCCGTTTGTCCATTCGGTAATGTTTATTGAGCACCTACTGTGTGCCAGTCTCTGGCAATGCAGCGGCGAAGAAGCCAGACAGGAAAAAATCCTGACGACCGGTTTAAAAATTTACGTTCAAAACATTGTAAAGCAATTATATTCCAATAAAGATGTTAAAAAAACAAACAAAAAACCCACAAATGAACTATTTACCACTCCCCAAAGGACAATGGCCTGTAAACGTGCTTGTCGTAGGAGTGCCGCAGGATCCACGTCTGGAGGGACGCCAGGAAAACTCCGTGTCTGCTTGGCGGTCAGTCCTGGCCAGCGCAGCCCATCTCGGGGCTGACCTCTTACCCAGCAAAGTTTGATGCCCACCACCACCGCCCCCCCCGCCAGGCCCCAGCCCCAGAATGCAAGGCCTAGGGCCTCCGAGTGCCAGAGCCCGCGGGATGGTGGGCTGGGGGCAGGCAGAGCAAGCCTCAGGTCTTTCCACCCAAGAATTGCTCTGGCCTGGCCTGGAGTCTACACCTGACTCCTTTGGGACTCAGACCTGAGACCCCCGCCTGGGAGGTGAGGCTGGAAATAAATGGCCCTTCTCAGCCCCAGGCAGGACGCTTTAAGGGAAGAAAGTTCAGCAAACCCCAAGGCCCATCTCCTTGACAACCACCAATAAGAGCTCCTTTTTTCTTCTCCTGCTCTCCAGGCCTGCCTGAAAGACAAGACTTTCCTCTTTTTGTCCACTCTGCTTGCACCAGTCCACACCCAACTTTCCTCTCCCCACCAGCTCCCATCCTGTCCCCAACACACACACACACACACACACACACACACACACACTCACATACACCCTCCAACACACACCCTCAGGCATACATGCTCTCACTCATACACACACTCATATACATCCTCACAGACACATACCGTCACACACACTTCAAGCACGCAGCCTCTCACACACAGACACGTGACCACACACACACTCACACAACCTTCTGTAGGCAGTCTCCGCAGCCCTGGAAAGTTGAATCTGTCCAGCCACCTTGCTCCCAATCTGACTTCATATCACAAACAGCTTGGCACTGGCCTGCTGGCTGAGGCAAGGGGTCCCCCACGTGCAGAGAAGGCCAGCCTTACCCCCCATCACGCCAGACACTTCCTTCCATGTGGTTGCTCCAGCTGGTGGCTCAATGTGGGAGACCCTGCTGTCAGGCTTTATTTTGCCCTCCTCCCAGTGGCGTGGCTTCGGGTTTCTGGGGGAGAAAGTTCTTGTGCGTTAGGTAACAGGACAAGAAAGGTGAGTTGGGGCAGGAGGGCAGGTCCTTTCAGGGGCTCTAACCAACTAGAAACAATGCCCTTTAATGTGCTTGTTCGTCAGGGGGCCCCTCACCCCTGGCCAGGTGCCTCCCAAGCTTGACAGTAGCAGGGGATTCTTCTTCCAGGCTCTGTCCCCCCAGATCAAGGAGGAAATGGAAGCAGGGTGGTGGCCTGTTAGACTGTGACCCCCCAGATCCCGGAGGCAGTACTCACTCACTCACACCAAGTCCAGTCCCTAGCCTGCCCCTTCAGGGTGTGCAGAGAAAAAGTGGTTCCTTCCAGGAGGAGATCATGGTCTGGGCTTAGGAGTCAGGGAGCAGAGGAGGAGGGGGTTGGAGACACACACTCAGAAGCCTCCCAGGTATGCACTGAAGGAAGTGGCAGAGAAAGAGGTGGTCACTTCTGCCCCAGGGGTGGTCAGGAAGGCCTCCCAGGGCACATGACCCTAGAATTGGGCACCAAGTATGAGTAGGAGATTTCCGAAATGGACAAAACCACGTGCAAGGTGTGAGGGAGAGAAGGTGGGGGCCTAGGAGTGGATATCCTCCAAGCACCTCGCAAACTGTTAAGTGCTGCACGTGGGTGACGGTGGCATGGAGGACAGCTGCTCACTGAGACTGTGGTGTCTGTGCAGCCAGGATGGGCTGGTGGGGTGAGATCCCGTTTGTCTGGACTCCAGCCAGGGATGTCTCGCAGCCTCTGGAAACTGAGCTAAGCGAGTGGAGGTCCAGGCATGAATCAGACAGTCACTTTGGGAGGGAACATTCCATGGCTCCCCATCACTTTCCAAACAACCTGTGAACATTTTGTGGGACACCCTTTGCCCTCCCCGGCAGTCCTCTCCTTGACAAACCACTGGCAAAGATGGCCTCACAGACACCTTGCTTTCACACCTCCAAGCCTTTGCCCACGTGCCTCCCTCTGCCAGGATCGCCCTTACTTCCCTCCTTCACGAGGCTCACCCCTCCTCTTCTGCCCACCCCTGCCTCCAGGCAGGGTGTAGGGTCTCCCCCGGGCTCCGACAGACCCTGGGGCTTCCCCATCAGAGTCCAGCTCACCCTGGGTTTCACATCGTTTCTTCCCAGACTGGGGGTTCCCGAAAGTGGGGCTCACAGCTGATCCACGTCTGGAGTCACAGCTCCCAGCTGGGGCCTAAGAAATGATTGTTGAATAAATGAATGAACGGACAAAGAAGCAAGACAGACATCACTTAACTGAGAATTCGTATTATTCCAGGGAGCGGTAAAGATTCTTTGGCTATTTGATGCGACCTTGGGGAATGAATCCAGCTGCCCACTCTCTCCTGGGCACCTCCATCCTCTGTGCCTCTGAGTTGGCCAGCAGGACCACTGTCCTCTGGGGCCCTTTGGGTCCCCCTGCTGACACCTCGCAGAGGTCTGAGGAGCAGCAGAGGGGAGAGGAGGAAAGGAGCGCTTCTGTTCCTTCCAGGCACACAGTCACTGCCACCCCGACTCCAGCCTGCTGACCCCAGTCTTCAGCATAAGAAGAACTTACTTTTTTTTTATTTCTTCAGGAAGAATTCTCTTGATTAAAGACAGTTGTTCTTTAAAAACAGAAATTTCTTTGAGAAAATAAAGTTCTCTGCAGGCATGAAATGTCATTACAGGGATGTGAAGGCTTGATCTTGGTGATTTTAGATGCTTCTGTCATCCTCTTATTGAAAATGAACCTTCGTAATAATACTGCTTCGTGTTTGCTCACAAAGACCTCCAAGGCTAGTTTGTTTTTTTGTGATCGCTGGGTGACCATGGGCCCCACAGGTCAGGTTCCTTGGTTCAAGCCCCTACTTGTCAAATGAGGGTCTCAGTCCCCAGGAGCCCTGGACATCTCCAGCTCACGTTCCAGACTCCTCTGAAACAACCCTCCTGAGATTCAGCACTCAAGGGATTCTGACCTACCGCCTGCCTCTTTCCCCAATTATAACAACAGGTACCACGTATGGAGTGTCCCTGTGTACCCGACACTGTGCTCAGACGTCCTGTGCGTTACATCATTTATCCTGAGAGGTAGAAACTGCTACCGCCCCCACCTTACACCTGAAAAAACGGAGACCCACAAGCCACTTGCTGGGACCACAGAGCCAGCCAGTGGCAGACGTGGGATCCGAACCCAGGTCTGTGCGACTCCCAAAGACATGCTCCAAGCCATTACGGCTAATAAAACCCACTTGAAGGGAGTTAGGGTGCTCCTACCTGTAATCACAAAGTGTTACTGTTTTGGTTTTGATATTGAGAAGAGTGGTCTTCACATAGTGGCCAAATTGTAACCGTTCGCAATTCATATGGTTGATTTGAGGTACCACCCAGTTGTATGCTCCCCATCTTTCTAACAGGTCCACCCCCCCAACCCATCTAGCATGGCAATACTTCACTCTGGGATAGTGGGAGGGGCTGTGTAGAAGTGGGAAGCGGGAAGGACGTGACACACTCACGTACCCCTACCCATCCCCTCAGGGGTGTATGTGTGGAACTGACTCAAGCAGCAAGGCCATAGACACATCCACAGCAAAAGCTGCAAGTGAATCCTGGAGACATCCCGGCTTCACAGAGGCGGAAGCCTCAGCACAGCCCCGCAGGTCTGCTGCCCCATGGACGCGCCCACCGGAGCCCCTCAGGCACCTCAAACTCACCAGCTGGGCCCTCAGCTCCTTCTGCCCAAGCCTGCTCCTCTGAGGGCCCCCTGCCTTGGGGCTGGCATCTCGCCCCCTCCCCTCCCCACCCACCAAGCCGTGTCAATGCCACATAAGCTCTCCTCTCCATTCCCTGGGCCGCTGACTTGGTTGAGATGACACCAGCTCTCACCCACATGACTCCACAGAGGCTCAAACCCATACCCACCAGGGTAGCTGGAGTCGGTGCTCAAAGACAGACCTGACCTCTCCCGTCCTTGCTGCCTACAGGACAAAGTCCACTCGGGACCGTGGGAGATGGGTCCACCCTCTGCCTGGTAAAGCCCCACGCTTCCCCTCTGCTCCATGCTGCCTCACACCTCTGAGCCACAGCTCACTCCGTTCCCTTCTCTCACAATGCCCTTCCCCATCCCTGTGCCTGGCAGACCACACTCAAGGCTCAGGAGCTCTGTCCTCACAGCCCACCTCCTGCTCAGGGCCTTGGGGAGTGAATCCAGCTGCCCACTTTCTCCTGGACACCTCCATCCTCTGCCCCGAGGGGAAGCTGGGCCAGCCAGCAGGACTGCCATCCTCAGGTGCCCAGAATGGGTGACCTGGGGCCCTTGATCCTGCGTGATCCCCCCCACCAGGGGCACCGGTTCAGCTTTGAAACCTGGAACTTAGCAGATCTTTTGGTTAGTAGATCTGTCTTTCACTTAGGTCAGATGTTGCGGTGTGAAGGTTAGTTAGACTTCCTGGTCACCGAGTCTCCCTTCCAGACCTCAACCCGAGGCTTCAGTGGTGAACAGGTGGCGCTGGCTTGGCCATTCATTGTATTTCACGCCCCTGGCCAATTGGTCCAGGCAAGGGCATGTGACTAAGCCTAGCCAATCAGATGTCTTCCCTGGGATTCTCTAAGTGGGGCTGGTGGGGTGTGTCTACTTTCCTATGTGGGCATGGGGCAGTAAGGATGGATGTCAGAATCGCCTGTTTCTACCATGGCGTGGACAGCTGGCCTGAGAGAACGGATCAGTCAGAGAGAAGCAGAGGGAAGATATGGGGAAGGAAAGAGAAGAGAGAGAGGGAAGAGAAAAGGAGGGGAGGGAAAGGAGACACCTGACAGTGTTCAAGGCTGGCTGCGTGATCCCTTCTGCTCTTAAGACAGTTGTGCTGGCTTCTGTCTCCTACAAACAAAATCGTCCTGCTTAATCAAAGCACAGGGTTGGGGGGTGTCTCCATGATATGACACCATTTCCAAATAGGTGTGCCAGGCCTTGTTCTAAACACTACATATATTAATTCATGAAATCTTACAACCACCCCATGAGGTAGGTGTTATTATCCTCATTTACAGGTGTGGAACGTAACACAGAGCGGTTAAGTGACTTGCCCAAGGTCATACAGCAGAGCCAGGAATGAATGAATGAATGAATGAATGAATGGAAAGTATTACCCTTGGTCACCCAGCCAATCAGAATCAGGATGAGAGCAGCTGTGTGCTCTTGATTCCCTGTCCAGGCTTCCCCGATCCTCCCTCTGTCCTGTAGTTTTAGGTGCTCAGCGATGGGGTAGAGGCTTGGCAAATCAGGACCTAAATCCATGCTCGGCTACTTACCTGCTCTGTGGCCTTGGGCAAGACACTGCACCTCTCTGTGACTCAGTATCTTCACCCTTAAAGTTGAGCTAAGCATGCCTACCTCACAGAGTAGGCATGTGAATCTCATAAGATCACACGTGTATAGTGCTGGGCACAGAGTGGGCGTTGCCACCCATAGCAGCCAGGCAGTTCATTCATTCAGAGGATGTTTACTGAGCAACTTCTTCATGCCAGACTCTGTTCTAGGTGTTGGGGATACAGCAGTGAGTAGGCCAGACATTCTCTGCCTTCGGGGAGCTCACAGCCCATTCAAGGGCGCAGACAATAAGAAACAAGAAAGAAAAGCCTAAGGTGGTGAAAAAGGCAGTGCAGAGAACTGAAGAGGGCGGTAGGATCAGCTGATGGAGAGGTGCGGGGGCCATGCAGATGGGGGCGATCAGCCAGGATCTCCCAGAGCTGGTACCTGTATCAGGACCTGAACATCAAAGGTGCCGAGATGGGAGCGGGGGTGTGGGAGAGTGGTTGGAAGTCTGTCTTAGAGAGTCATGGAGTGGACCTGATCTCCAAAAGCTCTTAGAATCTTTTTTTTTTTAAGCTACAGTGGAGCTTATTCCAAGTCCCCTGCACCAGGATGACTTAACAAGCATCATGGGCACGTGGAGGTGGGGGGGCGGGTAGGAATGCGGGGCGTGTGCCCCAAATGCAGGCCCGAGTGTGCCCTCACCACATGCCCTGCGAAGGCTGATTTGTGCAAGAACGCCTTAGACAAAAATTAACATCTTTTCCAATTTGAAAAGTCATATCTGCTCAATACAGAAAACAAGTCCTGAAAGGGTGACAATTAACTTTCTGCTGTATTTCCTTCCAGCCTTTTTTCTATGAGCATACACACAGAATTTTATCTTTTTAATTTTAATTTAAAATTTAAATTTTATTTATAAAATTAAGATCATGTTACACATACAGCACATTTTTCTGACCTCTATGCTTGTTTTTAAATTTTCCTTTAATTATTTTTATAGAGGCATACTTTACATACAACAAAATGCACCATTTTAAGCGCATGGTTCATTGAGTTTTTAAAAAAGTTTTGTTAGTGGTAAAATACACATAACATAAAATTTACCATTTTAGCCATTTTCAAGTGTGCCGTTCAGTGACATTAATTAAGTCCATTCACATTGTTGTACATCTATCATCACCATCCATCTCCAGAACGCTTTCATCATCCCCAGCTGTAACTCTGTACCCATTAAACTCTTAACTCCCAATCCTCCCCTCTCCCCAGCCCCTGGGAACCACCGTTCATACTTTCTGTCTCTATGGATTTGGTACCTCATATAAGTGGGATTATACAGTATCGGTCCTTTTGTGTCTAGCTTATTTCACTTAGCACAATTTTTTCAAAGTTCACCCCCTGTTGTAATATGTATCACAATTTTATTCCTATATAAGGCTGAATGCTGTTCTATTCCATGTACAGATCACATTTTGTTTATCTATTCATCTGTGGATGGACATTTGGGTTTCCACTTTTGACTATTGTGAATAATGCTGCTGTGACATCAGTATAGAATTATGGGTTCGAGTCCCTAATTTCAGCTCTTTGGACTGTATACCTATAAGTGGAATTGCTGAATCATATTGTAATTCTATGTTTCATTTTTTGAGAAACTGCCGTACTGTTTTCCACAGTTGCTGCACCATTGAGTGAGTTTTGACAAATGCACACAACTGTGTAATTTCCACCACAAATCAAGGTAGAGAACATTTACAGCACTCCCCAAATTTCCACTTGCCATTCTTATCAATTGCCCCAAACCCCCCTCCAGCTCAGGCAATCACTGATCTGATGTCTCTGCCTATGGATTAATTTTTCCTATTCTAAAACTTTATATGAATGGAATCATGCCTAATGACGTACTCTTTTGTCTGACTTCTTTTGTTCAGCATACTTTTCAAGTTTTATTCAACACATTCAGCTCTGCAACCTGCCATCTCTCATCTCATTCAAATTAATAAGAATTACATCTTCTTTTAGGATTGACTTTTTAATAAGCTATGTAGTATTCCATTGCAGAGTTTCAACATAATTTATTTAACCAGTCTAAGCTGATTCTAATTTTTTGCTGTTATAAACGGCACTGAGTGGAACATCCTTGTACCTAAACCTTTGCTTGCTTCTCTGATCATTGCTTTTCAATAAATCCATGGAGGTGGAATAACGGGGTAGAAGGGAACCAACAGTTTTTGTCTTCTTATACCTATTGCCAAATTGCTTCTCAGAAAGGTGTTACCGTGTACTATCAACTTCACCTCTTAAGTAGCTCTTGAACCTGTTGACCCCTCTCCACCTCCTCAATCTCCTCAGCCCTTTAGGGTCACTACCTGGCATTCTTCCCAGTGACACTGCCCACGGAGGCCACCTGCCTGAGCTGCAAGCATCTCTAAAAACCACCTAAGCCCAACACAGTCCTCCAAGGAGGCAGAACCATCAGGAAGCCAGGCAAGGGATTCATGGCTGCAGACAGGGCGGGAGCCTTAATTAATACTAGGTGCAGAGCGGGGGCTCCGTGAATGAATTAGGGGGTCACTAGTTCTCTTCCCTCCCTTCTGTTCTCAGTGCCCAGCAAGTGGTCTGGCAGGGAAGGCACTGAAAATAGGCATGGCAGTGGAGACATTTGCCTGGAATCCCCTCACACATTTTCTCATGGGCTAATTGGTGGCAGAGATAACAGACAGTCAGGAGGCGATGATGCTGGTCAGCGACATCCCAGAGAGGGTCTCCCAGGATCCCGAAAGAAGTCAAGGGCTCTTGGCCCAGAGACCCAGGGCTTTCCCATCCTCTGGGGACTTGACCCAGTTTGCCATTTCAGTGGAACATGCCAGCCCTTCTCTGGACCTAGACCTAGTCTAGTTCAACTCCAAGAATGTCCCCAACACAAAGGAGGAAGGGCTTGTGTCACCATGATAAAGGTCTCCTTACAGCCACCCACGCCAGGCTGCAGACGGACGCAGCTCCCACGCACAATGAGCCATTGTGGTTTTCTTGCCTGACACCCTTACCTTCTAGGACTGTTGGGGGAGTGAGGGACACTGGCCCGAGAGAGAAAGAGCTTGACCAGGGAGTTTGGGCTCTCTGGCTCTGCCCCAAGGTCAGCAATGCTCTTTGATAGCTAGCATCCCCGGGCAAAGCGGGGCGGTATTGACAATGGGCATTTGTGCAGGACTTTCCCAGACTCATTCACACCCATCATTTTGCTTGACCCTCAAAGGCTGAGGTCACATGTCTCATAACCTCTGTTTTGTAGGTGGAGAACCTGAGTCCAAGAAAAGAAAGTACCCCCTGCTGTAGACTTGCCTTGGTCCCACCTAAATTGTTAGAGAAAGGAAAAGAGTTATTTAGTTGCTGTGCTATTGCCCAAAAGAGACAAAGGAGGAGTTATTTCCTTTAGAAAGAAATTTACTGGGGATTCCCTGGTGGTCCAGTGGTTAGGACTCCACGCTTTCACTGTTGAGGGCCTGGGTTCGATCCCTGGTTAGGGAACTAAGATCCCGCAAGTCACGTGGCATGGCCAAAACAAACAAACACACAAACAAAACAACAACAAAAAAACACAAACAAAATGAAAGAAAGAAAAAAATTTACTAAGCAATGACTCCTGGAGCTGGACACTAGGGACACAGGAAGAGACCTGGCCCCTGCTCATGACAAGCTCAGGCTGGAGAGGGAGACCCTGGCACATGAATTCTGCAGGAAGCAGCCAAGATTCCAGCCAGAGGGCCCTGCCTCTCATATCCACCCTTGTTCCTCTTTGCTGTACTGCAAGTCTCCTGCAACCGACCACAGAAACTGCTTTTAGACCTGAGTGGACACAACTATGTAACCAGCTGTGTGTCCTCAGGGAAGTTCCTCAGTCTCTCTGAGTTTCAGCTTCCCCGTATGTAAAATGAGAATAAGAAGCTCTTGGGCTTCCCTGGTGGCGCAGTGGTTGAGAGTCCGCCTGCCGATGCAGGGGACACGGGTTTGTGCCCTGGTCCGGGAGGATCCCACATGCCGCGGAGCGGCTGGGCCCGTGAGCCATGGCCACTGAGCCTGCGCGTCCGGAGCCTGTGCTCCACAACGGGAGAGGCCACAGCAGTGAGAGACCCGCGTACCACAAAAACAAAAAACAAACCAAAAAAACCTGATATAAACTTTAGGGTAAAGTAACAGTCAAGAGACATATATAGAGCAAAGTGTAGGGAGTGCTAGCTTGGCAGAATGAGGAGCATGGCTCAGAGTTTGTTGGTTGGGACAGAAGGGGGCTCTGGATAACTTAAACCACACAAGCTCTATTGGAAAGAGGTGGCTACCTTACTGAAAAAAAGAAAGGACAACCTAAAACGTAGCCTCAGAAGAAACAGGACCAAGGCAGCTCCGGGATTCAGGTAGCAGGAGCTGGGGCTATGCTCTCCGAGTCCAGGATGAATCAGCTTCAATGAGTCTCTGTCCCTGAGTCAAGGTTCAAGTTCCCAGGAGTGAGTCCAGTGGGTCAAGCTAGGGTAGTGTGCCCACCTTGGCTGGGGTGGTTTGGATGCCTGCTCTGATGAGCCCACTAGACTGTAGGCTACAAGAGGTTGGGGAGTTTCCAAAGGAGATGCCCTAGCCAGATTGCAGGCACAGCAGATGTCTGCTCTAGGAGAGAAGGAAGAATAAAGGAAAACTATGCTGAGAACCTCCTGTGTGTCTCCAGGAGGGCTTCTTGGAGGAGGTGACATTGACACTAGGCCTAGAAGAGCAAGAAGAATGCCACCCTCCAAGGGCATGGGGGTTAGGGGAAGTGATGCTGTTCTCTGCCATCATGGTGTACCCAGGAAGGACTTGCTGAAGGATGCCACCTCACCTGAGCTTAAGAGACAGTGGCATTTTGGGCAGTGCTTTCCCTGCCAAACCAATGACTGGGCGTTAACTTCCTCTTTGGGATTCTGGTCCTGAATAATCAATCCCATAGAACTCAGTGAGAAGAAAGTCCTGTAATTACCATCAAACCACTGCTTTTGTTTGGGTGACATTGTGTTAGAGCGACATGCTCTCAGGCATTCAACAAACATTCACAAAGCACCCATTATATGCAGAGTGCTATTCTGGGCACAGCTTCTACCTAGCAGGAGCTTAGAGTCCAGTCGGGGATAGAAGTGAGTAGATAGTTACTTCTCAGAGAGACATCTGAGATCTGTACAAGGTGCTATTTTAAGATAAGAGGGGGGTAGACATCAACTCAGCAGGTCTGGTTGGGTGAGGCAAGGGCATGTGTGAGGGTAAAATTTCACAGAAGAGGTAAGTAGGGTTTTGTAGGATGAATAGGAGTCCAACAGGTGGCTGGCACACAAAGAGCTTTCCAAATAGAGGAACAGGGGCAAAACATCCTGGGAAGCAGAGGAAACTGCAACAAGTTTGGTGGGCCTGGAGGCAAAGGTTTGGAGCAGAGGGAGGCCAGTCAGGTTGCCCAGGCTATGAGTTTATCCTGGAGGCAGTGGGGCACCACGGGAGGGTTCAAGGCAAGGGAATGACATGGCAGATTTGTGTTCTAGAAAGATCCCTCTGGCCTGGGTGGGACGCTGTGAATAGGGTTACGGCATTTGTTTCACCCCACCCAGAGTCTTCTGTGCAGGTGGCTTTCTCTGAGAGCAAAAGCCTGCTACTCTGGGAGCCCAGGGTCAAATCCACTTGGGAACTACCTCACTGTACATACACCCCATCCTCTTGGAGAGTTGTCCCAGCTCTTAGCATATTGAAGTCTCTGGGAGATCCTGCAGCAGAGCCGTCCCATGTCTTTGCTTGGCCCGGTGTGCCCCACATTGATTTGATCACATTCCCTCACCTCCTTTATATTAGTCATGCAGCAACTGTTAAGATTCTTTGCAACACTCTTTGAGAAACAGCCTAGACCCTTTCTGATTCCAAGGATTTGAAAAAACTGGTTTCAAGTAAACCTTGGGGGCCTCACCAGTGTGGACCCCAGAGCCTCTAATACCTGCTCCTCCCTTGCCTTAGGTAACAGAAATCCAATTCCAGGGGCTCCCCTTTGAAACCGGAGAAAGAGCTGGGAGAATGCAATGAGGACTAGGGTTGGTCACGCTTTCTGTGGGTACCATTCACTTAGTTCTTAAAACCAGCCAGCTGTTCACAACCTTGCTTCATTCACAAAACACCCTTGCCAGGAAGGCGTGACTATCCTCATTTTACAGATGGCAAAACCGAGGCTTGGAGAGGTGAAGTGAGGAGTTCAGAAGCGGGGTGTAGGGAGGGGAAGGGGCTCAGACCAATCCCAAGCTCCTTGTGGCCAAGAGAATGAATTCTTAATGGACTAGAGTAAATGGGCAAAGGATGTGAATAGGCAATTGACAGAGGAGGAACTCCTAAAGGACACAGTATTTCCAGAAAAAAAAAAAAAAGTGTAGCTTCACTCCTATCAAAGGGGCCAACTAGGTCAATGGGATTGGCAAAAACAGACAAAGATCAGTAACACCCGTGCTGGAGAGGCTGTCGGGAGATAGCCTTGGACACTATCGTGGGAGGTACGTTGGAGCAGAGCTTACGGAAGGCTTCTCTGTCAAAATTTCGAATGCTCTTTCCTTACCTCTAGGGTGGGGGATTGAGTGGGAGGGCACACACGGGAGCATGCTGGGGGTGCTGGAATGTTCTATAGTTTGGTCTGGGTGGGACTACAGAGATATATACCTGTGTCAAATGTACTGAGCTGAATAAAGATTAGTGCATATTATGCACATCACTCCATGTATTGTATAAAAAGGAAAAACAAACTAAAATGCAAAACTACCTTTGATCAACAATTGCCCATCCAGGAAGCTCTGCAGAAATATTTGCTCATGGATGGAGATAGTTATTCAAGGATGCTCAGGATACAATCATTAGTAACAAGGGAAATTTGAAAACAACCCAAATGCCTTTCAGTAGGGGAAGGGTGGAGTAAATTACGGAACAAACACAACAGAATAGTGATATGCAGCCATTCAAGAGCATCTCGGAAAAAAACGTTCCAGCTACCTTGTGACAAAAGCAAGTTTGAAAACAAGATCTGTGATCCTGCGTTTGCAAAAAGCACAGCAACTAAAAACCCCTTTCTGTTTGTGTGTGTACATTTAAAGTCTCAAAAAGTGACATCCAAATGTGAACAGCAGTTTCCTCCAGGGAGTGGGATTGGGAGGTGCCACTGGGAACCTTTACTTCTTCCTGTGTATCCATCACGTGTCATGGAGTTGTTTTGCAATTGGCATTCACTGCTTTTGCAATTAAAAAAAAAAAAAACCCTTAAAAATAAAATCAATCAGTAGAGGCGCCTGGCACGTAGTAGGTGCTCACTAAATATCTGTTGAAGGAAGGGCTTCAACAGTCCTTGGGCTGTGGTGCCTTCCTGCTCAGACTGTCCGCTCCCAGCCGGGTGGGCCCGACACGCCTGATCCTGTCTGGGTGCCAAGCCCCCACCACGTCCCGTCCCCCCAACCCCGCCACCGGCTCTCAGGGCCTTGGGATGTTGCTGGAACGGATGTTAAGGGAAGCTTAAAGCCAGTGGCCACACTTCCCTGGGGGCACTGCTCTAGGGCCAGAGCTCTGCTTGGTTGGCCCCAATTTTTATTTGTGGGGAGAGTAAGAAAAAATAAAATAAAACATTTAAAGCAACCCAGCCCTCCTTTCCAAGTCCACTGCGGGTGAACGGTGGGGCTTCGGGCGCCCCGGCGCCGGCAGAATCGCCGGCCACAAAACAAACACACGGATCACGGGGACAGAAACACTTTCTGCGCGGCCCCTCCTCCCGCGCTGTCACTCAGCTTCCGCGCCGCCCCCTCCCCTGCCAAGCGGCCGGGAGACCCTCCCCCGTCACCCCCTACCCCGCCGAAGACTTTTTGAAGTTGATCAATGAAACATGTTTTACATACAGGCCTATTCCCGGGCGGGGACTCTGCAAGGCCTTCATTAGTTCCAGATAATGAAAGAATGGGCCGATTCAACGGGCTTGGGAGAGAACAGGGAAAATTAGAGTTCGGTCTGCTCACTTTAAAAAAAAAAAAAAAAGAAGAGGAGGGGGTGGGGTAGAAATTGTGGATTTGCTAAATAAAGCTCAGGGCCGCATTCAGAGCCTGCGGAGAGGTCCCGGCTCAATCCTCTTAGTTCAGACAATGTAGGGCCGGAGACTGGCCGGCCGGCGGCTCGCATTCCACCCCCGGCTGGAAGGGCAATGGGCTGTTTAAATTGCTACTTAAGTTTCCAGCTGTTCTACCAGTGATTTGCCCAACCTAATAGCTCTTTAAGGCTTTAAACAAGAAAATAGCTCTTCTCACGACTCAAAGAAGCGGCCCTGGTTAGTTCAGACGGCGCCCATTGTCCGAGGCTTAAACCCTTCTCTGCGCCGGATCCTCCCCGCCACGACGCCACCCACAGCGGTGTCAGACTTTGCCCAGCTCGTGGAGACTATTTATCGTCAAGATTATGGTTTTCTAGGCCTCTGTTCAGAGAGCTCCTAAATAAGTACTTATTTGAGGGGACTGCCTGTCTGCTGCCTTTGGGCAGCCCCAACAAATTAGTGACAAATAGTAATAATTAGTACGACCAGAGCACCTATGTAGTGAGCGCCTACTGTGCGCCAGACCTTGGGTTAGGCACTCTTCTGCCCTCATCCCATTTCATTCTCGTCCACAAAGGAGGTGGCACTACTGTGATGGCCACTTTACAACCGGGACACAGGCACGGAGGAAGGAGTCAAGTCGGCCAAGTTCACACGGGGGGTGCATAGAGCAGGGTCAGGGCTGGTCTGATTTCCAGGGTCTAGACTCTTAACCACCACCTGCCGCCAGGTAGCCATGGAAACTTGAACAGGCCAGGGGAGGGGACTCCCGGAACGGGTTCTAGCTTGGTGCCTCTGGCCATGGGCACTTACAGGGCCCAGTTTCCTGGGAGACTGCAGGGGTGGGGGGAGTGAGCAGCAGAGGAGGGGGCCATGGGGAAGGAGATGGTGGGATTCTGACCTCATCCATCTGAGTCCTGAATGGATGAGAATAATTCAACTGTATGAAAATAATTCTGTATCTATTATGACTTAACTCTAATGAGCTAAGAAACAGCAGTTGTTTTTCTGAGTATAAAAGTCATACATGTCAATGGTGGAGACCTTGAAAAATATAAAAATGAATAAAGAAGGACCTGTTAAAGGTTTAGGGTGCTGCTTGGCGTGGCGCGAGCACCCAGTCTGTGTAAGCTGTCATCATCACCTTCATCATCCGTGTTACCCTGATGAAGGTACTGGAGATGAGAGCATTGTGGTGTAGTTTCCTCCCAGTCTGTTTTCCGTATATCTAAACATCCCCAGTCTTGATCTTAATTATACTATGCACTGTTTGGAATATGCATGCCTTTTTTCCTGAGATTCATCAAGCCAGAAAGCTGTGATAAAGGCTTGTGGAATTTCCCTGCGGACCCGATGCCCTTGGATTACACACTGCAGATCATGAGCAAAACAATTGTGCAAAGGAAGTCGTTAGAGATGGATGGGAGAACTCTGCAGGTGAACAAAGCACAGGAGGAGGGAAAGTCCCCAGATAAGGTGTATATTCAGGGCTCAGTTTGGGAAGCGGAGACCATGTGTCTGGCCAGACCATAGAGGGAGGTGGAGCCAGAATCTGGAGCCTCAAGGCCAGACGCAGTACGAGGCTTAACTTTACTCCTGCAGGCAGTGGGGAGCTACTGCTGGTCTTTGAGCAAGGGCTGTGACCAAGTCAATGGCCCACACCTAAGACACCAGGAAAGGCAGCCCTGAGGTCCAGCTTTCTGCATCCTGGCAGAAAAACAATGACTGCTCCAACAGAGTAGAAGCTGGCTTCCCAACCTTCCTCAGCCACGGTCGGGGAATGAGACCCAGTCTTGTCTGCCTGGGCTGGGCCATGCTGGAGCCCCTGATATATCTGTGTCTCTGGTGTGTGGGAGGGAAGGGTGGGCAGGGATGGCCTCTCACCTGCTGCTGCCACCCCGACACTCACAGGTAAGACCCATTCACTCTTTGTTATTAGGTGAGTAGGTTGAAGAAGGGTCAATTCATTTTTTAAAAAATATATTTATTTATTAACTAATATATTTTTGGCTGCGTTGGGTCTTTGTTGCTGCGTGCGGGCTTTCTCTAGCTGCGGCAAGCAGGGGCTACTCTTTTTTGTGGTGCGCAGGCTTCTCATTGCGGTGGCTTCTCTTGTTGTGGAGCACGGGCTCTAGGCCCGCGGGCTTCAGTAGTTGTGGCACAAGGGCTCAGTAGTTGTGGCTCTTGGGCTGTAGAGCGCAGGCTCAGTAGTTGTGGCGCACGGACCTATTTGCTCCGCGGCATGTGGGATCTTCCTGGACCAGGACTTGAACCCGTGTCCCCTGCACTGGCAGGCGGATTCATAACCACTGTGCCACCAGGGAAGCCCCAGGATCAATTCATTTTATTCCTCTTATTTTGCAGATGGGGAAACTGAGGCTTAGAGTGGGGAAGAGATATGTCAGGTAAATGGCAAAGGCAGAACTAAGAAACATTTTAAACATTTGTACCACAATTTGTTAATTCCTGTCCATTCCTGCCCTGTTCCTCATCTTTCTTTTTTTTTTTTTTAAAAAAAACATACTTAACAAAACAATATTGCTGTTATAATTTTGCTGCTGGAAAAGGTACGGGGACACACACAAATTGATCAGAGTGTAAATTGCTGTAACCTCGTGGGAAGGCCAAGAGTTTGGCCATATCTCTCAAAACTTTTAATGCAAAGGTCCATTCAATGAGCAATCCCATTGCCTAGAATTACTCCTACAAATATATTCACATATGTATGCAAAGGTGTATGTACAAAGATGTTCACCACGGTACTGATTTTTATACGTAAAACCGTAAGAAAAAAGAACCAGCAACTCTAAATGTCTGTAAATGGTGACTTGTTATCTAAACTTTTCGACATCCACACAGAGTATTATACAGCCATGAAAAGGAATGGGGTAGATCATTTTATACTCCCACTAACAGTGTTTGAGAATGACTACTTCTCTATAAACTTAGGTATTTTCAAACTTTAAAATTTTGGCCGATTTGATAGGTAAAAAAAGGGTATTTTATTGCTTTTAATTACATTCCTTAAATTATGAGTGAGGTTGAAATTTTTCATATAGTTATTGTTCATTTTAAATTCTTTTTTCTGTGAATTTCTTTTTCATATACAGCTTTTGCCTGTTTTTCTGATAGTTTTAAGTCTTTTTCTCACTTGTATGAGCCTGTTTGGTTTCTGTCATGACTTTGCTTATACTGTTTTTTCACCTAGACATTTAAAAATTGTATGTAAATCACATTTTTTAAACTTTGATTTTTGGGGGGTACAGAAGATATATTTTTTAAAACAGTTGAATCAGTTCTCCTTTCTTTTTTGATTTCCTCAATCATTTTAAAGCCTGGAAGGTTCTCATCCCTCCAGAGACTTGGTCAATATTACTTATATTTTTGGCCAGTCCTTCTAGGATTTGATTTGCTTTATAAACAATTTATTCTTCAGTATATGGAAATGGATTTAAGCTTGTATTTTTCCTCACATGGTCTCACATTTATTCAACATTCATTCGTTGGAGAAGACACTGCCATTATGGTTTGAGTTATTTTATAGAGGAAAGAGTGTTTCTCTGCTCTCCATTAATCATGGATTCTAATATCAAAGAGGGATTATTCCTCATCTCTTTGGATTTCTCACTCATTTATTTCCTCAAATGAATTTTATTATGGCTTCTGGGTATCCTGCTTAGAAAGAGCTTTCCTTTCCAAGATTATAAATAACTTCACTTATGTTTTCTTTTAGAATTTTTATGGTTCAATATTTTTTGTTTAAATCTTGGATCCATCTGGAATTTATTTTGGTATAAGGGGTGAGGTAGGGATTCAATTTTATTTTTTCCAGATGGGTGACTACCCAGTTATCTCAATGCCCTGCTTTGATTAATAGGTCTCTTCCCTCTGATATGAAATGCCTCCTTTTTTTCCATGTGCTGAATTCCCACAGATTTCTGTACTCTGGGTTGGATTGAGTGTCGACTTCTTTTCTAGTACTAAACTTAAAAAATTATTGTACTTTCATAATACGTTTTAACATCTGGTAAAACCAGCTCTCCTTCATTAGTTTTGTTTTTCCTTAGAATTTCCCTGGCTGGTCTCACGTGTTTATTTTTCCAGATGAAATTTGGTATCATTCTGTCAAGTTCCCAAAAAATAAAAGAAAATAAAAACCCTGTTGGTTTAAGGCCTTCCTTACCAGTGGGTATAGTTCTTTCCCCCTCAACAGATTACTGTTATTAACCCTTTGTTGGTTCATTTTTCTCCCTGCTAACTTTTTCTGTGATACAGAAGATTTTTTTGTCTTTATATAGTCCAATCCTTTCCCCTCTCCTTGTAAAAAAATACCCCCAAATTTTAAAAGCTTGGAAACATCCCATTCCTCCAGAGATCTGGTCAATATTCATTTATATTTTTGGCCAGTCTTCCTAAGATTTGCTTTGCTTTATAAGCCATTTTTGTTGCCAGCATCCGTGAAAGATGGGAAGAATACATCTAAACTGATTTTTTTAGGTGCTACCGCTTCCCTTGTTCTTTGTCTGCTCAAGACAACTTTATCATATCTTAAATTCTCTTACATGAGAAAGCTTCTCTCCCGCCATTCCGTCTCATCCGTGCCTGCTCTGCTATTTCATCCAGGGCGTAATCATCTATTTTAACATCCTAGAGGGCTGATTGCTTATGTTTCTCAAAATATTTTTTGGATTTCTAACCCTTCTGTTTCCCCAAATACCCCAGCCTGCGTGATTCATTTGGCCCTCATAAGAGCCCTGTGAAAGAGGCTAGAAGCATTAATTCCATTAACTGAGTGTCCCCTTGGGGCTAAGGGACAGATTAGCAGAAACATGGTTGTCACAGCCCCGAGGGAACAAAAGTGTTCCTTTAGGGTCTGGAATTCCCTGGAGGAAGGGAATTGTGTGGCCAGCAGCACCTTTGGTTGTTGAGTTTGACACTTAGAAGAAGAGGTGGGGATGTGTATGCAGCAGGCGTCTAATACTCACCCTCATTGATCAGGGGGCTGCCAGCTGGGAATCTTCAGTAAAGCTGCCACCCACAGCTATGAGTCAGTGTTGGAGCATCAGGAGAAAGGGGCAGGGAGCCCCATCTGGGCTGGGCTGGGGGCATGAGATGCGATAGAGGTTTTCCGCATGCCTGAGGCAACCTCCCGGATGGATTCTACTTTGTCCCTGTGACCTCAGGTGCTGGGAGTGTCTCTGGAGAGCCCGTGTGTCAGCCTGTGTCTGTGTCATTAGTGTGTGTGGTGACAGCCCTTGGCAGCCCGGCTTCTTTCAGGAAGCGTGGTTCTGAGATGAGATGTCAATACCAGCAGCCCCTGAATGAGCTGGAGGGTTGATGCAGATGGGGTCTCAGCAGGAACCTTCAACCAATCCGGGGCCATAACTCACCCGGTGGAAATGGCCCTGGTGATTGTAGAGGGTCGGGGGGTGTCTACCAGGTCAAAGGCAGAGTCACAGGGGAAACAAGACTCCCTGCCCAGGCCCTGCCCTGGCAGCACTGGCTGGCAGGCTCAGTCTAGGATCAGGGGGATGTTGTTTATTTCTTTCCTTTATTTTTAGCTTTTATTTTGATCAGACTTATACGGGCAAATAGTTCTACAAGGTTTGTTAAGAAAAACAGCAGTTTCCTGCCGCTGTCCCCCACTCTTTCCCATAGACCCTTCCCAGAGGCAACTCTTTCACCTCCTTTAACTAATGATTTTGGTTTTTACCGCCCTGCCTTTGGAACTGCATCTTGATTTCTGTAGTTTCAGCTTTATCGGCTGACTTATTCTGGAAGGTGAGGAGTTCGCCGTTCCCCACCTCACCCCCGCTACACACACCTTCCCATGTCCTCAGACCTCTGCGTATAGTCTTAGAACGCTGGCCACCTTTGTTTTCAGTAATTAAGGGCATGGCCTCTGGAGCCGCCCGCCCGGGTTCCAATCTTCCTTCCACCACTTACTAGCTGTGTGATCCTAGACAAGTTACCCAGCCTCCCGGTTGATAGCCATCCACCAGGCCTTGCTGGGCTGCAGCTTTAAATGAGTTAGTTCACCCAATTAAAAAGTGGGCAGAAGAACGGAATAGACAATTTTCCAAAGAGGAGATGCAGGTGGCCAACAGGCACATGAAAAGAGGCTCAACATCACTAATCATCAGGGAAAAGCAAATCAAAACCACAGTGAGATGTCACCTCACACCTGTCAGAACAGCCATCATCAAATAGAACACAAATAACACATGTTGGCGAGGCGGTGGAGAAAAGGGAAACTTCGTACAGTGTTGGTGGGAATGTAAATTGGTGCAGCCACTGTGGAAAACAATACGGAGGTTTCTCAAAAAACTAAAAATAGAACTACCATACGACCCAGCAATTGCACTGCAGGGTATATATCCGAAAATACCAAAAACACGAATTTGAGAAGATACACGCACCCCAGTGTTCACAGCAGCATCATTTACAATTGCCAAGATATGGAAGCACCCTAAGTGTCCATCAACAGATGAGTGGATAAAGAAGATGTGGTGTGTGTACACACACACACACTCACACACACACAGTGAAATATTATGCAGCCATAAAAAAGAACACAATTTTGCGTTTTGCAGCAACATGGAAGGACTTGGAGGGTATTATGCTAAGTGAAATAAGTCAGGCAGAGAAAAACAAATACTGTATATCACTTATATGTGGAATCTAAAAAATACAACAAACTGATGAGTATAACAAAGAAGCAAGGCTTCCCTGGTGGCGCAGTGGTTGAGAGTCTGCCTGCCGATGCAGGGGACGTGGGTTCATGCCCTGGTCCGGGAGGATCCCACATGCCACGGAGCAGCAGGGCCTGTGAGCCGTGGCCACTGGGCCTGCGCATCCAGAGCCTGTGCTCCGCAATGGGAGAGGCCACAACAGTGAGAGGCCTGCGTACCGCAAAAAAACCGAAAAAACAAAGAAGCAGACTCACAGATATAGAGAACAAGCTAGTGGTTACCAGTGTGGGGGGGAGGGGCAACATGGGGTGGAGAGTGGGAGGTACAAACTATTGGGTGTAAGAGAAGTTACAGGAATGTATTGTACAACATAAGGAATATAGCAAATATTTTGTAATAACTGTAAATGGAGTGTAACCTTTAAAACTTGTATAAAAATAAAAAAATAAAATTAAAAAAATGAGTTCATTCATGTAAAATGCTTGCTTCAAACAGGGCTCAATAGAGCACATGCTCACAAGTGTTAAGATGAAGCAAAGGCCATACCTGTGACAACCTTTGAGGCTCAGTGCTACCCCATCCCAGCTAATAATTGTGTTGTTTCTCCTTTGTTTAGTTTTTTTTAAAAAATTAATTAATTTTTAGCTGTGTTGGGTCTTCGTTTCTGTGCGAGGGCTTTCTCTAGTTGCGGCAAGCAGGGGGCCACTCTTCATCACAGTGCGCGGGCCTCTCATTATCACGGCCTCTCTTGTTGCGGAGCACAGGCTCCAGACGCGCAGGCTCAGTAGTTGTGGCTCACGGGCCCAGCCGCTCCACGGCACGTGGGATCTTCCCAGACCAGGGCTCGAACCTGTGTCCCCTGCATTGTCAGGCAGAGTCTCAACCACTGCGCCACCAGGGAAGCCCTCCTTTGCTTAGTTTTCTATGCAGCTGTTGCTAATTCAGTCCGGAACTTGCCTCACAGGACTGTCGGATGCACCAGGCCTTCTCCACTCCTGGAGCCTGGGCTTGGTGAGCTGTAGCTCCCCAGGCCTGGGGCCAGGCTGCGGTCCTGGGGATTCACCTTGCCTCTTCCAGTTTCCTGTATCCTATATTTTCCTCTCTTTTTTTTTAAACAATTTATCTATTTGGCCTCACTGCATGGCTTATGGGATCTTAGTTCTCCAACCAGGGATCGAACCTGTCCCCCCTGCAGTGGCAGCATGGAGTCTTAACCACTGGACCACCAGGGAAGTCCCTTTCCTCTTTCTTGATTTACCCCCATATTCTGGTGAAGTATCTTGACAAGTAATGTCCTGGGAAAGAGTATAAGGAAAGTACAGTCCGTTCTCATTATTCGAGGGAGTTACACTCTATGAAGTCACTGCAAACACTGAACGAGACAATACTGAGCTATTGCTCCCAGGGGAAATACGAGGTTAGGTTCCTGCGAGTCTGTGGTCCCAGCATCCCACGCGATTTGCGGGATCTCAGCTCCTCGACCAGCGATTGAACTCAGGCCGTGGCAGTGAAAGCCTGGAATCCTAACCACTAGACCACCAGGGAACTCCCACAGCATTTTCATCAACTGATCAACCCCTAACCTTGCTTTCTGGGTGCTTTATCTGTATTTTCTGTTGAAAGACACCATATTTAATGTGTTGCTCATTCACTAACGTTGAACTCACGGCCAGCAGCCCTGTGACGCATGCCTGAACGAAGCTCATCTGACACACGGATTTTCTCCATAAGGGCACCTCCCAGTTTTCTTGCACTTCGGAACACTAGACAACCCTTAGGCACTCTGCTTGGAACCACTTTAAACAGCGAAACCACCAGCAGAAAGCACAAAAAGTGAGAAATGTGGCGCTAAATAGATTGCAAAAAGGACACGTTTACAGTGTGAGTGCTGAGTCAGAGCCCCAATTTTTTTGCTACTCTGTGCATGTCTGTGAATGACCATAAATGCACCACAAGTATCGATGCTGAGGTTGCAGATACATTTTAGTGAGTAGCTGAATTTGCAAACAAGGAGTCCGTGAAAAATGAGGATGGACTGTAAATGTTTCAAGACTTTGCATGTCTACAAATAGTTTCACTTTATCCTCACGTTGGATTGATAGCTTGTCTGGGTAAAGAAATCTAGCTTGGGAATACTTCTTTCTTTTTCGTTTTCTTTTTTGGCTGCGTGGGTCTTAGTTGCGGCACGTGAGATCTTTGTTGAGGCATGCGGGCTCTTCATTGCGCCATGCAGGCTTCTCTCTAGTTGTTGTGTGTAGGTTTTTTCTACCTAGTTGTGGCACGCGGGCTCCAGAGCACATGGGCCCTGTAGTTTGTGGCATGCAGGCTCTCCCGTGAGGTGAACGAGCTCAGTAGTTGTGGCGCACAGGCTTAGTTGCCCTGTGGCATGTGGGATCTTAGTTCCCCGACCAGGGATCGAACCTGCGTCCCTTGAATTGGAAGGTGGATTTTTTTACCACTGGACCACCAGGGAAGTCCCAGGAATACTTCTCCTTCTGCATCTCACAGGCATTGCTCCTGTGCCTGCTAGCTGCTGGTGTTGTCGAGAAGTCTAAAGCTATCTTGGACCCTCATGTGTGACCCTCTTCCTTACCTTGTATGCTTGTGGGATCTTCTGTTTGTCCAGGCATCTCAAGTTTCATGACGATGTGCCCTGGTATGAGTCTCTTTTCATGCTTTGCCCAGGGGGTTACTTAGTGGGTCCTTGTAATCTATACATTTAGACCCTTTTGTTTAAAAAAATTCTCCGAAATGTTGATGAATTCCTTCCCACCATTTTCTCTGGTCTGTTTCTGGAACTTCTGTTAATTGGATGTCATTCTTCTTGGACTCCTGCACTTTTTTTCCTCCTGTGTTAGTCAGGGTTCTCCAGAGAAAGAGAACCAAGGGGATCTATCTTTATTTTATCTCTTTCTCTATATCCTATTGGTTCTACATCTATATCTATATCTGTACATCTTGTTGGTTCTATATCTGTCTATCTATCCATCTATCTATTTATACTCATGAAATTATAGAGGCTAAGTTGCACAATCTACTGTCTGCAAGTTGGAGACCCAGGAAAGCCAGTGATGTAGCTCTAGAGGCTGACGGTGTAAGTTCCAGTCCAAGGATGGGAGAAGATTGATAACTCAGCTCCAGCAGTTAGGCAGAGAGAGCAAATTCTCCCTTCCTCCACCTTTTTGTTCTATTCAGGCCCTCAGAGGATTAGATGAGACCCACCCCCATTGGGAAGAGCAATGTGCTTTACTCAGTCTACAGATTCAAATACTAATCTCATCTTGGAAACACCCTCACAGACACAGAAATAATGTTTAGCCAAATATTGGGCACCCTGTGATCCAATCAAGTTGACACATGAAATGAACCATCACACCTCCTATACTGGCTGCATATTTGTTCTTTTGCTCTACTTTCTAGAATATTCCTTCAAATTTATAATCCACCTCTTCTCCTTGAGTGTTTAAATCTCTGCTATATTTTAATTTTCAAGAGCTCTTTTTTTAAATTGAAGTATCGTTGATTTACAATGTTGTATTAGTTTCCAGTGTACAGCAAAGTGATTCACTTATACATATATGTAGAATACATATTCTTTTCCATATTCTTTTCCTTTATGGTTTATTACAGGATATTGAATATAGTTCCCTGTGCCATACAATAGGACCTTGTTGTTTATCTATTTTATGTACAGTAGTTTAGATCTGCTAATCCCAAACTCCTAATTTATCCACCCCCCACTCCCTCTCCCCTTTGGTAACCATAAGTTTGTTTTCTATGTATGTGAGTCTGTTTCTGTTTCATCAACAAGTTCATCTGTGTCATAGTTTAGATTCCACATATAAGTGATATCATATGGTATTTGTCTTTCTCTTTCTGACTTACTTCACTTAGTATGATAATCTCTAGGTCCATCCATGTTGCTGCAAATGGCATTATTCCGTTCTTTTTTATGGCTGAGTAGTATTTCATTGTATACATACACCACATCTTCTCTATCCATTCATCTGTCGATGGACATTTAGGTTGCTTCCATGTCTTGGTTATTGTAAATAGTGCTGCTATGAATATTGGGTGCATGTATCTTTTTGAATTACAGTTTTCTCCAGATATATGCCCAGGAGTGGGATTGCTGGATCACATGGCAACTCTAGTTTTAGTTTTTTGAGGAGCCTCCACGCTGTTTTACACAGTGGCTGCACCAATTTACATTCCCACCAACAGTGTAGGAGGGTTCCCTTTTCTCCACACCCTCTCCAGCATTTTTTTTTTTTTTTTTTTTTGCAGTATGCGGGCCTCTCACTGTTGTGGCCTCTCCCGTTGCGGAGCACAGGCTCCGGACGCGCAGGCTCAGCGGCCATGGCTTACGGGCCCAGCCGCTCCGCGGCACATGGGATCTTCCCGGACTGGGGCATGAACCCGTGTCCCCTGCATCGGCAGGCGGACTCTCAACCACTGCGCCACCAGGGAAGCCTGCCTCCAGCATTTTTAATTGTAGACTTTTTAATGATGGCCATTCTGGCCAGTGTGAGGTGATACCTCGTTGTGGGTCTGATTTGCATTTTTCTAATAATTAGCAGTGTTGAACATCTTTTTATGTGCCTATTGGCCATCTGTACGTATTCTTTGGAGAAACGTCTATTTAGGTCTTCTGCCCATCCATTTTTTGATTGGGTTGTTTGTTTTTTTGATATTGAGTTGAATGAGCTGTTTGAATATTTTGGAAATTAATCCCTTGTCAGCCACATTGTATGCAAATATTTTCTCTCCAATTCCAGTTGTCTTTTCATTTTGTTTATGGTTTCCTTTGCTGTGCAAAAGCTTGTAAGTCTGATTAGGGCCCATTTGTTTATTCTTGCTTTTATTTCTATTGCCTTGGGAGACTGACCTAAGAAACCATTGGTACGATTTATGTCAGAGAATGTTTTGCGTATGTTCTCTTCTAGGAGTTTTATGGTGTCACGTCTTATATTTAAGTCTTTAAGCCATTTTGAGTTTACTTTTGTGTGTGGTGTGAGGGTGTGTTCTAACTTCAGTGATTTACATGTGGCCGTGCAGCTTTCCCACCACCAGTTGCTGTCGAGAGCAAGAGCTCTTTTTAAATTCTCTGAATGTTCATTTTTTGGTAGTGTCCTGTTCTTGTTTCATGGATACCATATGTTCTTCTCTTCTTTCTCAAAGAATGTCACTGGTAGCTTTTTTATCCAAGTTTTTCTCCCCTCAAATAGTCTCTATTTCTTCCAAGTTGCTTTTCTCTGTTTGTTGTCTGTCTTCACTGCTCATGTGCCTTGCTCTCCTTCCGCGTCTGATTGTCTTTGGTTGTCTGCCTGTGGGACTAGGAGCTGGCTGGTCTTCCTGAGTGTGT
Source organism: Tursiops truncatus (assembly GCF_011762595.2). NCBI lineage: Eukaryota > Metazoa > Chordata > Mammalia > Artiodactyla > Delphinidae > Tursiops > Tursiops truncatus. The sequence continues at coordinate 5,866,153 of NC_047044.1, read as the reverse complement.
GGGTGGGATCTGGTGATGTGAGCTTCTCTGAGTCATGTGTCTGGGATATTCAGTTTGGGAAATGTTAGTACCTGTATCTAAAGACGTTTCCTCTTGGTTTGGTCAAATTCCCCAGAGAAGTCTCTCCCAATCTCTTGCTTGGAGAGTGAGGGCCAGGCTGCTAGTGCTCTAGGACATGGGTGGGAAAATGAGAGGATTCTCCAAATCCTGTATATACCTGTCCAGAGGGCCTCTGTCCTACCCCCCACCCAGCCCCACCCCCATAACAAGCGTGTAAAGCCCAGGCTTCTGCCAAGGAGTGGTTGTGGAGGCTTGTCCTTGGTGGCCTGGAATTGAGGAGAAGACTCTGTTTTATTAACTATTCCTTGAACAGATGACCGACGCGTCCTCTTCCTCATTTTAGCTGAGCCCCACTCACTTCCTGGCACTGCCCGGGCCCCAAGCCCTCTGGGGATTCATCATGAAGTCCAGTTGGTCTTAACGTGCCTCACGACCAGCTTAGCATTCAGCTTCCTCACCTGAATGTAGTTGTTGCTGTCTCCTCCCCCATCCTTTCCATTCTCTTTTGTTTCTGGCTTTCGAAAATCCCTTTGCTATATTTTTAATAGGGTTTGGGGAGGGAAAAAGTTGATGCAGCTGTTGAATCTGTCATCTCTATTGGAAGCCCCCTGTTTATTTCCTTAGTGTCTCTCTGGCCCATTAGCCTGTGAGCTTCCTCAAGAAAAGGAGTGTGTCCAATTCCTTGCTGAGTCCCCTGAGTGAGCACAGGAGCAGACCTCAGCAAATGTGAACTTGATTATTTAGAAGAGAAAAGCGGGGTTGCTTTCCCACAAGGGAGGCAGATCTCAAGCCGGGAGGTTTGACTTCAAATCCCTACGGACTTCCTGGCATTGGACAAGTCATTTTGTTTCTCTGTCCCTCAGTTTCTTCATCTGCGCAATGGGTATACCTACATTACCTCACAAAGTCGATCTAAAACAGAAACCAGAAGGTATATATGAGGGCACTTAGTGAGCATGAGACCAGGTTAGATATTTACCTAATAGTAAGTATTAGGAAAAGTATGACCACAGTATTAGAAATGGGCAATGTGAAAAAAATGCAGGATTGGAAATCTGTAAATTTTATGAATTTGAACTCTTCCAATCTTATAAGTTTGAAGAAATATTCTAGAAAGTAGAGCAAAAGAACAAAGGTGTAAATAGGAGGTATGAGAGTTCCTTAGCTCTCCTGGGCTGTCGTTCTGCTTCTGCCCATACAGTTTTTTTAAAATTAATTAATTTTTTGGCCTCATGGCATGTGGGGATCTTATTTCCCCAACCAGGGATCAAACCCTTGCCCCCTGCAATGGAAGGGCAGAGTCTTGGGGCTTCCCTGGTGGCGCAGTGGTTGAGAGTTCGCCTGCCGATGCAGGGGACACGGGTTCGTGCCCAGGTCCGGGAAGATCCCACATGCTGTGGAGCGGCTGGGCCCGTGAGCCATGGCCGCTGAGCCTGCATGTCCGGAGCCTGTGCTCCGCAACGGGAGAGGCCACAACAGTGAGAGGCCCGCGTACGGCAAAAAAAAAAAAAAAGAAATTAGGAAAGGCAGAGTCTTATCCACTGTGCCACCAGGGAAGTCCCTGCCCCTGCTTCTAAAAATAACTTTGAACGTGTCTGTTTCCCTCTCAGTTCAATTTCTTGTCCCCCACCATCATGATCACCATCTCACAAGTGTCGATACACAGTAAAAATGCAGCATCTGTCATACGACGAACACTTAGTCTGCTCTGAACTCGATAAACACTGTGATTATATATAATTACGTATATACTTTTATTTGACTGTCACGACAACCTTATGAGGTAGGTATATTAGCATCACCTCTCTCTTAGGTTCAGAAAATGGAGCCTGGGGAAGTGACTAGCTCAGGGTCACGAAGCTGAGGAGAGGTCGGGAAGCCCGCAAACCTGGTTTTGTCCGACTCACAAGCTTGCCTTTTACCTCTGAACTTTGCTGTCCCTGGAGCCTCTGGGGCCTCCCTAGCGCTCGTGTTTTCATGATTCTTCGCAAGCCCCGAGGCCACGTGTTCAGGGGCCGAGAGACCGCCTCACATTACAACTTGGGAGCGTCTCCTTTCTGACCCTCATTTTCACCGGTTTTACATCGCGAGCATTTCAAGGTGTTTTTCCGTCAAGTTAAAATACACTTTCGCGAGGCTGGCGGGTCCGATGTGGACTCTGAGACACTGTTTGGCTTGGCACAGCTTCCAGAAGTCTCCCAGCCACGGTTGCTCTATGTTGCTTTTTGCCAGGACCGAGATCAGAAATAACTCAGCTGTGAAAAGAGAAAAAATATAAGCTTGTGGCAGCCCTTGAAGAAGATGAATTGCTGGTGGGTTATTTTTCCCCCTTGAGTCAGAAGTGTGAAGGTAGGTGGGAGAAGCAGCAAGGTTTTGAAAGACCCATATATATTTAGGTACCAGGATTAGTTCCATTTTAAGAAAGACGAGGGCTGAGACATCCATGCTGTCAGACAGGCCAGCTTATTCCCTGCCAGGCTCTGATGCCCATGGGTTGGGCCTTCTGGTTAGGGTTACTGAAACCCACAGGTCCCACATTTGGTTGGTTTGATTCCAGCTGGCAAGAAGTATTTTCATTTTGTGGCACGAAACCTTTTTTTTTTTTTAATTGGTTAGTTTTGAAGCTTTCTGTGACCATATCCTGGTTGAAGTGCGGTTCTAAGCACCAGGGTGCAGCTGTGATGAACAGTGAGTGACGTGCAAATGTCTTGCACAATTACCATCCTTTCTCCCGACACCTAAGAGAAAGTGTAAGTCAAGGCGCTGGTTGGACTTGAAATTAATAGATGGTGCAGATGAAGCAGGGTGGGCGTCGTAATGAGGACTGGTTTGTTCATTCATTCATTCAACTTCCAGCACACGTTTCTCTGGTGCCTTCGTTATTTCATCCAGTGAAAACACTGGACTCCCCTTCCTCCTGGTCCTTGAGGAGCCCATGGTCTCGAGGGGAAAACAACACAACAAAAACCACAACCACAAAAACAAGCCTACGGGTAATCACGGGATGAGGTAGTGTGTGTTAACAGTGGCAAACAGGCTTAAGGCCAAAGCAAGTTCTGGAAAGTTCTCAGAGAGAACTTCTGTTCCTGGCACTCAGCCAGATTAGATCCCTTTAACAGCTCCCCTGGTTATAATTAACAGACTGGATAAAATATTTTTTTAACTTATTTCTTGACACATTGCTGAGTTGGCAGGAAAGTAGGGAAATGATGGATGTCTGAAATGAAGTGGAGGTGGGAGCCTTTGACCTTCTGTTTCTGTAGCTGTGTGAGATGGATGCAAGGAACAGGAGATAAACACGGGACACCACTCAAGGGGAGGATTTCATGGGAGACTCCCTTCAAAGTTAGAGTCCAAAGGGCTATGTCCAGAGGGTAAGGAAAGAATGAAAAGTAAATCTCATCCTGCAGAAGAGAACAGAAAGGAAACCTGCCTGTTCTGACCTTGACATTGGGTTGAGAGGAAAAAAAAAACCTCACTTGAGAATTTGCAACCACAAGCTGCTCCTCACGTGCTTTTCAGTTTGAATTCACGCTGCTTGTGTGGTTCAAACAAACTCAACTGGAGAATTTAAGATGGCCCCTGCTTGGTTGTGTCCCCAGTCAACTGGCAGAAGCAAACTCTACGCCTCCTTTGAAGAATTCAACTAATAAGTGTCAGCCTTCTAGAATGTCCACATATACAGTTCCAGAGAAAGGGAGCAGCTCACAGTGAAAAATAATAAACTTCACAAGGAGAAAAAGAGAACCAGCAGGAACAAGAAGTAGTAGAAACAGATCCTTTAAGACTTGAGATTTGAAATTATCCTATGCAGACTAAAACAAGTTTAAACAGCTATTTTTGTGTTTCTAAAGAAATAAAAGAGAAATTTGACAGCATGAGCAGAGAATAAGAGACTGTCATGAACAACCAGATTCAAAAATGAACCCAAGAAAACTGACGGGAATGAGAAACATAAGACTTATAATTTGAAACTCAACGGACAGGTTGAATGACAGATTAGCTACAGCCAAAGACAGGATTAGTAAACCCATCAGTCACAGGAATTATCCAGAAGAATAGAGTGACAAGGCCTAGGGTACATCTATTCAGAGTTCTAGAAGGAGATGATAGGATGGAGGGACAGGCAATATATGAGGACATAATGCCTGGTAATTTGGTAAAATTGTTATAGATACAAAACTTCAGATTCAGGAAGCCTAGTGAATCCCAAGTAAGGTAAATAAAAAGAAATTCCTGTCTAGACACATGATAGTAAGACTGTGGAACATCAGAGAGAAGAGGCTAAGAGCACCAGAGAAAAAAAGATGATCGCCAAAGGGTCTGTTGTTGGAGTGACAGCTGACTTCTCACTGTCTTCAATGGAAGCCAGGAGACGGTGGGATTATATCTTCTATGTGCTGAGAAAAAACCCGTCAGCTTAGAGCTCTATACTATCCTTCAAGAGTGAGGGAGAGGGCTTCCCTGGTGGCGCAGTGGTTGAGAGTCCGCCTGCCGATGCAGGGGACACGGCTTTGTGCCCCGGTCCGGAAGATCCCACATGCCGCGGAGCGGCTAGGCCCGTGAGCCATGGCCGCTGAGCCTGCACGTCCGGAGCCTGTGCTCCGCAACGGGAGAGGCCACAACAGTAAGAGGCCCGCATTCCGCAAAAAAGAAAAAAAAAATAAGAGTAAGGGAGAAATTAAGACATATGCAGACAAATAAAAGCAGTGAGATCCTACTACTGAAAGGCCTCACTAAAGAAAATTCTAAATGTAATGTACTTCAGGCAGAATAAAAATTATTCCAGAGGAAAGGCCAGATACATAAGAAGGAAAAATGGGCAAAGATATGGGCAAATATTTGGAAAGAAACAAACAAACAAAAAGAACTGTATGACTCCACAACAATAATGTCTCATTTATGGTAGGAGAAATACAGGCTGCTACTAAAATACTGAACAACACCATATAATTTTGCAGGGGATGGTCAAAATTAAAGTTTTCAAATTCCTTCAAGTACTTGAGAAGAGGGCAAATATACTGATTAAGTTTAGACGTTATTAGTTAAGGGCCCAGTGTTAGAATGGCTAGGGTGAGTACGAATAAATAGTAATAGCATGTACAATTTCCAAACAATTGGAAAAATTCAGATAAGAAAAAGATGATAAAAGTCTCAAATGATTGAAAGGAAGGTAAAGAAGAGGCTGGGGGCAGGAAAATTTGGAAATAATAGAAAATACATTATAAGACTATAGAATTTCATCTAGAATATAAACTATCAGTAATACATGTAAAAGGACCAAACTCTTCAGTTAAAAGAAGATTCTCAGACTGGATGCTAAAAACATCTAGATTATGTTCTCTAACAGGAGATAAACCTCAAACATAAGGACCCAGAATTGTTGAAAGTCCAAGTGTAGCAAAAATATACTAAGCAAATACTAACACAAAGAAAGCTGCTGTGGCTGTATTCATAAGATAGAAATAGAGTTTTGTGGAGAAAAGCATTTTTAGAGATAAGATGGTCAGTAAATGATGGAAAGTTCAATTTGCTGGGAAGTTCAACAGTTCTCAATTTATACATAACTGATATCATAGCTGCAAAAATATAAACGAACATGGGAAGGACAGGAGTAGAGACATATCCACCTCACGATGGGGTATTTTTTAGGTCATCTCAGTGAAGATACAGGACATTTGAGGAGCACAGTTACAAGTTCAATATCATCGACATATGTAGACCATGGTACCCCAATTGCATTGTTTTCAAGGATGCACAGGAAGTTTAGAGAAGATGCTAGACTGTAAAGCTAACCTCAACAAATTTCAAAGATTAGGGAGGCAGTTTGAATCTCCTGGGAACTTGACTCTGAGAAGGAGATTAGGGTGCAGGAAATTTATTAGGGAGCACTCTTGGGATCGGCATCTGTGGGAAGGAGGGGAAGAAGCAGGCTTGTACAGGAGGAGGCACTTAGCCACAGTGCAGTATCAACGGAAGCCTTAACCAACTCCATGGAGAGCTCTGGAGCTCGGATGGTCCTTCTGAGTTCTTGGGTTGGGGGAAGGGCCCAGGCCTTTATTCGCCCACATTGATTAGACGCAGGCTGCCCCCTGAAGGAGGCATGACCTCAGTTGGGCAGGGCAATTTCTTTAGCCCATGCAACCGCTCTCCAAAGGCTGACAGCTGAGGGCCAACGTCTGGGTAGCTCCCTTAGCAGCTGGCAGAGTAAGTTCTTCATTCCTGCAGGGGTCCTGAGCGGTAATCACCGCATCTGGGACAATGTGTACACAGACTCTATTCTCTGATCATCATCCAAATAAGTTAGATGTTGATAACCAAAAAGATAACTAAAAAAAGCTCATACTTTTGGAAACTTGAAAACAGACACCTAATTGACTCACAGGCCAAGAAAGAAGTCATCACCAAAATTAGAAAATACTTAGTACTGACCAATAACAAAAATATTTGCATCAAGACTTGTGAGATGCCTCCAAAGCGGTATTTGCAGAAGAGTTTATAACCTTATGTGCTTGTATTGGCAAATAAGAAATGGTCAAAACTAATAAGCTAAGTATCTAACTTAAAGAGTTAGAGTAAGAACAGCAGAATAAACCCAAAGGTAGTAGAAGAAATCAAATGATTATAAGCACAGAAATTAATGAAATAGAAAACAAACAGAGAGGAAGATGACTGAGGACAAAAGATGATTCTTTGAAAAGAATAAAAATGTTACACAAATTCTTACAAGATTAATTAAAAGAAAAAGCACACATAATCAGTATTAAGAATGAAAGAAAAGGAGTGATTATAGACAAAGCACAGACTAAATGGATACTATAAAAATATTATAAATGACCTTATTTATTCGAAGTTGTAAATGATATTGACAAATTCCTAGAAAAATACAACTTATCAAAATTGACTCAAGAAGTAATAGAAAACTGAATGTTTCCATAATTATTAAATAAATTAAATTAGTAGTTTAAAACCTTCCTATCCAGAAAACACCAGCTCCTGGTGGCTTTATAGGTGAATTCTGTTGAGCAGTCAAAGAACAGACCACTTCAAGCTTTACCCAAATTTCTGCTCTGGAGTGGAGAAACACAGTCCACTCTCTTCAACTTACTTTATCGGATTAGCTAAGATTGATAATCAGATAAAGGCAGTACACTAAAAAACTTCTCAAGTTAATTTCACTCATGAACATAGATCCAAAAATTCTTTTAAAATGTTAGCATAGTGAATTCAGCAATAATAATTGAAAAATATAGTACATCATGTTTAAGTTGTGTTTATCTTATGAAGGTAAGGTTGGCTTATTATTAGGAAAGTAATGAACATAATTTATCACATTAACAGTTTAAAGGAAAAATATATGATTATTTCATTAGATAAAAAAATTATTCAGTAAAACTTAACATTCATTCATTATAAAAATTCTTTCCAAACCAGGAATTGAAAGGAATGTCCTTAACTTGATAAAGGGAAATGGATGTAAATGACATGATACATAATAATGAAATAATGGAAGTATTACCTTTAAGACCAGAAACAAATCAGTGATGCTAATTCTTTTCAACATGAAGTTAGCTTGTAGCCAGGGTTGTAATATAAGAAGAATAAATAAAAGGCATAAAGATTGAAAAGAAGAAATGAAACTAATACTAGAAGCAGGTAATATGCTCATCTACTCAGAAAATTCAAAAGAATCTACCAATAAATTATTAGAATTAAGTGTCTAGAAATTTTGTTCAGTATATAAGAACACAAAAAAGCCAACTGTATTTTTATACACCATCAACCATCAGTTAGAAAAAGCAATCTAAAAAAGTTGCCATTCGAGGATGCAGAGAAAAGGGAACCCTTGTGGACTGTTGGTGGGAATGTAAATTCGTGAGCCACTGTGCAAAACACTATGGAGGCTTACCCCCCCCCCATCCCCAATAAAAATAGAGCTACCATATGACCCAGCAATTCCACTCCTGGGTATATATCTGAAAAAAACCCCAAAACACTAACTTGAAAAGATACATGCACCACAACGTTCATGGCAGCAGTATTTACAATAGCCAAGGTATGGAAGCAACGTAAGTGTCCATCGACAGATGAATGGGTAAAGAAGTTGTGGTATATATACCACACATGGCGGAATACTACTTAGCCATAAAAAAGAACGAATTTTGCCATTTGCAGCAACATGGATGGAACTTGGAGGGCATTATGCTAAGTGAAATAAGTCAGAGAAACACAAATACTGTATATCACTTACATGTGGAATCTAAAAAAACCCAACCAAACAAACTAGTGAATATAACAAAAAAGAAGCAGACTTGTAGATATAGAGAACGAACGAGTGCTTACCCATTGGGGGGAATACAGGGGTGGGATAATGGGAGGTATAAACTATTGGGTGTAAGAATAAGCTCAAGGAATATAACCAATATTTTGTAATAACTGTAAATGGAAAGTAACCTTTAAAAATTGTATAAAAATTTTAAAATTTTGAAAAAGAAAAAGATGCCATTTAGCAATAGTTAAAAAAAAAAAAAGTAATAAACTACCTAGGAATTAATCTAGCAAAGGATGTGATAACACCTCACAGAGAAAATTATAAACTATATGGTAAGATTTTAAAGAAAATCTAAATAAATGCAGAGATATGTCATGTTCATGGATAAGAAGACTCAGTATTTTAGACTCAATCCTCCCCAAATTACCATATGCACGTTCAATGCAATTTCAGTCAAAATGCCAAGAAAATTTTTGCCTTTTTGAAAAGCTGTTTTTAAAATGTAGAAGCAAAAATGTCTAGGGGTAGCCAAGACTTTCCTGAAGATGAACAAGGGGAAGACCGGCTCTATCAGATATCATAATATAACATAAAAATTGAGAGGTAAGGTGCTGTTACATAGACAAACAGATCAACGTAACTAACGTAGCCAGAAACACAGCCATGCATATGTGGAAACCTGATTTATGGCAAAGCTGGCATTTCAGAACATCGAGAAATGGCACTGGATAATTGGGTATCCATAGGAAACAGAAGTGAAATTGGGTCCCTGTCTCACACCATATCAGGTCTGATGTGTTAACACTAACATATAATAGACAGCTTACGTAAGAAGACAATAAATAAGAGAGGTTATCTTTATGATTTTGAGTCGAAAAGTAAAGTTTATATATTTGACTACATTAAAATTAAACATTTTTAAAAATCAAAAGACTATAAATAGATTGAAAAGAAATGTAGTAGATGTTTGCAACATATATAACGAACAAAGGGTTATTATGCAGAATGCATCCGGAATACCTGAGAACCAATAGGAAAAAGTAAATGGCCCAATAAAAAAAATGGGCTCGTGGTGAAGGCTAGAGCTGGCACTGCCAGGCCCACCGGAGTTCTGGCTCGGGACCAACATTTTCTTTGCTGTGTGCCCTTGGCTGCATTGCTTGGCTTCTCTGAGCTTCCGTGCTCTCATCCACAGCCTATGTCTCATTTCTTTGGGGCCGCGTGGACCTCCCCTTCTAGCCCTGGGCCGTGGGGGAGCATGTGGTCTGACCATCCATCCGTCCGTCCCCTTACCTGACACATCAGCCATGATCGGGTCCAGGTCTTGACCTCCCGGCTTGGCCTTGGACGTGATGGCCAGGCCACTGAGTTTCCCCAGTCTGGGCCCAGCAAAGGGACCTCCCAGAACTCCTTGCCCCCTCCCCCTCTTTCACTAGGGAATGTGGAGTCTGTAGCCTGGAAGACCCCAGCTGGGCTCCCAAAGGCCAGCCTTAGGCCCCAGGGGCTGGGATTTGGTAGCTTGTTGGAAGCTGTTGCTATAGGATCCAGCCCTGCACCTCTGCAGCATTCCCCTGGGGGCTAGGACACAAGGGAAGGGCTAGAACCATGGGAGGCCAGCTCCTCCATCAGATTTATGGTGTCCCCTTATGGGGGGACAGGACCCAGACTGGCCTGGAGCTCAGGACATATGAGGGGTTTGGGGCAAGGTGCTAGGCCGTCAGTGAACTGGAGCTGAGGGGGTCACCTGCAGTGATGATGTGTGTGTATGTGTGTGTATGTGTGTATGTGTGTGTATGTATGTGTGTATGTGTGTGTGTATGTGAGTGTGTGTATGTGTGAGTGTGTGTGTGTGTGTGTGTGTGTGTGTGTGTGTGTGTGTCAGGAGAAGGTTCTGGGTCAGGGAGGCTGCCCCCCAGAACTATCAGGGTCACTCTAGCCCATGCACATCCCTAGCTATGCTGAACTATGGGCACGTCCCTGTTGCTTCTCTCCTGTGCTCTAAGCTGGTACCTCTGCCTGGATCATGGAACAATGGTGCTCTGGCCTCCTGCTCAGGTCAGGGGTTTGCTCAGTGCCCCCCACCCCAAGCTGAGTGCCCCTCTATGCCACCATTAGTCACACTCTGCTGCAATTTCTGTGTGTATGTCTCTCCCACCCCCAAGGCCCCAGCTTTAGGAGGATGGAAAGGTGTTGGTCCAGCTCAATGCCTGGGATAGCCCTGCAGCTCTGGGGCCTGCCCAGAGGGGCTCCGGGAGTGTTCATTGATTGTATGTGTGTGTAGGCAACTCATGATAGCTCACAGCAGTAGCATAGGGGACATCTGGCGATGTCTGGAGATGTTTTTGGTCGTCGTAACCTGGGGGTGCTGCTGACATCCTTCCATGTGCAGGGCAGCCCCGAGACAACGAAGAATTATCTGATGCGAAATGCCAATGGTGTGACGGTTGAGAAACCCCGCCTCGCAGGGCACGGCTGCCAGGGAGCCCTCCTGGTCTCAAATGCAGATGTCTTCTGAGGCCCAAGGGCCGCAAAAATGTGATGGCGGAGGGGACAGTGGTGTTGAAGGGGATGAAGCCATCCAGTCCAGCAGGAACTTGTGGGCACCAGTTCTGGCTGCCTGATTCTCTGGTTTTCAAGAAAGCCTAAAACTCTGGATTTGGGTATGAAATCTGATTTCTAAATGCTGACAACTAATTATGAGTGTTTGAAAAACTCTGTAGAGTGAACAGAACTGTATACTTCTCTCTCTGTGCTTGGCCGTGCCACAATTCCTGGGGGCCCCTTCCCACTGGCCACGGGTCCTGGGCCAGCAAGGATGGGAGAGCAGCCCCACTGTGCAGCCCTGAGATGGCTGGGTCGCTGCTGCCCCCCTGTGGCTAAAATGGGGAGGTGCCGGCTGTGATGGGGAGAAAGGAGTCTGTGATTTTCTACAAGGATCAGGGTCCAGGGTCCAGGGTCCAGGGTCCAGGCTGCTCCGCTGAGGAGTTAAGGCTGACATTCCCCGGAGACCAGGGTTTGGTTCCAGACCTGCCTGGTGTGTATGCAGTGCGGCCCCAGCACAGCGTGACGCTGGGAATAGCCCTCTTTGGGCCTCCATTTCCTCAGTTGAAAAATGGCGTTGGGGGCAGGGGTTTTCTGAGGGTAAAGTGACATAATGGGTGTAAGCGGGCCAAGTACTGGTGAGGGGATTGGTGTGTGCACAGCCAGCGTTCTTCACTCCACATTCAGGGAGGCCTAGGCAACACTCACCATCAGGTCAACTCTTCTTGTGTGCCAATGGCGCCCCCGTGCTCTGCCCTCTGTGTAGAGGGTCATCTGCACTGATCCTTCCACCGTCTAGGAGACAGGGCCTGTCAGCATCCTCACTGACCGATGATGAGATGGGACACCATGGATGGGGTAGGTAACCGCCCCAGTGACTCCTAAAACAGCGGTGCCAGAACGAGAGCTGGGTTCCAGCCCCTCTTCCACCACGTTTATAAAAGTGCACGATTTACCCACAAGGGGCCTTAGGATACCGGCTCCAGGAGCCGCTGCAGATACAGGGAGGGGCCAAAACTTGGAGACGGAGGGGACCCCCCCCCAGGGTCCGGTCCACGGAGCCCCTCAGCTGCCAGTGTGTTGCATTGGTGTCCCCAAGGGAAGTGGGCCTGTCCTGGCTGCAGATCCCTGAGCTGCCACGTGGCCAGGGAGTCCTGCTTGCCTTCACAGTCTCCAAACAATCTTGGTTTTAGTGTCCCAAAGACAGGTCACCTTCGGGAAACTGAGGACGCCCAGCACCGCTGAAGGGTCTGTGCATCTCTGCACGCGCTAATGAGGGAGGTGGGTGAAGAGGATTCTAATACTTCAGATCAACCTAGACTGGAGGGAAACTGAGGCCAGGAGGAGACAGTAATTCCCAGGTGTCCCAGGGACCGGCACGTCTTACTGCAGGGCCTCTTCTCTCCTGAAGGATGGTGGGCTCATTCAGGGAGAAGGGGTTTGGTAAGGGTGGGGAAGACGGTCTCTGGCAGATGACGTTTGATGATTTGGTGTTCTGTCTGCTGATCCCGTTAGATGGAGAAGGGCGGCTCTTGTAGGGGGTCTGGTCTGATTCCTAGCAATGGCGGAAGCCCGCCGAAACTGGCCTTTGGAGAAATAGCTGCTCCCTGGGGCCTTGTAAGGGAGGGAGCTGGGGGTTGTTCCTGCAGCTCGGCAGTGGATCTGCAGGGACCCAGCAGCCTCCCACCTCCTGGGGCCTGGCAGACCTAGCTCCCTATCTGAGCTCCATCTCCTCCTGCTGTGTGACGTTGGGGGAGCCCCTCCACCTCTCTGAGCCTCATTTGTAAAATATTGGTCACATCCTTCCTACGTTGCAGAACTCCTGGAGGGCAGCTGAAGCAATGTTGCACTCTCTCCTTCCCCACTGAACATGATTATGCTTGTAATTAAATGGCTCCTGAGTAACGAATTGTTTACTCTCGGCCTCCTGCCCTCAGAGCCCACAGGTCACTACGTCACCGGTGCCGATCACAGGGGCTGGCCCTTGGTACACATTTGGGGAGTTAATGAAGATTTATAGTGTCTGGCACACCTCTGACGTGTAAAAAACTTCCCATCTACGAAAACCACACGGAGCAGCTGTTTGGAGAAACTTGTGGGGAGGAAGATGCAGCGTCCCACCTCCCCCGCAAGGGGAGCCCAGGACAAACCTGCCCGGCGCTGACAACCGCCTCATTCTGGGACCAAGGCCAAAAGCGGGCACCGGGCGCACTTCTCACCTGTGCCCAGCAGGTGGCGCCCGCCCCCGCCCGCAGGCCCGTGGAAGTCTGGCTGCTTGCGGCGGGTTGTTGGGGCGCCCCGTGGCAGGGTATTGGTTTTCGGGGTGGGTCTGCTCACAGCTCCTTGCGGGGAGCAGAGGACTTTTGTGCATTCTTCAAGGCCCAGCTCAGGGGGCGACTCCAGGTAGAAGCGACCCTTCCTCGGCGCCCAGCCCGGCGTCTGTCTGGGGAAGGTGCTCAAATGTTGTGACCTGAAGGATGGATTGAGGCGGGTCAGAGGGTCAGAAAGGAGGGCTCCGGCCGGGGCGGGGCGGGGAGGGGGGGAAGGGGAGAAAGGAGGAGCCCTGGGCCCCAGGTCTCGTTTGTTTAAAATGAATAAATGTTTAAATGTATAAAATCACGTGTTTGAGTAGGTAATGGGTGAATATAAAAAGAATTGAAGGAAGGAGGGGAGGGGGGAGGGGAGGAAGGGAGGGGGGGAGGAAGGGAGGGAGGGAGGGAGTAAAAATTAGGTCCTTCCATCCCGCACTCCACGCCCAGCTCTCCAGCCTAGAGGCCCTCTGTGGTCTTGGCTTCCTGAAGATTCTTCCAGAGACCTCTACCCACACGTGTGTGTGTGTGTGTGTGTGTGTGTGTGTGTGTGTGTGTGAGAGAGAGAGAGAGAGAGAGAGAGAGAGAGAGAGTGTGTGTGGGTGGAAGGGGGATGCCAGATACACACTGTACGGAAAGAGACAGGCTTATCTTGAAAAACCCCTTAGCCAGAAAGATTTGGGTCCAACTATAGAAAGACCTTCTTGGCGGTTCGTGGAGGTGGGGAAGAGGATGGAAATCAGACCCTGAGTGAGTGCTTCAAGGTCTGACTCCCAATATTAGCACCCTTCACGAAGGACAGTGCATTGTAGTTTGCAAAGCCCCCCTTTTAATTTCACACTCGATATTGGGTTTGGGGTTCCCGACAGCTCAGCTTGGGGAGTATTAACTTTCCCCGTTGCACAGGTGGAGACCAGGGCCAGGGGGTAAAGGGACAGCTGCATGCCACACAGCTGGTGACAGAAACTGGAGTGTAGAGCTGAGTGTCCTGGCTGCACTCCCCCACCCTGCTCCCACCCCGACCCCAGTGATCTTCCAGGTCCAGATAGTTAGGGAAAGGCCAGAGGACCTGGGGACTCTGACCCAGGGATGGGTGATCAGGTGGGCACCAAACCAGCTGGCCTCACCCAGGCCCTTCCAGCTTAGCAGTTCCTAAAGCCCGTTAGAGACCAGCCTTCAAAATATTTTCTGTTCTCCCTCCTCCTCCTTTTCCCTCCTCCCTCTTCCCCCCCTTGTCAGGAATCTGTAAGAGGAGTGGAGAGCGGATTATAATTGCCCCCCATGGAACTCACCTGCCATGAAAGGGTGTTAAGTAACACGCAATTTACATGTCTTCCCTGTAGGAAATTATAGAATCAGAGCATTCAAATTAGCAATAGATTTTTCTAATTGAATCTATTTCCTGTACGGCGGTGAAGTGAGAGTCTCCTGAAGAATCTTCAGGAAGCCAGGTAGCTCAGTTTCCCCTGCAAATGGACCACCAGACAGTTGAAGGAATTAAATGCTTATTAAAAGTTCAGGTAAAATTGATATTATGTTTCTGGGAAATATGTCTGCAGAATGATATCATAGGTGCATTTGTGTCCATATGATCATGTTTGTGACAAGATAAAGGGTGTCTGTATCCAAGGAGGAAAAGGGTGTGGACAAGGGATGGATCTGGGAGGAAAAAGGGACCCAGGTGGTTGCCCCTGGGCTACTCACCTTAGCACACAGCCAGGCTCTGGGATTTGGGCCTTGCTCTATCATGTTAACCTCTCTGTTTTTTCATCTGTGAATGGTAACTATAAAATGGTTATGGTGAATGTGAGGAATAAATAAGACAATGCATGGGAAACACTTAAAATGGTGCCTGGCACATAGTAGGTGCTCAGTAAAATAAATATATCTTACTACTATTACTACTTCTTATCATTATTATGTTTGCCTGATATATTAATTGTCTGTAATAAACCTTTACAATACTTCGTGGCTTAAAGCAAACATATTGATTATTTCTTTGTTTCTGTGGGTCAGGAGTCTGGGTAGAGCTTAGCTGGGTCCTCCCAGCTTCAGAGACTCTTACAAGGCTACAATCAAGCTGTCGGTCCAGCACCTGAAGGTTCAGCCGGGGAAGGATTTACTCCCAAGCACACTTGGTAGTTGGTTCCACACAGTTCCTTGCTGGAGGCCACCCTCAGTTCCTTGCCACGTGGGCTTCTCACAACATGACAGCAACGGCATCAGAACCAGCAGGGGTGGGGGTCTGCTAGCAAGACCAGACTCATAATCTTGGGCTTGTGTAACCTCATCGTAGAAGTGACATCCATCACCTTTGCCATAGTCCATGGGTTAGAATCAAGTCCCAGGTCCCACCCGCACTCAGGGGGATCGTGGGGGCCTTTGGAGAAACTGCCTGCCACAGCGATAATCTGGGACCTGAGGCAGAGAGGACCAGCATGTCAGCTGGTTGTGGTGCCCTGCGGGCAGTGGAGTGACCTGAACCTTCATTTCTAAAGGGTCTGGATTAGTAGTCCTGTCTGAATCGGGCTGTCGTTTCCCATGGAAGTTTTCCCCATCCCGATTCTGCTGTCAAGGACCAGGGCCACCTTCAGGCACAGGGCACTTTGCCCCTCAGGGTGTGTCAACCCTACCATGTGCACCCATCTCTAAAGCTTTTTGCTGCCAGGAGTCAACACAAACCCCAAGCCCTCTACCCAGTGCAGGAGAAATCTCACTGGAAGAATAAACAACCCCAACTCAAACCCCGACACAGAAAAACTTATTGATTTAGGGATTGATGGAAGAATCAAACCTCAACCAATTTCAGAACGTGCAACATGCGTCTCTGAAACATTGAACTTGGTGGAAAAAAAATTACCACAAAGGAAAACCCACAGTGGCACAAGCTATGAGGGACAAAGTGTGACACGGCTGAAAAGCTGTTGGGAAGACGAAATTGTCAGTGCAAACGTCACATGGGAAAACATTGATCCCAATGAAAATGAGTTCAATAAAATGAAAGTAAAAATAATAAGCTAGGGGCTTCCCTGGTGGCGCAGTGGTTGGGAGTCCGCCTGCCGATGCAGGGGACGCGGGTTCGTGCCCCGGTCCGGGAAGGTCCCACGTGCCGCGGAGCGGCTGGGCCCGTGAGCCATGGCCGCTGAGCCTGCGCGTCCGGAGCCTGTTGCTCCGCAACGGGAGAGGCCACAGCAGTGAGAGGCCCGCGTACCGCAAAATAATAATAATAATAATAAGCTAGAAACAGGTTAACCTCACTGGATAGAAGCCTGGCCAAGAAACTAAGTTAACATACGGCGCTTCAATCCGGAAAATCTTGCTCTTGAAAATGACACAGTGCTGATAGAATTTGATGAAAATGTTTGTTATTCATAGCAAGGAGTCAGAAGGTTGGACCAGACATCGCACTCTGCCCCAGCAAGCTCCGTGCTCTTCCCCCAGCAGGCTTGGTCTCTCCATCCCACAGAGGTCCCGACCCCGCACTGTCCCCCTTCCCAGGGACGGGAAGCACACCACCAGGGCTCCCCAGGCCCTGTGGGGTAGGTGCTCCTTTGCTAGGGATCCTCAGGTAGGGTGACCACGCAGGGAGGGTGCTCAGGGCTGGGGTGATGACAGGGCCCCGAGGCAGAGGTTCCGGTGCAGAGACCAGACTGGCCGGCTCTGGGCTCGCCCGTGAAAATGAAGGTTCTTCTGGGACCGCCTGGTCCTGAGCTCAGGAGCCTGGAGCAGGAGTTGTGCTGGGGACCTGGCCCAGCCTGGCGGCCCTGGGGGAGGGGGACTGCCAAGCTCTGGGTTCCTAGGTGAGCAGCTTGGGGGACGGTCAGCTGAGTCCGGGAGATGGGAAGGTGAGGAATGAGGAGAGTCCAGGAAAGAGGGTGGGGGGCGATGACTGTTTATTGAGCACTTACTGTGTGCTTGCCACCTGACAGCTGGCATCCAATACAGGCCTGTAACAACCCCATGCAGGGGGCACCATGTACAAAGTTTGTCCACTTTACACATGAAGATACAGGCCCAGGGTGAGGAGGTCCCTGGCCCAAGGCCACACAATGAGCAGGTCTCAGGCCCAGGTCTGTCTGTCTGTCTCTCTGTGTCTCCAGAGCCCCGCTCACGCTCATGGCCTCTTAGCCCAGCCCTCCCTCGGCATCCTTTCCTATGGATTAACTCCCACCACTACCACCAATTATTTCCCCTAATGAAAAGCGCCCTTGTCTTTCCCCTGGCAACCCTCTCTCTCAGGAAGGGCTTCACTCCCCTCTGGCCCTTTGTCCCAGGCCACAGGCCTCCAGGCTTTCCCAACCTGGGCCCGCCCCTCCCTGGGCCCCATCTCAGGAGGCCCCCGGTGAGGTCATCCCTGTCAGCAGGAACCGCACAATAGGGCCGGGGTCTGTCTTTCTGCTGAAGAGGGAGATTTGGGGTGGGGGGAGAGGCCGGAGCTGGGAATCACAGGTTCCACAATGGGGTACCGTCAAGGGGCCTCCGCCAATTAGAGCCGCTGCTGGGTGGGGGAGGGTGCTTGGGGGACGGCGGAGGGCGCAGCGGGCCAGGCAGGGCCCAGGGTCATCAGGGCAGGTAGGTTCCGACCTTCATTCGTTCATTCACCATTCACACATTCATTCACGTTAATAGTGTCTGAGCACCTACTGCGTGCTAAACACCAGGGACCCAGCCGTGACCCAGCAGATGAGGCCCGGCTCTGACAGCAAACACTGGTAGGTGAGACAGACGATAGACAGATAAATGCACGTGACGGATAAAACGTGCGCCACACTTTCAAATAGAGTCAAGTGCCACGAGGGAAATAAAACAGCAGGAAATCGGAGAGAGTCAGGGGTGTGTGGGTCGGGCAAGGGAGCAATATTACCCAGGTGGTCAGGGCAGGCTACCTAGAGGAGGTGACATTTGAGCTGAGACTTGGAAAGCAAGACATGGCCAGCTGTGCCACAACTGGAGGAGGAACGTTCCAGGCAGAGAACACAATGATAAGTGCAAGGGCCCTGGGGCAGGAACACACCTGGTGTATGTGGAGATTAGAAACGTGGCTAGTGCGGCAGAAGGGGGGGCGGTGGGAGAAGGAGACGAAAGGGAAGCTGTGGTGTCGTGACGGCTCTCATCCGCTCCCGAGGGCCATCGGCACACGACCATTCCCATCTGGGTGTGTAGGTTAGTAGCTTGAAATGGACCGCTGTGGGAGATTTACACCACGGAAATTAGCAAGGCTACACGTCAGGCTTTTCCCCTGCAGACCCACTGTTAAATGTTGGGGCTGTGCATGAAGGGCCCCATGTATTGTGGTGGAGTGTCAGGGTTTTAGTACCAGTATTTAACCTGGTAACCATCCCTGGTGGCCAGCCAGGGGGCTCTTGCTGTTGCATTGAAGGAAGTCTGAGGCCCGGAAGCGGGAAAGACCTACCCAGGTCACCCCCTGTGCTAGCGTGCTGGCCTCTGGCTGTGAGGCGCCCCTGGGTCCCAAGGTTTTTCTCTTCTAGGATCTCAGCACCTCACCCTGCTCCCACCTGAACCCAAGCCTCTCCAGGGGCTCACAGGAGCCAGTGTGTCCCCCGCCTCCTGCCGGGTGGATCCAGGCCTGTGTGTGGCCTCGCAGTGTCTCAGGGCCTTGGTAGTGGAAGCCACTTAATGGACACTGACCCTGTGTCTTCCCCAGCATGGAGGGAACTGGTGTGTGTGTGTGTGTGTGTGTGTGTGTGTGTGTGTGTGTGTGTGTGTGTGTGTGTGTGTGTATGAAAGAGACAGAGAAAGAGAGAGAGGAAGGGAGCATAAATGAGTGACTGAACCTCTTTTCCCAACTCTTCACAAGTTCCAGGAGGGAAGTGTAGATGAGACTGACATTAATTCGGCTCCTACTGTGTGCCAAGCCCCTAGATGCCTCCTGGACCTCTTCATGCACCTTTTCCCATTTCATCCTTGCCAAGAGGCTCAGAGAGGTTAACTGACATGACCAAGGCCACCCAGCTCTTACGTGATGGAGTCAGCACTTGAACCCATGTCTGCCTGACCCCTGGCTCTCAGCACGCAGACAGGGAGCGAGGCTGGTCCTGGCCACTCCCCACCTCGGGGCAGCCTTGGCCAGCAGGTGCCTGGGCTTCTACCAGGACTGTTGTTTGTTCACGAGACGCCATCCTGCTGGCGCCTGGGCTCCAGACATTTGAGGGGATGCAAGACGGGCCTAAGGGGAATTCTGGGCAGGAGACCCCTGGAAGGGGGCTCTGGGAGAGGACAGAAATTTCTCGAGGCCGCTTTCCACCCCACTTGCCCTGTGTGAATGATGCGGACGTGACCTTGGTGCAGATCGCCTTCCGCCAGCCTAGGAGGAAGGCCCTGGAGGGCGCCCTGTGGGGCTGCAGCCTCGGGAAGGGGAAGCTTGAAGAACTCTTTGAGGAAGAGGGGGCCGCTGGGCGGGTGGGTGGGAGGGAGGGCTGCCCTGGCCCCACCTGAGATGTGGCTGCAGGGCTGCTGGCCTCCTGGGGCACATGGACACAGGGGTTGGCTCCTGGGGAGCCCTGGGAGTCTGACATAGCCCTGCACATTTCTCCCCAACTCCTGCCAGTAGTTTTTTTTTTTTTAATATTTATTTATTTTGGCTGCGCCAGGTCTTAGTTGCATGCAGGATCTTTAGTTTTGGCATGTGGGATCTTTTAGTTGCAGCACGTGGACTTCTTTGTTGATCCCGCATGCATGCGGGATCTAGTTCCCTGACCAGGGATCGAACCCGGGCCCCCTGCATTGGGAGCGCGGAGTCTTACCCACTGGACAACCAGGGAAGTCCCTGCTCAGTGGTTTCCATCGGGCTTCCTGGGTCAGTCCAGGCTCCACACACACACACCTGGTGGCTTTGGCGTAGCCTCGCTTCCCTCTTCTATTTTCTGGGTCTGACGATGGCCACCTAGCAGGGCTTTCACGAGGATGGAGGTAATGAATATAAAGAACCGTTGCCCCCTCCTCTGGACCCACGGTCCCCAGCACCGATGATGACCGCGGCGGTACCAGCGGTGACGTCTGCTGAGCTCGTGCTGTGCCAGGCACTTTCTAAACACTTTACCTGTCCTGACTCATTAAATACTTGTGATCGTGCTACGAGGTGGAGGTTATGAGTGGCATCGTCCCATTTTACAGCCAAAGAAAAGAGGCCCAGAGCAGCGCACTGACTTGGGCGAGGTCACCCAGCTGGTGAGTGGCAGGGTTGAGGGTCTGAGCCAATGGGCTCCTGGCTTCTTCACCCGGCTCCTGTTTCCCCCTGGGCGGGAGCCCAGCTCAAACACAGGGCTTGGCATGAGGACTGCCTGTTAAAGAAATGAGGGAGGGAGTGAAGTTTGCCGGGGCAGGGTGTTGACAGCGGGTCAGAGGGTTGATGCTGCAGGCAGGAGGCCACTCCAGGCACAGGAAGTGGGGCCTGATGAGGCTGGGGCGGGGCTGGGTGCGGGGAGGGACAGCACACGCGGGCTGCTTCCCCAACAGCGTGGAGATAGAGCGTGGCCCTCCACCCACACGTGGTGGACGCTGCACGCGGGGCTGCCGGGGGCACTGAGAGCCCCTGGGACCAGGGCAAACATGCAGCTTGGCACCTGGGCGTCTGCACCTCCCTGCCACAGCCCAATCTCCCCTCAGCCTCTGTTTGCAATGTAAACACCCAGCTTCCTGCTCGTGGCTGCCCAGTCCTGCCCGCCCTCCCTCGGTGCCAGGGGAGAGCGGTAGGGGGTCCCCTTGGCTTCCTCGGGCCTCCTGGGCTCACGGGTGGCTGGATGTTTCGAACACGAGCTTCCAAGGGGCCGTCTGAGTGGCACCAATGACCGATGGATTTTTTTAATGTATTTATTTATTATTATTATTATTATTTTGGCTGCATCGTGCAGCAGGCAGATCTTAGTTCCCTGACCAGAGATTGAACCCGCGCCCCCTGCAGTGGAAGTGTGGAGTCTTAACCACTGGACCACCAGGGAAGTCCCTCAGTGACCCATGTTAAAGAGAGGGACAATGTGACCAGCTCCAGGTTAAGACAAGTCAGGCCAGAGGATGCAGATACGGACCTAGAAGGACGAGTACGACCCAGACACACCAAGCAAGGGCACAGGCAAAGGCAAGGAAGTGGGAAGTACTGGATCATGTTTATGGGAAACACGGGGACCCTGGAGGTCCCGCCACCCCCAGCTCACTGTTGTATCAGCATGTGTGCGTTCCCGTGTGCTCTCTCCCGTCAGCTACGTGAGGGCAGACCCTCACTGGGTCCATCTTTCTCTCTCTGGCTGGGTCTTTTTGGACAACATCCAACATAAACGGGGCTCCTCCCTCTCTGTGCCGGGCACCTGTTTGAAGGGCAAATCGAGCCTTACAGTGGCCCTGGGAGATGGTATATAAAGGCCATTTTACAGATGAGGAAACTAAGGCTCTCACATGGGGTCCAGACCTGCCCAAGGTCACTCAGGTAGCAAGTGACAGAGCCAGGATCTGAACCTGGCCCCAGGAAGCCATGCCACCACTGGAATCTGAGAACCCATCTGCCCTCATGCCTCCTTCCTGAAGTTGCTAGTGTGTGGAGGCTGTTCCCTGGAGTCTAGACACAGGTGACCGAGCAGGGTAGGCGTCAACCAGGCCATCCCAGGCCTCACAGGCCTCTTACCTATGGGGCCTCGCCATGAGGTGGGAGGACTTGCAGGACGGGGCTTTTCCTGGCCTCGCCAGGGAGATTGAGAGAAGGCATCATGGTCAAGCAGAGGCCCGGATCGGGCCCCTAGATGGAGGGGCAGAGGTCTGGGGAGGGGAAGCCTAGCCAGAGCTCCCCACTCTGCCTCAGGGCCATGACTTTCACTCGTAACATCTTTTGGAGCATGGACAGAGGCAGGAGGAGAGAGTGCTGGGCTGGGCACCCGGGTCCCTAGTCCTGGTGCCAGCTCTGTCTCTGATGGGCTGTGTGCCCTTAGGTAAGCTGCTTCCACTTGTTTTCCCATCTGTAAAATGGGGATAACCTTTGCTGGGGGTGGGGAGGAGGCTGGGAATAGAATGCAGCTATTTCCCAGCACGTTTCAGACACTGGCTCCTTCTAGCCAAAGAAATCTCTGCCCATGATGGACATTGGGGTCATTGCTCTCAATATAATGGAGAATTGCTCCCAAGTATGGAGAAGCAGGGGTTCAGTGAGATGCCCTGTCCAGAGGGGGTGTCTCGCCTTCTCACTTCCATCACCCCAGCCCCTGTGGGGGTCCTGTCCTCAGGGTCTCTTATGACTTTCTGGTTGTTGAATCCAAGTTCTCTTCCTGGGGCCTCCTGACCGTCCCTCTCAGACTGGGGTTCATCCTCTGCTCGCCCACTTCCCCAGCAGCTCCTCCCCGTTTTCTCTGCCGGCTCCTCTCCCTGCACTCCTCTCTTGGATGCTGGGGTCCTCAGGACTCAGCCCTGGTCTCCGTCCTTTTCTAGGTCTCTTCCAGGAGGTCCTGACCACTCTCCTGACTTCACAGGCCACATCTGTCGTGCCAGTGACCCCTAAGCCTGTCTGCCCTGAGGCCACCACCCTCTCCCCTGCTCTCCTGAGTGGGCCCAGAACCTCGGGCTCATGATGTTTCAAACAACTCTTCGTCCTCCCCTTCGCTGGCTTCCCTCCCGTGAGCCTCCATGTGGCCCAGCAGGCACTATCGTGCGTCCCGGAGCCCTGGCCAGTGGCCTCCTTTCCCTCCACCTGCCCCCAGTGACTTGGATCATGCGTTTCCCCTCCTAACTCTGTCCCTCATCCACTCCCTCCCTCTCTGGGATCACCGCCTGGCCCTCATTACCAGTCTTATTGCCCCAAATAGGGAGGTCGTCCTGCTTGTCCTGCCGCATGCCCTGAAGTCTGCCCACCTTCCCTGAGGATCCTTACCACTGGGCCCCTGTCCCACTCCTCTCCCTCCTTTTTTCCTGGAAGACGCCTGTCTCCCTCCCACCACAGGGCCTTGGGGCTGGTCCAAGGGTGCTGGGGTGCACTACTGAGGGACATCTTGTCCCAGGAGCCTGGCAACCTCCCACCTGTAACTGAGAAACCACCTGTGAGCGGCGCCCCGCTCACAGCTCCTCCCCTCTCTGGGATCAGCCAGACCTACTCTGTGCTATGTGACTCCGCCCCCGTTATAACTGATTGGTCCAGGCTGAACACCTGACCCAACTGCGGCCCAACGGGATCCTCTCCCGTGAATCTGAAGCCAGAACAGGTAGACCCGGAACCTGGAAGTGGGACGGCGGGGTGGGTACTGATGGCCACAGGGCTACGTGGGTCTCTCCCTCCGCATGCTTGTTTCTCAACCCTTCCTTCAGCTCACTGCCCTCCCAGATAATAGCCTTTATCCTTTCGCTCCCCAGGCATGCTTCCTGTTGCAGACACTCTTCCCCCTTGCTGCTTCCCGGCCAGTGTGGCAGCCCGAGACCCCTGTCTCAGCAGGTATCCTCAGGGGCCCTGAAGTGGCAGAGGGAGGCCCCAGACAGGGCGGGTCGGCTGCATTTGCTGTCTCCAGGGGCCCTCCTGCCGCTCAGAACTTTTTCACTGTGAGAAGAGGGCAGCAGGAGGATGGGGAAGGGCAGTGGTCCGTGCCCATCACCTCCTTTCACCTGTCACCAGGCTGACCAGGAAGAATCAGAATCAGTTTGGCAGAGGGGGAAGTGAAGGCTCAGAGAACCAGGAAGGTCTCCACGGAGGTGAGCCTGGAGCCAGGGCTGGGCTCTCTTATCCTCACCTTGAAGCCAAGGGCAAGGGACAGTTTCCTGAGGCCATTGGTGTCTCTGTGAAATCAGGTGTCCCCCTGTGCAGCCCTCAGCTGCCTCTGGGGGCCAGACACAGCCGTCCTGGAGGGCCGGCCAGGTGTCCACGCGTGGGGAGAAGCCGCCTGCCAGGTGGACCAACATGGAGCCCAGGAGGCCCCGTCTCCCACCCCTAAGCTTCGTTAGCCATCAGGGG
This sequence comes from Tursiops truncatus, assembly GCF_011762595.2. Classification (NCBI taxonomy): domain Eukaryota; kingdom Metazoa; phylum Chordata; class Mammalia; order Artiodactyla; family Delphinidae; genus Tursiops; species Tursiops truncatus. Next base: position 5,842,035 of record NC_047044.1, on the reverse strand, counting down.
CCCATCTGGGCTGGTGTTGGCTGGCATCTGGGGTGAGTGCTGTGAGCGCTGAGAGGGGCTTTGAGCCGGCTGACGGTCAGGGCCCTCCTCTGAGGAAAGGCCTGTTCTCGCTGCATTCTGAGGGGCCGGTGAGGAGTTGAATGAAAAGCCTCCCAGTAGCGGGAACTACCTGCTCCAGACATCTGATTGTCACTCTGATGCGTTGATTTTTTTATCAATATATATATATTTTTAAAAATTAATCAATTCATTTATTTTTGTCTGCTTTGGGTCTTTGTTGTTGTGCAAAGGATTTCTCTAGCTGAGGCGAGCAGGGGCTACTCTTGGTTGTGGTGCGCGGGCTTCTCGTTGCGGTGGCTTCTCTTGTTGCGGAGCACGGGCTCTAGGCGCACGGGCTTCAGTAGTTGTGGCTCGCGGGCTCCAGAGCGCAGGGTCAGTAGCTGTGGCGCCCGGGCTTAGTTGCTCCGCGGCACGTGGGATCTTCCCAGACCAGGGCTCGAACCCATGTCCCCTGCATTGGCAGGTGGATTCTTAACCACTGCGCCACCAGAGAAGCCCTGATGGGTTGATTTAACTAATTTAGGCAATTTCAAAGGAGGCCTGGTTGATCCCCAGCCTCGGTGTCCCGATTTGTAATGGGGAGGGCTGGACTCCCCAGCTCTGACCCTCCCCTGCCTTCTGAAGCTGTGGGCCTGGGGCTGGGTTCCCATCCTGCGGGCCTCGTGTCTGTGCCTGAGACCACGTGGGGAGCGGCCGGAGGCGGGTGCGTGCCAAGGCTGCCGCCTTCACTGCCTCTGGCTGCCTCGGGGCGCTGGAAGGGGCTGACGGCTCAGCAGCGGCTCGCAGGGAAGCTCCCAGGCTGGTGGCCTGGCAGGAGGGAGGGGGAGGGGGCTCCTGGGGAGGAGAACAAAGCACTGCGGGTGCTGGGCTCCAGGGGCAACTGAAGAAGGCGGGAGGTGGGGGTTGGTCAGGGTTCTGGGGCTGACTTGGAGTGGGGAACCCACAGAAAGACCATGGCGTGGAGGGGTGTGTGGGTGCAGGATGTGGAGTCCACCTCACGGCTGCGTGAGCCCAGGCGGGTCAGTTAGCCTCTCTGAGCCTCAGTTTCCACACCTGTTCAGTTGGAACAATAATACCTACATCACAGTTCACCGCTGAACCCTAGTGTTTGCAAAAGGGTGTGGTACAAAGTAGGTGCTCAGTAAATAGTTTTGGAGTTAATGAATAAATATGGGAGGATGGAGGATGGGATTGGCTAACCCATGCTTAGCACAACGCCTGGCACATGGCAGTTCTAGATAAGCAATAGCTTTGTGGGTTTTGTTTGTTTGTGTTTTTGGTTTTAACCAGGGGCAGAGGGCTAAGCTAGCATGGAATCCCAGAGCCAATGAGAAGGAAGTTGGTAGGTGTATTTGGAGAGTAGGGTGGGGTGGGGCATCGAACAAGACTGGAGGTGTGCCCGGGCCCAGGACATGCAGACACAAGGGCCGTGGCCAGGTGGCTGGACTTTGTCCTGAGAGCAGGGGGAAAGGCCCAGATGGCTGGGGGTGAGCAGAACAGGGATGGACACCAGGAGGCCACTGGTGACCCTGCCTGGCCTAAGAAGAGGGCGGGGGAGCCAGGGAAGCAGAGGCAGCATGTGTGGAGGCCTTTTTAGGAAACTTGGTCGAGAAGACGAAGGAGATGGGCAGTGGCTGGAGGGTGATATGGGAGGGACAGAGGTCTTACTTCTTAGGTCAGGAGACATGAGAAGGTGTAAATGCAGGTAGAGAGGCGCTGGTCCACTGGGGTTGCCTGAAGATGTAGAAAAGGAGGTACTGGCTAGAGGGGTCCCTGAGCGAGGCAGAGCTGGAGGGGCAGCCCTGGAGAGGGGCTTTGGGAAGGGCTGCAGCTTTGGGCTTAGGCCGGGGACAGTTTCTGTGGCTCCGTGGGGTACGAAGACTGGCCATCTTCTGGGTGGGGAGGTAGAGGCTCCGGAGAGCTGTGGAGAGGGGCCACGTCTCTGGGGATAAGGCATGGTGGAGGGTTGGGGAGCTCTGCTGGACCATGGTGAGTCCCGGATCAGCTCCAGACCCCACCCTGTAGGGAAGCGACTGCCTCTGTTACACAGGGAAGGGCAGAGCTGCCGGCCGAGGCCGTGGGCAGGGAGGAGCTCAGCGGGTCCAGCGGGTCCTTTGGGAAGGGCAGGTAGATGATGTTTGTAGGGCCAACACTTCACAGTGGCTGCCTGGAGCCCTGTGCAAGGATTCTGAGGTGGCATTCTGGCTAAGAAGAAAGAGCACTGCCATTGATTAGTGATGTCTGCTCAGAGCACACAGTGGAAGGTTTAAGGCTTGAGCTGTTTCTGTGCCGCCCCTCTGGCCCAGGCAGCAACAGAGAGCCAGCGGCCAGGGATGGAATGGTGCCAGAACTGGTATCACTCCAGCCCTACCAGGGACTCAAGGTGTGACCTTGGGCAAGTCCTTTCTCTCAGCCCCAGTCTGTCATTTGTAAACTGGAAATAATAATGCCACTTTTCCGGGTGATCACGAGAATTAAAAGCATCATGTGTGTGCTCAAACACACCAGCCTCTGTCATATCTGTGATGGACTGCAGCAGCAGGGTGGTGTTGGGAAGCCTGGGAATGGGAGTCAGGAGGGATGCTGAATGAGGGATGTTTCACTGGGGTGTTGGCCTGGGGCACACGCACATGCATCTTTCTCTGCCCCTTGGCCATGTGCAGAGCATCGTCAGAGATGGAAGCATGTGGAGGCTGGGGTCATGAAGATCTGCGCAGTTGCAGTGCGCCTTTTGGCCAGGTCACCAACAGCGCCAGCCTCACTTTAAAATAAAATAAGTTGAAATAGGGGGTTATCCTGGTGGATTAGATCAGTAAGATTTATCAGCAGCCCCGTGGCCTCCGGCATCAACCACCCTGGATGGAGAAGTCACAAAAGTCTGTTTTCAGCTCCCTCCCCTCCACCCTTGACCCTCCTCTTCAGAAACTGTTTATCCTTCCCTCTAATCTGAGGACAGAGTTTCCCCTCTCCTATGTTTCTTTCCCAATTTGTCCTTACTTTCCTCTTTGTACAGTACAGGAATAGGGTGAGGTTGGAATAGAAGGGCACTGAGCTCTCTCCCTACTTTGAGGATTCTGATCAAAACTGCTGTTAGGAAAGGGCTGGAAACATTCAGACTAGGGTGTGAATGACTGCCGCCGCCGCAGCACAACAGTACTTTGCTGGCTTCTTCCCTCGCCCCATGCCCGTCCAAGAGCTGCATTTGGTCTCAGTGCTGGTCTGGGTGCCACAGCTTGTGGGAAGGGAAAGCCTGGGGCTCGTCCAGAGAAGCGGACCAAGATGAGCAGGGGGTATGTGGCCAGGTTAGCCGAGGGACAGCTGCGGGATGGGGCTGAGTCTGGGAGGAGCGGACACAGGGAGTTCTGCTGATGGCCCTAGGGCTTCTCAGGGCCATCCTGGAGGGAGCTGAGAGTGCAGTCCCGGAGGTGGGTGGGGAACAAGGGGGGAAGAAGCAACGAGCTCAACGGAAGGAAGAACCTTCTGACAGGTAAGAAGACCTCAGAGATGGAACAGGTCCCTGGGGAAGTGGGGAGCAATGGGCTTGGGGGACCTACAAGTAGAGGCATGAGGGCCTTTTCAGGAATGCGGGGGAGAAGCTTCCTTCCCGAGGGAGGGGCGTGGGGGGGCCATCTGCGTGGGAGGCTGGCACCCCGCCCCCACTGCAATACCTCCCGGGGACTCTGCCTTTTGCCAACAGCTGCCCAGGGTGGGGCTTTCAGGCATCAGCAAAAGCGGGAGTGCTTCCCGGGGCTTCTCTGCCTAATACACCTGGTGCACAGTGTGTCTGCTGAGGACCTGCTAGAGCTGCGTGTCCGGCAGTGAACAGCATGGGGACACCAGTGATCAAGGAGGGGTTGGGGCCGCGTCTCCTGGGGCCCGTCCCTGATGTGTACTTGCTGCGAGTCACAGCCAGCACCAGGCAGTTCACAGCCCTTACCCCACGTGACCGGAACAACCTAACGAGGCAGGTATTTTTACTCTCGTTTTACAGGTGAGGGAACAGGTCAAGCGCCCTGCCCAGGATGCCAGTGGCAGGCCCAGGCCTGTCTGACACCTCAGACTGTGCTCTCCTCTCCAGCACAGCCTCTCGTGGGTGAGGGGTGACCGGAGAGGGGGACTTCCAGTGGAGAGAAATAGGGTGATGGGAGGGTGGCAGGAAGCCCCAGCCTCACCGGCTGCTGGCCTCCAGGCCTGCTCAGATGCCCCCCTGCCTCTTGATCCCAGCCGGGGTTCCCAGGCTCAGGACCCTGTCGCTGGCCGTGGTAGCGAGTAGAGGGCAGAGCAGTTACAGTACCATGGTGGGCCCAGGAAGGGTGGGGTGCCTGGGGAACCGAGTCCTGAGAGGGATGGGCAGAGGTCTCCCCACCCCCTCTTCCACAGAATGCAGACTAAAGAGCATTAGGGAGCCACTGAGGCTCCCAAGCAGGGGAGGTGCCCTGACTGCAGTGTGGGGAGCAGGGAGCCCAGGGAAGGCCATGAGGATGGGGGGCTTGGATTCAGGAGCAGGTGGCCAGGACTGGGGGAGCCACCAGACACAGGAGTGAGGGGCAGGAGGTGGGCACGCGGATGCCCAGCTTTCAGGTCCTGCTGCCTTTGAAGGAGGTGCCTGCTCTGAGCTGGTGCCTGGTGCCTTCACCTCCCAGCTCTCTACTGCCCAGGGTCTGGACCAGCCTGGGGGCCCTGCTCTCTGCATGGTCCTGGCCAGGACACCTGTGCCAGGACCAGGCCTGTGTCCCAAGCATCTTATCCGAGCCTCCCACAGGCTTCCTGGTGTGGGTGGGAGCGGCAGAGGGCTGGGTCTGGGCCAGGATCTCTCTCTCTCTCTCTCTCTCTCTCTCTCTCTCGGTCCTTTCCTGGGTCACAGGAGCAAACCCCGCTTTCTACCTTCTTTCTTCATGTTCGCCTCCGGCACCACCATTGACCCGGCTCTGGGGTCAGACAGCCTGACTTGAACCCGGTGCTCCCACTACTGGCCATGGCACCTGGGCCCTCAGTGGGGTTCTTGTGAGAAATGGGGTCACACATGTCCTGGCGCCCAACCTGCTTTTGGGCAGGGTTATCGGGGTGGAGCACCTCTTAGACGGCAGGGCATCCAGCGATGGCCAGAGCCGCCTGGAGAGGTCCGGTGAGCTCGAGCAGTAGAGCCAAGTGTCCCCAGGGGCCCGGTTTTCAGGGCCCACTGACAGTTTGTGCTTCACCTGACCCCACCAGCACCCCAGGAGGCAGGCGGTACTTTCACCTGTTTTTCGGAGGGGGATGCAGAACTCGGGGACATTGAGGAAATCACAAGCTCGCTGGAGAGGGATACTGGCAGCCTGTGGGCCCCACTGTGTCTCACTTCCTACCACCATCGCCCCCCACTCCACCCTCAGCTGGTGCACGAGTTGTGAGGATTGAACAAGGGGACATATGTAAAGTGCCTGTGACTTACTATTACCTGTGAGTCATGGAGCCCTGGGTGTTCTGTCTGCAGGGCCCCTCTTCACCATCCCCCTGTCCCCTTTTCACATCATTCACTGCTGAGGGATCTGGCCAGGCTCTGCCCGCCCTTCCCTGGGCTCAGCTCTGGGCTTACAGGTGTGCTGGGAGGGGTGCCACCTCTGTCTCTTCCTCTGTCTGAGCCCCGCCTTCCTCCACCCCAGGGTTGCCTTTGGTTCCTGCCTCTAGGCCTTTGCTTACTTGGCCCTTCCTCCCCAATGCCCTCCTTCCTCTGCCCTTGTCACCAGGCACTGTCTGAGCACCTCCCCTTCTCTGTCCCCAAGAGGGATGAGAGGTCCCCTGTGAGCCCCCAGCCTGTGTCCCCCTGTGCTCAGCAGTGTGTAGCCATTGTGTGTAGCTGGGACCCGTACCCTCAAGGGCGGGGCCAGTGCCAAGCCCCTCTACGTCACTGGCTGTGCTTGGCCCTGAGGAGGTGGCCGGGATATCTCTGGAAGTTTATCGAATATGAATCACCTCCTGGCCTGCCCTACGTTGCACCCATTTTTCAGAAAAGGAAACCAAAGCTTTGAGAGTTGAAGTGTGGTATCCAAGGGCCCACAGGGAGTCCAGGCACTGCAGGGATGGGGGCCCTGGGCAGGCCCAGCTTCACCTGTTCCCACTTCTTCAATATCTAGGAGGTCAGAAGAGGTGGCAGCCAGGGAAGGACCGGAGAAAGCTGCAGGGCAGGACTGGGCTTGGCCAGGACCTTGGACAGCTCAGCAGAGCTCAGCAACCCCTGGCAGGGCTGGGATGGTACCTACATGTGTTAGGGGCCTTCAGCAGGGTTGAAAGGAGCTGACCTGGCACCTGGGGGGAGCAGGGTGGGTGGAGGGGAGAACAGGTGTTCTGGAGTTTGAAGATTGGCCTTGCCGTCCCAACTTTACCCTATACTAACTGGACAGGTCTCAAATAAATCTCTTGGAATCTCAGTTTCTTCATCTGTAAAATGGGCCTTCAGATTTCCCTTCACAGGGAAGGTTGCCCCTAGCTGAGATCCCAGCCAGGCTGTTGTGAGAAATGAACCAGTCATAGGAATCTGGCAAAATTCTCTAGAAACAACAAAGGGCTCACAGGCAGCAGGTGAGGGGCGGAGTCATGGGTCCTGGGACCTAGGCTGCCCACAACAGTGGAGACTGGGAGTGGCACCAGGAGCTGAAACCTCCCTTGGGAGGCCTGTGGGCTGTAGCATCCCCCTGGCTACCACAGCCTTTAGGGAGGGGACGGCCCTCCCTGGGCTTGGCCTCTGCCCAGCTCCTGGGGACTCCAATCCCGGAGCAGCAACACCTGGGGCCAGGAACGTCATTCCTGAACATGTCTTGGGCCAGCTGTCCAGTGACAAAGGCCTCACCCTCCAGGCCGATCCGCCAGGGGCCGACCCCTGTGGAATGATCAGCTAGGTGCCCGGAGCTCACGTTATACAAGGCCCGTCTCTGCACCTGGCTTTCTGGGCGATGGCCCGAGGGTCATATGCGGGGAGCGCCCTGGAACAGGGCGGAGGATTCATTTGGGCAACAGCCTGGCCAGATCCTCAGCCAGGGGCAGGAGGGGACTCCTGAGGTCTTTCCACATTTTGCCATTCATCTTGGAGCAAGCCCGGGAGCAAGCTGTTACCTCACTTTTCTCCTCGGGCTGAAAAAACTGAGGCTTGGAGAAACAGGAGGATGTCCCGAGGTCCCAAGCAAGCTAGTGGCAGAACTGGGTTAGAATCCAGATCCCCAGACTTGGTACCAAGAACTGTGACAGGGTTAACAGCCTCCACCTGCTGAGTGCCACCTGTGTACAGGGTGCCCTATGGGCACTGCCCTCAAGTTAGAAATTATTGTACCAGCTTTACAATCATAAAAAAGAAGAGACTGAGGTTCAGAGTCACAAGCTATAAGTGGCAGAGGCAGGATTTGGACCAGTGGTTCAGTAGTTGGGGCAGTCATTATAGGCTGTACCTGAGCCTCACCAGAGGTGGGCAGGGCCTGGGGTCCCTGACAGGGTGTGGCGTTTCTACCCTGGGCGCTGGGCCGATAGGAAGACCTGGGTAAGGCCCACACCAGATGACTGCATTGAAACTGACCTGCCTCTAGGCTGTGTCAGTATCCAGACAGACCTGTGCTGGCAGGTGGAGACCTTGGAGGGGTCTAATGGGGCAGAGGTGGGGATGCAAAGCCAGGCTTCGTCCTTCCAGCCCCAGCTTGGGTCACCTCCTCCAGGGAGCCTCTCCCAACCCTCCTAGCCCATGCTGATTCCCACCTCCCCTGAAATCCTCTGGCTTCCTCTGCCAGGGTGATTCCCGGGGCCTGGCACAGCGCCTGGCATGCTGTAGGGGCCCAGTGAACACCTGCTGAATAATAACCGAACCCTGCGGGCTGGCTCTGAGCCAGGCATCACGGAGGACCTGAGGAGATCCTCGGTCAACAAGGCCCTAGAGTCCTCCAGGGCGTGGGCCTTGCCATGCCTCCAGCTCCTCGCAGCCCCTGCCCTACATGCCCCCCTGCCATTCTGCTCACATCCCTCCCAGAATGCCCCCCTCTCCATCCCTCACGATATTCTGATGATCATAGAAAAGTTCAAGACAACCAAAACGTCCCATAAATAAAGTTAAAAATCACCCATCATCTGATCCCCAGGGTTGGCATTTTGCTCTACCTAACTCCTTTTTTTCTGTTTCTCATTTTTCAAAACCCAGAACCAGGTACACTCTTGTGGAACCTACTTCACTGGTTTGTGGGATGCGGGCTGAGCATGCACATTTTCCTGCCACATCACATTTCAGCAACAGGATTTGGCCGTTTGAAATTCCCTGGACATACAGTAATTTTAAAAACCGATCCCCTCTGGCTGGGCATCTAGCTTGTTTCAGATTTGGGGCTATTATAAAGTGCCTGCAGTTATTGCCCTGGGACACCTTCCTGGAAGGTGAATTTCGTGGCCAGGGTATACCACGCCATGCTCTTCCCAGACTCCGCGGCTTTGCACTCGGTCCCTCTGCTGGGCTGTCCCTGTCCCATTTATCCTCGTAGTGAAGTCTTCCTTCTTGGGGGCACACACATCCCCTTTCTGAAGCATCCCCAGGCTGCATCTGCAGCCCTTGTCCCTGCCCTCAGCTGCCCTCTTCCTTCTGGTGTCATGAGCATCTGCTGACCGCCTGCCTCTCAGAGGGCAGAGAGCCTGCCTTCTCTGACTTCTCTCTGGCTTCCAGCACGTAGTAGGCACCTGGGAAGTGCTTCCCAGCTGAACGGGCCGTCCCCTGGCTGGTTTAGTAGTGTGGGATTGTGTGGTGTTTCTATTAGTCTCCATGAACAAGTGCCACTGTGTTATTAAATTTTCCAAAAGCAGAATGTCTGCTGTGCTTGCCAGATTGGTTGCTCTTTTAGGAGTGGGTCTACCCTGCCCATCCTGCACTCCTCATTCTCCATCTTTCGGAGCCCGTTCACTGGGCATCTATGATGGGCTCCAGGCCTGCGGGATGTAGGTTTGGGGCCCAAAGCAGCCTGACCTTCAGGAGGCAGCCTGGACCAGGGTAGGTGTGGGTCAAGTTCAGAGCTCAATGTCTGGGACTGGGTGGTGCACGTAATGCAGGCCCCTTTGGTGGGGAGCTCATGCTTTGCTCTGAAGAAAGTGCTAAGTGCCAGGCATATAGTAATTGCTCAATAAATGCATATCCCAGGAAGATAAGAGATGGTATCTGGGAGCTGAGGTGAGGCCCGGTGGGATCAGAGGTGGTGAGGAAGCTGATCTTGGAGGATGAGTGTCACAAGAACATCTCTGCTCTCCCCTCAAGACCAAGACCAAAAATTCTCCACCATCCCCAACCACATGTCCCCTCGGGTCTCCGGAGGCCACGAACAAGTTGTGGCTTTGTCCTTGGCAGGTAACAGGTGGAGTCTGTTGGGCTACTGAGCCCAAGCCCTGTCTCCCAGGCAGGTAGGATGGACCCATGGAGACATTGCGCTTGGGAAGCCTGCATCCCTAGGGGGAGAAAGATGCTCCCCGCTGAGTCTGGGCTGCTCCTTCATGCTCCAGAGTTGGACAGCCCGGCTGGAGGAGCTGGGAGGCTCTGTGAGTCAAGGGGAGGTTAGGTCAGCGGATCTCATCCTTCATCTGCTTATTCATTCACTCACTCACCTGACATTGGCCTTGTCCCGGGTGCTGGGACACAAGACACCACAGAGCATCTTGCTCAAAAGCCTTCGGGGCACCCGCGACCTGCTGGTCATGGCATTCAAGGCCTGCCTTATGGAATGCTCCAGTTCCTCAGGGGTCCGCACCTCCCCCCTCCCCGTCCTGGGCATCTGCTGTTCCTACTGTTGGTAGTGCCCAGCAGGCTCATCTCCCCCGTCCACGTTCTGCCCTTTCTTCCAGGCCCAGTCCTAGGCCCTCTCTTCCAGGAAGCCCTGCCCCATCCCACAGGATGGGCATCTCTCCTTCCCACCTGACACTCAGTCTGGGGTGTTGTCTGGGTGTGTCTCCCCTTTGGCCTTTCATGGGTGCCCCCTGTATCCCTGGCCACCCAACACGGGCCTGGCAGACACACAGTTCCCAGAACGACACAGGTACCAGATGGATGTTGCAGCCGCCTGAGTGGTGAAGCTGACAGTGGACTGACCAAACCTTCTCCCCGGCAGCAGGCCTGCACTTTTACCGGGGGTTACTTTCCTAAATTCCCGGTGACCGCTCCCACACTCCTCTCCACCTGGCCTGGGAGAGCCTGCCCTCAGGGGGCCAGGCAGACTGGAGCTGGGCACCTGCAAAGGTAAGCATGGCCTCGGGAGCCAGAGCAAGTACTCATGGGGGCGGGGGGAGGGGACTGGGGAACCCGATTTCCAGGACTGGCCCCGGAGGGAGACTGAGTGGCCTGCCATCGCTGTACCCACCCACCATGTGTTTTACCTGGCCCTCCCACTCGCCCGGCTGACCTTGGATTTCCAGCCTGGCCTCTTCACTCTGCCCCAGAATCGTCCCAGCGATTCTGCCAAGTGAGGTCCATAGACAAGGAAGCAGGAGGGGGGTGACCAGCTGAGGCCCCCTCAGCCAGCACCCCCCACCCCGTCCTGGCCTCAGGGCCGCTGCCCAGGCCCCCCTCGTCTCCCTCGGCAGCTTCAGCCTCTGCTCTCTTCAGCCCCTCCCTCTCTGGTCAGGGCTGCCCGAGCAAACTCTGAAAAGGTGAACTCGGTCAGGTGCCCCTGCTCAAAAACCTTCCGCGGCTGCCACCGATAGTCCCCTAGGCAGGCATCCGAGGCCCCTCCAGCACGTTTCCTCTTTCTTCAGCTCCACGGAAGCTGCCATCCCAAGTACGCCGAGGCCTTTGCAAACCCTGTTCCCTCTGCCTGGAATGCCTTTTCCGTACCTTCTCTCCTTGCATACACTTAGTTGGGGTGGGTCCACCTCCAGGAAGCCCCACTGGGTAGCTGTTCCCACTTCCCCGCCGCCCTCACCTGCCCTGTCCCTGTCTGCCGCCCTACCAGACTGGCTCTTCCCAGGGGCAGGCCAGGCCTGGGGCACCCACATGGGGTGTCCTGTCCTTGGGGGTTGTGTCTGAAGCTCTGATGAAGGTGGAAGTGGGAGGCACGGGGTAATGCGAGTGTGCTGGGGGAGGGGGACCCACAAACATTTGTTGGGGAGCCTTAGGTGGACCTCTGAGGAGTTACACCTCCTTCTCAACTGCCTCTCAGTCTGGGAGGCCCTGGCCTGACCTGTGCCGGTGGACACCAGTCTCCACCCATGTCAGAGGCTAGAGGTCACAAGGAGCCTCTCAGACTCCCCAGGGTAGGGCCACGGAAGCTGGGGTGTCGCTCTCCCCCTCCCCAATAAGTCAGGGCCTTCTTCAAGCCAAGGGCCAGGTCCTCGGGTCCAGACCAGCTTACCTGCCCACTCCGGGTTAGACCGCTGCTGGCCACCCATTCTACCCCGGGATTGGGGACCTGGGACCCCCAGAGGGAAGAGATGGGGGCGCAGGAGCGGGGCCAGGCCTATGCAGCCTAGGGGCTGTGGTCCACATCTCTCGGAGAGGGGGGCGGAGGGGAATTCTCAGACTCCTGGCAGGAGGGGTCCGGGGCCGGGTACCCTCGCGGTCCTGGAAGAGGGTCCGGGCCGGGGGAGGGGGCCGCGGCGGCCCAGAAGGAGCAGCGAAAGCCCCAGCACGCGGTGCCCGTTGCCGCGGCTCGGGAGGTGAGAGCGCCCCCGCCGCGCTCCCCGCCCACCCCGCGCGCGGCCGGGCCCGGGGCCGGGGAGAGGCGCTGGGCGAGGCGAGGCAGCCGCCGGCCCTTTTCCGCAGCGCGGGCTCCGCTCCTCCTTCCTCCCCGCGCCCCGGCCGGCTCCCTAGCTCCCTTCCCCTGGGCGGCGGGATGCGTCGCCGGGCCCGGGCGGGGGCCGGGGGCCGAGGCCTGGCCGGCTTGGTGGGGGCCCCGGCGGCGGCCGCGCGGGACCGGGGACCGAAGGCGCGAGCGCGCCCCTCCTGGCGCCGGGGAGGGGGGAGGCGGGGAGGAAGGGGGGAGGGAGGAGGGCGGCGGCGGGAGGGGGAGCTGGGGAGGCTCGGAGCCGCGCGGCGGGCGGGCAGGCGGGCGGGCGGGCGAGGGAGCTGGCGGCGGGGAGCCCCCCGCCCCCCGAAGGAGGAGTCTGGCTCCCACTTGCTGCCTCGGACGCGCGGCAAGGCGGCCGCCGCCGGAGGAGCCCCCGCCCCTGAGCGCCTCCCTCCCCGGAGCCGGGCCCCTGCCTCCCTCCGTGCGCGCTGCAGCTCGCGGCCGCCGCGGCCGCCGAAGAGGAGCCCGGGGCCAGGTAGGGCCGGGGGGCGGGCCGGGCGCGGGCCGGGGCGCGGCGGGCGAGGGGCGCGGACGCCGGGCCGGGCGGGGTCGCGGCCGGGACCCTCTCCAGGCACGGGGTGACGCCCGCGGCGCGGCGCAGGGGCGCCAGCAAAGTTACTTTGGCTGCCTTTGCCGGGTGCTGGCGCCCTGGCCCGGCACCCCGACTGCCCTGGCGGCCTAGCGGGTGCCGCTGGGAGGGGCTCGGCCGGGGCGCTGGACTCTGACTGGGGCCGAGGGGTCAGCGAAACTTTTCCCTAGCTCGCCAGTCGCTGCTGGCTGCTGGCGGAGTTGCTGGTGGAAGAAGCGGATTGGTGGGGTGCAAGTGATGAAGATGGTGATAACAATAGCAGCCCCTAGTCGTTGAGAGCCTACTGTGCGCAGCGAAGCCCCTGCTGGTACTTGGGGGCAAGGGAGGCGGGCACTAATGCTGGTCTAGTGGCCACTTTCGCTAGGCATTGCTGCAAACTTCATCCATCCTTCCATCCATCCACCCACCATCCACCCGTCCATCCACTCACTCATTCTGTACATATTTATTACTGTCTGCCGTGCGCCGGGCACAGGGGATTCAGTGGCTGACCAGGCAGGTTCCAGCCACGCAGGCAATATTTCATGGACTGCCCAGGCTGAGGAACAGTTTTGTCTCGTGTGTGTTTATTCTGCGACTTGTTATGAGAGAGTGAATTCACGCATAGTCTCCCTGGAATCGGTGGAGACAGAAGAGGGTCAGTCTGAGAGCTGATGTGTCCAGGAGTCTGTGGCAGGCCACAGCTTTGGCCACCGTGTCTTCCATCCCCTCTCCACTGGGGCTGGGAGGCTGGAGGTGGGATCAGGTGGCCCCACCCTGGAACTGGCCCCCAAGGCCGCTCGCTGAGCTCTCTGGGAAGTCTTTGCCCAGTGATGGGTCAGAGCCTTTCCCAGCTCCCCTTGGGGGCTTGGTTGCCTCTCCCTCCCCATTTCCAAGGCCCCTATTGAACGGCCCAGAGGAGAGCTTGTTAAGTGGCAAACAATTATGAAATTAAACCAGTGAACAAAAGTGGGCTGGTTGGTGGAGGGCGAGCTGGCCCCACAGGACTTGAATGGTGGTGGGAGGCTTGTTAGCCGGGACCAGCCATGCTGGGGGCCCAAGCAGACACTACCATCGTCAATACCCTACCTGGTGTTTGCAAAAAAAAAAATTAAACCAACTTCATGAATGATTTGTCACATTGGCTCAAATGCTCTGGGGGATGTATCAGAGGCCACCGGCTGACTGCCACATTCAAGTTGGAAGCCAGGCCCTCCATCCACGCGAGCCAACGCACTACGAGACCATTTGGGGAGGGGGTGGTGGATTTGGCTGGACCGAGGCAGGCCTCTGGTGGTGGGGAGCACACCGGGGCTGTGGAGCCAGCGGGGGGTGTTGGGAGGCGTCGTGGAGCCAGGCACCATGTAACTCGGGGACTGCGGTGTGGCAGCCATGCATAATAAACTGTGCTTCCTGACGCCCAGCTCCCTGCAAATTGGCTTTCCAAGTGGCAGCCCCACAGCACTTGTAAAATCTTTTTCCTTAAGATGGGTTTCTGCGAAATGGTTACATCTATTTGCGTGCTCACTCCGTGGAGGTGCTGATGGCTAGTCAAAAGGCGATAATCCGGTCACAGGGGTTTAATCGTGTATTCGGAAGTGGTTCAACGTGGGGCAGCCTTCCTATTTATTTCTTAGTCCTAGGAATTTCCGAAGACCTGGATTGAAGTAGATCCCTATGATGTTCATGTGGGCAGGCTCAGAGTGTCACCTACATATGGGATGTCTTATCTCCGATGCAGTTGCTGTGGGAACACTTAAAATCATTCATATATACCCTAACCCTGTGGGCTGTGTTTATGGACAGATAGAGTAGGTCTAAGTTTAGGTAAGAGACTGGGGCTTTCGGAGCTTTCTGTTAGCGCCCAAACCGTGTCAGGGATACACAGACACAAAAAGTAGCCATTCAAGAAATTTTTAAAAATTTCCCAGTCCACTATTAAACCTTCATCCGATGAAGGTAATTTAAGTTCATTTGTTTTCCCTTGAACTTGCTACATTCCCTTGCAGGCATTCACCTAACACAGGACACATCTCTCTGCACTTGTCTGAGGAATTAAGGATGGTAGCAGGATTTCACTAAAGGGTGGCACTCAAGAAGAAAAATCAGCATTCTGGGTGCGGGTTCTGGACTAGTGGAAAACAGAAAACCTTCCCCAAAGTGCAGTCATCTTTTAAATCTATCAAAATGATTTCGTTTTCCCAATTTCAGGCCTGTGAACTGATCACGAATAGCAGGGCAGAGGAAATTAATCATCCAGGCAAAGACTTTTAACAAGTAAATATTATGCACAGAAAAACATGCAATTAGTGGTGGTTAGTTAATGCCTTTCAAGTTTCGGCGGTGCACTGCAGTAAGGGTGGAATTTCTGCATTATCCCTCAGTTGTCTGTCAAAATCTTTAATGTGACAATGTGACATGTCTCTCCCATTGCCCCTCCCTCACCAGGAACAGAAAAAGGGTCTTTTCAAGCATCCCCCCTTTCCATTCTTCTTCTCTCTGAGATCTCTCCGTTCAGCAAATTGGTACCTTTTGTCTGCCTGCACCTCTGGAGCGAGGGACCCTGGGGAAAGGGACTCCCCAGGTGCAGGAGCCCGGGAATGAGTTCTCAGGCTTGCTCTGTGCCCACCGATCACACAGTTAATGGCATCGCAGATGTGAGACAGGCTGCTTGTGGGGTCTTCCTTCCGGCCAAACTTCTCACCCTCTAGGATCAGATATGCCAAACACTTGTGGGGCAGGGAGGAGAGGGGGCGAAGGGAAGAACCATCTAGACTATGCTGGGTCACACAGCAAGAACACAGCAAGAACCATCTAGACTGCTGGGTCACCCTGAAAGCAATTCCCTGCAGCCGTGTTTCCTGGGGTGTGGATGTCCCCACGGAATGAGACCACCAGCTAGCATCCTCTCCAAGCTGCCACTGACATTGTGTGACTCGGGTCTGAAGAAGTGACAAAAATGTAAAAAGCAAAAGCAACCCTAAGGGAGACCAAAAAAAGAGAGGCCCCCTTTTTGGGGGGTGGTGTTGGAGAGAAGGTATAGATAGTTCCTCTGTTAATTTGATTTGCTGTGACTCTCCCTGGTGACACGGCCATTCTGCTGCTAAAACAAATGCTTCACTTTATTTTGATTCCCCCCCCCCCCACCGCCCCGCTAAGGAGACAAGACTTAGTTATGCTTTAGTTCCATTTAAAATATCTGTGGCCAACGAGGGCAGCCCAATCCCATGAAAAAAAATAAATCTTAGCAATTTGGGATTATATGTTTTAATTTTGGACTCAGATAGTGGCTTGAGATGCTCTTTGGTCTTTCCACACCTTTCTGTGAATTACCATTTGGCGGAGTTTTCTTGGACGTGAACTTGGCCAGCTTGATGTCAGACTCTGCTCGTACATCATAAGTAGATGCAGGTACCCCCCAAAAATGTCTCCCCTCTGGTTGATTGTGAGATGCGTTGAGTTCAGACTCAAGGATGGAGTAGGTGTCTCTCTCCACCACCCCAACCAACCCCAAACCCTGAAAGTTTGCTTCTACTGCATGACTTCACATTTCCATCCCCTCCTTCCAAGAAGGATTTGAGGCTCAGCGTTGATACACATGAAAAGACTTTTGGCATCGCGCATGCTAATTTCATCACTTTAAGGGGAAAATGATGCCTCTGCCTCCCGTTTCCCCTTCATTGCATGCTTTTGCATTTTCCGACAGTACCGCAGCCTGCAAGGCTGCAAAATATATTGCACCGGCTACCTGAGAAGTGTGAGCTCATCCCTGCACCCTGCCTTTCCCCCTTCGCAACGAAGTGCTTTTGGCATTGCAATGCTCATGGAAAAGGCAAACCTCCCCCACCCTAGGCTCCCCGCACAAAGGGGTGTGTGTGTGCGGGGGGTGGGGTGGGGTGGGGTTGTGGAGAATGGAGTTTTGCTTTTCGTAAGTTTGTCATTCAGACACATTAGTTAATTGATCATACTTTGGAGATTTAATCCTTAATTGCAAATTCCCGCATGATCACAAAAAATGCACTTAAACTGATCATAAAAATGGCAAAACCCCAATCTCAGACTTAAGTGTAGAATTACCATAGTGCCGATTTGATTATGCTTCAGTGACATCTGTTTAATAGATTTCCATGAGAACTGTAAGTCCACATTCACTTTCTTTGCAAATTGTAACTGAACGCTGAGCACCCCAGACCCCCTTGCTTCTCCCCCTCCCCAACCATGTGCATCCCACACCTCCATTAACGTTGAGTGTTACTTGACGCGTACGTGGGAAAAGGATGCAGAATGCTGATTTTTTTCACGTGTAACTCGTATTTCCTTTTGCGTGTGGGTATGTGTGCGTGCTCGTTTGAAACGGATCCGAGCAGCTTCCCATCTCAACTCCACAGATACGCGACTCTCCAAATGCTTTATTTCGAAAACTAGGACATAGCACTTTGCAGAAGAAAAATCAGTGCATTCACCATTATTTATGTGATTGCTGATCTGCTAGATGGATATAGAAAGCACCAAGAATTATAATAATTTATGGAGCAGAGCACTGCTTTACACACGTATTTCTCAGCCCGAGCTTTGAGGGTTTCTTTGCTTCTCGGGCCTCGTTCGGTGCTCCGGGAATGGAGAATATTCCGAATTTGAAGACCAGCGGGGTGAACTGACTGCGTTCGTATCTAAAATTAAAGGAATAAGTGAGCAGCTATTTGTGGCAGACAGGACATGATCCAGTAAGTAGCCGTCTTCATCATTCTGAAATAAAAGTACATAATTGGAAAATGAAGCGGCAGCGACTGCTTGTGGGGGGGGGTGGGCGGCGAGGAATTAGAAAGTGTAATTTAAAATCATGTAGTCATAATTCAAAATGGGCCCAGCTAAAAGGTTTTAAAGTGGTAATGCTTTAAAGTCACTCGTGGTTGATCCTTTTTCAAGGAATATGGTCTGATTTTCACAATATTTGTGGATGCCTTTATCGACTTAGCCCATCAGCTTATTCAACGTGGCTGCTAATACCAGCTGCAGGCCAGTATTTTTTTTTTTTTTCCCTTGGAAACCCACAGTTGATAAAGAAGGAGGTCAAACATAAGGGCTGTCATTTCAGACACATGGGGGGATTGGGTCTGATTTTTTTCCTACTGGGCTGTTTGTTCTTTTTCCTTTCCTTTGAGTTCCTATGTTTTTTTCGTTTTTTTGGTTTTTTTACCCTTTCTGACATTTTCAACTACTGACTAATCAATTGCATATTTACAGGCATGAGCAAAACAACGGGAAAAAAAACCAGTTTAAAAGTGACTTTTGAGCTCGTGTGGAAGCATGACCTGTAAAAGAATCATTCCCAAATCCCCACACTGGGCACTTTTCTGTTAAATATGATTTCTCCTGCATTTTGCTTTGCGGGGGGGCATAACTTAGGTGTTAGCGTGGGCGTGGTTTTCCTGCAACATTTTGCCGCCTTGCCGCTAAGTTCTCAACAAAAGCTTCAGCGAGCAGGGCGTTGGGCTGAGCCGCCTTCCTCTCTGCATCGCTCTGGGCGACCGGCCAGAGACAGTCGTCTGCATGCTGGGCTGACCCGTTGCAGGGGCTGGGGCTGCTGGCTGCCCCCCACTCGCGGTCCAGGGAGGAGAGGAGTGGGAGTGAAGACAGGGTTGGAATCCTGGGGACACTCTCCAGGTGTTGGGCTTCGTCAGAACGCTGCTGTGGGAAAGGCTCTCGGGGCACATGTTTCTCGGGGGGCTTCTCCTGTTTAATGGACAGTCATCCCTGTGTAATCATTGATGGTCATCCGAGTTTCGGACTCAGGACAGCACAGTATCGTCCCGGCCTCAAGTTATGGCTACAGACGTGCCGGTGATGGAGAGAGAGAGACATGGGTACCTCCTGGGGGTGGTCGCCTTAACAGCCTCTGGTTGGCTTGGATTACGGTGACCTTTACCCTTTATGATATTTTCAGCTATTGAAATGGGGCCACTTTTGAGAGCTGGAGAGGATGCTGGTCGTAATGACTGACGGGGGACAGCAGACGTGAACCGGGACTGTCCCGAGCCCACCCCGGCTCTGAAGAGCCTGAGGGAGTGGCTGCCTCAAGCCGTGTGGCAAAGGGAAGCTGTCTTTGGTCTGCAGATCGGCGACCCCGGCAGCGCGGTGGCTTGTAGATTTCCCTTCCGTATCTGTTGGGCAGATTTGGGCTGCCGGGACCACCCAAGTGTCTTGTCTCCTTTGCAGAAATCCACCTGCTCTTAAGATGCTCCGTGTACGCCGAGGTCCTTCTCAGTGTCTCCTTTTGGGCCTTCAGCACGTGCCAGGGGCCTCCTAGTTTGGTAGGGGCCTTCTCGGGGGCCCTCCAGGCCCCTCCCCTCTACCTCCTCATAAAGGGGTCTGAGCTGCCCTGCTGATCTGTCCAGCTGCTCCTGCGGGGCTCCAAGCCCTTTGAGGGTCAGTTTCGTATCTGGGTCATTTGGGTCCCAGAACAGGGCCTGCCCTCGAGGGGGGAAGTGGGTGTTTCAGGGCTGACCGGTGTTCTGCGGTGACCTGGGTGAGGGAGTGGTGAAGTTTGCCTAGAAAACTAGTCAAGGGCGGGTGGTACAGGGTGTGTCCAATCACAGCACCCTGGGAAGGAGTGACCTCTGACTCACCCAGTACTGGATGGGAGGGCAGGGGCTAGGAGCCCCCTGATTATCTGAAAATCTCTGCTCGATTCTCGGAAGTTCCTGGAAGAGCTCCTGGGTTTCATCGGAACGTTCTAACCCCAGTAGAAGAGACGCTTAGTGAGAACCTACTGGGTGCTGGCTCTCAGCCAGGTGCTTTTGCAGGTACCGTGTCCTGCTCTCCTGCCAATGGCTCTGGGAGGGAGGTTTAGCCTCCACATGTTTACAGGTGAGAAACCCCAAATCTGAGGAGGTTGAAGCTGCTTTGGAGTCTGGGCTTGGTACTTGAGGGCCTGTATGGTTTCTCTTACTCACTCATTCGTTTGTGTATTGTTTCATTCTTTGGCGTCTCAGCCCAGACACAGGACATTACTCTGGGAGCTTCGGTGAGAGAAACCCCAGGGAGGTCAGAGTCGGTGGGTGGGGGGGGGGGGGGGGGACGGACATCTTCCCAAGGCCCCGAGCCAGGAAACAGGTGTGTGTGCACAGGTGGGGGTGGTGCGTGGAGCCTTCCAGGCAGAGGGAACAGCAAGTGCGAAGGCTCAGAGGTGGGACTCCCGGTGTGCCGGGGAATCCTGGGGTGGAGAGCTTGGCCTGAGTGGTGAGGCTGGGGGCAGGTGTGGGCTCCTGGGCTGACCTAAGGAGCCGGGCTCCTGACGAGATCCAGTGTGTGGGAAGGAATGGCGTGGTCAGGGTGTGTGTTAGCGCCTTGGTTCTGGAGGCTGGTGTGATGTGTGGCCTTGGTGATGCAGCAATGGAGGGCAGACAAGGTTGTGGAGGCAGCAGCGGGAGGGGGGGCCCAGGTTGGCCTCTTTCCCGGGTGTGAGCTTCCGTACCGTCCGTCCCTAATAGCTAATTGCCGCCTGGTGCCTCGGCCGGCATCCAGGCTCCTCCTGGCCTCAAGGCACCTGAGGACCAACAAATAAATTTTGTCTCTGAGGGGAAAACAAAAAGAGAAACCACCTTGTGAAAGAATAAGACTTTTGAAAAGCGAGCCCTAAAGAATGGAAGGAGTTTTTCAACAAGAAGTTTTCAACTCTCCCAATCTGGGCTGACTGGTCCTTTATGGAAGGGCCGGCACAAGGCTCCCGTCACCCCATCTGTCACCTCCTGACGCGACCGATGAGAAAGTGGAAGCACAGAGAGGTTAAGTGACTGCCCAGGGTCCCGTAGCTAAACAGCACCGAATTTGAACCCTGAACCTCTGACCTCAAAGTCCAGGCCCTCCTCCATTGCAGAAGCACACCAGGGGCCAACAACAATAATGATACGATGAGACTGTTTATTGATGCTGTCTCTGCCTCAGGGCCTTTGCACTCGCTGGCCCCTCTGCCTTGGTTCTCTTTCCCAGGTCTGGCTCCCTCTCAGCATTCATTTTGAGGCGATGGCACGTCTTTATACAGGATTTTCTTGATCATCAATGTAAAGTAACCACCCTCTTCTCCCCCAGTACTCATTATTGCATCACCCCATCCTGTCTTCTTCCGGGTACCTATTATTATCTGGAAGTATCTTTTCTATTTACCTATGTGTTTGCTTTCTTGCCCCCACCCCCGGTTCCTTGAGGGCTGTGACCTGTTGATTCTTTCACTGCTCTTTGTGGCATCTGGACCGGTGATGGCTCATAGGGCCAAGGTCAACATTTGTTGAATAAGTAAATGCATTAATCAATCTATTCCACCCTCCTCTTCGTAGTCCCATTTCCTTCCTGCCCGCTGGCACGGAGGAGGCTCCGGTGGCCCAGCCAGGATGTGTAACTTGCTCAAGGTCATTCCACTGGACAGAGAGCCAGGATGGAAGCCCAGGTCGTCTCCCCCGCAGTGGTCCCAGCGCCCTCCACGTCGCCTGCGTGCTGTGTTGTTTTGTGGACCAGGTGTACATGCTTCCCAGCTCCAAGCCGTGTGTTTGGGAATCGCTGCTCCCCCTCCGTGGATCGGCTGCGCTCTCCGCACAGTGGCTGGCGCTGCTGCAGCGCCATAAATATTAAATGGGCGTTAAAAGAAGGCTCTGCGTTCCCAGTTTCCCTGATTTCTCTGAGCGGGGCCCATTGCAAACCCCCTTTATGTGAAATGCAGCATTTCACTGCGGAGCGCCTCCCGGGACGCCTTGCAGCCTGCGTTTTCTGGCCGAGTCCCCTGGTGCAGACAGGTTCTCCCCCACTGCAGCTAGCCTTGCTGCAGGGCACGCAGGCGCCCGCTCCTTGGGGGCAGGGGTGGGTGGAGGACCCCATCCCCACACCCCTCCCTTCCTCCATCCCTGCATCCTTCCCTCCATTTCTCCATCCTTCCATCCATCCCTGCACCCATGCATTCACTAATGGAGTATTTATGAAGCATCTGTGCTGGGCCCTGGGGTGATGATGATGAGGATACGAACAACAATAACAACATTTTTGAGCATTTGCTATGTGCTGGGCTCTGTGAAAAGCAGTTTACGTGTGTCACCTCATTTAATCTTCACGACTGTATGACATGGGTACTATTTTCTCTCCATCTCGTGGACGAGGAATCAGAGCCCCTGGCAGGTCACAGAGCTGCTGGGGCTTGATCTGACGTACCAGGGTGAGCGAGGGAGACCTAGGCTCAGCCCCCAGTGGACATCCAGGCTCTTCATGGGACCCTGGGCTGAGGACCCCTGATCAAGGCCTCTCTGAGGAAATACTGGCGTTGTTGAGGGGTGAAGGGTGAGTTTGGCCAGATGGAGAGGAGGCCACGGGGGGTCGAGGCTGCCTGTGTCCAGGTCTCGGCACCACCCTCTCTCTGTGCTGGCCTTGGGCAAGAGACCTCACTTCTCTGTGACACACCGTTCTCATCTGCAGAATGTGGGGTATTGGAACACCGATGTCATAGGTAGGTGGTGAGTCTTAGAGAGGGGCCCCTTGAAAGTGTTGGAACTGCGTGCTCTGAACCAGCTCACAGCACTCATTAGCCAGCGGCCTCTGGGCACTGGAGCCTGCTGGGCACAGACCTGTGTGGCTGGAGTGTGGGCAGGGCCCGCGGGCCGTGGGGCCTCATCAGAGGAGCCACGGTAAGGATTTCAAGCAGGGGCTTGGCGTAGTCAGCTTACATCTGAGAAGACTGCGGTTCTTCGGGGCTCCTGGAGCTGCACCCTTTGCTCACACTGGACACCCCTGGACCACAGGTGCCCCAGCACCTGGGCAGCACCTGCCCACAGCAGGCCTTCCGTACACAGGTCCCCGATTGAACTGAATCGTGATTATAATAGTAACGGCGAACATTAGCTGGGTGCTTGGTGCCTGCCGGGCACTGTGCTCAGAATTCCCGTTCGTTTAACCTGCGCAGCTGCCCTGGGGGGCGATGTTACTGTTATCACACCCACTTCCCAGAAGACGAAGCTAAGACTTAGATTAGGAAGTTGGCTTAAGGTCACACAGCAGGTCAGCTCCAGGCTGGGCCTCAAACTCTTGTTCAGATCTGGGCTGTTGGAGCCCTGGACCTCGCGTCTGCAGCCTTGCGGCCTCTCCCGGGGTAAACAGGATGGGCACAGGCCCCGAGGCCTGGACGCCCTGACTCACCCAGCTAGGAGGCCTGCCACGCTGCATCCGCTGCGGGAACCGATTCGTTAGAAACAACGAACAGGACAAAGAACGGGAGCAAGTGCGTCCTGGAGGGAAAAGGCTGAGTTTTTTCTCCTTATCTTCCCAAGTGGAAAGGAGGGATGTGTATTCTGAGTCAGGATGCATTTTTTGGGGGGAGGATGGTGACGGGAGAGCAGAAGGATATTGGTATTTATTGCACCTTGTATGGGCATGATTGTTGAGAGTTCAAAAAATTAATAATCTATTTCTCCTTTGCACCTAATTAAAATGTTCTCCAGTCTCTAATTTTTGTCATTTTCCTAATCTAATTTGTTTTCTGACTGTGTCCATTCTTCTTCCATGTGCAAAGCAAAGGGGATTTTTTCTTCCTTTAACGTGACTGGGATCTGACTGTCCAGGAATAGTTTAAATGATGTTATTTTCTCCTTGGTTAAATGAAGTGCGGATACAATCGTCGGAGGGTCTTAATGACCAAAACCCAAAAAAATCCGAATCTTTGAGGCATTTCCTGTTTACATAGTTAAAAAAAAAATTATGGAAAAGAGCAAGAAAAAAGATGATCTTGAGGAAGCATGGACCGTCATGGCAAGGGTGTGTGTCAGGGTGGGATGCAGTCTTGTTTCCAGGATTTCACATAGCCGAGTTGGAATCAAAAAAGGGACATTTTAATCTAGTAACTACAAATGCAAACTGTACTTTCCAATGAAAGAAATGAAAAAAATATCTATAGCGTTTGTAAGCTGTGATGTGAGTGGATTCAAGGTTTGACTGGGAACATCGGAATTCCTGAGATCCCTATAAGGCATTCGAGAAGGTTGTTGGTTTTTTGTTTTGTTTTGTTTTTTAAGTAGATTCCCCCCCCACGCCCGACCGTGGCCACCCTCTGAGCTGAGTTGGTGTATGGCAGCCTTGCGGGGAAAATCCCTTCTCCGGGCGCTGCTAAAACGATATCTTTAGGCGAAATGGTGGTTGATGAAGGAATTTGTGCCCGTGCTTTCCCCACCTGCTCGGGCTTGTAGGGGTGTGGCCGTGTGGGAGTGTGTTGGTGGGGGGGTCTGAGGGGAGCGGTTGGGGTTGGAGGTGAATCCTTCCTATTCCCCAGTTCCGAAAAGTAAAACTTACCTTACCTGTTTCCAGAACACCAGCCATTGTCTTCCGCATCTCACGGCCACGCTGTGGGCTCTGGAGGGTTTTGTCGAAGGCAAAAAAAAAAAAAAAGTCTTAAGTATTTAAACATGTTGGACCATGCATGCATCCGTCCATGGCGTTGTGGGTTTTTTTTTTTTTTTTTTTTTGGTCCCCTCCCTCCCTTCCCTTTTCTTTTCACCAAAGTATATTCATCAAACTGCTGAGTTGGAAAGATTTGTAATGAGTTTTTGAGCTGTACGACTGTGTTTTTTTTTTTTTTCCTCTCCCCCGCCCTCTCCCTCTTTCTAAATCTTCATCTGACATTAAATAAAGCAAATCCCAAACAGATTAACTGTCGCACGGTTCTGCTTCGTCTCCTCAGTCTGTTCCCAGGTCTGGCTCGGGGCCGGGCGGCGGGAGATGCCCGGGCGGCCTGCGGAAGTCCATGTGGCGCGCTAGGTGGGATCCCGGCGTCCTGAAAGCAGAGGCCCTGGCCCTCCTGCCCTGCGGCCTGGGCATGGCCTTCTCCCAGTCCCACGCGATGGCCGCGCGGAGGCACCAGCACAGTCGGCTCATCATCGAGGTGGACGAGTACAGCTCCAACCCCACCCAGGCCTTCACCTTCTACAACATCAACCAGGGCCGCTTCCAGCCGCCGCATGTGCAGATGTGAGTGGGCGTCTCCGATGGGACTGCGGGGTGGAAGGTGTGGGTGGTGAGGGCCGTCCGGGCTGGGCTCCTGGACTCGGGGTGCCTCCTGGCTTCTGGGCCCAAGCGTTTCATGCAACGGTTCTGGGATCCCCAGATCAGCGAGGCTCTGAGTTGGGAGGGATGTGGGAGAAGTTGCAGCGTGCTGGCCTGTGGGCCGATTCTGGCCTGGAGTCTTGTTTCGTTTGGCCGGGAGAATGTTTACAAATATTGAAAAATGAGGTGATTGTACATGAAAATCCAGACTTCTGGCTTTGCCGTACAGAGCCCAACGTCCTGGCAGCCCCAGGCCCATACGTCCTCGTGGCAATGTCTGGGGAGCTGAGTTCCAGCTGCCCCTTCTTGGTATTTGGTATTGGGTTACTGACCCCCTGGTCTAATTCATGTTCCTTGTTGTACAGATGGGGAGGACGAGGCCCAGGGAGGGGACGGGACTTGCTGCAGGCCCCATGGCAGGGTAGGACCCTGGGCTTGGCCTGGCTGTCCTCTCTTCCCTCTACCTATCCCTTTTGCCCAGACCCCCTTTGCTTCTGTTGAAAAAGCAGAGATGCTTTCCAAAAGGACTGGGGAATTCTGCTGCCTGCCCTTTGGGGCTGATGGAAAATACCAGGGGTGCCCCAGCAGTGGGGCCGCAGCGAGAACATAGACTCGGGACTCCTGTGCACAGGTAGAACCTTTCCCCCGCTCCCTGGCTTTTTTTCCAGTGGTCGGGAGGGGTGCAGGTGGCACAGGGTGGAGGTGGGTAAATTCCTGGCCCTGCCCTGGGCGACTCCGGGCGTTGCCAGAACGTCCTCGTCCTTTGTCCCCGCTGCCCGCTCCCATCAGCCCTGCACCACAGGGCTTACCTGGTGAGGAAGCAGAGGCCCAGACGGGTGACCCACGCGAGCCCACACAGCTGGCAGGCACCAGAACTGACGCCCATCTCCAGTCCAGGGCGTTCTCCATGCTTAGCATCCTTTTGCTGTGATGTCTGTGGACGTAAGTATGTACGTCCCTCCATCTGAGAGTGTAGACATTCGTCTGCTCCATTGCTGAAACTTCTCTCAGCCCCTTTGGGGTGCCCCTGTGCTGGGTCTGGGTCTCTGACAAGCCCCTGACGAGGGGGGAGCCCCACGAGTTCCCAGTGAGAGCACAGGGAGGTCAGAGCTGTGATGGGGATGCTCCTGGGCTCTGGGGCTCAGAGCAGGCCCCCTGACCTCCAGGCTGGGTCAGATGCCCCCATGAGGACACAGACCCCAGCTTCCTCTAGGACCTTGAGTACCGTCTCTAGGGAGCCGTGGTCAGGTGAGGTATCAGCGGCCGTCCCTTCGGGGAGACGGGAGAACGCGGCCTGCGGCCCGCGTAGAGAAGGAGCCAGGGGTTTCCACACCCGGGCCTGGAAGTGGGGTGGGGAGGTTGCTGCCTCTTGTTACTGTGTGGTTCCCTCGGGACTGGTCTTCTGTTGCAGAGGATGGGTGCAGAGAGATCATTCGTGGGCGAAGGGGTTCTGGAAGGCAGGTGGGCACCAGGCCTGGGGGTGGGCTCCAGCGCTGGGAACACCCTCTTCCCTGCAGCGCCTGCTCTGGAAAACGTTCATTTCTGTGGGAGCCGCAGGGCTGGCCTGTCGGTAGCTGCTTACTTTATTGTTTGGTCGACTTCTCTTTGGGAAACTAACCCCAGTACCCAGTTTGGAGCCAGGTTGGCAGATTTGGGCAGGATGGGAGGCCCTGGGTCTCAGGCCCGCTCTTCCTTGGTCTCTGGGACCTTGAGGCCTGGCAGGGCTGCTGCAGAGGGGGAAGGCCCTCCCAGGGCTGGGTTTTCTCTTCTGTTGCTGGGGTTTCTCCTCCTGGGCTGGAAGTGACAGTGTCTGAGGTCCCCGGATGCCACTGGGGACGGGCGAGAGCACCGGGCCCCTCGGGCAGAGCAGGTGGGGTATGTGTCTGTGCCCATTTGTCTGCACACCCATTAGAGGGGCCCCTGGGCGCCGCAGATACAGCTGAGTAGTAGCAGGCAGAGCTGTCCTGTAGAACACCCCCGCCAGGCAGCCCCCAGTCCCAGAACAGGGCTAGGGCAACAGAAGTCAGGAGACAGGGCGGCCAAGGGGCTGAGGAAGGACCCTCTGGAAGAGCTGACTTTTAGGTTGAGACCCAGAGGACGAGGAGTGAGGGCAGCAAGTTGGGAGGGGGAAGCAGGCCAGGCAGAAGTTGCCGCAGGGTCTGAGCTGGGGGGCGGCTGGGAAGTGCAGGAATGCCCAGCTGGGTGGAGGGTGCGCTGGGTGGGAGCCACGCGGGCCCCCGTGGGCCGGGCTGTGTCCTGAGGAAGGGCAGTGAATGACCAGGTGAGAGAAGGGTGATTCCCCCGCTTAACAACTGCGGGTTATTTGTTCATTCATCCATTTATCCGTCCTCTCGGGGTGTTTGTGAGCAGCTGCGCAGCACACTGGTTAGTTAGGAGTGTGGGCTCCAGGCTGGCCTGCCTGGCTTTGAATCCTGGCTCTGCCACTTGTTTGTCGGGTGTCTGTCGGTGCCTCAGTTTCCCCGTCTATGTAATGCCGCTCATTGTAATACTGAGGGTCAGGTAGGTGAACCCACATAGAGGGGGGCCAGGCCACGATGTCCTGTATCGTTAGTATTCGCTGGCTGGGCTAGGTGCCAGGGACACAGCAGTGATCGGGGCAGAGCCCTGCCCGCGCCGAGCTGACCCTCCAGTGGGACACGTCGTAAGAGTCATGAAGTGCGCGATAGCGTAGGACCCTGGGAGCAACAAGTGCTGTGGAGAAAAAGCTTAACGGCTTTTCGTGGTCGCTCAGCTGGCGTGGGCGGAGCAGGTTCCCACCGGCCTGCCCCGCTGCCTCCCTCCTGGCCTGCTCTATGCTGCCTGCTCCTGAGGCCAGGGCTCCAGGCTTTACTGGCAGTGGGGCTCTGGGGAGGCCGGGGGTGTGGGCCGGGTCCTGGGAAGAGCACGCAGTGCGCCCTGGTCCTGGACTCCTCATCCGGTGCTCTCTCATTGCCTGCTCGGGTCAACCCACCTTTGAAATGCAACTTTGTACCCAGCTGGGTGAAGCCGGATCGCGTGGGGACTCGGCGGGGCGCCGTTCCCTCCCACCCCCCTTCTTTGGACTCACACCCTGTGCACCAGGGAAGCACGTGGGTTTCCATGGCGAGTCTCCACTGAGGGAGACGCGGGAGGACGGATGCCACTTCCCAACACGTAATTTATCGCCACCCTGGGCTTTGTCTCGGGTGAGGGAGCGAGGGGCCCTATTTAATAAATCCACAATTTACATTAGTAACAACAGTGACCGTCCAAACGCGGCCTCCGGTTGAGCCTGTGATTTATGTAGTTGCCCCCAGAGACCCTGGCGGTAACGAGGCTGTCTTTGCCTGAGGAGTGAATGTCTGGATCTGGGCCTCTGGGTTTTGGGCCCTGAGACGGAAGACCCCTTACCCTGGGGGCCGAGAAACCCTGCGGTGGTCTGGGGAGAGCCCCTCCAGGCACCGGCCCCTTAGTCCTGGGTGGGCAGGTGGACGGGTGGCCTGTTGCTCAGCGAGAAGGTGAGAGCAGTGTTTGCGGGACAGGGTTACCCTGGGGATCCACCTTATGGGGGCGGGGAGCTGGTGCCAGGCATGGCGACTCCTCTCTGGCCTTGAAAGGGAGTCCCATCGGCGGATACTAGACTAACCCATTTAAAGACCCTCCAAGCATGTCAGGCTGTGCGGGGTCCTTGAAGAATGTAGCAGGGCGGGGCACTGCTCTGCGCCAGGCTGGGACTGGCCCCTATCCCCGGCCCTCACCTCTGCGCCAGGTTGGAGTGCCGACCCCCTCGCTAGGTGACACGGAGGCTTCAGAAGGGACCCAGTGGCCCCTAGCCCGTCTGTGCACTGAGAGGTCTCCAGGAGACAGTGAGGGTCAGCCTTGGCCCCGGGAGGGGCCGAGGGGGCGTGGCAGGAAGAAAGCCCCGACCTGGGCTCTGTCTGTTCTCAAGCCGCATCCTGCACCCTCTCCCCAAGGGCTCCAGGTGCAGTTCTGGTTTCTGGGACATTTATGTTTTTTATTTAAATTAATTTTTATTGGAGTATAGTTGCTTTACAGTGTTGTGTTAGTTTCTACTGTACAGCAAAATGAATCAGCTATACATAAACATATATGCCCTCTTTTTTGGATTTCCTTCCCGTTTAGGTCACCACAGAGCATTGAGTACAGTTCCCTGTGCTATGCAGTAGGTTCTCATTAGTTGTCCATTTTATACACGGTATCAATAGTGTATATGTGTCCATCCCAATCTCCCAATTCCTCCCACCCCCCCCATACACATTTGTTCTTTCCGTGTTTTCTGGGACAGTCCATTGTTCCCTCTGCCTCCCCTACTCTTTGTCCTGACAACATAGACTCATCCTTCAGATCTCACCCAGGTGTCACTTCCTTGGGGACACCTTCCCTGACCCTTCCCCAGACCTTCCTAACGGCCCCCCACCCCGATCTAAGCACTCAGAGCCTTCCCTTTGTGACGCAGGCTTCAGCCTGTGCTTATGCATTCATTTGTGGGACAGTTTTCTAAGCATCTGTCCCTCCACCAGCACGGGCTGTCCCTCGAGCCTAGCACAGTGGACAAGAGGGGGGAAAGAAAAGGGAGCAAGGATGAGGCAGGGTGCACGCCCCAGGAAGAGTGTGGTGGGAGATCAAGGAGGGCTTCCTGGGGGTGGTGGCATAACCCCGGAGCTTGGAAGACCAGCAAAAGCAAAGCCAGGATGTGGGGAGGAAGGGCAGGCACAGGGACTCAGGATGGAGGTCACCTCGGAGCCAGTGCTTCGTGGAAAGAGCCTTGGGCAGTGTGGCCCAGTGCCAACCAGTCCCTACCCTCCTCTGGGCCTCCGTTTCCCCACCTGTAGGATGAAAGGAGGGGACCAGAGGTCTCTCTCATTCTAGAACGCCACAGCTCGTGTCCAGTTACGTGGCTGGACATGGTTTTGGAACTTCACTGAAGGAACGGGTCCTCTGCTCTCCACCCCCTGGCTTTCAGTGTACCCTATTTCCCCAGGAAGTAGTGGGGGGATGGGGCTCTGCTTCTGATGCCCACATGAGTCTTTGGTACCAGGAGCTGCACTTCCAGGGAGCCAATGGCTTAGGGGAGAAAGCGACCGAGAAGGGGTCCAGGGCACAGGAAATGGGCTGCAGGGGGCAGCCCTGGGTGGTTCCCACCTTACAGAGCTGGACTGGAGGATGGGAGGGTCCAGGGCACAGCGAGGAAGTCGCCGAGCCAGGGTGCCAGGCTGGGTCCAGGTGCCGGAGGCTGCATTCTCTATTCTGCACCATGCCTGCCGCCAGGATTCCGGTGGGCAGATCCCTTGTGAGGCTGGAGAGAGTGGTGACAGATTATAGGTCTCAGAGAGAGAGAGAGAAAGAGCCACAGCCTTGATGGGGCCCTCAGCAGGCAGAGGCTTTGGGAAAGTCGGGTTTGGCCCCCCCCAAACCAGGAACACTTGTTTCCATACCTTCTCTCTGGTCCATGAAGAACGACTCTGGAATAACCATTTTGCTTTGTTTCTTCTAGTCGCGAGAAGGTGTGAGGTTAAATGCCCCCATTCCAGTTCTGAAGGCCTAGGTTCAAATTCTGCTCTTTAACGTACTAGCAGGTGCCCTGGATGTGGGACTAACCTTTCCAGGCCTCAGTTACTTACTCCACAGGGCTGCTGGAACTCAGGGGTTAGCCAGGGTTTTGCCATTGCAAGTGTCAGAAACCCAATTCAAATTGTCTTATGGGTAAAGGAGAGTTTACTGGCTCACATAACTAGCTAGGAAATCCAGATTGGGACCAGCTTCAGGCACAGCTGGATCTAGGGTTCAAAGGATGCTGCCGGGTCCTCCCACCCTTTGTGTGCTCTCGTTCTCTTTCTCCGTATCTTCATTCTTCTCGCTCTTTTCCTCACTTCTAAACACCGGCAGGGTTTCTGGGAGCTGCACGAGGTGGTCTCTATGGGTGTCCTGTCCTGTGCCTAGCAGGTGTTTGGTATTTAGGGGGCACTCAAGAAGCATTTGTCCATAGATTGACTGAATGAAATGAAGGCCT
Source organism: Tursiops truncatus (assembly GCF_011762595.2). Taxonomy (NCBI): domain Eukaryota; kingdom Metazoa; phylum Chordata; class Mammalia; order Artiodactyla; family Delphinidae; genus Tursiops; species Tursiops truncatus. Next base: position 5,811,560 of record NC_047044.1, on the reverse strand, counting down.
GGAAATAGTCCAGCTTGGTGTGAGTTCTGGAACCAAAAACCAGCTTCAAATTCCAGCTCCACCAGCTTCCATAGCTGAGATCCTGGGCACGTGAGCCTTTTCTGCTCCTCAGTTTCCTCATCTATAAAATGGGCACAACCATAGTGCCCTGCTCAGACAGTCATTGTGAGGGTGAAGAGAGCAGATGCATGTACAGCGCTGAACACATAATGAGCTCTCAGCCCTGGAAATCATCAGTATCATTACTGTTGTTATTATTTCAAGGTTCAGCATTTGTTACAATCCAAATAGCCGGAGGACAGTGCCGGGAAATAAGAGTCTATTTTTTTTTCTCTGGGGATTATTAGGTTTGCCTCCTCACTGAGCTCAGAAGCCTCGGGGCGGAGGGAAGTAAGAACAGAGTTAATTAAAGAGCTTGGGCTCCAGCAGCAGGCCCAGCCTGACTAGCGCCGGTGCAACTCGCGTGCTCTTGGCTGGCTGATGGCGGGAACTGCTCAGGGCTCCTCCACAAGGGACTCACAGGGGGTGGCATCTCACTCCCTGTGTCTCCTTTTTTTTTCTCTTTGACTTGTTTTCTGTTTCCTTGTGGTGTCCTCACAACCTCAGTGTATGTGAGGGGGAATGAAAGAAAGAAAGAAAGAATGAATGAATTTGAATGAATTTGATTGGCTCACTCGTGTTCCTTGCTGGGCCAGTAGCCCAGTAGTGATTGGCTGCCTTGGTCCAATCAGCTGTGTTAGGGGCGGACAGGTGGATTCACAGGCCAGCTCCCTGCAAGACTGTCACATGGGGTGGGGGGAGGGACCCAGAGGACAGAGGAGTGGCAGCAATTACTGGGAGGGAGATTTGAGCTTCCAGACCAGCTCAGGCATCACCTCCTCCTGGAAAGTTCAGGGGGCCCCAGGCCAGGTTAGGGCCTTCTCTGGCCCCCAGCCCCTCTGCTGCCCCATCGAATCTCGTGACTTTATTGTCGTTTCCTGGCCAGGTCTGTGTCCACCGTCAGTCTGGGATCAGGCCTGGCTCATTAAGTTCCCCAGCTTTGAGCTCAGGGCTGGTACCCAGTAGGCATTCAGGATGTGTTGTGTTGAATGAATGAGGGAATGAATGAAGGAATGAGAGGGATGAAGAAGGGCTCCAGAACCCTCCTGTTGCCATCATCAGACTCAGGGATTTTTCCTCTTCTCCCCGGTCGGGTCCCACTCTGACCTGCTGGGATTCGAACTTGACTTAACCACCCCCAGAGAGGTGCCCCGCGACCCCCTCCCGCCGCAGCCTGGTGACGTGGAGGGGCTGATGTGACGCTGTAGCTGCGATGGATGGGGCGTGCTAAAGGTCCCCGCACATTAGCCTGCTGAACCCACGTCTCTCGTAAGGTGTTAGTTACGTTTCTTCGAAGTATTTTGTCTGAAGAAGAAGAAGCATAATCAGAAAGATGCCTTTGAAAGTATTTACGTAACTGATGTGGCGCTGCTTTTGGTTTGGCGCATAATTAGATTTAAACACAACTCCTCGAGCCGCATCCTCGTTGGGAGAGAGCAGCTCGTTGAAATGTCATTGCGTTGTTTTTCAGAGTTTTGAGCCTGGAAAAATCAGTCAGCTGAGGAGGCAGAGTGTGGCTCTTGGGGAGAGCCCTGAACTGGGGGGGGCCACCTGTTCAGTGTCCTCCTCTGTAAGACGAGAAGGCTCCCAGGGGCTCCCCGGGACCAAGAACTTAACAGTTGTGCGGCTTGTTAATTTTCTGAGCATTGTTGCCTAATGAGGTGGCTCCATTTTACAGACGAGCAAACCAAGGCCAGACATTTTCCTAAGGTTACATTAGTGACGAGCAGCAGATCTGGGATCTGAAGCCTGGTCTTCTGATTCCAGAACTGTTTTCCTACAGGACCTTGGAAAGCCCTTGTTCTAAACCCGATCGGACCATCTCATAGTTTTGGAAAATTGCTGCCTGTCTTTAGTGCTTTGTTTCCCAAGTTCCCACGAAATTCCCCCCTTCCCTCGTGGCTCTCCCCGGATTCTACTTGTGCTGTCTCTGCACAGTGCCAGAGAGTCGGATCTTCCGGCTGGAAGGTGGAGCTCCGTCCATGCATCCCTGATGGGGCTGATAGCACCCCCCAAGGGGGTGAAAACTGGTTTTGGGGGGTGAAAAAAATCTTACTCTGATTCTAAAGCACAGATACACGCACAGTAAATGAACAGATATACGGCGTATCTGTGGTGTTAGAACTTTATGAGAGAGGGGTGAGTAGAAAAAACATCTAAAAAGGCCCCTTGGGCTTCCCTGGTGGCACAGTGGTTGAGAGTCCGCCTGCCGATGCGGGGGACGCGGGTTCGTGCCCCGGTCCGGGAAGATCCCAAATGCCGCGGAGCGGCTGGGCCCGTGAGCCATGGCCACTGAGCCTGCGCATCCGGAGCCTGTGCTCCGCAACGGGAGAGGCCACAACAGTGAGAGGCCCGCGTACCGCAAAAAAAAGAAAAAAAGAAAGAAGACGAAAAGGCCCCTTAAGGGCTGATAATGAAAAAAAAAAGGTAGAGAGGTACTACTTGTCAAGCAGCAGGTTAGCTGTAGCCGCCATACAGGTGCACGCGGGTACAGGTGCCCGGCTGTACCTGTCAGCCCTTCCCATTCATTACCTCGCAGCAACCCTCGGGGCTTCCCACGTTACAGAGGGGAAGCTGAGGCTCAGGGGGAAATGTTTTGCCCGGCTAGTGATCAGGAGGGGCAGGATTCGGACACAGGTGGGCAGGCGGATGTGATCTGGACCACGTGTGATCTGACCTGGCTGTGGTCTGAGTTGATGGGACGTGAGCTGCAGCCTCCCAGCGCCGCGACCCCGTGACCCCATGATCTTCTCTCCCCTCAGGGTGGACCCGGTGCCTCATGACGCCCCCAAACCGCCCGGATACACCCGCTTTGTCTGCGTGTCTGACACCCACTCAAGGACGGACCCCATCCAGATGCCCTACGGCGACGTGCTCATTCATGCCGGGGACTTCACCGAGCTGGGGCTCCCGAGCGAGGTGAAGAAGTTCAACGAGTGGCTGGGTAGGTGCCAGAAGGGGCGGTGCCTGTGAGCAGCCGGACTCGGGCGGCCCCCTGCCCTCCGTCCTTCCTCCCTGCTCTGCCCGGCCCCTCCCTGGACTTTGTCACCTGTCCACCTCCCCTGGGAAGCCCCCTGGCCTCCGGGACCAAGCCACACCCCTCTCGCTCTCCCGTGACACCTGGGAGGTCTCCTACGCCAGCGCTTGTCTCTGCTGTGATTTTCCATTTGTTGGTGGGATTTTTTTGGCCTGGGGGACTTCCTCCCAAAGGGATTTCGTCCGGGTTTGTTTTTGTCCACTTGTGTGTCCAGCCCCCAGCGCCTGGTACAGGTAGATGCCGAGTAATAATTGATGAGCAGGTAAGTGGCTGAATGGACGGATGAATGAATGACTCTCTGGGAACGGTGATGTCAGGGCAGGCACCTCAGCTGGTAGGTACAGCCACCCACCGTCATTGACGGCTTCTCCAGTGAGGGGACCCTCCAGGCCTCGTGGCCCCAAGCAGGAGCCCAGGGGGCCCGGTGTGGGTTCCTCCGTGGGCAGCCATTGGTACAGGCAGCGGAGTGCCGTCCTGCGCCATAGGAGGTGGTGGGCCACGATTTGCAAGCACGCCCCTAGGGTTTTGTCCTTGGCTTTGCTTTCTTCCAAAATAAGAAAGACATAAATCTGGGGTGCCCCCCTGGGAAAAGCCGTTTGCTTGGAATCCAGGGACACCTCCCAGCGAATCTCTGTGCCATGGCCCAAGGAGACAGATGGGTGGCCCCTGGGCTGTTGACACAGAGGCCTGGGTACGGGGCGGGCCCACCTCCCCATGCAGCCCCTCGTGGCCGCCAGACGGTCCCCCGCCTCCCCAGGGGCGTCCCGCTGTGCAGTTGGCTGGGAGCTGTGCAAGCAGAGGGGGGCCAGGAGCGAGGCGGGTGGCTGCGGCGGGAGAGGCTGGCTCTGCCAGTCGAGACAAATATTTACAAGCAAGGCCTTGCACTCCCCTTGGCGGGCTCGGAGCTTTAAATATTGATTATTCAAATGGGAAGTTCTCATCAAGGGGCCTGTTTGGGCTGAGCTTTGTGAAGGCTGGGGTGGGAGGGGCTCCTGTCGGTGAGTCTGCCCTGGGCTTCTCCCCACGCCCCGGGCTGCTTCCCAGGAGGGGACCCTCACGGCGGCTGGTTTCTTGTCCCCCTGCTGTGGGTCTCAAAAGATGTGAGGCTGAGCTGAGTCCGTGTCCCAGGCAGAGAACAGGAGTCGCTGGTGGCCGGGCACCTGCTTGTGTGCCAGGCTCCTTACCACCACTGCCGGGCTGAATTTGAGGAAGAGCCATTTGGGGTGGGTGCTGTTTAGACCCCTATCTGACAGAAGACGATGTCGGCTCCCTTGCACTGAGGTTCCCGAAGTGAGGGACTATTTCCGATGTCCCCCCGGCCCAGACGTGCTCGTCTCCAAGCTGAGTGAGTAAATGAACCCAACAGTTGCATGTGCCAGGGGGGTGGTGGCCAAGGGCTGTGGGGTCTCAGTGCAGAGGCTGGTGGTGGCCTCTTCCCAGGCTGGGGCGGCTTCTGGGACAAGCTGCCGTTGGGCTGGGCCCGGCCTGGGGAGCTGGGCGATGGTGCTGGGAACAGAGCAGCTGCAGGTTGAGGGGACAGCGGAGGCCAAAGCCTGCGGGGGGGACACTTGAGAGGTGGCATGACGTGTTGTGACTGGAGGGAGGAGGTTTGGAGAACGTGAGGGTGATGAGCCTGGAAAGAGGGGTGGGGACTCCCTGAGACTCTGCACATAAGGGGGAAGCAGGGGCCTGGGAGGGCCAGCACGGTGAGATGTGGCCATTTTAGGAGAATCTCTTTACTTGCCTCGTAACTGAAGTCAGAACTGTGTGCTGGAGGAATTGAGGAGGCTTTCTTCATGTCTGCACTTGACGTGGGATTGATTTATTTGCCTGGATCATCACGGGTGGGAAGGGTGAACTTACAGAGGGGTCTCCCTTTTACAGAAGGAACCTCTCCCCTTGGCAGCCTTGAAGTGTTTGCAGATGTCAGTGTTTGTCACTCAAGTGGGCTGGGCGGGGCTTCAGCCTGAAGAGTGACAGAGCTGGAGGAATTTGCATGGGAGTTAGGGCATCAGTAGGAGTGGGTTTATAGCGGTCCGTCTGCAGCTGGCTTTTTGGGAACTGGCCCGCTGCGCAAGGTGACTCACCTCTGTGGGCTGGCGGTTCACGTGCCAGGGGTGTGGTGATGCGGCAGAGATGGGCTCAGGGTGGTGTTGTAAAGGGCTCCGTGTTTATTGAGTGTTGGCATGTGCCCTTCATGTATATTATTAAATCATTTGCTTCTCTTGATGAGGGAACGAGGCGGGAGCTATTGTCATCCCCACTTGACAGAGGAGAAACCGAGGCCCAGAGGAGTGACGGAACTTGCCCAAGGTCACACAGCTAGTAAGTGGCAGAGCTGGGGTTTAAACCCAGGCAGTTGGACTCCAGAGCCGAGCTCTGTCCTCTCCTCTGTTATCACCTCTCTTGTTTTTATGGTGAAACCTCACTGATTCGGAGTTAAGGTGTGGGCTGTGCCTCTTGGGGCCAGACGTCCAGGGTCAGCTTTCTCCCAGGTGATGGCAGCAGTCGTGTGACCTCTCTGAGCCCCCCGGCCTCGTTTTAACTGGGGGTGGTCAGGCTCCCCTTGACCTGCCTGCCTCTTTGGAGGCAGGTTGTTTTGAGACTCCACTGGGATGGAGGAAATGTTCAAGGGTGTGAACCGTAAAGGGCTGTGCAGGTGTTATTACTGCGTCCAGGAGCTGGCGTTCGCAGATCAGGGCCCCCTTGGGGTAGAGGTAGGGGACATGGGCTGGTCCCACAGTAGGCAGTGGGGGGCCTTGAGCTGAGCCTTCACGTTGAGTTGCAGGGAGAAGCGGTAGATGATTTGTGTGTGTGTGGAGTTGACCTGCGATCTCAGCTGTGTGGGCAGTTCTTGCAGACACACACACACACGCACACACACTCAGCAAAGACCGCAGGGGTATTCATTCGTCCATTCAGTACACCTCACTGAGAGCTCTGTGCAAGTGTGTCCCATGCAGTGGGTGATGGTGGGGAGTGAGGACAGGGTGCTGCGTCTGGTGATGGGGACACAGTGGATGGGTGGATACACCAGAAGCAGTAAGAGAACCGTTCACGTGATGAGGTCGGCAGAGCGCTGGCCCAGGGGGAGTGATGGTGACTGAGAGCCCCTTGAGGCGCCATGGAAGGCCTCCCTGAAGAGGTGGCTTTGGGTGAGGCGTGGAGGTGAGAGTGAGGTGATGTAGGAGGGACATTCCAGGCAGGGGCACAGCGGCTGCAGAGGACCTGAGGGCAGGCAGGGGCACAGCGGCTGCAGAGGACCTGAGGGCAGGCAGGCAGGTGTGCAGTGTGGAGGCTTTGCCACCGGTTGGTTCAGATACGCCCTGTGGGCCAGTGGCAGGAGTTTGGGGTTGATTCTAGGTGCCATGGGGTCTTTGGGAAGGTCTGTGTATGGGAGTGACCTTTAAAAAGGCCTGGATTGCGGAGACAGCAAGGCCAGTGAGGGCAAAGGCTCTGGAATGTTCCAGAAGCGATGTCTGGGAGATGGGATCATGAGGGATTTTTATTTTCTTCTTTATGGTTCTCTCTTTCTTTTTTCCCTCTGATTTTCTATAGGGAGCATGTATTATTCTCGTAGCTTTAAAAAGGCAACACTAAAATCTCGCTGTTTTTAAAGAAATGCTGGCCTCTCTGGTGTCTGGTGCACAGTGTGTCCCAGGATGGGGCTAGGGGCCGCGCTGGGCTCAGGTCAGTGCTGGTGTCATCCAGCCGCTCAGAAGCTCTCCCCTGGAGCCCCTTCCCTAGGCCAGCGGGGCCCCATCCACCTCTCAGGCCCACTGGCCCAGCCCTTCCTCCGCCCGAGTGAGAAAGTTACAGAGTTGAAATTCATAACCAGCTTCTTCCCTGTTCGTTGATCTCATGGAAAGCATCTAAAATCATATTCCAGGGGGCACCTCCAGACAGACAGGAGAAGGGTTAAAAAGTTAATAGAGGCCCTCCTTGTGAGAGGCACCTAACTGGGGAGCGGTGCGGCTAAACTCACGCGACTCTAATTTGCTGTCGGCGGCGTTGCTCTTGGCTTGGGTGTGCGTGGTGTCCACGTTTTGCCCACTTGCAGGCTTCTGTCTGGGTCTGTGTTCTTTGGGGGGCGCTGGGTTGGGGATGACAGGGCCCCTCTGAGCAGATCCTTTTTCCCTTCGGCCATTAATATCCCAAATACGTTCATGAAATAGAAACACCAGCTTGATTTGTAAATGTCCCCGTAAGCAGCTAAAAAATTGCTAAGGACGGGCTTTCTGGCTATAAAGAGTGAAAAGAAGAGCAAAATTGGCTGAAAATGGAAAAGGATGTGCTGGAAGCTCCTTGCTCCCCCGCAGTAACTGCGTGAGGATGGACCGGCAGCGTGGAGCCCACAGACTGGTTGGCCCAGTAAGTCGTGTCTGTGCAGGGAGGTGGGACGGCATGAAGGTTAAGAGCTCCCTCCTGGAAGTCAGGCAGACCTGTCTTCACCCCTGCTTCAGCCTCTTATTTGCTGTGTGACCTTAGCTTAGCCACTCAACCTCTCTGTGCCTCATCTGTAAAATGGGAAGAATTAGTTACCTACCCCATGGGGTTGGGGAGGATTGAAGAATCATGTTCCCATACAGTGCTTAGCGCAAGGAGAAGCCCTCCGGAAGTGGCAGCTGTTGTCGTAAGAAGCCTGCCTCTCCCTGAGCTGAGTCCGCCACGAACACAGGCAAATCAACGAGCCTCAAGGTCGGCGAGCCATCTTCTTCCAGCCACACTGGCAGACTCCAGTGCCCCACCTGGGCCCTGCCTCATGCTCGTCCCCCAGCTGGGAAGGCTCTTTCTCGTCCACCCGACAGAGTCCTACCCACCCCTAAATGTCGTTCTTCTGAAGCTTCCCCCTGCCCCACTGGGCGGCATTGGTCCCTCCTCCCTGTGCACCCAGGGCTCCCTATTCAGTCCTTGGTGGTGGCCCTCACCTTGTGGAGGGAATTGTCTGTGTCCTCACGCCTCCCGTCCGCCCTGCCTCCCCCTGAGACTGTCAGCCCCTGGAGGGCAGGGCGCGTCTCATCCCTAGCACCAGCCAGTGCCTTAGCCGGGGGAGGCCCTGGACAGAGACGTAGACTCGGGGTGTCTGCACCGTGAGCTGGTCCCTGCGTCCCCAGCAGGGCTGGTTGCTGTTGGGTGGGACAGCAGCAAATGGGGCTTCGAGGAGGGCCGGGCTGTGACGCAGAAGAGTGTGGGCATGGCTGTCGCAATATGGGACTCCGGGAGGGTCTGCGAAAGGGCGGAGGCTGAGTGGGGGTCTCCAGGATGAGCCTAGGAGCTGAGGCCGGCAGGTGAGCCTGGGCTCGCCACTGGAAGCCGGGGGGTGCTGAGGGTGGGGACAGAGGCCGAACGCCCAGGAGCACCCGCCTCCCAGGATGCCGTCTGCAGAGGCAGCGCCTGACCCTGAGGCTGCGACACGCCCGCATCTTCCCCGAGGGAAGAACACCAGGCCAAATTCTGCCCCTGGCTCTGAGTGACAGCCGTGTCCTCAAGAGCTGTCAGTTCACGAGACGGGGTTCACAAGATGCCAGGAAGCCTGCTCTCTGCGACTGGCAGGGGCCAGGCTGGCCTCCCCACGCCCCTGTCAGGAGAAGCCTGCAGCCACCGCATCCCTCGCTCCCACCCCCGGCTCCTGCAGCCTCAGACCCCGGCACTGGCCTCAGAGCGACTGCCCAGAGGCCACAGCCGGGTGCCCACCCCTCCTCTCCGCCTCCCCACCTGCCTGATGCTGCCCCGTCCAGCTTGGCTTCTCCTTCCCCAGCTTCCACACCTCCCTCTCTGGGCTCCCTGCTTCTCCATCTCCTCCTTTTGTTCCTGGTTCTCCTCCTTCTCACTGAAAGTGGCTCCTCCTGGGACCAACCGTGGGCCTCTCGACCCCTTCTTTCCAGATGATAGTCATACCCTCCTGCTCTTGCTTCTGCCCAGACTCGCAGACACCTCCATCTCCTCCCAGACCTGATCCCTCTTTGAGATCCAGCCGGTATATTAATCAGTCTTCTCAGAAGACACCTCCTCCTGGCTGTCCACCAGGATTTTAGACTCGTTTTTAGGTCCCAAACTGAACTCCCAGACCTCAGCCCCATCCCCAGAGGCTATGTCGTAAGACGTAGGCCTCCACTGAGACCCAACCACAGCTCCGGTATCCTTGCTCCCTTCCCTCTGAGGTCATCAGCGCCACCCATTATTTTCGCCCTGCTGTTGTCTGTCCTGCCCGTGTCTTCTTCACTCACTTCCGTCACCTGCCGAGCTGCTTTGGGGTCCCAAGTGGGCCGTCCTGCCAGCCTCCCCTTCCTCCTGCAGGATCCTGTGAGCCCCTCGAGGGTTGAGACGGCGCCTAGTCCGTGCAGGTCCTCAGGACCCAGCCCAGCCTGGCCCCAGGGGTGCTCGCGGGTGTCTGTTGAACAAGCGTGGAGAGGTCTGGTTACCCACAAGGGGCTGGTTAATTAAGTGGCGCTACCCTTAGCGGCATCAGGCAGGGGAGGAAGATGACTGGCAGTGGAGAGTTTAGAAGTTATAATTAACTTTCTACTGGCGCCCTAGCATAAAACGATATATAAGACAATGTAGAAGGGGTCCAAGGATTTAGTTAAATAGAGCTAGGTCTTTTGCAAGTAAACCCTTAATTAAAATCTGTGAGGGAGGAAGGGAGAGAAAGGGAAACGGAGAAATCATTCCGAGGGGATTTCTTTGTTTTCTGCCTCATTTGCCGCTGCGTTGAGGGCCCGAGGGCCATAGGGGGTTGGTGCAGAGACGGGCTCCACGCCGTCCTTTCGCCTCTTTGCTGTTGGACTCAGGAGCCTGTGGCAGGAGCTGCAGGTGGGGCTGAGGATCTCCGTGCTCCCCAGGATCCCCAGGGAGCAGGAGGCTGCTCCCTGGCACAGAACCGTTATTCTCTGTGGGAAACAGTTGTTTCGGACGCAGCTAGAGGTTGCTGACCTCGTCACCCACTGCCCAGGTTCGGCCCTTCTCTTCTCTCCCTTCCCCCTCCTCTGGGGTGAGGCCAGGCTTCGGGAAGGCTTTGCTCTGGCTCGCCACTCCCCACAGCTCTGTCCCCGGCAGCTTGTACAAGTCGCTGCTTTTGTCTTATTCCTGAGACAAATTGTTTTTACCTCCATCCTTCCAGCCTCCCCACAGTGGGACACCTTCTTCCCAGAGTCTCTTACCTGTGTGTGTTCACTTGCGTCTCTTTATGCCCGGTACCTGCCCCGGGCCGTGGAAGCTCCGCGCTGGGCATCCAGCGTATCAGGCCTGAGAGACAGGACCTGGGTGACCCCGCCCGGGCCGTGCACACCCCAAGTTTGGGGCCGGACACCTTCTGGGTTTCCTTGGGCAGAGCCATCCCGCTGTCCTGCCCCACGCGGCCAGGGTGGTGGGGGAGGGATGGGTTTCCTGGGACTGGCCGAAGTCCCCAGGGTGTGGGCAGCTCAGCTGGCCAGCAGGTCCAGTCTGACAGGCCTCACGTTGACCGAGGTCAGGACTCACAGCCTCTTCGGTAGAGCTGGGGACGGAGCGCTGAAGCCAGGGGGTCCTGGGGCCCACTTCATCGGCCAGGCGACCTCGCTTCTCCCTCTGGGTTTCCACGTCTGCATCCACAGAATGTGACGTTTACACCACGTGTTGACTAAGCCCCCCTGGAGCTCCCGCTCGTCTCCCCTCCCGGCCCACACGCCCGCTGACCTCAGAGCCCCGCTGTGGGTGAGCTGAGCTGAGTGTCTGTCTCTCCCGCTGGCCTATGACCGCGGGAGAACAGGGGAGGGGTCCACACGCATCCCGCTCATCCCATGTCTTGAGCGGAGGGCCTGCCGTGTTCCCTGTCTTGGTGTTGGAGGTTTGGTGATGACCAATGTAGCCCCTGCCAGGAGGGCCCGAGGACGAATGCAGGGTCAGGCGATAAGCAAAGTACAGTAAGTCCCCTACATGAGAACGAGTTCCGTTCCGAGAGCACGTTCCTAAGTCCGATTTGTCTGTACGCCCAGCAACGTTAGCCTAGGTACCCAGGTAGCACAATCGGCTGTATAGGACTGCACCACCACTGCTTTTACGCTTGCTTCCGGACGTCCTGGGCTTGAAATAAAAATACTATACTGCTGTACTCTACACGTTCGCATCTTTGAAAGTTCGCAGCTTAAAGGTTCGTAGTAGGGGACTTACTGTAAACAGACAAGATCATTTAGGGGATTGGATGGATGAATCAGATCAATGAGCAGGGCGAGGTGATAGTGACGGGGGTCGGAGGTTTCTTGACATAGGTGATCTAGGACGGCCTCTCCGAGAGCGTCCTAAGCTGGAGAGGGCCCTGCCCTGAGTTGTTTGGTGTGCAGCCCGAGGCCTGCAGGGCTGAGCGCAGTGATGGCAGAGGCCAGGGAGGGAGGCCCCAGTCTGCTGACCCGCAGGGCGAGGATGTGGATTTTGTTCTGAGTGTTAACGTGGCCACAGAGCAGGGGGGGGGGACATGGTGTGACTCAGTGGTTTTTGTTTTTTTGTGTGTGTGTGTGGTACGTGGGCCTCTCACTGTCACAGCCTCTCCCGCTGCGGAGCACAGGCTCCGGACGCGCAGGCTCAGCGGCCATGGCTCACGGGCCCAGCCGATCCGCGACATGTGGGATCCTCCCGGACCGGGGCACAAGCCCGTGTCCCCTGCATCGGCAGGCGGACTCTCAACCACTGCGCCACCAGGGAAGCCCTGACTCAGTGTTTTGAAAGTTCCCTTTGGCTGCTGGGTGGTGCATGACCGTAGCAGACAGGGGAGGACACTGGGACTCCAGGAGAGGCAGGAGGGCTGGGAGTGGCCCTGGAGGTGGCCAAGGGGGCAGAGAGCAGACAACGCGGGCAAGTGTTTATCGCCAAGTATTTGTTAAGCGAACGAGAAAGGAAAAGAAAAACCTTGTGCTGTGGTCACTTCAACCAAAATATCCAACCAACTTCATCTTCTGAAGAGCTCATAAGAATCACCCCGGATGTGTACAGCAGGCTTCAAACGGCTTCTGGCTCCTTTGCGCATTAGTTGGATACAAGGTCCCGATCCAGACATTTTCAGAAACAGGTTGCTCTTCCCGCAAAGACTCGAGATGGAATATTTAAAACAAAAAAAAAGTTTGGACTCTGGGTTCATGTCATTTCTGGCTGTGTCCGCTCAGAAGCACGTTGGTGTTGAGGAGTTTTGGTGGCGTGTAGTCGCAGAAGCCAGGGTGACTGATAAACACGTGGTCGCCCAGAGAGAGGGAGACCAACGCTCAGATAGAAATCTAGAGGAAGAGTGCGGTGGATTCAAAAGATTAACTTGCTCTATTCTTCACCAAAAAGAATTTCTCACAAAGCCAAGCTGTGTTTCAGGGGCTAAAAGAGAGAAAGTTAACTTCTAATAAAGATGAAAAATCTAGAATTCTAAGTGGTCGTCAAGCCACTTTGGCCAGCCGTAATTACGGTATTTTCATGTTAATATATAAACCCCCTGAAAGGTGTGCTTAAGTGCTAATTATCTATTTACAACAGAATGGCTTTGGAAATGAAATGAGACCCCCTGTTGTGTGTGTGTGTGTGTGTGTGTGTGTGTGTGTGTGTGTGTGTGTGTGTAGGTATTTCAAACATGTTTTGCAGTTTTTTTTTTTTTTAAGACCATCATCCTAAAAATCTCTGCCTTAAGTTAAAAAAAATTTCTTTTTAATGTTTAAATAAGGTAGAAGGGCATGTCTCTGAAAGATCTGGGCTCTTTGAAAGTTCTTCCTTCGTTTTATTTTGTGCGTTTTGTTGTTCGTTTGGACTTTTTGCTTGCTAATTTATACCCCACCTTGTGTCAAAGGATTTGAGACGGTTTATAAAAACAATAAGAATAGTAAAATGGTAGAGTGTTGATGATAAATTAAAAGCCAGTGTTAAGAAAAAGAAATCAGAGCCGCTCAGAGGGAGCGCCTAGAATATCAGCACCTGGGGCTCATGTGGACTCTGTGGGCTGGAAATTAGAGCCTGAGCTTCCTGGGGGCCAAGGTGAAAAAGATAGATGCATTTGGCAAATGGCTGTGATTATGGGAGGAGGAAATGTGCCAGCCCCTCTGAATGGTCCATCCCCTGTGGACGTTTGATGTCCATTTCACTCAGCTGTGAGTCCCTTGGGGATCGTGTGCCCTGGTCGTTTCTGTGTAGGAGGACCTCGGTAAAGATGTTTGTACTTGAGTAATAACAATGAATATTTGTTTAGTCTTTCCCAGTATATAAAACATCTCTGTCATTCATTTTGTGCTTTCCGTCTCCCTCCTCTGCTTTCTTTTGGATTGATTGAAGTTTCTTTTTTTCCCCTCTACTGGTTTGGAAATTCTACATTCCTTTTCGATTTGTTTAGTGGTTACTCATAATATTTTAATATGCATATCCAACTTAGCCTAAAATTAATCAACATTGCCACTCTTGCCCGAAGGTCCCTGGAATGCACCCACCCCACCCCTCCTCCCACCATCTTATGTATCTTTGCTGTCTGGTGTCTCCCTTCTCACTTGTTTTAACCCTATCCCATAGTAGTCATCATCATTATTGTGTGTTTTCCCATTTGCACCTGATTCTTTACTCAATGGGTGTTTGCTGACCCCTTTTTACGTGCAGGGCCTGATTCTGGGCACCGAGGATGTAGCAGTGAACACACAGAAGACAGGCCATGGATAAACAGAGCTTTGATATGTTGGGGGATCAGGGATAAGAGGACAGGGCATGACATCACCCTCCGATGAGGTGACATTTGAGCAGAGACTGGAATGGAGGGAGCCAGCCACGCACATGTCTGGGGGGGGCCATTCTGGACAGAGGCAGCAGCTCTTAGTCAGGAGCGTTGGTGGCGCATTTGAAGACCGGCAAGGAGGCACGTGGCTGGAGTTCCATGGAGGGCCTGAGGGGCAAGTGGGAGAAACAGAGGCTGCGTGGGGACCAAGTAGGGTAGGTGGGGTTGCTTCATGTAGGAAGTGGCACTTGACAGGGTCCTTGGCATTTAGATAGTGTTTGGACGAGTGGACGGTGGGGTGCAGGCCTTCCAGCTCGAAGGGGCAGGCTAACCAAGGGTCTGAGGCTGGAGGTGCTCCTGCCGTTACAGTTCATTCATTCATTCGACACACATTTACTGAGCACATACCTAGTTCTAGACTCTTCTAGGTGCCGAGGATACAGTGGGTAGCAAACCAACCAAGACTCCTACTCAAGAGAAATATAAACAAGAAAAGGCCATGACATGGTGGAGACAGAACTGGGTGAAGTGGTAGCCTGTGATCAGGTTAGACACTCACCTGCCTCCCAGGCGTGAGACGGAGGGCAGGTGACTCCCCTGCCCTGCATCTCTGGTTCCTCATCCGTCCAGTGGAGGATGTTGATGACTTCCTCCCAGGCTGGTGATTGTGCAGGTGAGAGATGAAGTGTTAAAAACAACTTGTGCTCTGAGGCTTTTTCACTCGTCAGCGTCAGCGCTGGGGCAAGGCTGTGGAACCATCAGAGGAAATCGTTGGTTGAAAGAGAAGTAGCTGGCTGGCCATTCACGACTTGGGGGAAGCAAGATTCTCTGGCTGGTATACTTCTTTTCTTTCTTTCTTTCTTTTTTTTTTCTACAAACATGGAGAGATGTGTTTGGACATGAAGTCAGCCTGTGGGTTTTTTTAAATGTCATTTTCATGTTGGACTTCATTCCAAAACAGGAATAGTCAACAAGTCAGAAAATCCTGGCCAGCACAGAATTGAAATATTCTGTCCCCGTGTGCACACAAACTTCTGAAATGTCTGAGGGATTCCATTTTCCTGTCCACACCACCTTCCCCTGCCTGCCTTCTGCACCTGGACTCAGCGCAGCCTTTGTCAGAAGTTCTGTGACTAGTTCGGTTTGGAGACTGTGACCCCCACTAAGAGAGGGTGTGGAAAGCGCCCTGTCATCCTTGTCATTGTTACAGAGCTACGCCTTCTCATAGGGTGTCTCCCTACCTGCTCTCTCCCCGGCAGCCCTTCTCAGACTTCAGGTGCATGAGATTTCCCTAGAGAGGTTGGGGGGGGGGGGGTCTTGTTAAAGCGCAGATCTCAGTGCAGCAGGCCTGGGGTGGCTGGAGCATCTGCATTTCTCGCCAGCTCCCAGCTGATGAGTAGCAAGGCCCTAGACCTGAGCTGTCCACTACTGCGGCCACCTGCCTCTTGTGGGTTTTGAGCACTTGAAATGGGGCTAGTGTGACTGAGAAACTGACTTCTGTGTTTCATTTCATGGCAGTTAGTTTGAAATTAAATAGCCACGGGGGGTTAATGGCTACTGTAGGGGCAAGACAACCCCTTGAGGTCTCTGCTGTTCCTGTCTCTATGGGAGAAGGAACCAAGCTTAGGTGAAGAGCTTGCCCAAGATCGCACAGTAAATTAAAGTGGAATCGAGGCCTGTGCTCTTCTAAAATGTTTAAATTATTTCTTTTAATGCCTAAGGTGACCTGTTCCATGTGGGAACTTCCCCTTGTATATTCAGAAAATCCCAACCCTTGCTATTAACAGATTCCTCCTTACCAAGTCTGTTCTGATATTTATGGGCGGGAGTAACACTTTATAACATCAGGACCAACTAAATAAAGTCATGTTTAAGTTGTTGATGGGACCTTACATTTCTTACGTGAAAAACACATTTTGCTGCCAAGCCTTGTATGCAAGTCGCGGGAGGGCTGAACAGTGACGATTGTCTCCTGGATGACACTTTACAGTGTAAAAGTGCTTTCCTGCTGTTTGCTCACTTCCCCCTTGAAGCGAACAGCCTGGGTCCTGAGTAATGCCATCCCCACTTTACAGATTAGGAGACTGAGACCCGGTGCAGGAATGTGGTTTCCCGGAGGTCACCCAGTTCCTGGCTCTCAGGGGTCACCTTTCCAGAGAGGCCTTCCCGATGGCCCTACATTGATCTGCTTCTCTACCCCAGTGTGCCCTGTCCTGCTCACCTGGCTTCATTTTTCCATATCTGTTATCCTCACCTGACCTGGTACTTAATTCTGTGTTCCTTTATCGCCAATATCCCACGAAGGTCCACTTCCGGAAGGCAGGGATCTTGTCCGTCTCAGGCATGTTGCGTCTTCAGCACCACGGACAGCACCAGCCCCAGTAGGGACTCGCTGTTACCATTTATTATTTATAAATTAAATTCCTGAAGTGACAGAGGAGCCGGTGGAAAGGATGTAGGCTTTGGAGCGGGTGGGACTGCCTCCCCAGCCCTCCCTGGCCACATGCCTGCTGCGCAACCTTGAGAAAGTCATTACTCTCTTGGGCCTCAGTGTATCCATCTACGGTGTGGGGCTGACACACCTTTGTAGGCTGTTGTGAGGATTGAATAAGACACTGCAGTTGGGCTCCTGTTCAAGCGTGTGGGTCTGGACACACCCCTCGGGTTTGGATCGTGGCTCCGTTCTTCCAAGCCACCTGGCTTTCGGCATGTTATGTCCTCTCCCTTAGCCTCAGTTTTCTCATCTGTAAAAGGGGGCCGATATTGGGAGGGTTCAGTGAGGCAGGGGCTGATCTGGGCTCACCATAGGACCTGGTGTGAGATGAACACATGATAATAAATGCCTCTGCTGTTTTTGTTGTGGCTATTTTATGAATGCATCTAAAGGGTCCAGCAAAAAGTAGATGCCCGGTTGATGGGAGCTTTCATTACTATTACTAACATCATGGACGGATGCCTTCCTTTTTAAAAAATATTTATTTATTTGGCTGCGCTGGGTCTTAGTTGTGGCACAGGGATTTTCTTCGTCGCCTGAAGGATCTTCATGGAGGCATGCGGGATCTAGTTCCCTGACCAGGGATGGAACCTGGGTCCCCTGCATTGGGAGCACAGAGTCTTAACCACTGGACCCCCGGGGAAGTCCATGGATGCCTTCCTTTATAAAATCAGATATTTAAAAGTTAGGATTTAGTTCTTTGAAATTTGTTTTAAAGAAAATCAGGGTTTTGTTTTTTTTTTTTTTTAAGTGTATAGGTTTGTTTCTTTGATTTCTCTTAAGAAGAAGAATGTCACACCTTTCCAAGCGCGCACGATGCAAATGAAGATCTGAGAGCTCTCAGAAGGCCGTTCCGAGCTAATTCTGGGCTGGTTTGACAGCCATGACCCTGAAGGGGAAACATGGAGCTGACAAAGCGGGGCTTTCTCTGGTAGCATCCCAGCCTCTCAAAATAGTCACTTTCCAGATTAACGTTTGTCATATTTGTGTTTGAAAGTTTTTTGTTCATCGATCCAACCGTATCCCCTCTCCCCTTAATGCTCTTTTTTGGTTTTCTGCTGTGTCCGGGGGAAGTCCAGATCTTCTCCGGGCAGTGGAGACCCCTCCTGGTGTGACCCCATCTGTCCCTCCCAGGCCTGTCCCCACTTGCAGCCCCGTCTGCCCTGGGCTTCTAAGCAATTGCTGAATACCTAGCAGGTGATTCTCCCACCTGCATGCCTTTGCCGGTGTGGGGTTCTCTTCCCGGGATGCCCTTCCCAGCCTCGCCTGCCTGGAGAGCTGCTATTTCTATGGTGTTCCCTCTTATCCACCTTTCAGAGCTCCTCCCTCACTCCTGGTCAGGGAAAGGAAAACTCGCTACTGTTTACGGTTCCCTATGACTTGGTACCGCCCGCATCACAGATCCCAGATTTCCCGCGTGTATCTTTTCCACAATGGACAACAGGAGAAGGGGCTGGGTCAGGACCTCTCTGTCCCCAGCTCCCAGCACAGGGTCCGGCACTTATTAGGGCCAAGGAGAATGACTGTAGAATGAAGTAAACGTCAACAGAGGTGGCAAGATGATTTTACTTTCATGTATCTTAATCTCCAAAATGTTTATTTAGCTTTAAAACACTTGGCTTCACTAAGAAGTATTTAAAAAATAGGAACCTTTTGCCTTAATCATTTTCAAATACTTATTTCAGTTGCTACTGCAAAGAATATTGTTTTGGGCCAATTTTTTTCCCCTTTAAAAGAGTTGTCTGTAGGTGTCACAAGGCACCAGAGGAACCTTTTGGAAAAAGGTAACATGAAGGCCAGGTATCTGTCCCCGTAGTCATGTCTTTCATCCAGGGCTGTCAAACCCCAGGTGACATCCATGCTGGGAATTTTCTGGAAGGATGGAAGCAGGTATAGGCTTCCTGGCCTGGAGCTCCTCAATTAGGACTTTTTGATAAAGGGGGAAGGGTGAGGGGGGCAAGACTCTAGATGGCCACTCAGTCCCTCTCCACCTGTAAACCTTGATGACTTCTAAAGTTCTAGAATGGTTTGCTTTTAGAATGATTGGCTTCCAGGGCTCTAAGGTTCTAGGATTCTAAGAGTTCCAAGAACCTATGGTTCTACCTGCTCACAATTCTAGTGTCTGGAATTCAAGGCCCTTGGTTCTCTTCTTTTAAGATTATTTTAAAATTTAAATCGTGGTTAAATATACATCACATTTACCATTTTAACCTTTTTCAAGTGTGCAGCTCAGTGGCGTGGAGCACATTCACATTGCTGTGCAACCATCCGTCTCCTGAACATCTTCCCAAACTGCAACGCCGCACCCATTAATACTGACTCCTCCCCAGCCCCTGGCGCTCGCCATTCCACTTCCTGTCCCTGTGCGTTTGACTACAGGGACCTCGTATAAGTGGAATCACACAGTAGTTGTTCCTTGGTGACTGGCTCATTTCACTGAGCAGAATGTCCTCAAGGTTCGTCCATGTTGTTGCGTGGGTCAAAATTTCCTTCCTGTTTAAGGCTGAATTATATTCCATTGTGTGGCTACGCCACATCGTACTTATCCGTTTATCTGTTAATGGACACCTGAGTTCCCCCACCTTTGGGCTGTTGCGAATTTGAGGATACAAGTGCCTGTTTGTGTCCCTGCTTCCAGTTCTTCAGGGCATATACCCAGAAATGGAGCTGCTGGATCATATGCTAGTTCTGTTTCTAATTTTTTGAGAAACTTCCATACTGTTTTCCACAGCGGCGGTTCTGTTTTATATTCCTACCGACAGTGTCCAAGGGCTGTCATTTCTCCACAACTTTACCGGCGCTTGCGGTTTTCTGTTTTTCTGATAGTAACCATCCTGATGGATGTGAGGTTGTTATCTCACAGCTTGATTTGCAGTTCCCTAATGATCAGTGACGTGGAACATCTTTTCATGTGCTTATTGGCCATTTTGGAGAAATCTCAATGCAAGTCCCCTGCCCATTTTTGAATTGGATTGTTTGGGGGGTTTTTGTTGTTGAGTTTTAGGAGCTCTCTGTATATTCTGGGTATTAACGTCTTACCAGAAATATGATTTGCAATTCTTTTCCCAGTCTTTGGGTTGCCTTTTCACTCTGCTGATGGTGTCTTTGATGTACAGAAGTTTTAAATTTTGATATATTTTTCTTTTGTTGCCTGCACTTTTGGTGTCATATCCAAGAAATCATTGCCAAATCCAATGTCATGGAGCTTCCCCCCTATGGTTTCTTTTAAGAGTATTATAATTTTAGCTCTTAACTTTAGATCTTTGTTCCGTTTTGAGTTCATTTTTGTATATGATGTTAAGGGGCCAGCTTCATTCTTTGGCATTGGATGTCCAGTTTTCCCAGCACCATTTGTTGAAAGACTGTTCTTTTCTCTCTTAGCCCCTTTGTCGAAAATCATTTGACCATATATGTTTATTTCTGGGCTTTCTCTTCTATTGCATTGATCTATATGTCTGTATTTATGCCAGTACCATACTGTTTTAATTACTGTAGCTTTGTAGTCAGTTTTGAAATCAGGACGTGTGGGACCTCCAACTTTGTTTTTCTTTTTCAAGATTATTTTGGCTACTCAGGGACTCTTGAGATTTCATATGAATTTTAGGATGGATTTTCTGTTTCTGAAAGAAACATCATTGAGATTTTTGTAGGGATTCCATTGAATCTGTAGATTGTTTTGGATAGTATTGACATCTTAACTATATGAAGTCTTCCAGTCCATGAGCACAGGACTTCTTTCCACTTATTGGTGTCTTCTTTAGTCTCTTTCAGCAGATATTTTGGAGTTTTCAGTGTACAAATATTTCACCTCCTTGGTTAAATTTATTCCTAAGTATTTTATTCTTTTTTTAAAAAAAATAAATTTATTTATTTATTTTTGGCTGCACTGCGTCTTCGTTGCTGCACGCGGGCTTTCTCTAGTTGTGGTGAGCGGGGGCTACTCTTTGTTGCAGTGTGTGGGCTTCTCATTGTGGTGGCTTCTCTTGTTGCAGAGCACGGGCTCTAGATGCGCGGGCTTCAGTAGTTGTGGCACACGGGCTCAATAGTTGTGACTCGCGGGCTCTAGAGCGCAGGCTGAGTAGTTGTGGCTCACGGGCTTAGTTGCTGTGCGGCATGTGGGATCTTCCTGGACCAGGGCTTGAACCCGTGTCCCCTGCATTGGCAGGTGAATCCTTAACCACTGCACCACCAGGGAAGTCCTATTTTATTCTTTTTGATGCTATTGCAAATAGGATTGTTTTCTTAATATCCTTTTCAGATTGTGTATTGTTAGTGTATAGAAATGCAACTGCTTGTCTTGCCGTTGTTTTTGTATCCTGCACCTCTGCTGAATTCGTTTAACTTGTTCTGACATCTGTATTGCTTTTCAAGATGGTCTGTAAAGGCTTGCTTTTGAAGCCACAAGATAGCTCCAGAATGTTATGTCGTTTAAAATAAAATCATCGAGAGCTCCTCATAGCAGGGGAGATTTTATAAGGACTCAAGTATATGGTACCATTTTTTTCTTTTTTTTTTCCTGAGGAATATTTCTTTGGCATATGTAATGTCTTGGTGGTGTGACAGAAATGGAGAGATTGAGGCTTCAGCTACAGATGGAATCCCACTTCTCTGCTTACCCATTTTGTAGTTATTTAAACTCACTGAGTCCCAATTTCTTCATCTGCCAATCTACTGCCCATTTTGTGGGGCTGTTGTGAGAGTTAGAAGTAAGGCAGGAGGGAGCCTGTCTCAGACTCTCAGCAGGTGATACCTGTGATGTTATTAGTGGCTGTCTGACCTACCAGGGTTAGGAGATGCTTGACCAGGTCACCTGCCTTTGCACCTGGTTGCTAGAGTCATCCCAGCCCTTAGACGCTCAGAATCAGATTCTTAAGATGTCAGTACCATGCAAAACAGTCTACAGATTCAATTGTGACCCAGTTTGATTTGGTTCTAGATTTTGAGCAGCGGGTAGAACCAGTGAGAGGTCAGGCTGTCCTGGGCAGAGGTAGGAGGCAGGCGAGGAGGGCCTGGCCTCCAATGCCGTCTTTTAATTTCATCACAGTTTTATTTGCATTAAGGTAATACATGTGCAGAATGAGTCACAACATGCTACAAGGCTTATGGTAAAGCCAGCAGCCTCCTCCCCAGGTCCCCTCCCCAGTCCTGATTCCTATTCCCCGTGCAAATCTGGTAGCTACCGATTTATCACCACGATGTCTCTGAGTAACAACCTTATATTGCTGTTTTTTATTTTTCAGTTTTAGGGATTACTTTTTAATGTCTTACTATGAAAAATGAAAATTTAGAAACTTAGTCTCTCTACCCATATATACACATCTCCTCTCTTATCCTTCTGCTGTAGTCCCATCACAGTTTTTGGTTAAATATTCATTGCATAACCTATTGTTTTTCCTAAAGTAGTAAATTGTTTTGTTTGCTTGTGTTTCCTTGTACCCATTGTGGTTCATCCCTGTCTCCTGCAGGGTTTGAAGTGCACCTCAGCAATGTGCTGGGCTGGGCCAGGCCATCGGATGGCCCATTTTTCTTATACTTCCTGAGCCTCCAACCCCTGCCTGGATTAGCTGCCTTCCAGGCCTGTGTACACTCGTCATCCTGGATCCCCCTTCACCATTTCCCTTCGCCTTCCTTTTCTCTTGGAGCTCCTGGTTCCGGGATCCCATGGCTTCCTTTTTCTTGGTTTACTCCCTCATTCTGGTGGAACACACCCTTCAGTAGCTTTCTGAGAAAGAATGTGCTGGAGATAAATGTTTGGCAAAATTGTATGTCAGGAAAAGTCTTTATTTTGTCCTCAGTCTTAATTGGTAGTTTGTCTGGGTGTAGAATTCTGGGTAGCAGATCGTTTTCCCTCAAAATTTGGAAGGCATTGCTCTGTTTTCTTTTAGTTTCCTGTGTCACTCTTGAAGATTCTGCTATCGTTTGGATATCTCACCCTTTGTACATGACCTGTTTTGTTTCTGGGCAGTGTGCCTCAGATGTGGGTGTTTTTTCATTCATTATTGTGGTCACTCAGGTAACCCTTTTAATGGAGCAAATATTGTCCTTTAATCCTGGGACATTCTCTCATATTCTTTTTTTTTTTTTTCCTCAAAATTTCCCTCCCCTCTATTTTTTCTGACTTCTTTTTCATAGTATCCAAATGTGGGACCTCTGGTTTTGATTCTCTGATTTTTGTCTCTTTCCTTGCCTGGTACTCACTTTATTGTCATTTTGTTTCAGTCTCTGGGAGATTTCCTCAATTCCATCTTCTACTCTCTAACCAAAATTTTAAAATTCTGCCACGTTTTAATTTCGTTTGTTAAGAGCACCCTGCTAGAATTTCACGGGTGTAATATCTTCTGTTATCTCACCAATGGTGGTAATTATATGTTATTTTTTCCCCCTGCATCAGCCCCTTTTCCTCCAATTTCCTTTCTTCTTGTTTTGGCCTCTGCCTCCATTTTCAGGTTGGAGGCTTTTCTCCGAGGTCTGATGATCCTGTGTGTTGTGTTTAAGAACTAGACGTTTGAAAGCTGTTGATAAGCTGTGTGTATACGTGTGTGTGTGGGGGGGGTGGAGGTTGTACTGTGATGGGGTCCTGGCCATCTCTCTGGGGAGCCCCTCGTATCACTATCTGTAGGTTTTTTCTCCTGGACTTATCTTTCTCCCCAGAAATGAGTTCCCCAGTTTCCAAGCCTGGCTTCCAGAACCTGAGAGCTCACTGGGGAAGGGGCCTGGGGTCTGCACAGTCTCTATGTTTATTCTTTCACTTTATCCTACTGTTGTTCAGCCTCCGACCTCACTGCCCATCCTCCCTCAAGCCTTGTGGTCCCTAAATGGGCTCTGTGGAGCTGTTATTTTCCCTTGAGAGTAAATACCCTCTCCTGCGGAGATTGGTGGGTAAAGGGCGTGGTGACAGGTGTGATGGGGGAGGGGCCCTAGGCCTACCTGCTCCCATGGGTTCTAGGTCAGACCGTGCACTGAGCCTGGGTCCCTGAACCGCCTGGGGCTCTGGCCACAGCTCGCTTTGCTTCTTGTGGAGGGTCATACCTTTTTATTCCTTTACTGTTGATTCCATAGGATGTCAGCAACAAGCAGGCACACGTGGGCATTCACAATGTCCTGCCCTGTGTGAGCCCTTTCTGTCCTGCTGTTTGGCCCCATTAGCACCTGCCTTGGGAAGCCCCCCTGCAACCCCGGCACCTCCTGGAGGGTCTTAGAAAGCTGAAAGGGCTCTCTAAGGGTCAGGACCTCCTCATGGGATAGATGGGGAAACTGAGGCCTGAGCAGGGGTAGGCCTCACCCGGGTCCGGTGATGTGGTAGCAGAGCCGAGGCTGAACCCAGGCCTCCCTGCCTCCGGGGAGGCTCTTACTGGAGCCTCCGGGTGTCAGCCCCACACCTGGGCCTTGTGCCCACCTTGACGTCTGTTGAGGGAGTGGAAGCCACGACAGCTTGGGGGCTGCCACCCGACAGGCCGGTCAGCATCTTAACGATGATCCTTCTGGAACGTTCCGTAGTGGACTGCTTGGGGACCTTTGGTGAGTCATTGCCCTCACCATCTGATCCTCATCCTCTATCCTACGAGGATGGTAATACATCTTGGATTCAGTGAGCGTGTATGAGCACTTCCCCCATAGCCAGCCCTGTGCTGGGCGCAGGAGAGGAAGCAGGCTGGTCCCAGCCTGGGAGGACGCCCGGCTGGTGGGGGAAGCAGACGAGGCAGCGACAGCGAGAGCTCAGGCTGGGCGGAGCTGGGAGCCCCGAGTGCTGGGTGAAAAAGGATGCTCATGGCAGGCAGCCTGGAGGAAGTGGCACTTGGGCCCATTGAAGGGAGAATCAGTTGGAGTTGGCTCAGAGAGAAGGGCAGGAAGAGGGTCCTAGGTGGGTGGGACAGCGTGAGCAAAGAGGCCTCAAGCAGCTCAGAGGGGTGCACGGTGTGTCCTGCTGCGGAAAGGAGAGGTCAGGGCACCACCGGGGCCTGGCCTGGAGGGGGCGCCGTAGCCTTGAGTTCTGAATGCGTGTTACATCCCTGGTCACCAGCTTGGCCCCTTGTGAGGGCCCTGGGCAGCCTTTCATGAAGTGTTTGGGCATGTGTGTTCTGGGGAGGTTCCCACAAAATCTTTCTGGCTACAGGAGGCCTAGTTTGGGGGAGGAAGAACCCAGAAACCTTTCAGCTGTCCCCTTCAGCCTCACGTCCTGTGTGCTCTGCGGTAGCAGTTGAAACAGGCATTTAAATTGATGATTAGGACTGAATGTTCCTGTTTTTAAAACATTTCCCAGGAAAAACAAACGTTTGAAAGTTAAACATTTTGGCTGTTAGGATGAAACAGAAGAAAAATCGCATTTGCCTTTAAATACGGGCACCGGTGTTGGGCTGTGACTCCAGTGCCTCCCCCGTGGGACCCGAGGGGGCCGGCCTGCAGCTCGGCGGGTGGAGGGTCTGCCCTCCCAGGACTGTCTGTCCTACAGTGGGGGGGTGTGTCTCGACACCAGGTTGAGGCAGGCGATTTGGACTCCAGCGCTGCTGTGTGTGACCCCAGGCAAGTGACCTCTTTTCTCATCTCCATCTTCCCAGCTAACATTTCTGGATTTCATAGCAGAGCATGGCGTTTACTCCTCCTAACATCCCTCAAGACAGCGATAACAGCTACCACCCAGGTTGTATAAATCGTGCCTTTGGTTTTCTGAATCCTGATGGCTTGGCATCTTGGAGGCCGGCTGACCCCGAGGGACTACCCCCCCAGAGTGAACCCATTGTAGAGATAGTAAAGGACTCAGCTCTGAGCACACCTTTCACAAGCAAACCAACTCATCCAGACTCCACCCCCCACCCCCAGCCACGTCCTGCATGGGGCTGTCGCACACACTGCCCTGATCAATCAATCGCCCCAGGGCCTGGGAGCAGACAACGAGGGTCAGCCCTGCGCCCCAAGCCCACCCGCGTTATTCACTAGCCCATCCTCTGCCCGCTTGCCCTGTTTCTAGGGATCTGTGAGTATAACCTGCTTCCTCAAGGCAGTCATTTCCGTGTCTGCAAGTCTTAGCATACCTGATTAAACCAAATCTCTGTATAAGTACAATACAGGGGCTTTATGTGTCTTCCCTAGTTTGATTTTTCCAAGAACTCTGTGCAGAACCCTAAACGTTCCGCCTTTATAGATGAGGATGCTCAGACTCAGAGAAGTGAGGGTTTCCACTCCAGGCCGAGTAGCCAGGAGGAGGCAGAGATGGGGTCCAGCCTTGCTTTCTAAGGGTGTCTAGAAGCGTTGCCTCGAAATTGCTTATCACAGTGCCTGGCGCACAGGGCAGCACAAACCAGCGTCTGGGGGACACAGCCCGTGCAGTGTGCTCCCATCTCTCAGCCCTGCCCTCGGCCCAGGCACCTGTCTTCAGCCTCTCCCGCCCGCTCGGGCTGCACGCAGATTCCCCTGTTGCGTCGTCGCCGGCCCGTGTCGTCTGTGTGTGCATGGCCACGGCACACGTGTGCCCGAGCCCCCTGCAGCCCCGGCGGCAGCTTGAAGCCGAGTCTCCATTGCAGAGTTACTCTAGATCGAGCGCCATCCCGAGAAGTCTGGTCACGTGAATCTCCCAGACATGGGCAAGTGTTTAAACACGGAACTGTCAAAGACGCGCTAAAAATGCAATCAGAGATCGTTATGCCGTCTCTTTATTCCATTCCCCTCTGCTGTGTTCTGCGAGACGGGGATGGGCGGGAGGAACCATAAGTGGGCATTTGTCTGATTGCCGCTGCGTTCAGAGAACAGTAAAACTCTGCCGGGCCCCATACACCGCCCCGGGAGGGGCGCAGATTACGGAGAAGCTCGCACATATATCACGTTGAATTTAACAGATTATGCAGTTTGGAGGTAGCACTTTCTGTTCAATGGGATGGGTAAGCGTTAGCGATAAAGAATTGTAACCTTTTGGAGGGAGATTAATCTTGGAAGTGCAAGTAGCAGAGCTCTCGTCTGCATCCCCCTTTGAGCTCCGAACCCCGCGCATACTCGCTGCCGTGTGGAATCTACGTGTGGGTGCATATCTATTTGGCCATAGACGGCAAATGAAAAGTTAAAATAGTGTGATCATCTTCCAATTCTCTGCTGATGAATACCTAATGGTCCTTTTACCACCAACAAATCCATGGCTAGCAAATGCCAGGATTTCAAGTGAGCTGGCTGAGAAGAAACGAAGCATTTGGGGAAGATGAACTGGACGTTATCACGCAGAATACAAATGCATAACAATGCCCACCAGCTCTGAAAAGCGGGGAGGAGGGCTGGTTTCCACGAGGACTTGCTGCTTCTCCCAGACCCGAGGCTGGGAGATCACATCCCAGCAAGGCGCGCCTGGCCCAGGAGCCAAGCAGACCCTCAGGTCTCTGTGCCACTCTTCCCGAATGTCCCGTCTTTCCAGTCCCCAGCTCAGCCTGCATGTCCGACCAGAGGCTGGCTGGTGTGACCACTGTTCTGCGTTCCTGAGGTGGGAGGCTGGGGTTCGAGTGCTGGTTCGCTGTTGTCTTGCTGTGTGACCTCAGGCAAGCCCCTTTCCCTCTCTGAGCTCCAGTTCCCTCCTCTGTCCAGTGAGGGGTGTGGATTGGAAGCTGTGTGTCACTTCTGGTACAGACCTCAGGGCTAAGCTTTGTATGGTGCCTTGTCCAGCTTCTGGAGCACAGCCTGTGCTCAGACAGAGCTTGTGGGCAGCTGACCAGGGCCGGGGGGTTAAAACAGGGCCCAGCTTCAGGGAAGAAAATGAGTTTCTGGCTTGCTGGGCTTTTGGGATAGGCTGACTGGATTCTTTGCTTCTGTTGGGCTGAGGGAGGTGGGTGTGAGAAGGCATTGGGCCCATTTGTCCCCTCGGAGCCTCCCCAAGCGGGCACAGCCCCAGACACCTGCTGGAGAACAGCCGGGGTTCAGGCACCCTTGGCAGCTTGTCAGGGCAGGTGCTCCCATCTGGGCACTGGGGTGGTCCCCCTGTATAGTAGCCCTCTTCTCTGCTGCCAGGAAGGACAGCCGCAAGAAGGGGCAGAGGGAACAACATTAATTTCCTCTGGGCAGGCATGGGGAGGAAGAGTTTGTTTTCATCTCATCTTTTTCCCCACAAAGCCCCTGCACGCCAAATGGTCATCGAGGGCCCCCAAACACTCCCTCATTCACCACCCAGATACAGGAGGGGGAAGACGAAGCTAAGCCAGAAAGCCTCTGATGATTGGTCGTTGGGCATTTTATCCACAATCAGGTTGGTAAGAGCTGCAGGCTGATGTGAGCACCTAATGCAGCTTTAGGTTGTAGCCACAGAGGTAGCAGCCCCAGAACAGAGGAGGGGACTTTTCCACCTGCCTCTGTGATCGTTAAGCTGTACCAGAGCCTTGGTTCTGGCTCTCCCACCCCCATCTACAAGAGAGCAGGTCCAGTGGGAGAGGATTCAGAGAGAGCCAGTCAGGATTATGGGTGAGGAGGGTGGGTCTGGATAGCAAACCCTGCCAGGACAGTTGGAAGAAAAATTTGGAGGAAAGGGAGGGATCCAGGTAGACAGAAATCAGCTGTTATAAAGGAGACAGAGCTATCCCGAGATGGATTGATTGATTTATAAAGGCATCCATCTCTCTCTTTCCATCTATTCATCTATCCATAATCCATCCTTCTTTGCCCATCCATCCATCTATCCATCCACTCATGCATCCATGCATCCATCCATCCATCCATCCATCTATCCATCCACTCATCCATCCATCCATCTATCCATCCACCCGTCCATCCATCCGTCATCCATCCAATGATCTGTCTGCCCTCTGAGAGGCGGTGTAGCGTGATGGTACCAGTTCAGGATGAGTTTGATGAGGTCAAGCCACAAAAACTGTCAGAGTCCATCACCCTCTGTGCTTGTTCGTCACTTTATTATCGATTTGTGCAACCTCTCTGAGCCTCCATTTTCCCAGGTGTAAAATGGGGATAATAATACTTGAGTGTCTTTGAAGGTTACACACAGCTGGCGAGTTGCCAAGTCCAGGTGACCACGCAGACAGAGATGTGTTTGCGGCTGGACGTCCAGCTCAGCAGGGCCTGGTGCTGGCAGGTTTCTGTGTTCACAAATGGACGAGCCCCCTGCCTCCAAGCCGTGTGGCACCCACCTCCTGGGGAGAAACCAGACAGTATTTGAGCGCATCACGCCAGCATGTTGTGGCTGCTGCCCCCCACCTGGCTTTATGTCCGGGAGCTGGTTCTTCCCCGGGAGGGAAGAAGCCTCAGTTACCTCCTGTGATCCGAGGTGGGAGGAACAGGAGACAGCCCACAGCCTCCTGCCCACTCCTCAGTCCCTGGTAGTCAGGAGCTGCGGAAATAAATGAAACTGTATGGTTGGAGTAATTTGCTAGTTTGCTTAAGTAACACCCCCAGTCAGAGACATGACATCAATACATTAGTGCGGCTCGGGCTGCCCCAGCCGGGGCGGCGCGCCGAGTGGGGTGGGTGGATGCCGTGAAGTGGAAACGCACGGACTGGTGCTGGAAGGCAGTCGTGGTGGCCACGGCTCCGGCCGCGACTGCAGCGTGGCGAGGGGCTGGCCTGGTGGCCTTGAACGAACCTGAGCTGCTGACCCAGAGGTGTGGAGTCAGCTGGACCAGCACCTAGCATTGCTTCTGCCACTCACCTGCTGCGGGACCTGGGCAGGTTCCTGACCTGGGACCCTCGTTCCCCAGCTTCGAGGCGGAGGTGACAGAGCCCACCTCGGGAGGGCCCAGCCTTTCTACCAAGGGTGTCTGGCCCAACAGTCAGGTCCCGGAAATGGCAGGCTTCTCTGGGCTGTCCTCCACGACCCTTCTCCAGATGCTCAGGCCCAGGCAACCTCTCCCCTCCCCGCCGGCAGCCTGAGCCTCACTGGAGAGAGGGGGCTCTGCACCGTGTCACCCGGGGTGCTGGCGGGGGCTTCGCTTTCCAGACTTCTGCTGGGGCCTGCTTGGGATGGAGATGGTGAAGCCAACACGTCTCCTCTCTGCTCCTGATTCTTTCCTGTGAGGAGAGCAAGAGGACGTCTCGGCATCCCTGGGCCAGGCTGGGATGACAGATAGGAGGATGAGTGAGGCGGGGAGGCAGAGGGGCCTTGGGGAGCTCATCCCCACGGCCTGGTTGGCAGCTCGGAGGGGCAGGGGCCAGGTCTGGTCCCTTTCGTCTCCAGGGACTGTGGCCGGGGCCAGAGTCCCCAACGCTGCCCGGAGTGGGCAGTACCTTAAAATGAGTGAAGTGGGCTGGGAGTGAGTAGTAGGGGCAGGTGGGGAGTGGGCAAACTGCCCTCTGCTTCCTGTCTAAGGGAAGCACAGGCACTCAGCACTTGCCTAGGCCAGGACGGTGAGATTTTAAAATTGATTGATTGATTTTTAGAAAACAGAAAGAATGACATTTTATTGGAATTTCTCTAATTTTTAATGTTGGCAGCAAATGCAAATTTAGAAAAGCCAAAAACATATGCCAAACAAAATACGTCTGTGGGCAGGGCTGGCCTGCTGGCTTCTAGTTTGCAAACTCTGGCCCAGGGAAGCTGACTTTTTCTGAACATCAAAAGGCTTTGTGTGTTTCCATTCACTGTCTTGTGTAATCCTAGAATGGTCTTGCGAGGTAGGCGTTATTCTCCCTGTTTCACAGGTGAGGAAACGGAGGCCCGGGGAGGTCAAGTCACATAGCCGGTTAGTGGCAGAACTGGGTCTGGGACCCAGCTGTCAGCCCCTGGAGCCCATGCCTGTCATCGGACAGCCTCCCAGAGTTGACAAACACCAAAGAAGAGAGAACGCTATTTTCTCAAACCTGTAAAGAAGTCTGGGTGGCCGGTGAGGCAGTGATGAACAGATTATGCTTTTCTGCTTGTTTTGTGAAAAACTTCTCTCTCCGTCCTGGGGTCCCCATCTCCTCTGTGGCCAGACTCGGAGGCGAGCAGCCACCCAACAGCCCTTTGCCACGGCCATGGAGCCTGGGGCCAGGCAGAATGGGCAGGTCCCAACTGCAGGGCTGGGAGGGGGGCGGGCTGGAGACGTTTCTAACTGGGTTCGTTGCAATTAGAATATGATAATGGTGTAGTTATGGTACGTGGAACTTCATTGTGTGGCACAGGCGTAAAACTCACCCTGCCCCTTCCTGGAGCTTCCACAGTGCTGGGCACACGGGGTTCTTCCTGGAGCCTCATGGGGAGCTGAGTCTGATCCCACGTCTGTCGCAGCTGACCTGGTGTTGTGGGCCCCGGTTCCCAGTAAGGCAGACAGTCCTCAGAATTTGGAGAAGAGGCGTTTCTGGAATTGGGTTTCTGATAGAAGGCTCACACGGCAGAGGAGGTCGAGTTTCAGGCCATGGTCAAGAGTGAGAAAGCTCTGCTGTCCCTGGACTGTGTTACCCCTGGGTGGGACCAGCCACAGGGAAGGGGCTTGGCGGAGCTGGGGGCCACACGAGGCCCTTGGCCCCCAGAAAGGGGCGGTTACCAGGCACACTCACGTTGATCAGAGGGGAAACTGAGGCTCAGACAGGTTAAAGTGACCTGCTCGGATGAGAGGTGACAGAACCCAGGTCCGCTGGCTCCAAAGCCGGACACTTTGCCCTGTGTGTGCTCCTGTGGGAGTCATGGTCACTGGGAACGGAGAAGACGCCTCCTGAGGTGTGGGTCTCTGTTAGCCCGGGGCGGTCCTCTGGGCAGGTTCCCTTTCACATCACCCTGGGACCCCCGACAGGAGGCCGGAGCCAGAGGTGTGGCCACGGCTCTCGGTGGTCAGGATGGGGCCCTCGCCCTGGCCTTGTCGAGGGCGCTTTCCCGGGCTTTCCCTGAGTAGGTGGAAAGTCTGGGGTCACACAGGACTGCCTGGCCACGTGGCCTCCAGCACATCATCCCGCAGCTTCCGGAGCCTCAGTTTCCGCGTCTGCATGATGGACGCGATGAAGGCCTGGCTCCGTGCCTGACGTGTAGTAGGGCTTATACGTGCACGGGGTCGTGCTCACTAGCCACTCACTGCTGAAGAATTCGGACAAAAGAAGCGACTTTCTTGCTGAAACAGACGCAGAGTAAAGTTTGGTGTCTTTTGTCGCAGCTCCTTCAGAAACCAGAGCTCAGGTGGTTTAGAAGTTCCATGCCGTGGCCGCAGTTACTTGTCTGTGAAATGGCTATGGAATGTCACCATTCTCCTGCCTGGACACCCCGTCTCCCCAGGGCCCCATGCTGGGCTGGCACCTTCACACGCCCCTTGGTGTTTGCTTGACCCACCAGGGCACGCCCTTGGGGAGGGGGCAAGAAAAAGGCTTGGGCCTCGGGGTTCACCTTCAGAATTCATTTTTTTATCCTAATCAGGTACCATCATGACTCTTTCTCCAGGCCCGGAGAGCCTAGCAGCTGAGGCTGGTGGGAGATCGGGAGTCCCGGGCCTGAGCCTGGGGTCAGGCTGGCTGCCGGCGGGTGTTGGGGAGCCGGGGCGGGTGGCGGCCAGTTTACTGAGGCCGAGGGGCTGTGGTAGCCTTGGGCGGCTGTGCTGGAACCCAGCCCATGGCCAGATCACCCGGGACGCAGTGCACACACCTGCCTAGGGCATCTGTGACGTAAGGCCCCAGAGAAAGCAAGGGGAAGAAGCACGGCGTCCAGGAACCGCGTGGAATTTGCAGAGCGCACAGCTGGAAGGACCCTAGTGTTAGCTCAGTGTATGTTATACACGGACGGTTTTGTTTTGTTCCCACTTAGACCGTGTTTTGACTTTGAATTCCATGGCAGTAGGGGTGGGGATGGGCAGTGTAATCTTTCCCGAGCGTAGGGTCTCCAAAGGGTTGACCTGGGCTCTGCAAAGAACTTGCAGTCCCTGTTAATGTGGAAACTAACAAGTCAGACCCCCAGGTGGAGGGGGCCTGAGACATTGAGGCTGGCGAGGCAGGCCTGGGGGCCCAGGGCAGGGTCTCCTTCCGGTGGAAAAGGGGCCCGGACAGAAGAAACGGGGGTGGGGGAGTCCTGAGGATGAGCCCGGGTCCACTGCAGCTCAGAGGCCCTGCAGGAAACTGTCCAGCCCCGTCCCGCTGGTCTGGGGGGCAGGCGGCCTGTCACCCAGCAGCGGCGGGGGCAGGGAGGCCACAGGGATGGTGACCAGGTTGCTGCCGCCGCCTCCGATCAGAAGGCACCTGTCGGCAGCGGGGGTCAGCTCTGCCAGGGGGTCCAGGGGCTCTTGCCTGCCCCCTGCCCCCGGCACTGTGGCCTCCGGAAGCCAACAGCGGGGCACCGTGTGTCTGTGTGTGTCGGCTCTGCAGGCAGCCTGCCCTACGAGTACAAGATCGTGATCGCAGGCAACCACGAGCTGACCTTCGACCAGGAGTTCATGGCCGACCTCATCAAGCAGGACTTCTACTACTTCCCGTCCGTGTCGAAGCTGAAGCCGGAGAACTACGAGAACGTGCAGTCGCTGCTGACCAACTGCATCTACCTGCAGGACTCGGAGGTCACCGTGCGGGGCTTCCGCATCTACGGCTCCCCGTGGTGAGTGTGCCTGGTGGGCGCCGTTCCGACCGCTGGCGACCGTGAAGCCGTGCTGGGGTGGGGGGATGGAGGAGGTGAGGCTGAGTGCATGGAGGGAAGAGGGGCTGGGAGAGGCCGCAGAGAGACCCGGGGCCAGCTCTCCCCTCATGCTGTGTGACCCTAGGCAGGTCGCTGCCACTCTCTGAGCCTTGGTTTCCCCATATCTTGCGAATAATTATATATGCTATACTGTCTCACGTATAGACACGTACTATTAGTATCCCCATTTTCCAGGTGAGGAAACTGAGGCACAGAGAGGGTAAGGGCCTGGCTGAAGGTCACACAGGTAGGAATGGGCAGAGCTGAGATTAAACCCAGGCAGTTTGGTTCCAGAATCCTTGCTTTTAATCATTATTCCACATGCTGGGAATGTCCCTGTTGTCTGTCCCTCTGACACACACAGACGATGCACAGGTGGGGGGGTGATGATTGATTAGCCAGGTTAGGAGAGGCCGTCGGAATTTCCCTGGAAGACCAAAGGCCTGCTTTACTGTATTGGGGACGGCAGCTGTTTAAATCACAAGTATACATCAAACCTTTGTTCCCTGCTGGGGACACAGAGCAATCAGACCTCATCCCTAGGCTCACCTGGCTAAGTGGGGATCAAGGTGAGAACAGGTCATGATGGGTCTGCGTGGTGGTCGGTGTGTCCATAGCAACCCCCGTGACGATGGTGATGATGGTGATTAAGATTGTGATGATGGTGATGGTGGCAGCAGGACATTCCTGAACGGTTACAGTAAGCTGGGCCCTGGGCTTAAATCCCCATAAGGATTGTCTCTACTCCTTGCTCAGCCTTGTGAGGACTGATATATCGTCCCCGTCCTGTAGTTGGATAGACCACCTGGCCCTTAGAGGCCCAGCTGGCAATGGCCACAGGGTGCCAAGTGCTGGCAGGGTGAGGAGGACACCCTACACAGGAAGGAGAGACCTCACGTGCTTGAAAGAGTGGTTTGATTCCGGAAGGCTCCCTGGAGGGGGTGGGGTGACCTGAGCCACAAGGGAAGAGAAGGGCATTCACAGGCGTGGAGGGGTAACAGGGCCTGAGGCTGCACCATCACCCAGAGCAGCACACGTAGGGAGGCTTACGGGCGATCTGGGGGGACCCGGGGCCTGTCCGGGTGCAGGGACTTCAGGGAGAGCAGCTGCTGACACAGTGTGGCTGGGGAGCCCTGGGGCGGCCCTGGCTGATACCACATGGTGACCACCTGCTGGCTAGAGGCTGTGAGGGGTTTAGGACATGGTCCCATCCTCCCAAGGCCTCCTCATGGGGCAGAGGGGAGATCCTGGGCTGTCCTGCCTTCCTTGAGCCCCAGGAGATGCCTGCTGTCATCTCCCTGGTCCTCGCTGTGTACAGGGTCTCCACAAAGCCTCCCGGCGGCCTGTGAGGTCCTGATGAGGACTGGGGTGGGGGGCCCTCAGGGATGTGATGAGCTCGGGGCCAAGGCCAGGAGAGGGGAGCAGATGGCCGAGTCTGTCTGGCAGGCCGTGAGAGCCCAGACCTGGAGGGGAGGGCTGTTAGGCAAAAAAACAGAAGGAGGTCATTGTCAAAGGAGGAACCAGTGTGAGCAAAGGCGTGATGGTGAGCTGAGCACGATGGGAGGGGTGGGGCGGCGGGAGATTAGGCTAGAGGGTCAGGAGGGTCAGGTGCCAGACCGGGGAATCTGGACTGGATCTCTTTGCCCAGTGGTTTCCAACACCCTGTCTCCCCTGCACACCCACATACATACCCACACACACCCACATACCCACACACACCCACACCCATACACACAACATTTTGTTTAAAGTTAGATTGCTTAGAAGTTAACAGCACGGCTTTGGAACCAAACTGCCTGGGCTCAGCCCTTGACCTCACCTCTTATGGGCTGTGTGACCCTGGGTGAGTCACTTAACCTCTCGGTGCCTCCGTTTCCTCCTCTGCACAATGGGAGTGATGGGGCACCTCCTGCAGGGGGTGGGTGCAAAGATGTCAGGAGGGTTCAGCTGAGCCCAGTGGCTGCACCAGGCTTTCCGCGAATGGAGACATCATTCTTGTTATTTGCTATGTGGAGCCCCCTTCCATCACAGCCTTGCCCGGGACCCAGACGTGGGATGGAGGACAGCAGGGGGTGGGAGCCGGCAGGTGTCACTCAGTGTCCTTCCCACCCCACCCAGAGCAGCTCTGTGCAGCCCCACAGCTGGGCCCCGAAGAACCCCTTTGACGGCCAGCTCCCCAGGCTCCTGGCCGGGATGTCAGGCCAGCCCTGTGGTCCCCTATGCCAGCTGCAGGCCAAGAGCTGCTGCTGCTGAGGCCTGAGTGAGGCTGCTGTCAGCCTTGCTGGAGTCCAGCTGCTCTGTGCTCAAGCTGCCTGTGGTCTCTGCTTTGACTTCTGTGGCTCCAGCACGGGCAGTTCTGGACCTTTTAGTTGCAGGCCCCCCGGGGCCTGAGTGAGAGGAGTGCCTATCTTCTCCTTGACCCTTACCTTCGTCCCAGCTGGACGCACACCCCCGACCCCATGCCGTGGCGGGCCCAGCACCACCAGGCTGCTACACAGAGAAGGGACCCCAGGAGGGCTTGGTGAGATCCAGGAGGGCTCCCTGTTGGAGGGGGTATTTGAAGGAGGTGTGGGGTTTCCATAGGCGGAAGAGGCAAGGGAGGAGCCATATTTCGGAGCCCCTGTGATGTGCCGGACCCTGCCGCACTCTTCTTGGGCTGTTGGTTCGCGGCCCTTAACGCCGAGAGCTAGACGGCACCTCGTCTGCATTCTGAGGTGCAGGCTGTGAGCTGGCATTCCGTGCAGCAACCCTGGGTTCCTTTAGGCCCCGTCTGGGGCTGGGAGCAGGTGGTGTCATGTGCTGGGGAAGTTTCACTAAATTTCCCCGTGTGTGAGCCAGTTGCCTGCACCTGCTTCCATGCCACCATGGCACTAATCCTGAGTTCCTTCTGCCACCTTCCCCCCTGGGACCTGCATGCCTGGGAGGGTGGGCCCCTGCCACCAGGCCCCCGGAATCTCAGCAACTGTAGCGGCTAGGAGGTTGGGTGGTAAGGGAAGGGTTGTTCAGATTGGGGTAACACCACCTCTTAGCTGTGTGACTCTGGGCAAGTGCCTAGCCTTTTCTGGTCCCTCTATACAGGGAAATGGTACTGCCAATCCTATAGGGGGGTTGTGAGGGCTGCGTGGGCCCATCCAGATGAAGGCCAGGCCCAGAGTGTGGCCTTGGAGGTTGGTTGTGGTTATTATTACTGGGAAGCCGCTGGGGTGGAGACCAGGACAGAGAGAGCTCTGTTCCCGCTGATACCTCAACAGCCCCTAGGGTAGGACCAGGCCTGCAATCCCCTCCTTTTACAGGAGGGTAAGTAGAGGCCCCGGTGAGGTCGTGGCTTGCCCAGGGCCACACAGTGGGTGGTTCTCCGGACTCTCAGTCTGATCCAAGATGGACGCCCTGTTATGAGCGCCTACTGTGCGCCAGGCGTGGAGCAACGTGCTCTTCATGTGTCCCTTGGTCCTCTGAATAGCCTCAGGGTGCACATCGGCCCTGTTGGCCCATTGAGACCCGGGGATCAAAATGATGTTCTCATGGCCTCCCATGGGTTGGTTAATTCATTGATCAAGCATTTGTCCCATGGCCACTCCGGGGACGTGCCATGGGCCAGACAGACGCAGCTCCTGTCTTTGCGGGGTCTTTACCCTCGTGGGGGACATGTCAGCCACCAATTCCTTGGTTCAACGAGAGCCACGGAGGAGCAGCTCTGGGAGCTGGGGTCGGGGAAGTCTCCCCACAGGAGAGCCAGAGATACAAGCAGCTCTGGGAGCTGGGAAGGGTGTTCCAGGCCGAGGAAACAGTCCCGGCAAGGCGCAGGAGGCGCAGAGGGTTGTGGATGTGCTGGGGGCGGAGTGTGGCTTCCAGGGTCTCCGTGAGAGAGCGGAGGCCAGAGGCTGGGTCATCAGGCCGGGCTGGCGGCTGCCACGGTGGGTGGTGGCCTCACCCTGGTCTCCCAGCGCTCAGTGAGTCGCAGCTCCTGTAGCCCTGCGTCCTCAGCCCGTGGGGACCTGGTACATCACAGCCAAGGCCTGGAAGGGGCACAGTGCTCGTGTGTGCAGAGCTGACTTTCAGTCACGCTTGTGCCCTGGACCCAGACACACCAGGGACGTCCCCACCGCCCTGACTCTCACTTCACATCTGACCTCGGCAAGTCACGTCTCTCTGAGCCTCTGTCTTCCATCTGGGCAAGGGGGCACCAGGGTCCTCTCTGTGGTGTCGTCAGGTGAAGCCACGCTGGGGAAGTGGCACTTATCAGTCCCCAGGAAGGTATTCCTGGCCAAAGAACCTCGTGGCCTGGCTGCCAACTCTGCCTGGCTCGGGGGGTCCCCACTGTCTGTCGAGGTTTAGGCTGGGCGAGCTCAGCCCCGGGCGCCTGGGCGTATGGCAGCTTGTTAGGACGGGATGGACAGCAAAGCTGGTAGCGATTATTATTAAATTCAGATGTTCAGGGTTTTCGTTTTCTTTTTCCCGTGCCCTTAACATATTGACTAACACGTGGAATACAGGCGACTTTCGCAGCATCGTAACACCAGCAGGCGGGGATCAGGGATCAGATAAACCAGTAGCCGAAAGTAACCTAATATCAGTGGTACCTGGGGCATGTGGGCAAAGCTGACCCGCGCTGGGGGCAGACCTGTTCTGTGTCGTACTACAAGGCAGAGCGGGGACACAGAAGGCAGGTTCTCAGCAGTGTGGGAAGACAGTCCCACAGGCAGGAGCCCAGAGGAGAGGCAGTGGGGCCTTACTGAGTGGTGAGCTGCCCGTTACAAGGGGCATGCAAGCAGAGATACACTGTGGCTGGGCCTGGTGTCCTCCCGGCTCCTCCCCCGTGCAGAGGGCCACTGTTTCTCTGCCTGAGGCTGATGACCCCCTGTAAGCAGAGGGATGCATGGGCCTGGGGAGCCGCTGGGGTGGAGACCAGGGCTCTCAGAGAAGCCCTTTTGGCGCTAGACTTGGGACGAGGTTGGCCTTGATATTGAGGACTCACCAAAGCAAGCTCGGAGGAGGAAGCAGACAGCAAACTCACGGTCGCCATGTTACCTAAGTGTTACCGCCAGGGGATGCTCTGCTTGGGAGACTGGTGGGTCAGATTTGAATGGTTCCACTTCTTGTGAGACACACACTCGGAGGCACACAGTGGCCGCCAGGTGCCTGGCCCCCTGCAGGGCTCTGGAGTCCCAAGAATGGGTCCGGCCTGGCTGTGTCCCCCGTGACAGGGCACCATCACCAATCCCATTTTGCAGGATGGTCAGAGAGAGAATAATTTTGTAATGTGAATATGTCCTATGCAATATTTTAAATGTACGTACACTAAAAGAATTGTGCTGTTTGTCTGAGGTTCAAATTTAACGGGGCA
Source organism: Tursiops truncatus (assembly GCF_011762595.2). Taxonomy (NCBI): domain Eukaryota; kingdom Metazoa; phylum Chordata; class Mammalia; order Artiodactyla; family Delphinidae; genus Tursiops; species Tursiops truncatus. Next base: position 5,773,347 of record NC_047044.1, on the reverse strand, counting down.
TGTTGTGTTTCGTCTGGCCACCCGTATCCTGAGACAGTTGGGCTCTGCCTGTTTTTCGAACTTTATAAAAATGGACTCATGTGTCGCTCCAGGACTGCTTTTTTTCACTCGATATTATATATTTTTAAGATTCTTCCATGTCGTCATGTGCAGTTGTGATTGGTTCTCTTCTCAGTGCTGTGTAGGATTTCATCGTATGAATATATCACGATTTATTTATCCGTTCTAACCAGTTCCCACCACCCTTGCTTTGGGCCCATTATAAATAATATTGCTGTGAACATTCCACACGTCTCTTAGTGCACATAGAGATTCACTCCTGAATGTGCGTGCATGTGGACACACACACACACACACACACACACACACACACACACCCAGGGACGGAGTGGTCAGGTCATACACTGTACAGCTCTTTGGCAGGGGTGAAGCCAGTTTTTCCCCTGTCAGCAGTGCCCTGCCTCACCTCCTTGCCGGGACTTGGTATTGTGGGCCTTGCAGATCGTACCCATCTGGTGGCTGTGCTGATATTTCAAGGTGGTTTTCATTTGCATTCCCTTGACGACCCGCGAGCTTGAGAATCTTGGCCACTTGGATTTCTTCTTTTGGGAAGGGCTCAGGTCTTTTGCCCATTTAAAAAGATAATTGGGTTGTCTGCCCTTTCCGTATTGGTTAGTAGAGATTCCTTATGTATTCTGAACGCAAGCCCTTCATCACATGTAACGTGTAACATGGCTTTTCCTCCCCTGTGACCGGCCTCTTCCCTCTCTTCATGGTGCCTTCAGCTGACTCAAAGTTCGTAATTTTGGTGGAGTCAGATGCGTCACTGTTTTTCTTTGCAGTAAGTGCTTTTTGTGTCCTATTTAAGAAATCCCGCCCCTGAAGTCATGAAGATGTTTCCTTATTATCTTCCCACATCTTCGCTGTGTTGCCTTTTATCAATATGCTTAGGTGTTGGGTCCACTGGCAGTGATCGCATTGATGGTGTGAGGTAGGGATCCCGTTCTGGGATTTTCCACTTGGCCTGGCACCAAATATGGAGCTCATCCTTCCTGGCTGCTCTGTGTTACCCTCCTTGCCTGGCACACGGGGGCTGTGTCTGGGCTATCGCCTGCTCCTTCAGCCCACCTAGCTCCAGGGCCACACTGTCTTAACTACTCCAGCAACCCATTTCTTTCATGTCTCTTTTCCCAACTAGAACAGTTGAGGCTCCAGGAGAGCAGGGACCTGACTCCAGGGCAGGCTGCATCACCACTTCCCCGGTCCAGTCCGGCATGGGAGGGATGGAGGGCTCACTAGAGCCGCCTGCTTGCACGGCCACCCTCCCGGGGCACCGTGACTTTCTGGAAGTCATCTCTGGGCCCCTCAGATGCAGGCTCGGCGCTGAGCCTTCGCCGAGAGCAGCTTAGAGGAAGGGGGCGGGAACCATCCTCAGAAGAAGAGGAAGAACTCAGCTGTTACAAAATCCTAAGTGTTAAAAAAAAATTCCGTATACATACCGTATTCATTTATGGGTTTTGGATGCATTTTTTGGTCTCATTTAACTGAAAACGGCCTTGATTTTTTTTTTTTTTTTTTAAGGAGTGAGGGAGGGAGTGAAGTTGGCACACAGCTAGTCCATCTGGTCTAATTACTTCTGGTATTTTGAAAGAAGACATCTAAACCTGCTGAGACAGGAAACTTTGAGAAGTGGTGGCCGGGCCGCTGCTGGGCGTCTGGGCGCGGAGCCTGAACCTCAGCTAGGAGGCCTGGCTGCCTCCGGGCAGGGCAGGGCCAGGCGGGCAGCCGGAGCCTCAGGGACCAGCTCTCTCCAAACAGCCAGGATGTGCTGGGCCCAGCTGAGGGACCTCAGGTCAGGATCTCGGCTTCTGTGAAATGGCAACGGGACAGTCCCCTCGTGGGCTGTTCTTAGGATTCGGAGAGGTCTTGTGCGTAAAGTTGCTTGGCACACAGGCATTCGACACACGGTGGTCCCACCTACCCCCAAACCTCTCCAGCTACTGCCTCGACTGCCCAGAGAGGGGGCTGGAGGAGGTTGTGTACGTACAGCCTGCAGGGGCTGCGGGCACAGAGAGGGTGGCCGCTGGATAAGGCTGGCCGTGGGTTCTAGCGTGAGCCTTTGACGGCCTTCCCTCCGCTTCCCGGTGTGCACAGAGCAGGCGCGCTGCGGGGGTGGGTGCGAGGAGAAGGCAGGAACTGAGCAGCCTGGGAATTTAAACTCTGTGCCCTGAAGGTGTGGGGCTCTGCTTCTTGATGTGGGAGTAGCAGCAGCACAGTTGCTCTTCTCACTGCTGACCCAAAGACTCCGAACTCACAGCTGCTCCAGCTGCTTGAATTCTTCACAGCCGTGAGTGAGGTTTGGCCCTTGTCCCCATCGTATAGCTGAAAAGACTGAGACCCACAAAATGAAGCGACTGGCTTAAGGTCCCACAGAAACTGAGAGCCCAGATGGGCCGGGATGGAAGGATGGAGGCCCTACCCAGAACGGCAGACAGAGAGGCGCTAAAATAAAATGCTTTTTATTATTTTTATTTATTATTTTTTTTGCGGTACGCGGGCCTCTCACTGTTGTGGCCTCTCCCGTTGCGGAGCACAGGCTCCGGACGCACAGGCTCAGCGGCCATAGCCGCTCCGCGGCGTGTGGGATCTTCCCGGACCGGGGCACGAACCCGTGTCCCCTGCATCGGCAGGCGGACTCTCAACCACTGCGCCACCAGGGAAGCCCGTTAAATGCTTTTTAAAAGACTTGATGAAATACATCTTTTTGGGAAAAAAGAATAGAGAGGATGAAATAATGAACTCCTAGCTTTTCCCTTGCTTCTCAATGCCTTTCACCGTAATGTGGTCAAGGGGGTGCCAGGGGAGCGGGATCCTGGCGGCGCCAGGGCCTGAGAGAGCCCGCGCTGCCCCCGCTGTCCCCGCCACCGCCAGAAGCTGATGGGAGACCACGGTGAGCCCAGTTCGGACTGCTGTGTCCCGCACTGGGCTCCGGACCCTCTGTCCTTCTGGCTCTGCTTGAGGAATGGGTGGGCCTGGGGCTCAGTTCCGGCCACCTCACCCTTGGCTCTTTCTATTAAGAAAATCTTTTTCACCTCTTTAAAAAAATACTCATTTTTCAGTCTCTCTGGTAATTCTCCAAGGTGTTTGGGGTGCCGTAATTTGGGGTTGCCCGCTCAAGTTCTGCAAGGCTCTATCTGGGGGATCCTGGGCAGCCAGGTTTAGGGGTGCCCCTCAGAGAGGATGTCTACCCCAGTCTGTGGGTGCACCTGGCCAGGGACCCCCTTCTGCTCCGTTCATGGATTAGAGGTTCCTGGGCCCACGGGCTCACGGCCTGGGAAAGCCTGGGTCAGAGGTCCAGGGGAAGCTTCCCTCTGGTGGAGGCCTCCCCGTGGTCCGCTCTTTCCCCGAAGCCATCTGGGGACCCAGCTTTCTGGTCACAGCCGCTGCTGACCACCGGGGCCTTCTCTCTTGTTGCTTCAAGGCCATGAAGACCCACGTTCCCTGGCTCAGAGGCTGGCAGTGCCCGGGCATCCAGCACTGTGCTTACTTACATTTCATCCTGCATTTCTAGGTGGTTTCAGCACAGACCGTGGCCTTGATCTGTTCAGACAAGAGAGGCCAAGGCTTTCCCTCCCCTTCAATGCCTGAAACCCCCGTTCAGCAAACTTCCCATGAGACCGCTGCGCAGTGGTCCCACCTGCTCTGCCTTTCACTCTCAGCAGGACAAGGCAGGACTGTTTTCATCCCCGCCTTACAGAGGAGAGAGGTGAGGCGGGGCGTGGGTTGGTCAAGCGACTGGTCCAAGATCTCAGCTGTAGGCAGAGCTGGTGCCAGGTTCCCGCCCAGGTGGGTGGAGTTGGGGAGCTTGCGGGGGGCGGGGGGGTGGCTGGCTTTGACCTGTCTCATCGGCTGCTGCTTCCCAGCCTGGCCCTGGCCCCGTCCCTCCTGCAGCCCCTGTTGGGCTGCAGAGCCACAAGGGGCTGGCCTTGGGGGCCTAGATCCCTGGCCCCGTGAGCGCTGGTCGGAGCATCACAGAACCTCAGAGGTACTTCCCTCCCTTCCCGTCTAGAGCCCAAATTGAGTTGGGAACAGTCTGTATCTGTTCAAGACAAGCTGGGAAGCCGGCTGACCGCGAGCCCTGCCCGAGCCTCGGTGCCCCTCGTTTGGTCCTGTGACGGGGACACGACAGGCTGGGGAGGGTCCCCGAGGGACCCAGCAGTGTCCTCCACCAGTGGTCGCTTCCCTCTCCTTCCTCCGCCGGATATTATACCCATCAGCCTTAACCCATGACTGGCAGTTGACAAATTTTGATGGAGGGAAGAAATTCCTCGTGTCTGGACCCACACGGTGCTATCCCTGCACGAGCGTGTGCACACACGCACATGCAGACGCATGCCGTACACACGCACACACACACCACATGACACGCACACACGAGCACCCATACTCTCTCTCACGCACGCTTTTTCTCACCTCTCTCACACTCAGCCTCTCTCACACGCACGGGATTTCTCTTCTGCTCCTTTCCTATCCTTGTCTTCCTTGATTTCACGTTGTTGTTTTCTTTCTAGAAGCCCCTCAGCACACACGCGCGCACTCTTCTACGTGAGATTAATGTTTGCACCGAGTCCTCTGCCTTCTCCCAGCTGCAGAGGAGTCCCAGCGAAAGAAACGATGAATGATTCTGCACCTCGGAAGGGTGGGGGGAATTCATTAGGAAAGACAAAGGACCCCGTTCTTTGGTTCCACTCGTCTTGCTGCTGGCTTGCCCTAAGTGTGTGTGGGGCAAGGTGTGTGACTGACAGTCCTGGGGACACGTCGCTGCTCGTCCTGGCCCTGCCCCCTCGCTGGCAGCCACAGCTCCCCTGCTGTGGCAGCGTCTCCCCCAGACTCCCGCTGGGCTCCCAAGCCCGGGAGATGCAGGGAAGGCGTAAGGCAAACCCGCCTCCACCAGAACCGGGACGTCCCCAGGAATGGGGGCCACCTGTGGGGTGAGGAGTCAGCAGGAACTCGCTCGGAGGACCCAGGCGTGTCACTGACGCTGAGCCTTGGTTTCCCTGTTGCAGATGGGAGCACAGCCTCACTGGAGTGCTGAGAGGGTCCCAGGACACACATGGGCCAGTGCCACGTGTCATCCTCACCTGAGATGCTCTCAGTGTTGGCTGTCTCTGAGAGAAGGCAGAGGCTGTATTTGGCTCCGTGGAAGTGGCCCCGGAAAGCCTGGCCTTTGGGGGAGGGGGTACTGGGGCAGGAAGAACAAACAGATGAGGGTCAAGATGAGTGCTCTGTCTGCAGCCGGAGAGGGAGTGGACCTGGTCAGGCTTGTCTGAGAGCTCAGGGGCGGGCCGGCTGCTGGTGGGGCGAGGTCCCTGCCCCGCCCACACTGCAGCTTTCACCCGCAGAAGGAGAGGCGGAAGCGGGAGAGCACCTGGTCGGTGGGGGGATGGGGCGGGCCACTGTGAGAGGCTGTTCCCTGCCACCTGTAGGGCAGCCGCCCCTGCCCTCACCTAGGGAGCAGGCTGCCTGGGGAGGCAGGGAAGGTCCCCCAAGGGCGGTGAGTCGGGATGCAGCCGAGGAGGTGAGCATCACCTCTGAGGCCTCATCAGTGAAATGGGCACAGGATTCCCCCAGGCAGGTCGTGGCAGGGTGAGGGGGAATGGGAAGCTCAGCAGATGGTGAGAGTTCTGGTTCTGGTTGTGGAGCTGGTGGTGGGTCTCAGGGCTTCATGACAGCCAGGGGCTCTGGGGAGGGCTCCTGGGGAGGGTGTGGGGAGGGGAGGGTTAATGCTTAGTTCTTCCCACCTGCCTGCCTGCGAGGTAGAGCACCTGTCAGTTCATTCCATCATTCATTCATTTGTTCACTCATTCAGGCACGCTTTGTGCAAACCCACCCTGAGGTCCACCTGGGCCCAGCCATCAGTTAGGCAGGATGGATTCAGGGATGATTTGACCCAGGCCTGCCCTGAAGGAGCCTGTATAAGGGCACTTAGAGCAGGGAGGGTCACTTGTGCTTGGGGATGGAGGTGATCGGGGAAGCTTCCTGGAAGAGGTGGCCTTTGAGCCAGGCCTTAACAAATAATGGGTCATGGACTCTGAGGAGAGGCTAGGAAGGGCATTTCGGATGGCTGAAACAGGATGAGCAAAACCCAGAGGTGGGGAAAGGCTGGGCCTTGTTCAGGAAACAGGATTGTCGTGACTGGTGGGTGGTGAGCTCACTGGGGAATCTGCGTAGGCTGGTCCGAAAGGTGGAATGGGGCAGAGCCCAAGGCCTCCGCACGCCAGGCCATGAGGCTCGGGCTTGTCCTGGAGGTAATTGGGAGCCATGGAAGGTTTTGGACTAGAAGAGTAACAGGGTGGATGAGAGGTGGGGCACCAGGAGCCAGAGTGCAGCCAGGCTCAGAGGGACAGGCAGGCAGCTGCCACTGAAGAGGGAGAACCTGGGGCCCAGCCGCCCCAGCGGCATCCGGGTCAGCGGCCCACTGGGCACAGGATGCAGGAGCCAGGAACCCTGGTCCAGGTCCCTCTGGCCTCCCGAGTGTCCTCAGACCCATGACTTCTCCGTGCCATCATTTCCTCATCTCTAAAGTGGGGGCCTCCTGACAGCTTTGTCCCGAGGATTAACTGAGCAGAGGGGTGAAAGTGGCTGGTAAAGTGGGCTTTGCTGAGGAAGGTGGGCAGGATTCCTGGTCCTGTTGCCATCACTCCGGGACTGAAGCAAGGGCACAGGCTCTGGAATCTGCTGTCTGGGTTGGAGCCCTGGCTGTGCCACTCGGTTACCGGGTAACCTTGGGCAGTTCTCTGTACCTCTGTGCACCTCAGTTTGTGCATCTGTAAAATGAAGCAGTGATGGCAGTCGTCCCTCGGGGTGGGTGTGAGGATTTGGAGGCTCGTGGAGAGCCTTTGGAGCTAGGCCTGTGTGGGTGTCCCCTCGGTGACCCCTTGGCAGGCGGCCTCTCAAGGGGGCCCCCCTCCCCTGGCCTCTGCCCTCAGGCGTTGCTCCCTGGCCTGGGTGCACCACTGGGCCCAGCTCTACCCAGGACACCCTGGGCCTCCTCCACCCCCATCCCTGGGAAATGGGGTGGCCATACTCCAGGCTGATTGAATGGCCCCTGGTACACCCCCTTTCCCGGGGCGTGTGCCTTACCTGGGGAGATGGAAAACCCAGAGCAGGGGAGGCTCTGTTTCAGCCGTTTTCTACAGACAGGCATCGCCCCCCTCCCGTCTGCCATTAGGGAACCGGGAATTCACGCTCCAGGGGGAAGCCGTTGAATGATTGGCCATGAGGAGGTCATTTATATTGGCTAAGCGGGCCTAATTAGACTGGATTCGAAGGTTACCATAAGCGCACAAAAAAGCTGTTAAGGGGTTAACCTCGGAGAGATTACATTGTATTCACCGCTCTGTTAAAGTTTGAATTAATTTTTCCCATGGGTTTGTTCACATTCTAATTTTCAACTAAATGAGACATCTGTTTCAGAAAAGGAAAATTTGCTCTGGTTGTCATGGCAACTATCATTCTGTAAGGAAATTATTCCAATGGTTACTTTAGAACAGAAAGACAGAAATTCAGGACATAAAGCCGCCTGCCACGGCTCTGTCGGAATTCTGATCCATCCGACCTCCTCGGGGTCTGTGATGTGTCCCGGACGGTGGGTGGACGTCAGGGCTCCTGGCCCTCAGGGCAGTGAGGCTGCGTCCAGGCGCCAGCTGCACTGGGGATGGGGACCGTGGCTCTCTCAGCACCCACCGTCTCAGGCGTTCGTGGGTCTCAGCCCACGGCTGCCCCCAGGGTGGGTGGGGAGCTCGGGGCCGGGCTGGATCCGGGCTGCCTGGATGACAGGCCCTGCGAGCCCCCGCCTGCCCTGACCTCTGTCTGGAACCCCGAGCAGCCTCGCACTTCACCTCTGGCCCCAAAGGGCCCTGCTGGGCGAGGAGAGAGGGTCAAGTGACCAAACGCAGGACGCCTGGGACGTTGGGGCCGACTGTGCCCTCGGGAAGGGCTGGTGCCCCCCATCCCTTAGGCTCCCATTCCCATGACACAAACCTGGATGGACGTCACGCAGGAGTGGCCGAAGGCTTTTCCAGACCCTGGGGAGTGAGGTCACCCAGAAGAGTCCGTCTCTCCCGCTGCTCTGGCCCTGCTCTTGGCCACCCCTGAGAAAGGCCTCCCCACCTGCGGGCCGCCCTGAGAAATGTCTCCTCTGGACGTTTCCATGCATGACCTGACTTTTCCTCCTCCCCACAAATTTCAGTAAAGGCCAGAACATCCCCTTTTCCCAGTGACAGAGCTCCTGGGAATTTGGAGGCATTTTTGCGATGATGGTGCAATTTCATTCCCTTACACCTCCTCCCACCCACTTTCTTTCCCTCCCCTCTGTGTCAGGCAATGGGTGGGGTAGAGCATCGAGCAAGAAGCACCCCCCTGCCCTCATGGGGTAAGATCTGGGGCCATAGGCATCCTTATCCCAGTTTACACGGTGAAAGAGTCTGGGTGCGTCCAGCCCAGGGGCAGAGCCAGAGTGTCTGATGCCAACTTCCGTGCCCTTGAGCAACCCCTCCGGGCATCCCAGGGGGCAGGGTGGATTCCACCTTCCCAGGATTTGAGGTGATGTGTTTCCAAGAACCACGGAGGTATATCTATGGGGAAACGCCACCCCCAGAGGAAGGCTCGTTAGTACTGGAGGGGGACGTAGGCAGGGGCTCGTGTGGGTCAGCTCCTGGGGGTCTGTGGGGTCTCTGATATGTTACAGAGTGTCTTTTCCAAAAAGTCACTCCTTGCTGTGGCTCATGGGAGCTCACAGATGCCTCCTCTCCATGCTGATGAGGCCTTGTCCCCTCTTGTAAATATTTGATTAGGTTTTTGAAAAATGGATGCTGTGTTTGGAAGGCAGCAGAAAGGCATTGCTCCTTTTGCTGTGAGCTGACAGGCTGTGGGCTTCCGGGGGGACTAGTGGGCTTGGCGTCATGAGCAGCTTCCAGGCTGCTGCAGCCTTCCCTGCAGGGACCCCGCCCTGGCTTAGCCAAAGTGGGGCTTTGAGTACGCCCAGGGTCTGAGGGCTTCAGAAATTGCAGAGCTGTGAGCTCAGTATGTTAGGGCTGCCAACTGCTTTTGACCAGGAACCGTGGTAGGAAAAGCATTTGTTTTTTTACATTGTGACTCAGTACACCCTTATGTGGGTGTCTATTTAAATATAAATATATTTAACTGAAGTATCCCTTCCGTGCTATGATGTACTCTGATGTTGTCTATTCTTTATTTCCCCCTTTTCCTTTATTTTTTTAAAATGCTGTTTGACCCTTCAAAATGCAGTTTGAAAAACCCTGCCCTGGGCCAAAGGTTTTGCATCCAGGTTCCGTGAGTGGGTTTCAGGAGGGGTCCATAGTAATGATGGTGATGATGATGGTGATGGTGGTGGTAGTGGTGATGGTATTGATGATGGTAATGATGATAATAATGGTTATGATGGTAGTGGTGGTGGTGATGGAGCTGACGATGGTGATGGTGGTGGTGGTGACAGTGTCGATGTTGGGGATGATGGTGTTGGGGATGATGATGGTGATGGAGATGAGGGCAGTGGCAAAGCATTGGACCAGGCACCGTTTTAAGCACTTTACATGGATTAATTGATTTAATCCTTTCAAAGCCCTGTTGAGGCAAAGGATATTATTATGCCCATTATACAGATGGGGTAATTGAGGCATAGAGAGAAGTTAAGCCACTTGCCCAAGGTCACACAGGTAGTTAGAGGTGGACCCATTCTAACCCAGGTCCCTCTGATCCCAAGATTCCCTCGAAGGTGGATGTAAAATTGTGTGTGTGTGGAGACGTTTTTCTGCAGAGAGAACCCTCAGCTTTCTGCAGAAGCGCAAAAGCAGGCCTGAGTCGGGTGTGACTGAGGGAGTAGGCGGCTTCCGAGGGACTGCCCAGTGCCACCCACCCAGTTGCCCTCCCCGGCCCCGGCCACCTGGTCTCGTCACTAGGTGGGCACTTCCTGTGGGTGGGGATCCCTTGGGACAGCCCAAACCTGGGGGTGCAGACAGCTCCTGTGCGCCTGCCCCTTCACTGTCTGTTTCTCCTCTCACGGGCCCAGAGGACAGATCCCCAGGCCCCCACCTGTACAGGTGGTCCCCCTGGAAGCCACTCATGGCTGGGTGTGGGTGAACCCCATCCCCCCACAAGAACAAGACAGGAGCCACGAGTCTCCCTCAGGATCAAAACTTAGGCTGGTAGGGGCGTGGGGAGACGGCGGCCTGGCGTATTCTGCTCATTTTCAGTACGTTTCCCTGGGTGTACCTGGGGGCTTTCATTCCAGCGTTGGGGATCGTGTTCAGCTTTGAAGTTTTGGCTGCGATTCCAAGGCAACAGGAAGAGTCCTGTTCGACCTCCCGTTAACAACTTCATTCATTCATCCAGCCCTCCGTCACTCAACACCTTTTGTTAAACAAACATTTGCTCCTCCCCGGGCAGGTGCCCGTCACTCGGGGTGGGAAGGAAGATGGAGCACAGAGGGCTTGGAAGGATATATGTGGCGTGGGGTCAGGGGCAGGCAGGAGGAGAGGAGGGACCCGGCGTCCCAGGTGTGGGTCACGGACAAGCAAAGCCTGGCAGCGGACGGGATCCCCCAGGTGTCTGAAGTGGCGAAAGCACCTTTGACCCCAAATGACCAACCAGCATGGCCACTCACCCTCTTCCTTCACAACCCACGTTCCAGGATTTGGCGCTGCAGGCTTGACGGCAGCTGGGAGAGAGGGTCAGATCTGGGTTCCAGAATGACTTCTTCACTGACCACTGTGTGACCCTGGGCACCTCCCTTCCTCTCGCTGAACCTCAGTCTTCCTGTCCAGAACCTGCCGTGGTGGGACTAAAGCGGGGTTCTCAAATGCTGTTCCATGGAACCCCTAGGGTTCCACAGAGGTGCATTGGGTGGCTGCCAACGCAGTAGAGACGTTGGGTCAACAGCTAGGGGTGTCAGCCTCCCACGGAGGAGCTCCTGGGCCATGAGAGGGATGTTAGTGGCAGCTCTGACACACGAGAGGCTCTGAGTGTGAAAGGCCAGCCCCACTACCAACTCGTGCAGAGTACGTCAGCGAATGGACATGAGGTGCCTGGCCTCACGGGGCCCAGATCCCTGAGCCAGCTCGCTTCTCTGAGCCCCTGGGTCCTCATCTGAAAAACGGGAATAATCCCAGCCCTTAATTCACAGGATTCTTTTGACAGTTAGATAAACTTATCCCTATAATGTAATTAGATGACGCCTGGCAAAAAAAATAGGTGTGCGGGAAATGCTGGCGACAATTTTTAGTTTCTACTCCCTGGCCCTCGGTCTCCTCACCCATAAAACAGAAAGAGAGAGACCTGTCTGTCAACCTTGCTGCAGGTGTGGAGGTCCCTGGGGCGGCAGGTGGGGAGGTGATGGTGGTAATGGCGATTATATTAGTTTCCTAGGGCCGCATAACTAATTATCACAAACCGTGTGGCTTCAAACGACAGGAATTGATTCTGTCGCAGTTCTGGAGGCTGGAAGTCTGAAATCAAGGTGTCACCAAGGTTAGTTCTTGCTGCGGGGACTAAGGGAGGATCTGTTCCGCGCCACTCTCCCAGCTTCTGGTGGTTGCTGGCAGCCTGGGGCTCCTTGGCTTGTAGACACATCACTCCAATCTCTACGGCCATTGTCACGTGGCCTTCTCCTCTCTCTGTCTGTGTTTGCACGTGATCCTCTTATAAGGACACAAGTCATGAATTAGAACCCACTCTAATCAGGTATGACCTCATCTTGATTCCATCTGCAAAGACCCTATTTCTAAATAAGGTCACGTTCACATGTACTGGGTTGATACTTCAACATATATTTTAGGGGGGACACAATTTGACCCACCACAGTGATGATAGTAAAGGTGGTGGTGTTGGTGGTGATGATGGTGCCTTTGTAAATGCTAAAGAGCTGGGTTCATGTGGGGAACTTATAATGACTTAGGCCTAAGGGCTAATTCTTAGTTGGGATACTTTTGTTGTAAATGAAAACCCAACTCAAATGGCTTTCTGTTGGCCCAGGTAACGGAGAAGTGCAGAGGTATGGTGGGTGTCAGGTGCGACTTGATCCAGCTGCTCCCCTGGGTCATGTGCACCAGCCATCTCCCTTTGGGACAGTTTAACAGGTACTGACAGCTCACAAGGCAAGAAGCTCAGTGGTTTGTATGCAGGGATGACAGTGTTCTTTTCTCTCATCACTGAAAGAAACGTCTGGAATTCCCTCCAACTGGCAGGTTCTAGGTCACATGCTCACCGTTGAACCCATCGAGGGGAATGACTTGCACTGATCAGTCTAGGTCCGGGTTGGGCGACAGGTAGGAATTCCGTTAAATGGCCTCGGTCCACCCAGCCCTGACCTTAATGTTGGGGGTGGACTCAGCCCGGTGGAGCCCCTGCTGGGAGCTTTGGGTAGAGGCGGGAAGGAGCATCTCCACCTGGGACCCACTCTCTCTTGGGTGGGGCTCCACCTGCCCCAAATGTAGGAAGGAGGATGGATGGAGGGGCATTCTCCCACCATGGGGACAGGTGAGAATGTTCTCTGAATTTCCCTAGAAGGGCTTGGAACAAGAGAGCCCTTTGGCAGAAGTTGATTTTCTTTTTCACTTTCATTTTCAAAAATTACATAGATAGGGCTCCCCTGGTGGCTCAGTGGTCGAGAGTCCACCTGCTGATGCAGGGGACACGGGTTTCATGCCCCGGTCCTGGAAGATCCCACATGCCGCGGAGCGGCTGGGCCCGTGAGCCATGGCCGCTGAGCCTGCGCGTCCGGAGCCTGTGCTCCGCAACGGGAGAGGCCACAACAGTGAGAGGCCCGCGTACCGCAAAAAAAAAAAAAAAAAAAAAAAAATTACATAGATAATACTTGTTCATCATAGAAAAAGGAAAAAGGCTGGTCAAGTCCAGGTGAATCCACACCTTTCCCTGGACGGGAGGTTCTGGGCATCTGGCCAGCCCTGATGGCCGTTTGGCACTATGGCCTGCTTCTCCTGCCATGTCATTGCCCCCACTCTCGGTGGCCCTCTCTGACCCACGTGCTCTCCTCCCACAGGCAGCCCTGGTTTTACGGCTGGGGTTTTAACCTCCCGCGAGGCCAAGCGCTGCTCGAGAAGTGGAACCTCATTCCCGAAGGTGTAGACGTCCTGGTAACCCACGGACCGCCACTGGGTAAGACTCAGCCGGCCCCGCCTCGGCTGGCCGGCCCCGCGCACGCCTGCTCCTGCTGGGGGAGGACGCAGGGGGTGTGGGTGCTGGCAGCGGGGGCGGAGCTGGGCCTGTCGACGGGAGCTGCGGACGGGCTCTGTTCTGAGTCCAGCTCGCTGGGGCACCAGGGACAGGTCACCCCGTCGTGGCTCTTATTTCCTGAGCACCGACTGTGTGCCGGGGGCTCGGTGTGTCACCTCACAGCCGCGTGGTGAGGTCAGATCAGCTGCCCCTTTTATACACGTGGTACCTTGGAGCTCGGGGAGGTCAAAAGGCAGGCTGGGCCCTTGACACTCCAGACCTGAGTCCTGGGGGCTGAATACCACCAAGGTCACTCTCACCGGGCCCATCCCGTGCACCCCCCCACCTCACCGGGCCCCATCCCGTGCACCCCCCCCACCTCACCGGGCCCATCCCGTGCACCCCCCCACCTCACCGGGCCCCATCCCGTGCACCCCCCCACCTCACCGGGCCCCATCCCGTGCACCCCCCCGCCCCATCAGACCACGCATCCCACAGTCCCCAGGGCCTGTGGTTCCACCGCCAGCAGCTTTCCTCCCCGGCCCCTCGGCCCCACTCTGGCCAAGCTGATGTCACTGCTCGCCTGGTCTCGGCGTTAGCCTGCCGTCTGCCACCCAGGCCCCTTTCTCAGTCCCCCCCCCCCTTTCCTCACACCCTGCTTCCTGTCCCTCAGCTCGTCCCTTTGATTCTGCCCCAAACTGCATTCCAGCTCCTTTCTCTCCTCTCCACCACTGCTGTCCCCACCTCGTCCGTGCCAGTGTCTTGTGTCTCTTTGATGACCAATGTGGTCTCCTCACTGGTCCCCCAGCTCTGAGTCTTGCCCCACCCAGTCCACTCTCCTCACGTCAGTAGGAGGGAATTCTCTGAATGGTCCGTTGTACCATGCCATCCCTCTATAACCCTCTGTGACTCCCTCAGTCCTTAGAATGAAGCCCAACTCCCAGCAGTCCTGCCCAGACCCGCCTCTCCCCCCACCAGTGCCTCCACCAGACCTGTCATCACTCCCTTGGTGTTTGGGGCTGGGCTGGGCCGGGCCATGCGGGACCTGGAGCCAACCCGATGCAGTGCTTGCCTTGAAGGCTCCAAGATGCCGGGCAGAGGGATACCGAACGGCCAAGCCCAGTGGGACACAGTCAAGGATGAGGGAAGCCTGAGACAGAGATCGTCAGAGGGGGCCTGCAGAGGCTGACAGAAAGGGTGGTCTCAGCATCGGGTCTGGGAGAGGCGGGGAGGGAGGTGGGTGCGGGCAGGGCGTCCCCGGTGGGAAGGGCTGTCAGGTGAGGCCCAGTGCAGCTCCAGAGTCATTCGCTCAGACACCTGTTCAGGGAGAAGCTGCCCTGAGCACCTGCTGTGTGCCAGACGCCCAGCCAGAGCCCTTGGCGCCTCCCTCCACCCTCACAAAGGGCTGAAATGAAGGCTTTCTTACCCCCATTTCCAAACGGAGGGAGCCCCGAGGCCCAGGGCCCTGACGTGGTTTAGGCGTGACACGTGGCTTCTAGTGAGGCTCTGAGGCAGGTTTTTTTGCTTCCTCCCTCCCTCCCTCTCTCCCTCTCCTCCTTCCCCCCTTTCTACCCCTCCATCCACTCCTCCAACAGCATCTTCTGGGATCCCGCTCTCTGGATGCCTCACCACGCCTGCTTCACACACAACACACAGCTCCTGTTTCGGGGGCGCCTGTGTGCTCAGCCCAGCCCGTTGTTGGATGAATTGTTGAATGTGGCACAGAGAGGTTAAGTGACTTGTCCAAGGTCACACAGCCAGTAGGTAGCAGAGCCCAAGTGTCTGCTCCAAGCCCGTCCCCTGCCTACTCCCCGCCTCTCCCCTCTTCTTCCTCCTCTTCCTTCTTGTTTCTCTCCCTCTCTCCCTCCTTCTTTCTCTCTCTCAGCTCTAAGTCAGGTCCATTGCAGCCTGTCAGATTCTTTGAGTGGCAGGATTCCTCTTCCCCTTCCCAGCGGTTGTAGAAACCTGTTTCTCCCGCCTGAGCAGAGAGGGGCTGAGATGAACCGTAGTTGTATGCTTGGAGTAATCAGTCATTCTCCTGTGGTTTGTGTAGCCGTGTGAGGAGAATAAGCCACCATATGGGATGGCTCCGGGAGGCTGGCGGCGTGAGCAGACCCAGACACGGCCCACGTGCTCGAGGCTGCAGTGGATGAAGAAGTTCATTTTCATGATTTTGCGATGTGTGTTTAGAAAGTTTCCAACATGGAAATCCTGCTCCCGTGGTCCGCTCTGCTGCCACCTGCTGGGGTGGCCTTGGGCCTCCACTGTCCCTCTCCGGCCTCAGTTTGCTTCTCTCTGCAATGGGTGGATGCCAGTCTTGAGACCACTTTGAGCATGAATGGTCTGGGGGGCTCACAGCTGTCGAGACTGCTCCCTCCCCATCGTGCCTGGCCTACTCGGGCTTTTATACGTGGGCTCTCCGTGCCGCCCTGCAGGGGAGGAGAAGGGGAAGCAGGGGAGGATGAGGCTGCAAGGCCCCAGGCAGTGCAAGCTGGAGCCAGGCTTTCCTCCCGGAGGCTGAGGCAGGGCAGGGTGGGTCCAGGGCCACTGTGTCTCTGAGATTGCAGAGCTGCGGCCTGGGCCCCGTCATCACCCTCCTGCTGTCTCCCCTGCCAGGCTTCCTGGACTGGGTCCCCAAGAAGATGCAGCGGGTGGGCTGCGTGGAGCTGCTCAACACGGTGCAAAGGCGCGTCCAGCCGCGGCTGCATGTCTTCGGCCACATCCATGAAGGTCAGCGGGGGTGGGGGCCTTACCTGCAGGGGGGCGGGGCGCCTCATTGGCCCTTCAGGGGGGCTGTCTCACCTCCCTTGAACCCAGTCACCTCCCCCCTGACCAGAGGGAAATAGCCCATTTCCTACATACACTTCGTAAATGCCTATCCCCGTGTCGGCTGTCAGTTAGCTGTTGCCGAAATGTTTTATCATAGGAAGATGGAAGAAAAGTCTAGCAAGACTTAGAAATAAGTTTTACTTCCTTGGAGCCCTGCAGCTCTGCTGTGCCTCCTCCGCCCTGGGAAGTCTTCGGAGATGGCTGGGGGCTTTTTGGAGGAGGGGACATTTGGATGTGACACGGAGGAGGTGTTCGAGTTGGGGGCGCCCTGGGAGCTCCTTACAGGACAGGTGGCCCGTCTTGTTGCTCACATCCCTACGGCCTGGCATGCAGTAGGTGCTTAATGGATGGGGAGGGCTGCCTGCCTGCCCAAGGGGCTTTATTGGCATCTCCCCCCCGCCACCGCCCCCCACACACAGACAGCCGTGAGGTTCTGCCTTCTGTCCTGGGGGCAGGACCCCTTGCTGTGTCCACATCACCTGGGGAGAGTGGGCAGGGTGGCCGTGAAGGTGACCGGTGATGTCGGCTCCAGCCGTGACTGCCCCGGCCTGTCACTGCACAGGGCTCACCTCGTGAGACCTCAGGCTTCCTCACTGGAGTCTGATTTCACCAGTTTGCTCCTTTTGAACCATTATCCCACCTGTCCAAGGCTTCCTGGTCCCATTGTCCCCTGCCAGGAAGCACATGGTTTTCCCCCAAGCTTGTCTCCTGGCCTCCTGAACCTCTGTCTGCTTTGGGCCAGGGCCCCTGGGACTCACATGGCTTGGTCCACATCCGATCACTTTCCTCTGCATCGCGCTGTCAGGGGCAGGCGTGATCAGACCTCTCCAGCCCCAGGGAGCTCACAGACTCCTGGGCAACAGATGAGCCATCAAAGGCAGACTCTGAAAGGTCGTGGGAGAGATGGACAGCTCTTGTGCTGTGGGATAATAGTAACGGCTGTCATTTTCTGTAGACCTACTGTGGGCGTGTAGTGCCCTCAGATGCAAGGTTGTGTGTGATCCAAACCACACCCCTGCATGATTGTACAAGAGAAATGCAGGCTCCAAAGGATGGGTAGCCTGCACAGAGGAGGGGAAGTGTCCCTTTTGGTTTGGAGGTGAGCTGAGCTCAAGGTTGAGGAGGATTCTGACCAGTAGATGTGGTGGGAAGAGGGTATGTTTGGGGACAGAGGTGAGGAGAAGAAAGTACATGACAACGATGGTGGGGATGATAATGATGGTTACAATGATGGTAGTGATGATGGAGATGGTGATGATGACGGTGGTGATAATGACAATGATGGTAATGATGATGGTGATGGTGATAATCATGGTGATGGTGATGGTGATGATGGAGGTGGTGATGATGGTGATGTTGGAGGTGGTGATGATGATAATGGTAGTGATGATGGCGATGATGAGATGGTGATAGTGACAATGATGGTAATGATCATGATAATGGTGGTGATGATAATGGTGATGATGGTGATGGTGATGATAGAGGTGGTGATGGTGATAATCATGGTGATGGTGATGATGATAATGGTGGTGATGATGGTGATGATGGAGGTGGTGATCATGGTGATGATGGAGGTGGTGATGGTGATGGTGGTGATGATAGTGATGGTGATGATGGTGATGATGATGATGGAGGTGGTGATGAAAATGGTGGTGATGATGGTGATGATGGAGGTGGTGATGGTGATAATCATGGTGATGGTGATGATGATAATGGTGGTGATGATGGTGATGGTGATGATGGAGGTGGTGATGATGGTGATGATGGAGGTGGTGATGGTGATGATGGAGGTGGTGATGAAAATGGTGGTGATGATGGTGATGGTGATGATGGAGGTGGTGACGATGGAGGTGGTGATGATAATGGTGGTGATGATGAGATGGTGATAGTGACGATGATAGTAATGATCATGGTGATGATGGTGTACGGTGGTGATGATGGTGATGGTGATGATGTCAATGATGGTGTCTCACCATGTGCTTTCCAGGCACTGGGCCGAGCCTGTGAATTATTATCTCATTTGCTGCTCACAGCAGGCTTGGGAGGAGCATCTGTCATCGTCACCATTTATAGATGAAGAGCCTGTACTGGATGGTTTCAGTAGCTCGCCCCAGACATCTTCAGCCCCTTGTGGCTGAGTTCCCTCTGACTACCACACTCACCAGACCACCCTCACTGCCCTGGGTCCTGGTGTCACCTCTCAGCCCTGACAGCCGTGTGCTTACTTTCTAGGGTACGGAGTCATGGCGGATGGGACAACCACCTATGTGAACGCATCTGTGTGCACCGTGAACTACCAGCCCGTGAACCCACCCATAGTCATTGACCTCCCCACACCCCGGAACTCCTGACTGCCCCCACGGCCCCAGCGCTTCCCACCCGCATCAGCTACGTACACCTAGCTGAGAGCACGGACCTCCTACCCCCCTTCCTTTCATGCAGACAGCCCGTCCGGCTGCGGGGACCAGCCCAGCAGGCGGGCTGAGGCCTTGGAATGAAGAAAATCACCCCTGACTCTTCAGCCTTCTGTCATTTGGAGTCAGGACCCTGCAGGTCCGTCAGGGGTTCTGTGCTCATCGCTGATTTCTGCGTGTCCCTTCCGTGTGTTCCTTGTTAAAGGACCTGCTACGCTCGTGGCCCTGTCCTGCTTGGGAAGTGACTGAATCTTCATCCTTCTCCGTTGGACACCCTCGTGGGTTTGGGAAGCCGCTGCTCTTGGACAGATCCTGGGAGTTCTGGCACAAAGTCTCCTTCTCACCGAGGGTCTGTGTGGCTGCAAGCCTCAGGGCTCGGGGGTGGGAGGGTGTGTCGTAGCCTGAGTGCAGGCGGCCCTTCCGCTCCGTCCAGGCATCCAAGGGAACGATCAGGGACGTCTCAGGAATCGGGCCGCACCTGGCCGGGCCGACCAGCCCTTTGCTTCACTGATCCCCCGTTTTCTTCCTGTGGGCATTTTTGCTGATGTAAACTGTGGCCTGAGCATCCTGGGCACCCGCTCGGAGCCTGGACTTGGGGGGTTGTTTCTACGGAATGAGCCTGATGAGGGCCCAGGGCCAGCTGGAGGGTTCCCAAGTCCTGGATGCCCCTGGTCCCCTGGGGACTGCGCTGCTCTGCAGAACTCAGAAGGCTGAGGGCTCTGCGGGCCGAGGCTGCCCTGCCCCCTGTACGCGCCCATATGGGTGTGGACACACACACACACACACACACACACACACACACACACGTGTGCTCACGCCCCCCTTCTTAATTTAATAAAGTGGACCCCGTGGTTCTCATCGCCCTCGACTGGGTCCTGTACCCCAGTGGGATATCCCTCGCCCCTCGGATTTTGGCTGCCGTGCCCACAGCCGAGGGAGGCTAAATGGTTCACAGTCGGGCTGCCATGTCCCTGGGTGCCAGCCGGCGGCCCCCACGGGAAGCTGGCACAGAGACAGAGATGGGCTTCGGTTCCGGCAGCTCCACCCAGGGCGGGCTTCTTTTTCTTCTTTAAATTAGGAGTGGGGGGTTGGGCTGTCTCTGATGGACAGAGAACCAGCAGGGCCTCGTTGGGGTGAGGCCAGTGAGGCAGGATTAGCACGTGCAGGGTCAAATTCTGCCTTTATTTAAAATGTGGATATTTTGTTCATCATAGATTTTTTTTCCTGCATTAATTTTGATTTTTAAAAACATTGCATTAAAATAGTATCATTTATCTCCATCTATGAGCTTTTTGGCGCCCCTTAAGTTGTACACCTGAGAGGAGGGCCCTGCTCACCTCCCCTTAGTCCCAGGCCTGGGACCAGCATTTAATGAGCCCTTTGCAGATATGATCTCATTTCCAGCAGTCTTGCAAGGTGGGTACTGCTGTCCTCCTTTTGGAGATGAGGAGATTGAGATCAGAGAGGTGAGGTAACCTGCCTGAGGGTGCACAGCTCAAAAGAGGCAGAGGCAGGATTTGAACCTTGGTCTCTGGCTTCACAGCCCCTGCTTTCCCACCACTCAAAGCTCCTGCCCTACAAGGCAATGCACGGTCCAAGGCTCTTTTTTTATTAAGGGTCCTATTCAGCACCTGTCTGGTTCATTTCTCATGGAGAGCCCCTGGAGTCTTGGAGGACCCTGTTCTCTGTGCCCAGGATCCCAGGAGACCATGATTCCTTCCCTACTCAAGTGGGGCTCCCCATGGGGCGAGGGGCACCATCCGGGGAGCCCAGTAGCAGCACCACGTTGGCCGAGGCCGGCTTTGCTCCGCAGGGTGCAGGGTTTCAGGAATCCTTTTTGGCCCAAGTGGTTCCTGGTAGCCGGGGATGTTTACAGGGTCTCTGGGGACACCTCTGACGCACGGCATGTGTGTGAATGCGTGGGGGGAGAGGACTCCAGGCCCTTTCAGTAACCTCTACTGAATTTCTATGCGGACCAAGAACTATAAACTTAAAAAAAAAATGTTTTTTTTCCTAAGGTACCTTCAGAATATGGTGTATTTTTATGTGGAAAATAAAAGTTATGAAGGCAGCTGTTACTTTAAAAGAAAATTCATTAAAAGTCCTTGAGGTATGAAAGATGATGGCATGCTCCTCAATCATTTCGGCATAACTTGATTGTGGCTGTAATTTTTTTGTCAAGCATGTCAGACAATAAAGTCTTTGTAAAAAGAAAGAGAAGTCCTCCGGGTGCCTCTTCCTCTGTGTCTCCGGGTGTCATGTGGGGCATGTAGGGGAGGAGTGGCGTCCTCCTGGCCAAGTCCTGAGTCCTGGACTGAGTTCAGAGGCCAAAGACCTTCCGTGTGCCAATAACTGGCATCCTTCTGCTTGCTCCAGCTTCCCTCAGGGGTGGTTGGCACGTGCAGTTCTGTGCCTTGTTGTGTTCAAATTGCTGGAGCACCTCGTCCCCCCAAAACAGAATATCTCGAAATGGCCTTAGCTCTGGCCTCTTCTCGGAGCAGCAAGTTCCAATCCAGCCCTTGTCCAACTAAAGGTCCTGGTGTTGCCCAAGAAAAATACTGGCAGGTGTAACAACTCCAGTTCCAAAGCTCCCTGTGCTGTAGCGGTTCGGCCATTTTCATCCATCCATCAACCCATCGATCTATCCACTCATCCATCTACCCAACTGTTCACTTACCCATTGATCAATCTGTTGATCCGTCCATCCATCCAACCACCATCCCTCCAGCCACCATCCATCCATCCATCCACTCACCCACCCATCCAGCCAGCCCACAAACATTCACTGAGCACCTCTCCTGGACCTGGCTTGGAACAGGGATGTGGCAGTGGTGGTAGTGATAGATTTAGGAGGTAGGGGCGTGGGGAGACAAGGATGGTAATGGGTGTTGGCTGCCCATCATGGAGGAGGCACATGGGGCAGGAAGAACAGGTTGGAGGAAGGGTGTTGAATTCTGTTTGGGATTCATGAGCTGGAGGTGCCCTTGGGATATGCAGGGGGAGGTATCCAGTGGCCGGGGACGGGGGGCGGGGGTGATAAATGGGCCTGCAGGGGAGGAGCCTCTCTGGAGACCTATATTTGTGGGTCATAACCAGAGCCATGGGGCTGGGGGAGCAGGCTGAGGGAGGCTGTGATGGCGTCAGCCCTCAATGACCCTCTCCTGTCCTCAGACTGGCCCACCTGTAATACGCCCTTCCAAAGAGTTCCCCTCCACCAGAGCCTCACAGATGCCTACAACGACCGGTCCTGGGCCTTGGGTCCCCGTCCACAGCCGGTGGAGAGGAGCTGCTCTATTTGAGGCACCCCTTCTGCTACTCTAGGCCATTGTGTACCTGAGCAGGGGTCCCGGGCAGGGGCAGGGACGCACCGTGGCTGCTGCCGCCTCTAGTAGTGCTGTCACATTGCAAGCGCTGCTTAAGCGCCTGGTACCCGCTCTGCTGACAGGCGGCAGCTGCTAAGCTCTGAGCCGTGTGCTCCTGACGCCTTCAGTGTAGACGGGCTCTGATGTGTCCGGGGTTTCCACAGTGGTGCAGGTGGTTCAGCACTCTGGCCTCACTCATGCTTTACAGCCATCTTTCCCCAGGTGCCCCCGTGGCCCGATGGGACGATACAGGATGTGTCCCTGGTGACGCTCCTTTTGTCCCTGGGAGCCCGGTGGGCAAATCCAGCGAGCTGCCTCTGCTCCCTCTGCCTCCGCCCTCATGGGGAGCTCGTTCTCAGGGAGCCCAGCCCCCAGCTGCTTTTTCTTGCAGTTCAGCTTCCATGAAGCTGGGCCTTGAACCTCCACCGGGACCAAGTTGCCAGGCCTTTTTCTTCCAGGAGACCCCTGCTCCACCCTCCTGAATAAGCTAGGAGAGGTGACAAGCTCTGTGGACCCAGGCTTCATCCAGTGCTCTCCCCTAACGCCACCCACAGCTCCTAGCTGGGCCCAAACCTGCCTGGCCAGCTGGGGGTCTTGTCACGGAAGATCTTAGACCCTCCAGGGGGCCCTCAGCCCCACCCTCCCCTTGAAGGCATGGGCTGCGAAGTCTTCCAAGATGTGAGAATTAGGCCCTGCTGTCTGGAAGCTCGAGGAGTACATTGGAAGGCTCATCTGATCCCAGGAAAGAAGCTGAACCCTTCAGCTGTTACATGCTTGGGGTCCAGTGAGCGGCAGACACAGTCAGGCTTGAGGACCCCAAGGAAGATCAAACCCAGTGTGCAGGGGAGATCAGGGAAAACCTCCTGAGAGGGAGCCTGGCTGGGCCCTGAACAACAGGAAATGATTTCCCTCTTTAAAAAAAAACTTTTTATTTTGAAATAATTTTAGATTTACAAAGAGTTGTAAAGAGGGTACAGAGAGTGCCCACACACCCTTCACTCAGTTTCCCCTAATGTTAACATCTTATATTCCTATGTTACACTTACCAAAACTAAGAGATTAGCAGTGATATAAGACTATTAGATCTTCATTTGGATTTTTTAAAAATAAATTTATTTATTTATTTGGCTGAGTTGGGTCTTCGTTCCTGTGCGCGGGCAGAACTAGCTCCGGCGAGCGGGGGCTACTCTTCATTGCGGTGCGCGGGCTTCTCATTGCGGTGGCTTCTCTTGTTGCGGAGCACGGGCTCTAGGCACATGGGCTTCAGTAGTTGTGACACGTGAGCTCAGTAGTTGTGGTGCACGGGCTTAGTTGCTCCACGGCATGTGGGATCTTCCCGGCCCAGGGCTCGAACCCGTGTCCCCTGCATTGGCAGGCGGATTCTTAACCACTGCACCACCAGGGAAGCCCCTGGATCTTTTTCATTAACGTCCCGTCCACGAGACCATGTTGCATTTAATCATCGTGCTTCCTTAGCCCCCTGTGGTCGGCGATATTTTCCCCGCCTTTCCTCAATTTTCATGACCTTGAAAGTTTTGAAGAATACTGACTATTTTGTAGACCGCCCCTCAAGTTGGGTTTGTCTGATGATTTCTCGTGATTTGTCTGGGGTTATGTGTGGAGGTGATGTGTCCTTCTCGAGGCATCATATCTGGGGTAACAGGAGACCACTGCGACTTATCACTGTGGCTGTTAATCTTGATCGCATGGTTACGGGATGTCTGCCAGGTTTCTCCACCATAAAGATACCAGTTTTCCTTTTCCATACTCAGTTTGTTAGAAACGAGTCACTAGCCCAGCTCACACTCAGAAGAGGGGAATGAAGCATCCAAGAACGTGGACGCATGATAAGATCACCACAGTAATGAACACCTATTTGGGGGAGACATTCCGAGGCTATGCAAGCCTCCTAACGTTTTGCCCACTAATTTTAGCATCCATCCGTGGACCTTGCCTGAATCAATGGTTACCGTGGTGTTCTCATGATGATTTTCTATTTCTTTTTCCCTCCTACATTTATTATTTGGAATTGTTCTGTAAGGGAGATTTGTCCCTTCTCTGTCATTTATTTATTTACAGCAGCATGGGTATTCTTTAGGTTAGAATCTCATGCTAGCATTTATTTCATTGGTCAAATTGTTCTAACTTTGTCCATTTGGGAGCCCTTTCGAATTGGCTCCTGTGTTCTTTGGACATATTCCTATTTTTTTGTTTGTTCGTTTCACTCTCTTGCTTTCTGCTCCAGGCTCACCTTGTGTTTCTCTCACCCCAGTGCTAGCATCAGCCACTTCCCCATAGAGTTCTGGCCCCTTTTATTTAGAAACTAAGATCTGGATTGTAGATGGACTGGTTGCTACTCTCACTATTTCTAGACCCTCTTAGTGGCCAGAGCTAGGAAATATTTGTAGTATACTAATCCATGTATACATACACTTATCTATCCCTGCCTCTGTCCTTCCGTCCATCCATCCAGCTATCAGCTATTTATCTTAAAATAAGCATTAGTTCATACTGACAGCCTCCCCTCTGACGCTAAACCAACAATGCAGAATTTACTCTTGCCTTGCTGCCTTGCCCATTTGTAACTTTTTTCTTTGACAATCAGAGCCTGGCTCCCATATCTACAATCAGTTTAGGTATTTGTTTGACCCTAGGATACCTACAAAGCACATAGTCTCAGAACTGCAGATCTGTACCCCTGTAAGAAACATCGTTACCAACCAGAGAACAGGGTTCATGTGCAATCTTTTTGTCTTTAGCTTTACGGTCTAAACTCTGCTTTCCAAGGTTAAACTGGTCAGCTCCTTTCCCCCCACCTAATCAGTGAGGTTTTGTCATATACCTGCAATACAATTAGATCCTTTAGTCACAGTCTGCATTCCATCCTGAGACTCCCTGACACACTGATTGGCTGTTTCAAGTTTGCATACAATAGAGTTCACTCTTTGTAACGTACAGTTCTATGGGTTTTGACAAATACTTAGAGTTATGTATCTACCACACCAGTACGCTAGGGAATAGTTCCGTCACCTGAAAAATTCCTTTATTTGGCCCCTTTTTAATCACACCGTTTTCCAAAATAGCTGTATGCTTTTGTAATCCGACGGGCAGTAAATGAGTATTCCTGTTGGTCCGCATCCTCACCGGAATTTGGTATTGTCAATTTAAAAATTTTAACCAAATCTAAAAAAAGGCTACAAATGAATCTAGCTACAAAACAGAAATAGAGTTACAGATGTAGAAAATAAACTATGGTTACCTGGGGTTAAGGGGGAGGGAAGGGATAAATTGGAAGATTGGGGTTGACACATACACACTACTATATATAAAATAGGTAACTAATAAGAACCTACTGTATAGCACAGGGAACTCTACTCAATACCTGTAATGGCCTATATGGGGAAAGAATCTAAAGGACAGTGGCTATATGTATATGTATAACAGATTCACTTTGCTGTACACCTGAAACTAGCACAACATTGTAAATCAACTATACCCCACCCCCAATTTTTGTTTAATTTAAAAATTTTTAACCATTTGAGTATTGTTATATCTCATTGTGGTTTTAATTTCCATTTCCCTGATGACTAATAATGTGGAACATCTTTTTATATGTTTATTTGCCATATTTCTTTTGAGAAGCACCTGTTCAGATCTTTTGTGCAGCAGCTGTTCAGATCTTTTGTGCCCTTCTTTAAAAACTAGGTTGTTTTTTTTCTTGTTTTTGAATTTTGAAGTTCTTTAGGCACTGGATACAAGTCCTTAATTGAATACGTGATTTGCAAATCTTTTCTTCCAGTCTGTCGGTTGTCTTTTTATTCTCTTAACAGTTTCTCAGAGCAAAAGTTTTTAATTTTCATAAAGTCCGGTTTATCGATTTTTTCTTTTATAGATTGTGTTTTTGGTGTAGCACATCGACAAACCCAAGGTCATGCAGATTTTCTCTGACGTTTTCTCATAGAAGTTTTATGTTTACATTTGGGTCTATAATGCATTTTGAGTTAATTTCTGTGTAAGGTGTGAGGTATGTGACAGTTTCATGTTTTTTCAAATGGACACTATGTTTCCATGGAATTGCCTTTGCACATTTGTCAAAAATCAGTTGAGTATGTTTGTGTGGGTTTATTTCTGGTCTGTGATTTTGTCAAAATCATATTCTCCTGATTACTATAATTTTATGGGTAAATCTTGAAGTTGGGTAGTATGGGTGCTTCAATTTTGTTCTTTTTCACAGTTGTTTTGGCTAATTTAGCTCCTTTACATTTTCATATATATATATATATATATTTCTTTTCTTTTAATAGATCTTTATTGGAGTATAATTGCTTCACAATACCGTGTTAGTTTCTGGTGCACAACAAAGCGAATCAGCCGTATGCATACACGTGTCCCCATATCCCCTCCCTCTTAGCCTCCCTCCCACCCTCCCTATCCCACCCCTCTAGGTCATCAGAAAGCACCGAGCCGATCTCCCTGTGCTATGCTGCTGCTTCCCACCAGCCAACTATTTTACATTCGGTAGTGTATATATGTCAATGCTACTCTCACTTTGCCCCAGCTTCGCCCTCCCACCCCATGTCCTCAAGTCCATTTTCTATGTCTACCTCTTTATTCCTGCCTTGCAGCTAGGTTCATCAGTGCCAATTTTTTTTAGATTCCATATACATGCGTTAGCATACGGTATTTGTTTTTCTCTTTCTGACTTACTTCACTCTGTATGACAGACTTTAGGCCCATCAACCTCACTACAAATAACTCAATTTCATTTCTTTTTATGGCTGAGTAATACTCCATTGTATATATGTGCCACATCTTCTTTACCCATTCATCTGTCGATGGACATTTAGGTTGGTTCCATGTCCTGGCTATTGTAAATAGTGCTGCAATGAACATTGGGGTGCATGTGTCTTTTTGAATTATGGTTTTCTCAGGGTATATGCCCAGTAGTGGGATTGCTGGGTCATATGGTAGTTCTATTTTTAGTTTTTTAAGGCACCTCCATACTGTTTTCCATAGTGGCTGTATCAATTTACATTCCCACCAACAGTGCAAGAGGGTTCCCTTTTCTCCACACCCCTTCCAGCATTTATTGTTTCTAGCTTTTTTGATAATGGCCATTCTGACTGGTGTGAGGTGATACCTCATTGTAGTTCTGATTTGCATTTCTCTAATAATTAGTGATGTTGAGCATCTTTTCATGTGTCTCTTGGCTATTTGTTTGTCTTCCTTGGTGAAATGTCTATTTAGGTCTTCCGCCCATTTTTAAACTATATTGTTGTTTGTTTTTTTTTTTTTGATATTGAGCTCCATGAGCTGTTTGTATATTTTGGAGATTAATCCTTTGTCAGTTGCTTCATTGGAAAATATTTTCTCCCATTCTGAGGGCTGTCTTTTTTTCTTGTTTATGGTTTCCTTTGCTGTGCAAAAGCTTTTCAGTTTAATTAAGTCCCATTTGTTTATTTTTGCTTTTATTTCTGTTACTCTAGGAGGTGGGTCAAAAAAGATCTTGCTGTGGTTTATGTCAAAGAGTGTTTTTCCTATGTTTTCCTCTAAAAGTTTTATAGTGTCTGGTCTTACATTTAAGTCTTTAATCCATTTGGAGTTTATTTTTGTGTATGGTGTTAGGTAGTGTTCTAATTTCATTCTTTTACATGTAGCTGTCCAGTTTTCCCAACACCACTTATTGAAGAGGCTGTATTTCCTTCATTGTATGTTCTTGCCTCCTTTGTTGTAAATTAGGTGGCCATATGTGCATGGGTTTATCTCTGGGCATTCTATCCTGCACCATTGATCTGTATTGCTGTTTTTGTGCTGTACCATACTGTCTTGATTGCTGTAGCTTTGTAGTATAGTCTGAAGTCAGGGAGCCTTATTCCTTCAGCTCCGTTTTTCTCTCTCAATATTGCTTTTGCTATTCAGGGTCTTTTGTGTTTCCATACAGATTGTAAGACTTTTTTGTTCTAATTCTGTGAAGACTGCCATTGGTAGTTTGATAGGGATTGCAGTGACTCTGTAGATTGCTTTGGGTAGTATAGTCATTTTCACAATATTGATTCTTCCAATCCAAGAACATGGTAGATTTCTCCATCTATTTATGTCATCCTTGATTTCTTTCATCAGTGTTTTATAGTTTTCTGAGTTCAAGTCTTTAGCCTCCTTAGGCAGGTTTATTCCTAGGTATTTTATTCTTTTTGTTGCAATGGTAAATGGGAGTATTTCCTTAATTTCTTTTTCTGATTTTTCATTGTTGGTGTATACAAATGCCAGAGACTTCTATGCATTAATTTTGTATTCTACAACCCTACCAAATTCATTGATTAGTTCTAGTAGTTTTCTGGTGGCATCTTTATGATTTTCTATGTATAGTATCATGTCATCAGCAAATAGTGACATTTTTACTTCTTCTTTTCCAATTTGTATTCCTTTTATTTCTTTTTCTTCCCTGATTGCTGTGGCCAGGACTTCAAAAACTATGTTGAATAAGAGTGACCAGAGTGGACATCCTTGTCTTTTTCCTGATGCTAGTGGAAATGCTTTCAGTTTTTCACTATTGAGTATGATGCTTGCTGTGGGTTTGTCATTTATGGCCTTTATTATGTTGAGGTAGGTTCGCTTTATGCCCATTTTCTGGAGAGTTTTTATCATAAATTGGTGTTGAATTTTGTCAAAAGCTTTTTCTGTATCTATTGAGATGATCATATGGTTTTTATTCCTTAATTTGTTAATGTGGTGTATCACATTGATTGATTTGCATATATTGAAGAATCCTTGCATCCCTGGGATAAATCTCACTTGATCATGGTGTATGATCCTTTTAATGTGCTGTTGGATTCTGTTTGCTAGTATTTTCTTCAGGATTTTTGCATCTATGTTCTTCAGTGATATTGGTCTAAAATTATCTTTGTGATATCTTTTTCTGGTTTCGGTAGTGTGATGGTGGCTTTGTAGAATGAATTTGGGAGTGTTTCTCCCTCTGCAATTTTTGGAAGACTCTGAGAAGGATTGGTGTTAGCTCTTCTCTAAATGTTTGGTAGAATCTGCCTGTGAAGCCATCTGGTCCTGGACTTTTGTTTATTGGAAGATTTTAAATTACAGTTTCAATTTCATTACTTGTGATAGGTCTGTTTATATTTTCTAATTCTTCCTGGTTCAGTCTTGGAAAATTGTACCTTTCCAAGAATTTGTCCATTTCTTTGTGGTTGTCCATTTTATTGGCATATAGTTGTTTGTAGTAGTCTCTTATAATCCTTTGTATTTCTGCAGTCTCAGTTGTGATTTCTCCTCTTTCATTTCTAATTTTATTGACTTGCATCCTCTCCCTTTTTTTCTTGATGAGTCTGGCTAAGGGTTTATCAGTTTTGTTTATCTTCTCAAAGAACCAGCTTTTAGTTTTTATTGATCTTTGCTATTGTTTTCTTCATTTCTATTTCATTTATTTCTCCTCTGATCTTTATGATTTCTTTCCTTCTACTGACTTTGGGTTTTCTTTGTTCTTCTTTCTCTAGTTTTTTTAAGTGTAGGGTTAAATTGTTTATTTGAGATTTTTCTTGTTTCTTGAGGTGAGATTGAATTACTATAAACTTTCCTCTTAGAACTGCTTTTGCTGCATCCCATAGGTTTTGGGTCATTGTGTTTTCATTGTCATTTGTTTCTATGTATTTTTTATTTCTTCTTTGATTTCTTCAGTGACGTCTTGGTTATTTAGTAGCACACTCTTTAGTCTCCACGTATTTGTGTTTTTTACAGTTTTTTTTCTGTAATTGATTTCCACTCTCATAGCTTTGTGGTCAGAAAAGATGCTTGATACGATTTCAATTTTCTTAAATTTTCTGAGGCTTGATTTGTGACCCAAGATGTGATCTATCCTGGAGAATGTTCCATGTGCACTTGAGAAGAAAGTGTATTCTGCCACTTTTGGGTGGAATGTTCTATAAATATCAATTAGATCTATCTGGTCTATTGTGTCATTTAAAGCTTGTGTTTCTTTATTTATTTTCTGTTTGGATGATCTGTCCATTGGTGTAAGTGGAGTGTTAAAGTCCCCTGCTATTATTGTGTTACTGTCGAGTTCTCCTTTCATGGTTGTTAGCATTTGCCTTATGTACTGAGGTGCTGCTATGTTGGGTGCATAAACATTTATAATTGTTATATCTTCTTGGATTGATCCTTTGATCATTATGTAGCGTCACTCCTTATCTCTTGTAACAGTCTTTATTTTAAAGTCTATTTTATCTGATATGAGTATTACTACTCCAACTTTCTTTTGATTTTCATTTGCATGGAATATCTTTTTCCATCCCTTCACTTTCAGTCTGTATGTGTCCCTAGATCTGAAGTGGGTCTCTTGTAGACAGCATATATATGGGTCTTGTTTTTGTATCCATTCAGCCAGTCTGTGTTTTTTGGTTGGGGCACTTAATCCATTTACATTCAAGGTTATTATCAATATGTATGTTCCTATTACCATTTTCTTAATTGTTTTGGGTTTGTTTTGGTGGATCTTTTTTTTCTCTTGTGTTTCCCTGCTTAGAGAAGTTTCTTTAGCATTTATTGTAAAACTGGTTTGGTGGTGCTGAATTCTCTTAGCTTTTGTTTGTCTGAAAAACTTTTGACTTCTCCATTGGATCTGAATGAGATCCTTGCTGGGTAGAGTAATCTTGGTTGTAGGTTTTTCTCTTTCATCACTTTAAGTATATCCTGCCACTGCCTTCTGGCCTGTAGAGTTTCCACTGAAAAATCAGCTGATAACCTTATGGGATTCCTTTGTATGTTATTTTTGTTTTTCCCTTGCTGCTTTTAATAATTTTTCTTTGAATTTAATATTTGTTAGTTTGATTAATGTGTGTCTTGGTGTGTTTTTTCTAGGGTTTATCCTGTATGGGACTCTCTGTGCTTCCTGGACTTGGGTGACCATTTCCTTTCCCATGTTAGGGAAGTTTTCAACTATAATCTCTTCAAATACTTTCTCAGACCCTTTCATTTTCTCTTCTTCTTCTGGGACCCCTATAATTCGAATGTTGGTGTGTTTAGTGTTGTCCCAGAGGTCTCTGAGATTGTCTTCAGTTCTTTTCATTCTTTTTTCTTTATTCTGCTCCTTGGCAGTTATTTCCACCATTTTGTCTTCCAGCTCACTTATTCGTTCTTCTGCCTCCATTATTCTGTTATTGATTCCTTCTAGTGTATTTTTCATTTCAGTTATTGTGCTGTTCATCTCTGTTTGTTTGTTCTTTAGTTCTTCCAGATCTTTGTTAAACATTTCTTGTATTTTCTCAATCCGTGCTTCCATTCTATTTCTGAGATTCTGGATCATCTTTACTATCATTACTCTGAATTATTTTTCAGGTAGATTGCCTATTTCCTCTTCATTTATTTGGTCTTGTAGGTTTTTACCTTGCTCCTTCATCTGTGATATATTTTTTTGCCATCTTATTTATTTATTTTTATGAGTGGGATTGTGTTCCTATTTTACTGTTTGTTTGGCCTGAGGCTTCCAACACTGGAGTTTGTAGGCTGTTGGGTAGAGCTGGGTCTTGGTGTTGAGGTGAGGAACTCTGTGAGACCTCACTCCAATGAATATTCCCTGGGGTCTGAGATTCTCTGTTAGTCCAATGGTTCAGACTCGGAGCTCCCATCACAGGAGCTTCCGCCCAAACCCATGCTTGCAAATCAAGATCCCACAAGCCACGTGGGGTGGCAAAAAAAAAAAAAAACAATAAAAATTTAAAAATAATATTAGACTAGGAAACTAACAGATATGTTAGAAAGAATGTAAAAATAAAAACATACATGAATCAACAACCGGAAGGTACATCAGTACCACAACAGTAAAAATGAGGAAGAGGGAAAAGGGAAAAAAAAAAAAAAAAGGAGGGGGGGAAAAGACCTTGGCTGTGGAGGCAGGGTCTAAGCAAGGGTGAGGTTTGGGCAGTGGGCAGGGCCAATGCTCAGGACCCACAGGGCTGGAAAAGGCCCTAGGGGCTGTGGGGGGTGGTGCTTAGACTCAAGGAACAGAAGGGGCCCAGGTGTGCCCCCCACCCCTGGTCTCAGAGGGCAGAGCACCTCACCTGGGAGCCCAGCAGGCTTCCCGTGTCCAAATGGGCGGGGCAATCGCCCTCTGCTTCTCTCCTGCTCCTCCTGCAGGGCCCCTCCCACAGGGCTCCTCCCACCTGTCTCCTCTGATCTCCCCAGTCTCCCTCCTATGCCCCCAGGACCCACACAGCCTGGAGGGGGCTTGGAGGGCAGGGGATCGGGGCCTGGGAGCTCAGCAGGCTACCCATGCCCGAGTGGGCAGGACAATGGCCCTCTGCTCCTCTCGTGCTCTTCCTGGAGAGTCCCTCCCACCTGCCTCTCCTGATCTCCCCGGCCTCAGGGGTGCCAATGTTCTCTGGCCTCCACTTCTCCTCCCCCCTTGGTCCCCCTACATCCTACCCGCTCACTATGGGGTTCCTCCCATCTACTTGGGGGTTAGAGTCCCCACTAGCAGCCAGCAGGCACCCTAGTTGTGAGGAGACTAACTCCTCGTCTTCCCACACCGCCATCTTGACTCCGTCCCGCATATATATTTTTGGATTGACTTGACGTATAAATCTTGCTGAGATTTTGATTGGGATTGCATAGGATCTATAGATCAAACTGGAAAGAAGAGAGATTTTAACAACACTGAGTCTCACAATTCATGAAAACCATTTATCTCTCCATTTATTTAGATTTTTGATTTCCTTCATTTATGTTTTGCAGTTTTCATCATACAGATCCTATATACATTTTGTTAGATTTTTATCTAAGTACTTAATGGGGGGATATTATAAATAGTACTGTTTTTTAAACTTCATGTTTTGATTGTTCACTGTGGGTACATAGGCATATAATTAACTTTTGTGTACTGACCTTGTCACTCACTTAGTTAGCTTATTTAGCTTGTTGGTGAGTTCTTTGGAATTTAACCATGTCATCTGCAAATAGAGAAAACTTCATTTCTTCCTTCCCATTTTTATTTTTCCTACCTTACTGCACTGGTTAGGACTTGTGGTATGATGTTCAATAAAAGTGATGAGAGAGGACATTCTTGCCTTTCTCCTGATCTTAGGGGAAAACATTCAGTTTCTCACCATTCACTGTAATTTTAGCTATAGTATTTTGTAAATGTTTCTTATTCAGTTAATGAAGTTCCTTCCTGTTCCTAGTTTGCTAAGAGTTTTTTTATGAAATAGTGCTGAATTTTGTCAAATGCTTTTTCTGCATCTACTAAGATGATCATACGTTTAAAATGATAGGTCTATGTGTGGACTTTATCCTCCTTGGAGTTCATTGAACTTCTTGGATATGCAGATTCATGTTTTTCTTCAAATTTGGGGAATTTTTGGCTATTGTTTCTCCAAATATTCTTTCTGCCCCTTTCTCTGTATCCTCTCCTTCTGGGACTTCCATTGTGTGTATGATACCCTACAAATCTTTGAGGCTCTGTTCATTTATCTTCTTCAAAAAAGAATTTTGTTCTTTCTTTCTTTCTTTATTTCTGTTCTTCAGACTGGATAATCTCAATTCACTCATATTCAAGTTTTCTAATTCTTTCTTCTGCATCTTCAAATTTGCTGTTAAGCTCTTCTAGTGAATGTTAAATTTCAGTTAAACTTTTCAAACTCTGGAATTTCTTTTTGGTTCTTTTTAATACTTTTGATCTGCTTATTTAATACTTTTAATATCCTCTATTTGGTGAGATATTGTTCTTGTACTTTATTTTTGTTCTTTACACATGGGTTCCTTTGGATATTTGAATA
Source organism: Tursiops truncatus (assembly GCF_011762595.2). Taxonomy (NCBI): domain Eukaryota; kingdom Metazoa; phylum Chordata; class Mammalia; order Artiodactyla; family Delphinidae; genus Tursiops; species Tursiops truncatus. Next base: position 5,739,714 of record NC_047044.1, on the reverse strand, counting down.
TATTTAAAATAGCTGATTTAAAGTTTTTGTCTACTAAGTCCAATATTTGGGCTTCCTCTGGGGCAGTTTTTATTGATTACCTTTTTTCCCCTGTGTATGGGCCATACTTTCATGTTTCTTTGTATGTCTTATAATTTTTCGTTAAACACTGGTCATTTAAAATAATGTACTATAGCAACTTTGGAAATAAGATTCTCCTCCTTCAAAGGTTTACTGTTGTTGCTGCTTATTGTAGTTGTTTATTTAGTGACTTCTCTGAAATAATTCTGTAAAGTTTGTATTCTTTGTCATGTGTGGCCACTGAAATCTTTTCTCAGGTAGCTTAATGGTTAGCTAATCATTAGGCAGAGATTTCCTTAAACACTTGGAACCAGTAAATCTCCCAATCTGCTGCTGAGCTCTGTGTGCATTTTGAATCATGCCTTCAACACTCAGGTAGGCAGTTGACAACTTTGCTTTAGTCTTGATTTCCTGCTTGTGCAGAGCCTTAAGGTCAGCTAGAGATGACAGCTTAGGGCTTTCTCATGTCTTTTCTGAGCAAGCACACATCCCTGGGCATGTGCCCAGCCCTATGCACATACATGGCCTTCTAGATTGCCAGGAATATCTTGGGAACTTTCCAAACCCTCTTATTCCTCAGCTTTTCCTTTTAAGCGTTCTGTGTAGTCGATTGGTTACCCCAGCTGTTATCTACTGCCTCAAGCAGCCGCAAAGTTAAAACATTTGTGTGTAATTTTTTTTTGACAAACGTCCCCTCCCCTACTCTGAGGGAAATGTTTTATGATACCTGTAACTGTGCAGTCTCTGAGTCAGTTCACGTACAGACAGTCTTGCAAATGAGGTCTTCCAGGGAATCACTAGGCAGGTCAAATAATGATAATTCTTTGGGAATGAGGCTTTGAAAGAGGTCCAGCTCTATTTTGCTCCCTCCCGTGACTGCCACTCTGCACTGAGAGAGCTGTTATTTCTCAAGGCTACTGTGGAGCTGGAGGTGGCTGATTGGGCTAGGGCAAGTTAAAATGCCACAAAGCTTGCTGTCCTTGCTAGGTTTCAGCTGCTTTTCTTGAATAAATGTTCCTTGGGTTCTTGCAAATCTTCGGTTAAGTTCTAGAATTCTGAAAAAGTTGATTCTAACAATTTGGAGGAGAGACGTGTCAGAGGTTCTTATTCTTCTAATTTCGCCTCTGTGATTCCATCTTATCTCCTGTATTGACTTATTAACTTTTGAAAGTATATATAACTTTTAAAACTCTCCCTCTCTCCCTCCCTGTCTCTCTCTCATATGCATATGAGAATCTTATGTATATAAAGGAATCTTGCCTGGTCCAATAAGCTTCTTTTCTCTGTAGTTTAGGGTCTTTCACTAATTTTGGAAAATTCTCATCCATTATTTATTCAAATATTTCTTCTGCCGCATGTTCTCTTTCTTCTTCTTAGTTTCCAATTATGTATATGTTAGACCATTTTATATTGTCCCACATCTTTCTGATATTTTGTTATTTTTCCCATTCGTTCTTCTCTTTGCATTTCAATTGGGGTACATGTTATTAATCTATCTTCAAGGTCACTCATTCTTTCCTTGATTGTGTAAGTCTACTGATGCGTCTGTCAAAGGCAATCATTATCTTTGTTACTGTTTTTCATTTCTAAGATTTCAATTTGATTCTTCCAGTTTCCACCTCTCTGCTGAAACTTCCTGTCTGATTATATGTGTTGTCTACTTTTTCTGCTAGAGCTTTAACATACAAATTTATTATTTTAAATTTCTTTTCTGATAGTTTAAAATCTGTGCCAAATCTGAGTCTCATTCTTTTTTTTTTTTTTTTTTTGCAGTACGCAGGCCTCTCACCATTGTGGAGCACAGGCTCCGGACGCACAGGCCCAGCGGCCATGGCTCACGGATCCAGCCGCTCCGCGGCATGTGGGATCCTCCTGGACCGGGAAACGAACCCGTGTCCCCTGCGTCGGCAGGTGGACTCTCAACCACTGCGCCACCAGGGAAGCCCCTGAGTCTCATTCTGATGACTGCTTCGTCTCTTCACTGTTTATTTTTTTTTCTTTTAATTGCTCTTTGGTATGCCTCATAATTTTTTATTGAAAGCTGGACAGTTGTATAGCAGAAGTCAGCAAACTTTTTCTGTAGAAGGTCAGACGGAAAATATTTTAGGCTTTGTGGGCTACATACAGTCTGTCGATTCTTGTCCTTCTTGCTCTTATTCTCTTTCTCCTCCTCCAACCTTTTAAAAATGTGAAAATCATTCTTAGCTCATAGACTGTATGAAAATAAGCCACAGGCCCTATTTGGTCCACTGGTTGTGATTTGCTAACCTCTGATACAATAGAACAGTAGATGCTGAGGTAAGTATTCTTTACGCTTGGAGAAGACTATGTCTTTCTTTCTGTTAGGACTTTAGTGTGGGGCTTCGGTTGATCTTGTCAGGAGTGGGGCTGCATTGAATTTTGCTCGCAGCTTGCCTTTGGGTCTTCCTTTGTGCTGCTCCCTGGAGCGATGGGCTCCTGTGGCTCTCCTAGCTGTTTCACCTTTCATTTTATTTGATGATTGTTGGTGTGGTGGTAGAGGATGGGGTGGGGTCTTCTCTGAGGTTCTGATTCGGCCTTGCAGACTGTGAGCCTTCATGAGCGCCCTGCCCCTCCTGCAGATGTAATACAGGGCTTAGCATATATTTCTGCCCCCCTCCACCTCCAGGAGTAGAGCTTGCTCTGCCCCCTCGCCTGCACTGGGTTCTGACCGGTGCCCTCAGGCTAGGGTTTTCTGTCCTTTTCTCTGCATAGGGAGCTTTCTGCTCCCTTCGAGGGATGGGGAGATGGGTTCTGGCAGAGTTCCAGCAGTGGCTGCTGGTACCTCTTCCGGCCACACCGCTGCGGGGACAGGGACAGAGGAAGCTTCCTCTGGATGCTCCCTGATCTCTGTGAGCACCTGGTGAGGTTCCCAGAGGATGCAAACTCCTGTGTCAGAGCCCCCAGAGCCTCCACATTCTCAGGCTAGCCCACATTTGGTTTTGAGCAATCTGTTAAAAATGTCCAGCTGAATCCTCTTACTGGCTTATACGGTACTCTGTGATGTCTATCCCAGGTAAGCAAATGCTTGGGTCTTGTTTCTCCCTGCAGGCACCTATCTCTAGACTTTAGTGACTTGTTTGCGCCGAGCTCCATTCTCAGGTGGGTTTAAGAAAAGCTGTTAACTTGCATTTTGTCCAGCTTTTCTCTTCTCATACAGGTGGGAGTGATGCTCTTTCCAGCTCTCTGCATCTCAAAGCCCAAAACCACAGGTGCTTCTCAAACCTCTGTTGTGTCATGCTTGCTAACAGCTCATTGTCCAAAACAAGTCACGTGGCTGAGTGTGGCTTCAAGGACTGGGGAAATAGACATTAGTTAGCAACAGGAACTTCAAGGTCAAAAGCAAGGGACATGGATACATGACGGGGAGACAAATAGGGCCATTTGCTTTAATATGAGTTCTACTGGGCTGGAAAAATGGGCACTCAGTTCTTTCAACACAGTAGGATCCAGAAGGGCTGTTGCTCCCAGCTGGGCCTGGCTCTGGGAAGGGTGCCCACCTGAAGACACCTGATCGGGATACAAGGACCCAGGAAAGAGGAGAGGGAGGGGACGGGTGATCCCGGCTGGGAGCACGGTACTGCCTTTGGGAAATGGCCCAGCCCTCTTGGCCTCCCAGCATTGACTCTGAGGGCACTCAGCTGAAACCCTCCCTCAACCCCTTGCTGAAATTCTGTCCTGAAGTCCAGCTCTAGGTGTAGGGCCAGGGCTCTTCGGGTTCCCATACCTAGGGCTCCCCCCACCAGCCCTGACCTCCTCTCTTTTGATTGTCTCTGACCTACCTTGTTGGGGGTTCTAGGAGACAGGTTTGTGTTTGACTCGTGGGGCTGGGCACAGACCGACTGGAGGACGAGCCCGAGGGAAGCGGGGTTATCTTCATTTTGCAGATGCAGAAATGGAGGCTCAGCCAGAGAGGGAAGTTGCACAGGGGCCAGGGGATGAACAGGGGGCAGCTGGACACCCTGATCCTCAGTCCAGCCCTGCTCTCTTGACTCAAGCTTGAAAGGGCCAGGCATTGGCCTGCCCCACCTCTTCTGGGGTTAAGGGAGAGGGTGGCTAACAGCCCACTCGCCTGCAACCCTCAGCTCGGAAGCTCTGCTAACTCCGAGAGAAAACCCCACTGCAGAGCCAAACTCTTTCCACATGTGGTCCTCACAATGTCCTCTGAGAGGGGGTTGTGATTGCCCATTTTACAGATGTAGAAAGTGAGACTCAGAGGGGTGAAATGACCTGGCTGCGTGTCATGGTAGAGCTGGAACTGGAACCCCATCTCACTGACACCAAAACTACTCTGAGAATGTTTCAGGAGGGCTGGTGGCCAGTTGTGACCCCACTGAGTCCCGCTTCTGTGTCAGGATGAGCCACTTGCCTCTTGACCTGGAGGCCCCTAAGTCCCTCAACGACAGACCCACAGGCTGCTGAACAGCATCAGACGAAATGCGCAGCTCAGCCTGGGGAAGTCAGGAAGGCTTCCTGTAAGAGGCGGCTCCGCACTGAGTTTTTGTTTTTTTTAAAATTAATTACTTAATTTTTGCTGTGTTGGTTATTTGTTTCTGTGTAAGGGCTTTCTCTAGTTGTGGCAAGCGGGGGCCACTCTTCATCGCCGTACGCGGGCCTCTCACTATTGCAGCCTCTTTTGTTGCGGAGCACAGGCTCCAGATGCGCAGGCTCAGTAGTTGTGGCTCACGGGCCCAGTTGCTCCGCGGCATGAGGGATCTTCCCAGACCAGGGCTCGAACCCATGTCCCCTGCATTGGCAGGCAGATTCTCAACCACTGCGCCACCAGGGAAGCCCTGCACTGAGTTTTGAAGGACAAGTCGAACCCATGTCCCCTGCATTGGCAGGCAGATTCTCAACCACTGCGCCACCAGGGAAGCCCTGCACTGGGAGGACAAGTTAGCATTCCCTGAGGAGCAGGTGCACAGTGTGAGCGGCATCTCAAGAAGGTTGAAGCCAGGCACACGGGGTGGGGGCTGGGCACACAGGTGGGGCCCCGAATGCCGCGGCAGGGGCACAAAGGCAGGGCATCCTCCCACCCCCGCCCCTTAGAAAGAAGAGCTGCTGGGGCCGAGGGCGTTCCTGTTCCACAGCACCGACTTGGGGCCAGCAGGGACCACGGCCCCTCCCTCCCTCCTCCCTGAACTCAGGCTGCCCTCAGGGCAACCCCTCCCCCTTCACACACACACACCCCCGCCCCCCGCAGTGGGCATCTTCATCCCCTGAGCCTCCTTCAGGGCCCCCAGGTTCTCTGGGATCTGGGGGCCTCCGCAGTCCTGGCCCAGCCAGACCTCCTCCGCCTGGTCCCCGATGCCCCCTGCCGGGCTGCGGGGTGCCTGGCTGAGGGGCAGGAAGCAAGGAGCCATGTCCTCACTCCTCAGGCACCCCAGAGGGCGTCCTTCCCTCCTCCACCTGGGCCTCAGGGTCTCCATCTCTCCACTGGGGACGGAGACCCCACCCGGCCCGCTGGAGTGGCTGTGCAGCCAGCAGGGCTCACAGGAGGTCAGCTCTGGTCTGGCTTCCTAAGAGCTCCCGTGGTCTCTGGTTGAACATTTGACTCCTTCCCTGGTCAGCGGCCGTGTCTGTGTCCCGTGGGAGCAGGGAAAGGAGGAGGCGTGGCCATGGCAGTGACGACAGGAAAGGGGAGGAGAAGCCAAGGCCGCTGCCCAGGCCCTGGGGAACCCACCCTCCAGTGGCTGGGGCCGCGGCGGGCGCTGGCCGGGCGTCCCTTTGAGGGACGTGAGGTCCGCTGGCCGTGTGTTGCTCAGGGTGACAGTGGAGGCTCCTTGCCCCCACCCCTCCCTGACAGCCCGGGGTCACACAGCTCAGGGGCAGCTCTCTTGCCTGCCTCTTCTGCTCCTTCCAGAACTTTCCAGGAGGCAGCAAACTGTCTCCCTTCCATCTTCTTCATGATGGGTGGAAAGGACTGCGGCAATTGAAAACTTCTCTCAGCTTGTTCTCCCTGTTGTGTCCATGCAAGAGTCCCTCCCGACATGGGCGCTGGTGGGTGGCTCCAATCAGCGGTCAGCTCAGCTGGGCCCTGGAAAGGCTGAGCCCCCAAAGAACACGTGGGGCCTGACCTAGATGCCGGCTGCTCCTCCGTGACGTCAGGCTGGTGCCTGTGTCCCCAGGGGCAGAGAGGCGGCCCTGTGGACAAGCCCAGCAGCGGCACAGATGTGACCCAGGTGGAGGAAGTGCTGTGGCGGCCCTGAGGCACCCAGCAAGCTCTTATGAATAAAACCTTCAGAAAGTCTGAGTTTTGAAGTTTATCACTGGTGGTTCCTTTAAAGCCTCAAGCATCATTCTTGCAGAGACTAACATTTTAATTTGCTCAAACTAACGAGGGTCCCGAGGCTCAGCGGGGCAGCCCCGAGGCCCTCTGGAAGGCCACTGCTGACGCTAGAGCCCAGCGCTGGGCCTGGGATGACCTCGGAAAGACGCAGGCCGGGCGTGGGTGTGGGCTCTGTTTTGGGGACACTCTGGAAGTTCGTGAGACAGCCCGATGATAGATTTTACTAGTCTCGGGGACAGGCCCTGCGGTCCCCGTCTGTCCACGCTGGGCTCGCAGAGCTGGCCCCCTACTGAAGGAAGGCGTGGAGGAAGTCGTTGTAGGAGATTTTTGAAGACAGCGTCTTGTCATAATACTCCAGGATGTGGAAGAACTCCTCCTCGGAGAGGTTGATGCCGTACTGCCTCAGGACCTGCAGAAGAGACGGGGATCCCCCGCTGGTCTCGGAGCCACTCAGGGAAGCATGCGCCCACCTCTCCTCCCGCCCCGAGCCTGGACCGCCCACCTCCAGAGCTGCCCCCAGCAGCTCTCTCTCCCGCTTCCCTTCTCCCCACCCCTCTTCTTTGCCCACCCCCCGCCCCCCTCCAACAGGGCAGCTCCGTCCAGCAACACGGGTGCGGGACACGAAGACCCCTGGACTTCCCTTCAGATGGGAGCTGCTGGGGTTCCCTACCCCTAGCCGGCCCTCCCACAATTGCCTCCCCAAAGGGTAGTGAGGCTGGTCAACGTGGAGGATGAGGAGGATGGACGGAGAGGAGGGGACTGGAGGGGAGACCTGGCCACAGGGCCTTAGCTAGGGGGGCCTCAGGGTGCGGCCCACCCGGGGAGGAGGGCAGGCCCGCAGGTGCAGGGTGCAGGGAGTCGTTATGACCCAACAGTAATACAGCCCAAGGCAGAGCCTGCTATTGCCCAACCAATACTGATTGCCCTTTCCCCTTCTGTTATCAGAACCCTGATTTTCAGGCTGCTGGGATCCACCTAAAAAAGGCGACATTTCTTAGCTTCTCTTATAGCTAGGTATGTTCTGGCCAGTTAAAACTAACTGAGAATGTTATGCGGGACTTCTGGGAAGTCTCTAAAGAAGAAGGGCGTGCCCTCTTTCTCTCTCTTCTGCTGCCTGGAATGTGAAAGTGATGCTGGGGCTTTAGCAGCCATCTTGGACCATGAGGCGACCTTGAGGCAGGAAGTCAGGTGTTGAGGAGAGCAGAAAAAAATACAGATGTCCCCGATGACTGTCCGGCCACCACGCCAGCTCTGGACTTCCTACCTCTGAGATTCTTTTATGTGAGAGAGAAATAAACTTCTACCATGTTTAAGGTGCTGTTATTTTTTTTTTTCACCTCTGTTATGTGCAACTGAGACAAATTTTAATAGATAGATACCCTATTAGATAAAGATTAGGTTATACATTCCCCATCTATGTTCTGTGTTATAATTTGTTTCTCAGAGGGGGCTAGAAAGTGGGGCTAGAAGAGCCCGACGTTCCTCTGGGGCCGGCAGGACAGGCCCGGGACCATGGGGCTGAGGTCAGCTGGCCTGGCTATGGGGCTGATGGGCTGAGAGCAGAAAAGGCGACTGAGCCTGGGTGTCCAGAGGGTCCCAGCACCCATCTGGTCTCGGGCTCTGGCTCTGCTGAGGGCATCGTCTCCGTTTCTATTGCCCTCTCCCTGCTGTCATCCACCCCGAATTCCTGGGAAGTTACCTGAAGACGAGGAGACTAACAGAAGCTCACCCGCTTCCTTCCCTTCTCTGGCTGAGAATTTTACTTGCCCCCAAAGTAAAGACAAACGCTGTGAGCTGGCTGCCACTGTGGGGCACGGAGGCCCCGGCCCAGCGACAGGCCTGGCCCCCACCCACCGTGCGCGGCACTGGGGCTCTAGGGGGCCCCTCGCCCTCCAGCGCCTTGCACGAGGCCCTTGAGAATGCAGCCCCGCCAGGCCCTCCAACTGCGGTTCATCTTCCTACATTATTATTTAAGAAAAGCTTTTTTACTTAAACTTTTTTCTAGCTGCTGAGCACAGATAAGTCTAAGGAATATATTTTTTGTAAGTGCCTTTTGAGGCCATAACCCCTTGTCTCTGTGATGTCCTGACTGAGTTTTCTTCCTGGCTGTAATATTTGATTTTTAATCTAATGCTCTAGACCTCAATGATTTTCTGAACCTCAGTGGCCGGGGTGGGGATGCAGAGAGGACAGGAGGGGGGGTCAAGAAACTGCCAATCCGAGGAGTTCTACGTTATTCTGAACGCGGGAGTTTTAAGTCCCCCTCGAGGGCGGCCGCTTCTTTCCTCTGGGAGAAGCGCTCCCAAGGTTCTGCAGGGTAAAGCCAAGCGAAGAGGTTCTGCTCCAGAGGGGCGGCTGCGGCGGGCGAGGCGCTCCCTCCAGACCACCTTCCTCCGTGGATGCTGGACTTGCGCGGGGCAGGAAAGGCACCAGGGTTCAGGCTCTGTCGGGAGAGCTGCTTACCAAACCGTGTGGTGCGCGGTGGGCATCCCCTCCACGTGAGGGCGGCTGCGGGAGAGGGGAGGGCCGACCCTGGGGCTCCTGCGAGGCAGGGCTGGGGTCTGTGGGCCCTGAGTCGTACACCTGGGACCCCGCCTCGGCCCCCCGATGCTGTCATTCTGCTCTGTGACCCTGCCGGCTCCCCCCATAAAGACCTGGGAGGGGGGCTGGGGAGGAGGCCTGGCCTGGCGCGGGGTGGAGTGCCGCCAGGGCTCCGCGGGACGCAGCAGCTGTCGTGCTGCCCCGAGGGCAGCGGCACTCAGGTGTTGGCACCGGGACGTCCCTGCAGGGTTCTAGAAACCTTCAGGGAGGAGAGCCTGGGGTCTGCAGCACAGGGACACGTGCACTCGGCCCTTGACAACCTGGGGGAAGTGGGGAAGTGAGGTCTGGGACAGCTGCCCACACCCGGGCCTTCCGCTGGGGGCCGGCGGATCCTTTCTGGAGGTTTTCTGGCCATGGGCCTTTGGCAACTGCTTCCTGGTCAGAGGTCACAGCCGCACAAGAGCTGTGCTCACCATCCTGAAATCAGCCACGCTTAAAAGCCCCGTCCTTCCCTCGTCGTAGGCCTTGAGTGCGCGCAGCATCGGCCTCCAGCAGCGCACAATTTGGGGTTGAATCCGCAGCAGAGCGGCGTAAAAGGAAGAAGTCTCAGCACCGCATTCTTTCTGGGAAAAGAACCAAAAACCAAGAGGAGGTAAGAAAGGAGCTTTCGGATGGGAAGGATGGAGCGGACAGGCCATGGCCCGAAGGGAGGGAGGAGGGCTGCCAGCTCCTGTCGTCTGGGCCCCCTGCTCACTCCCCACCCCACGCTCCCAGCTAGGATGAAGTCAGCAAGCGCACATTTCAAGTCTATGTGTGGGCTGATCACAAACAGCATCGCCTGTGCGCCTCCTTCCGCTCCTCCCCCACCCTGGGAGGAAGGTAGGTCTCCACAGCCCCATTTCCTGGATTGGGAAATGGAGGCTCAGGGAGGCTCTGCTTGACACCAACACCTGCCAGGCTGCCTCCCGGGGAGCCCCTCCCAACGTACTTGAGGGGAGAGACAGGCAGATAACCGGCCAATTTCAAAACAGTCTGAGGGAAAAAAAGAGATTCAGCTGGGGTCTTCTAGTACGTTCTTATAATGAACAGTTTTTTAAAAAAATCACAAGGTTGTAATTATATCTAGTAATTAGACAGTACACTGCACTACGATTATTTCATTTAGATGCTATTTATTAGATTGGAAACAAGATATTTTAGCACGTTTTAGCCCCAAAGCACATCTGAGTATCACAGAGGTGGACTTTAGGCAGTCATGTGTAACACATTTGGGGGAAGTTTAGTTTAGTTTTTTTTTTTTGCGGTACACGGGCCTCTCACTGTTGTGGCCTCTCCCGTTGCGGAGCACAGGCTCCGGACACGCAGGCTCAGCGGCCATGGCTCACGGGCCCAGCCGCTCCGCGGCATGTGGGATCTTCCCGGACCGGGGCACGAACCCGTGTCCCCTGCATCGACAGGCGGACTCTCAACTACTGCGCCACCAGGGAAGCCCCGGGAAAGTTTAATTTTTAACATGGCACTACATGAAACAAATTAGCACAAAGTTAAACTGCTTTCAATTTTTGTATAATTTAGCACCTATGATAGAAACCAGATACCCTATAGCTTCGTTAGCTGCCAATTTATCCAATCAGCTGGTCAGCATGCACGGAAGAGAAGGGATTGTATGCGCACTTGCCCTTCCCACACCCAAGCTTGGCCTGAGAAAGGGTTTCCCATCCCAGCCCTGTACACCAACCCCTCCAGAAGTCCTCTAGAAGAGCCCCCCGAAGCAAAGCCCCAGCTCACTTCCACAGAGGGTGTCTCTGCTGTCAAAGTTGTAGAAAGCCCCCAAAGCACTAGAAAAGGCAACGGCCCTTTCAGCTACTCTGCCGGCAGACAGTTGGCATGGTGGGGCCTGGACAGCCTGCAGAGGGGACGGGGACTGGCACGGGGACCAGAAGGGGCAGGAGCAGGGGCAGGCCCTGGCCACACTCTCTCCTGGGAAAGGCTCCCGGGGAGTCTCACCTCCTTGTCAGTCATGCCCAGGATGCAAGACAGGACTAGCCTAAGCCACAGAGCGGAGGCTGTGGTCACGTCTGGGTGAAAGACCGGAGCTGGGGGACGAGGCAGCAGCACACGGAGGCGAGCGGGGACATCTGCCCGGGGGCTCAGCACGCCTCCCCTCATTTACAGAAGGGGGAGCTGAGGCCGGGAGAGGTGGAGGAGGGCCAGAGCTGGGGGAGCCTTGAAGGCTGTGTGGTCTCCATGGTTCTCCAGCTATGTTCCTGTGTCCCCTGACGACCCACCAAGGACAGTGTTTTCTCCACTCACAGAAAAGCTGAGCTAGAGAAAGAATTGTCTTAAGGTTAAGTTTTACTTCCTTAACTTGGCCTAAGCCTTTGCTTGGCTAAACTAGAAACTATGCTAAGATGGGGCCCGATTTAGCACAAAATGACAAATTCGGCTGCATGGAAAGTTCTGCGATGGAATCCACTGTTTGCTGGGCTAAGCCGCCAGCAGTCTTAAGCCGCCACCTATGCTGTCAGGTCTGCCCCACACCTCTGGTCCCCGCAGCTGAGTCCTACAGCAGCTGGTATCAGCTGTGTTTGCTCCCAGGTCGACAAGGCCGGTTGTGCTTGTTTAATTCAATGTAACTGAATTCAGCGTTATAGGTGATGGAATATGAGTGTGAAAAAGGCTTGTTCTGCTTCATGCTGTGGAAAGACTCGAGAAAGGTGAGTCCGTGAACAGCGTGGTTGAAGTGGGTGTGGGTGAGAATCATAAAATGACAAACGATTAAGAAAAAAGGTAAAAATCTAGGGCACAGGCCCTCCAGTTGCCATTTAAGCATCTTTAGGGTCTCATTCCTCTTCAAGGAAACGAGAAGAGAACTGTAGACATGCATCACGGGTGTAGTTTACGCAAGAAAGAGGAAGGGTCTGCGACTGGCCGCCCACACCAGGAGCAAGGCCAGCCCGTCTCGGACAGTTGAGGAGTGAACCGGCGGTGATGCGTAAGTTACAGGCGCTTCCATTTGCTGTGGTCCCACCCCACCTGCCTCTCCAGTGAACTGACCGAGACCCCCCGCTCCTGGTGGCCGTGTGAGCCGCTGACACTCTCCCCGATGCTCGCCACACAGAGGTGCCCGCGGGCACGTGCCACCCAGCCAGTTTGAGAACCTGGGATCCAGCCTGCTGGTTCCCAGTCTGGGGTCTCCAGGCCCTTATGGGGCCACCGTTTGTATGAAGTGAGACAATGGGATGTAGGCGGAACTGAGGAAAATGAAGGAAGCCCGTTCAGCCCCAGCCCCACCCCTTTCCTCTGGACGATCCACGTACCATCTTAGTCGCCTTCTGCAGTTTCATTCTCTGCATCAGCGAGGTTTCCTTTGCTTTTAACAGGAGGACGTAGCTCTGAATGAAGTTACAATAAGCAAACCTCCCGTTGTTCTTTAAGTCGTACTTGACGATGAGCTGCCGGCACTCATCTCTGTTTACGTCCAGGTTGAATTCCTCCACGAGAGCTAAAGGCAAACATGTCAGTTCAGTTGGTGGCGGTCGGTTCACTCATTCTTTTGATCACGCCTTCGTTCACTCACTCATCACTGGCTGAGACGCCCTGTGCCTGCTTCAGAGGCTCATGGCTGGTGGCCGGACAGATGTGGAAACACACAGGCACGCGACGAGGTAAGTGCGGCAAGGAGGGAGGGGACCCGCGTCCTGCTGGGCCCCCTCGGTCCAGGCTTTGCCTGCCGGCCTGGCTTTGCACGGTCACCGTCACTGTGGTCACGGCAGTACGGACACGACACCGTGGGGCTTACGAACGCAGGCGGGGAGAAGGCAGAGGGATGGTCCCAGCAGACGGGAGTCGGGGCAGAGCCGGGCAGGAGGGGAGAAGGGAAGGTTCCATGTGCTGGGGTTGAGTCCGGCAGGGGCCCGACTGGGGGTCAGGGATTCAGACTTGGCCCCCGAGCAAGCATTTTCCAACTGTGCTTCCGAGATACGCTCCCAAGGGTCTCCCAGGCTACACCAATTTATGCAGTTTGAGTTTTCACCTTAATGATCTGAAATGTGTATTCTGGAACACATGGACCTCCCGGAAGAGACAACCGCCACGCGATTTGAGGGTTTGTGTCTGGCCTTCTGACTAGGGTCACGTCGATGCCCCACTGGGGAGTCCTCCTGGCTGCCCTGAGGTGGCAATGTCAGGATGTCAACACCCCCTTACTTTGCACTCATACACGTGCTCAGTCTTTTACTAGGTATACAGCCGAAGCTTCTTTTGGGGTCACGACGCGTAATTGGAAGAGAGGTAGGATAAGGATTTTAGTTTAAGGTGAATGAGCTGAGACTTCCACTGGACATCACGAAGGCAACAAGGTTTCTGGGAGTGGAACACTGTGCTGCATTAACTGTAGAGGTTAGTGAGGAAAACCAGTGGATGTGGGATTTATAGACATGATGTCTTCAAACCAGCGCAGCCCAGAAGACGCTGCTGCGCTTGTGCAAACAGGTGTCTTTGCCTTTGCACAGAGGAAAGCAGTAGGAGGGCACGGTGCACCCAGGACATGGGCGGGGGGACCCAAGGGAATGGCCACTAGATGCCTTGGAGGTTCCAACTTGCAGAAGGCCATCCAACACGTACAGAAAATACAGAATGACTTCTGAAAATTAATCAGTGTGTTTTTTTTTTTTCAGAGCACTGAACTTTGGATGCACTGTCAGAGCCGTGGATGGGGTGCTTACGGGAGTTCACGGTTAAAAAGAAAAACAGTGATGATGGTGATGATGATGAAGAACAGCAAGTTAGGGTTCATCACGCTCAAAATCAAAAGAATTAACTAAAAAACAAGGGGGATGCCAACGTGCATTGAAACCCACACTGGTGATTTCGTTTCAGCGAGACATGTCACATCAAATCAATGTCACATCGTTTAATTATAACTGATTTCAAATTTTTATATTTAACTCATAAGTGTTTTTTTTGGGGGGGGCGAGGTAGGAGCTGTTCACTTAAAGAGTTTACACCATAAAAGTAGTTTATGTTGATATAGGAGGTTCTCAGGAAAAACGCTTTCCTTTAAAAGGGGTCCATATATTAAAGACGGCGGGGGTGGGGGATGGGCTGAGGGGGCTTTTAAGCAGAGGAGTGACCTGGTCAGGTTTTCCTGTAATGTGAAAGGTTGTGTAAACAGTATGCAACAATTAGTGGGAATGTACGTCTAACTGGTCTTATTTCAAGACTACCCAAGTGCTACACGGCGAAAATCGAATCAATAGGGCAGAGCTGGGTCCCCAGCTGTCCCCTGCGCCCCGCCCATGTCCCACCTCCCTCAGCTCTGCAAGTCTGTCACCATTTACAACCTGCCCAGAGACCACAACCCAGCCCGTGGTTTCGCGTGCTGACCTGATCGGGAAGGTGTGGACCTGCCTGCTAGGGGCTGAGGCGTTAGGAGTCCTTGTCCCCCATACTGGGGGTTTATCGAGGTGCTCCCCGCCGGGCCCCTGTTGTGTCACTCCCCTGCCGCCACCATGAGGAGTGGACTTGTGCTGGGAGGTGACCCTGTATCCCCAGGGGGAAAGGGAACGGGACGCACCCTGGAACTCCGTGGCGGGGATCTCGCCCTGCTTGTTGGCATCCCTCTTCTGGCACTCTCGCAGGAACTCGCGCCAGCAGCCCTGGATCTTCTTCCGCAGCTTATTCTCCACGGGCTCGCAGTTCTGCAGCGGCGGGGTCGTGCTCGCGGGGGTCTAGCAAGATAGAAAACTGTCTTGTAACCTGAGATTCCACGTGGAAGTAATAAGAGAAACTCACAGATAGGACTCAGGCGCACAATTTCACAGGCAGCATTATTTTCAGAAATAAAATGAAAAACAAAACAAAAACGGTAATGTTACCATTTTAACAGAAACAGGTTTGGAAACAAATATATAGCCGGCCCTTTCTGGCTTCTGGAGGCCTCCACATTCCTTGACCCGTGCCCCGTTCCTCACCTTCAAAGCTGCAACGCTGGGTGGGTCTCCCCCAGACTGCATCTCTCCAGTATGACCCTTCTGCCTCTGTGTCCCCAGTGACCGGCCCATGTGATTACCTCGGGCCCCCGGACACTCCGGGACAATCTTGTCTTGCAGTCAGCCGATTAGCAACTTTAACTCCCTCTGCAACCTTGACTGCCCCTCGCCATGTAAGGTACACATGACAGGTTCCGGGGACTGAGGCGTGGATGCCTTCGGGATGCTTCATTCTGCTCCATACACCCTCTTTAACTCACTCAATACTTTCCTTACATGTTCACTACTCTTGCCCATCACCCCCAGGGCCGTAAACTCCACAAGGGCAGGGACCTGTGTTCATTCTCCGCACGTAGTAGGCGTGCGATAAACATGTGTTGACTGAAGGCCCAAGGAATGAATGAGCGCTCACCGTGCACGAGGCTCGGCGGTGGGCGTGCTCCTGTGCCCGCTGGCATCCCCTCAACAACCCTCGCCTGGAGACACCGTCAAGCTTCTTGCAGAGGAAGGGGAGCCTCGGCGAGGCTGAGCCCCTCTCCCCATCCCAGGCCGGGGCGGCTCAGCCCAGGTCCAGGGCCGTGCGGTCAGACAGGCCTGGGTTTGAAATCAGCTCTCTCTGTGTCTAACAAGCGACCTGAACTCACGAGGACCCTTCTTAGAGCCTCGTATCTTCAACCGTAGAACGGGTGTGACAACACTTACCTTGCGGGTCCTGTGGCCCACGGCGGGGCTGTCCAGCCCGGGGCATCTGCGTTCGTCCGAGAGGATGCCCTCCGTGTGGCTGACATGCCGCCCCCGCCCCCAAGGTCCCTCCCTGCTCTGAACCCTCTTTATTCTTCCCTCCCACACCCCCGTGCCCACAGCTACCTCCCCTCCCAGGCAGGTGACTGAGAGGACCCACCAGTGGCTCTCCTCTGAGCCCCCCGCCCCAGGCTCACCCTGGCCACCTTCTCGGTCACCCACACCCTGTGGGGACACTAGGACCCCAGCCCCGGCGGGACGTGGACCCAGTTAGATGCTGCGAGACGGGAACTCACGCAGGGATGACTCCGCGGTTTGGACCCTGCTTTCAGGTCTCGAGTGGGCGACAACCCTGCAGACCTGCTTCTCTCTGAGACCTCGGGGACGCCGCACCCTCTCTGCGCCTTGGCCGAGGCGCCCGGGGCCGGCGGCGGGGCCGCCTTCTCCGAGCTGAAGCTCCTGAGGAAGTCCAGGTATTGCAGCCTTCCCTTGGCGTCGACGGGCATCTGGTCCCAGAGCCTATCAAACTGGCAAAGAAGCAGAGGTTACCCCCCAGGGTTAGTGGCAAACCCTCAGAAGTGGGGAAGAAGCCAGCGAAGAGGCGCTCTCCTCCGCAGGGGTCCAGGGCCCACGTCAAATGAAAAATTGAAAAAAGAAAAACGCCCATCCGGCTGCGGCTTCCCGGGAAAGCAGACGCGGGAGGATCGTGGGTGGCTTCTGCAGGACACTTTTTAATTGAATTGGGCCCTTAGCGAGCACGTTAAGGCCTTGTGAGTCTTGTGAGTGGTCACAGAGACTGAGCTGCAGGACAGAAGAATGTTTTAGGAGAAAATGCAAATCAAGCCGCAGCCCACCTCGCTCCCGGGAGCCCAGCCAGGCTCCTTCCTGCTCCTCGAAGGCCCCCTGAGCCCTGCGAACAACACGCAGGTGCTGCAGCCCTCAGCCACCGCAACTTTTCTCACCCTCAGGGCAAACAATGTCTTCTCGCAAGATGAAAAGGGAAGCATCTGGAGAACAGCAGAAGTTCACGGTTTTGTGTCGGTGCCATCCGATGTCACGGGCTGGGTCAGGGCCACACGCGGCCCGGCAGGGATGTTGCAAAATGACTCAATGCCAAGTGAGCCGCCCTTGGTGACTCGGGGGCTGTTCAGGGGGCCGAGAAGATGGTAATTTACTTCCAATTTGCTTTTCCACAGCCCCCGAGGCCCAGTGCAGCTGCCTCTCCACCCCTGAGGCCATGGGAGGGATGTTCCTACCCTGTGCCTGAACTTGGTCAGGAACCGGCTTGGCCTGTGGGCTCCACTGGGGTTTTCCAGAAGCATATTAAAAGGGACCATGTCCGGCTCTACCTGAAATTCTGGAAATGAAGTACTGAGGGGTGAGGAAGAGAGGGAGAATATTCCAGGCCCTGAGAAGGGAAAACGGCTTAGTTTGGGACAACATTCTTGATGTGTTTTAGCTTTTTATTTCGAAATCATTATAGATTTGCAGGAAGTTGCAAGAATGGTACAGAGAGGTCCTCAGGGACCCTCCACCCAACTTCCCTCCAAGGTTACATCTTACGTAACAACTTCATGTGTGTGTGTATAGTTCAGTGTCATTTATCACACCTGTAGTTTTATGTTGCTTTAATTTTGATCAATGAGGGGAAACTACTCGGGGGAGTGGAAGTGAGGGTCCCTGAGAAAGTGCTCACATGGGCTCAGACAGGCCACAGCATCATCACCAAGGGCAGTAACCCCCGCACCGGTCTCCTCCAGGGAAGTTTTCCAGAACCACTGGGCAGACCGGAGCCTCTTCTCTCCCTTCTGGCATCCTGATGAAACCACCCATGAGGGGACACCTAGCCTGGCTGAGAGACTCCCCGAAGGATCCTCTGAGATTCATCTTTGAATGCCAACCATCTTGCAAAGGTGCCAGCACACAGTAGGTGCTCAATACATGTTTTTTTTTTTAACGGCTGAAGTTCCATATCACATGATAAGACTGATCAGACAATGGGAAGACCCTTTAGAAATGAAGAGGGATTGGAGGCAAGGGCTAAACCGTGTTCCGATCACAACTCTCAGGAAGGGCTTTAAGGAACAAAGATGTGGCTTAAAGGAGGGTGGGCTGCCGGTGGGCTCTCATGCTCTCGTATCTTAGCAAGACTTGGGAGGCAAGTGGGAGGAAGGTCATGTGATTAAGGACAGATACAAAGGATGGGCATGAATGCTTCAGGAGGCAGTGAAGAGCTGAAGCATGGAAATGAGGACGCCTGCAGAACGGCCACGGACAACAAAAGGGGCTCGTTCTCAGGCAGGTGAGGCAGGCGCCCACCGCCTTCCTAATGAAAGCCTGTGAGGCAAGCGAGGTCAAGGTAGGACCGCGCAAACCCTATTCTTATCCTATTTTAACTAAAGGGGCTTCAATGGGCAGAATACACATTGCTAGGACGGGCCTGGGCGGGTGGGGAAGTGGAGGCCCACGTGTGGCTCTTCAGCCCTGATGGGTTACAGCCCAGGACACTGATGCAGCCTGGAGGCGCAGCACAGGATGGCGGCTGGTGTGGGCTGTGGGGACAGGAGGGGCATCAGAAGACTGGAAATGGGTACCACAGAAGTAGACTCTGGAAACTTATGGGCCTGTGAACTGGACGTGAGACCCAGGTAAAATTCCTGTGGTTTGTGAAGGAACTGAAAGGCAAGTTCATTGCATGTCAGCAAGTTTCCAGGTCACGGGGCAGAATGCACGCCTGCTGAAAGGTCCCCTGGAAACGCAGAGTAGCAGACAACTACCTTCTAACTACTTAAAAATTCACCACTTCGGGTTCCACCTCTGCTTGTGATGTGGAAAGCGGCAAGCGAACGCCACTCCCATTCTACCAAGAAAAAGCCAAATACCTACAAACTCAGAACTTTTCCTGAGCCCATGAGACAGTTGAGGTTGCAGGAGCCGAGGGGACTGAACTCCACGGAGCCCCGAGGCTCCAAGGAGAGCCCGACGCGCCAGCTCTCATGCCTGGTGGGGCTCAGGAGGAAGTGCGAGGGTGGGAAGAAATCAGCCGAGATGTTAGCAAATTCCTAAAGGCCAAGCTGGGCTGGCGCTCAGGCTAGAAGAGCTGGGAGTCACGGGCACAGGGAACGCTCACACTCACAAGCTCTCCTCTGCAGCCTTTGCCACTGCTCCCAAGAGGCACGTGAAGCCACTGGTGGGGGATGGACGTGAAACACCGCCCGCTTCTCCAGACCCTCCTCTACTGAGAAGCAAAGCCATGGGCGGAGCCATAGCAGACCCACTCAAGCCCGGGGGCCCTGGGCAATCTTCTGCTGGAGGGATCTGACGCTGGGGAGGAGTAGCAACAACAAAATTCAAATGTAGCTCAATTACCCACCAGACTGATTCAACAACGCTGCCACACTCATAGCCTGACAGAGAAGAGGTGCGCCCATCTCCAGGCATAAATATCATTGATGCCACCATCTCTACTATTCTTCTGCACACTACGTCTGGCATCCAATTTTTTAAAAATCTTGAGACATACAAACAAAAGAAGAACCGACCCGTTGCCAAGAGATACAGCCATCGACAGACAAGAGTCAGAGATGAGCCCACTGTGGGGACTGTCAGATGGGAGCATTAAAACAACTGTGGCTAATACATTAATGGATCTAGTAGAAAAGGTACCCAGCATGCATGAACAGACGGGGAGTTTCAGCAGAGAGGTGCAAACTATTTTTTTAAAATGCATTGTCCCTCTAAAGAAGATATACAGATTGCCAACAAACACATGAAAGAATGCTCGACGTCACTAATCATTAGAGAAATGCAGAACAAAACTACAGCGAGGTACCACCTCACACCAGTCAGAATGGCCATCATCAAAAAATCTACAAACGATAAATGCTGGAGAGGGTGTGGAGAAAAGGGAACACTCCTGCACTGCTGGTGGGAATGTGAATTGGTACAGCCACTATGGAGAACAGTTTGAAGGTGCCTTAAAAAACTAAAAATAGAACTACCATAGGACCCAGTAATCCCACTACTGGGCATATACCCTAAGAAAGCCATAATTCAAAAAGAGTCATGTACCACAGTGTTCATTGCAGCTCTATTTACAATAGCCAGGACATGGAAGCAACCTAAGCGTCCATTGACAGATGAATGCATAAAGATGTGGCACGTATATACAATGGAATATTACTCAGCCATAAAAAGAAACAAAATTGAGTTATTTGTAGTGAGGTGGATGGACCTAGAGTCTGTCATACAGAGTAAAGTAAGTCAGAAAGAGAAAAACAAATACCGTATACTAACACATATATATGGAGTCTAAAAAAAAAAAAAAGGTTCTCAGGAGCCTAGGGGCAGGAAAGGAATAAAGACACAGACGTAGAGAATGGACTTGAGGACACAGAGAGGGGGAAGGGTAAGCTGGGACGAAGTGAGAGAGGGGCATGGACATATACACACTACCAAATGTAAAACCGATAGCTAGTGGGAAGCAGCCGCATAGCACAGGGAGATCAGCTCAGTGCTTTGTGTCCACCTAGAGGGGTGGGATAGGGAGGGTGGGAGGGAGACGCAAGAGGGAGGAGATATGGGGATATATGTATATGTATAGCTGATTCACTTTGTTATAAAGCAGAAACTAACACACCATCGTAAAGCAATTATACTCCAATAAAGATGTAAAAATAAATAAATAAAATGCATTGTCCTTATTCAAACACAACAGGGAAATCGGATTAAACAGAAATGGAGAAGAAACCCATGGCATTCGAGGCATGGTATGATGCAGGTGGAGGGCGGTACTCTCTCAGGAACAGGGACAAGAGGCCCCCATGTGAGATGGGCAGTTAGAACCAAGCCATCACCCACTACCTGACGTAGCAACTGGAACTGGCCTGTGCTGCTAGTGTCCACAGTCACTGAGGACAAAAGCCTAGAGGCCAAGGCAGGAGGAGTCCAGTCCCTAGGACCAGGCCCAGACAACTGTAGGACCAGCCGGCGGTGGCGACCACGCTGAGGAGACCCACCTGGGTGAGCTGCGTGGGGAGCATTTGGGACTTATCCGAACAGCCCGGCTGGCTCCTCTCTCCTCACTCACTCCTACCTCACCCCTTGTCTCAGAGGAGCATTCTGGTAAAAAGGAAGTGGCATGAGTAGCTCAGCCCCTGCCTTTCTTCCCACTGGGATCGGGGCCCTGCAGAAAGCATGTGATAATTAGCAGATGTCGCATCAACACCGAGAGATGCTGGAAGGCAACTGAGAAACCGCTTGAAAGGGTCAGGGAGAGAAAACTTGGACCTAGAATTCTATCCCCAGCCAAACTATCTTTTGAGGACGAAGGTGAAATAGGGAAGCTCTCGGGCTTCCTCTCCCCTGAAAGAGCAAGTAAAGATGTACTTGAGCAAAAAAGAAAGTGAACAGGAAGGAGAGCAGGACAGAAGGTGTGACTGTGGACAGTGGACCAGTGAGGCGCCCCACGCCCGCCCTCCCCTCCCCCCTGCCCCCCACAGCACCCCATCCACGGCTCCTTTGGCTTCCCCATCCTCTACTCCCCTTCTCACTCTTCCACCCACATCCATTAGCAAATTCTGCTGCCTCCAACTCTGAAACGCATTCATGATCCAACCTCCGCTGTTCCCAGCCATCCACCTGACCCAGGTCTTTAATCAGATGTTGCCTTCTCAGGGGCCTCCCCTGACCGCCCTACTCACAACACACCCTCCCAATTCCCTAGCACTACCCTCTTCCCTGCTTTTCTTTTGGCCTAGAGCATTTGTCACCATCCAACATACACACATTTTGTTCACTGTCTGCCAGCCCCTCAGGGAACACAGACCCCACGGGCAGGGTGTGTCTCTGGTGTCCGCTAGCCGCTGGCAGCATCACCATCTAAGCAGCGTGCCCACTGCGCCTGCTTCGAGGATGCTGCCTCTGCCTGCATTGCTCTCTCCCGTCTTCTCTCAGAGGCAACGCCCACATTCCAGCATTGTGTCCTCAGGGAAACAGCCCTGACCCCTCGGTCCAGGTCAGCCCCCAGCTCTGCTCTCCCAGCACGCTGCACGTCCCTTTGCACCGGAGAGCGGTGTGGAGTTATAGAAATAATGTACCGCAGGTGTTTAACCTCTCTCTACCCTCCCAGGATGCAGACTCAACGGAGGCAGGGAGCAGGCCCGCCTTGGTTCCCTCAGACCTAACATCACCACTCTGAGCTCAGAGGGCCCCCAATAAGGGAAGGAGTGGATGCGTGCTGCCTTCGGGCACTCACGGTGCAGCCAACACAGGAAGCTCTGTGCCCACGAACACGCAAGGGTGTCCCAAGGGCTCAGCCGGATGATGGAGAGCTCAAGGTGGGGGGGCGAGGAGGGCAAAGCGGGCCGTGGCCAGCTCCAGCAGGTAAAGGTGAGGTCAGAAAAGGCTTCACTTGGCTCGAAGTGAGTCTGGAAGAGGGAGTCGGTGTGGCCAGATACAAGGGGGCGGGGGAAGGGGCAGGCAGGGACTGCACGGGCAAAGATGGGGAAGCCAGAACTGCAGCCTGGGCAGAGGGGAGGGCACCTGGGTCAGCCTGGGGAGCACTGTCCCATTTCAGAGGGAAGGACATTGAAGCTCAGAGAGGTTGAATAATCCAAGGTCACACAGCTGGACGGGTGCAGAAGCAGGGTCGAAACCCAAGTCTGCCTGCATTTTTCTCTCTTCCTGAAGCTGTCTGTTTTAGAAATATCACATCTGGAATGCTCAGCAATGTTTGCTGCTTCCTTCCCCTAATATAGCTGCACATTCAAAGTCCTCATGCGGTCGCTATGGACTGACCTAAATCGCCTCACCAGGACAGGCTCTCCCCATGGGATCTCTATCTTAAGCCAGATCCAGGTGGACCCAGTTCCACAGGCTTTTATAACACGCTTCATGCAGAGCCATGAAGACCTGTCAGTGTCTGGCTGCATCTGCTCTGAAAGTCGCTCTCCTTTTCTGAAAGGTTAATTGTGCCAAAAGGTTTCCAAAGATGTGGCGCTTCCCTACTTACGGAGCTCTGTAAGTCAAGAAAGCTGGCCCTCAGATTCACGATGATTGGATTTTTTAGAGATAAGTCTTTAGAATGTAGATAAACGAAGTCATGGAATCTGTACCTGAAAACCGTTTAACGTGGTCGGAACTGTCCCAGTATCTCGGGTGAACTCTTCCCCATGATGGCATGAGGGGTCTAGACATGTCAAGAGTGCAAATGACTTCTGTGTCTTACTGTGCCAGACACTGGGCCATCCAACCAAGAAGGTCGCTGGCTAAGCAACTCATGCAAGGAGAAAGCATGTGGATCTCTGGGGCTTTTGTTTTCTGTTTACTAGCCTGTATCTAGAAGCATCCTTCCCAAATATAGCACAATTTCTGTTAATCATCACCCAACTTAAACCACGGTACTCATGCCAGACTTTGATGTTCTCAATGGTGCAGACTGTCTTTGAGATGTGTCCGTGTATTTTTAGAAAGCAGCATTCAAAAGTAAGTGCTTGATTTTTTTGCAGGGGGTGGGGGGTGGGGGGTGCTGTCTGTGACGGGAATGGTGAAGCTTTCTTAGTGGGCAATTAGAATCAAATTCTCTGTTATGAATGCCAGATATGCCGGCATGTCATTAATTTATACCTATAATTAGAGTAAAATTTTGCTCATTTAGATGGAATGAAAAATCTTTATTACTAAAATCTTTATTACTAAAAATCTTTATTACCAACCTTTATTAGTTGGCCCCATAGAATAATAAATGCAACTGTACTAATTTTAAAGGCTTCCATCCATTTGTAGTGATGGAGAGAAGTACTGATATTTGCAAATAGAGAGCTCACTTGGCTTGGAGGCTCTGTGGGACAGAACTGTTTGGAAATAGGGCATTGTTTTTGCTTAGCAGAAATGATCATAATGCCTAAAAAAGGTGATATTTTAGGAAAGTGAAATCTGATGTTCATATTACTAATATCTTTAACAAATTCATTCTTCAGGGCAGTGAGTTCAGAGGCCTAAGTAGGGATGGAGGGTGGACGTGATGATCACCCCTCCCTGTAAATACTTCCAGTCCTTACCCTAAAACTCTGACAATGTGAGACTTGAGTTTGGAGTGACCCAGCTCTGGAGGGGAAAGAATGACATTTCCACACGGGGAGCTGTAGGAAGCCCCCTGGGCTGGGCCTGAGCAGAGCCAGGAGGAAGAGGGGAGGCGGGGTTGCTTTTGTGAGTATTTTGGAGTTCCTTTCTCATCTGAACTATTCTCTGGGAATGGATGTGGCATCAATTCACCTGAGAACTGAAGAGGGATGGTAGCAGTGCATTTTCTGGGAAGAAGGGAAATCTGCTTCTGGAACTGGATCAGTGGTGCTCTGTTATCAGCTGTTCAGCCCCTGGACTGCTGGGATGGGGGTGGGAACGTGGACACTGTCCGCTCACTGGGACATGCTGAGCACCTGCTCTGTGCCAGGCTCCGTTTCAGTGCTGGGGGCACAGTGAGGACCAAGCAGCCAGGGCTCCGCTCCCCACTGCGGACGTTCAGTGAGATTATCGGCTGATGCCAGTGACCAAGGCAGGCCCCTGGAACGCCGTCCTGCTGGGAGGTGCTCTTGCCCTAGGAAAGCCACGAAGGGCCAAAGAGGCCAGGGCAGCAGGTTGCTAGAGCTTTGAGCTAAAAAGAGCCCAGCTCAGTCCTTGGGGAAGAGACCGTAGAGAAACTCTCGTGAGGGATCTGTGATGGGCAAGAGGCCCTCAGAGAGGGTGGCCTGTGTCCAGCCTGTGGACAGTGGAGAGGCCCACTGGGGGTGGGCGTGTCACCAGCATGCTTGGGGCGGTAGCTCCAGAGCATCCAGAAATGCCGGCAGCAGAACCAGGGAGAGGCCGGGAGCCGCGAGGTGGTGGGAGCGTCAGAGCAGCCTACCGGCTCTACATCCGCCCTTAGCCCCGCACTCCCAGCTCAGATGTGGGGAGACACTGGCCCCCTCTTAGGATCACTTAAGCCCAGGAATGATCTGGGGAAGGAGGAAGAAGGACAGTGGTAGCTGGAGCCGAGTTTAATTTGATTTTAAAAATAAAAGTGATATTATTTGCACCCTGATTGAAATGGTGCGATTCGTCCCTGTTACATAAACAGAAAGTTCCATGAGTCTCCAGTAAGATTTAAAACTAAATAACAACAAAAAACGTTCAAGTATTTAAAAAACTAGAGAACAGTCTTAAACTCTTTACGCATCGCTTAGGAGGCGAAACGAAATGCGTTTCTTACTTGCTCATCCGTCAGAACTTGGACGTGGCGAGTACAAATGGACCGGAACTCGTCCCTGGAGACGGTATTGGTCCGCATGGTGTCGAAGTTCTCAAACTCCTGGGCGATCGTGTTGTAGTGGAAGGTCACAGCTTTGTGGAGCCGGGCCAGGACCTCTTGGTTTGCCATTTTCTTGGGAGATACGGGCGGCGGGCCTTTGGGCATCTTCTCAGCCCACTCAGCAGCAGCCTGGGCAAAACAGAATGGAAAATTGATCCATTTAATAAACAAAGAATCATCTTGGCTCCGCGTGCCTCAGCCAGGGCACGTCCTGGGAGGTCCAGCTTAGTGAGGAAGATGAAGAGGCAGGAGACAGTGTGACCCAGAGGCCCGACTGCAGGGGCAGATTTGGCGGAAGGGGAAGCCTGGGCTGACCTGCCACGGAGGAGAAGCAGAGCATGTCGGCCCCCGTGGGGCAGGGCAAGGGGCCGGGCCAGGCCTGGGGAGGGCGCACCTCTTCCCCTCGTCCCTTCACTCGTTCAGCCTGTCCTCTGGTTTGTGTAACAAGCACGCGGTGAGTGTCTGCTCTGAGCGGTAAGGGAATCAACAGGGATGTGGATCCAGACTGCTTTCATTTTCCGAACCTCAGTTTGATTAATTTACACTGCCAGCAGTTAGAATGTGAAAGGCGGTTTTGGATGGCTGCTACCGCATTGTGCTGCAGCACCGCTGTCGGCTAAGTGTCCCTTTGGGTCTGAAACTTTGAGACCCGCAGGGATTTGATCCTGATGAGCGCAGGTTCCTGCAGTTGGAGGCTGTGGGGACAACGGAGCCGCCCGCTGGCCTGGAGCCCGTTCAGCACCCCTCGTAGGGCAAGGACAGCCGGGTGTTGGGAGGTGCTTTCAGGGCCTGGGGGCGCTGTCCAGGGTGCTGAGAATCCCCGAGGAGGGACAGGCCCTGTCTGCACCCCAGGACAGCTTTCTGGGGGGAGGGGTGAGCCACGAGGAAAGAGGAGCAGAGGAAGGATCTTTTTACTGGATGTTTAGGCTGACGTGCTGGCAAAGGGCTCGTGGCCAGGTGAGCTGGAGGGGCCTTCAGCCCACGTTCAGCATCTCAGTGTGCATCGGCTGACGATCCGTGTGGTGGACAGACCACAGGAAGAGCAGGGAAGTTCCTTAGTGACCATCGGCAGCCCTGGAAATGACAAGGGCCTCTGTCTATCCTGGGCACTAAGGAGACTGGAGCTGGAAGGGCGAAGCCGGGGTGGGGGGCGGCTGAGTCCCCAGCCTCCTGCGAGCGCAGTGAACGGGGCCAGGGCTGCAGCCCTGATGTGCCTCTACTTGCTGCAATTAGGAAAAGGCCCCGAAGCTACACCTGTGGTCACTGCATCAGCAGGTCGGCTCCTGGAGTACGAGGATGGGATGGAGCCCCGGGGTGGGAGGGGAGACCGGGCTCCGTGAGAACCCAGGGGTAGCGGAGGCATGCATGCTGCCCCCGTACCAGAGTGGATTCTCAGATACACTGGGTTTCTCCACATCAAAACCCTTCATGACTGTTAGCTAGGATAACAGTTCTTTCAAAGCACCAGCACTTTACCAGATGATCAATCTAATCCCCCCAGCCTGTATTAAAACCTGGTCACGATTCAGGTTCAGCAATTCCATAGCAATATAGGTATTATATGCTACTAGCCTTCAGGACAGAGCATAACGTTACTTTATGAAATTGTATCAAACACAAGATGCTGCTGGGAATATCCCCCAAAACGTGAACATACACACACTCACACCACAGCCCACCACATCCTTGACCACCCAAAGGTTAACAGAGGCTTTTAAACATGTCCATTTGGAGCCATCTGTAAAGCGAATGAACGCCTTTCTTTCTTCATTCTAGAAAAAAAGTGATGTTACAGACACATCTTACACTTGTTCAAACAGTTGAAAATGCACCCCCTGTATCTAGGTAGGAGGGCCTTTCCCTAAACATCGCAAGGGGTGTTGGTGCTCAGAGAGTACAGGGACCTTTTCTGGATGGGGACTCAGTCTCGAAGTCCATCCTTACACTTGTCACACCTTTGGGGCCTGAGGAGGACGCACCCCAGGTGAACATAACTGGAAGAAGCACAGGTGGTCTTGTCCCACAGGGGAAGGCGGGTCCCCGGTCTGAGGCCAGACTCTGCCTCTAACCGGCTATGCGACCCCGCAAGCCACTTAACCATGCTTCCCTCAGTTTCCTCATCTTTCTAGGAGGAATCAAGGCTCCCCCGAGACGGTGTGTGTGACTGCTCTTTGAAAGTGTTAACACACAAAACGAATCGGAAACACTACTATTTTAACAACAGATATGGAAGAATTCTAACAAAGTAGGATGGGCAACCTTAAGTTAATATGCTTTAAACTCTGGAGGAAATTGAATCATTTTCGAGCAAAATATAGATTACTAAATTTAACTTAAGTAATAGGAAAGCCTGAATAGACAGGTAACCACCAAAGAAATTTAAAAAGCTCTTAAAAGATCTACCATCTATCAGTAAAAAGGTGTCAAGCCTAGATAATTTTTACATTAGTCAAATTATTCCAGATATATATAGTATTCCAGTTCATTTTATGTTACCCTAATACAAAAGTGTGATAAAGAAAACACTTGGAAAGAAAAATATAAGCCAATCCAGTTTATGGATATAAATGCAAATACATCAAAAAAAGAAAACTTGAGGAATATTTAGTGCCATATTTTAAAAGGGCCTACCAAGATCAATTAGGGTTTATTCCAAGAATAAGAATCCTTCAAGAATTAGCAAAACTTCAATTCCTTATATTAGCAAAGGTCACATATCAACAGATGGCAAAATGGCATTTAACAAAATTCGGCAGTCGCTCCTGACTAAATGGTATAGAATAGAACAGAACATATAAACTACATGGAAATAAAATGAACATCCTAAACACGAGAATATTAACAGACACTATCTGCAAATATGTTACATGGGTGAAACACTGAAGCACTTCCATTAAAGTCAGAAACAAGACAGGCACGCTCGCTGTCAGTTCTGCTAGTCACATTTTTAGAGGTTCCAGCTTTTGAAATAAGACAAGATGAGATAAACAGTATAAATGTTGAAAAACAAGATTTATCATTATTCGGGATATGATTTTACAACTAGAAAATCTCAAGACAATGAGGAAAGTGGCTGGATTCAAGTAAAAAATACCAAAAAAAACCAATACTTTTTTTTTAAACAGTAAATATAACTAGTTAGAAATTGCATTGTGAAAAAAAATCCACATTCACATTAATGACAAAGCTACGGAATACCTTGGGATAGATTACATCTGAAAGGCATAAGACCTATACAAAGAAAGCCATACACAGTCTACTGAAGGTTATTAAAGCAAGACTGGAATGAAAACAGACACATACTACGTTCCTGGACGAGAAGACTCTACTTCCAAAGGTAAAACCTTTCTCAAATTATAAATCAATAAAACTGTAGTAAAAATCTCAATGGCTTGGGATTGACGTATACACACTAATATGCATAAAATGGATAACTAACGAGAACCTGCTGTATAAAAAAATAAAGAAAAATTTTAAAAAAAGAAAAAATATCTCAATGGATATTTGGGGGACTCATTAGACATAGATATTAAAGTTGGTAAAGAAAAAGAAATATGTGAGATTTGCCATGAAATTTTTGGAAACGGCTAGCAATGATGTTTTTGAGCCACCAGATATAAAAACACCGTAAACTTGATATAATCAGAATAATAGAATCAGAAGAGCTAGGCCCAGAATATGCAAATAAATCAGTGGACACGGCTGGCTGACTCCAAGATAACCCTGGGGGAGAGAGGCCCTCCCAAGCGAAACAGAACATCCGAGTTTCACAAAGGAAAATTCTT
Source organism: Tursiops truncatus (assembly GCF_011762595.2). Taxonomy (NCBI): domain Eukaryota; kingdom Metazoa; phylum Chordata; class Mammalia; order Artiodactyla; family Delphinidae; genus Tursiops; species Tursiops truncatus. Next base: position 5,710,941 of record NC_047044.1, on the reverse strand, counting down.
TCTTCTCTGAGTCATCAGCTTCAAAACACAGTCTTTCTGAGGTCCCCATCTCAGCAAATGGAAATTGTCCCAGTGGCTCAGAATAGAGTCCTCTGTGACGGATCTTTCTATCACTCATACCCAAACCACCCGCAAATCCCAGGGGCTCTGCTCCCAGTGCATACCTGGAAGCTGACCGCTCTACCCTCACCCCCTGGTCCAGGCTGCCATCATCTCGCACGGATTATTGCATCAGCCTCCCTGTTTCCACCCTCAGTCTTTTAAAGTACACACACACGTGTCAGCACTTGTTCTCTGGATGGAGGGGTGAGGGAGGGCAGAGCCATAATCAAAAAGCCATAGTCATTTTCCCCTGAGGACGATCTCTTTAAAGTGCAAATCAGGTCAGGCACAACTCTCAAACGGCTTCCCATGTTGCTCAGAGTAACAGGCAGGGTGTCACAATGGCTTGCCCACGACTCCCTCTGACCTCACTCTGTGAGAGCCTCCTGCTGTGCTTCCTTCACAGCAACCTCCTTGCTGCCTCAGGGCCTTTGCACTTGATCTTCTCGCCCTTCTCTCAGGGTTTTTATCACATTCCCGAGCCAAACTCCAGATTCTCTCTCGCATTCCCTGCTCATTTCGATCCCACGTATGACTCTCTGATCCACCTCATATTTACCCTAATTGTCTATCTCATCCCAACAGAAAATAAACTTCAAGGCAAGTCTAGTCTTTTGTGCACTGCTGGATTCTTGAGTGCTTAGAAGAACCTGGCACACAGCGGGACCTTGCTGTTTGTTCAAAGAAAGAGTGGATACAGTGTCTCCACACAGCCAATCAAATGAATGATTGCTCTGGGCAGCCACCCTGGGTCTTCTGTTAGAAAACTCTGACCTGGGGGCTTCCCTGGTGGCGCAGTGGTTAAGAATCCGCCTGCCGATGCAGGGGACACGGGTTCGTGCCCCGGTCCGGGAAGATCTTACATGCCGCAGAGAGGCTGGGCCCGTGAGCCATGGCCGCTGAGCCTGCGCATCCGGAGCCTGTGCTCCACAACGGGAGAGGCCACAACAGTGAGAGGCTCACGTACCGCAAAAAAACAAAAAACAAACAAAAAAAACTCTGACCTGGTCATGCTGCAAAAAAAATGGAAAAGAAAATAAGATTCCACTTTTTTCTTCTAAGAAATGCAAATTTCTTGATTGACAATATCAGTGCTGGAAAAGGGGGAATAAGGTATCTGGAGCCATAAAAGTGCCTATCCTTTGACTTGGTACCTACCCTTTGAAGACTTTCCTTGAGGAAATAAACATGGAATTATCATTACAGTATTATTTATGGAATTCACAAAATTAAAAAAAAATTAGCAACACTTTAGATGTCTAAAGTAGGAGAATGGTTAAATAAAACACGATATTTCTAGAAGATGGATGACAGTGCAGCTATTTAGAATGTTTCAAGAAATAGTTTAACAATATGGTAAAATGTTTGCAGTGCACTAAGTGGAAAGGGGCCACAAAAGGGTCCAAATGATCACACGAGCACACACACACATGCACACACGTGTATATATACATACCCCAGTACTAACGCTTGTTCTCTGGATGAGGAATAAGCGAGGGCAGAGCCAGGCAGAGGACTGGGTGGGGCTCCCAAGCCGGGAGTCTTGCCTGCCCCACGGGTCGCGGTCCTGAGGTTGCGGGGCCAGGATAGCCTGCTTGCGAGCGACGTGGAGGAACGGCTGGTCGGGGAGCCCTGCTCGGTGTGACTGCCCTGGATGTGAATCTGCCCGCTCTCCACCTGTGCAGGGATCAGAGTGACACCCGGGTCACACTGAATCCCAGAGCCCTGGGGGGAGGGCGAGCATCTCTGCCGGGCGTGTGACACACGCACACACGATGCACTTACAGAGGATGAACACTCAACGCACGCCCGAGATGACTGTACTGAGCCATCCACAGACACCCCTGGAATGTCTGCTGTGTGCCAGGCTCCTCGTTAGATGCTGGGGAGACAGAGGTAACAAGTAATCCTTAAGTAGTCTTGCCTGGGTAGGGTCTGGGGGGGAAGAGAGATGAGGGCCAGTCTCACAGGTGAGCAGAGATTATAACGGGTCATGTGCTCTTGACACAACTGATGGAAACAGCCTCCAGAGGAGGAAACCACTGAGCCAGGAGGTGAAGGAGGTACAGGTGCAAATCCTTGAAAACTGGCACCCGGGGTGCTATTATCCTTATTCGACAAGCTGGCGGGAAGTTCAGGAGAGCAGCGCCGGCTTCCTGCACCACCAGCGCTTTCCTCAACATCCCCAAAGCCACAGCCAGAGGCCAGGCTGTGGACACCGAGAGGGAGGGGACTATGTTTGTCACAAAGGTGGTTTCGCTGCCAGTTAGAGATATTCTTTTGCCGCTTGCAAAGATAATTATTGCATGTTCACTGTAGAAAACTACAAACAGGGCACAAATTGAAAACAAAGATCACTCATTACCCCGCCCCCAGCAGCACCACGGCCATCGCCTTTGTGCACAAGGGACCAGCCCTTGACCAGAAGGTCCCCAGGCCCCAGGGGACGCAGCCGCGCTGCTCCCCACCCCGTGCCACCCGGAGAAGCCTCTGGCCTCTGGAGGGTAGGGCCTCCTGGCTCTCCCATCAAGGGCAGTTGGGCTCGAGGCTGTTAGGCGCCCACATTCTGGTTCCCATCCTGCTCTCTGCAGAGCCGCTCAGCCACCACCGCCAGCCTAGCTCTGAGTGACTGGAGACGCCAGGGAAGAACAGATGGCTCCTGGTCTGGCGCTTTTGTGTCCCCAGCACTTCTCACGTGATCGTTATATCTGAATGGGGAAAAATAGTGCTTTTTCTATAACTAGAAGAAATGTTTCTCCTAATCAGAAAAGACACCACTATCTTCAGATGCAAATGTCACTTTCCAAAACTAACTACGCTTTACATAAAAGGTCCCCTCAGGATAGGAATCACAGCTGCAAGACGGAGAGGCGCCCACTTCCGTCCCCACTATTCTTTGGAGCAGGAGGCGCGGGGCCTGCGTCCTCAGCGCTCCTCCCTGCAGCCCCCCATCTGACAACTGCGCACACCGGTGACTTTTCAAATGAAAAAAGAAAAAACAACAAAGTAGACTCTTATGCACTACGGGTCTGACCCAGTTAGAGAATGATTTACATGTTTTGAAGGTATCTTCTCTCATTTATTCAAGGGTATTCATGGAACCTTGTTTTACTAAACAATTGTCCCTCTTGATGTCGCAGAGAAGTACGGGCCGCCTGTCCCAAAAGGAAGATTCCTGGTCCCCTTTGTGACGACACGACAGTGTTGGTGAGATACATAAAAGAAATAACGTCCCAACATATGGAGCACACAGTCCTCAAAGAGCTGACTAATAACACCTCAATTTTATGGAGTTTTTCTCAGGCTCAAATGTAGCCACGTATGTCATTTAGTAAAAAGCAAGCTTTACAGTGTAATCCAGGGGTTCTGAATCTTGCCACTGCTTGGACTCACCCAAGAGGCCGCCCCAACCAGTGGGGGGTCAGAGGGAAGAAGCCCGCGTGGGAGGGGCCCGGGGGGATGTCTGTGCAGAACTCACCCTGAGCCCACCCCTTCTGCCCCAGCTCAGGGCTCCTCGCGCCCCACAGCCCAGTGTCTCTGAGGTCGCCTTCCGCCCAGACTGGGCTGTCTCCCAACGCGCACAGTGCCGGCTGATGAACTGGGGGAGCCCTGAAGGCACACAGCTGGGACCCCCAGCCTGTGTCCCCTCCTCCTGGCGGCTCAGGCCAGATCCACCACCATTCCACGCCTGACACCAAACGTGAAGAAGGGGCAGACCCACCCGGCCTCGAGAGCACAGCCAGGGAGCAGCAACCCAAGTTCCGCACGACTGGGACCCAGCAGAAGTCGACCAGGGCCAGACTGGTCAAGTGGAGGGGCCGGGCCTGGAGGGCGAGGACAGCTCGCTGTCAGCTGAGGGCTTTGGGGCTGCTCAGGGCTGAATGGAGCTCAGTTCTGCTCTTTCTTGTGACCTCAGGCAAGACGCACTCCCCTCTGCCTCACTTTCCTCGCGAGAATAAAACCCGAACCGTCTCAAAGGTCAGGCCTGGGATCTCAACAAGAAAACCCTCGCAGTGCTTCGCCCAATGCCCGGCAAACATGGGCGGCCGTTCTTGCTGTTCCTGCCGGTTGTTTTAATAGACATCTTTGCCTGAGTCAAGAGGTCGGGCAGAGCTGGGCTGAGTCCTGGTTCCTGGCCCACGCCGGCTCTATGGTGGGTCATCAGAGGGCAGAGGCACGTGGCGCCCATTGTTGCCTGCAGGTCAAGCCAGCCTGCTGGGGAGGGAAGCCAGGTCTGAGACGTGGTCACGCACCTCGAGGAGGGCCCTCCGCAGGCCCCGGGCTCCTGACCAGCTGCTTCGGGCCCTGCAGGAGGAGCCGGGCTTAGATTCAGGACAGCTAGGCTAGAGCCCTGCCATCTTCTGGCTGGATCTCACGCAGTCCCCTCACTTCCCTGGGCCAAGGTTCTCAGTCTGTAAGGTCATGACAGCCACACCAGTCAGAGGGAGCTGCCCGCAAGAATCATCCCAGGAGACAGGGGACAAACAGGGAGCATCCTGTCCCCTCAGGAAGGCACTGCACCGACCTGTCCCCCACAAAGACGAATTAACCCATCTCTGCTGCAGGGAACTCATATTTGAAAGGGGTTGGGGGATCCCCAAGTAAGAAACTTGTGACCCCAACCCAGAGCTGAGAGAGTGAGCCCAGGGCAAGAACAAGCCAGAGAGGGCAGGGCGCCCCAGGGGTTCACTGACCCTGGAATTCTGTTAGCTCATATTCAGTTTTATTGTACTCTTGTTTCAACAGCTCTGTTACGGGAATGATTCCATAACAGAGCCTTCTAGTGTCCTGTCAATAAGTTACGTCCAGCCACGTTCTTGGCTGACTTATAAAATCAATTTTCCATGAAATCGTATCCTAAGCAACTTCTCTAGGTAACCTGGAGGAGAGAACGTGGTAGGGAAGGGGTGGAGGGGTGGGCTGAGCTGTCAGATGATCTGGTAGGGCTGGAGACAGAGACACGCCGTGTATCTGTTTGCTGGTGGCATGCTGCATTCAAGGCCCATTTCCTCAACTCCCCTGTCTCCACATCCTTTGCCATGGGACTCCGGGGTTCCTCCCACTGAAGAGCTGAGAATATTTCCCTATCCTGTGGCTTTGGATTCAGCCATATGACTGCTTTGGCCAAGGGAACGTTAGCAGGTACAACGTGACCAAAGAATTAAAAAGTGCTTGTGTGATCTGCAAGCCTTCCTGTGTCTGTCGTGCTGCCTTGAGAGGAGCCCACGTGACTTTGCTCTGGTCCAAGGAGCAGAGATATCCCAGTCAGGCCACCAGAGCTGAGCCAGCCCAGATCAGCCAGCCCACAAGCAAAAGCCGAACGAATGCTCACAGTCCTGGAGGTTCCGTGGTTGTTTGTTACACGGCGATAGCTGACCACTTCAGTTCTGAATTTCTAGTTAGTGAGAAATAAAAGGCACTGAGCTCAGAGTACAGAGGTGAGAAGGTGGCTTTTTGGCTGTCAGTGTTCCTTGACGATGGGCACTTTGCAAAGGGACTTTGTGATACTCCTCCTGTGGGTGTCCAAGGTGGCAGTCACCTGGCTGGGACAACATGGTTTAGCAAGGTCCATTCCAGCTGTCAGATTAGAAACATGTTAGTATATCAGTCTAACTATTATGAAGGTTATAATTAGCTAATCAGACTGCATGATTCTTCTACTAAGTTTTGTTCTGAATACTTAGGGATTCAATTATACAGTTTTTCCCATGATTCCTTACAGGAGGAAAAAAAAAACAATCCCAAAACTTCATACAGAATAAGAATACAGCAGGTAGCAAAAACTCCTAATTAGAAATACTCAGTAATGAATTCCTCTACTTCCTTTTAAAGAACAGTATAATTACTTCTAAGAATTGAAAAATTGCTTCATTTGATCAAATATTTTGATTAGCAAAGAAATTAATTGCACTGTATCTTCATTTGTATTTACAGTGAATTAATGAATGCTAAAAATAACAACAGCAGCAAAACTGCCTGTCAAAAAAAAAGATAAAACATTAAAAAAAATCCAGTTGAGAATAAAGTGAAAGCTCTGTGTGCAGACGTGCTGCTACAGACGCCTCCCGCCGGATCAAGGAACCAACTTTTGCGACTCCCAGAGCCCAGCACGCACGAGGCCAAGGGTAGACGCTCGTCTGGCGGGAGGTCTGGAGGCCTTAGTGAGCGATGAATTGGCCTCAGCGATCCAGTATGCTGTTTGCAGATTCAAAAGGGTGACACCAGAACTGCAGGCACAACTCTAGTTTCCCGGTGGCGTGACCGCTGCCCACACTGGGATCTCTGACCACGGAGGGATTCTTTCTAGGCAATGCGTGAAGGCAGATCTGGAGATTCCAGGTTCCTTTTCCATTGGAAAGGCTACAATCAAGTCAAGCTTCAAGTCAACTGAACCAAGGCTAACTGACACCCAGTCCTGGTGGCCGTCCTTCCCTGTGTCTCCTTCACCCAGGCGCTGGGCTGGGGCGTTGCAGAAGTTTCTCTAATCCTCCCATTGTCCTTCGAGGCAGCCATGGTTCTCCCTATTTCTAGACAAAGTAAGTGGGTCAGGACCCGGCCCAGTCCCCAGGCTATTCCCCTGTGAGCTGATGACTTCACAGCTGTGCTCTCCCATCCTTCCATGATCCCAGCCCCACCACACGCACAAGTACAGAGCCCACCCAAGAGAGGAATATGCGAATTCATCAGCACTGACTGAGGGCCTACCGCGTGCCAGGCTCCATGCCAGGCAATGGGAATAGAGCAGTGAACGGCAGAGACAAACCCCTGCCTTGGAGAAGCTGATGCTTTGAGATGCCCATGGAGGCAAGCACGGGGGAGACCCACCCTAACAGCCCTGCCCCTTGGCCTCCCTCGCAGATCCTCTGCCCCCGGCCTCTCAGCCCACCTGACCCATGCTCTAGCCACGCCCAAAGTACACGTTTCCCATCTTGGGTCTCTGCACATGCTGTCCTTATGCCCAGGAAGCCTGGTCTCCCGGTGTCCAGACACGGTGTAAGCTCATCAGAGAGCTGATTATGCCACCTCTGCCCCTGACCATGCAGACTTAGGTCCTCTCCCTTTGGCTCTCCGAGCTGACTCCCACCATACAGCTCGACATTCACAACGGGTCCATCCGACACCTCTGCACACACCCAGTACACAAATCCTTTGGTAGCACGGAATTGCCACAAAATGCTGAGAAGTAGAGGAAACATTTAAGCTACGCCTTCAACCCTTTAATGTTCAAGAAACTCATGGCTGAATTCATGTATGAAACTATGAGATGAATTCTTCCACGCAAATAAATTACACACCGTATAATCCCATCATTATTAAATATTATACAATAACCACGCACTCACTGAAGTAGGATAGAATAAAAACTAATAATGCAAACATTTGGTGTTTGCTATGTTCGGTACCATGCAAAGCTCTTTCTGCATTAACTCGCTTCATCCAAATACCAATCCTGTGGGGGGGACACTCGAGACAGCTCCCGCTGACAGTAGGAAGCTGAGAGCAGGGGCCTGGCTCTGGTCTGAACTCTAATCCCAGCTCTGGCACTTCTAGCTGTGTGACCGGGAACGGATGCTGTGACCTCTCTGTTCCTCGGTCTCCCGATCCTTAAAAGGGATCTTAGGAGGGTTAGCTGAGTTAATTTAGGTAAAGTGCCTAGAACAGGGCCTGGCTCACAGCACGTGCCCAATGCGTACTAGCCACCGTTTGGATGTTGCTGTCTGACTGTGGGTGACAAGAAGATGACGGTAACTGGCTGGGCAAAATCACTAGGTAGGCCAGGGTCTGGCACACGCTGTCACACATGTGCTGAATGTGGGAAGGTAAGATTCTCCCAGTCAAACGGGGCAGCTAAAGCCAGAACGTGAGAGCTCACCCAAGCGAGACATGTAGGTATGTGGTAACAATTAAGAAACTGGTGCTGTCTGCAGCCTGGATTTGCTCTGCGAGGCTTGTTCGGAACAATGACTTCTTGGATTGACTCCTGGCTTCCTGATATGGTCGTGACCTTGTAGAATCAACGGTACAGCTCAACTCTGATGTTTAACTGACCCAAACATTGGCAATTGAATTAGACTGCAAATCAGACTGCCATGGCCCTGGAGGGGGTCTGCGGGCATGGGCTGTGTCACAGTCCGCTTATTTTGAACATGTAGAGAGCCTGTACGTGAATACCCTATACATGAATACCCTATACGTGAATACCCTATACGTGAATACCCTCATGTATTCCCACTGAGGGTAGGAATCAAGAGAGATCGCCAGCCCAGATTCGAGGCGAGTGCTGGCGAAAGCATCTGGAGAATGCGAGAGTGAGTGACAAATACAAGGTGGGACATCGGAGGAGCTGTACAGCATTCCCTAGAGACGGCTGAGGCCCGGCCCTGCTGGCGCTGTACAGGGGTCAGGTGGAAGCAAGCCTGGCACGGCCCCCTTTGCTTTTCTGCAAGAGGCGTGGAAACCAGGTGGCCTGGCCCTGTCCTAATTCTGGCAGGGGCCCATCTGGCAGCTGCTAGAGAGGTAGGTGCCCAGTCCCTCGACTGTCCACACCCCTGGAGGCTGGGGAAGACGGGGGGACTTCTACTCCTTCTGACTGGAGGCTCCAGATCCAGATGGGGCCGAGGATGCATGGGTGCTTCGACGCGCTCAGATTTGGGAGAAGCGTGTTAACCTCACGAGAACGGCGACGCGTCATGCTGGCTGTGGTCAGGTACCTTGAGCAGGTTGGCCCCTAACTGCTCCTCTGGTGCGATGATGTCATTTTCATACAGGGCGGTGGTTGACAATATTCCTTTTCCTTTAGCTCAGGCACGGCGGGCCCAGCAGCCCCTCACCCTGCACTGTCACCAAGGCCACCGCAAGTGTCCAAGCGGCCTGTGTTATCCCTCCCACCCTGCCATCTACTCAACCGTCTCCAGGACAGCAGGTAGTAATTATCCCATTGGCAAGTGGAAAGTGAGTGACGTTTAGGGGAAACATTCAAAAATCACCGAAATTGTATCAAGAGGACTTAGCCTTTCTCGCCATCAGAGGCAAGAGTAAATAACGGGAATGACATTTCTCAATAATTTCCTTAATTTATTTCCAATAACCTTCGAGGCTTTTCCTGAAAAGGAAACGTCCCCATTCTTTATAATGTTCATTAAAAATACATGGACACCGTTATGTTTACAATAAAAAGAAAGATAAATCAAAGTAACATTGTTGGCAACTAATATAAATGTGATGTTCATAAAAGACTACAAACATTTTGATGTGCTTTACGGTCTCTTGTTCAATTGAAAACTACAATCTTAAATTCTCTCTCGGAAAAAAATCATCTTCAAGTTACTCAACATCTCACACAAGGTAAGGACAGATCTCATTGGCTCTGTGTTAGCTAGAATGGGACAAAATAATTACTCTGCATTGAATAAGGATGCGTTTTGTTAAAAAAAATTCCATTATTTCCATGATAATAAAGTAGAAAGATTTTATATGGGTTTCTACCATGTCTTTTAAAAATTCTATTTCTGCTCTGAGCATTATTTTATATTCACGGAAGACACTGAAATTGCACTTTAAGACTTAAAAGAAATGTTAAACAGCAATGATTTCTAAAAACAAGTAGTGATACTCTATACAGTTTGCACGTAGCATTTTGAATGTAAAATGTTTTTCCCAGAAGTGAAAAAGAGGTATTTGCTGAGAGCAGACATTCAGATAATGTTTTCACCTCGTTTGTGAGAATCTTATGAAAAAGGTGTTACTGCTGACGTCCAGAGCTTGTCTTGTTTTTTCTTTTTTACTCTTCAACCAAGGCTCTGGTAGCATTTCAGTTTTAATACCTCGTTCCTCTTCTTTTGTGCCACCTGAGCTAGTGTTTCTCGTCCTGACTCGGGTGTGATGCTCCCGGTGGCACCAGGCATGCCCTTTGCTCCTGTCTGCAGAGCCTGACGGAGTCTCGTCGTCCACAGCTCCCCGGGCTCCAGGCCGAGCTCGGTGTCCCAAGAGTGACGTGCGGCCCACGCGCTGAGCCGACGGTGCGCGGTTGATCTGCGCCAGCCCGTGACCCCCACTTTGAGAAACGCTTCAGTGGGGCAGCGGAAAGAGCCAGCAGCCAAAAAGCCAGGGCCGAGCCACACGCCAGGGCCGATCCGCACGCCAGGATCTGAAAGTAACGCGGCACCTGTTCTGAAAGCAGCCGAGATGCTTTTCCCCTGCTGTGCGTGATGGACACGCGAGACACAGAGCAATACGAGTTTTGGGGGGCAGACTTAGCGGTGCACCCCGACTGAGAACCGGATCATGAGCAGGGCTAAAATCGTCATCTTTGTGCGCTCCATCTCCTCAAGCCTTACGGGACTCCTTAGCTACCTTTCCAGCTGTCCCTGTTCCAAGAACGGATTCGGTTTGGCTGGCGATTATTCACAGCAAACTTCCTTTGCGAGAAGAGGTCCCGACTGCCTTAATTACATTTTGGTAATCTCCTTTTAATTACTTGCCGCCATGCATCCCCTAGAGGAAGGGATGGCTGATGTATTTAATGAGCTCGAGGAGGATGCATTAACTCTTCCTATTGTTTGTGACTTCTTTTCCTTCTATTAAGAACATCAGCTCAGGACTAAACTTCCGGAACCATCACTATGTACACGGTCACGGCTCTCACACAGCCACTTTGCCATCTCAGCCTCCCTTGAGGAAGCTGACCCAGGTCCCTGCTCAGAAGTCTTAAGGAGTCTCCTGCCGCTCAGAAAAAGGGACCTGAACTCCGGAGCGAGGGACGCAGGGCCCCGGTGGTCGGCCCCTGCTGCCCTCCTCCCTCTTCAAAAAAACGGGGCAGAAGAAACCCCCAATGCACCCTGAACAGTATGGTCGCCCCACACTGAGTCTTCACACCCCACATCCTTTCAAGCTGGAAGTCCCAACCTCAACTTGTCCTTCCGGTACAGGCACCTCTGCTCAAGCACTGGCTTCTCAGCAGGACTTCCCACCCCCAGGCCGGTGTGGGGCTGATGCCACTTAGTCCCAAGCACCCACTGCACACGGACAGCGAAAGCGGGGGGTGAGGGCCAACAGCGGGCCAGTCTGTGCCACCTCTGAGTCCCCGCTGCCCCGCCAGCCTCCATGTCCCCTCCTGTCTCGAAACACATCTCCCACCGTCATTCACGTTGCAATTAATCCTAGAACCTCCTCGCAAGGACGTTCAGCAAAGTGCTTCCAGAGGCAAAGGGGGCTTTGCGAAGAAATCAGGTAGGACGAATGTCAGGGGAAGCGCGTGGCAACGTTTGAAGCTTTGGAGACGTTCGCCCCTGGTTCCGGGAACTCAAGGGTCGGCAGAGATGCTCAGAGTGACCGTGAGTGAGGACGAGCCGCGTCCTCTGCCTGCAGGCTGCGTGACCTCTGGACACAGCCTGTCAAGATTCAGCGTGGCCAGTGGAGTCCTCCAGTGGGAGCCGCTGGAAGGGTTTGGGCACGTACTTATAGGTGCTCGGCAAGGACACTCTACAGTAATTAGAACTCGGAACACTGGAAGTCGCTTCAAGACCAACGACGGGGCATCGGCGAAGCCAATGAAGCTGCTTGCTGACCCAGGACACCTGTCTTCCCGCTCCCTTCCCCATTCAAAGGCCCAAAGCCTGGGCCACTCCTGACTCATTCTCTTACCTTCCCCTTTCCAAATGTATCCAGAAGCAGCCACGCCAGCAGCATCCCTCCCCAGGGTGCTCCCGCCTCCCTACTGGCTCTGGGCGCCCCCGGGCGCCCTCCCCGAGCCTTCCCCACCTGGTGTCCACCGTGACTTCTCTAAAATGTTAGTTGATCATGGTCACGACGCTCCTCTCCCCACACCTTCCCTGGGTCTCCATGTTATTCAGAGTCGAAGTGAGCTACAGGGCCGCCCCCCTCATCTGTCCCTCCCGCCCACCCAGGCAGCCACACCTCAAGCCCCAAGGGCTCCCTCCTGCTGGGTCTCTGCAGGGTTGTGCTCCGACAGCTCCTCCCTAGAGGTCACTGAGTCCCTCCCTGCCCTCCGCTGGGTCTCGGCTCAGACGTCCACTTCTCACCGGGCTACCCTTCTGTCCGGGTTTATTTTATCCCACAGCACATACTGGCTTCTGACATCTGGTACATATTCTCATTTCTCGTCCGTCTCCCTCGCTAGAACGCAGGCCCCTGGCTGACCTCAGGACCCGCTCAGTGCTGGGTACACAGCGGGCGCACAGGAAATGCTGGCTGATGGACAGAGTGACTGGGATGGTACACATCCACCCCACTTTGTCTCTAAAGCAAAGTGATTTGCGTTAGAGACAAATCACTGACGTGGAAATGCCCGCGATATCACAGGAAGTGAAAAGGCAGCTCCAGAGGGACATGCAGGGGTCCCAGAGGAGGAGCTGGGCAGCTGGGGTGGGAAAGCTGAGCCCTCTCTCCTACCTGGGGGTGGTTAGGGAATGGAGGGGAGGGGAGGTGCTGAGAGACAGGAAGGTGCAGCTGGAGAAACAACAGGGGCTTACAGTGGCTGCCTTTGGGAAGCAGGACTGCGGTGAACAGTTGATCAAGTGATCTCTGCTTTTAAATCCTTTGCAACAATTTAATTTTATTTCTATATGGGCATATATTACTTTGATACAAATAATAAACGTTTGTTTAAAAAAGAGTCTTGGGACTTCCCTGGTGGTGCAGTGGTTAAGAATCCGCCTGCCAGTGCAGGGGACATGGGGTCGATTCCTGGCCGGGGAAGATCCCACAGGCCACGCAGCAATTAAACCCGTGCGCCACAACTACTGAGCCTGCGTGCCACCAGTAGAGCCTGCAAGTAGCTCACAACCACTGAGCCCGCGCGCCTAGAGCCCGTGCTCCGCGACGAAGAGTAGCCCCCATTCACCACAACTAGAGAAAGCCCGCGCACAGCAACGAAGACCCAACGCAGCCAAAACATAAATAAATTAATTAAAATTAATAAAAAATAATAAAATAAAATTTTAAAGTTCAAAGAAAAATAAATTTAAAAATATTAAAGAGTCTTTTAAGAGTTGTGAGAATCCCCAACCACCCCCTAATTCAGCAGCATATACTCTCTGTCCTTGACCTCACCCCCAAAGGATATCTGTATAAAAAAGAGGATTAGAGATAAATATACCAACATGTTAACACTGTTCATCCCTAGGGCTGACTTTAATTCTCTCCTTCAAAATGACTGGTATATTCCTAATCATGTAAAATGGACACAAATTACTTCTACAAATATTAGCTTAAACCATATGAAATTGTCAATATTCAATCATTTAGGACTCTAAAAATGGTGATTTCATATGATTCAACCTAATAGAAAAAATTATTTTTTAAAAATGGGGCTGCTTTCAAGATCAATAAAAGTATTCCTATCCTTTGAGCCCAGTTATTTTATTTCTTGGATTCTTTCTTTAGGAAGAAGGTCCAAAATGTGTACATAGACTTGCATACAAAGTGTTCATGGCCCAGCAAATTACAGTGGCGGACGCTGGAAAAAACCCAAAACGCTTAAAACTAAGGAGTTGATGGAATGTTATGCAGACATTTTAACTCATGTTTGGAAGAACTTTAAGTGACTTGGTGGAATTTAATGTTAAAGGAAAAACAGCAAGATACATGATTATATCTAAAATGTTATCTCCACTATGTAAAAACACGCATTACATCTGGACACTCACGTTCATGGCGGCATTATTCACAGTACCGTAGCTAAAACGTGGAAGCAACCCAAGTGTTCACTGGATAGGATAGAAATAGATGTATCCATAGATCAGTGGATACACAAAACATGGTCTGTCCATACAGTGGAGTATTATGAGACTTAAAAGGAAGGAAGTTCTGACCGTGCTACAAGAGGATAAACCCTGAAGACATCACGCTCAGTGAAATAAGCCAGACGCAAAAGGACAAGGACCGCAGGTTTCACTCGTCTGAGGCACCTGGAGTCGTCAAATTCCTAGAGAAAGTAGAACGGGGGGTGCCAGGGGCTGGGGGAGGGGGGTTGGGGAGTTCGTGTTTAATGGGGACAGGGTTTCAGTTTTGCAAGACGAAGAGAGTTCTGCAGGTGGAGGGTGGTGATGATTACCCAGCAACGTGAATGGACTTCATGCCACTGAGCTGTGCATTAACTTAAAAAGGGTTAAGATGGCAAACTTTATGGTTTGGGGGTAAATGCATTAAAAATAGACGAAGAAGCTCTCCGAGGCAGCGTGGCCCTTGGGAAGAAGACAGCTGTGAAGCTGAACTGCCTGGCGTCCACTCCAGCTGCAGAGGCGGGTACCTGACTTTGGGACCCACGTGTTCCACCTGTATCCCCTCCCTCATCCGGGCAGCAAACCAGGTGAGCAAATGCCACGGGGAGGGCCCAGAGCTCAGCAGGTCTCACTAAACCGTATGGAGGTTGTTCCTGTCATCACACCATCATCACACCATCATCACAGGGTTAAACGACTATCTTCTTTTTTTTACACTTTCCTGTGTTTTCCAAATTTTTCACAATATGTATTTCTTTTAAAATCAGAAAAGAAGTATAATTCACATAAAAATAGTGACAGTTCCCACAGACAAAGAGAAAAGACAAGTCACAGACCAGGAGAAGACACTTGCAACGCCCATACCAACACAGGAGTGGAATCCTTTCAGGCAGTTCTCAGACGAGGGAGCCTGGATGGCTGATAACATTTGAAAGCCTTGGCGGAAATGAAACTCCCGATAACACCAAGGGCTCCGGGATGCGGCGCGTCAGCAGCCCTCCCACGTGGCTGGCGGGAGCGTGCGCTGACTGACAGGTGCAGCCACCGTGGCGGTGTCTGTGGAGTTCAACTTGTGCCCCCGCCCCCTCCCGCAGCCGTTCCACGCAGAGTGACCCCGAGTGTGCAAAGGACACAGTCACAGAAGGCTGACCGTGCCCTGCTCGTAACGGAGAAAACCGCAAACCGCCTGTATGCCATTAGCAGGACGACGACTGAACGGAGTTTGTTCATTCAATAGAATATATTCATTTATCATTTAATTGGCTAATTTTATGGCAGCTTGAGCGAGTGAACTAAAGCCAATGTAGCAACACGGGCCAATCTTAAATTCATGATATTAAGCGAGAAAAACACAAGTGCCGAAGACAGAATTTGATACAATATCATATATATAAAGTTTTGAAACAGGCAACAAAATAGTATATTTTGTTAGGAAATGTCCATCTAAATGGCAGAGATGAAAATGCTCACACGCCCCAGAGGAGACGGCACAGCCTTCAGAGACCTGGAGTCGGGAGCCAGGCTTCTGGGATCACAAGCCAGCTCTACTGCCCACCTTCGGGGTGACTGTGGGCAATGACTTGTGTGTGCCCCAGTCCTCGTCTATAAGATGGGATATTACTAGCATGTGCCTCGTAGTGATAGCAAAGGAATTAGACCCGTTAATATCTATAGAGGACTAAGAATGGTGCCTTGCCCTCAGGAAGCACTATATTGAGTTTGCTGCTGTTATTACTACAATGAGTCTCAGACCTTAAAAACGCTCATGCCATTTGCTCTAGCAATCTCGTTTCCAAGAATGTATCCCAGATAAGCGATCAAGGATTTATGAACTCGGGTGTTCACTATATACAAAAGTGTGCAATTGGAAATGACCCCAGTGTCCAGCTACAGGAGGACAGTTAAATACGTTTCAGCACAAGCCTGTTGTGACTTAGCTGCTGCACTATTTTTGGATTTTTCCTATTTGCTTTCATCTCCCTTTCCATGGCGGCAGGTACACCTGTGTGTCCATTCTCACTCAGCACAGAATGGTGACCAAAGAAATCCAAGTTGGCTGAAACTAGATTGTAATTGGCGCTAATGCTGTAGGTCCAGTTACATTCAGAAATGGAGAAACAGCCTCAGAAGGAACAGCTCGTGCTGCCAGAGAAGTGGTCCCGGGAAGGAACGAGAGCCCTGTGGTCAGCCACCACCCTCCTCCAGGAAGCCCTCTTAGACTTTCCCCAGGACTCTACTAACTCCATGATTACCCCTACCTCAGGCTTGGCTGACACATGGCCCAGGGCCTGACACATAGTGGGTCCTCAACAAATGTCTCCCAAGTGGGTCCCAATTCCCCCATTGCTGGTTCAGGGCCTGACGTGTAGTGGCCTCACTTCTCTCGACACTAGGTCATCTACAGGGATCTAAGATTCTTAGAACTCATTAAAACAACCAGACAAAAGCAGGCTCTCCTAAACTTCTTTGAAAATAAACAAAATAATAGAATAGAATAGAATAACTTTCTAATGAATTAAAGGATACATATTTACCTTCTAACATTAAGTAGAATTTATATCAATTTTTCATTTAGAATGAGCTAATTAACTGAGGTGATGGCCAATTTATCTGTTGTGGTTTTAATCAATTATCTATTTTGCAAACACTAATTTTAGCCCATTTTCAAAAAGAAATGCTTATGTGCTGCATACATTCTTACCTCCTCAAGGTAACTGTTGAAGTTCTGGAGAAAATATTTCCAATTTATATACGGGGTGAGATGAATTCTTAGTTTTCTCAAAAAATAATGATACTGGGTATCTGTTAGTTTGTAACAGAAATCCTTAAGAACTTGTCCAAAATCCGAAGCCTTTACAAACCCAGTGTCCTCTTTATCCAGTGCAGAAAATGCCTAAAATTAAAAAAAAAAAAAGGCAGATGTTACTGTCAAGTGAATATTTCAAAAATATTTTTCTTAAGTATTGCTTTTCTGAATGCAAACGAAATCAAATGAACGTGAGTCCCCTGCAGATTCTAAATTACTAAATAAACGCACGAGGACTGAAGACAGACAGGTAGGATGTGCACCCCGTCTGAGAGTTGACGTGTCGTTGACGAAACTTGCCTTAGTCCCTCCTCTTTGGATACGAAGACGAAGAGGTGTGAAAGAGGAGCCCCGGTCCTCGCAGGTCCCGAGGAGGCTCTGAGGCACGAAGGCACTTGCCCGAGGTCTCTGCATCATTAAATTCTACTCCCCAGTGAATCACCTGTGAGTGAGAAGCTCAGGTGCTACCCCACTGCGTCCAGGTGTGGGGCAGGGGTCTCACGATAGGAGTCTGACGTGGGAAGCGGCCAGGAGGAGGAGTGAGGGACTGCCCCATCCCACCCACACCCCAGGGCATGAACACCGAGGCTCTGTCCTTTACGGTGGGGGAGACCCCCCTGCCCGCGCCTGTGCAGAGGGGCTGGGGCAGCCGGCGCCAGCCCAGCAGTAAAGCAGTCAAACCGAAGTGCAAACATTTGCTATAAAAAGAAAGCACATTTTTTCCCATCTGTTGAAACAAAATCATTCATTTCTATTGCACTAGAAAATCCGTATCAAGGGGTAAGTTAAGATCTTAGTTTTTTAAGAAAGAATTTAACGTGCTTGCAGACCCAAGCCCAAATTCCCTTGCGGTTAATTCTCACTCAGGACTAACTGGGCACACCCCACCTGTCCACAAGGTGTTATACAGGTAACCAAGTTAACCTTAATACTGTCTGGCTTCAAGCTTTCATGTAGCCTGTGTAGATACGACACAGCCAGGTACAGTGGAAAACCTCTGGCTGCACAGCCAGGTGGTAGACTCTGAACCCTGGCTGTGTCGCCCACCATAAACCCTTAACCTCTCTGAGCTTAACTTCATCGGTATGAAAAGAGGGACAACAGAACTCGTGTTGGTCCAAGTTTTACTATGGCAACCTGAAGATGCACCTGTCCAGGTACCCGGCGCACAGTGGATCTCGGCATATGTTCAGGAGAATGGCGGTCAACATGAAGGGAGATGACCGAGCATTCTGTTCCGAGGGCGTTAGAAGGTGCCGCGGTGCCGCAAGGCTCAGTGGACCTAAGGGCTGAGCTGGGGTCCGGCTCGCTGTGGCCACGGGACCTGCACTTCCCTGGGGCTGTGTGGCTTCCCCGCTGTCAGTCCAGCCTGACAAGCCACGGGGTGGGTGGAAGAATCAAATATGCCAAGGCTTAGGGATCTATAAAACTCTACATAAATATAAGGTATTGCTGTGTCATTTCAGAAACAAGACGCTGCATTGAGACGTGTCTCCAGTGACACAAGGAGCTGCATCATGTGTCCAGTACCCTTTCTGACAGCCATCCTCAGACATCGTCATTCCCTCCTCGCCCCGCTGCCCCAAATGCCCTCCCCCTCCAGGCCACCTGCCAATCTCTTGGCCAGAGAATCTCACTCTCTTGCTTAAAACCTCGTCTCCTAAGGAGTAGGAGAACCGTGGTTCCTCCCACAGGTTCCATGGACCTCAGTCTGAGAAACATCCCGATAGATGTGACGTGGTACCACCCTAAACTGGAACGGGGCAGAGCCAGCCTGCGAATGGAAGTATTTGGCCCGCACGGCGCTTTTGACAAATCTGAAGCACATGCTGACATTTAGAAGTCAGGAGGCTTCACAGCTTCTCAGGAAAAATACAAAGATCTAGCAGAGCTGGGACCATTTTTCAGCCCAGCAGCAGTCGGCAGGGGCTGGGGAGGAGCTGCGCTCTACACAGGGCTGTGCCTCTGGCCTGCTGTGGCCACGGCCTGGCCCCTTCATCACTTTTGTACTTCTGGTCCCTGTGCCCATCCGAGTTTGCAGTCCTCACGTGGTGACCACTGGGCCAGGACAACCTGGTGTCGAAAGGGGTACAGATGGTTTTTCTAGATGACCTGCAATGTGTTCATACTAATTTTTCTTTGATCTTTAGATAGTCATTAAAATAAAGACACAGATATGCTAAATCCTCACAGAGAATTCCTGCATACAAACAATGTCTGCTGTCGGGAGGAAGGCCTCGCTCGCCGGCATTCCAGAACGTTCACCAGCTGGCTGGGCTGCCCTGCCTTTCTCCTTGTCTCCCACTGAACCTTGGACTGCAGGGCCCAGGTTGCCTCCCGGTGCTGAGAGGACGCAGGCCTTCAGCGAGGTGGGCCTCGGTGTCAGCGTGGGGCTGAGGGTCTGCATGTGGCAGACACAGAGGCAACCCTGCTGGGACTGTGCTGTCTGGACAGCACGCGCCCAGCATCACCCGGGAGGCCCTGTGTTCACCGTCTCATTAGGCTGCAAGGCCTGTCCTCTGCACACAGCGTCTCTCTTCCCATGGCTGCTGCAGGGGGAACTCATGTGGGGACCCGCAAAGGGGACCAGCACCCGGTGGGGAGCGCGGCCCGAGCACTGTCTTCCGAGGATGGGCCCCGCAGTGCCATGCCCACGTACGCCGGGTCTCGGCACGCCGCCCCGGGGTCACACAGACGTCAGCCTAAATGTCAGTGTACTCGGGGGACCCCGTTCTTACACCCCCTGCCCTGGGCTCCCAGTCACGGTGAGGCTTTGTGCCACTGCCTGGCCCCGGCCAACATCTTCAAGGCCACCTGGCGTCGCTCATTCCCCACTGGCCCGGGCTGCCCTGAGGCCTCTGTCCTCTGCCCTCTGCCCAGAACCCCTCGCCCTCACTGCAGACCCAGCCTTTGCTAAACACCGAGCACTCTCGTCTCACAGAACACATGCTGGGCACGCCCACGGTAGCTTTGTACAGAGCAAAAGCGGATACACATTTCCTCCAGTGAACAATCTGTTCTCGACCGACCATCGAGTTCTGATGCCCCAAGGAGAGTGGCGAGAGGTGGAGGGGCCCAGGATGAGGGGCAGGGCTGAGAGCTGGTTTTAGGAATTGGCGTGAACCCCAGAACTTCAGTTTCCACAGTAAAAAGCATGTGCTTTCTCTCATACCGTTGACAAAGCCGGACTGGAGGAGGCAACAACCTCCTGGACGTTCTTCAGAACCTCCTCTGGACTTAGGGCCGCAAAATTGATCGGCACGCTCTCCTCCTTCTCTTGTGGCTGAGGTTTTGTCAGCTTGCTATTCTCCACTGCTCTCAAGAAGTCGAGGTAATTGATGGAATTACCATGCCAGCTGATTCCCCAACTTGTCCCAAAAGAAAGAAAACAATATATTAATTTAAAAAAAATCACTTATTCATTCAACAAACACTTGCTGAGCACAGAACAGTGTGGAGAACACGAATAATGTTGAGGCATGGTTCCCTGGCCTGTAGGTGCACGCACGCCGGTCAGCTATGCTATTAGACGAGCACACACGAAGACTGCAGTCTAAGGGCACAGGGGAAGGGCTATGACAGGAGAGAGCGCGGGGCCACTGCCGGCTGGGGGGGCCACAGACTGTCCTGCCCTGAAGCTCTGAGACTTGAAGGCTGGACGGTGGGCTCATGGGCTTGAAGAGCAGAGGATGGAGAGGAGGCCTGGCTGAGGAATCTGGCCCCGTGGCGGGGGCAGATGAAGGTGCTTCGGCAGGGTCGTGACATGTGCAGAGTCGGATCCTGGGGAAATACATGTGATGGTGATGGCAGAGCTGGTCTGGGGGCAGGACTGTGGGGTCGGCGGGGGGGGCCTGCGCTGCGGAATGGGAATCTGACAATAAGGGAAGTACAATGAAGACAGTGAAAAGGAAAAGAGGAACTGAGTAAAATCGATGCTAAATCCTTTTTCAGGAGTGGCTGAAATTATGCTGTCAAGCTGAAAGCACTCAAAACATATTTTTACAAAACCTACATCGTTTAGTATTTTCTCAGTTAGAAATTCCATCTGGGTGTGTGTCTCTGTGTCTCAACAAGGACATCCACGCAGAAAAAGAGCACTCCGACACAGAAGAAAATACCTTTACCTTCTACAAGAATACATCGCGAGAGCAAATCCACGTTTCGTGAGAATATAGAGCATATTTATGAACCATGTAAAATAACTCAAAATAAAGCTTAATTGCATTCAAAGTTCACATCTCTGTAGCTTAGATTCCCTGAGGATTGCTGGCACCTTGACCCCTGAACTTTCTTTCATCAGGATGGAGCGTGTGTCAAAGAACAGCTTGGAACGTCGGGAAGCTGGAGAGGAAAGTTTCCAGCGACTCGGGTATCTGCTCCTAGAGAGAACAAGCCAAGGGTTGTGCTTCTCCAGCCCACAGCTGCAGAGCTGCCATCCACAGGCCCCGCGTTGCTGGCTTACACGACGGAGACACGGAGGAAAAGGATAATCAGCTCTATTTCATCAGCAGGATAAATTGCCAACTTGGTATTAAAATTTAGTAATAAAATCAAATGCATATGCTAATCTCAGTATTATTTAGAAAAGTCTATTTTGGATCTAGGAAAGAACAATCTACATATAATTACAAATAACAGAGATGTTTATCATCAAGAGGTCTTTGAGAAGAAACAAGCGGCTGAGCGACGGATCCTTATTAAGGTTTTGATTCGTAAAAAAGTTGATCACCCCACTGACAGGTGGACTACAGAAATTCCACAGCCCTTGTGTCGTTGCTTATAAAAGTATCGAGCCTAACTATGTTTTAACAAGACTCTCTTGTAATCATTTAGTTAATTGTTTATCTGGTGCTATTTTTCCATGGTGTATTCACTGAATGCATTTGAATTCTTGTTCAGCTGGAAATAGATTTAGTGAGAGGAGACCATGTTTAAGGAAGAAAAGAACATACAGGCATTTGAGGATGAAACGGTCCTCTTTCCCCTATACACACATTCACACACACACACTTAACACACACTCACACACTCGTACACTTGCACACACTCACACATACACATACACACACACAGACAACGCTGTCCTTCAAAGCTTTACGGGAAAATGATTTTCTCCCTAGGAGTCTATGTTCAGGCGAGCTCACAATGTGTGTGAAGGAAAATAAAAAATAGTGTCAGACAAAGAACTGAGAAAATTTATTTCCTGTTCCCCCACTTTCTTAGGAAATTACTCCAGGAAGTACTCCAGCAAAATAAGAATGTAAATTAATAAATAAAAAGATGTGGGATATAAGAAACAGGGGATCCAGCCCTGGAGAATAGTGGGGACAGCCCAGGACGCTCTTGGGTGACAGACCTGGAATGGGCGAGTGGGGAGCGAGGCTCTAGGATGGAGGACAGCAGGAGAAAAATGGAGAGAACAGAAAGTGGTGCAGAATTCCGGGGAAAGCTGAAGGTTGATGATGTTGAACTTCACCCGAGCCCCGTGTTCAGAAAACAGCAATGGTTAAAGAGATCACCCTACTCTCTATGTCCTTGGAAGCAGCTTACAGTGAAGAACCGCCTTTCCCCAAATGGCTTAGAAAAGATGCATGGGTACCCCCAGGTTTGCCTACAAAAAGGTGGACACAGAGGCCCAGGGATAGTGCCACTGAGAAGCAAGCTAATTTTCATTCATTACCCGGACACTGAATATTATGAATGATGAATATGTACATAGTCATAATTATGAAATGCCGTTTAATGGTTTTTGAGTTTTATAATCAAGCAATGAACCAAGCAGAGAGGACCTGGTTGTGGCTGTAGGACATTTAAAAGTTAAATTTAACTAGCTCTTCCAAAGAAAAACTGTAGCTGACAAAAGTTGGGACATGGAGAGGGAAAGTGATAGGAAGGGGGGGAGCTCTGACACTTGGAAGTGTCCCTTTCATCTTCACAATAAGAAAGAAGCTGAACAAACTGAAAACTAATGGTTTTTCTTGGTCCCATCAGAAAATTGAGGTCACAGGGCAAAACGTCACCTCAAAATCTGGAGAGATGGGTGAACATAGAGAATTACAGCCAAGATCTGCTCTTCCTGGAGCAAAGGCCTTTGAAGCTGGTAGGAACACTTAAGTGGTAACTTGAGCAATGGTGGAGGCTGTGTGTGGACTAGTGTGAGGCTGAGAAACCCCTGGGGGCCCAGTCTTAGGGACCCCCTACTTTCATGGGCTTTACCGTCAAGAACCCCACTAGGTTATCACAGTGGAAATCTGAAGATGGTCTCCTCTTGGCTCTGGCCGGGGAAGGGGAATAATAATCCTTAGAAAGTATGCCCAGAGGCTTTGGCATAATAATTTTGCAAGGGAAAAGAATTTACCAGAGCCTTAGCCCATCTGGGGGAAAGGCAGAGAGCCAACTCCAGCACACTCTAGACTTCCTGTCTCATCTGAGGGAGGAAAAAAAGCTAAGAAACATCTCTGAAGGTTGCAGCCTAGGGACTCAAGCCCACTGCAAGACTGAGATTTCATCATAAGAGTACAGAATCTTTCCCCTCCCTCATACCTTACCACCACATCAAGTCAGCTCCAGCATAACAACAGTGGGTTACAAAGGAAAGAGCTGCAAACACAGACTCTATTTAAGGAGGAGTTCCTAGGGAAGCCTAAGGAAACAGGAGGGACAAAAACAAGGACACTCTAGGAAATCCAAGCCCTTGGCACTGACAGCTACAGCAGCACTAAACACAGCCCACCTCCTGCCCGAATTAACATACAACCTCACGTGAAACGCTTGCTTACCTCAGTTCCTATTACCCAGTGTGTCATGTCTGGCTTTCAACAACAATACAGCTGCAAGGCATGCTAAAAGGCAAGAAGAAACACAGTCTGAAGAGACAGCAAAGCAAGCATGGGAACCAGTCTCAGACATGATGTAGTTTGGAATTATCAGACAGGGATTTTAAAATGACCAACTATGATTAAATTGTAAAGGAGTCCAATGGCAAAGTGGACAACACATACAACAAATGGCTAATGTAAGCAGGGGTGGATATTCCTTCTTAGGAGTCAAAGGAAATCCTGGAAATGAAAAACAGCGTAACAGAAATGAAGAATGCGTTTTAACGGGCTCATCAGTAGACTGGACATGGTTGAGGAAATAATCAGTGAGCTTGAAGTATGTCAGTAAGAAAATTCCTGAATTGAAATGCAAAGAGAAAAAAAGAGTGGAAAAAAAAAAAACCCAGAGCAGAACATCCAAGAACTGTGGGACAGTTTCAAAAGTGGAACATACTCATAATTGGAATACCAGAAGGAGAAAAAGAAAGAATCAGAAAAAAACATTGGACGTAATAACGGCCGAGAATTTTCCAAAATTAATAATAGACACAAGGCACATTTCCAGGAAGCTCAGAGAACACCACGCAGAAAAATACCAAAAACTACACCCACTTATATCATACTCAAACTGCTGAAAACCAAAGACAAAGAGAAAATCTTGAAAGAAGCCAGAGAGGGGGGAAAGCATCTACAGAGGAAAAAAGATAAGAATTCCATGGGGCTTCTCATCAGACATCATGCAAGCAAGAAGAGAGTGGACTGAAATATTCAGAGTGTGGAAAGGAAAAAACCACCAACCTAGAATTCTATAACCAGTGAAATTACCCTTCAAAAGTGAAGGAGAAATAAATACCTTCTCCGACAAACAATCACCGAGGGAATTCATCACCACAGCCACCCTGCCCCTCAAAACATGCTAGAACACATTCTTCGGAGAGAAGGAAAATCAGACGGGTCAGAAATGTGGATCTACCTAAAGGAAGAAAGAGCATAAGAGAAGGAATAAATGAAGGTAAAATAATATCTTTTATTCTTCTTATTCTTAGTTGATCTAATAGATCATTGTTCAAAGTAACAACAATGTATTGGGTGACTACAGCAAATGGAAAAGTGACATGAGTAAGAGCAATGTTACGGGGACAGGAGAGAGGATTCAGGAACACTTAGTTTGTAATAAGGCGCCTGCACCTCCCGTGAAGTAGTCATGTGTTATTTGACAGTGGACTTAGGCTAGTTGTTCATGTGCACTGCAAACCCTAGAGCAACCGCTAACATTTTTTAAAGGGAGGGGAGGGGTGCTAGTATCCTCACCTCACAAAGAGAGGAACATAAGACCCATGCACTTAGTCATAGAACTTCCAGCCAGCACAGCTAAGGGACACCGCAAGTCAGAAACTGCATACAAAAGCAGTCCGAGGAGGACCAATCAACTCTGAGTTATTTGGGTTTAAAATTATAAGAGGATAGGACTTGCAGTTAAAGTGGCTTGAACACACATAACTAGCTCCGTTCCTTCTAAAGTGACAGAAGAAGGCGTTTTTAAAAGGTGTCAGACAGTGGTTCTTGGGATGCTCTAGTCCAGCAGCATCAGCATCACCCAGGGCCTCGTTGGAAATGCAGATTCCCAGGGCTGCTAAGTCAGAGAGCCCGAGGGAGGGGCCCAGCAAGCCGAGTTTCTGATGCTGGCTGGAGTTTGCAGAACACCAGCAGAAAACACGAAGGATGGAGAGAAAGTGGAAGAAGACAACAGCTGCTGGGAATTTGATGGATGAGGGAGAACAGACGCGTCAGATTCAAGAAATCTCCTGGAACCAACAGAAGGAACACGGAAGGGTATCCGATACACCCTGCAAACCCTCAGAGCCTCCAGAAGTGGGCTCCAGGTACACCTAGACGTAGGAATGAAAGTGAGGTTAAAAGAGAAGGATTGGCTAAAAGCCTGTGTGGGACGCAATTCGACCCCGTGCCCCTCCTCAGACTCCCCAGGCTGGGTGCCTGGCCCCCACCCGCCCACCACACACAGTGGAGGACCTGGAGGGGTGTTCTCTGCAGATGGTAAGTGTTTGTCACAGTTCAAAACAGGGAGGGTTCTTAATGAAAAGAGGGGAGTTAAGTGAAAGCTTTTAGACTGACTCTTATTTCCTGTGACTCTATAACACGATGCCACGAAGTGGGTGACTTTAAACAGCACACATCTATTCTCTTACTGTTCTGGACACCAGAAGTTGGAAATCAGCTTCACTGGGCAGAAATCACAGTGTCAGCTGGGCTGTGCTCCCCCGAGAGGCTCTAGGGGATAATCTGTTCTTTGCCTCTTCCAGCTTCCGGTGGCCGCTGGCGATCCTTGGCTTGTGGCCACATCGCTCCAATTTCTCCCTCTGTGGTCACTTCTGGGTGAAATCTCTCCCTGACTCCCTCTTATAAGGACACTTGTGATCACACTGGGCCCACCCATATAACCCAGGATCACCTCCCCTTCTCAAGTTCCTTAACTTAATCACATCCATAAAGTCCCTTTCCATATAAGGTGACATTTACAGGTTCCAGGAATTAGGACTTAAATATCTTTGGGGGCATTATTCGGTTTATCATGCTGACTGTTGAAACTTCCAGCCTTCTGTTCCCAGTCAGCTCCCAGAGTGCTGGCAGCAGGAGACCAACAAGTCTTCTCTGGTTGGGTTGCCAGGTTTAGAAAAACAAAGAAACAAACAGAAGCCTAGAAGGATACTCAATTAAATTAGAATTTCAGATAAACAAAAATAATTTTTAGTATAAATATGTACCAAATATCGCATGGCACACACTTACACTAAAAAAAAAATTGTTTATCTGGAATTCAAATTTAAATGGGCACTCTATGTCTTATCCGGCAACCCTAATCCCTGGGAAATCTGACCAGCCCAAAAGAAAAGTTTTAAAGATTCTGACATTGGGAGTCTTCCAAGGAAATACCTGCCAGATTACCCTGCCAAAGCGGTTCAAACTGAAGTTGACTAGCTCTCCCCATCTGCGCAGAACTTTTAATCTATCTCTTAGTAGCTCATTCTTAGTAGGAGCATATTTTTGAGGAAAATGTCTAACATGGAAGAGAGCAGAAAAAAGCAACACTGAGGAGAGACTTCTCAAGTGAAGAAAACTTAAAAAAAACCTATTCTTAATATCTTCAGAGACATGAACTAGTATATCCATGAAACAAGAACAGGACGCTATAGAAAAGGAATATTCTGAGAATAAAAACAAGTTCTGGCAATTTAAAATATGATAAGTATGATTAGCAGAGACAAAAATCTCAAAAGAAGGGTTGCGAACTAAAACTGAGGAGGTCTCCCAGAAGGTGGAGCAAGAAGAAAAAGAGATGGAGGACGGGGAAGGTTTAAAATATAAGGAGACACTCTGGGTGGCTCACTAATCAGTAACAACAGGAGGCTCAGAAAGAAACAAACAGGAGAGGAACTCTTTAATGAAGTAAATCAAGAAAATTTCTGAGAGTTGAAGAACATGGAAAGGGACATCCAAAAAGACGAAGCTGACAGATCAGCTGAGGTGTCTGAACATACTGGAAAGAGACTTCACAAGCTGGGGTGAGTTGGGGGTTTAATTAGTGATAAGAACTACATGGAAACTGAGCAAACAGAAAAAATTATTATTAACTCCAGGGCAAACAGCATGTTCTACGGGAAAAGAAAAGTGATCAGCTAGTCACAGTAATAGAAAGCCTGAATATTGAACTACACCAAACTGCGACACAGCAATATGGGGGGACAACGGGGTAAGTTTGCGTGTTTCTCCACGGGGTGGTGGAGGCTGTGGGGTGAGGTGGTTGGTGGTTATGTGATGGGTGAAAAGAGTTCAATCTGCATCTTCCTGGTAGGAAGTTGATAGACACTGCCTAGAAGTGAAAAATCAAGAAGTAGCTGGATAAGTTTGTCACTTAGAAGTACTGAGTTAAGTACCAAAAGATATGAATTAAAGCATTGGAAGTTATTGACTCTGGGCAGGAGATGGGGAAGATGGCAGGGCAGGGGGCTGCTGTTCTTAATAAGCCTTGCAGGACGACTTGACTCCTGCCCAAGTGCATGAATAACGTGGGTGAAATGAAAATAATGTTAAAAAAGGATGTTAATGCTGCTGAGACGCACCAGGAAAAGTTATGGATTTGTCAAGTTGCTTTCTTTTTGCTTTGAGTTGACTCAAACCCATTAGAACATAGCCCAGCCAGAGGAGTATTTGAAGATTCATTCTCTTTTTTTTTTTTTTTTTAAATGGAGGTCACATTGGTTTATAGTACTATATAAGTTTTATGAGTACAACATTACAGTTCTACTTCTGTACACAGATAGAGACTGAGTTTTTGGTGGCATGGAGGTTATTTCAATGCCAAAAGGCTGTTTGAGTGGACGGGAAAAGAAGAAATTCACGAAAGCAATGCGACACCCTGATTTTCAGTGCTGTAAGAAACGTATTGCCTCATCATAGAAAACCTGGTTAGACGATCGGCCAGCTCCTCTGCCTTCAGAGAGCAGCTGCACTCCTGCAGCAACTTCTGCATCTTGCATAAGGATATGTAGCCATTTTTGGATTTATCTAGTTTGGTGAGTGCTTTGCTGATATCTTTTTTTTTTTTTTTTTTTTTTTGCGGTACGCGGGTCTCTTACTGCCGTGGCCTCTCCCGCCGTGGAGCACAGGCTCCGGACGCGCAGGTCCAGCGGTCATGGCTCACAGGCCCAGCTGCTCCGCGGCATGTGGGATCCTCCCAGACCAGGGCACGAACCCGCGTCCCCTGCATCGGCAGGCGGACTCCCAACCACTGCGCCACCAGAGAAGCCCCTTTGCTGAAATCTTGATAGTGGTCCTTAAGCTTATCCCTGAAAGAATGCATTTGAGACACACACTAAAACCGGGAAAACAAATAATCTCTTTAAAGCAAGAGTTCCATGATCATTCTAATGTGATGAGTTGATGCTTCATCTGACAACGAATTTTGAAGATGCTTTGCAGCCTTGATGTAACATTTACATTGAAAGATATTCTGGAAAAAAATAATAGGCATTTTTATCATTACCATTTTATTATTATTATCATTAGCAAAACTATGTTAGAGAAATTACAACCTTGTCTTTTTACTAGAATGGGTACTTTAAAAATGGAGCCAAACATTTAAAAATACAGTGATATTACAGACACGGGACACACACCTCCGTCCTCTTGCTGCAGACTCGCTGAGCACCTATCACGTGCCAGGTACTGCTCTAGGTGTCAGGATACACCTAGCGAATGAGAGGGGCCTCCCTAGAAGAAGTTTCATTCTCCCTGGGGCAAGGCCAACGATAAACAGGAGACAACAGTGCCCTGCACAGCGGGTCAGGGGTTAGCTGAGCACCCACAAGCGGGGCTGAGAATGCCCACGGTAGGGGCCGCTGCAATTCCCAGTAGGGGGTGCAGGGGGACCTCACTGGGGAAGGTGACACTTGAGCAGAGATGGCAGGGAGGTCAAGGACCCAGTGGGGATTTACCCCTGGAAGACCTCTCTGGGCCCAGGGACAGCCAGCGCCAAGGCCCTGAGGCAGGAATGCAGGAGCAGGTCCTTTGTTCTTAAGAAGCACAGCCCATAATTTGCGTGTCTGAGTTGGGAAACCAGAAGCTGTGCTGTCTTCATGTACCTTCTCCCATTTATTTTTCTCAACAGCCCTACAAGGGAGGAGGGTAATTATCATCCCCGTTTTATAGGAAGAAGACAGTGCCGGCCTGTGCGGCGTCCGGGCTCAGCCAGCTCTCCCCTGCTGGGACAGAGACAGCGTCCGACTGTAACTCCTGATCGTGTTCGAGGGCTGATTTTCTTAGGAATGTGTTCAAGTTTCTGATTCAGTCTTTCAGGAAAATTCTTCCCAGACTTAAAAAAAATTATTGATAAGGGAATAAAAAAGTGTGGACATTTTTAGGAATAAACGGTCTTACACCTGACCTACAGGGGGCGGATTATATTCCATAAACTCGCTCATCCAGGCCCCAGGAAGCTCGTCCTACCACACTGAGCACTGTGTCCGTCTGACTTGAGCTCGGCTGTGAGGTTCCTACTTAGGGAAGAGGATATGCCAGAAACTCCAAACACGAACTCTTTGCTGGTAATCGTCTACCACCTCCGATGTGTATTTGTGGATACATGTCCACAAACTGTTCCTTGAGTGCCTGGAAGAAATCATCCATGGCAACAGAGAAGTCGGAAATCAGAAGAGGGGAAGCGGAGGGACCACTTGTGGGGAGAGGAAGGCTTGGACCCTGAAGCTACGTGGGTCACCGTCTCCCTCCCCTGCTGGCCTCCGGGTCGAGCTGGCTGGTGTGAGTCTTCGAGAAGCTGATACAAATGAGCTGCAGTAACTGTCCGGGGAATGTATCCCAAGGGCAGCAACACCCTGGATTCCCTCACAGGTGTACTTTGAATTCCGTCCCATCCTACAACATGATTACTCGTGATCACAACTATTATATTCCACTTAATCCTTCAAAATGAAAGTAAATGAAGGTATAAAAAAAATCAAAACTTTTTTTGAGATACATATTTTTAGAAAATTGAGGCGTTCAGTATTTCTTGGACTGGTTTCCAGGCAGTAATTATTTCCCTCGCAGGGTAAATATGTGCTCAGAATAAGTGAGGATTCGGAGCTCTGATCACGCCACGCTGCCAGGCAGAACCCGCGTCAGCCCACACAGTGTCTGGTCCCTGGTCTGGACCACGAGACAGAAGCCCGAAGAGGGCGGTGGCACGGCCGGTGGACGGCCGCAGAGCCCCTCACACACAGCCCGGCCGGCACGCTGGAGAGAACCCTGTGCAGCCCGGCTGGGTTCGCTCCTGTGTCTCGCAATTTGCATTTGAGAACAGCCGGCTGAGCTTCCGCGGCTAGTTCACTATTGCTGGTCTGACTCTGGAAAATAAATAGGGGTTTAGAAAAGGATTCTTCTGAATTTTTAAAATGTATTCAGGACATTTCAAACAAAATTAAACCTCTTAGATTTAAGAGGCAAACATAAAATTTCAGTCACTTGAATGAACACGACTCCTGTTTCTTAATCTTATCAAAGCTTCAGTATAAATGAGGAGGTTAAAAGTCCTGGAAGCACTGCATCTGATGGGTTAGCTGGAAGACCCACTGACACCAAAATTGAAAAGTGGGCCATCCTGAAGGGCAAAGTGACTTGACAATTTCGCCATCTGACATCTTTGAGGAAACAGAAGCCGGTCATGAATTTTTACGCATTGGGCTTGATTTCTTTGGTAAGAGAGGGTGATGGTGGGAGGGGACCGGGTGAGTGTGAATCAGTTTTCGGAGCTGGATGATCTGAAACGCTTCGTCCAGTGGCACGTAGTTCTCCCAGCTACAGATCCACGATCGCACAATAAACAGAAACAAGAAGAGAAAGACCATGCGGACGATGCTGAGGATGTGAGATCCCTCCCAGAGCCTCGTTACTCATAAGTGGCAGGAGAGAGGGAAGGGAAGACATGTGTGGGTAATGAGGCCAGCCCTGTCTGGGAAAGATAAATTCCACGTTTTCGTTACTTTTATGGCATATTTGATATTTATACCAATCTTGCGCATATTTTTACTTGAAATTTCACCAACTCCATTCTCTGCCTTGGGGCTTTATAACTCAGTAACTTAGACATAATTCAGGGGTGTGTTCAAACTGCCCTTCTCTGAAACCCCATTCAGCCATTACATTTCGTCCCTGTGTCCTTGGAGTGCTTCTTTCCTCTGGGGATTCGTTAGTAACAGCTCATTCACTCATTCAGAGATGATGGGGACAGAGAGGTGAAGTGACAGACAGGAGATGGACAGACACACAGATGAGAGTGCCAGGGAGGTAAGCCTCTGGAGCAGGGAGCAGGGTCCCAGGCCTGGGGAGTGCTGGTGGGCGGCCACCCAGGACCGAGACTGATTGAGAAAGTCTGTCCCATCCCTTTAGGGTCACATCAAATGCGGCAAAATTTTCTCCTATGTTCCTTTTTTTTTGAGGCATAATTGACATATAACATATTAGTTTCAGGTACACAACATAATGATTTGATATCTGTATACACTGTAGGATGTATAGTTACCGTCCATCACCATCTGTAGGATGAGAACTTTTAAGATTTACCTTCTTAGCGACTTTCAAATACGCAGTACAGTATTCCTAACGATAGTCACCTTGCTGTACATCACATCCCCAGGACCTATTTCTATCATAACGGAAGTTGTGCTTTTTGACCCACTTCACCCACTTTGGCATCCCACGCTACCCTCACCTCTGGCAACTGCCAATCTGTTTTCTGTATCTATGAGCTTGGGTTTTTTTTTTTTTTTTTTAAAGATTCCACATATAAGTGAGATCATATGGTTTTTGTCTTTCTTTGTCTGACTTATTTCACTTGGCATAATGCCCTCAAGGTCCAGTTGTTTTATCACAAATGGCCATATTTCATTCTTTTTTATGGCCGAATAATATTCCATTGTATATGTATGTACCACACTTTCTTTATCCATTGTTTTAGAATTTTAAAATATGGCATTAGTGACTAGTTTCATTAGTGATTACTTTTAAACTTTGAAAGGAATCACGCGCAGTCCCACCATCCAAATACAACACGATACCTTCTGTACAGCATCTTGTGGACAGGCACGTACATTTGGTGTAGCTCCAATCATGGTCTACAGACTGCTTATTTATTTATTTTGGCTACACCACGGGACACTCGGGATCTTAGTTCCCCAACCAGGGATCGAATCCGAGCCCCCTGCAGTGGAAGCGTGGAGTCCTAACCACTGGACCGGCAGGGAAGTCCCTATACAGACTGTTTAAAACTTCATTGCCCATTAGCCTTCTATCACAGACATTCCCACAGTGTCCGAGGCGATGGCTGAAACTGGCATACACCACCTCATATTCCTTGGGGCCACGCTCTGTAAGCCAGGCCCTCATCTGGGATTGATTTTTTTTTTTTTTTTGCGGTATGCGGGCCTCTCACTGCTGGGGCCCCTCCCACCGCAGAGCACAGTCTCCGGACGCGCAGGCCCAGCGGCCACGGCCCACGGGCCCAGTCGCTCCGCGGCATGAGGGATCCTCCAGGACCGGGGCACGAACCCGTGTCCCCTGCATTGACAGGCGGACCCTCAACCACTGCGCCACCAGGGAAGCCGACAGGTGTCCTTTTGCTGCTGCTGTTGAAAACACACTGCAAGTCATACCTTCCACCTGCTAAACTGCTGGCCTCTTCCACATTATTTCTTTGGGATAAAGTCTCCAAAGTTGAACTGCTGAGTTAAAGAATGTGTCTGTTCCTTCATTCATTCGCTGGACAAATACACACTGGGTGCCTACTAGGCGTCAAGCACTGCTCTGAACCGGGTAGAGACAGGCATGTCCTCGTGGAACCTGCATCTACTTGTCCAGAGGAGCGGCCAGGGGCTTAGGTTAGTAAACACCTCAAAGGTTCAGTTCTCAAGGGTGACCTGAGAGTGTGACTGGGTAGGGTGGCGTAGGCTTGTAGCTCTTTAACTCCTTTGTAGCTTTGTGACTTAGCGCCGATTTCTAGAATTTACAGCAGTGAACGAGTATTACAATTTCACGGCAGCTTTGCCAGCACTGGGAGGTACCACTTCAGAACAAACAGTGCTGCACGGGTCAACGAGGAACGGACGCCGGCCCCCGGGCCGTGTGCTCACAGACTCACCCGGCCGGCACGGCCCTCTCCATGCTCTGCTCCTTCATCTCTTCTTGCACCTGCTGTGGCTTCGTGAAATGACCCATGAAGTTGAAATAATCCTCCACGTAGGGCTGATGAATAGCCGCTGAATAGTTAACCCCCAATTTCTGTAAAACTTCTTGGTAAGTAATGTGCCCTCTTCCCTCGGTGTCGTACCTTTAAAGACAAACAAACAAAACTCTCACCAGTGCGAGGTGCTCAGGGCTTTAACACCGTCTGCACTCCGTCTGCCTGGCTCCTCACACCCCGTGTGCTCTGCAGGCCTGCAGCACCGGCCTCCCCGGGGGTCAGGAACGCAGGATCCTGAGCCTCACCCCAGACCTGAGCTGGACCTGCTCGTAACAAGACCCTCAGGCGATCCACAGGCTCATCAATCAACAGGAAGGTCACCTCACACAAGGTGATCTTGGACCACCCCAAGAGAGCAACCGGATTCATCCTCTGTCATTCTGTTAGAAATCCGACTGTGACCACGGAAAATTAAAACCAACCCTTCCTTAATTCAACGGTCTTTTATTGAGCACCTACATGTAAGAGGAACTATGCTAAGGTTCAGAAGAAAATCCGTCAAAAAGCATATTCAGGGGCTTCCCTCGTGGTGCAGTGGTTGGGAGTCCACCTGGCGATGCAGGGGACACGGGTTCGTGTCCCGGTCCGGGAGGATTCCACATGCCGCGGAGCGGCTGGGCCCGTGAGCCATGGCCGCTAAGCCTACGCGTCCGGAGCCTGTGCTCCGCAACGGGAGAGGCCATGGCGGTGACAGGCCCGCGTACCGCAAAAAAAAAAAAAAAAAGCATATTCAATCTTAAAACTCAAATAAATGAATGCCACTTGATTCCAATTCCCCATTTTCTCTTTGAAGAGATGCCAATTACACACAACCAATGAGAGAGACTAGTAAGGAAAACAAGATAAGAATTATGTTATGTACCTTTTATGTCATTTTCTATTATTGGGATTTTTCTAAATTGTAATTCATTTAAAAAAAGGCATAATGGAGGGTTTTTATCTCCCAACATCATTCAAATAGAATAGAATTACTTCAATAAAAATTTTTAAGGCAAATTGCCAATTTTCTTTAAAGAAAAGAAGCATTCATTTTCACGGAAAGATCTCGGTCCTCCTCTAACCGATAAAAATGGCATTTCCGGCGGTGCTTTTCCCAGATGAACTCAGCGTTCCGAGGGCTGAGGCGGTATTTGCACAATGTCTGGGGCTTCACGCTGCATCCGGTTGCTGTCGGTGCCTGTGGGACGGAGCCAGGCGCCCTGGGCTCTCCTGTGTGAAGCAGGGCCCCCTCTGCTCTCCGCCGCCGGCCAGATGCTGCAGGACCACACGCTGGCCGCCGCCCAGCACTGGGTCCCCTGCGACCCTCCCAACTGAGTAACGATGAGGAGAACGGATTTATTTACCCGACTTTCCTGTCCTCAAGGGCTGGGGTGCTGGGTGGAGGACGAGGGGTGAGAAGTTCCCGAGGCCCCCCTGCCCACCCCTCCCCCTGCGGTCCCCCTGGGCCTCGCGTCTCACCTCCGCCTGCCTCCCAGCATCCAGGCCTGCTTTCATCAGGGACTCCGTCCTAGAAGGTGAGGAGAGTCCCCTCCTGCGACGGAGGGGCAGGGAGGGCAGCGATGTCTGAGCCGCCAGCTCACCGGCCTCGAGTCGCCGGCCAGGTCCCGCCACCCGCCCGGGCTCGGTTTCCTCGCCTGGCCTGCAGCACGGAGGGGGAGGGCACTCTGAGACCTGCTGGCTGGAATCATGCCCCCAGTGGCGTCGTTGTTACTAAGGGTTTGGGAAGCCCTCCCAGACCTTTCCAGGCGTCTGTTATTAGTACGACCTTAGTGCCTGCAACCCCCAAAAGTACCATTCTACCTTTATTCAGTGAATTTTCCTTCTAAAACAAAACAAAGCGATCCACCCACCAGAGGAAGCCCGAGGCTTGTAGTGGCTTTATGTGCCAGGCAGCACAAAGGGCCAGTGCCTCTAGCAAGTGGCTTCTCCTACTGCTGGTGACGGGACAGCTGCAGGAAGGAGAGCCTAGTTCTCCATCAGTGCACCTGGGAAGGGGAGGGTTGCCATTTCTTGAGCTCCTAGGGCGATCCCAGGGCCGTGGGTCTTTCCCTGAGCTGCATCAGGCCTGTGACCAGCCTGATGCCACCAGAGTGCTGCTGTGATGCAACTCTATAAAGACACCCCTAGAAGAAAGCTCCCCAAGGGGGCTCCCCACCCCTACAGGGGGCTCCTGAGCGAACGTGCACAGACCACCCGCCTGACAAGCAAGGCCTGGCCAGCAGGGTGCCTCTTCTGGGACCTCTCTCTCGTCCTGAGGCAAAAGCACTGTGTCTCTGCCTCCCCTGGATCCCTGTAGCCTGTGGTGAGGACCGGGGAGCGGGGTGAGCGCGGGTGGAGGCTGGGACCAGGGCCTGGTGTTTGCCGCTGCCATTCGCCACCCAAAGGCTCAACCACATCCCACCTCTGCTTCCCCCGCTTCAGTCCAGGTCTTCCCTCCCTGCTTGACGGTGGGTTTCTCGAGGAGAGACCATGCCTCGTTTATCCTGATGGGCGAACCCACAGTTCCCAGCAACATGCCTCGCAAAACTTCCTTATCGATACCTGGCTGCTGAGCAATGAATGTGAAGGGCACGTGTCCCTAAGGAAGGCCTGCCATCCCCGCGGGCAACGCTCACGAGATTCCCAACAACAAATTCTCAATCGTGACACTTGAACTGAATGGAGAGACACTTCTTAATTACTTCATTAATAAAGATCATAAACATTCTATTCACATCTCCAAGGAACAGAAGACCAGATTGCACAACTGCAACTAAAATATTGTTATGAATGTGAATAATAAGAGAGTTAATTCAGCTTACATAACCTCACCCTTCATCATATAATCCTTTGTGTCACATTAAAAAAAATCAACTTGCCTGTAAAGGTTGAATTTTAAAAGGGTTCGGCAACAGATGTGCCAAGAAAAATGTGCGCATAAACAGAGGACCCATAAAAACTCGCATTTGCATACGGCAATGGCCACTAATTTATGACATAATCAGATTACTCTGCCCATCTATTGTACACACAGCAATTTGGTTGTACACATGATCTGAATATGTTCACATCGATTGCTGTGCTGTGAAAGTCTTACCCTTTCATGCTCAGTTTAGCACTTGATTCTTACATAAATGACAGAAGAATCTTCCAGCACCATTGACCCCAGACCCCAGATTTAGAGGGTCTGGTGCAAGCCCTACTGACGACCCAGGCCTGCAGCAGAGGGAGACGTGGCCCTTACGCAGCTTGGATAGAGGGATTCTCTCGGGGACCATCTGTGAGGGTGGTCCGATGGCTCAGAGAGCTGCCCTTCAGAGCACACAATGTCCAGCTGCCCAAGGGGGCAGTGCCCAATGGCACATTCAGCCAGTCC
Source organism: Tursiops truncatus (assembly GCF_011762595.2). NCBI lineage: Eukaryota > Metazoa > Chordata > Mammalia > Artiodactyla > Delphinidae > Tursiops > Tursiops truncatus. The sequence continues at coordinate 5,674,307 of NC_047044.1, read as the reverse complement.
TGGTGGAGCCACAGATGAGACACCATGGGCTCCATCCCCATCCAGGGCCACAATCCCGCCCTTACGCTCCCCAATAAGCGGCGGTCTGGCCTTGGATGAAGCCACGCCAGAGATGGGAAACCCACTCCTTCAGGGACTGCCCAGTGGAGTTCTAGACGACGTTAGTCACGAAGGCGTCCTTTATGCGGAGCTAAGGGCCTGTCCATCTAGTCCCTCCACGTGCAGCTCTTCTAACTCATCCCCGACCGTCACGTCCCATTCGATCCTCTCTTTTCTGAACTGTTCCTTCAACCTTTTCAAATCCTTTCCCACCCAGAGGCTCTCCTGGTCCAGGTGTTCCACCAGCAAGGCACAGGGTAGGTTCTCTCTAGACACTGCGTTGGTTGAGGCAACAGAGATGACCCAGCTTCACGTTAACTGACAGTCATATGTCTTCCCGTGGGCCGATGCACATGACACGGGAACTTTTTAATAGTCTTTGCCTTTTATATTGGAATACTAACATACAATTACCTACCCAAACAAGAAATGTGCGTAAGTTGGGCATTAATTATCTCCCGAACATTCTGCCAGGTCTGCGTGATCGGCTGGTTGCACACGACCGGCATCTATACGCAAGTTTCCCAGGCGGCTGCTGTCCTACCTGACTCGTCTGTGCATTTTTATAATACACTGGCTTCATAGTTTTTCAGCAAAGTTGGTTTTAGATCTAAAATAGCAGAGTTCTACCCAATGAAATGAGGCTACAGAAGGGGCTCAGGACACTGAGCGCCCCTGAAGGGCGTGTCCCCCAGGGCTCTGTGCCCTGGTCCTGGGGTGCCCTGTGCCCGGCAGGCTCTGGGTCTCAGGCTCTTCTGATGGAAGCGGCATCCTTCCTCTTCCATCCCAGGGACCTCCCACTCCCCCGGCTCTGGGCCTCTCTGCTCACTAGGACCCCCTTTCCCCACCTCTGGCTAATGACTGTTTCTTAAGACTCAACTCAGGCATCGCACCTCCTGGGGGTCTCTCTCTGAACACCCCCAGCCCGGGCTGCCCAGCCTCTCCCTCCTGGCACGCAGCTGCTGTCTTCCCGGCCGAGTCGCGAGCAACCTGAGGGTGGAGGCTTCCTTCATCTCTGGAGCCCCAGAATATAGCACAGGGCTTGCAACTTAGAAAGTTTCAAGAAAATCCTGCTCAATGATTGCTCCGATGAATGAATGGATGGATGGATGCACTTTCATCTTGTAATTTATTCTCTGCAGTCTCTCCAAAACCAAGCGCATTGCTCCTGAAATCTTGTGCTGAAAGATCCTGCCTGGCTTCAGTTACCAGGTTTTCTTTCCCAGCGGCCTCCTTCAGCCTTGACGGTTGTGTACCTTTAACCCTCAGTGAGCCAGGCTCGCTTAACATGCACGTGCTCCCCACTCTGTCCGCCCCTGTGCAGTTAGCTGGGGCCACGGGCTGTGGGCAGAAGTGTGTCCTTCTGGGCCGAAGCCCGCCGAAGCCCGTGTGCGGTCCTGTGCTCTGCAGGTCCCGGGGGACCCTGCTGAGGGATGAGGCCACAACTGGAAGCCAGATCCCGAGTCACCACTTGGAAGAGAACTGTCCAGAAGAGCCGCTAGACATGCTAGACTTCGTGTGAATAAGAACTAAGCACGCATGTGCCAGGTCACTGAGATGTGGGAGTTAATGCACTAATTTACTTCCAGCGTAAACGACACCTGCCAGGCTAACCCGGAGCTCTGAAAGCGTGCGCTTCACAGGTGCTTCGTAAATGTCGAGTGAACAATGGATGCCAACAATTTCTTGTCTATATTCTCCATATTTTCTAATTCTGTGTTTTCGAAAGAGCTGAACGTTATTTTCCTACTTACTTCCAGCTACCCAGTTTTGGCGGGGGCTTTCCTCGTCTCACTAGCAGACCCCGGGAGCTGGCAGAGTGTCACGTTGGCCCCAGCTGCTCCCTGCCTTGCCGGGGGTCCCTGTCACTCCCGCCGGGTGGGAGAATGCCTCTCCCCCTGTACGGGCGACTGCAGGAGGCTCCTGGTGCCTGCGCAGCCTGGCGCGGGCCACCACCTTGCCGCCTAGCCCTCCTGCTTCGTAAGGCAGGCGGGGACTTGGAGGGAGTGGACCAGGGTGAGTCAGGGTCAGCAAACGCTGAGCCACTGAGAGGAGCAGGCCAGGAGGTGGAATGAGGGTGAGGACGGCTAACCGAGATCATGGAAACGCCTAGAAAATGGATGAAAAAAACCACACCACCAAGTCTATCCTCTCTGCTGAGTCGGGTACGGCTGCTTTCTTGCTGTTGTCTTTTCTTTTCCTTTATGCTTCTCTGGATTTTCTGAGTCTTCTAAAATGAGTGTGCATTAATATTGTAATCAGAAAATAATTACAAATCTATATGATCTTTTTGCTACTAATTTTTATGCTTATCTACGCCAGGTACCCTCTTTATATCATTTGGTCCCCATTGCCATCCCACTGGAGAGATTACTGAAGCTCAGAGAAGGTGAGCCACTGGCCCAAGGTCACACAGCTCAGTCCGGGCGCCATGGGTCAGGGTGCAGGCCCCCTCAGAGCATAGCCCATCAGCTGCGGGTTCACTTCCTAAATCTCTCTCACACCTGTCACTTCTGTCCCAATCCTCCAGGCACCACCCAGGGAAGACAGCCCTGAATTCACCTCTGTGCCTCCCTCCCCGTCTCTAGCAATTCATCCTCCTCCCCGTGGCCAGAGTGATCTTTCTGGAACGTGGGCCTGCCTCCCTCTTTCCCCACTAAACACTTGGCCTTCAGGATGGGGTCCCTACCTCGCCCTGCCCTTCACGATGTGGCCCCACTAAACACCTGGCCTTCAGGATGGGGTCCCCACCTTGTCCTGCCCTTCATGATGTGGTTCAGCTGATGTGCAGCCTCCCCTTCTGCCTGGCCACCCAGGTGACCCCGCAGCCCTGGAATGTGACACACCCTTTGCCCTTTGGCTGGACGTTCATCTGGTGGCTCTCGACCCCGCGCTTGCCCTTTGCACAACTTCCCAGCTGCCCCACGGCTGCGCCCAGGGAGCTGTGCCCCTGGAGGTGGGAAGAGGGCAGGGCCAGGCTGTTCCCGGGGACCTGCTGTCATGGCTCCGTAGCTCCGGCTCAGCACAGCAGTCGAGGTTCCCGCAAATTCCGAGACAGCATCAGGAGTGGAGGCAATTTCCTGGTCTCCAAATAATACCGCCTCCCCTTTGCCCTGCAGTCGCTGGTGGGGAGCAGCTCCCTTATCTCTGTGTAACCTCCCCCGCTTGCTCTTCCAGCCCGGGGCGCAGCAGCCTCCCGGCCTCTGAGTAGCAGCGTAATCCCCCTGCAGACTTCTGCTACCCCCAGCCTCCCGTGCAGGGGTGCAGCCATCGAGGGATTCTGGCCAAAAGAATTTGGGCAAAGTGACGGCCATGTTTCCAGGCCTGGTCCTTACAAAGCTGACCAGAGGGTCCTCTGTGCTCTGTTCCCTTCTCTGCTGGCAGACACATAAGATCCAGGGGTGGTGGGACTCCTGGTCCCTGAATGACTGTGAACACAGCTCCCCAACACCCACACTACATTTTGACATCATTCTGGGGCAAGCCCCTGGGATGCTGGCCTTGTTTGTTACCGCAGCCAGCCTACCCTGATCCATACACCACTTGAGCTAACTCAGCAGGGCAGAGTGAGGCACAGAGAAGTTAAGTAACTTGACAGGGGCCACACAGCTATGAGGGGTGGAGGCATGTCTGGCTGCAGAGCTCTCAACCACTCACCATCCACGGCAAACAGCCGGCTAAACAAAAGTAGATGAAATTCTCATCTCAAACAGTTTTCAGCGCAGGGTAGATATTTGTGTATTTAATCATGTTAATACGTGTATAAAGAAACTTTAGCCAAAAGCAACAGTGAGTGTCTCCCTCCCATGAACATGGAACCTTGCTCTGTCCCCCATCAGGAAGAGGGCTAAGCGTGCTCTCCTTCCTCATGGGGACACCTGACTCCTACACCCCTCATTCTTGCAGCTCGCCCCGTCCCTCCCTGATGGAGACCACAGTCTCACGAGGCCCACACCCCACCAACCCCTTTTCTGAACGGCTTCCTGACTAGTCTTCCTAAAGCATGGCTTGACCCACATCACATTTTCTCGTTTCCGAATGACTCGTTAATACTCTGCCAGAAAGGGAGGACTGCGGCCGGGTGATCAGCCTCGCCTTTCCTTCCTCAGCCTGCAGCCCAGGCACTGCTTGGAGAATGCCTCCCCCGTCCTCCTGGCCCGTGGGTCAGGCAGCCCTCCTTCCCCATCTGGACCTTTGGAACAATTTCAGCTTCTCTCCCACCATGACAGCCTCCTGCTCTTCCACGGCCCCCAGCACCCCTACTTCTGTCTCCCTTTCTGCTCGACATGTCCCTCCTCTGGCATTTGTAACAGGCGACCCTGCACCCTGGTATTGGGGTGAATGCTTCCTGCCCCCTGACGGCTCCCCGAGCATCAGGACCACACAGTCACCTCCACATCACCCACAGGTCTACATGGTGAGAGCTCCATGCATTTGGCCGCTGCACCGCATCTTCTGATTACTCAGATGGACCCACTCATCTAGTCCCTCAAAAGAGAAAACGGGCAGGGAGACCAAATTGTCCCTGAGTTGGAACTGACCTAAAACGAAACAAAACAAAACAAAAAAGAAACCAAGGATTCTGTAAGAACTTCAAGTTGCTTTTCTGAATTAGACACAAAACAGCCTAATTCTAAACTCGGCCAACATTGCAGCCTTCCCCTTTGAACAGATGAAAAGCTGAAATACTACACGGACTGCTCCATGGGCTTGCCTCTGAGAGGACATGCAATACCGGGGTACGATCCTGCGGGGATGCAAGTGGCAGCTAACATATAATGAAGAAGGAAGTAATTCAAAGACAGAGCTGGAACTTGGAAATGGACCACATTGTTAGTACACCTTGAAACTTAAACATCTACACAGGGAATGTTGTAACTGGGGGCCTGGTTCAAAAACAGCTAAACCTAAAGCACATTTTGAAACATGTAGTCAGCATTAGGCACAAGTTTCAGTTTAAGACACTCTTGGGAAACCACTCCAAGGTACCAAAACTTTGGTGATTTTCTTCCAGCAAATTACTGATCTATAAAACAGTTGTGCAACATTGATTTCCACCTTTAGGTGATGGGGAGAGACCGCTTTTCCCTTTACCCATTGCAGATCTGTCTGCTGAGCTACTTGTATTAGAGTTAAGTCTTTGGGGAGGGACTTAGTTCTCTGAAACAGTAAAAGGATGTGGTTGAACTCCCGGTTCCTTGGAAATGCGAAACTCTCAAGTCTAGTATTTAATACTGGTGACACGTGTTTACCTGGCTCCCCATGTTCCTGAAGGCCAGCCTGTTGGCCAAGGCTTCTTTCTACAGGGGAACAGGACAGATACAACCGCAGGAAAACCACTCCTGGTCCCACCTGACCCCTGAGGAGTGACGAAAGCCGGTGCTGAATTTGGCCATCCGGAATGAAAAGCCAGTCTTCAGACATCACTCACCTCATTCAAAGCTTCTCACATTCTCTGGGTGTGAGGGGAATATCAAAGACGTACAGCGCGTTCTTTGCATCCCGTCGTCGAAGAATGCCGTTGCCCTCATTGTCGGTTTCGATAAAATTCTACAATATTCCAAGGTGGCATTTAGTAACATGCATAATTGCTCAGACAGTAAACAAGCTTTTCAATAGTCAGTATCTGGAACAAGCTAAGACATTTTTCTCCCATTCCTCCTGCTTAAAAACCTTTTAATCTATGTCCTAGATACCCTCCCCATTCCTCTAAAGAAGGTGATCGAGCAAAACATGAACAAGTGTTAACACCTAGGAGGGGCTTATTTCTGGGTAATGAGTGGTCTCAGGTGTGTGGCTTGGATTCTTCTCTGACCAACAACTTGGGATCAAACACTGTTAGAAATAAGAGTCAACCAGAGCCTGGGAAATGAGGCGTAGCCCACACTGCTGAGGTTATCACAACTGGGGATCAAACACTGTTAGAGATAAGAGTCAAGCAGAGCCTGGGGAGTGAGGCGCAGCCCACACTGCTGAGGTCATCATCTCCACGATGCAGCGAAGTTGGCTGCCCGGCTGTCTGTCAGAGGGGAAATGAGGGACGTGAGACTCTGGTTGTTGTGACAAGATGGTATGGTACCATTTTAATATCCCCGAGGGGTGCAAAAGGCATCTGGGGATTTGTCACCACAGACTAGAAGAGCAGGTAGCACAGGGCGTTCCACTCTGTCTTAAATTGTTTCCGAACAATAGCTCATTCGCTCCTCCTTCTAATACACTGTGAGGGAGACACAGTGGATCCATCTCCCAAGTCCTCTGCGAGCATCATACCTAATGGTGAAACCACGAAACATTCCCTGTAAGATCAGGAACCAGGCAAGAATATCTCTATCGCCCTCTATTCATCATTGTACTGGAGGTGCCCGCCAGTGTAGTTAGGCAAGTTAAAATTGTTAAAAGGTGTAAAAACAGGGCAGGGAGAAATACAATTGTCATTTATTCACAAATGACATGACTGTATATATAAGAATACAAGGAATCCATAAATAAATTATTACACTAAGAGGCTTTGGCAAGAAATCTGGATTCTATATCAATACATAAAATTATCCACATTTTTATATCTCAGACATGGAAAATGAATTAAAAAAATAACATTTACAGTAGCATCAAAAATAGAAAGTTTGAGGAATAAATCTTATAAATGATTGTAAGACTTCTACACAGGAATGTCTAAAACTTTTTTGAAAGAAGTCAGACAGGGAAAGACAGATACTGTGTGGCTTCACTTCAATGTGGCATCTAAAAAATACAAATGAACAAACAGAACAAAACAGGAACAGAGTTATAGATGCACAGAACAAACAGGTGGCTACCAGAGAAGAGGGGGCTGGGAGGAGGAAAGAAATAGGTGAGGGCGATTAAGCGGTACAAACTTCCAGTTGCAAAATAAATGAGTCACAGGTATGAGAGCTACAGTGTGGGGAATACAGTCAATAACTAAGTAATATCTTTGTGGTGACACATCATAACTAGACTTATCCTGGTGATCATTTTGAAATGAACAGAAGAAAAATCACTATGTTGTGTAACAGGAACTAACATAGCGTTTTAGGTCAATTCTACTCTAAAAACAAAGAAACAAGCATACAAACAATTCATAGAAAAAGAGATCAGATTTGTGATTACCAAAAGCAAGGGGTGCGGGGAGGGGGAATTGGATGAAGGTGGTCAACAGGTACTACAAACTTCCGGTTCTAAGATAAATAAGTACTAGGGATGTAATGTACAACATGATAAATATCATGAATACAGCTGAATATAATGAACACAGCTGTATGTATAACATATATATAATATATAACACATCTGTATGCTATATACGGAAGTTAAGAGACTAAAACCTAAGAATTCTCATCACACACAACATTTTTTTCTATTTCTTTAATTTCATATTTATATGAGATGATAGATGTTCTCTAAACTTATTGTGATAATCATTTCACAATATACGTAAGTCAAATCATTACGCCATACACCTTAAACTTGTATGGTGCTGTTTGTCAATTATATCTCAATAAACTGGAAGAAAAATTAAATTAAAATTTTTTTTAAAGGGTGAAGACTGAACACAAACTGAGAGAAGGTATCTGCATCACTTACCACTTACAAAAATCTACTGGCCAAACCAAAGTAAGCGTTCCCACTGACCAAGGAAAGAAAGACAGACGAGCCAGTGTGAAAACTGTAAAAAAGTCTCAAGCAGGCACTTCGCAGATAAAGAAAACTGACTAATGAATAAACAAATGAAAAAATGCCCAATTTCATTAGTAAACAACAAATGCTAATCAAAACAGCAACGAGCTACTGCTACACATCCACTGGAGGGGAAGAAAGTAAGACGTCTGAGAGTCCCAACAGAGCCCTGTGACCCACAAGGTCGAAAATATTTACTGTCTTGCCCTTCACAGAAAAAGTGTAGCTCCCTGGTCTAAGATACTGTTAACATTCTATTGCTTCATCTGGATGGTGGTTACATGGTGGCGTACAATCTGGGATACACGGTGACTACACCGTGTATTTAAACTGCACATATACATTATACATATAATACATATATATTATAAAACATGTATGTTAAATGTGCATATATACATACATATTACATACACATAGTTACATATATATATTATTTGTATATTCCACTGTAGCGTCGCAAATTAAAAAACAATTAAGCTTAAAAAAGTTAGGCCTGGGGCTTCCCTGGTGGCGCAGTGGTTGAGAGTCCGCCTGCCGATGCAGGGGACGTCGGGTTTGTGCCCTGGTCCGGGAGGATCCCACATGCCGCGGAGCGGCTGGGCCCGTGAGCCGTGGCCGCTGAGCCTGCGCGTCCGGAGCCCGTGCTCCGCAACGGGAGAGGCCACGGCAGTGAGAGGCCCGCGTACCGCAAAAAAAAAAAAAAAAAAAAAAGGTTTGCTGAAGAAACCAATGAACTTATTTTCCAAAAACACCTAAATAGCAATGAGCATATTAAGCTGCCCCCAAATGGGACGACTCCTGTGTACTTCTGAGAATGCAGCTGGAGGTGTCCCCAGCAGCGCATGGGGGAGCGGAGAGCCCCGTGACTCTGTGTGAAAGTCACTAGATGACTAAACGCTGAATCCTTGTTCAAGTTCAAACACGGTTTTACTGGAGAATACATCGTTTTGGATATTAGCAGGTCCTGTTTGGCAAATTCCCAACAGAAATGCGGCAGAAGGGAGACTCCACACCTTTGGTCACCTTCACCATCTCTAAATGCTGGGACCCAGAAGTGAAGAGCTGGGATGGGTGCACCGAGTGAGAACAGCCGTCTCATCTCCAGTTGGTCCGGTGGGAATACTGCTGATCTTATTTAGGTATTATACTTTCTGCCGGTTTAGAATTCAGAACTAATTCCTTCAGTGCTTTAGTTAAAATGAACTGAGAGAGTGGCAGAGATGTCCACATGTGCAGGATCGTTTAGTCCTGTGGGGGCCAGTGAGGTGGCACGATGCTTGATTCTGGACAAAGCGCGTCCTCCCCCCGCCAGGCTCAGTCCTAGAAGAGCGGGAGGAGGTCTCCGCCCCGTAGACGCAAGGCTCCTGGTTCAGCAGCACAGCACCCTGGGGTCCCCAGGCCTCCTCCACACATAGTTTGGGGTCCCGCACGACATCAAGGATGAAGGTGGCTACGAGAGGCCATGGAATCGAGGTGGAGTGAGAGTCCACACTGACGGGGAGGACGTCACCCAGCCAGGAGGCCGGGACAGGAGGGGAGGGGGCCCTGCAGGGTGTCGTGGTGCCAGGGGTGGAGGCGTTTCAGGAAGGATGGACTGAACAAGGCAGAAACAAAGGCCTCTACAGCCTCTGGCCACTCCCAGCGGTCTGCTCCTTCCAGCGCCCATCTGCTTTGTTAATAATCTGTCACCTCCCCTGGTTCGTGAGCTCCGCCAGGCAGGAGCAGACAGGCCTTGGCTACCACTGAACCTGGCGCACAAACCGCTGCGCAGTGAGTCTGTGCTAAGTCAAAGCGGGGTCGGATGAAGCTGCGAAGGGCCCTGGCCGTGGCCCTCGGGAGTCCCTGGAGTCAGACCACAGGGCGGGGCTGCTCCCATGAGGGGAAGGAGGGCAGGGCAGCTGAGAGGGGAGGCACGCTGGGGAGAAGGGGCTTTTTCTTAAATAGGTTTGAGGGAGTTTGAAGGCCAGAGAGAAGCAGGGATGGGGCGGGCACGCGGGAAGGCGGTCAGGTGGCCAGCTCTGCCCTCTCCCCGGCTGGCGCTGCTGTGGCCTGTGTGACCGCTGCTTGCAATCCAGAGCTTGCCCTGCACTCCGCGACCCGAAGGACTGCTCTGGAAGGCTGGCCGGCCTCGATCTGTGCGACCCGAAGGACTGCTCTGGAAGGCTGGCCGGCCTCGATCTGTGCGACCCGAAGGACTGCTCTGGAAGGCTGGCTGGCCTCGATCAGTGCGACCCAAAGGACTGCTCTGGAAGGCTGGCCCGGCCTTGATCTGTGCGACCCAAAGGACTGCTCTGAGGCTGGCCCGGCCTCGATCTGTGCGACCCAAAGGACTGCTCTGGAAGGCTGGCCCGGCCTCGATCTGTGCGACCCAAAGGACTGCTCTGGAAGGCTGGCCCGGCCTCGATCTGTGCGACCCAAAGGACTGCTCTGGAAGGCTGGCCCGGCCTCGATCTGTGCGACCCAAAGGACTGCTCTGGAAGGCTGGCCGGCCTCGATCTGTGCGACCCAAAGGACTGCTCTGGAAGGCTGGCTGGCCTCGATCTGTGCGACCCAAAGGACTGCTCTGGAAGGCTGGCCGGCCTCGATCTGTGCGACCCAAAGGACTGCTCTGGAAGGCTGGCCCGGCCTCGATCTGTGCGACCCAAAGGACTGCTCTGGAAGGCCGGCCCGGCCTTGATCAGTGCGACCCAAAGGACTGCTCTGGAAGACTGGCCCGGCCTCGATCTGTGTGATTTGCCGGCCTGGGCTGGCACAGTCAAGGCTGTGAGGCAGCCCGGGTGCTTAACAGGACTTAAAATCTGGACTTCTCATCGGGCACAGGCCAAGACAGAGCAGACAGAGATAGAAAATGACCACATGAAACAAAGTGGAGACATTCTTCAGAATAGTGTGAAAATACTTCCGTAATGCAGGATACAAATACTTTTTTAAATGAAGTTTTTGTGTCCTTGTTGCATTGAGAAGTGGTGACCCCATATCCTAGCCCTCAGGATGACCCACGCTTGCATTTCAGATCTACTGTCCTGCAGGTACAGCTGCCATTGTTAAGAGTATGTTTCCCATCTTGACACCATCATCACAGTTTACACAATTGCACATGGAGGGTATTCACCTTCAAACTATGCTTTCTATAATTTTAGCAAGACAGGAAGAAATACCTCTTTAAAAAGCATGTTTATAACTGTGTAAAAACAAGAATGATAGCATCTTACATTTTTCATTTAAAATTTTAACTCATATCAAACCTGAGATAAAGCCAGCAATTTCAGTCCATGTAACTCTTAAAATTACTTATTTTTCTAAAGATCAATTGACCTCGAATGTGAGAATTTATTTTGAAAAAGTATTTTACGAAGAAAAGGAGTCCCTAAATTGCTATACAAAGTTGCTTTGCCATCTTAGCGACTGGATGGAAAATAGCTCCCTCATCACAACGATCCTGGAACATTGAAATCGATTCCCTTTCCTTTTAAGGAAATAATCATTTTCTTACCTTAGACAAGTCTGACCATCTGGTTTTTGCTTTGGTAACAAGATACTGATGAGCCTGTTCACAAGCTAGTTCTGAATCTGCAACCTTCTGTTTTGGTCTTAAAAGAAAAAAAAAAAAGAATCTGTTTAAATTTAATGGACTCATTAATCTCCCAAGGGATTCTCCTACCCCGGTTTGTTTCAAAGATAGCGTTAAAGTCTGCTATTTCACATCTGGTCTAACTTAATTCTTAAAATACAGTCTTATTTCCCCAGCTGCATGTTAGGGCAATCTTAAATTTTAGGAGTACTTGCGCATTTCCAGATAAATGCTGTTCAACTTTTCCTGCAGTTCACAAAACAAAAAGGGCTCATTTATTCCCAGAGGGATAAAAAACACACTATAACATTGTCTTCAGATGAAGACAACTAAAAACTTTTATTTCTGAACGTACACGTTGGCGTGATCACGCAGACCAAAGCTAACAGTCCAGGAACACTGTGGGAACGTGACCTACAGACTCAGTCTCAGCTCATGTTCAAAGGTTAGGTCTATGGGATGTAAAATGATCAAAACTCTGTTTAGTCACAGAACGATGGGAGCCAAGGACACTTTAAAAAAAGACTGTGGCTAGGCCTCCACGGGGCGCAGTGAAGACTGTGGCTGAAGGAGTTTGGGGTGCCCTGGATTCTTCCAATCACTAAAACAAATTAGGGGCGCGTGAAACCCTGTAAAACCCTTTGCCACTGCTTTCTCCACGGTCGCCTTGCTTGGAACCACGCTTGCGCACAGGCACGTGGGTGATCAGTGCATCTTGCCTGAGGGTGAGTAAGGGGACACCTGAGCGAGGCCCCACAGGGACCCTCACAGGAACTTCCCCTCAAGGGAACCTGGAAAACCAGGGTGGGGACAGCACACAAGCCCCATGTCGCCCTTTTAAAGAAGTGGCGTTATTCATGCTCCAGCAGGTGAGCTGCTCGTAAGGAAAAAAATCTAAAGTCAACCAGGAGGCCGCCAGTTGAGAAAATGCAACAGTCAAAAGTTTATGTGATCCCCAAAGACGCGGCTTTGTAGCTGACCCTTTGTATGTGATGCCAGGTGGGGAGCACTGTGGTTTTAGGGTAATCGTGGCCTCCACAAGCTCTGTGACCAGTCAGGCTGGAACTACCGAATCTGGGTTTTCACAGCAGTGCTGGCATTGCCACCCCAGTTTGCAAAAGGGGATGCTGTGGTTTAGAGGGGTGAAATCGCCTGCCAAATTGCACAGCCAGTACCGGGAATCCTGGCACTGAAACTCAGGGCCCTCCCATGCCAGAGGAAAGCCTTTCTCACCGTTGTCATTCCGTCTGAAGCTACAGTTTTGGTGGCCCCTCTACCTTCACTCCTCAGAGGAAAGGATCCATTAAATATTACATTTCACAGAGGTGAGGGCCGCCCATGGTTTTTACACGCGCAGGATCTTCTTTTCACTTAACATGTCTATTTCAATTCAACCGGAGCAGTTCTGCTGAGCACCACTGAGTGCCAGGCACTGTGTGAGGTCCTGGGGAAGGTGAAGCCTGCAGCGCCCCAGAGAAGGCCCTCCTGGAACATTGCACTACTGTCCTACATTTTAAAAGCAGACAGCAGGACACAGCACTGCAACCAACAAGTTAAGCAGTAATCATTGCTCTTCACGTGGCTTCTCCTTTAAATTCTTCCTAAGAAACTCTGCTGCTGGTCTCAGCTATCCTGGACCGCTCCTCAGGTCCCCTGATGACTGACAGTGCTCCCTACGCACTGATCACCAACAACACCGTGGCCCTCGTTACCCCAGAAGCCCACACTGTGCTGTTGACCCACGTGTCACACGGAAAGGGTCTTATTCAGACCAGGGCTTCTTTGGTGATTTACATAAACTTTGACTCCTGTGGTTCGGCAAACAAAAATTCTTGCATTTCCTCAGTGGGCAGGTGCTGAGGACCCGCTGCAGCTGGGCGGGGTCTTCTCCCTCTTCCCATGTCGCTGCTGAAATGGACCAGATGAGGTCATGCCCACTTTCATTTTCTCTCCTGGCAGATGCCAGCTTGTGGGGAACACAGGTGAACTATGGTGGCACACCTCCCCTGACTGAGACCCCCCCAAATACACACAGTCTTTAAATTCTCCAGTTGCTTCTACATTACCAAGTCCGGGGTCTCTGCTGGCTTAATGTGTGACGCTGTTAACCATCTCCCCCTCTCTAGTCACCGTCATGATGCTGCTCTTTAAATGACACCATGGGTTGGAACACCCACCACCTGGCAAACGTGTGTCCTCAGTGAGTGACTCTCCCTCTCTGCCTGCCCCCCCGACCACTCCTCTCTCCTTCCACCCCAAAGCTTAGGTACTCTTCTGAGAGGTCATCCCCGCTCCTGTCCCCAGCTACCACCTGGATGCTGTTTGCCCACACTTCCGTGCCATGAGCACGGTAACCTCACGTGCTTCTCCATTCCGTCTCCAACTGTCTACCGGACTTCACAGAATCATGGACTTTCGAGGGTGGAAAAGGACCCAAAGATGAAGCAGTCTAGTCTTCTATCGTTACTTTGCCACCAAGGCTTTGGAAGGTTGGGTGGATTATGCGGCATTTTCACAAGTATTGTTTAAAAGGACTGTAGGTGCTCACGAGGCCTATTCCCCTGCCTTCACCGTTAGCTGCCTTGTAAATCCTGTCTGAACCCAGAGGACGCACCTGGGCTTCCCTCAGAAGGACGGAGGTCCTGAGAGGCGTGCTCTGTCTCTGCAAAGTCAACTCACTATCAAGCTGACCTCACTGTCTAGACACAGGTCCAAGCAGCCTCCCTACCCAATTCCTTTTCCAGGCTATGAGGCTGGATTACTTTTCTTAGTGACTCGTGCTCAAACCAGGAGCTCCTACCTATTTCCCATTCATTTCTCCTCTGTACCATTTTATATCCTTGTCTCCTCTAGAGAGATTGGAAGGTTTTTCTGTGGCCTTTTCCAGAAGTTACTTATTTTCCCTCCTATTGTCTGCCTCTTTAGATCTTGACAATCAGTCAGATCCAGCCTTCCTATCAGCCAGACTGTCAGTCACAAATACACACAATGTGCTGCTCTAAGTCCTACAAACACAATGATGAGCATGGTGAACAGAATCCACGTCCTCAAGGAGCTCATCCTGTGATGGCAGGAATGTGCAGCAAACACATGGAAAAATAAGTGAATCAGACAACTTCAGCTACTGAATGTGACTGAGAATGATGGACCAGGGCGGGGTCCGGGGCACTTCAGCCAAGAAGACCAGAGAGCAGGGACTCCTTGAGGCATGAGTGATGACCCAGTTAAGGTGGAGTAGACACACATACTTACTTCATCCTGTCTCTTCCACTGGTTACAACCAAAAACTCTAGACAGAATACAAAAAGCAACTCTCTGAAGAGACAGTAAAAAGTAAATAATAGGAGGCTTATGGAGAGGGAAATCAAAACTTGAAGGATGACTTACATAATGGTGAGGTTCACGGGCTTTTTTCCTCCCATATTTCCAACTTAAGGGCTGCTTAAAGGCAGTCCTAATTCTGGAACTGTGCAGTGGATATGGACAGAAAAATCTCCAAAAGAAAGTCTGTTTTTCTGACCGAAGAACTAGGAAGGTGAGCCCCTGAAGTACAAAGAGCATGGGGGAATCCCCCCTTTCTTGTCTCTTTTTACTGTCTCATTCCTGATCTGGGGCAAGCCCAGTTACAAAAGTGCACTTCTATGGTGGTGTCAGCAATAGTATTGGCCAAGTAGGTGCCCACGACTGAAATTCTTCTCCCAACCAGAGGAGATGGTAAAAGGCGTCCCTGTGCTCAAGGAGGATTGGAGAAATCCACATTACCTTCTCTTTCTCGTGTTTATCTCACCATGTTGGCCTGGAGGGGGCCCCAGTCAAGAGAAGCACTCAGTAGCACAGAATGGCTAACACCTAAGATTGTCCAACCAGAAGAACAAAAAGGGGGTCCCTGAGTGCTGGAGAGTGTGGGGAGAAATCATAGAGAGGGCTAGAAAAAGGGACGCCCAAATGAATGAAGGAAGTTCCAGGTTCACCTGTGATGTGCACATGTGTGAAACTAACCCAGAGCAGCACAGTGAAAGCTTTGAGAACTTTACTACAGTGTAGTTAAGACTGTCTCCTGCGTGCTGCACTCATGGGCTCAGCTGATAGAGCTACAATGGCTTTGAAAACTGAACCGATGTTGAAACCACAGAAGGCAGGTCAGGACTTGCACTCTGAAACTAAATGGATTGATTGCCTGCCTAAAAAAGATCAATCAGTCAACGCATTACCGAGGATGTTAACAGGACCAGAGTGTCACAACACAACATTAAAAATGTCCATGACACAGTCCAAAATTACTCAATATACAGAGGACCAGGAAAATCCCAACAATTTTCAAGATAAAAGACAGCAAGCACCAACTCCAAGATGACCCAGATGTTGAAATTATCATATTTTAAAGCAGTTATTATAACCATGAAGTAAGAGTACACATTCTTAAAATAAATGGAAAGACCAGTTCTGAGCAAAGAAATTGCAGTCAAAAAAAAAGAACCAAGTGGAAACTTTAGAACTGGAAAAAACAACAACTGAAATAAAATTTTCACTGGATTGGCTCAAGGACAGAATGGAGATGACAGAGGAGTGAGTCAGTGAACTTGAAAATAGATGACTAGAAATAATCGAATCTGATCAACAGAGGAAAAAGAAAGAATATATCTCCAAGGACTATGATAGAGAGACCTGTGATACAAAAACAAAAGGTCTAACACCCATGTCACTGGAGTACTGAAAGGAGAAGAGAAAAAGATTGGTACAGAAAAAAATTTAAAACTTCAGGAAATAATAGCTGAAACCTGCCCAAATTTGATGGAAAAACAAATTTACAGATTCAGGAAGTTCAGCAAACCTCAAAAAAGATAAACTCAAAGAAAATCATGCTCAAACACATCATACTAAAACTACTGAAAACCAAAGCTAAAGAAAAACTCTTGAAAGCAACCTGAGACAAATGACACATTACAGAGAGAAAACCACTTGAATGACTGTAGATTTCTCCTCACAAACTGTGGAGGCCAGAAGACAATGGAACAACATTTTTAAAGTGTTATAACAAAAGAATTGTCTACCCATAATTCTATATCCAGAAAAAAAAACTGTTAGGAATGAAGGAGCAATAAAGATATGCTCAATGAAGGAAAACTATGATAACTTGTCTCCAGTAGACATGCTAAAAGAAGTTCTTCAGGGGAGGAAAATGACAGCAGAGAGAGACACTTCTGAGCTTGAGAAATAAAAGAAGAGAAGCAGAAATGGTAAATACAAATATACTTTTTCTCAGAGTTTCAAAACACATGAAGCATAAATTGATAAAAATGGAAGGAGAAATAGATGCAAAATTATTGTTGGTGACGTCAACACTCCTCTCTCAGTAATTGATAGAACAAATAGAAAATAAGCGAGAACCTAAACACTATAACCAACTTGATCTTATTGACATTTATAGAACCCTCCACCCAACAACAGGCCAATATACATTCTTTTCAAGATACATGGAATGTTCACCAAGACAGATGATTTCTAGGGTCATAAAATGAACCTTACCAAATTTAAAAGAATTAAAATCATACAAAGTATGTTATCTAAACTGAACAGAATTAAACTAGAAATCAATAACAGAAAGATAGTTGGAAACCATGGAAATATTTTGAAAAAAAAAACATACTTCTAAATAATCCAAGGTTTCAAGAAACAGTCTAAAGAGAAATTAGAAAATATTTTGAACTGAATGAAAATAAACACTATAACATATCCAAATTTGTGAAATGCAGCTAAATCAGTGCCTACAAGGAACCTGATAGCATTAAGGGCTCATATAGAAAAGAAAGAATTCAAATAAAAAATCTGAGTTTTCAGCTTAAGAAAATATAAAAGGAGGGCAAACTACAGTTGATCCTTGCACAACACAGGTTTGGACAGCACGAGTCCACTTATATGCTGATTTTTTTCAATAAATATATTGGAAAATTTTTTGTAGGCTTGTGACAATTTGAAAAAAATCCACAGATTAACCACATAGCCTAGAAATATTGAAAAAAATTAAGAAAAAGTTAGATATGTCATGAATGTATAAAATATAATATACGTAGATACTAGTGTATCCTTACATAGGCATAAGGTGAGTGATATTTAATATAAAATTAATATGTTAGTTTTCTTCCTGTTTTATAACTTTGCTTTCAAAGAATTGTATTACCGTACAGTGTGCTTCTCTCTCTCTCTCGTATTGGAGAAATTGTGTATCAGCCTATCATCACAGGCAAATGGGTTTTTTTTAGAGTAACGATTCCAATACTATATTATGAATATGATTGGAATACTGTATGCTATAAAAATTTTATGATTCATTCTTTACTGTATAGGCCAGGCTACCATGAAGCAATTATATCGATTGCACCACACTCCCATAAAGCAATAATACTGCTGCTTCTTTGTTAACAATGCATGCATCATTATACCTCTAAACAAATATGAATTTCTTTTTCACATTATCTTTCCAGTTTTGATGTCCAGAGTTACACACCAAAATGTATGACGCCTGCAGTGTTTTGTACCATATGAGACAATATTGATATGGGTACTGACAGACAGATGATTTATCTTGTAAAAGACAACGTAAACTTACAGTATTGATAAATACAGTACTATAAATGTATTTTCTCTCTCTTATGACCTTTTTTTAAACATCTTTATTGGAGTATAATTGCTTTACAATGGTGTGTTTCTGCTTTATAACAAAGTGAATCAGCTATACATATACGTATATCCCCATATCCCCTCCCTCTTGCGTCTCCCTCTCACCCTCCCTATCCCACCCCTCTAGGTGGTCACAAAGCACTGAGCTGATCTCCCTGTGCTATGTGGCTGCTTCCCACTACTTATCTATTTTACATTTGGTAGTATATGTAAGTTTCTTATGACTTTCTTAATAACATTTTCTTTTCTCTAGCTTGCTTTATTGTAAGAATACAGTATGTAATACATATAACATACAAACTATGTGTTGATTGACTTTACGTTATTGGTAAGCTTCCAGTCAACAGTAAGCTGTTAGTAGTTAAGTTTGGGGGGAGTCAAAAGCTATACACAGATTTTTGACTGTGCAGGGGATTGGCGCCCCTAACCCCTGTGTTGTTCAAGGATCAACTGTATACTTAAAGCAAGAAGAAAGGAGAAAATAGTAAAGAATAGAAATCAATGAAATCGAAACAGAAAAACAATAGAGAAAAAGAAATGAAACATAAAGTTGGTTCTTTGAAAATATCAATAAAATTGATGAACCTTCAGCTAAATGAATCAAGAACAAACGAGAGAAGACATCAACTACCAATATAAGAAATGAAAAAAGGGACATCACTAAAGACCCCACAGATATTAAAAGAATAGTAAGGGAATACTATGAACAACTTCATTTTTATGAATTTAACAACTTAGATGAAACGGACCAATAGTTTAAAAGACAAAAATTACTAAAACTCGGTCAAGAAGCAATAGAAACCCTGAATGATCCTATAACTATTAAAGTAATTAGATTTGTGGTTAAAATTCTTCTGACAAAGGAAACTCCAGGACCTGATGATTTCATTGGTGAATTTTATCAAATATTTAAAGAAGAAATAGTGATTCTGTATGATCGAGAAAATAGACTTTTATTCTTTCGTAGAGGTCTTCCAAAAAAGAACAAAAAATGTATTTATTTTCTTTATGAAATAAAACTCCTATCTTGCAATTACCATGTGGGTCCATTGAAACCTCTTAGAATATGATAGATCATGGGATCTTAGTGATCTTGATTTAATCATACTAGATCTATTTCATTATTCTAAGAAATATTCAATCATTGCTCATTAATTATTTCCAGCTATGCTAAAAAAAAGGAGACTAAATAATAAGAAGAAAACAAAAAATGATGGCATCTCCTAGCAGGATGATACAATATTGAAATGAATCACCACTATTACATCATCCTTCAGTTTTCTGATTGCACTGCTCAAAGTGTAACAGCATCATTCAAGAAGGTAAAAAGAAGACAGTGACACCATCCTTGTCGTCTTATGTTAGCTTTCACTGAATGTAGTTGAAAATTGAGAATTCTTATTTCATGCGCAAGTGGCAAAGGGAAGAAAACTGAGATCAGGAAATGTTTCGCAATTATTAGATGAACCAGAAGGTGATGGTGAACTTGATCATATAAGCCAAATCTCTTGATGACTGAGTAAGTGATACGTGTCTAAGAACAACAAGGAAATTTGTTATTTTCATTTAGTTAGTCATTCATCAGGAACGACTGGATTGTACAATATTTTGTGACAAGAAGCTGACCATCTAATTCTGCTAAAAGGACACTTGACAGTATTCTTTCATCTCTGATGACGTACATGTACCAAAATGTACTTGATGTGGGTTGTCAGTAGATAAATGGACAAGGCCCGTGTGTTTTAAACAAGGGAATAGATTGGGAGAGAATAGATGGTGTAAATGAAACAGGTCATTGGACCAATCACTCTAACTGGTATTTACACATTTAAAAATGATGTGCAGTTATGAAGCAAACGAAATGGTCTTCCTCTCTTTGACAAAATTATGAACCTTCAAAGTTTTCAGAAGTAGTGCATTTTGATGATGCAGGTGGAAAGTGAAGGCCCGGAAGGCAGAGGGGCCCCACTGAGAGGGCAGGATGGCTTCCAATAGGGCAAGGCATCTAGGTTTGGCTGGTGGAGAGTGAGGCTGGGGAGGGTGAAAGAGGCTGAGCTCTCCAGGCAGAGGAAGTGGCCTCTCCCCAGAGGCATCCTGGGTTCCAATCTCTGTCCACCGCCCATCACCTGGGTCCTTTTGGACAAGTCAGTAACTTTTCTCTAGGCCCCAATTCCTTCAACTGCAAAGGCAGGAGGTGATGCCTCCTTAAAGGGCTGTGGGGTATGGAAAGATATACCTTCATGAAACACAGGTATGGGGTCCGGCCATGGGAAGGCTTGGCTTTCTAAAGCAGTGCCTTGGTTGGGGTCTCAAAGCTCGCTCTCCACCAGACCCTTGGAGCCCCAGCTGGGTCTCCCTGGAACCCACCGCTTCCTCTACATCCATCCTCTACTCTGGGGCTGCTGAAGGATGTTTCTACGGCACGATGTGACCCACACACTCCACGGCATAAAATCCTCTCCTGCCTACTGACCAAGCCTGGCACTCGAGCCCCGTCACATCTGGCCCTCCTGCATCTCGAGGCCTCCTCTCCCACTGTGCATGCCACTTCTGAATACGCATCCTCTCCCCATTCCCTCAATGTGCTCCACACTCCCACCTCTGTGGTTTTGCAAATGCTGTTCCCTGGCCTTGAACCACGGTCTGGTAACCTGCACCAGACGAACTCCTACTCACACCTCAAGACCCAACTGAAATGTCCTGCTTTTTCTGTGCACCTCAAGCAGGCTTAGCCTCTTGCCTCCCTGTGGCACTTCAGACATCCTTCTATTTCTTTATTTTTGTACGTGCCGCAGTTCAGCCCCGAGCCCCTCAAAGGGAGTGTTCATCTCATCCATCTTTGTATCTCTGAGTCCTGGGGCGACACTGAGCACACAGCAGACCCTCAGTGAATGTGTGATGAATGAACAAATAATACAACTAAGAAGGTGGAATCATTTGGATGGGAAGATTGCGCTTTGTGGTTGAAATTTTCCATATCCATTCTGCATACATTCTCCAGAAAGTTCTTTCTGAAGGATATTTTTGTGCTTTGTTTTACCATTAAGCAATCAAGTCTCATATTAAAGTTCCTCATAAATGGAGCAATTGGAAGCAGGTGTTCAACTCACGTGTGACATGATCATTTCACTTAGAAAGAGACTACAGTCGTTTTCTTTCTCACTGGCTTTTTAAGTATAGACAAAATAAACCCAGCAAATTCAGAGGGAAAAATTAAAGTGCAAGATCAGAGGGCCTCTGCAGCCTAGCCAAGTGCCACAGTCTGGCTCAGTGACAGGGGCTTCTGGGGGTTCCCCCTTCCAGGGGCTGCCCTTGCCGGGTGGAAGGGGCACTTGCCTATAGCCCCTGGGGGCTGGGAGTACCTCAAGGGCAGAAGGACCCAGTGAATGCCACTACTGTGTTGTATCACTGTAGCAGCAAATGCAGTGGATGGTAACGTTTCAAAAAAATATTAATAGTGTACTTATAATAATTGGTAAAGGAGTGGCTGAATGGCTACTTCATTCATGCCTGTCAACAGATCTCAATGGAGAGCAGACTGTGACACGTCCCGGTAAGATGGGAACCCACTACCGCTTCAAGGAGCAGATGCTCTTACTGAGAGAAGCCAAGGAGTCAAATGGAGTCACAGCTCAGCTGGACGCAGAGATTTTCCTGCTGTGAGTGAGGCCAGCATTGGGTGGCCGGGGGTCTGGTGGGGAGCACTGCCTAGGAAAGGGCTGGAAGGGGTCCTCGCACCTCCCAAAGCAGCTGGCACGGCTGAGCCCAAATTTATAAAAAGAAAACTACACAAGTATATGTGTGTGTTTATGCACATAGAAAAAAGACGGAAATGACACTCAGTATCCATCAGTTACCATAAGGTGTTCTGTGCTTCCCCAGTTCACACCTACTGCCCAGGTTAACATCTCAGGCCTGGAGGAAGTCCACGTGTTCTCCTGACAAGCATCGCGCCTCCCTCTGCATACGGTGTCCCCAAATGTCTTGGGAGGCTGAGCAACACGTGTATACATCTGACCCAAGGCTCATAAACAGAAAAACAGATATGTATATATTTATGTGCAAAGCAACAAGACCAGGATGATACACTTTGAAACACAAAAATGACGCTCACAGGTGCTTAGATCAGGTGTATCTTCTAACCTGTATCTGCATTTTCTAGTCTTTCTACACTGTGTAATTCTGAATGTGATTTTTCTCGAACTAAGGAAAAGACAAAATAAACAGCTCCTGGGGGGCAGCTCCATCATCTGCACCCGTGTGTGGACACGGCATTAATGCTGGCCCATGCTGCTCTCCTACCTAATGAATCTCTGAGGCGCGGCGTCTTCTATTCTGAACGGTCTCTTCTCACACAAATTTCGAAATTCGTGGAAATTTAACGTGACGCTGAGCCTCAAGCCAAGAAGGCCCAGGAATCGCTCGAAATCCTCGTCCTTCAGGTTGAAGAGCAGGTGCTGCAGCTGATGAAGGTCGTGCATGGTGACGATGCCATCCCTGTCCGTGTCCATCTTAAAGAAGGCCGCGTAGGGGTCCTAGAGTCAAAAACGCAGCGTCAAAGCCTGTCCCCCAGAACCTGACGTCATCCCCCCACCCCTGCCCCCCGCGCTGTGGACTCATCTCCAAAGTGAGGAAGGAACCGTGTTTCCACTTGGCATTTTGGAGATCTCACTGCTCCGGGAATATCCTTGCCATGATTTGCTCTCCCCGGGAAATGATGAACTATGTCCTCAGGTACCCTCTTTTAATGCAAAGAGTTCAGGAAAAGGGACGAGAAAGGTGTTTCTTTCCCTTCTGCTCCCTCGGCTTCTGGGACCGGTACTTCTAGTACCAGAAGTAAGAATGAGTACGCTGGAGCTTTCCAGGACATATAAAAATCTTGCCCTCAAGTTTTTATACCACTTTCATAATGTCTGGCAACTTCTGTCCACGGGAAAGCCAGTGCTGTGCTGATCTCACCCTGAGTTGCCGCCCAGAGGCTGGGCCCTGTTTTGATGCCTGTGCTGAAGGCCCCGCCTGAAATCTGCCTCTGTGTCTGCAGGTCGTGCTGCACGAGGGCGGTGATTCCCATTTTACAGATGGGGAAACAGAGGCCTGCAGGGAACCTGTGGTCGAGGCCAGGCTGCACAGCTCAGGGCACACACTGGAGGCGGGTTGCTTAGTTTCAAAGCTCAGCTCTGCTGGCTACTAGCAGAGTGACCAAGGGCAAGAGACTTAACCCTGCCGGGCTTCTCGTGTGTAACGGGAGGAGCATAAAGTCCCTGCCTCCGGGGTGGTTGTGAGGATTGAATGTGCTAACGAGGTGAAGCACTTAGGAGGTGACTGACAGGTTTCCTAAGCGCTCTAAAATGTTACTATTACTGCTGCCCGAGGTCGGACAGCAAGTGCCCGGCAGCAGGTCTGTCCGGGCCAACGCCCTGCGGCCCCCGCCAACGATCCTGTCTCAGGCTAGGAGAGCTGCAGCTGCTGTGGTCGCAGAACCCCTGTTGCCATCAGCCCCTGAGGCAGTCCCACCCACGGATCTCTCTGGGTACTTCGGAGGCCCCGCCTGTACCTTCACGTCCCTCCACAGAGGTCATGTAAGGCAAGCCCTGCCGTGACTCGAGTGTCCACTTCAAACCTTCTGGGATTTTGTGGCAAGATCTATCTGTACTCACTCACTTCTTCTTTCACCAAAAATTACTCAGCACTGACACATGCAATCACGGCACTAAATACGGTGGGAACCGACTTCAAGGGCTGCCCCTACCTCTCAGAGACGCCACTGTCCAGCGGCCTCTTCCCCAGGAGCACAGCCGGCCGGGGCTGCAGGCCCACCTCTGTGCTGCTGATTCCCTCCACGTCACAGCTCCAAGCCCTCGCACGCCTCCAAACCCCCGTCTCCAAAGGCTGTGAGGTGACTCCCCTTGGATGTCAAACAAGCAAGGCCGAAATCAAACTCCTGGCCCACGCGAGACCCAGCTCGTCCCCCATGCCTTTCCCGCTCGTCCTCCGGGTCCCTCACAGCTTGTCCTCCGGGTCCTTCACAGCCTTGTTCTCTGGGTCCCTCACAGCTCGTCCTCCAGGTCCTTCCCCTCGTCCTCCGGGTCCCTCACAGCTCGTCCTCCGGGTCCTTCCAGCTCATCCTCCGGGTCCTTCCAGCTCGTCCTCCGGGTCCTTCCCGCTCGTCCTCCGGGTCCTTCCCGCTCGTCCTCCGGGTCCCTCACAGCTCGTCCTCCGGGTCCTTCCCGCTCATCCTCCGGGTCCTTCCAGCTCGTCCTCCGGGTCCTTCCAGCTCGTCCTCCGGGTCCTTCCAACTCGTCCTCCAGGTCCTTCCCGCTCGTCCTCCGGGTCCTTCCCGCTCGTCCTCCGGGTCCTTCCAGCTCGTCCTCCGGGTCCCTCACAGCTCATCCTCCGGGTCCTTCCAGCTCGTCCTCCGGGTCCTTCCAGTTCGTCCTCCGGGTCCTTCCCGCTCATCCTCCGGGTCCTTCCAGCTCGTCCTCCGGGTCCTTCCCGCTCGTCCTCCGGGTCCTTCCCGCTCGTCCTCCGGGTCCCTCACAGCTCGTCCTCCGGGTCCTTCCCGCTCGTACTCCGGGTCCCTCACAGCTTGTCCTCCGGGTCCTTCCCGCTCATCCTCCAGGTCCTTCCAGCTCGTCCTCCGGGTCCTTCCAGCTCGTCCTCCGGGTCCTTCCCGCTCGTCCTCCGGGTCCTTCCCGCTCGTCCTCTGGGTCCTTCACAGCTCGTCCTCCGGGTCCTTCCAGCTCGTCCTCCGGGTCCTTCCCGCTTGTCCTCCGGGTCCTTCCAGCTCAAGAAGTGGCAGCGTCTTCTTTCTGTTGCTCAGACCGCAAACCTAGGGAGCGTCCCCGGGTCCTCCCTTTGCCTCACACCCCGCATCCAATCTGCCCACACAGCCATGGGTTCAGAGCTTCACTTCTCCCACTTCCACTGCCTCCACCCGGACCCAAGGCTCCTGGGCTTCCCGGCTCCCACCCTCGCCCAGCCCCCTATTCTCACAGCAGCCAGTGATACCTGCACAGCTCAACCCAGTGCACGTCGCTCCTCTGCTCCACCCATGGCACTCGGGGTCCAATCCTCAATCCTGACTGTGGCCCCAGCCCCCTACCCCTCTGCCCTCATCTCCTCCCCGCTCACCCTTGCTGGGTTTTTTTTGGGGGGGGGGTGCACGACTCTGTCAGGTACACGACTTTGATCTTCTTGGGGTCAAACTTGGGCAGCATGGTGGAGGCGGCTGGTGTCAGATGAACCCGGATTCGGGACGACTGAAGAAAGTTGCACCTTGGCCTCCTCCGAGCCGAGAGCCAGAAGCTACTTGCTGCTGTTGGAACATGCCAAGCCTGCCTCCGGCACTCCAGGGATTCTCCACCAGACCTGCTGGGCCTTTGGTCTCTGCCCGCATGCCACCTCTCCAGGGAGGCATTTCCTGCCCCCTCTGTACAAGGGCACCACCCTGATGGGTCTCCGGCCTCTCACCCTGCTTTATTTTTCTTCCTAGTCCGTTTCACCACCTGACACTCTGGAGACTCACGTGCTGTCTGCTCCACCTCTAAAGGTAAACGTGGGCTCTGATCCATTCCTCGTGACAGCTCCAGTCCAGAGAGCAGTGCTTAAGAAACATCCGTGGAGTGAGGCTGGGTATGAACGATGCAGCAGCTATTTCCTGGGTACCTACGATTCACCAAGCACCCTGCTAGGTACAGGGACGTACTGATAACTGGCCCCTGACATCAAGATTCTCCGTCCAGTAGGGAAGAAAGATGTGTAAGCAAATGACAGCACGTCAGCGTGATAAGTGCAGCAAAAGGCGGGGGGTGGGGGGGGGAGAAGTGCTCTGACGCAGCCCTAATTGCTGGACTACAGGGACAATCTAGATGCCATGGAAACCCATATTTATAATCTTCGCAAATTTAAAACATTTACTCATTCCCTGAATCTCAGTCTTTGACTTCCCAGCATGAAGACTCCTAATTTTATTGGAGCCAATACATGTTGGAGTGAAAAGGATATTATTTCAATTCCTGGGTACGACATTTACTAGGTATGTGGCTTCGGGGAAGTCTCTCCCCATCTCTGACCCTCCGTTTCTTCATCTATAAAATGGGAACGCTAGCGCCTACTTGATAGGCTAGTTGTGGGGACTGAAACAACTGAGGCCGTGTAGGTTCACTGCCTGGCATGTAAAGTGAAGTCTCATACATTCAACAAACACCTATTTGCATGGCGCGCACCGTGGTAGCCAGTTGTGTTATCGTGCCTTGACGTCTCACGGAATTACAAGTCCCCCACATTGCATGCCGGAAGGTGAGTGGACAGCAGCAGACCTCCCAGCAGGTCTGAAGGGCCAGAGGGAGGACCAAGAACTTAAGAAGGACCAGCGCTTTGGTAGGAGTTAGCTGGTCACAGAGAGAGGAGTGACAATCCAGGCAAAGGAGTAGGATGTGCAAGGCCAGGAAGGGGAGGCTGGGTGCTGGCCGGAGTGTGACGGGAGGAGAAGGGGGGTCGAGAGGGGCCAGAGAGGGGCTGCAGACCAGCCAGGCAGGACCCGAGCTCATCCTAAGAGAAAGGGGACACTCTGACCAGAGCTGCGTGTTGGGATAACCCTGCAAGGTCAGGTGTCCAGGACAGATTGTGAAGTGAAAAATGCAGCGGCAGAAGCATATGTATAGGAGACCCTATTTGTGTGGGGACTTCGATCCTGCTTGTTTTTTTAAAATATACATGACTTCACAGACATGCGCCTGAACCTGCACGGACGCTGTCTAGAGGGTGAGGTTGAAGGTGAACCCACAAGGGCCACAGGAACCTGTCCCCAGGTCATGTCCCCAGGTCACCCAGGGGGTCTCTGTGCCTGCTTTCCTCACCATAGTCAGGGACGGGGGACGCCCCTTGTTTGGTCACAATGAATTATCTCCTTCGACTGTTCGTGGTCTTTGGCCTGGGCTATGAGGTTGAGGCTGCCTTACTCAACTGTGCTGTTGTCCGTAAACCTAACTGTGCTGAGATGGACTCATCTGGCTACAAAATCGCTGGGCAGACAACAGCAGCAGCAGGATTAATAGCATTTTCAACTAATACAAAATCGTTTCTTCATTATTGATGGACAGAGAGATTCAAGAATTTCTCATGAATAGGAGCTCAATAAAAGAAATAAAGTGACGGTACCTTCCCACTCAACAATCAATACACAGTCTTTGGGACTTCCCTGGTGTCGCAGTGGTTAAGAATCTGCCTGCCAGTGCAGGGGACACAGGCTTGATCTCTGCTCCGGGAAGATCCCACATGCCGCAGAGCAATTAAGCCCGTGCACCTCAACTACTGAGCCTGCGTTCTAGAGCCCGTGTGCCACAACTACTGAAGCCCGCGCGCCTAGAGCCCGTGCTTTGCAACAAGAGAAGCCACTGCAATGAGAAGCCCGTGTGCCGCAATGAAGAGTAGCCCCCGCTCTCTGCAACTAGAGAAAGCCCGCGCGCAGCAACGAAGACCCAACACAGCCAAAAATAATAAATAAATAAAATGAATAAATTTATTAAAAAAAAATAGACACACTCCTTATCCTGTTTACATATACGCGTGAGGGCAACGAGCAGCCCCCCAGGAACCTGGATATAACCAGCACCCGAGTCTGTATCACGCAAACCCTGGCAATTAGGGGTTCACGTCTTTGTCTTATCTACTAGGTTATAAGTTCTTTGCAGGATGGGTGGGTGTTGGTGAACGTTTTTAGTTAACTATTTAAAATAAAGACCATCTTAGGAAATACGGGACATCTGAGCGCCGTAACCAAGCTACACTGATAATTAACGTAGGAAGGCGGTGGCGCCAGCAGGGAGCTTGGCCTCCCCGTGTCCCCAGGGGAAAGGAGAGTTGGGAGGAGACAGGCGGGGAGGGGCCAGAGCAAGGGGCCTGGGCTGCCATGGGTGAGGCTGCAGGACAAAGGCAGCAGCGGGCGATGGCCACCCGGCCCTGCTAACCAGCACGGAGGGGCTGCTGCCCCCGTGCCTCTGCTTCCCCTTCTGCCCTCTCTCCCTCCCGCCAGGCTCTCCACCCCGTAAATGACCCCCACCTGCTCCGTGCCCTTCTCTGCTGGGCATCACATTGGATGAAATAATGAGGACTAACCCTCCCCCTATCTGCTTACGGTGACCATATGTTTTCAAACCAAGAATTAGGACGTACAGTCTGATGGTTGGACCGAATAGTCAAAGTCAGAACCATGCCGCAAATCCAAGCTAGACAGTCATCGTAAGTATATATTTTAAAATGGGAGCTCAGTAATAACCAAAATGAATCTCCAATTGGCAGTCCACGCAGGGAAGATGTTTCAAGCACAGCAAACTCTGGATGCCCTGCCCCTGGGGGCTGGCTCCACCCACAGGGTGCTCCCCACCTCTCCTCCCCTGGGCTCACTGGATTTTCAGCTACTGAGGTGTTTGCCCCTGCACACCCTGGGGTCTCCACACCCTGGCGAGGACACATTCTAACTCCCTCGTGCCCTCTGCCCCGTTTCGTAGCTAATGTGGTCGATTTATCAATTTTCCTTCCCACTTTAATGACCCTCTTTTACTTCTCAACACAAAAACATTTGAGGTCATTCCTGCCTCTGTGTTTGAATGGCTGCTCTTTCTCCTGTCTTATCCATTACAGCTTCTGCATGCAAACCACGCCTCAGTCACACAGACCTGGGAGCTTTTCCCTAAAGCACATGACCTGTCTGCCACCCGCCTTAAGCAAGCCCACTCTTCTGTTTTTCACTCCCTTCTTTTTCTGGCCAGCACATGCTGAGGGTTTAAGATTTGGTTCAGGGGTCACTCCTCCAGGAAGCCCTCCTTAATGGGTTTTTTCCCCTGTGCTCCCATAGCACAGTACCGGTCCCTCTACGGCAGCCAATCATGATGTGTCGAATTGTCTGTTGACCATCTGTGTCTTGGGCTGGACTGAGCTCCCTGGACAGGGCTCCCATATTTCAGCCCTAGCTTTTAGCCGAGAGTCCAGCTTATGACATGTAAGTGCACAATGCTTGTTTGGTGAGTGCAGGAGTAGAGTGGATGGAATGCCTGAAAGCATCCTGAATTCACTGTAATTTGGGTTGTTATGCCCCTTCCCACCCCTCCCTGTCTTGTGAGGAGGGTCTCCTTACTTCTCCAAGGCCTTTGAGGGGCAGAAGGCAGACCCAGCAAAGTGTCAGCAGGGAAGGGCCTCGGGGAGGGGAGGGCATCGCAGAGTTAAGCCCTGTCCCGGGAAGGGGAGAAAAGGCAAGCCCGAGTCTGCGGACGGAGCGCTCTGTGTCCCGACGAGCAGGACGTGCTGGGGCCGCAGGGCTCACACCCGCTACTGCAGCTGAATGGCTGCGAGCGAGGAGAGGGTAAGAGGGGTGTCTGGAGAAGCCAAGCGGCAGAGAGGTCATGATTTACCCGGAAGGATTCCTTCAGTCTCCGGGGGAACTGTCTCAGGCACTCTTCAGCAGTTATAAAGTAGCCGTCCAAGTTCCCTTTGGAAAGAACTGGAGTCTGAGATGAACTCACTTCTGGCCCGTTCATCTTAGGATCTGAAACAACGACATCAATCAGGGGACTTCCCTTAGTGGCGAGCAAGGCTCTTTATTTCTATGTCAACACTTGACTTCTTCGGTCCCCAGGCCTGTTAGAACACTATACAGTACTACAACCCCACGGACTGAACCTAGCATGAACTCTCTTATGATCTTAGACATGTCCCCATCACCACGAGAAGAACCTGTTCTCCAGACCACCAGGGCCATGCTCCTGCCCAGCACGTTTCCTGTCTGGCTCCTCTGTCCGTCCTCCAGGGCAGGGACCACATCTTGCCCATCTCTCCATTCCCAGAGGCAGAGAATGAGGATTCCTGCCTGTTCTGTTTCCTAGAATCAGGTCCTAAACACAGGAAAGTGTAATTCAGTCATGAGGCAGGTCCTGACCTCCTCTGTGCTAGAGGTCTCTGGACAAGTCCTGGTCTTTTCAACAACCCTAAGAGGTCCAGTCTCTTCTTGAGCCCAGTTTACACACAAGGAAACCTATTCTTATGCCCATTCTCCAGATAAGGACATGGAGGCTCGCCTCTCCAAGGTCACGGGGCTCACAGACTTCACAGCTAAGCCAGGCCCCTCGGGTTCCAGAACCCAGCTGTCTGATTACTGCATTAGGCCCTCCCTCTCTCTTAAAACGGAGGAAGGAGGTGTAACCTCCACCTCAAAACCAACCCATTTCCATCAGGTTGTGACACTTTGAGTGTGGCCTTGTCTAAAGCCAGGCTACAACCTGGGACTTGGTTTTGGACGTGAATCTCTGCACATGTCACACCCACAGCCCCCCTGCCCCCCACGTGGTCTGCAGGATGGGCAGCGGGCAGGGCGTCTGGAGCTTGTGGGCATCCTTGAGTCCAGCCCAGAACCTGGCCTCTGCCTTACCCCCACCTGGGCCTGGAGTGGCCTCCCTGGGCTTCGCTATGCCTGGCAGATAACACGCCCCCCCCCACCCCGCTGCTTGATCCCCTCTGCCGTGTCCACCCCCAACCCCCCAACAGCCTGGAGCCGCCATCTTCCCCCACCCTCAGCATCTGGCCATATGTTGGGGGGACTGATGGAGGGCAGAGAGGGGGAAGGAGGGTAGGGAGGAAGCTGCTGAGTGCAGTGCTCGCTCTGTGACAGGCTCACCACCCCGGGACCTCAAGCGAGTGACCACTCACCCTGGGCTCCGATGTCCTCACCTCAGCCTCGGATGCACCCGGGCATCGGAAGCACTCGCTAAAATAAACGGGGGTTCCTCCAAGAAAGTCAAAACACGTAGTCAAAGAAAGTGTCAAAATCCTAAAATTCCATGGCTTCCGTGTTGTCTTTTTGGGGGGTGTGGGACCTCTCTCCCTTAGGATCGTCAAATGAAATCGGTGGCGGGGGGGGGCGGTAGTGTTGGATGGGTGAGGAGTCCCAGTGGCCAGCTTCTCTAGCGAGGCCCGCCGCACCGTCCAGTCATCTCCCAGGCTAACCCCGGGGAAGACGGCAAAATGCAAATAGGGCTCCGGGTTCTGCCCCATCCAGCCTGCAGTGCATTGATATATCCATGGAGTCATGCATATATATGTGTGATTTCTGCAGCTTTTCCAGAGGGCTTATTTGTCTACCTAAACGTCAGTAAGAGTGGAGACAAGGGAGGGGAGAGACGACAGAGCCAGGAAGCGGGAGGCTGGGTGCTGGTCATCCGCCTGCCTGGCGTGCGGCCGGGAGAGCAGATTACAGAGCAGGTGGCGAACGGGAGGCCCCGCCTCCAGCCCGGACTCCACGGTGCCCAGCAATCTCCTGACAACCATGTGGGTCCGGGACGGGGCTGGGGCAGGAGGGGAGGGACGGTGGCCGGGTGATCCTGGGCGAGTCACTGGATCTTTTAGCGCCTCTGCTCCCTTATCTGCAAAAAGGGAGGAAGAACATTTGCCTTGCTGGTGCGTGGGTGTCACTAATCACAGATGACCAGCATCTATGCTCAGGAGGAGAACCTTAAAGGACACGAGGTGTGACTGGAGAAGCACAGGCTTGGGAGTAAACTGTAGAAACCATTTGGGCTCCTACTATTTGCAGAAGGCTCTGTCCGACAAAATTCTGCACTCACGGTGTGGCTGAGTGAAAAAAAAAAAGGCCAAAACACAAAGAAAAAGTTTTTTTAAAATGTCTGTTTCAGTCTTAGGACTCACACACCGTTTCAACATCTTAGCTCACACTACTTCAACCCCAGCAGCCTAGTGGCACTACTCGGAAAGACCGGCAGGGCCACGGGTGGGAGACAGGTTTGCACTTGGCCATCAGCTACCTTCAAATCCTGTTGCAAAATCAAGATAACTCATCCCTTCTTTCTTATAGCCTAATTTTGCAGTTAGCAGAGCATACTGATCGTCATCCATCGGCATTCCGTTATCTTCCAGGACCTGACAAGGAAGACAAGCGAGGGGAGAGGCCGTTAGGTGGTCCCGGGGTCCCTGCCAGCCGAGCCCCTCCAGGCCTGTGGCAGGCTCACCACCATGGCCCCTGTGCTCCAGCCTGTGACTGTTACTTGTCTGCCTCCACCCAAGGCCTCCCTGCGGGCGAGGCCCAGTGTCCTGGGGTTGGGGCCCAGTGCCAGGCTTGTCTGTTGAGTGAATGAGTGAACAAAGAGACGGGCGGGTGGCCGGCCTGGCTTTGGTCGGTCGGCACGGCAGGCACTCGGGGCCGCAAGCATCGCTGCAGACCTTTTCCCTGGCCATGCCGTCCAAGTCTTCAGATTCACACTTGCTGTGACAGCAGTGGCTTTCAAAGCTCATAAGTGAGATTTATATTCACATATATCCTAGGAAACATGAACAAGATAAAGCAAGGCGGCTTGAGGAGGGAAAACTAGAATTTTGATCGAAGTCTCATGATGGTCCACAGTTTAAACAGTAAGTTACTATGTTTTTCTGCAGGGGGATCCATGGACACCCCTTTTTTCCTCTCCTGGTGTGATCCACTCACTGAAAGTTATCTGTGATCCCTTCATTCCAGTGCACATAACCTACTTTTTTTTTTTTTTTGCGGTACGCGGCCTCTCACTGTTGTGGCCTCCCCCGTTGCGGAGCACAGGCTCCGGACGCACAGGCCCAGCGGCCATGGCTCACGGGCCCAGCCGCTCCGCGGCATGTGGGATCTTCACGGACCGGGGCACGAACCCGCGCTCCCTGCATCGGCAGGCGGACTCCCGACCACTGCGCCACCAGGGAAGCCCCACATAACCTACTTTTTATCAACGGTTTCTACTTTGTGTGAATAGAAAATTCACACCCCTGGTGGGCAAGGGGTGGGAAGCAACTGAGGAAACACACTTCCCTGCATTGCAAACTGAAGCAGAATCATCTAGATGACTCTTTCCAGGAGACGACACCTTCCTAGGAGAAACTGATGAGGTGGGCTGTTCGAAGGGCACGTGACACTGGCATCCCTTTGCCAGCAGTCAGTTAGTCAACAACCTGGACAGAGCTGCCTGCCTGGAGGTGAACCTCCCGAGGGGAAGAGAGGTGGGACCGAAGACAGCACCCCTGCTGTTCTCACGGTATTCACGATTTAAATGAGAAAACATGGCTTTCCTTCCAGAAAAGGATACTGAATCACAATTCAAAATGTGTCCATGCATCTAAGGGCCAAAGACACCCAGGAAGACTGGATTCTCCCAAGACAGATGCAGGAAAGCTGTGTGGGACAGCCAAGTCTGGAGATGGGTTAGAAGAAAGGCTGTGCCTGAGTGTTGGGGAACACACAGATCAGCCATTAACACGGGGATGATCAGGGGTTGTGATGGCACAGGGAGCCAGAGTAAGTTAGACAGCAGAGGAATAGCGGGGTTAGCACCACACTGACTGCATTCTGTGCAGGAAGCTGAACAGGGGAAAGGGAGCAGGAGAATGGGATGAGATAGTACCCATCACCACCACCACCACCATCATCACCATCATCATCATCATCACCATCATCACCACCACCGCCATCATCATCACCATCATCATCACCACCGCCATCATCATCACCACCATCACCACCACCATCATCACCAACCGTCATCACCATCACCACCACCACCATCACCACCACCACCACCATCATCATCACCATCATCACCACCACCATCACCATCATCACCACCACCATCACCATCATCACCATCATCATCATCACCACCTTCGTCATCACCACCATCATCACCATCACCACCATCATTACCATCATCACCATCACATCATCATCATCACCACCCCATCATCATCATCACCACCATCATCACCACCCCATCACCATCATCACCATAACCATCATCACCGCCATTACCATCATCATCATCATCACCATCATCACCAACCATCACCATCATCACCATCATCACCACCATCACCATCACCACCATCATAACCATCATCACCATCACCATCATCACCGCCATCACCATCATCATCACCACCATTACCATCATCATCATCATCATGCAGCAGTGCCTATGCCTATTACATGCCAGACATTGTGCTGAGATCTTTACAGCTATTAACGTCTCATTTAATCCTTGTCATAAGCCATGAGAAAAGCACTCTTACTAACTCCATTTTAAAGATGTGGAAACTGAGGCTATGAGAGCTGCCCCAGTCACATGATTAGAAAGTGACAGACCTGGGGTTCCAACCCAGTTCCTCTTAACCCCTATGATGAACTCCACTGTTGGAATAAGGTCACTGGGGCCCAGGCAAAGAACAGGGCAGGCGGAAATGGATAGGAAATGACCGTAGGAAGTGGGGGAGGTGCTCCTCCATGGCACGCTGGCACTCACATGTATCCGAACAGGCCACACAGGCAAAGGCTAATCTGGGTCTCGACAGAACACCTTGAGATGCCCTTGGGACATCAGTGGGTGGGAGGCCTCTAAGAAGTGGCTATGAGGCCACCTCCCACTTTCCCTTATGCCCCGGGAGCAGAGAAGAAACTCCTGGGAAGCTGTCAGGAGACAGTTTCTTCTCTGCTCCCTGGGGTCTGACAGGACAGGTGGAGCCTTGTGCCCCGGCCTCCGCAGACTAGGTCTGCAGAATATAAACCTACTTAGCAGCAACAGGGTACCCACAGCAGCAGTAGAGCCATCAACCCCTGCTTTGGTGCCGCCATTTCTGGCGTGTGGGCTCGGACCAGGGAGCTGGCACTCCTGGCCACCTATGTCAGTAATGAGCTGAATGTGACAGCAGCTCACTGTCTTGCCCGCCCAGTCGGTCGGGCACTGGCCTTGGCTTGTCTTGTATGTGTGGTGAAGCAAACAAGCTGCAGGATGCGCTCGGTGTGGGATTGGAAGCTGAGCGAAAGGGAGGGCGATGCAGGTGCTGCGGTGCTGCAGGGGGCTCGGTGGAGGTGGGGAGCGGCGCTGGATTCCAAGGCTGCCCCAGGGGCCCGCCTGGGGACCTGGGCAGGAGTGCGTGGCTGGGAATTCTGGAGGCTCTGCGCCATCTGCAAACACAGCCAGCCCGTCCCGCTCTGTGCAGGAGCCTGTCCCAGCTCGGGATGGAGCAAAAGCCTTCAGGCAGACTGCCGTGGCCCACGCACAGGCACCCAAGCAGCAGTGGGGCTCTGAAACGGATAGATCGGTGGCTTTCTTTGAAAAATTACTTTATATTTTGAAAACAATTATACATGAATTATTCATTGCAAATTCCTCCTGCTCAGTCCTTTCATAAAAACATATGTAATAAATAGTAAGAAAATGTCTGTAGGCAAATGTTTCACAGCCTGGAGGGAGCGCTGAGAAGCACGGGGGAGGCTGGGCATGCCTTAGGCAGCCTGTCCGGAGGTTGCAGGCGTGCCATCCCCTGTGGGCACAGAGCACCACCAAGGATACAGTGCCCAGGCGCGCAGTCCCCAGACAGGCACTAAGCATGTCACATACATCAGTGTGCCTCCTGCCCCCACCTCGCACCACTCATTCCTAGGATGAAAAGGGCAGCGAATCAGCTACACTTATCACAACCTTGGAGGCAATTTACAATACAATGTAAGGTGAAACTGCAACATTTATAAAACAGATTTTCAAGTGTTTAACCATTCAAGTTTTGTCCTTTGGTCTTTTCTAGGAGGCATTTCCCTAAGAAAGATCCTCAAAGAATAACAAACTGTGACCTGGCATATTCTGATTCACCAAACTGTCACTTCCACCATTCCCGGGACATCACT
This sequence comes from Tursiops truncatus, assembly GCF_011762595.2. Lineage (NCBI taxonomy): Eukaryota > Metazoa > Chordata > Mammalia > Artiodactyla > Delphinidae > Tursiops > Tursiops truncatus. The sequence continues at coordinate 5,638,557 of NC_047044.1, read as the reverse complement.
TAGATCGCAGACTGATTCTTCCACATTAGGCCACACCATTTCACGGAGTTGTTGCTGGGCTCTCTCGGTGGAGGCAGGTGCTCCCCGGTAGGTGCCCAGTAACTGGAAGTTGAGTGAGTGATCCAGTCTTTCCAAGTCCAGCTCCTGCAAAGCACCTCGTGCTTTGGGGATATATCCACCAGTCTCTATGTGAGTAATACTTGTTTGCTATGCCTCTGACATCATTTTTGTGGTGGTTTATCTAGGGAGTATAACACACACCCTTAACTTTTAACAGTCTATTTAGTAATACTGAACCACGTCACCTGAAATGTAGGAACCTTGCAACCATGTAGATTCGTACCCTGCCCCTGTCCTTTAAGCTGTAATTGTAGGTTTTTTGACACCTACATATATTCTAAACCCCACAAGACAATGTTAAAATGGTCGCTTTAAGCACTCACATGCACTTTTTTAAATTAATTAATTAACTAATTAATTTTTGGCTGCGTTGGGTCTTTGTTGCTGCACGCGGGCTCCCTCTAGTTGTGGTGAGTGGGGACTACTCTTTGTGGCAGTGCACGGGGTTCTCATTGCAATGGCTTCTCTTGTTGCGGAGTACGGGCTCTAGGTGCACGGGTTTCAGTAGTTGCAGCACGCGGGCTCGGTAGTTGTGACTCGCAGGTTCTAGAGCGCAGGCTCAGTAGTTGTGGCACACGGGCTTAGTTGCTCCACGGCATGTGGGATCTTCCCGGACCAGGGCTCGAACCCGTGTCCCCTGCATTGGCAGGTGGACTCAACCACTGCACCACGAGGGAAGCCTTTAAATGCATTTTAATTAAGAAGAAAATAACCTTTTATATTTAATTGGATATTTACCATTTCCAATGTCCTTTATTCCTTCAGGATCATCTGAGTCTCCATCTAGTATCAAATTCCTTCCCTTCCTTTAGCATATCTTATAGTGAAGATCTGTTTGCAAGGACTTATCTATGTTTTCTTTTAATCTGAAAACATCTTTATTTCACCTTTATTCTTAAAGGAGACTTTTGCTGGATGTGAGGGGTTTTTGTCTGTTTTTGTTTCTGCTTTCCTTTCAGGATGGTAAAGTTTCTGTCCCACTGTCCTCTGGCCTCCATCGTCTCTGATAAGGTGATGGTAATTCAAATAATTGTTCCCCTTTTAATGTGTCATTATTCACATGCTGCTTTAAGATTTCTCTCTTTGATTTTGGTTTTCAGTTTATCTATGACTTTTCTTTGTATTTATCCAACTGTGGGTTTTCTGCGTTTCTCAAATTTATACATGTAAAGGTTTCACCAAAAATTGGGAAATTTCAGCCATTATTTCTTCACATATGTCTTCTTCCCTGGTCTTCCTTTCCTTCTGTGACTCCAATTATACCTATGCTAGACCTTTGATGTTGTTCCACATGTCCCTGAGGCAACTGTTCTATTGTGTTTTTTTACCTTTTCCTTTCTCTTCTTCAGTTTGTGTAACTTCTGTTGATCTATCTTCAAGCTCACTGACTCTTCCTTTTGTCATCTCCATTCTGTGGTTCAGCCCTTCTGGTGAATTTTTATTTAGGATATTCTTTTTTTCTTCAGTTCTAGAATTTCCATTTGGTTTTTTTTCAAAAATTCTATTTCTCTGCTGAGATTTCCTATATTATCATTCATTATGAGTATACTTTCTTTTGCATCACTGAGCATAGTTATAATAGTTACTTTAAAGACTTCGAGTGCTAATTCTAACATCTGGATCATCTTAGAGTCTTTTCTCTTGAGAAAGGTCACGTTTTCCTATTTCTCCATATGTTGATACATTTGGATAGTATCTTGGACGTTATGAATGTTATGGTGTGGAGATTCTGGGTTCTGTTACATTTTGTTTATTTGTTTGAGTAGGCAGTAGACTTGGTTGGATTCTGTCTGCTGGGCAGCAGTTTAAATCTCAGTTTGGTTCTTTTATCCTTAGCCAGGCTCCTTTCAGTCTGCCCCACTCTTGTTTCATTCAGGGTCAGCCAGAGATTTGGGCAGAATTTATAAACAGAATTTGGAGCATCCACTCTCTGGCTCTGTCCTTTACAGAAATCCCCCTTTACTTCCCAATGGCCTTAGTCACTCAAATCTCTCTCTGCTCTCTGGTTCTTCAGGCTGGAAAGACTGCTGGTTTTCTATCAGTGTTTTATCTACCTTATGCGGCACCAACTTTAGCCTTCACTCAGGTGAAAAGCTGAAAAACATGGCAACATTTCCCCATGCTATTCCCGTTTCCATGGGAACATTCCCCATGCTATTCCCGTTTCCATGGGAATACTCCCCCATGCTATTCCCGTTTCCATGGGAACATTTCCCCATGCTCTTCCCACTTCCAAGAGTTGACTCCTCTCTGGAATCTGTTTGCTTAGCTTCATCCTCCACAGCCTTCAGGTACTTGATTATTTATTTACTAACTTGTTTCACATCGCCCAGTGTTTATAGTTGACGTTTCTGGGAAAGTTGGTCTGGTAGGAGCTTATTCAGCCACACAGGAAGCAGAACTCCTTGTAACGCTTGCTTGCATGCTGTAGCAAGCGCGTCCTTAAATCACAGCTGTCACCAGCTCAGGGAAAGCCTTCCCAGTCCTTAGAGACAAAACTCTTTTTTGAGCGTCCACGGCCCCTCTGCTTGCTTCTATCATAAACAGTTGCTCATATGGGACCTACCACGTGGCAAGCACCTGACAAACTGCCGGTGGATAGAGAAATTAGCAGCACTTCTTTTTCACCTCTGTACCCCAAGAGTACCCAGTAGATGCTCAACAAATGCTGAACGAGAAGAAGAGGGGGGACGTCAGTGTAAGGGAACCCTGGACACTCGCCCAACTCCTACGGCATGAGGATGAATCTTGAGTCTGATGTGAGAAAGTCCACGCGAGGCAGATAAGCGTGCAAAGTGGTCACCCAGCCTTGGCCAGGAAGTAGTTAGACTATCAAGAACACCCCGAGGCAGGACAAGAAGACGTTGTCCTGTGAGACGCACAAAAGGAAGCAGGAGGAAAGGAGTCGGGCGAGGAACTGTGAAGTTGAACTTGTTCTTGAGACCTGACCTACGGATGCTTCACACTCGGGTATTTCACTGCTTTGGTGCTGGATCAGCCATGATATCTTTATTGTTCTCCCCTTAATACTATATTTAGTAACATTCTCTTTTGAAAATGTCAGTCTGCCTCGGTTAAGGGGAACCAAGGAAAAGACTCATGTTTATACACAAGCCAGAGGTTTAAGGGACACGGCCCAAGGAGAAGGTAGAATTCACGTGCACAAAATCTGGAGACGGCTTTCTTAGCCATTCCTCCCTACCTGGAGATTCTCTAACCTAAGTTATTTGTGATAAAACCAAAGAGAGTTCTGGGCTTTCTTTTTAATAAGTAATATTACTTGTATTTCTTCACATACCCATTCATAGTCAAAATGAAACAGGCAAAAAAAGTCTTCTCAAGAATTTCAGACTTACTCCATCTCTCCACCCTCCATCCCCCATACCAGTGATTCCTGCTCTTCCAGGTCCTCTCCCACTACTAGCTGCCACAGTCGTCCAGAATGTAGAAATAATCAGAGAATTCAATCAAGACTATCTGGTCACATGCAAACCTGGTACTAGGGATGAGAGTACCATGGCTGCAAGAGAACACGGAACTCTCAAAACAGATTTGTACTTGAATAGAGAGTTGAAATTCTTTTAGCAAATGCTTCCTAGAATATTCAGACACACACATCTGATTGTCCATGTGGCCCCAGCAAGACAGAGTGTTCAAAGCTGATGCAAACCTACATGAGAGGCAAACATGATGCTGTCACCTGCACAGGTCGCAGCGTATTTAGTTTGAGATGCTGTTGCCTGTTATGAGTGCAGTTAAAGTAACGGGATTTCCTTTTTGTTTCTTAAGGGACAGGAGGACTGTGGAGAATGAAATGGATGTTCAAAGGAGGTGGAGCATCTTAGATAAAAGTCCCTTGCATGAGAACACTGATGGTGGCCGGGGGCAGGGAGGGCACTGTTCCGGAGACAGTGGCTCAGAATTGAGAGTTAAAGCTGGTGAGCATCTCAAGCACAGAGTCCCAGCATTAATGGCCTAATGACAAGGGCCAGAGCTGACTTCAGAGCAGTGAACATGGACTCCCGGAAGTAATAGAAGCTTTGCAAGTGTCACTGAGAACGAGAACTTGACTGAAGAGCTACTAGGTGTCAGCCACGGTACACATTATCTCATTTAAACGTCGCAACAACTCCTCAACGGAAATATGACTACGTCCATCTTACAAATGAGGAGACCAGAGTTTAGGAAGGCTAAATAAACCAACAGTTTGCTAGAAAGACCCAGCTGTAAGCAGTGGAGCAAAGGTTTGAACACGTGTCATCCTGTCTCAGCAGTGGGAGAGCCTGGCACATTGGTTGCAACATTTACAGAGTCACCCACAGATGAGGAGCCTGAAGCCCAGAGTCACTGGCACCTGTCCCCAAGGACATGCTTGAGCACAGAGACACTCAAATAACTCCACTGGGGGTACTGCCAAGGGATGCTTGGTAGCCAATGACAACAGCCCAGCACTGGTGGCTGAGTCTGGACTCACAGTTGAGGCTCAGACTCTACAAGCAATGGACAGCCACACACTGGGAGGTGAATCACTCCCCACTCCAATGAGCTGCCCGGCAGTCTGCAGAGGACACAGTTCAGACCGGGTTTGGGTGCTCCCCAAGCCTTTGTGGACCACATGTTTGGAACAGAGCGACACCAGGGACAGAGACTCTGAGTCAGCTATCACATAACGACCATCCAAAATTTGGTGGCCGACAACAAAACAAACATTTATTCTTGCCCTAGTGGATCTGCAGGTCAAGTGCAGTTTGGCTGATATAAGATGGCTAGATGTTTCTGATTCAGGCTGCAGGTCGAGTTTAGGCCTGTTTCACACGCATTCATTCTGGGGACCAAACTGAAAGGACAGCAGCTGCCCTGGGCAAGCTCTTCTAATAGCCCATCACTGGAGCCCAAGGCCAAGCCAGACCACACAAGCAGATTTAAGGTTGATGCTCAGGTCACATCTGCCACACTCCGTGTCCAACATCACTGGGTAAGGGAAGCATCCCCTGAGGTGGTGAACAACGGAGAGGGAGGATAATGAAGAGACAGTGATGGATGGTAGGTGCATGAGCTCTGAGCTCCTTTCCAGCTCTTTGAGTCTATGGGATTCTGTAAGTTTGGTGGCAATGCTGTGACCTCTAGAAAGATACCATGACCACAATCCAACCACTCCCCCAAATCTAGAAATGTCTAATCCACAGGCTAGATCTATCCAGTCCACCTGATCTAGTTCCACCCAATCCATGGGTGATGGTGCTAACCACATTTCCAAAAACAATCCGTCCTCCAACCATACTGCCCAACTCTGGACCTTCAAGACAGACTGATGGTTTGGTAACAAACAGGAAGTTGTAAAACAGTAGGGTTTTTCTTTTCTTTTTTGCTGCAGGCATGATGATGACAAAACAATGACAATGATGATTTGGTTTAGTGGGTTTTTGTTTAATATATTATCCCTGTAGAACACAACAAGACTAAAATGTGTTTAGATGGCTCAGAATGACAAAATGCTGAGCCTAAATGCAACCTGCAGAAACTGTGCAATGAGAATAAAAGGTAAGGTGACCTGACAGCCTTCAGTGTCAAGGGGAATCCCAGGGGTGACCTGCAAATCGACCAGACATGTCTGACCTTGGAGGCAAATACCCAGAACCTAGTGCACTTCTGCACACATGTAAAATCTTAGCGTATTCCACGGGCAGATGAAACCAGTACTTCAGTAACAAATTGTGAAGATCGCAGATGAAAGCAGACAAGCCAGTCCTCCTTCAGAGGAGGCTGTTCTCAAGTCCTGGAATCACATCTGTTGTTCAAAGGGCAGGTGGAGACAAACCACGGGCCCAAAGCCAAGCATAAGGTCAAGTGCGGCAGGAGAAGCTACCACTGAGCAGCCGGCCACCCTCTGCTCTGTGCGCGTCTTTCTCTCTCTCTTCTCGATGACAAAAGCAGATATGTTTTCAATATATAAACTTAATGCAAGTCCAATTATGACCCTAATAATGTATTTGGGGGTAATGCAATAAAGCTTATATGTGAAAATATAAATCTGGCCTGAGAGTAGCCAAGAAAATTTAAAAAGGAAGAAAAATAAGGAAAGATCTGCTTTACTAAACTAAAAAAAAAAAAATTACATTGATATAGAAAAAGATGTATAGATAAGTGTAACAAAATGGGAATTTTCAGATGTACACCCTACTATAATGAGAATTTCACAAATGACAAAGGAAAATATAGAAGAGCCCCATCTTACACAATTAATTCCATACAGATTAAGCATTCACATTTAAAAAACAAAGCAGTAAAAATTCTTGCAATGAAGTCTAGATTATCTGCAAAATATGACAGAGAGCTGGGTGCGGGGTGGGGGGCGTGGGGTGGGTAGAAGAATGAAACTTTATTAACCAAGACTTCAAGCCTAGAATTTATTTTTAAAAAAAAAAAAGAAAAGAGGAAGAAAGGATAGAAGATATTGGGTTGTACAAAATCTTAAAACATTTTAATGGCAAAAGATATAATAAAACAAAAAGGCAAATGATAGATTGTAAAATATATCTGTAGTGCAGAAGACAAAGGGTTAATAAATCGTTAGTTAACTCAAGAGATATTGAGGGACACCGATATGCCAGGCACTATTCAAGCTACCAGGAATACAAGAGCGAACAAAAGAGCGAAGTTCCTGACCTCTGGTGCCAGGCCCTACCGAAAGGGTTCACATATTGGACTGAGTTGATTGAGTCTCCCCAAAAGATATGCTGAAGTCTTAACCCAGGTTCCTGGGAATGTGACCTTTCATGAAAACAAGGTCTTTGCAGATGTAATCAAGTTAAGTTGAGGTCACGCTGGATTGGGTGGGGGCACTAGATCCAATGACTGGAGTCCTATAAGAAGAGGGAAACCTGGACACAGACACAGGGAGAGGAGAACATCAGGCGAAGACACAGAGGCAGAAGGGAGAGGCCAGAGAGCAGAGTGGTGGCAGCTAGCAAGCCAAGGAACGCCACCAAGGATTGCCAGCAACCGCCAGAAGCTGGAACAGGCAAGGAAGAGTCCTCCTGTGCAACCGTTGCAGGGAGGGCTCTGCTGACACCTTGCCTTCAGGCTCCTGGCCTCCAGAACTGTGAGAGAAGAGATCTCTGCTGTTTAAACCACCCAGTTGGTGGGAATTTGTTACAAATTCCTAGGAAATTAATACACTCAGCTTAATCAGCTCATTTAATCCTTATAACAATCCTACGGTATAGCTACTAAAATGATCTCCATTTAGGGATACGGAAACCGAGGCACAGAGAGGTTTGCCCAAGGTCACATAGTTGTTAAGGAACGGAGCTGGGATTTGAACCCTGGCAGCCTGGCTCAGAGTGGGCATTTTAAACCACAGTTCTACAATGCTTCAAAATTGATGGGCTCATTCAAAAAATATTGAACGCTTGTTTTGTGCTGGGTCCTGTTTTAGAGGCTGGGGACAGGGCAGAGAATAAAAAAGACACAGATAACTGCCCTTGTAGATGTACACCTCAGGGAGGGAGGGAGGGCTGCAGGGAAGCAGTGCCCCTGGGAAAGAACCAGGCTGGAGTTGATGCAAATGGAACAGTGTCAGAGAAGAGCTGTGGCAGCTGGGAGGGGAAAGGCTGAGGTCAGGTTAAGGGATACAGAGCCATATGGGGAGAAAGTCCCCGCGGTGACAATCTAGAGGATGGGGGTAAAGTGGGAGGCCCGGGCTTCTTAGGAAGACAGGGATAAATAATTATGTCTAAACCTCTTATAAGTTAACAAGAAGGCAAAGGATGTAAATAGGCAACTTGCAAAAGAACAAATTCTCATGGCAAAAAAACGAAACAAAACATACGCTCACTAGTAGTCAGGGAAATAAATGCAAATGAAATTTAAACTGAGGTATCATTTTAAAACTATCAGAGCAGCAAAAATTAAAAAGAGCTATAATGCTACATAACAGGGGTTAGAGAAAAAGATACTCTCACACACAGCTGTTAGAAATATGAAATTCTGTAGTTTTTTTTTTAAAAAAGCACACAGACAACATGTGTTAACATTAAAAAATATATTATCTTAGACCAAGCACCTACTCCTGGGAATCCTTTCCATAGAGATGAAAGCATCCGTATGTAGAGATACATAAAGAACAATTGTTTAAAGAGGAAAAATAAAAGAGAAAAAGAAGTGAATGCCCATCAAAAAGGGAAGGGCTGGTGTTCAGCTTGCAGACCTTTGCTTCTACTGAGAAAAAACAGAAAAGCCAGATAAAATACAGCAAAACATCTGTTTGACATATAGATAGCTGCTGAGACAACCAGGACTCAAAGGGACACAAGTCTGAGCAAAGAGGGACCTCAGTACTCAGAGGAAAAGTAGGTCATGGACCCATTCTGGGAGCAGGGCCAGGGCTCAGGACGGGGGCTGCTGGCCCAGGCAGACAGTCACTACCAGCTGATAGAGACACAAGTGGCGCTCATGGGGCCACAAAGACCAAAATTAGAGACTTGAATGGTCAGGTTCCTGGCAAGAAGGGAAAACAGAGAACCAACGACGACACTGCCAGTTTTTCCCTGATACTTGCTGAATTCAGAAGCCATGTGGGGCAGAAGACTGAGGAATCAAGGCAGAAAGACCAGAAAAGCTGAAGAGATTTTTTTTTTTTTGGTCACCTTTTTGGGTCCTGAGGAAACTAAGGTTAGATGGAGTTCAGGACTTCTCAGGGGTGATGGCTCAGAAAATAACCCACACTCTGAGTTAAAAACTTTGATGACTATACCCTAAAAAGGAGTTTAAAAAAAAAAAAAAAAGGCAATTGGAGCCTTGAAAAACTGCAATCCAGCCTCAAATTGATTCATTCCCTAACTGGATTAAGGGCATCAGTCCCCAGTCTATCTGACAAGCAAAGGAAAGGGTGACCCATTATCTAGAGCCTCTCAATTTTCTAAACACAATATCTGACATTCAATGAAAATCTGTCCAGCATGCCAAGAGCTGGGACCATGTGACCCTAAATCAAGGGGAAAAACAGACAATAGAAAAAGTTCTACAGGTGACCCCTATACTGGAGTTAGCAGGAAAAAGATTTTAAATGGCTATAAATACGTTTTTAAAAATTCAGGAATATTTTGAGACAACAGAAGTAAAGACACAGGTATGGAATATATTTTAAACCAAATGAACATCCCAGAACTGAAAAAAATACTAAAATTAAGAACTATATGAATAAAACCACAGATTGGAAAAAGCAGAACAGAGGATTAATGAACTGGAAGACAGGTCAATGGGACTGAAGCACTGAGAGAGAAATAGTGGAAAATACATAGAAGAATGAAAGAGACCCATGGGATATTGTGACCAGGACTAACATACACAATTGGAATCCAAGAGTAACAGAGAGAACGGGGCATAAGCAAAAGAGAAGATATAATGGCTGAGAATTTTTCACAAAAATTTTTGATTAAACACAACAACTTACAGATTCAAGAAGAACTGTAAACCCCAGCAGGATGCATACAAAGACAAGCACCCTTAGACACATTTCTAAAACGGATGAAATCCAAAGACAAAGGGAAAATCTCAGAAGGTTCTAGAGAAAAAAAGACACACTACATTCAAACAAGCAACAATAAGACTGGTGGTTTATTTAACAGCAGAGCTGACAGAAGCCAGGAGACAATGCAGTGATATCTTTAAAATGCTGGGAGAAGATAACTGCCAACGTAAAATGCTACTCCCAGCTAAAACATCTTCACAAAGTAAGAGTGGAATTCTGCTTTCAGGTTCAACATGTAAAGAGCTTTGAAGTAATCACATTCATCCTTACAACAAGAAAAAAGCTGAACAAATGAAAAATCAATGGCTTTTCTTAGAAGCATCAGAGAAATTTGAAATCTAGAGGGACAGATGTACACAGAGAATCATGGCCAACATCAGCTTACCTGGAGCAGAAACCACTGTGGCCACAAACTGGAAGGAACACTTGAGTGGTGATTCTGACAAAGTGCTGGAAGCTGAGTGAGGATTAGCTTGAGAATGAGAAACTCCTGGGGGCCCAGTCTCAGAAGTGGGCACACTTTCCTGGATTTTACCACCAGGTTCACAAGGTGAACATTCTAAGGAAGATCCCCTGTGTGTCAGACAAATTACAGAAAAAGTAGAAGGAAATAAGTAGAAGAAAAGAAATAATTTTCCAAGACTGAACCAGGAAGAAATAGAAAATATAAACAGACCAATCAGTAGCACTGAAATTGAGACTGTGATTAAAAATCTTCCAACAAACAAAAGCCCAGGACCAGATGGCTTCACAGGCAAATTCTATTAAACATTTAGAGAAGAGCTAACACCTATCCTTCTCAAACTCTTCCAAAATATAGCAGAGGGAGGAACACTCCCAAACTCATTCTACGAGGCCACCATCACCCTGATAACAAAACCAGACAAAGATGTCACAAAAAAAGAAAACTATAGGCCAATATCACTGATGAACACAGATACAAAAATTCTCAACAAAATACTAGCAAACAGAATCCAACAACACATTAAAAGGATCATACACCATGATCAAGTGGGATTTATCCCAGGGATGCAAGGATTCTTCAATATACACAAATCAATCAATGTGATACACCATATTAACAAATTGAAGAAGAAAAACCATATGATCATCTCAATAGATGCAGAAAAAGCTTTCAACAAAATTCAACACCCATTTATGATAAAAACCCTCCAGAAAGTGGGCATAGAGGAAAACTACCTCAACATAATAAAGGCCATATACAACAAACCCACAGCAAACATCATTCTCAATGGTGAAAAACTGAAAGCATTTCCTCTAAGATCAGGAACAAAACAAGGTTGTCCACTCTCACTACTATTATTCAACATAGTTTTGGAAGTTTTGGCCACAGCAATCAGAGAAGAAAAAGAAATAAAAGGAATCCAAATTGGAAAAGAAGTAGAACTGTCACTGTTTGCAGATTACATGATACTATACATAGAGAATCCTAAAGATGCTACCAGAAAACTACTAGAGCTAATCAATGAAGTTGGTAAAGTAGCAGGATACAAAATTAATGCACAGAAATCTCTGGCGTTCCTATACAATAATGATGAAAAATCTGAAAGAGAAATTAAGGAAACACTCCCATTTACCATTGCAACAAAAAGAATAAAATACCTAGGAATAAACCTACCTAAGGAGACAAAAGACCTGTATGCAGAAAACTATAAGACACTGATGAAAGAAATTAAAGGTGATACAAACAGATGGAGTACCATGTTCTTGGATGGGAAGAATCAACATTGTGAAAATGACTATACTGCCCAAAGCAATCTACAGATTCAATGCAATCCCTATCAAACTACCAATGGCATTTTTCACAGAACTAGAACAAAAATTTCACAATTTGTATGGAAACACAAAAGACCCCGAATAGCCAAAGCAATCTTGAGAAAGAAAAACGGAGATTGAGGAATCAGGCTCCTGGACCTCAGACTATACTACAAAGCTACAGTAATCAAGACAGTATGGTACTGGCACAAAAACAGAAATATAGCTCAATGGAACAGGATAGAAAGCCCAGAGATAAACCCATGCACATATGGTCACCTTATTTTGATAAAGGAGGCAAGAATATACAATGGAGAAAAGACAGCCTCTTCAATAAGTGGTGCTGGAACAACTGGGCAGCTACATGTAAAAGAATGAAATTAGAACACTCCCTAACACCATACACAAAAATAAGCTCAAAGTGGATTAAAGACCTAAATGTAAGACCAGACACTTTATAAAACTCTTAGAGGAAAACATAGGCAGAACACTCTATCACATATAACACAGCAAGATCCTTTTTGACCCACCTCCTAAAGAAATGGAAATAAAAACAAAAATAAAGAAATGGGACCTAATGAAACTTAAAAGCTTTTGCACATCAAAGGAAACCATAAACAAGACGAAAAGACAATCCTCAGAATGGGAGAAAATATTTGCAAATGAAGCAACTGACAAAGGATTAATCTCCAAAATTTACAAGCAGCTCATGCAGCTCAATAACAAAAAAACAAACAACCCAATCCAAAAATGGGCAGAAGACCTAAACAGACATTTCTCCAAAGAAGATATACAGATTGCCAACAAACACATGAAAGGATGCTCAACATCACTAATCATTAGAGAATGGCAAATCAAAACTACAATGAGGTATCATCTCACACCAGTCAGAAATGCCATCATCAAAAAATCTACAAACAATATATGCTGGAGAGGGTGTGGAGAAAAGGGAACCCTCTTGCACTGTTGGTGGGAATGTAAATGGATACAGCCACTATGGAGAACAGTATGGAGGTTCCTTAAAAAACTAAAAATAGAACTACCATACAACCCAACAATCCCACTACTGGGCATATACCCTGAGAAAACCATAATTCAAAAAGAGTCATGTAACACAATGTTCAATGCAGCACTATTTACAATAGCCAGGACATGGAAGCAACTTAAGTATCCACTGACAGATGAATGGGTAAAGAAGATGTGGCACATATATACAATGGAATATTATTCAGCCATAAAAAGAAATGAAATTCAGTTATTTGCAGTGAGGTGGATGGACCCAGAGTCTGTCATACAGAGTGAAGTAAATCAAAAAGAGAAAAACAAATACTGTATGCTAATACATATATATGGAATCTAAAAAAAACAAAAAAATGGTTCTGATGAACCTAGGGGCAGGACAGGAATAAAGACACAGAGGTAGAGAATGGACTTGAGGACACGGGGAGGAGGAAGGGTAAGCTGAGACGAAATGAGAGAGTGGCATGGACACATATACACTACCAAATGTAAAATAGATAGCTAGTGGGAAGCAGTCGCATAGCACAGGGAGATCAGCTCGGTGCTTTGTGACCACCTAGAGGGGTGGGATAGGGAGGGTGGGAGGGAGATGCAAGAGGGAGGAGATATGGGGATATATGTATATGTATAGCTGATTCACTTTGTTATACAGCAGAAACTAACACACCATTGTAAAGCAATTATACTCCAATAAAGATGTTAAAAAAAAAGAAATAATAAAGATAAGAGCAGAAAACAATGAACTACAACATGGACAAACAATATAAAATAATCAATGAAACCACAGCTTATTTGATAAACAGAGCAATAAAAGTGATGTCTCTAGTTAGACTATTCAAGGAGCAAAGAGAAAAGATTAAAAATCACCAATATCAGGAGTGAAAACGAATACATTATTGAGGATCATATAGACATTTGAAGGAAAATGAGGCATGAGTCCATACTGATATAAAGAAATAATTGAATAAATTCATAAATGGGAGAGTAGAGACAAGTCTCCCTTGCAGAAGAATTCCAAATAATTTATGTAGATATTCTGCCCTTAAAGAGGTGGAGCATAATAATTCCCCACTCCTTAACTGTGGGCTGTACATAGTGACTTTTTTTTCCAAAGAGTGCAGTATGGAAAAAGAGAAAGAGGAAAAAAAAAAATTAAGTTGATAGAGGAGAAGCCTGACAAACACACCTCAGCCAGGTGATCGAGGTCAACATCAACAGTATAAGTCATGTTGACAGCCTCTGCCTGATGTGATGTGATGAGAAGGGCATCTCTGTGGTCTTCCTCCCCAAAGCATTGTGGTCTCTGTGGTCTTCCTCCCCAAAGCATTGCTCCAGTCTAATCATGAGAAAAATATCAGACAAATCCCGATAGAGGTACATTCTACAAAATATCTGAGCAGTACTCTTCAAAACTGTCAAGGTCGCCAAAAGCAAGGAAAGTCTGAGAAATTGTCACAGCCAGGAGGAGCCTACGGAGACATGATGATGAAATGTAATGTGGGATCCTGAATGGAATCCTGGACAGAAAAACGATGTGACGTTAAAACTAAGAGAATCTGAATAAACTATGGAAACCCAGAGAGTTAGCTGCCAGTACATTTGCGTTAAAAGAAGGACAAAGGGTAAGTCTTCAGGCAGAGTAAAAATTAGTCCAGGTGCAAATACACAAAAATGTAAGATAGAAAGAATGACAACAAGGGTAAATATGTAGGTACATATGACATCTTATTTACCATAAAAAAATAGTCTTGTGGGATTTAGCATAGACGTAGAATTTAAATGCATGACAAAAATAATGTAAAAGATAGAAAGGGATAAATGAAATGAAGGTATTTTTATATCTAGCATTGCTAGAGAAGTGGTAAACATAATTTCTCTTTAACTACATACAGTATGACAAGGATGCATGTTGCAATCTCCAGGGCAGCCTCTAAAGACTGACGGAGGAATGTATTCACCAATAAGCTGATAGAGGGGGAAAACAGAATGGTAGAAATAGTTAAATAATCTAAAAGAAGGCAAGAAAGGACAGAAAAAGAAAGGTCATGAGACAGCTGAGTAAAAAAGAATTAAGATGATAGAATTAAGATGATAAAATCAACTATATCAGTAATTAAATATAAAATGGACTGAATACTCCAAGTAGAAGACTAAGACTGTCACACTTTATCTTTTAAAATATCAGCTATATCCTGTCCACATGAGACTTACTTTAAATGTAAGTACCCAGAAAGTCTGAAGTAAAAAGATAGAAATAGATATACTATGCTAACGCAAATCAAAAGAAAGTTGAAGTAACTATATTATTATCAGACAAAAATAGACTTGAAAGGAAGAAGCATTACTCTGTATGAAGAAGGCATGTCATATGAAAGGAGACAATTCACAGGAAGTTTCAGCATTTCTAAGTCTATGTGTACCTGATAATTTAGCTTCACCGTGAATAAGGCAACAATCCACAGAATTAAAAAGAATCTCTCTAGACAAATCCACAGTCAGATGATAGACTTCAACACACTTCTCTCAACAGCTAATGGGATGAGCAGGCAAAACTGTGATAAGAATATAGAAGTTCTGAAAAACACAATGAATACAATCAACCTCATATACATACTTAGAAAACTAAAGGTCCATGATGGAGTACACATTCTTTTCAAGTGCTTCTGGAACATTTACCAAAATTGTCTCTATGTTGGGTCATAATCCAAGCCTCAATATATTTTGAAGGATCAGTTGAAGTCATTTAGACTTCACGATGGAATCAATTTCAAAATCAATAATAAAAGGTAAACTAGAAAATCCCAACTGTTTAGAAATTAAACAGGAAGCCATTGGAAAAAAGAAGAAATCACAAGGGAAATTATAAAATATTTTGAACTGAATGACAATGAAAATATGATAAACTGAAACTTGTATGATGTGGCTAAGCCTGCACCTAAAGGGCAATGGATAGCCATCAATTCATACATTAGAGAACTAAAGGCTGGAAAGCAATGATCTAACATTGTATCTCAAGAAATTAGAAGAAGAAAAGCAAATTAAATCCCAGTCAGGTAGAAGGAGGAAAACAATGGAGGTAACAGCAGAAATAAAGAAATATAAAACAAATACACAAGAGAAAAATAACAATAAAAGTAAAGTTGTTACTTTGAAAAGACAAAAATGACAGACCTCAACTTCTGCTTTTGGATAGGATGCAGTAATTCACAGCAAGCAAATATTCCCAATGAAAACAACGAGAAAAGCTCAATCAATTAAAAATAATAAAAAGGCATCAGAAAGCCACGAGAGACATGAGGTTTAAAGAGACCAAAATTCCAAGGTGGGAACGACCGACCCTTCAGAGGCAAACCAAGGCTATGCAATTGCATTTTCCCTGGGAACAGCTGATGATTCTGGGAGTGGACTTTGGACTGAGAAATAGGCTTGGGCCCGGCAGAGGGCCACTCCAGCAGAGCTAGTTATGTGGTGCTGGAGTGGCAAACTTGGAGATGTGAGGGGACAGGCTTAAAGCATGACTGGTTTCCGCTTCTGGACATGTGCTGACCTCTGGAACTGCTCAGGGCTGGAGTCTAAGGACCTAAACTGAAAACTTTCAAAAGCAAGATGCAAGTCCCCACACAGTGGTACTTAGGAGACAAAGGCACGCCTGGGAGGAAGGCCATGAGAACACAAAGGCAAAAACGAAGCCCTAGAGGTATGGTCAACTGACATTGAGGGTCTGCAACTGCTCCTGCCCTGGAGGAACTGGCCAGCTTGGGTGCAGCCAGAGGCCGAGAAAGTCCAGTTTTAGCCTCTGTCCAAGAGTTGTTGCCGGAAGATGCAGAAATAAATATAGACTTTTGATGGTTGTGTGGAGCTTGGACCAACAAAAATGAAGACGTGAGGGACCTCGAACACACAACTGGTCACCCCCTTAAGACATCTGCAAGATTAGGACGCTGTAAGGAACAGTTATGAGATGCTCAAGGGTGTTTGTGGGGCTTGGTCTACATCGGGGTCCCTGTCCCTAGGTGAGTAAGACTGCGTGGGATTAGGAACTGATGGTAGAGGGTGGGGAAGGGGCCAGTTCCCCAGATGTGTGAGTTTGACCAGCACCCAGAGGGCATAAGGTGGTCTGCTGGAAGGAGGAAGGAAAGCTCACCTCCTACGAGGCAAGGTGAGATGCCCTTGCCTTCAAGCAGGTGCAGAAGCAAGGGGCTGAGGCTGCTAAGGACCTGGGATGCTGGGCTGGGCCATTACAGACTCCTGCTTCCCTTACCCACGTCTCAGGGGCTCTGTTTGTGTTAGCTGATGAGCTCTGCAGCCCGTGTCTGTCTCCAGAGGCCTCTGCTGGGATGCCAGAAATAGGACTAAGAATAACAGCTAAACAATGTTCAGTGTATTTACTGAGTATGAAGAATAACCGTTTCCCATTAGGTACAGCCAATTACAGGGAACTGGAATTGTAAAGCTGCCCTCAAATTCCTGATGAATGGAACAGTTTAGTTAGTCTAATTACACAATTAGGCTAATCTTGACTTATGTGTCCTTGGGTGTTTAGTCATTTTATGTTTCCCATGGGTCACTAGTCCCAAGCAATGAAACTCCTGCCTTATCCATGTTCCCCATGTGGCTTAGTCCTATTCCAAGTATGCAACAGGCACCCTCAAAATGTTTACTGAGGGGAAGGGTAGCAGAGACTGTTGTACTTGCCTGCCTAATACATATTCTCTCCTTCTCCCATAGGGACAGAACCTTGCTTTTTCTGTAGTGTGCCCAGCCAAAAAATTATATATATATATATATATATACGTATTTATACTATTTCCCATTCTTCTCTATAGATCAGCATGGCCATATAACACAGTCCTGGTCAATAAAATACAGGTGGAAGCTTACAATACATTACAATAAAATGTAAGTGGGAGGAGCTTCCAAGAAAGCCCATTAAAAAGGAAAGACTTCTATGGCTCAAGTCTTTTGCCCTTCCCTTTTCCCTTTCTTTATGCCTGAAACATGTGTGTGATGGCTGGTGTTCCAGCAGCTATCTTGCATACTTGAGGATAAGACCGGAAGAGTAAAAAGCTAGAAGCAACCTGGGTCTCTGAAGACACTGTAGACCTGCTGCACTGGCCCAATACCAACAACCTCTGGACTCGTTGTTATAGGAAAAAAAACAGCTACTTTTTCAATTTAAGCCACTGTTTTGGGGGTTTGCTGCTAATTCGTCAAATGAAGGACAGGGAAAGGGGAAGAGAATGTATCTAGAGAAGGAATATAAAGATTCTAGATTACCTTAAAACTCAAAAACAGTTTTCTTGCCACATTACCAGTTATTGACTCATTATTTAAATAAATTGACACATTTAAAAATGCGTGATAGTCACAGGCTTTGCAGTGCAGTGGTCAGAGCAGTGAACTGGGAGAGGGGGATTTCCTGGGAGAAAGAATATGTGTTACAGGGTTGTTGTGAATGCTGGTTTAATGTATGATGCAAAGTACGCAGGCCAGGTCTAGTACAGTTCCAGAAATTCCTTTCCCCTCCACCAGTGGGAATTGTACACTTAACCATGAAAAGCACATTGAGTTCATGAAAACCCCAACTGAGTTCATGAAAACCCCACTCCTCTGTCAGGGCTGTCAACTCAGTGTGGTGTCCCTGGTTACCCCACACTAACCAGAAACTCTGAGATCTCTTACACTCAAGAGAGAAAAAGGGGAAAGATCAATTATTAGTTAACAAATAGAATTTGTATAGCAGACAAAAACTTCCTGGCCATGGGGGTGAAAACCAGTAACAGGGTCTCAGCAACGGCAACGCAGGGACTTGTGGACTCACTGACCTGGAAGCCCGTGCCAGGCTCTGGATTCTATTCTTACGGCTCTCCCTCATACAGCCTGTGTAGCCAATCACTTCCCGCCCCCGCCACAGGGAAGGCGATGGCTGGTGAGAATAAATAATTAGCACTTCTCATTTAGAGTGCAAGGTATGCAGGCCAATGGCCAAGCGGTGCCTGTGTTCAAACGATGAACAAGTGCATGGACACAGAATTGGGCGAGCGGGTACATGGGACTTAGATCTTCACTCCCAATTCCCTGGGCATGAAACTCTGCAGCCACTGCAGTACTAACTGGTGAGATAGAGATTTGGGAGAACAGAAGGGCAAGAACGTTGCCTCTCCACAACCGAAATGGTAGGAAGAAGTGAAGGGGCATTGTTATTGAAAGCAAAGTCCTTCCCACCGAACTCTGAGGCTAGATCCAACCTCAAAGCTGCCATCAATTATACCCAGCTAGCCTGTATTACACCCACCAAGCCGGTGTCACACCTAGCAAGGGTCTGAGGCTGATACAGACCAGCGTGGATTCAAATCCAAGTGCCTGAATGGCTTACCAGCTGAACAACGCTGAACCACGATCTTAACTCCTAAGCTTTGGTCTCCTCATCTGTGAAATGAACATAGTGTGATCTATACCTCACGGGGCTCCTACGAGGATTATAAATGAAATATGTGAAGCAACTTCCCCAGTGCCTGCACGTTGGTGGGTCAGCGAATGCTGTGTGTAGTGAGGGCCAGCACCATGAGCGTCACTGTTCCCACGATGGTTGGCGTTACCATGGTTGGCGTTACCAAGGTTGGCGTTACCGTGGTTGGCATTACCGTGGTTGGCGTTACCGTGGTTGGCGTTATCGTGGTTGGCGTTACCGTGGTTGGCGTTATTGTGGTTGGCGTTACCGTGGTTGGCCTTACCATGGTTGGCCTTACCGTGGTTGGCGTTACCGTGGTTGGCGTTACCGTGGTTGGCGTTACCGTGGTTGGCGTTGCCATCGTGCCTATTATTACTGCTGTTATTACCATTGCGGAACTATCGTCATCATTTGTACCTAAAGCTCTCTAAAGGAGGCGGCTTCAAAGGTTTCCTTTTGCCACTGAAGTTGGAAACCTTTAACCTCTGGATGCCCTGCTTTACGTCTAATCTAAATTCTTGTTTCCTTCTACAGTAGAAGTCCATGATTTTTCCAGCTCTGACTTCACCAGTAGTAGAATCACTCTGATCTATAAATAATTTATTTAACAGTGAAAACATTTATACAATGCTTTGAGGTTATCAGCTTATAGAGTTGAAATCTGGGTTCCTAGTAGACTGTTTATAATCACCCCATGGTTACTGATCTTCAAGTTAAATGGTTGGTCACGACAGGATGTTTCCAAAGGTTAAACCTAACAAGTCACTAGAAGGGAAACCAGTAGACTATTTGCCTGACTGTGTTCACAGGGCACTGACTGTTAGTCTCTTGAAATGACAACAAACCTCTTCCCCTGCATCTCGGTCCTCTAGTGGCTTCTGTTTCCTTTCCCCACGACCGGCACATCTCGGGAAAGCCAGGAAACAGGGAGGCTCCACCATGAAGCAAGGGCAGAACGACCATTCCTGTGGCTGTCCCTCAGGTCGTCTGGAATGCAGAGACAGTCGGGGGCAGAGAAGGGAGCTAGGGTGGGTTTGCCATAGAGAGGTACGGGAACCGGCTTCATGTTCAGGGATTCCAATGGGCTTCTGAAACACCTGCTTCCCTCACTCCTTAGGTTGCCACCTGAGTCCATTCAGGGCCCGCTGGGGATTCTAGTTACTCAAGTTCATCAAGTTCATCCGTTCATTCAGCAAACGCTTGCCGGGCCCTACTATGTGCCAGACACTTGGGATGCATCACTGTCCAAAAGAGGTAACAATGTCTACCTTTGGAGCATACGTCTTAATGGAGGAGGACAAGCAAACA